>NC_089271.1:134516235-135771597 GCF_963930625.1 Muntiacus reevesi
GATCTTAGAGCCCAAGAAGAGGAAATCTGTCACTACTTCCACCTTTCCCCCCTTTATTTGCCCTGAAGTAATGGGGATGGATGCCAAGATCTTAGTTTTTTTTTTTTTTTAATTTTACTTTATTAGCTGGAGGCTAATTACTTCAATCTATTTAGTTTTTTTTGCATAAGGTTTAATTTATTCAGTTTAAAAGACTGTATAATTATAAAATTATGTCATTTCCATTCTTCTGATGTATCTCACCTTCATCAAGAGTCTCTTTAGTGCCTCTTCACTTTCTACCATTAGAGTGCTATCATCTGTATATCAGAGGTTGTTGATGTTTCTCCTTGCCTATCTTGATTCCAGCTTGTAACTCATCCAGCCTTGCAGTTCTCATGCTGTGCTCAGCGTACAGGTTAAACAGGGTAACTGCAGACAGCCCTATTGTACTCCTTTCTCAATCTTTTTTTTTTTTTTTTTTAGCAGTAACTATTTGCATTTGCTTTATTGTAGTTATTCAAAAAGCATCATACAAGTCAGGCTTTGTTATTGTTGTCCAGTCAGTAAGTCATGTCCAACTCTTTGCGACCCCGTGACCTGTAGCACACAGGGTCCCCTGTCCTTCACTATCTCCCTGAGTTTGCTCAAATTCATATTCACTGAATCAATGATGCTGTCTAACCATGTCATCTAATTCAAACTTTATATTACTTCTAATGGCCCTTCTCTGTTATGTTTAAATCAATTAAGTTTTTTAAATTTAAATTTATTTATTTTTGACAGTACTGAGTCTTTGTTGCTTCGAGGGTTTTTTTTTTTTTTTTTTTTTTCCTAGTTGCAGCAAGCAGGGCTAGTCTCTACTTGTAGTGCAGGATTCTCACTGTGGTAGTTTTTCTGGTTATGGAGCATGGGCTCTAGGGCATGCAGGCTTCAGTAGTTGTGGCACATGGGGTCTGTAGTTGTGGCTCCTGGACTCCAGAGAACAAGCTTAGTTGCTTTATAGCACATGGGATCTTCCCAAATCAGGGATCAAATTCATGTTTCCTGCATTGGCAGGCAGATTCTTTACTCCTGAGCCACCAGGGAAGCCCTAAATCTGTGTAGTTGTTTTTTTTTTTTTGTCCCCGAAGTTTATTTATTTTTAGTTGAAGGATAATTGGTTTACAGAACTTTTTTTTTTCTGTCAAAACTAAAGGTGAATCAGCCATAATTTTATGTATGTCCCCTCCCTCTTGTACCTCCCTCCCATCTCTATCCCCATCCCACCCATCTAGGTTGATACAGAGCCCATGTTAGAGTTCCCTGAGACAGAGAAAAGTCCCATTGGTTATCTATTTTATAGATGGCAATGTAAGTTTCCATGTTACTCTCTCCATATATCTCACTCTTTCCTCCCCTCTCCCCTTTTCCATAAGTCTGTTCTCTATGTCTGTTTCTCCATTGCTGCCCTGCAAATAATGACTTTGGTACCATCTTTCTAGATTCCATATTGGCATTAGTGTACAATATATATCTTTCTCTTTGTGATGTACTTCACTCTGTATAATAGGCTCTAGATTCATCTACCACATTAGAACTGATTCAAATACATTCCTTTTTATGGCTGAGTAATATTCCATTGTGTATATATACCACCATTTCTTTATCCATTTATCTGCTGGTGCACATCTAGGTTGCTTCCATGTTCTAGCTATTGTAAATAGTGCCGCAGTGAACATTGGGGTACATGTGTCTTTTTTGATTGTGGTTTCCTCAGGGTATATGTCTAAGAGTGGAGTTACTGGGTCATATGGTGGTTTTCCTTCTAGTCTTTTTTTTTTTTTTTAATGAATCTCCATACTGTCTTCCATAGTGGTTGTATAAATTTACATTCCCACCAATAGTGCAAGAAGGTTCCCTTTTTTCCACACCCTCTCCAGTACTTATTGTTTGTAGACTCTTTGATGATGGCCATTCTGAGTGGTGTAAGGTGATATCTCATTGTAGTTTTGATTTGCATTTCTCTAATAATGAGCAATATTGAGCATCTTTTCATGTGTTTGTTAGCCACCTATATGTCTTCTTTGGAGAAATGTCTGTTTAGGTCTTTCCCCCACTTTTTGATTGAGTTGTTTGTTTTTTTCTGCTATTGAGTTATATAAGCTGCTTGCATATTTTGGAAATTAATCCTTTGTCAGTTGTTTCATTTGTTATTTTCTCCCATTCTGAGGGTTGCCTTTTCACCTTGCTTATAGTTTCTTTTGCTAGAAAAAGTTTTAAGTTTAATCAGGTCCCACTTGTTTATTTTTGTTTTTATTTCCATTACTCTAGGAGGTGAGTCATAGAGGATCTTGCTTTGATTTATGTCATCGAGTATTCTGCCTGTGTTTTCCTCTAAAAGTTTTATAGTTTCTGGTCTTACATTTAGGCCTTTAATCCATTTTGAGCTTATTTTTGTGTTTGGTGTTAGGAAGTGTTCTAACTTCATTTTTTTACATGTAGCTATCTGTTTTCCCTGCACGACTTATTGAGGCTCTTGTTTCTCAATCTTGAACCAATCAGTTGGTCCATATGGGGTGCTACCTGTTGCTTCTTGACCCATATACAGGTTTTTCAGGGGACAAGTAAGAGGGTCTGGTATTCTCATCTCTTTAAGAGCTTTTATTAATTTGTTATGATCCACACAGTCGGAGGCTTTAGCATAATCGATGAAACAGACATAGATGATTTTTGGCATGTTCTTGCTTTCTCTGTGATCCAGCAAATACTGTCAATTTGATCTCTGGTGCCTCTTCCTTTACTAAACCCAGCTTGCTGGAAGTTCTTGATTCAAATAATGCTGAAGCCTAGCATGCAAGTTTTAAACCTGACTTTTACTAGCATGGGAGATGAGTGTAGCTGTCTGATAGTTTAGCACATTCTTCAGTACTACCCTTCTTGGGAATTGGGATGAGGATTGACCTTTTGAAGTCCTGTGGCCACTGCTGGGTCTTCCAGATTTGCTGACATATTGAATGTAACACCATGATGGCATCATCTTTTCGGGTTTTTGACAGTTCTACTGAATTCTGTCGCATTCTCTAGCTTTATTAACAGTAGTTAATAAAGTAGTTAAGGCCCTCTTGACTTCACACTCCAGAATGTCTGGCCCTGGGTGACTGACCATACCATCATAATAATCGGGTTCATTAGGATCTTTTTCGTACAGTGCTTATGTGTATGCCTTCCATCTCTTCTTGATCTCTTCGCATCTACTAGGTCTCTACCATTGCTGTCCTTTATTGTGCCCATCTTTGGCCGAAATATTCCCTTGATATTTCTAACTTTCATGAAGAGATCTCTATTCTTTTCCCTTCTCTTGTTTTCTTCTGGTTTTATGCACTGTTCATTGATTAATGCCTTCTTGTCTCTCTGTTTTCCTGTGGAACGCTGTGTTTCCTTGGATGTACCTTTTTCCTTTCTCCCTTGGTTTTTGCTTCTCTTCTTTCTTCAGCTATTTTAAAGCCTCCTGAGATAGATTCTTTGACTTCTTGCTTTTCTTTTTCTTTGGCATAGCTTTGTTCGCTGCCTCCTGTACAGTATTATGGACCTCTGCCCATAGTTCTTCAACCACACTGTTAACTAGATTTAATCTCTTGAATCTATTTGTTACTTCCACTGCATATTCATAGGGGATTGGATTTCAGTTATACATGTCTGTCCTATTGGTTTTCCCTGCATTCTTTAGCTTAAGCATGAATTTTGCTATGAGAAGCTGATGAACAGAGCCACAGTCAGCTCCAGGTCTTGCTTTCTTTCCGACGGCATACAACTTCTCCATCTTTGACTACAAAAAATATAATCAATCTGATTTCAGTATTGACCATTTGGTGATGTCAGTGAGTAAACCTATCTCTTGCGTTGCCTAGAAAGGGTATTTGCTCTGACGAGGGCATTCTCTTGGCAGAACTCAGTTAGCCTTTGCCCTGCTTCATTTTGTTCTCCAAGGCCAAACTTGCCTGTCACTCCACGTATCTCTTGACTTCCTTCTTTGGCATACCAGTCCCCACTGATGAATAGAACATCTCATTTTGGTGTTAGTTCTAGGAGGTTTTCTAGGTCTTCATAGGGCTGAGCAGCTTCAACTTCTCTGGCATCTGTCGTAGGGGCATAGGCTTGAATTACTGTCATGCTGAATGGCTTGCCTTGGAAAGAACCAAGATCATTCTTTCGTGTTGGAGGTTGCACCCAAGTAGAGCATATCAGGATTCTTTTGTTGATTATAATTTCTCCTCCATTTCTTCTATAGGATTCTTGCCCACAGTAATTGATCCAATGGTCATCTGAATTCAATTCACCCATTCCGGTCCAGTTTAGTTCACTGTTACCCAGGATGTTGATGATTATTCTGTCATTAAGTTAGTAAAAATATAAAGTAGAGCTAATAAGTTAATATGAATACAGAAAGTCCCAGTGTAGTCACTAAGAAAATAAAACTTAAACTATATCATTAAGGCAAGCCAAATGCTACACTGAAAAATTTCATTTACAAATGAAGGCAATAAAGATAAAAAGAGGGACAAAAAACACGAATTTTGGAAAAAATAAAATAGCCATAAATTTGATCATATTAATAATGATGCAAAATCCTAGGCTGGATGAAGCACAGGCTGGAATCAAGATTGCCAGGAGAAATATCAATAATCTCAGACACACATGTGACACCACCCTTATGGCAGAAAGCGAAGATGAACTACAGAGCCTCTTGATGAAAATGAAAGAGAAGAGTGGAAAAGCTGGCTTAAAATTCAACATTCAGAAAACTAAGATCATGACATCCAGTCCCATGACTTCATGGCAAATAGATGGGGAAACAATAGAAACAGTGAGAGAGTTTATTGTTATTATTATTATTTTTGCTCCAACATCACTGCAGATGGTGACTGCATCTATGAAATTAAAAGACACTTGCTCCTTGGAAGAAAAGCTATGTCCAACCTAGGCAGCATATTAAAAAGTAGAGACATTATTTTGCCAACAAACGTCCGGTCAAAGCTATGGTTTTTCCAGTAGTCATGTATGTATGTGAGAATTGGACTATAAAGAAAGCTGAATGCCCAAGAATTGATGATCTTAAATGTGGTGCTGGAGAAGACTTTTGAGAGTCCCTTGGACTGCAAGGAGATCAAACCAGTCAATCCTAGAGGAAATCAGTCCTGAATATTCACTGGAAGGGCTGAGGCTGAAGCTGAAACTCCAATACTTTGGCCACCTGATGCGAAGAACTGACTCATTGAAAAAGACCCAGATGCTGGGAAAGATTGAAGGAGGGAGGATAAGGGGATGACAGAGGATGAAATGGTTGGATGGCATCACCGACTCAATGGCCATGAGTTTTAGCAAGCTCTGGGAGTTGGTGATGGACAGGGAAGCCTGGAGTGCTGCAGTCTATGGGGTTTCAAAGGATCAGACACAACTAATTGACTGAACTGAACTGAATAATTATGTAAATTATGAATGAATTGAACAATCTAATCAAAAAGCAAATATTCTGAGACTAGATAAAAAACAAAGATAAAACTATATGCTCTCTACAGGAGGCATAATTTAGAGTCAAAGATATACATTTTAAATGAAATGACTGAAAAATACACATAATGCAAACATCAACCAAAGGGAGAATTGGGTATATTGTACTAAGGAAAAAAAAGATTTTTATTAAAAAATGATACTAGGGGTAAAGAAGGACATTTCATAATGATAAAAAGGGGACTCTATTAGGAAGACATAATAATTATATATGCACCTAACAAAACAACAGAAAAATGCATGGAGGAAAAAAAAACTGATAGAATTGAAGAAAGAAATAGACAGTTCAACAATAATTGCTATACTTTACTAATCCACTTTCGATAATGGATAGAAAGACTAGCAGAAGATCAACAATGAAATAGAGATCTTGAAAGAGAATAGAAACCAGATGGACCTAACAGATATCTATAGAGCAATTTATCCAGTACAGGATATGCATTCTTCTTAAGGGTGCAGGGAACATTCTCTAGAATACCCTATATTCTAGGACATAAGACAAACCTAAATAAATATTAAAGGGTTCAAGCCATATCAAATCCATCCTCTGAATATAATAAAATTGGAAAACAAAACATCTTGAGAAACAGACAAATATGTGGAAGTTAAACAGCATACTCCTAAATAATCAAAGGGTCAAAGAAAGAATCACAAGAGAAAGTAGAAATACATTTGGCTCTTCAACAGTGCGGGGTTTAGGGCAACCACATTTTCTGCAGTCAAAAATCCATATGTAACTTGTAGTTGGCCCTCTATGTGGTTCTTCCAAATCCGTGATTTCACCTCTGCAGATTCAACCAGCTGCAGATGGTGTAGTGCTGTAGAGTTTACTGTTGAAAAAAAATCTTTGTATAAATGGACCTACACAGTTCATATGCCTGTTGTTCAAGGATCAACTTTACTTTGAGAAGAATGAAAGAGAAAACACACCACACCTATGTGAGGGGATGTAGCAAACTAAACTCAAATAGGCAGTCATAGTAAACAATTAATTCTAGAGCAAAATTAATGGAACAGAGGAAAGGAAAACCACAGAGATACACAACAAATTAAAATTTGGTTATTTAAAAAGGTTAATGCTGCTGCTGTTGCTGCTGCTAAGTCGCTTCAGTCGTGTCTGACTCTGTGCAACCCCATAGACGGCAGCCCACTAGGCTCCCCCGTCCCTGGGATTCTCCAGGCAAGAACACTGGAGTGGGTTGCCATTTCCTTCTCCAGTACATGAAAGAGAAAAGTGAAACTGAAGTTGCTCAGTCGTGTCCGACACTTCGGGACCGAATGGACTGCAGCCTACCAGGCTCCTCCATCCACGGGATGTTCCAGGCGAAAGAGTGCTGGGGCAGGGTGCCATTGCCTTCTCTGAGAAAGGTCAATAAATTGACACAACTTTAGCGATGTGATCAAGGGAGGAAGAAGACTCAAATTACTAAAATTAAGAATAAAAATGAAAAATTGCTACGAACTTTAGAGAAATAAATATAATTGTAAAGGAATACCATGATGCTAGTTAGAAAATTTAGATGAAATGGACAAATTTCTGGAAATACACAAATGACTGAAATTGACTCAAGAAGAAAATGAAAATCTGAATAGCAAGAGATAAAATTAGTCATTTTTAAACTTTTTGCCCAGCCCACCTCACAAAAGTCCCCCCTTTCCCTACCTAGATACCGATAGCCTCCCTGCTGAACTCTGCCAAATATTTAAACCAAAAATCATGCTAATTCTCCACACATACATTCTAAATGTGTCCATAGAAGTGGAAAGAAACATTTCCCAACTCATTCTATGAGGCAGTATTACTCTGATGACAAAACTAGAGGTCAGTTATTTTGTAGAATTCTCCACAATTTTGCTCCATCCTGTATTAGCTCATGACAAATTTCATGTTTTGCATCTTTGACAGGAAAATGACAGAAATGATACTGTGTTCATATAATCTCATTCTATCAGGTGGTTCATGATTTCAGTGTGTCCTAATATTGATGATATTCACTTGGGTCACTTGATTAAAGTGGCTGTTGACAAGATTTCCCACTGTCACGTTACACTCCCCTATCTTGTATTTTAAAAATTTTTTGTATTTTAAAGTATATAAATATTTTATGCCTCACCAAAATTAGATGTATTCATTTATTTGTGCCTATTTGATTAAGGCTCTCTTATTTTACTAAATGAATCAAGATCTGTCACTATTGTTATTTACTTTGAAGTTCACATTGTTCCAGCCTCAGACAGTGAGAACCTCCTTAAGCCTGGCTCTCTGTCCTTTTGACATCTCCCCGTCAGTCTCTGAAAAATTTGATGCTTTTGGTACAAGATATTCCAGGCTCATCTTGTACTTTTCCTGTCCTATCCATGGAATTAACAATTTCTCCAAGAAGCCTCAAGTATTTTTAGTGGAAAATGAAATTTAGAATCCAATATATGAGATCTGTATGTACTCATTATTTCCCAGTTCCTCTCATTGACATAGTGTTGGAAGTGTACATGTGTGTGCATGCCTGTGTGTGTGTGTGTATCTTCCTGATATAGCTCAGACTCTGATATCACAAAATGCTGGATTGTCCTCAACTCATGTGAATACCTTTCTCAACGTATCCGGGCTCTGACACCCTCTCCAGGCAACCCTTATATAAACATAACCCCTCGCCCTGCTTGGGCTCTGATACTCTGCACTGGCACACCCCAATGTGCAGACACTCTCCTTGTTCCACTCAGTCTCTAACTGCCCACTCGGAGCCGGCCCACCTCCATCCATGGATGCCCTCCTCACTTTGCTTGGCCTCTGACTTTCTACACAAATCTGCCTCCTCCTTGTGGATTTTGTCTTCTCTGGACTGAGGCTTTTACTCTGTATGCCTGGCCAGCTTCCTATTTAATATCCTCCGGGCTAAACGGACTCTTGTAGCAAGCTGCTCTGCTCTGTGAATGTCTCCTAATCCCACTTTGGCACTGACTGCCCATTACATGTCCTAGCATGGACATCGTTTTTTCCTTACTCAAATTCTGACATCTCTGCTACACATGCTACACCCTATTTGAGTTCTGACTCCCCATACTAGGCTACTCTGACTGCATGGATATCCACTACACCCCTATTTCACTTCTAACATCTCACTCTGGCCCATTATGCCTCCATGACCCCTGTCATGGATATCTGTCTTGATTGATCTCATCTAATCGGTTGTGATGAGTTTCTCAGCAAGAGGGAGAAGGGGAAGAGAGAGGGGGTTCTTGAAATGAATTTTGAAGCATAAGTGAGCGTTGCAATCAAAGATAGATAAACCACATTTCAAGTAGGGAACTTAATATGTGAAAAATGGGGTATAGAAAAATAATTCTTCAAGTTTATATTTTTTCCCCAGAGGGTTACTACATAATGCATCAACATTAGTTGATGAAGAAACTTCCTTCTCCAGTGTAAAATGACACCTTCTACCTTTATCATATTCTTAATGAGTATGTGTGTCTATGTATCTTAGTGCATTTGGGCTGCTATAACAAAATACCAGGCATAGAGGTGCTTGTGAATAACAGAAATTTATTTCTTACAGTTCTGGAGGCTAGAGGTATAAGATCAGGATAGCAGTATGGCCAGATGAGGGTCCTTTTCTGAATTGCAGACTTCTTTCCTATAGGAAGTCTCCTGCGTATGAACAAGTTCCATTCTGAGAGTTCACTTTTAAGCCCAATTTGTTCATAAGTCCAGCAAAGTTAGCCTTAGTACCCAAATAACAGAATCGGCTGTATACTGCTGCTTTTTTTAAAAATTAATTTTTTTATTGAAGGATAATTGCTTTACAGAATTTTGTTGTTTTCTGTCAAACCTCAACATGAATCAGCCATAGGTATACATATATCCCCTCCTTTTTGAACCTCCCTCCTATCTCCCTCCTCTCTAGGTTGATACAGAGACCCTGTTTGAGTTTCCTGAGCCATACAGCAAATTCCCGTTGCTTTCTACTTTACATATGGTAATGTAAGTTTCCATGTTATTGTTTATATCCATATATCATCTATATCTATATCTCTCTCTATATATATCTCCATATATACTCTTTACTCCGTATATCTCACTCTCTCTTCCCCTCTTCCCATGTCCATATGTCTATCCTCAATGTCTGTTTCTCTACTGCTGCCCTGTAAATAAGTTCTTCGGTACCATTTCTCTAGATTCCATATATATGGGTTATGATATTTCTCTTTCTCTTTCTGAGTTACTTCACTCTGTATAATAGGTTCGAGGTTCATCCACCTTATTAGTGAAGTGAAATTCACTCAGTTGTGTCCAACACTTTGCGACCCCATGGACAATACAGTCCATGGAAACTTCTCCAGGCCAGAATACTGGAGTAGGTAGCCTTTCCTTTCTCCAGGGGATCTTCCCAACTCAGGAATCGAACTGAGGCCTCCTGTATTGCAGGCAGATTGTTTACCAGCTGAGCCACAAGGGAAGCTGATCCACCTTATTAGAACTGACTCAACATTTGGAACTGACTCCTTTTTATGACTGAGTAATATTCCATTGTGTATAAGCACCAGAACTCCTTTATCCATTCATGTGTTGATGGACATCTAGGTTGCTTCCATATTCTAGCTATTGTAAATAGTGCTGGAGTGAACAATGGGATACATGTGTCTTTTTCAATTTTTGTTTCCTCAGGGTATATGCCTAGGAGTGGGATTGCTGGGTCATAGGGTATACTGCTCTTTTACACGTGCTTTCAGACATCCTGGGCTAGAAATCAACGTAGGGTTCTAATGTACTCTATACAGCACTGTGCTGTAAAATACACAAAAGCACAACCACTTGTAGAGGATGCACGCATGTGACAATGTCCACCAGACACGTGAATTAACTTACGTGACTGGACATGGGAATGCAAGTTCGAATCTTTGAAATTTCAGTTTGAAGATTCCTGTGTAAGGGACTTACTGTGTTCTCACATGGCAAAAGGAGCTTTGGAGCTCTGTGAGTTCTCTTTGTAAGAGCATTAATCTCCGTTCTTGAGGGTTACACCCTCATGACCTAAATATCTCCCTAAGGCCCCACCTTCTAATATCATCACACTGGACATTAGGTTTACAACATGAATTTTGGGGGGTGCCACATTCCGACAAATGCTGTATGTGTGTGTATTTGAGTTGATGTCTGCTTTCACGTCTTACCTCATGAGCTGTAAGTCTAACCATGTACTAGTACTAGTCGTATACCAGTATTTCTCTATGTAAGCATTGTAGGCTATCCATACCCTTTAAAATCTAGTAAGGACAACCTTCATGCTCATTCATCTTCTTTTTCAGAAGTGCCCTGCCTCTTAGAACATTTTTATTTTTCCACATATATTATAGAATTAGCTTATTTCTCATACCATTCATATTAGTATTTTTGTTGAAATCTCATTATAACTTCAGAATAATTTGGGGACAATTGATATCTGTATAAAATCTTTTCATACTCCCAAAAGATACATCTTTCCATTTTATCGTGCATTTCATTGTGTTTTTCAGTAGGATTTCAGAATTTTCTTCAAATAGCTATTGCATATTTGTTCTTAAATATATTCTTAATGTTTATCTGTTTCTAGCTATTATAAATGGTGTCTTCCATTATAAATGTAACTGGTTGTTAGTGTGTAGGAAGACTGTTCTGTACATTATTATTTTTACCCAGCCATCTAGCTTAATTTCTTTAAATATTTCCTCAATATTTGTGGGAGATTGGTTCTAAGACACCACCGCCAAATATCAAATACCCAAATCCACAGATGTTCAAGTCCCTTATAATAAGTAGCATAGCATTTTAGTATTGGCATATACACTGCACATATCTTGTCATAGACTTTAAATCATCTCTAGATTACTTATAATACCTAATACAATGTAAATGACATGTCAAAGTTGACAGCATGTGGTAAATTTGAATTTTGATCTTTGGAAATTTCTGGAACTTTTTTGAATAAATATTTTTAATCCACACTTCGTGAATTCCTGCATGCAAAACCCATGGATAGGAAAGGGTGACTGCATAGAGTACTTTTCTTTGAAGTCTCCTGTCATCAGCAAATAATGTTAATGTTGCCTCCACTGCTCTATGTTTTAAAAATAAACTTTAAAAAGCCTTAGAATGATTTTACTAACAAAAAAGCGAAGATAGCTGCTGTGTATCAGAAAGCTCCAAAATATCACACATATTGTTATACACTAGAGTGCCTACTTTGTTTCTAAGATTTTTTTCGTATTAAGATTTTCTTAGTTTTTACCCAATGTCCTTTTTCTGATCCAGGAACCCATCCCTGATCCTACATTGTATGTAGCGGATGTCTCTTTAGGCTCTTCTTGGATGTGACAATTTCTCAGACTTCCTTTATTTTTCACAACCTTGATAGTTTTGAGGAGTACTAGTCAGATATTTTATAAAATGTTCCTCAACTTGGATTTGTCTGATGCTTTTCCTATTAGCCTGGGACTATGGATTTTTTGGGGGGTCTTCCTTGTGGTTCAATTGGTAAAGAATTCACCTGCATTGGGGGAGACCTGGGTTTGATCTCTCGGTTGGGAAGATCTCCCTGAGAAGGGAAGGCTACCCACTCCAGTATTCTGGCCTAGAGAATTTCATGGACAATATAGTCCATGGGGTTGCAAAGTGTCAGACATGACTGAGTGACTTTCATTTTCACTTTCACTTCACGGGTTTGTGGGGAGGAAGACTGCAGAGATGGAGTGTCCTTTTTTTAACCACATGATTCAATCTACATGCCTTATCCCTGGTAATATTGACCTTGACCACTTGGCTGAAATATCGTTTGTCAGGTTATTCCACTGTCAAGTTACTCTTTTTCTCCCTCTCCATATTGTTGTATTTTTTGGAATGAAGTCACCATGTGTAACTCATTCTTAAGGAATAGGGAGTTACACTCCACCTCCTTGAGAGCACAATTACCTAAGTCAATTATCTGAAATTCTTCTGCATGGGAAATTGGTCTATTCTCTCACATGTATTCAATCATTTCAGATTTTGGGAGTATCATTTCTCTTAAACCTTTCAGCTAAGAAGTTAAAGAAATATATGTATGTATGTTCATGTGCCATCTATTTAACTGTTCAAGTATGCATGTGTAACAATATCAGGATTGTTAACCTGTACCCCTACGAGAAACAACACTATCAACTAGATTACACTGCTTTTATATTTTACTTTCAGTCTTGCAAACTCCATTCATTACCAAAGTTACTTAAGTCAGGGGATCTTAGTGAGGTGGTTTCATACATTTGTAATATAATTCCATTCTTTAGTCAAATTCTGCATTCCATTCTTGATGTCAAAGTTTTTAAAAATATACATGCATTGATTTAATGGTGTGCTGTAAGGTTCTTCCAATTTTCACAAATATGTAGTGTCACGTATTTTCCATAACATCATACAGAATAGTTTCACTGCCCTAAAACAGCCTCTATGCCTGGAGATGGAAATGGCAACCCACTCCAATATTCTTGCCTGGGAAATCCCAGGGATTGAGGAGCTGGTGGGCTACTGTCCATGGGGTCTCAAGGAGTCAGACACGACAGCGACTGAGCACAGTCATTTTTAGGAACAGTGCAGCCACACAAAACACATCAGTGGCTTCTAGTTTGTGGCCTCTGGTTTAATATCTTACTTTCCCACTTGTCCCTCTGCTCCACAGGGGCACATGCCCATGGGCCTGCTCTGCTCAGCCCAGGGTCTGGATTCAACAAATGGAATAATGAAAATCGAAGATGGAACCACCCTCCCGGGAGAGCACCAGGTTGAGAAAGAATACACTGGCATGGAAATGGCATTCTGTCACTCCCTCTTCTTCTGTCAGTCCTCTTTTTCAATTGCCCTCTGGGAATGTCGCCATTTCCCTTTAAGCCCTACTCCCAATTGACCCCCACAAGCCTCCTTACCCTCTGCCCTGAAGTCATCACAACGACCACGTGGGTTCTGGCTGGGGCGGGGCCCATTGTGACATCACCAAGGGCCAAGCTTGGCTGGTCCTCAGTCTCCAGGTGCCAGCGCAGACCAGCACACCAGGAGCTGTTTCCTCTCGGCTCACCATGTGGTCCGTCCAATGGTTCCTGTGCTTTTCCATGGCCGTTACCTATGTGGACGGCTTAATGTTTACTTCCCTGAGAGAGACAGCCGAAGAACTCCAGCGTCAGGTGCTCTGCGGAGGACACTGTTTAATTCAGCAGAATCAACCAGAGCATGCCCAGGACTGGCTTAAGATGGTGTTACTCGGGCTTTTCTTCATTGTGCTCATGTACCTGACAGTGAAGTTGACAGGAGAGAGTGGTGAGAGTAATGTGCAGACTCCTCCTGCCTGTCAGGGTGGTTCATTTGGCTCTCTGGGACAGAAAAAGAAAAAGGCCTCCCCAGACAAGGACTATATGTTCGCTACCTTAACCCAGCTCGAGATGGACCTTGTGAAATTTGTGTCCAGGGTGCGGAATCTGAAACTTGCCGCGGCAACCTGCAGTAACCTCAGCCCTCCCAATGTTGAGGTTCCCGCAGACGCACACGATACCATTACAGTGTATGAACTCTGGTGCGAAGAAGACTCTGAATGAGTGGATTTGTGTGTCAAAGTAGGAGAGGATAAGGTGTTGACATAACTTATCCAAACTAATAAAACTCCTCTGAAGCAAAAGAAAGAAGCCTCTGATAATTTTTACTTGCTCTACAGTTTAACCTTTTCCAGAGTGTGGTATAATTATCAGCTTGCAGTGTTTAACCTTTTCCAGACTAGCTTATTTTACTTAATAACATTCATTCAGGTTTCATCCATTTCTTTTTGTGATTTTATAGTTCACTGCTTCCAATTTGTGGGTGAGAGAGAGAGAGAGTATGAATTAAGCTGTTATAAAATTCATGTGCATGTTTTTGTGTGGGCATTAACTATCAAATCATTTGCTGAACAATCTAGGAGTGTAATTGATAGATCATGTTGTAGAACAACTCTGTATATAAATGTATAATAACTCTGTAAGAAATTGCTTCCAAAGTGATTCTACCATTTTGCAATCGATTAACAACAAATGAGAGTTTCTATTGTTCCTCATCTTTGCCAGTAACTGGTTTGTCAGAATTTTGTATTTGACCATTCCATTAAATGTAGTGGTATCTCATTGTTTTAGTTTCACCAGTCTACTCTAAAGCGTTATCTTATTTTCATATATCCGTTGCACCATTTCCATTGTGTTTTATTACCATCAATTCTTCAGGAGTTTTATCTTTAATCTGAGGTTTAAATAGATCTTCTGCTCAGCAAAACTTCTGCTGCTGTTTATACCATCAGTGATTACTTTGCTTAATTATTCCTCTAATAATTTTTTTTCTTGAACGACTCATAACTTGAAATCATGTATAACACTGAGCACGTTTTCTTTTCCTGAGTATCGCTTTGTTCACTAATGTTGAATGCCTCCATGCAAAAGTTTAAGTTCAGCATGAACTTGCTTCCCCCATTTTTTTCAGTTTGTTTAGATTCTCTTATATACTTACTAGATGATAACCAAATCTGCATTTGTACCAGTTGCAGTTGCAGTGGTACATTTACCCTGAAGTTTTATTACAAGCAAATATGTATTTTATCAGAATCTTGACTTATTATGTGTCTTCTTCATATAGTTTTGAAAAACTACATGCTCATTATTCAAGTTTTTAATAATCTGTGCCTCTTCTCCACTAAGATTCTAATGAGTCAATATGTATTGATAGAACTAGAGAGCAATCATAAAATATGTTGGTATGGTTATTGAATAAGTTATATTTAAAAAATGACAGTAACTAAACTGTTTGCTATTGGTAACAATTAGTTTTCTCTCAGTGATTCTGTAATTTTGAAGGTCCAAATGCTCTTCGATATAATCCATAAACAGAGAAGATAAATTAGCAAGCACCTAAACGGTACATAAATTTATAGAATGTCTAATGATCAGTTTTAACTAGTTTCACCTAGAGTCTTGTAGTTCAGTTATAAACATTTTTGTTTTTCTGCAGTAAAGAGAATTTGCTAGTTCTCTTGGGGGGAAGGCTATTTTACTCAATATTTTCCTATGTTTTTGATTTTCAAGAGAAGAGAAATCTTAAGACACTTGTCTTCTAATGTCTGGTACTGTGCCTAATGAATATTTTTTCTAATTAATATGTTATCATTAATAAAATGTACATTCTGTTTACTTCCAACTCTAAAGTGACTCATGATAAAAGACATATTTCAGTTAACTATGTTTGGGATTGACAGGTACACACTGCTGTATTTAAAATGCATAACCAACAGGGACCTACTCAATAGCACAGGAAACTCTGCTGAATACTCTGTAAGGACATAAGCAGGAAAAGAATTTGAAAAAGAATAGATATATGTATAACTGAGTCGCTTTGCTGTAGACATAAACTATCACAACATTACTAACCAATTGTCCTCCAGTATAAAAATAGAATATTAAAAAAGGAAAATACTTTCACTGAAGCCAAAAATAGCAATATAAATTAAACAATGTTGAGAATGAGGCAAATGATTATTGTACTCCACAGTACATTAACTTTATCAATATAAATATTAGTCATTATTTGAAATGGAAGGAAATTAACTCAGCATTGCTCTTTCACATGAAGGCATATACATAAGCAGCTTACTTTAAGTCGTTACCATGGATTGGCCTAGTGCAAAGTGAGCCTGAAGTAGACTGGTGGGCTTACTCATTAGAGCATTGAAAATCATCCCACCACCAGTGCAAATGGCAGCTCAATGGCAAGCCACTACTACTTGAGGTTTTTTTTTCATATAGTGTGAATCTCTTCCCATGAATTCTTTTATCTCTCAAGCCTAAGATAAGGACACAATAAAGGACAGAAACGGTATGGACCTAAAAGAAGCAGAAGGTATTAAAAAGAGGTGGTAAGTATACATGGAAGAACTATACCAAAATGATCTTAATTACCCAGATAACCATGATGGTGTGATCACTCACCTAGAGCCAGGCATCCTGGAATGCAAAGTCACGTGGGGATGAGAAAGCATCACTATGAACAAAGCTAATGTAGATGATGGGATTCCAGTTGAGCTATTTCAAATCCGAAAAGATGATAAAGTGAGGACTGCACTCAATATGCCAGGAAATATAGAAAACTCAGCAGTAGCCACAGGACTGGAATTGGTCAGTTTTATTGCAATCCCAATGAAAGGCAATGCCAAAGAATGTTGAAACGACCTCACAATGGCAATCATCTCTCACGCTAGCAAAGAAATGCTCCAAATTCTCTCAGCTAGGCTTCAACAGACAATGAACTGAGAAATTCCAGATATTCACGCTAAATTTAACAAAGAGGAACCAGAGATCAAATTGGAAACATCCATTGTATCACAGAAAAAGCAAGAGTACCAGAAACACATCTACTTCTGTTTCACTGACTACACCAAAGTATTTTCATGGATCACAACAAACTGTGGAATATTCTTAAAGAGATGGGGATACCAGATCACCTTACCTGTTTCCTGAGAAATCTGTGTGTGGGTCAAGAAGCAATAGTTGGAACCGGACATGGAACAGCAGACTGGTTCTAAACTGGGAAAGGAGTTCAACAAGGCTGTATATAATCACCCTGCTAATTTAACTTATATGCAGAGTGCATCTTGTGAAACGCCAGGCTGAATGAATCACAAGGTGGAATCCAGATTGCTGGGAGACATATCAATAACCTCAAATGTGCAGATGACACCGCACTTATGGCTGGAAGCAAAGAGCAACTAAAGAGCCTCTTGATGAAAGTGAAAGAGGAGAGTGAAAAAGCTGGCTTAAAACTCAACATTCAAAAAAGGAAGTTCATGGCATCTGGTCCCATCACTTCACGGCAAATAGATGGAGAAACAATGAAAAGAGTATCAGACTTTATTTTCTTGGGCTCCAAAATGACTGCAGATGGTGAGTGCAGCCAGGAAATTAAAAGATGCTTCTCCCTGGAAGAAAAGATGTGACCAATCTAGACAGCATATGAAAAAGCAGAGACATTACTTTGCTGACAAAGGTCCGTCTAGTCATAGCTATGGTTTTTCCAGTAGTCATATATGGATGTGAGAGTTGGACAATAAAGAGAGCTGAACACAGAAGAAATGACTTTTGAACTGGGGAGCTGGAGAAGACTCTTGACAGCCTCTTGGAGTTCAAGGAGATGAAACCAGTCCATCCTAAAGGAAATCAGTCCTGAACATAAACTGGAAGGACTGATGTTGGAGCTGAAGCTCCAATACATTGGCCACCTGATGCGAAAAACTGACTCACTGGAAAAGACCCAAATGCCGGGAAATTTTGATTGCAGGATTCCAAGTGGATGATAGAGGATGACTAAGTTGGATGGCATCACCGACTCTATATACAGGAGTTTCAGCAAACTCTGGGAGTTGGGAATGGACAGTGAAGCCTTGAGAGAGTTCAGGCAACTTCCCTAAGATCAAACAGCTCTTAAGTGGAAGTACAGGTCAGATGCCTAAGGTCACACAGTTCATACGTAGAAATATAGGGAGGTGAGGCAACTTATCTAAGTTCACACAGCCTATAAGTGGAAGCACAGAGATGTTACAAAAGTGGCTTAAGAACACACACCTCAGATGTGGAACCACAGAGACCACACAACTTGCCTAGAACACACAGCTCATAAGGGGAAGCACAGAGAAATCAGGCAACATGCCGACTATCACATAGGTTAGAAGTTGAAGCACAGAGAGTTTGTGCAGCTTGTCTAAGATCACACAGTTCAGAAGGGGAACCATAGAGAGTTTAGGCAACTAACCTAAGGTCACAAAACACAGAAGTGGAAGCACAGAGAGGTTAGCCAACTTGCACAGTATTTAACAGCTGAGAAGTGGAAGCACGGAGTTGTTAGGCCACTTGCCAAGGTTACAGAATGCAGATATGAAAGCACAAGAAGTTAGGAAACTTGCCTAAGATATCACGGCTGAGAAGTGGAAGCACAGAGAGTTCAGGCAACTTGCCTAAGTTCAGCTCTTAAGTGGAAGCACAGAGTGCTCCATCAAATTGAGGATGATCACAGGGCTCTGAAGGGTAGACACAGAGAGGATGGGCAACTTGCCTAGGGTAACACAGTTCAGATATGGAAGCAAAGAGCTGATAGGCAATATACCTAAGGTCACACAGCCCAGAAGTTGAAACACAGAGAGTTGATGCAACTTTCATAAGATCAAACAGCTCAGATGTTGAAGAACAGAGAGGTCAGGCAACATGCCTAAGAACACACAGTTCATAAGTGGATGCAAGGAGATGTCTGTCAGGCATCTTGCCTGAGATCATACCCCTCAGAAGCAGAAGCACAGAGAGATTAGCCAACTTATGTAAGATCAAACAGCTTCAAAGTGGAGTGGAAGCACCTAGGAGTTAAGCAGATTTTTATGGTCACATAGCTCAGATATGGATACACACAAACTTTCAATTTTCCCCAAGACAACTAGCACAGATGTGGAAGCATAGGGAGGTTAGGCAACTTGCCTCGAGTCACAGAGCTCATATATGGAAGCACAGAGAAGTAAGGTGACTTCTCTCGATTACACCGCTCAGCTGTGGAAGCACAGAGAGGTCAGGCAACTTCCTGAAGATCAAACTGCTCAGAAGACGAAGCCACAGAGGTCTCAGGCAACTTGCTAATATAACACAGATCACAAGTGGAATCACAGAGAGGTCAGCCAAATTGCCTAAGATCATACAGCTGACATGTGGAAACACAGAGGTAAGGAACTACCATAAGATCACACAGCTCAGATGTGGAGACATAGAGATGTCAGGCAAATTACCTAAGATCACACAGTTTCAAAGTGAAAGCACAGAGAGATCAGGCAACTTACCTAAGTTCACGCAGTTCAGAAGTGGAAGCAGGGAGGTTAGCAAACTTGCCTAAGATGACACAGCTCAGATGCGGAAGCACAGAGAGTTTAGGCAACTTTCCTAAGTCCACACAGTTCAGATATGTAAGAATAGTGCCTACAGGCAACTTGGCTAAGATCACAGAGCTCAGAAGTGAAAGAACAGAGAGGCCAGGCAACAGGCCTAAGACCACATAGCTGAGCTATGGAAGCACAGACAGGGTAGGCTACTTGCCTCCTGTGGGATGGGTGCAATCTCAAAAAGGACAAAAAAATCTGTCTTCGTTTCCAAGGGAAACCGTTCAATATCACAGTAATCCAAGTCTATGCCCCAACCACTAATGCCAAAGAAGCTGAAGTTGAATGGTTCTGTGAATACAAGACCTAGAACTAACACCAAAAAAGATGCCCTTTTCTTCACAGGGGACTGGAATGCAAAAGCAGGATATCAAGAGATACCTCCCATTACAAGCAAGTTTGGCCTTGCAGTAAAAAATGGAAAGCAGGGCAAAGACTAACAGAGTTTTGCCAAGAGAATGCAGTGGTCATAGCAAACAACCTCTTCCAACAACACCAGAGACGACAGAAAACATGGACCTCACCAGGTGGTCAATACCAAAATCAGAATGATTGTGTTTCTTGCAACCGAAGATGGAGAAGTGCTTTATAGTCAGCAAAAGGAAGACTGGGAGCTGACTCTGACTCAAAGCATGAACTACTGATTGCCAAATTCAGACTTAAACTGAAGAAATAGGGAAACCATGAGACAATTTAGATGTGACCTACATCAAATCCCTTATGGTTTTACAGTGGAAGTGACAGATAGATTCATGGGATTAAATCTGATAGACAGAGTACAGGAAGAACTATGGACAGAGGTTCGTGATATTGCACAGGAGGTGGTGATCAAGACCATTCCTGAGAAATAAACTAAAAAAAGCAAAATGGTTGTCTGAGGAGGCCTTACAAATAAGTGAGCAAAGAAAAGAAGTGAAAGGCAAAGGAGAAAAGGAAGGATATACCCATCTGAATGCAGAGTTCCAAAGAATAGCAAGGAGAGATAAGAAAGTGTCCTCAGTGATCAGTGCAAAGAAATAAAGGAAAACAACTGAATGGGAAAGAATAGCAACCTCTTCAAGAAAATTACAGGTATCACAGGAAATATTTCATGCAAATATAGGCACGATAAAACACAGAAACTTTGTGGACATAACAGAAGCAGAAGATATTAAGAAGAGGACAAGAATACACAGAAGAACTATACAGATAAGCTTTACTGACCCAGATAACTATGATGGTGTGATCACTCACCTCGAGCCAGACATCCTGGAATACAAAATCACATCGACCTTAGGAAGCATCACTATGAACAAAGCTAGTGGAGGTGATGGGATTCCAGTTGAGCTGTTTGAAATTCTGAAAGATGTTGTTGTTAAAGTGCTGCACTCAATATGTCAGCAAATTTGGAAAACTCAGCAGTGGCCACAGGACTGGAAAAGGTCAGTTTTCTTTGCAATCCAAAAGAAAGGCAATTCCAAAGAATGTTCAGACTAGAGCACAATGACACTCATCTCACACGCTGACAAAGGAATGCTCAAGATTCTCCAAGTTAGGCTTCATCAGTTTGTGAATGCAGAGCTTCCAGATATCCAAGCTGGATTTAGCAAAGGCAGTAGAACCAGAGACCAAATTGCCAACATCCATAGGATCATAGAAAAAGCAAGAGAGTTTCAGGAAAACATCTACTTCCGCTTTATTGACAACACCAAAGCCTTTGTCTGTGTAGATCACAACAAACTGTGGAATATTTTTAAAGAGATGGGAGTGCCAGGCCACCTTATCTGCCTCCTGAGAAATCTGTATGTGGGTCAGGAAGCAACATCTAGAACCAGACATGGAACAACAGTTTGGTTCCAAATTGGGAATGGAATATGACAAGCTGTGTACAATCACCATGCTCATTTAACTTATATGCAGAGTAGAGAGTGCAAAATGCTGGGCTGGATGAAGCACAAGGTTGAATCAAGGAAACGCAAGGTGGAATCAAGATTACCAGGAGAAATATCAATAACCTCAGATATGCACATGGCACCACCCTTATGGTAGCAAGTGAAGAGGAACTAAAGATCCTCTTGATGAAAGTGAAAGAAGAGAGTGACAAAGCTGGTAAGGTTCAACTTTTAAAAAACAAAGATCATGGCATCTGGTCCCATCACTTCATAAGAAATAGATAGAGAAACAGTGAAAATAGTGACAAACTCTATTTTCTTAGGCTCCAAAATGACTGCAGATGATTACTGCAGCCAGGAAATAAAAGGAGGCTTATTCCTTGGAAGAAAAGCTATGACAAACCAGGACAGCATATGAAAAAGCAGAGACATTACTTTGGCGACAAAGCTCCATCTCATCAAAGCCATGGTTTTTCCAGTAGTCATGTGTAGAAAGAAAGCTGAGCACCGAAGAATTGATGCTTTAGAACTGTGGTGTTGGAGAAGACTCTTCAGAATCCATTGGACTGCAAGGAGATGAAACCAGTCCATCATAAAGGAAATCAGTCCTGAATATTCATTGGAAGTACTGATGCTGATGCTGAAGCTCCCTTACTTTGGCCACCTGATGGGAAGTACTGACTCATTGGAAAAGATCCAGATGCTGGGAGAGGTTGAAGGCAGGAGGACAAGGGAATGAATGAGGATGAGTAGGTTGAATGACAGCACCAGCTCGACGTACAGGAGTTTGAGCAAGCTGTGGGAGTTGGTGATGAACAGGGAAGCCTGGCCTCCTGCAGTCCCTGGGGTTGCAAAGAGTCAGACAGGACTAAGAGCTGAAGTGAACTGAACACAGCACAGATACAGAAGCACTGAGCAGTGAGATAACTTGCTTAAGAGCTGAGGAGGGGCAGCAAGGAGACGTCAGGCAACTTGCCTAAGATCATATAGGACAGAAGTGGAAGCCCAGAGGGGTTAGTAAACTTGCCTAAGATCACACATATCACATGTGGGAGCATGGTTGGGTTAGACAGCTTGCCTAAGATTATACAGCTCAGAAGTGGAAGCACAGAGTGGTCAGGCAACTTGCCTAATATCATTTGTTTTGATTTTTTAATATACTTGATAGATGTGAACTAAATCTGTACTAGTACCAGTTGCTGTTGCAGTTGTACACTTACCCTGAAGTTTTACTTATAAGCATATATGTATTTTAGCAGAATCTTGACTTTATTATGTGCCTTCTTCATATGGTTTTCAGAAACTATGTTCTCATTACTCAAGTTTTTAAATTGTCAGATGCTTAGCACATTCTTCAGGACTACCCTTCCTGGGAATTGGGATGAGGATTGACCTTTTGCAGTTCTGTGGCCCCTGCTGGGTCTTCCAGATATGCTGACACATTGAATGCAGCACCATGATGGCATAATCCTTTGGAGAATTGCATAGTTCCACTGGAATTCCATCGCATCCTCTACTTTTATTAGCTGTAGTGCTTCTTAGGCCCTCTTGACTTCCTGCTCCAGAATGTCTGACCCTGGGTGACGGACTACAGCATCATAATAAGTCAGTTCATCAGGAGCTTTTTCATACAGTTCTTCTGTGTATGCTTTCCATCACTTCTTGATCTCCTCAGTGTCTATCAGGTCTGTACAATCGCTGTTCTTTATTGTGCTCATCTGTGGCCAAAATGCTCCCTTGATATTTCCAATTTTCACAAAGAGATCTCTATTTTTCTCCTTCTGTTGTTTTCTTCTCATTTTAATGCACTGTTCATTGATGATGACCTTCTTGTCTCTTGGTCCTCTTCTTTGAAATGCTGCTCTTAATTGAATGTAGC
The DNA here is from genome assembly GCF_963930625.1 of Muntiacus reevesi. Taxonomy (NCBI): domain Eukaryota; kingdom Metazoa; phylum Chordata; class Mammalia; order Artiodactyla; family Cervidae; genus Muntiacus; species Muntiacus reevesi. Next base: position 134,539,494 of record NC_089271.1, read on the forward strand.
TTTCCCTTTCTTTCTTGATTTTTCTTCTCTTCTTTCTTCAGTTATTTGAAAGCCTCCTGAGATAACCCCTTTGCCTTCTTGCTTTTCATTTCCTTTGGGATGGCTTTGCTCACTGCCTCCTGTACAGTATTACGGACATCCCGTTCGTAGTTCTTCAGGCATGCTGTTAACTAGGTCTAATCCCTTGAATCTATTTGTTACCTCCACTGCATATTCATAGGGGATTGGATTTCAGTCGTACCTGACTATGCCACTGGATTACCCACTGACTTTACTTTCAGCCTGAATTTTGCTATCAGAAGCTGATGAACAGAGCCACAGTCAACTCCAGGTCTTGTTTTTTTCTGACAGCATACAGCTTCACCATCTTTGGCTACAAAGAATGTAATCAGTTTGATTTGCTATTGCCCATTTGGTGATGTCCATGTGTAAGCTCATTTCGTGTGTTGTTGAGAAGGGTATTGGCTATGACGAGTGCATTGTCTTGGCAGAATTCAGTTAGCCTTTGCCCTTCTTCCTTTTCTTCCCCAAGGCTAATCTTGCCTTTTACTCCAGATATCTCTTGACTTCCTACTTTGGCATACCAATCCCCACTGATGAATACAACATCTGTTACTGGTGTTAGTTCTAGTAGGTTTTCTAGGTCTTCACAGGACTGATCAGCTTCAGGTTCTTCAGCATCTGTGGCAGTGGAATGAACTTGAATTACTGTGATGTTGAATGGCTTGCCTTGGAAATGACCCGATATCATTCTGTTATTTTGGAGGTTGCACCCAAGTAGTGTGTATCGGGAATTTTTTTGTAGCTTATGCGTACTCCTCCATTTCTTCTATGGGATTCTTGCCCACAGCAGTCATTATAATGGTCATCTGAACTAAATTCACCCATTGCTTTCCAGTTTAGTTCACTGTTAACCAGGACGTTGATGATTATTCTCACTGTTGTTAAGTGAGTACAAATATGAAGTAGAGCTAAGTTAATATGGATATGGCAAGTCCTAGTGTAGTCACTAAAAAAATAAAATTTAAAATATATCATTAATGCGAACCAAATGCTACCCTGAAAACATTCATTTACTTATCAAGGTGATAAAGATAAAAAGGGCCAAAATATGAATTTTAGAAAAAAACAAAAACTAAAATGGCAGTCATAAATTTGATCATGTTAATAAAGATATAAAATATGAATGAACTGAACAATCTAATCAAAAAGCAATTTTTTCTACACTAGATAAAAAACAAAGATCCAACTCTATGCTATCTATGGGAGACATCATTTAGAGTCAAAGATATAGCTCTTAAGTGAAATGACTGAAAAATATATAGCATGCCAACAGCAACCAAAGAGAGAATTGGCTATACTGTACTAATGTCAAATAGAAATGATTTTTATTAAAAACTGTTGCCAGGGATAAAAAAGGACATTTTATAGTAATAAACAGGTGACTCTACTAGGAAGACATACCAATGCAACTAGGAAGACATCCAAAAAGGGCATGGAGAAAAAAAAAACTGACATAATTGAAGAGAGAAATAGATAATTCAACAATAATTGCTAGGCCTTACTAATCAACTTTCAATAAAGGATAGAAAGACTAAGCAGATCAACTATGAAATAGAGAACTTGAAAGATAATATAAACCAGCTGGACCTAACAGGCAGCTACAGAGCAATTTGTCCAATACAGGATATTCATTCTTTTTAAGAGTCCATGGAACATTCTCTAGGATACCCTATATGCTAGGGCATAAGACAAACCTAAATAAATATGAAGGGTTCAAATTATATCAAGTATGTCCTCTGAATGTGATGAAATTAGAGAATAATACATTTTGAGAAACAAATATGTGGAAGTTAAGCAACATCCTCCTACATAAACAAAGGGTCAAACAAAGAATCACAAGAGAAAGTAGAAAATAATTTTGACACTTGAAAGGTCGATAAATTGACACAACTTTAGCGATATTTTTATCAAGGGAGGAAAAAGACTCAAATCACTAAAACTAGGAATAAAAAAGGAAAAATTACTACCAGCTTTAAAGAAATAAATATCATTATAAAGGAATACCATGGTGCTAATTAGAAAATTTAGATGAAAAGGAGAAATTTCCAGAAATACACGAATGACTGATGTTAACTCAAGAAGAAAATGAAATTTGAAAAGCAAAGAGATAAAGTTAGTAATTTTAAAATTTCTTGCCCAACCCACCTCACAAAAGTCCCCCTGCAACCCACCCTACCTAGACCCAGATAGCCTCGCTGCTGAATTCTACCAAATATTTAAACAAATTAAAATCATGCCAATTCTCCATACATGCATTTGAAATGTATTCATAGAAGTGGAAAGGAACATTTCCCAGCTCATTCTATGAGGAAGTGTTACTCCCATGCCAAAACTAAGGGCCGGTTAATTTGCACAAATCTCCCCAATTTTGCTCCATCCAGTATTTGCTCATGATGAGTTTTATGTTTTGCATCTTTTACAAGAAAATGACGGAAATGATACTCTGTCCATATCATCTCATTCTATCAGGAGGTATATGATTTCATTGAAGATGACCACTTGGACCACTTGAATAAAGTGGTTGCTGTCAAGATTCTCCACTGTCAAGTTACTCTCCCCTAGCTTGTAATTAACACATTCTTTTCTATTTTAAAGGATATAAATATTTTATTCCTCACTAAAGTTTAAATTTATTAATTTATTTATATAAATTTGATTAATAGTCTCTATTTACTAAAGAAATCATGATCTGTCACTATCATTATTTATTTTGATGTTCACATTTTTCCAGCCTTGGACAGTTGGAACATCCTCAAGCTGGCCTCTTTGTCCTTTTGACATCTCCCCATCATTCTTTGAACAATTTGATGCTTTTGGTAAAAGATATTCCAGGCTCATCTTGTATTTTCCCTGCCCTAGCCATGGAATTTACAGTTTCTCCAGGAAGTCCTGATTATTTTTAGCAGAAAATGAAATTTAGAATCCAACATAGGAGATCTGTATGTATTCACTATTTCCCAGTTCATCGATCATTGGACACAGTCTGGGAAGTGTACTTGTGCACGTACATTCCTCTCTGTGTGTATCCTCTGTAGATAGCTCAGTCTCTGATATCACAAAATGTTGGACTGACCCCAAACCATTTGAATGTCTTTCTCAACATATTCAGGCCCTGACACCCACACCAGGCAGTCCTTTCATAAGTGTACTCCCCTTATCATGCTTGGGCTTTGATACTTTGCACTGGTACACCCCCATGTGCAGATACTCTCCTTGTTCCACTCAGCCTCTAACTGCGCACACAGACCTGCCCCACCTCCATCCATGGATGCCCTCCTCACCTTGCTTGGCCTCTGACTTTCTACACAAATCTGCCTCATCCTTGTGGATTTCTTCTTCTCTGGACCGAGGCTTTTACTCTTCATGCCTGGCTAGACTCCTGTTTAATATTCTCCAGATTAACTGAATTTTATGGCAGACTGCTCTGTGAAGGTGTCTTAATTCCACTTTGGCACGGACTGCCCATGGCACGCCCTAGCATGGATATTCTGTTTTCCCTGATCAAGTACTGACATCACATACTACACACCTCCCTTCCCTGCTCTTGTGGATCTCATCACTTCACTTTATTTGAGTTCTGACTCTCCATACTAGGCTACTCTGACTGTATGAACATCCTCTTCACCACTCCTTTACCTTTAACATCTCACTCTGGCCCACTATGGCTCCATGCCCTACTGTCATGGATGCCTGTCTGGACTGATCTCACCTAATTGCTTTATGATGAGTTACTCAGCAAAGAGAGAAGGGGAGGGGAGGAGGCAGTTCTTGAATTTAATTTTGAAGCATAAGTGAGCATTGCCAATCAAAGATCGATAAATCACATTCCAGTTAGGGAACTCATTATGGCATATAGTAAAAGTATTCTTAAAGTTTATATGTTTTTCAGAAATTTATTAAATAATGCATCAAAATTTGTTGAAAAAATTCTCCTCTCCCAGTGTAAAATAACTACCTTTATCATATTCTTAATGTGCATGTGTGTCTTTTTGCCTGTCTATTTGCCTGTCTATTTGGGCTGCTATAACAAAATACAAGGCACAGAGTTGCTTGCAAACATCAGAAATTTATTTCTCACAATTCTGGAGGCTAGAGGTATAAGATACGGGTAGCAGTAGGGTCAGATGAGATCCCATTTTGGATTACAGACTTTTCACCTATAGGTAGTCTCGTGCATTAGAACGAGTTCCATTCTGAGAGTGCACATGTAAGCCCAATTTATTCAGAAGTCCATCAAAGTTAGCCTTAGTACCCAACTAACAGAATGACTTATGTACTGTTATTTTTACACATGCTTCCCGACATCCTGGGCTAGAAATAAAAGTAGTACAGAGTGAAGTAAGCCAGAAAGATAAAGACCATTACAGTATACTAACACATATATATGGAATTTAGAAAGATGGTAATGGTAACCCTATATGCAAAACAGAAAAAGAGACACAGATGTACAGAACAGACTTTTGGACTCTGTGGGAGAAGGCGAGGGTGGGATGTTTCGAGAGAACAGCATCGAAACATGTATATTATCTAGGGTGAAACAGATCACCAGCCCAGGTTGGATGCATGAGACAAGTGCTCGGGCCTGGTGCACTGGGAAGACTCAGAGGGAGCGGGTAGAGAGGGAGGTGGGAGGGGGAATCGGGATGGGGAATACATGTAAATCCATGGCTGATTCGTGTCAGTGTGTGGCAAAAACCACTACAATATTGTAAAGTAATTAGCCTCCAACTAATAAAAATAAATGAAAAAAAAAGTAGTGCAGTAATGTACTCTATACAGCACTGTGCTGTAAAATACAAAACACACAACCAATTGCAGAGGATGCACACATGTGACAATGTCCACCAGACACATGAACTAGCTTAACAGATTGACCAAGCGAATGCAAGTTCGAATCTTTGAAAGTGGGCAATTTGAAAATTTCTATGTAAGGGACTTACTGTATTCTCACGGGGAAAAAGGAGCTAGGGACCTCTGTGAGTTCTCTTTGTAAGAGCATTATTGATATCTATAGGACATTTCACCCCAAAACAATCAACTTCACCTTTTTCTCAAGTGCACACGGAACCTTCTCCAGAATAGATCACATCCTGGGCCACAAATCTGGTCTGGGAAAATTCAGAAAAATTGAAATCATTCCAGTCATCTTTTCTGACCACAGTGCAGTAAGATTAGATCTCAATTACAGGAAAAAAATTGTTAAAAATTCAAACATATGGAGGCTAAATAACACGCTTCTGAATAACCAACAAATCATAGAAGAAATCAAAAAAGAAATCAAAATATGTATAGAAATGAATGAAAATGAAAACACAACAACCCAAAACTTATGGGACACTGTAAAAGCAGTGCTAAGGGGAAGGTTCATAGCATTACAGGCTTACATCAAGAAACAAAAAAAAAGCCAAATAAATAACCTAACTGTACACCTAAAGCAATTAGAGAAGGAAGAAATGAAGAATCCCAGGGTCAGCAGAAGAAATGAAATCTTAAAAATTAGGGCAGAAATAAACGCAAAAGAAACTAAAGAGACCATAGCAAAAATCAACAAAGCTAAAAGCTGGTTTTTTGAAAAAATAAACAAAATTGACAAACCATTAGCAAGACTCATTAAGAAACAAAGAGAGAAGAACCAAATTAACAAAATAAGAAATGAAAAGGGTGAGATCACAACAGACAACACTGAAATCCAAAGGATCATAAGAGACTACTACCAGCAGCTCTATGCCAATAAAATGGACAACTTGGATGAAATGGACAAATTCTTAGAAAAGTATAACTTTCCAAAACTGAACCAGGAAGAAAAAGAAGATCTTAATAGAACCATCACAAGCAAGGAAATCGAAACTGTAATCAAAAATCTTCCAGGAAGCAAAATCCCAGGACCAGATGGCTTCACAGCTGAATTCTACCAAAAATTTAGAGAAGAACTAACACCTATCTTACTCAAACTCTTCCAGAAAATTGCAGAAGAAGGTAAACTTCCAAACTCATTCTATGAGGCCACCATCACCCTAATTCCAAAACCAGACAAAGATGCCACAAAAAAAGAAAACTACAGGCCAATATCACTGATGAACATAGATGCAAAAATCCTTAACAAAATTCTAGCAAACAGAATCCAACAACATATTAAAAAAATCATACACCATGACCAAGTGGGCTTTATCCCAGGAATGCAAGGATTCTTTAATATCCGCAAGTCAGTCAATGTAATACACCACATTAACAAATTGAAAGATAAAAACCATATGATTATCTCAATAGATGCAGAGAAAGCCTTTGACAAAATTCAGCACTCATTTATGATTAAAACTCTCCAGAAAGCAGGAATAGAGGGAACATACCTCAACATAATAAAAGCTATATATGACAAACCCACAGCAAACATTATCCTCAATGGTGAAAAACTGAAAGCATTTTCCCTGAAATCAGGAACAAGACAAGGGTGCCTACTCTCACCACTACTATTCAACATAGTCTTGGAAGTTTTGGCCACAGCAATCAGAGCAGAAAAAGAAGTAAAAGGAATCCAGATAGGAAAAGAAGAAGTGAAACTCTCGCTGTTTGCAGATGACATGATCCTCTACATAGAAAACTCTAAAGACTCTTCCAGAAAATTACTAGAGCTAATCAATGAATATAGTAAAGTTGCAGGATATAAAATTAACACACAGAAATCCCTTGCATTCCTATATACTAACAATGAAAAAACAGAAAGAGAAATTAAGGAAACAATACCATTCACCATTGCAACAAAAAGAATAAAATACTTAGGAGTATATCTACCTAAAGAAACAAAATACCTGTACATAGAAAACTACAAAACACTGATGAAAGAAATCAAAGAGGACACAAACAGATGGAGGAACATACCGTGTTCATGGATTGGAAGAATCAATATTGTCAAAATGGCTATTCTACCCAAAGCAATCTATAGATTCAATGCACTCCCTATCAAGCTACCAACGGTATTTTTCACAGAACTAGAACAAATAATTTCACAATTTGTATGGAAATACAAAAAACCTCGAATAGCCAAAGTAATCTTGAGAAAGAAGAATGGAACTGGAGGAATCAACCTGCCTGACTTCAGACTCTACTACAAAGCCACAGTCATCAAGACACTATGGTACTGGCACAAAGACAGAAATATAGATCAATGGAACAGAATAGAAAGCCCAGAGATAAATCCACGAACCTATGGACACCTTATCTTTGACAAAGGAGGCAAGGATATACAATGGAAAAAAGACAATCTCTTTAACAAGTGGTGCTGGGAAAACTGGTCAACAACTTGTAAAAGAATGAAACTAGAACACTTTCTAACACCATACACAAAAATAAACTCAAAATGGATTAAAGATCTAAATGTGAGACCAGAAACTATAAAACTCCTATAGGAGAACATAGGCAAAACACTCTCTGACATAAATCTCAGCAGGGTCCTCTATGACCCACCTCCCAGTATATTGGAAATAAAAACAAAACTAAACAAATGGGACCTAATGAAACTTAAAAGCTTCTGCACTACAAAGGAAACTATAAGTAAGGTGAAAAGACAGCCCTCAGATTGGGAGAAAATACTAGCAAATGAAGAAACAGACAAAGGATTAATCTCAAAAATATACAAGCAACTCCTGAAGCTCAATTCCAGAAAAATAAATGACCCAATCAAAAAATGGGCCAAAGAACTAAATAGACATTTCTCCAAAGAAGACATACAGATGGCTAACAAACACATGAAAAGATGCTCAACATCACTCATTATTAGAGAAATGCAAATCAAAACCACAATGAGGTACCATTACACGCCAGTCAGGATGGCTGCTATCCAAAAGTCTACAAGCAATAAATGCTGGAGAGGGTGTGGTGAAAAGGGAACCCTCTTACACTCTTGGTGGGAATGCAAACTAGTACAGCCACTATGGAAAACAGTGTGGAGATTTCTTAAAAAACTGGAAATAGAACTGCCATATGATCCAGCAATACCACTTCTGGACATACACACCGAGGAAACCAGATCTGAAAGAGACATGTGCACCCCAATGTTCATCGCAGCACTGTTTATAATAGCCAGGACATGGAAGCAGCCTAGATGCCCATTAGCAGATGAATGGATAAGGAAGCTGTGGTACATATACACCATGGAATATTACTCAGCTGTTAAAAAGAATGCATTTGAATCAGTTCTAATGAGATGGACGAAACTGGAGCCCATTATACAGAGTGAAGTAAGCCAGAAAGATAAAGAACATCACAGCATACTAACACATATATATGGAATTTAGAAAGATGGTAACGATAACCCTATATGCAAAACAGAAAAAGAGACACAGAAGTACAGAACAGACTTTTCAACTCTGTGGGAGAAGGTGAGGGTGGGATGTTTCAAAAGAACAGCATGTATATTATCTATGGTGAAACAGATCACTAGCCCAGGTGAGATGCATGAGACGAGTGCTCGGGCCTGGTGCACTGGGAGGACCCAGAGGAGTCGGGTGGAGAGGGAGGTGGGAGGGGGGATTGGGATGGGGAATACGTGTAACTCTATGGCTGATTCGTGTCAATGTATGACAAAACCCACTGAAATGTTGTGAAGTAATTGGCCTCCAACTAATAAAATAAAATTAAAAAAAAAAAAAGAGCATTAATCTCCATTCTTGAGGGCTACACCCTCATGTCCTAACTATCTCCCTAAGACCCCACCTTCTAATATTATCACACTGGACATTAGATTTACAACATGAATTTTGGGGGTGCCACATTCAGACAAAAACTGTGTGTGTGTGTGTGTAGTTGAGTTGATTTCTGCTCTCACTTCTTACCTCATGAACTGTAAGGCTAGCCGTGTACCAGTACTAGTCGTATAACAGTACCTCTCTATGTAAGTATGTAGGCTCTCCACATGCTTTAAAATCTGGTAAGGGCAGTCTTCATGCTCATTAATCTTCTTTTTCAGAAATGTCCTGCCTCTTATTATGTGTTTATTTTTCCACACATGTTTTAGAATTAGCTTATTTCCCACACCAAGCATATTAGTATTCTTGCTGAAATCTTATCATAATTATAGAATAATTTGGGGACAATTGATATCTGTATAAAGTATTTTCATATTTCCCAAAGAGATATCTTTCCATTTCATCAGGTATTTCATTGCATTTTTCAGTAGGATTTAAGAATTTTCTTCAAATAGCTATTGCATATTTGTTCTTAAATATATTCTTAATATTTACCTGTTTGTAGCTACTATAAATGGTGTCTTTCTTTATAAATGTAATTACTTGTTAGTGTATAGGAACAGTGTTTTATATATTATTGTTTTTATCCAGTCATCTAGCTCAATTCCTTTAAAATATAGATGTGCCTCGATTTCTGTGGGAGATTGGTTCTAGGACACCCCTGCCAACCTTCAGATACCCAAATCCACAAATGTTCAAGTCTCTTAAATAAGTAGCATAGCATTTTAGTATTTGCATATAAACTACACACATCCTCCCATATACTTTAAATCATCTCTAAATTACTTATGAACCTAATACAATGTAAAAGATATGTAAATAGTTCCCAGCACGTGGTAAATTTGAAGTTTGATTTTTGGAATTTTATGGAGTTTTTTGTTTATATATATTTTTAATCCACAGTTGGATGAATCCTTGGATGTGAAACACATGGATAGGAAAGGCTAACTGTATAGAATACTTTTCTCTTGGAGTCTCCAGATACACAATTATGTCATCAGCAAATAATGTTAATGCTGCCTTTATTGCTCTATGATTTGAAAATAAACTTTAAAAAACCTTGGAACGATCTTAGATTTACAAGAAAGCAAAGATATTTTCCTTATATCAGAAAGTTCCCAAATATCACCCATATTGTTATAAACTAGAGTGCCTACATTGTTTCTAAGATTTTTCCTAAGAAGATTTTCTTAGTTTTTACCTAATATCCTTTTTCTGTTCCAGGAACCCATTCCAAATCCCACATTGCATGTAGTAGTCATGCCTTTCAGGTTCTTCTTGGGTGTGACAATTTCTCAGACTTCCCTTATTTTATATAACCTTGATAATCTTGTGGAATATTATCAGGTATTTTATAAAATGTTTCTCAATTTGGATTTGTCTGATGATTTTCCTATTAGCCGGGGACTATGGATTTTGAGGAGTGGAGGGGTTCCCTTGTGACTCAGCTGGTAAAGAATCTGCCTGCAATGCGGGAGACCTGCGTTCAATCCCTGGGTTGGAAGATCCCCTAGAGAAGGAAAAGGCTACCAACTCCAGTATTCTGGCCTAGAAAATTCCATGGACAGTATAGTCCATGGGGTTGCAAAGAGTCAGACATGACTGAGCAACTTTCACTTTGTCACTTCATGGGTTTTGGGGGAAGAAGACTGCAGAGGTGGAATGCCCTTTTAATCATGTGATACGATCAACAAGCCTTATCCCTGGTAATGCTGATCTTTACCACCTGGCTGAAGTAGTGTTTGTCAGTTTATTCCACTCTCAAGTTACTCTTTTTCTCCCTCTACATAATGTTGTATTTTTTGGAAGGAAGTCACTATGTGTAACTCACTCTTCAGGAATAGGGAGTTACACTTCACTTTCCTGAGAGCACAATTACGTTTGTCAATTATCTGAAATTCTTCTGCATGGGAATTGGTCTATTCTCTCACAAGTATTCAATGTTTTATTTATATCAGTATGGACGCATAGATATTCCTTTTATACTTTGGGGTATAATCCCAAGGGATGACTTATTTACTTTATTATATTGCTTACATTGTTATAGTTATGGCCATTGGAAGCTCATTCCTGTCTTCTTTGACATAACTTCGTTATTCTGGGGCTTTTTAAAAATATTTTATTTTTAGCATTTCCTTTTTGATACAATAAGTTCCCCCAGATTCCTGTTCTATATTTCCTCCCTGAGCCCTGCAATCAGTGATTTCTCCAAGAAGCCTGGTTCCTTTTATTGGAAATTAGTATTGGGAACCAAGATCTGTGCTTATTTCTTTCATTAATTAGGAGTGTCATTTTTCTTAGATTCTTTCAGCTCACCAGACAAAGAAATATATGTATGTATGAATATTCATGTACCATCTATGAAACTGTTCAAGTATGCATGTGTAACAGTATCAGGATTGATAACCTATACTCCTATGAGAGAAAACACTACCAACTAGATTTCATTGGTTTTATCTTTTGCTTTCAGTCTTGCACAATCTATTAATTTCCAAAGTTACTTAATTCAGTGGATCTTAATGAGGTGGTTTCATACATTTGTAATATAAATTAGATTGTTTGGTCAAATTCTGCATTCCATTCTTGATGTCAAATTTTTTTGAAAATATGCATACATTGATTCACTGTTTGTGCTGTAAGATTCTACGGGTTTTGACAAATACATAGTACCATGTATTTACCATAACATCATACAGAACTGTTTCACTGTCCTAAAACATCCCCTTTGCCTGCAGAAGGAAATGGCAGCCCACTCCAGTATTCTTGCCTAGGAAATCCGGGGACAGAGGAGCCTCTTGGGCTACAGCCCATGGGGTCTCAAGGACTCAGACATGACTTAACAACTGACCACAGTCATTTTTAGAAACAGTTTAGTCCACACAAAACACATCAGTGGCTCCTAGTTTCTGGCCTCTGCTTTAGTATCTTTTTTTCCCACTTGACTCCCTGCTCCACAGGCACACATGCCCAGGGCTCTGCTCTGCTCAGCTCAGAGTCTGGATTCAATAAATGGAATAATGAGAATAGAAGATGGATCCTCCCTTCCAGTAGAACATCAGGTTCAGACAGAATACACTGACAAAGAGATGGCATTTTGCCATTCCCCACCTCTTTTTCGATTGCCCGTGGAAAATGTCCCCATTTCCCTTTAAGCCCTACTTCTGGTTGGCCCTGCGAACCTCCTTATCCTCTGCCCATAAGTCATCACAGTGGCCACATGGACTCTGGCTGGGGCGGGGCTCTTTATGACATCACCAAGGGCCTAGCCCTGCCTGGTCCTAAGTCTCCAGGTGCCAGGGCAGACCAGCACACCAGGAGCCATTTCCTCTTGGCTCAGGGGAGCTCCAGGGTAAGGTCCTCTGTGGAGGACACTTTCTAATATGGCAGAATCTACCAGAGCCTGCCCAAGACTGGTTTGAGGTCACTTCTTCGCAGATGTATGTGACAGTGAAGTTGGCAGGAGAGAGTGGCGAGCATAATGTTCATACTTCTCCTACCCATTAAGGTGGTTCATTTGGCTCTCCGGGAAATAAAAAGACAAAAGGCTTCCCCAGAAAAAGACTATGCTTGATACCTTAATCCTGCTTGAAATGGACCTTGTGAAATTTGTGTCCAGGGTGCAGAATCTGAAACTACCAACTGGTGGTAACCTCAGCCCTCTCAATGTCGAGTTCCCTGCAGACGCACAGAATAACGTTACAATATGTGAACTCTGGGGCAATGAAGACTCCAATTGACTGGATTTGTGTGTCAGTGTAGGAGAGGAATTGTTGAAGGTTGATATAATGTATCCAGACTAATAGAACTATTGTGATGTAAAAGAAAAAAGCCAAGCCACTGATATTTTTATTTGCTCTGCAGTTTTACCTTTCCTAGAATGTTGTACAATTGGCTGCATGCAGTGAATAACCTGTTCCAGACTAGCTTACTTTACTTAATAGCACTCATTCAGGTTTCATCCATTTCTTTTTGTGATTTGATAGCTCATTTCTTTTGATTCTTGAATAATATTCGGCTATGTTGATGTACCATTGTTTGGTAATCCATATGTCTATTAAAGGACATTTTGGTTGCTTCCAATTTGTGTGTGTGTGAGAGAGAGAAATAGTAGGAATTAAGCTGTTATAAAATTCATGTGCATGTTTGTGTGTGGACATTAGCTTTCAAGTCATTTGGTGAACTACCTAGGGGTGTAATCATTAGATCATGTGGTATGACAATACTTAGCTCTGTAAGAGATTGCTTCCAAAGTGACTCTACCATTTTGCAATCCCACTAACAACAAATGAGAGTTCCTATTGTCCCTTATCTTTGCCAGGAAATGGTTTGTCAGATTTTTGTATTTAACCTTTCTGATAAGTGTGTAGCGGCATCTCTTTTCTCTAAGTTCATCAGTCTACTCTAAAAAGTTATCTTATTTCCATATTTCCATTGGAGCATTTCCACTGTGTTTTATTACTGTCAATTCTTCAGGTTTAAACCTCCATCTGAGGTTTAAATGGATCTCCTGCTCAGCAAAACTTCTGCTGCTGTTTATGCCATCAGGCCTTACTTTGCTTAATTAGTCCTCTAATAATATTTTCATGAAAGACTCATAACTTGAAATCATGTATATGGGAAAAATTTATTTTTAACTGAGCAACACAGAAACTTTCTTTTCCTGTATTGCTTTGTCCACTATTGTTTAGTGCCTCTACACAAAAGTTTAAGTCCAGCATGAACTTCTCCCCCTTATTTTTGGTTAGTTTTGATTATCTTATATACTTACTAGATGTTAACCAAATAGATATTAATACCAGTTGCAGATGTAGTGACACATATATCATGAAGTTTTATTACAAGCATTGATATATTTTATCAGAATCTTGATTCTATTATCTTTCTTCTTCATATTGTTTTGAAAAACTGCATGCTCATTATTCAAGTTTTGAATAGTCTGTGCCTCTTCTCCACTGAGATTCCAAGGAATCCATTTATATAATGCTAGAAAGAGAGAACAATCATAAAACATGTTGGTATAGTTATTGAAGAAAATATATTTCAAAAAAGAACAGTAACTAAACCAGTTGATATTTGCTAGCAATATTAATTTTCTCTCAGTGTATTTTGTAATTATGCAAGTCCAAATGCTCTTGCATATAGTCATAAGCAGAGAAGATATATTAGCAAGCACCTCAGTCAAACAACAATTTATAGAAAGTCTAATGTTCGGTTTTAACTAGTTTAAATTATTGTCTTGCAATATAGTTCAGTTATCAACATTCTTGCTTTTCCTTTCAGTAAAGAGAATGTGCTAGTTCTCTTTGGGAAAGACTATTTTACTCAATATTTTCCTATGCTTTTGATTTTCAAGAGAAGAGAAATCTTAAGACACTTGTGTTTGAATGTCTGGTATTGTGCCTAAGGAGTATTTTACTAATTAATGTTATCATTAGTTAAAATGTACATTCTGATTACTCCCCATGCTGATTTAAATTGACTTATGATAAAAAAACATATATCAGTTAAATATGTTTGGGATTGACATGTACACACTACTCTATTTAAAATGGATAACAAGGACCTACTCTATAGCAAGGGGAACTCTGCAGAACACACGGTAAGAACACAAATGGGAAAATAATTTGACCAAGAATAGATATATGTATAATTGAATCACTTTGCTGTACACTGGTAGGTAACACAATATTGCTAACCAATTATACTGCAATATAAAATAAAGTATTAAAAAAAGAAAATAAACTTTTGCAGAAGGCAAAAATAGCAACATTAGCTAAACGACATTGTTCAGTTCAGTCGCTCAGGCACGTCCGACTTTTTGCAACACCATGGAGGCATGCCAGGCCTCCCTGTCCATGAACAATGCCCAGACTTTACTCAAAACTATGTTCATTGAGTCGGTGATGCCATCCAACCATCTCATCCTCTGTCGTCACCTTCTCATCACACCTTCAATCTTTGCCAGGATCAGGGTCTTTTGACACGAGTCCGTTCTTTGCATCACGTGGCCAAAGTGTTGACATTGCAGCTTCAGCGTCAGTCCTTCCAATGAACATTCAGGACTGATTGCCTTTAGGATGGATGGCTTGGTTCTCCTTGCTGTCCAAGGGGCTCTGAGGAGTCTTCTCCAGCACCACAGTTCAAAAGCATCATACTTCGGGCTCAGCTTTTTTTATACTCCAACTCTCACATCCATTCATGATTACTGGAAAAACCATAGCTTTGACTAGACAGACCTTTGTTGGCAAAGGAATGTCTCTGCTTTTTAATATGCTGTCTAGTTTCGTCAAAACTGTTCTTCCAAGGACCAAGGATCTTTTAATTTCATGTCTGCAGTCACCATCTGCTGTGATTTTGGAGCCCCAAAACATAAAATCTGTCACCGTTTCCAATGTTTCCCCATCTATTTGCCATGAAGTGAGGGGACCAGGTGCCATGATCTAAGTTTTCTGAATGTTGAGTTTTAAGTCAACTTTTTCACTCTCCTCTTTCACTATCATCAAGAGGCTCTTTAGTTCTTCACTTTCTGCCAAACGGGTGATGTCATCTGCATATCTGAGGTTATTGATATTTCTCCTGGCAATCTTGATTCCAGCTTGTGCTTCATCCAGCCCAGAGTTTCTCATGATGTACTCTGCATATAAGTTAAATAAGCAGGGTGACAATATACAGCCTTGATGTACTCCTTTTCCTCTTTGGAACCAGTCTGTTTTTCCATGTCCAGTTCTAAGTGTTGTTTCCTGACTTGCATACAAATTTCTCAGGAGGCAGGTCAGGTGGCTTGATATTTCCATCTTTTTAATAATTTTCCACAGTTCATTGTGATCCCCACACTCAAAGGCTTTGTCATAATCAATAAAGCAAAAGTAGATATTTTTCTGGAACTCATTTTGTTTCTCAATGATCCAACAGATGTTGTCAATTTGACCTCTGGTTCCTCTGCCCTTTCTAAATGCAGCTTGAATATCTGGAAGTTCATGATTCATGTACTGTAGAAGCCTGGCTTGGAGAATTTGGAGCATTACTTTTCTAGCGTGTTAGATGAGTGCAACTGTGTGGTAGTTTGAGCATTCTCTGGCATTACCTCTTTTTGGGATTAGGATGAAAACTGACCTTTTCCAGTCCTGTGGCCACTGCTGAGTTTTCCAAATTTGCTGGCATATTGAGTGAAGCATTTTCACAACATCATCTTTTAGGATTTGAAATGGCTCAACTGGAATCCCATCACCTCCACTAGTTTTGTTCATCGTGATGCTTCCTCAGGCCCACTAGACTTCACATTCCAGGATGTCTGGATCTAGGTTGAGTGATCTTACCATCATGATTATCTGGGTCATGAAGATCCTTTTTGTATAGTTCTTCTCTGTATTCTTGCCACCTCTTCTTAATATCTTCTGCTTCTCTTAGGTCCAAAACTGCTATCGACCTAACAGAAACAACATTGAGAATGGGGCAAAAGATTATTGTACTTCAAAGTGAACTAGCTTTGTCAATATAAATATTTGTCATGTTTTGAAATGAAAGAAAATTAACTCAGCATTGCTCTTTCACATGAAACTATATAAATACATATACAGATATAGATGAAAATGTATAAAGGCAATTCTGTCAATCATTCATCTCCTTTTATATTGTTCCATTATAATAGAATCTGTATTTGTTATCTCCCTTACTTGAGTGGTGTCATTCACTTTCAATCATCTGATGTTTTTTAGGCACTTACTGTGGGTCAGAGTTTTTCAGGTACTGGACATGTAGTGGTAAAATAAATAAAATGCTTCCTCATGGATTTTATATTTTATTCCAAAATTAGATAGAGATATACAATAAGCAAAGAAGTCAAATATATTGTATAATCACTAATGGCTACAGAAAAAAAAACAGGGAGAGAGAGAAAGAACTCAATTAATTAAAGATACATTGAAACAGAAAGAACACTTATTTGTTCTATGTTTTTCTTTTCTGTCACTAACATAGGAAATCTGAGACAGTGTGGAACTGACATTGAGAAAGTCATGCCATGAATTATATCTTGTTATTAGTTAATGCAGTGTTTAAAGTAGACATGGTGAGTTTTTAACCACAGCCTCAAAATATACATGCTTTCATGTATTTTAAATACAATCTTCTTTTTTTAAGTTGAAATATAGTCCATGGAGTGGCAAAGAGGCAGACATGACTGAGCGACTAAGCACAGCATATAGTTGGTTTACAATGTGGTTGGTATTTGTTTTTGTTTTTGTTTTCTTCTTTATAAAAGCTCTTGATATGCAATCTTAACCGTGTTATTGAAGACAGATTTCTCTTGCCCTGATGACTATCTCTTGGTATAATCATAATAAGTTTGAGATTAGAAACAAAGACTTTCCTGAGATGCATGTGGTCTTCTTTGGCACATTTCTTATTGGATGTTTTAAGTTATAGAAAAATAGCGCAGCAATCTTTTCAAAATGGCAATATATCTCTGAAACTTCATGAAAGAAGCCTATTCCCCACTGTTAATTTTGTATGCCCCAAAGCTCATATTATTAGTAATTTCTCTGGATTATATCCTTCAATCCTTAACTGAATTGAGTCCATCAATTTGGTATTTTTCCAGTAGAAAATAACATCCTAGGTGAATAAGACACCAAGAAAAAGGTGAGGTTGGAGATAGTTTTGACTATAGGTGTAGGCCTAGGATTCAAGATGTTCCATAGTATGTCAAAAACATGTGGGAGATGTTAGTTTTGGAAGGACAAGTCTTGTGAACTTTTTAAGGTTATCTAGTGTTGCCTCATTTCTTGCTATGCAGTGAAAGTGAAAGTGTTAGTCACTCAGTTGTGTCCGACTCTGTGACCCCATGGACTGTAGGCCACCAGGCTCCTCTGTCCATGGAATTCTCCAGGCAAGAATACTGGAGTGTGTTGCCATTTTCTTCTCCAGGGGATCTTCCCAAGTCAGGGATCAAACACGGCTGTCCCACACTGCAGGCAGAATCTTTACTCACTGAGCCACCAGGAAAGCCCTTGCTATGCAGAAGAATCATTCTAATTTCATCCCTTAAAAAAAAAGAGAATGAAAGATAAGAAAAGGCTCATTTCTTCAGTCACCAGAATGTGAGACAATTTTTACAAAGCTTGACCCTTAAAGGCTAGCTCCATTATTCCCACTGGGACTTTAATTGAAGACCAAATTTCACTCAGTACAGCCTTGTGTAATATAAACATCTGACTTATTGAAAGTTAAGAGAGACACAGGGCACATTTATCTAAACCCTTTGTTAATATTTTCCAATTTTGTTATGAAAAATTCACAAGGACAAATTTGAAACAAAATCATAAAAGAAAATAAGAATGGGGGTGGACTTCACCATAGACAGGGAAATGGTTGGCAATGCCATCCTTGGAGTCTGAATAGGTTTTCAGGACCTATTACTTCCATTGGCCAGTTCAGAGCATGCACAACAAACTCTTCTAATCAAGGGTTTATGGGTTCCCTGCCATACACGTAGAAGCCCCTAACACAGTTGGCCCAATACTGGGCCAAGACTGGGTATGCCAACCATGTGATACCAAATCTTCACAGAGTTGGACCCTGGGAAAGGACCCCTGGAACTCCTGACCGTGTAGCTGTAGAGATTTATTTACCTTTAAGTAATGTGACCCCAAATTTTCTAAAGTTTTAGCTTCTAATCTCACTTTTAAAAATTGCTTTTTATTATGATAGGGATGTAAAGTATTGCATATTTCCCAAATGCTTGGTCTATACACAGTGCCTTAAGACATGGTCCCTCTCTTGGTCATCTGTCTTTTGTCATCTAGGGCTGCCCTAGCCCCTTACTTTGAACTCCCTCCCTTAGGCTCTCAGAGCAACTAATGAATAACAGGGGTAGTTCCCTAAAATCCTACTCTTGGGCCAAAGTGAGTGCAGATGGGCTTCATGGGTATGTGTTCTGTGCAATTACACCAGGCCCTATTCTTGGGTGCTTGGAAGGGCCTCAACCATGGTTTCATGATCTGCTGTGACCATCTTGAAAGTTTGAATCATTTATGAAGCAGGGGCCCCATGTTTTATTCTTTACTGAATTGTGTCATTTAGGTAGCCACTCCTGAGATCCAGCATTCGTTATAATTAGTCTACTCAGTGAAGTGAAGTAAGGTGAAGTGAAAGTCATTCAGTCATGTCCGACTCTTTACAAGCCCATGGATTGTCCTTGGCATTCTCCAGGCCAGAATATTGGAGGGGGTAGCATTTCCCTTCTCCAGGGGATGCTTCCACATCTGAGATTTGTGATCCTAGGCAAGTTGCCCAACTGTGTGTGCACCCACATACACAGATTACACAAGTAAAAATCTTTAACCATTTGCTTTTGTGTGTTTGCAGCTAGAAAAGTGGAACTATGCCACTGAATTAGGGAAGCATGCTGCCAAATTCTCTCTGGTTGGCACTGGAGCACAAGATCTGAAAAATGGAAATCAAACCTTGACTTAAGCTTTGGTCTGGCAGCTGATAAGAAGGTATGGTACACAATTTTAGCTATTTAAGCTTCACTATCATACAGGTCTGTGACCTAGTCTTTACTATTTCTAAGGAAATGTATCGATGACTCCGCCTTTGAAATTTTTGTGCTTCAACTCTGAAGTTAGCTTAAATAATGAATATCTGTTCGATGGCCAATGGAAAATGCTTTCTTGAAATTGAGGCAGCAGAATTGTGAATATTTCCCTTTTTTCATAGAAAGTTTGACACAGGCTTGATCCTTATGTAGTGTTGGTGAATAAAAATAGCAAAAACTATGGACATGTATATAGTTGAGAAAGAAGGTCTCTTAACTGTAGTGCTAAAAAGCAATTCATTATAGCTGGGTACCAGCCAAAGCACAACTTACATTAAGACGGTACCATGGGTTGGTCTAGTAGAAAGTCAACCTGCAGTAGACCCGTGGACTTACACATTAGAGCACTGAAAATCTTCCCACCACCAGTGCAAAAAGCAGCTCAATGGCAAGCCAATACAACTTGATTTTTTTTTCTTTTTTCATAGAGTGTGAATCTCTTCCCGTGAAATCTTTAATCTCCTGAATCTAAGGAAAATAAATGAAAGATAAGGGCCCAATAAAGGACAGAAACAGTATGGGCCTAAAAGAAGCAGAAGATAATAAGAAGTGACAAAAATATCCAGAAGAACTATACAAAAAAGACCTTAATGCCCCAGATAACCATGATGGTGTGATCACTCACCTACATGCAGACAGCCTGGAAAGCAAAGTCATGTGGGCCTGAGGAAGCATCTCCACGAACAAAGCTAGTGGAAGTGATGGGATTCCAATGAGCTATTTCAAATCTGAAAAGATGATACTGTGAAAGTGCTGCACTCAATATGCCAAAAATTTGGAAACAGCAGTGGCCACAGGACTGGAAAAGGTCAGTTTTCATTGCAATCCTGAAGAAAGGCAATGCCAAAGATCGTTCAAACTAACACACAATGGCACTCATCTCACTCACTAGCAAAGGAATACTCCAAATTCTCCAATCTAGGCTTCATCAGTCCATGGACTGAGAAATTCCAGATGTTCAAGCTAGATTTAGAAAAGTCAGAGTAACTAGAGATCAAATTGCCAACATCCATTGGATCATCAAAAAAGCAAGAGAGTTTCAGAAAAACATCTACTTTTGCTTTACTGACTACACCAAAGCCTTAGAGTGTGTGGATCACAAAAAACTGTGCAACATACTTAAAGAGATGGGAATACCAGATAACCTTACCTGCCTCCTGAGAAATCTGTATGTGGGTCAAGAAGCAACAGTTAGACCTAGACATGGTACAGCAGGCCAGTTCAAAACTGGGAAAGGAGTACAAGGCTGTTTATGGTCACCCTCCTCATTTAAATTATATGCAGAGTACATCGAGGGGATCTCCAGACTGGATGAAGCACAAGGTGGAATCGAGATTTCTGGGAGACATACCAATAACCTCAGATATGTAAATAACATCACCCTAATGGCAGAAAGCGAAGAAAAACTATAGAGCCTCTAGATGAAAGTGAAAGAGGTGAGTGAAAAAGTTGGCTTAAAACTCAACATTAAAAACAACTAAGATCATGGCATTCATTCCTATCACTTTTTGGCAAATAGAGGGAGAAACAGTGGGAGTAGTATCAGGCTTTAGTTTCTTGGGCTCCAAAATGACTGCAAATGGCGACTGCAGCCAGGAAATCAAAAGACACTTTTCCCTGGAATAAAAGCTCTGACCAATCTAGGCAGCATATGAAAAAGCAGAGACATTACTTTGCTGACGAAGGTCCCTTTAGTCAAACCTGTGGTTTTTCTGGTAGTTATGTATGGATGTGAGAGTTGGAATGTAAAGAAAGCTGAGCACAGAAGAAATGATGTTTTTGAACTGGGGTATTAGAGAAGACTTTTGACAGTCTCTTGAGTTCAAGGAGATGAAACTAGTCCATCCTAAAGGACATCAGTCCTGAACATTCATTGGAAGGGCTGAAGCTGGAGTTGAAGCTCCAACACTCTGGCCACTTGATGTGAAAATGTGACTCACTGGAAAACACTCAAATGGTGGAAATTTTGACTGCAGGATTCCAAGTGGACGATACAGGATGAGTAGGTTGGATGGCATCACTGACTCGATGTAGAGGAGTTTGAACAAGCTCTAGGAGTTGTTGATGGACAGGGAAGCCAACAGAGTGTTCACGCAACTTCCCTAAGATCAAAGAGCTCAGAAGTGGAAGCACAGAGAGGTCAGGCAACTTGTCCAAGATCACACACCTCTCAATGTTACGAACAGAGAAGTCAGGCAACGTGACTGAGATCACATAGGTCAGAAGTGGAAGCACTCAGAGGTCAGGCAACTTGGCTAAGATCACATAGCTCATATGAAGAAACACAGAGAGATCAGGCAACTTACCTAAGTTCACACAGTTCAGAAGTGTAAGGAGAGAGGTTAGCAGTCTTGCCTAAGATCACACAGCTTACATGCAGAAGCACAGAGAGTTTAGACAACTTGTCTAAGCTCACATGGCTGAAATATGAAAGAACAGTGCATACAGGCATCTTGCCTAAGATCAAAGAGCTCAGAAGTGAAAGCAGGGAGAGTTCAGGCAACCTGCCTAAGATCACACAGCTGAGATATGGAAGCACAGATAGGTTAGGCTACTTGCCTTTGATGGGATGGGTGCAATCTCAAAAATGACAAAAAGGTCTCTGTTCATTTCCAAGGGAAACCATTCAATATCACAGTAATCCAAGTCTATGCCCCAACCAACAATGGCAAAGAAGCTGAAGTTGAATGATTCTGTGATGACCTGCAAGACCTTCTAGATCTAAAACCAAAAAAAAAGATGTCCTTTTCATCATAGGGAACTGGGAGGCAAAAACAGGAAGTGAAGAGATACCTGCCATAACAGGCAAGTTTGGCCTTGGAGTAGAAAATGAAATGTTGGGCTAAGGCTAGCAGACTTTGCCAAGATAATGTACTGGTCATAGCAAACAACATTTTCCAACAACACCAGAGACGACACTACACATGGGCATTACCAGATGGCCAATACCAAAATCAGATCGATTGTGTTCCTTGCAGATGAAGAGGGAGAAGCTGTATACAATCAGCAAAAAGAAGACTGGGAGTTGACTCTGACTGAAATCATGAACTCCCGATTGCCAAATTCAGAATTAAACTGATGAATGTAGGGAAATCATGAGAAAATTCAGGTATGACCAAAATCAAACCCCTTACAATTTTACAGTAGAAGTGACAGATAGAGTCAAGGGATTAAATCTGATAGAGTGTCTGAAGATCTATGGATGGAGGTTGGTCACATTGCACAGGAGGCAGTGATCAACACCGTCCCCAACAGAAGGAATCACAAAAAGGCCAAATGGTTGTCTCAGGAGGCCTTACAAATAACTGGGCATATAATAGGAATGAAAGACAAAGGAGAAAAAGAAATATGTAACCATCTGAATGCAGAGTTCCAAAGAAGAGCAAGGAGAGAAAAGAAAGCCTCCTCAGAGATCAAAGAAAAGAAACAGAGGGAAAGAGTAGAATGGGAAAGACTAGAGACTATATTTCATGCAAATATAGGCACAATAAAATACATAAATGGCATGGACCTAAGAGAAGCAGAAGATATTAAGAAGAGGTGGCAAGAATACAGGGAAGAACTATACAGAAAAGATCTTAATGACCCAGATAAGCACGATGGTGTGATCACTTACCTACAGCCAGACATCCTGGAAGCAAAAGTCACATGGGCCTGAGGAAGCATCTCCACGAACAAAGCTAGTGGAGGTGATGGGATTCCAGTTGAGCTATTTCAAATCTGAAAACGTGATGCTGTGAACATGCTGAACTCAATATGCCAGCAGATTTGGAAAACTCAGGAGTGGCCACAGGACAGGAAAAGGTCAGTTTTCATTGCTGTCCCAAAGGAAGGCAATGCCAAAGAATGTTCAAACTAATACACAATGGTACTCATCTCACTTGCTACCAAATGAATGCTCCAAATTCTCCAAACCAGGTTTCAACAGTATGTGAACTGAGATCTTCCAGATGCTCAAGTTGGATTCAGGAAAGGCAGAGGAACCAGAAATCAAATTGGCAACATCCACTGGATCATAGAAAAAGCAAGAGAGTTCCAGAAAAACATCTGCTTTATTGACTACACCAAAGCCTTAGAGTGTGTGGATCACAATAAACTGTGGAAATAAATGGGAATACCACCTTAACTGCCTCCTGAGAAATCTATGGTTGTGAAGAGTCAGCATTTAGAACCAGACATGGAGCGACAGACTGGTTCCAAATTGGGAAACGAATATGACAAGGCTGTATATAGTCACCCAGCTCATTTAATTTATATGCAGAGAACGTCTTGCAAAATGCCCAGATGGTTGAAGCACAAGGTGGAATCTAGATGGCTGGGACAAATAACAATGACATCACTTATGCAGATAACGCCACTAGTATACAGCAAGTGAAGATGAACGAAAAAGCCTCTTCATGAAAGTGAAAGTGAAAAAGCTGGATTAAACCTAACATTCAATAAACTAATGTTATGGCATCCAGTCCCATCACTTCATGGCAAATTGACGGAGAAACAGTGGAAAGAGTGACAGACTTATTTTATTGGACTCAAAAATCACTGCAGATGATGACTGCAGCCATGAAATTAAACGATGCTTGCTCCTTGGAAGAAAAGCTGTGACAAACCAGGACAGCATATGAAAAAGCAGAGACACTACTTTGGCGACAAGGTTCCATCTCATCAAAGCTATGGTTTTTCCAGTAGTCACATATGGATAAGAGAGTTGGACCAAAAAGAACATTGAGCCCCGGAGAATTGATGCTTTTCAACTGTGGCATTGGAGAAGACTTTTGAGAGTCCCTTGGACTGCAAGGACATCCAACCAGTCCATCCTAAAGGAAATCAATCCTGAATATTCACTGGACGGACTGATGCTAAACCTGAAGCTCCCTTATTTTGGCCACCTGCTGGGAAGAACTGACTCATTGGAAAAGACCCAGATACTGGGAAAGAGTCCCTTGGACTGCAAGGAGATCCGACCAGTCCATCCTAAAGGAGATCAGTCCTGGGTGTTCATTGGAGGGACTGATGTTGAAACTGAAACTCCAATACTTTGGCCACCTGATGCAGAGAGCTGACTCATTTGAAAAGACCCTGATGCTGGGAAAGATTGAGGGCAGCAGGAGAAGGGGATGACAGAGAATGAGATGATTGGATGGCATCACTGACACAATGGAAATGGTTTTGGTGGACTCCGGGAATTGGTGATGGACAGGGAGGTGTGATATGCTGCAGTTCATGCGGTTGCAAAGAGTTGGACACGACTGAGTGACTGAACTGAACTGTACAGTGTTATGGACCTCCATCCATAGCTCTTCAGGTGCACTGTTAACTGCATCTCACCCCTTGAATCTGAGTCACCTCCACTGCATATCATAGGGGATTGGATTTCAGCCACACCTGGCTCTCCTAGTGGTTTTCCCCACTGTCTTTTGTTCAAGCCTTAAGTTTTCTATTAGAGGCTGAAGAGCAGAACCACAATCAGCTCCAGGTCTTGTTTTTGCTGACTGCCTACAGCTTCTCCATCTTTGGCTACAAAGAACGTAATCAATCTGATTTCAATATTGACAATTTGGTGATGTCCATGTGTAAACTCGTCTCTTGTGCTCTTCAGAAAGGGTATATGCTATGCTGTGTGCATCCTCTTGGCAGAATTTAGTTAGCTTTTGCCCTGACTCATTTTTTTTCTCCAAGGCAAAACTTGCCTGTTACCCAGGTATCTCTTGACTTCCTACTTTGGCATACCCATCCCAACTGATGAATAGAACATCTGTTTTTGGTGTTAGTTCTAGGTGGTCTTCTAGGTCTTCATATGACTGATCAGCCTGAGCTACTTCGGCATCTGTGGTAGGCACATCGACTTGAATTACTTTTAGTGGAATGAAAGCAAAAACACACCACACCTAAGTAAGGGAATGTAGCAAACTGAACTCAAATAGGCAGATATAGTCAGCAATAAATATTAGAGCAAAATAAAGGAAATAGAAAATAGAATAACCACAGATATATTCAACATGTGAAAATTTGGTTATTTAGAAAGGTCAAAAATAACAAAACTTTAGTGATATTGATCAAGGGAGGAAGACTCAAATTACTAAAATTAGGAATAAAATAGGGAAAATTACTACCACTTTAGAGAAATAAATAAAATTGTAAAAGAATCAGTCAGACAGTCCAGTTGCTCATTCATGTCTGACTCCTTGCGTTCCTGTGGACTGCAGCATGCCAGGCCTCCCTGTCCATCACCAACTACTGGAGCTTACTCAAACTCATGTTTAGTTGAGTCGGTGATGCCATCCAACCATCTCATCCTCTATCATCCCCTTCTCCTCCTGTCTTCAATCTTTCCCAGCATCAGGGTCTTTTCAAATGAGTCAGTTCTTTGCATCAGGTGGCCAAACTATTGGATTTTCAGCTTCAGCATCAGTCCTTCCAGTGAATATTTGGGACTGATTATCTTTAGGCTGGACTGGTTGGATCTCCTTGCAGTCTAAGGGACTCTGAAGAGTCTTTTCCAACATAGCAATTCAAAAGCATCAGTTCTTTGGTGCTCAGCTTTCTTTATAGTCCAACTCTCACATCCATACATGACTATTAGAAAAACCACAGCTTTGACAAGGAGGACCTTTGTTGGCAAAGTAATGTCTAAGTTGGTCATAGTTTTCCTTCCAAGGACCTAGCATCTTTTAATTTCATGGCTGCAGTCACCATCTGCAGTGATTTTGGTGCCCCGCTCCCCCCCCCCAAATAAATAAAATCTCTCACTGTTTCCATTGTTTCCTCATCTATTTGCCATTACGTGATGGGACTGGATGCCAAGATCTTAGTTTTCTGAATGTTGAGTTTTAAGCTAACTTTTTCACTCTTCTCTTTTACCTTGATCAAGAGGCTCTTTAGTTCCTCTTTGCTTTCTGCCAAAAATGTGGTATCATCTGCATACCTGAGATTATTGGTATTTCTTCTGGCAATCTTGATACCAGCTTGTGCTTCATCCAGTCCAGCATTTCTCATGATGTACTCTGCATATAATTTGAGTAAGCAGGGTGACAATATACAGCCTTGTCAACTCCTTTCCTGATTAGGAATATCCACTAATGAGTAAATTTAGATGAAACAGACAAATTTCTAGAAATACACAATTGACTGAAATTGACTCAAAAGGAAAATGAAAATATGAAGCACAGAGAAAGAATTATTCATTTTTAAACTTCTTACCCAACCCATCTCACATAAGTCTCCCTACTACCATGCCTAGACCCAGATAGCTTCACTGCTGAATTCTACCAAATATTTAAACCAAAATTCAAGCCAATTCTCCACACATGCATTCTAAATGGATCCATAGAAGTGGAAAGGAACACTTCCCTGTTCATTCTGTGAGGCAGTATTACTGGAATGCCAAAACCCATAGGTCAGTTATTTTGTAGAATTCTCCTCAACTTTGCTCCACCCAGTATTTGCTCATAAGGATCATCATGTTTTGCATCTTTGACAGGAAAATGATGGAAATGATATTGTGTTCATATCATCTCATTCTATCAAGTGAGTCATGATTTCAGTGTGTCCCAGTATTGATGATATTCACTTGGATTACTTGATTAAAGTGGTTTCTGTCAAGCTTCTCCACTGTCAAGTTACTCTCTCCTATCTTGTGATTAAGACATTATTTTGTATTTTAATGTATATATATATTTTATTCCTCACCAAAAGTTAGATTCATCAATTGAATTAAATCTATTTGATTAATAACCTCTTATTTTACTAATCATGACCTGTCACTATCATTATTAATTTTGATGTTCATATGGTTCATATCCAGCCTCGGAGAGTGGGAACCTCCTTATGTCAGCCTCTCTGTCCTTTTGACATCTCCCCATCATTCTTGGAACAATTTGATGCTTTCTGTACAAGATATTCCAGGTTCATCTTGTACTTTCCCTGGACTTGCCATGGAATTAACAATCTCTCCCAGAGGTCCCAATAATTTTTAGTGGAAAATGGAAATCAGAATCCAATATATGAGACTTGTATGTACTCGTTATTTCCCAGTTCCTGTCATTGGACAGAGTTTGGGAAGTGTGAATGTGTGTGTGCATGCCTTTGTGTGTGTATCCTTCCTGCATAGCTCTGGTTCTGAGATCACAAAATTCTCAATTGTCCCCAACCCATGTGAATGCCTTTCTCAACATATTCAGACTCTGACACCCACTCCATGCAACTGCTTTATAAACATGCTCCCCTTACCCTGCTGGGGATACTCTGCAGTGGGATACCCCCAGGTTCACATACTCTCCTTGTTCCACTCAGCCTCTACCTGCCCACAAGGGCTGCCCACTTCTATGCATGGATGCACTCCTCCCCTTGATTGGCCTCAGACTTTCTACACAAATCTGCTTCCCCCATGTTGATTTCTGCTTCTCTGGACTTAGGCTTTTACTCTGCATGCCTGGCAAGCCACCTACTTAATATCCTCTGGACTAAACTGACTCTTGTGGCAGGCTTCTCTGCCCTGTGAAGGCCTCTTAATCCCACTTTGGCACTGACTACCCATGATATGTCTTGGGATGGATATCTTTTTTTTCCCCGCTCAAGTTGTCACTTCTCATACTACACACCTCCCTTACCTGTTCTTGTGGATCTTATCGTTTTACCATATTTGAGTTCTGACTCCCTGTACTAGGATGCTCTGTCTGCATGGATATCCTCTTCACCCCTCATCTCATCTGGCCCACTATGGCACCATGTTCCCCTATCATGGATGCCTGTCTTGATAGGTCTCACTGAATTGCTTTATGAATAATCCCAAAGGATGGTTTACTTAATTTATTACATTGCTCATCCTGTTCTAGTTTTGGCCATTGGAAGTTCATTCCTTTCTGCTTTGACATAACCCCATTACTGTGGGGATGTTCTTTTTGTTCACTTCCTTTTTCATACAATAAGATCCCCCAGACTCTTTTTCAATATTTCTTCTCTGTGTCCCACAATCAGTAATTACTCCTAGATGCCTGGTTCCTTTTCTTGGAAAAAGTATTGGAAACCAAAATCTGTGCTTATTTCTACATCACTGCTTCTTTCAGATTTTGGGTGTATCATTTCTCTTAGACACTTTCAGCTCACAGAACAAAGAAATAGATGCATATATAGTCATGTGCCATCTATTTAACTGCTTAATTCATGTATGCATGTGTAACCGTATCAAGATTTTTAACGTGTACCCCTACGAGAAAGAACACTATCAGCTAGATCACAGTGCTTTTATCTTTTGCTTTCAGTCTTGCAAACTCCATTCATTTCCAAAGTTACTTAATTCAGGGGATCTGAGTGAGGTAGTTTTAAATATTTGCAATATAATTAGATTGTTTAGTCAAATTCTGAGTTCCATTCTTGATGTCAAAATGTTCTTTTTAATATGCATACATTGATTCACTTTTTGTGCTGTAAGATTCTAAGGGTCTTGCCAAATATGCAGTGTCATCTATTTAACATAACATCATACAGAACAGTTTCACTGCCCTAAAATATCCTCTATGCCTGAAGAAGAAAATGGCAACCCAGTCCAGTAATCTTACCTGGGAAATCTCAGGGACAGAAGTGCCTGAAGGGCTACAGTCCATGGGGTCTCAAGGAGTCACACAGGACTTGACAACTGAAAGTAGTCATTTTTAGGAACAGTGAAGACCACAGAAAGCACATCAGTGGCTCCTAGTTTATGGCCTCTATCTTTCTTTCCAACTTGGCCCTCTGCTCCACAGGGGCACATTCCCATGGATCTGCTCTGCTCACCCATTGTCTGGATTTAACAAATGGAAAAATAAAAATAGAACAGGGACCCACCCTCCTGGTAGAATACCAGGTTCAGAAAGAATACACTGGCAAGGAGATGGCATTCTGTCACCCCCCAACTCTTTTGCAACTACCTGCTGGAAATGTCACCATCTTCCTTTAAGCCCTACTACCAGTTGACCTCTGCAAGCCTCCTTATCCCCCGCCCTGAAGTCATCACAATGGCTACATGGGTTCTGGCTGGGGTGGGGCCCTCTGTGACTCCCAAAGGGCCTGGTCCTGGCTGGTCCTCAGTCTCCAGGTGCCAGGGCAGACCAGCACACCAGGAGCCATTTCTTCTCGGCTCACCATGTGGTCCCTCAGATCATTCCCGTGCTTACCCATGGTTGTTTCCTGTAACTACGCCTTAATGTTTACTTCTCTGAGAAAGAAAGCCGAAGAAATCCAGGGTAAGGTGCTCTGCAGAGGGCACTTTCTTTTTTTCATTTATTTTTATTAGTTGGAGGCTAATTACTTTACAATATTGTAGTGGTTTCTGTCATACATTGACATGAATCAGCCATGGATTTACATGTGTTCCCCATCCCGATCCCCCCTCCCGCCTACCTCCCCATCCCACCCCTCTGGGTCTTCCCAGTGCACCAGCCCTGAGCACTTGTCTCATGCATTCAACCTGGGCTGATGATCTGTTTCACCCTTGATAGTATACTTGTTTCAATGCTATTCTCTCAGAATATCCCACCCTCGCCTTCTCCCACAGAGGGCACGTTTTAATTCGGCAGAATCTACAAGAGCAAGCCCAAGACTCGCTTGATATCATGTTGCTCTGGCTTTTCTTCGTTGTGTTGATGTACATGACATTGAAGTTGGCAGGAGAGATTGGCGAGAGTAGAATGTAGACTCCTGCTGCCCGTCAGGGCTGTTCCTTTGACTCTCTCGGAAGGAAAAAGATAGACTTCCTCTGAAGAAGTGTACATGTTCCATACTTTAGCCCTGCTTAAGAAGGACCTTGTGAAATTTGTGTCCAGGGTGCAGAATCTGAAACGCACCACATCAATCAGCGGTAACCTCAACCCCCTCAATGTCGAGGTTCCTGCAGACGTATGAGTTCTGGGGCAATGAAGAATTCGACTGAGTGGATTTGTGAGTCAAAGTAGGAGAGGAATTGTTGAGCGTTGACATACCTTATTCAAACTAAGAAAACTATTCTGAAGCAAAAGAAAAAAGCCTCTGATAATTTTTATTCACTCTATAGTTTTACCTTTTCAGAACGTCATATAATTGGCAGTGTGCAATGTATAACATTTTCCAGACTAGCTTATTTTACTTAATAGCATTCATTTAGGTTTCATCCATTTCTTTTTGTGATTTGATAGTTGATTTCTTTTTATTCTTGAATAATACTCTGTTATGTTGATGCACCATAATTTGTTTATCCAGTCATCTATTAAAGGACACTTTGGTTGCTTCCAATTTGTGTGTGTGTGTGTGTGTGTGTGTGTGTGTGAGAGAGAGAGAGAGAGAGATAGTATGAATTAAGCTGTTATAAAATTCTTGTGCATGTTTTTGTGTGGGCATTAACTATCAAATCATTTGCTGAACTGTCTAGGAGCATAATTTTTAGATCATGTGGTATGACAAGGTTTAGTTCAGTAAGAAGTTGCTTCCAAATTACATTCCCACTAACAATGAATGAGAATTCCTTTTGTTCCTCATCTTTGCCAGTAAATGGATTGTCAGATTTTTGTATTTGACCATTACAATAAGTTTGTGGTTGTATCTCTCTGTTCTAATATCACCAGTCTACTGTAAAATGTTATCTTATTTCCGTATTTCCATTGTGCTTTATTACCACCAATTCTTCAGGAGTTTTCTCTTAAATCTGAGGTTTAGATAGATCTGCTCAGCAAAACTTCTGCCTCTGTTTATGCCGTCAGTGATTACTTTCCTTAATTAGTCCTCTAATAATTTTTTCATGAAGGACTTATACATTGAAATCATGTATATTAGGGAAAAAAATAATTGAAAAACACTAAACACATTTTCTTTTCCTGAGTATTGCTTTGTCCACTAATGTTTAATGCCTCCACACAAAAGTTTAAGTTCAGCATGAACTGCCACCCCCCCTCTTTTTTGTTTTTGTTTTTGTTTTTATTCTCTTCTATACTTACTAGACGGAGAAGGCAATGGCACCCCACTCCAGTACTCTTGCCTGGAAAATCCCATGGACGGAGGAGCCTGGTAGGCTGCAGTCCATGGGGTCACTAACAGTCGGACACGACTGAGCGACTTCACTTTCATTTTTCACTTACATGCATTGGAGAAGGAAATGGCAACCCACTCCAGCATTCTTGCCTGGAGAATCCCAGGGACGGGGGAGCCTGATGGACTGCCGTCTATAGGGTCACACAGAGTCGGACGCGACTGAAGTGACTTAGCATACTTACTAGATGTTAACCAAATCTGTATTAGTACCAGTTGCAGTTACAATTTTACATTTATCATGAAGTTTTATTACAAGCATATGTGTATTTTAATGGAATCTTGACTTTATTATGTGTCTTCTTCATATTGGTTTGAAGAACTCTATGTTCATTATTTCAGTTTTTAACAGTCTGTGCCTCTTTTCCATTGAGATTCAAATGAATCCATTTATATAATGTTTAAAACAGAGAACAATCATAAAATATGTTATTATAGTTATTGAAAAAATACATTTCAAAAAGAACAGTAACTAAACGGTTTGCTTTTTGATAGCATAATTAATTTTCCTTCAGTGTATTTTGTAATTATCAAGGTCCAAATGTTCTTGCATATAGTCTATAAACAGAGAAGATAAATTAGTAAGCAGCTCAAGAAAACATAGATTTACAGAAAATCTAATGTTCAGTTTTAACTAGTTCAACTTAGAGTCTTGTTATAGTTCAGGTATCCACAGTCTTGTTTTCATGTCAGCATAGAGAATGTGCTAGTTCTCTTTGGAGGTAAGATTATTTTAATCAACCTTTTCACATGCTTTTGATTTTCAAGAGAAGAGAAATCTTAAGACACTTGTTTTTGAGTGTCTGGAACTGTGCCTGATGTATATTTTTCTAATTAATATGTTATCATTAGTAAAATGTACATTCTGTTTACTTCCAACACTGATTTAAAGTGACATGATACAAGACATATTTCAGTTAAATACGTTTGGGATTGACATGTACACACTGCTCTATTTAAAATGGATAACCAGAAACTCTATAGCACAGGGAACTCTGCTGAATACTCTGTAAGAACCTAAATGGGATAAGAATTTGAAAAAGAATAGATGTATGTGTAACTGAATCACTTTGCTGTACACCTGAAGCTAACACAACGTTGCTAACCAATGATACTCCAATATAAAATAAAACATTAAAAATGAAATAAACTTTCACAGAAGACAAAAATAGCAATATAAACTAAACAACATTGAGAATGAGGCAAAAGAGTGTTATACATACTTCACAGAACACTAGTTTTATCAAAACAAGTATTACCCATTATTTGAAATGAAAGAAAATTAACTCAGCATTTCTCTTTCACATCATGGCATATAAACACGGTTACAATATAGATATGAACATATAAAGGCATTTCTATCAATCATTCAGCTCCATTTATGTTGTTCCATTATAATAGAATCTGAACCTTTTGTCTCTCTTGATATAGTGGTATCATTTCACATTCATACATCAGATGATTTTTTTAGCACATATTATGTGTCAGTTTTTCAGCTTCAAGAGGTAGAGCAGGAATAAAAAAAATAAAGAAAAGAAAACCCTTGTCTTCATTGAGATTATATTTTATTTCCAAGTTGGTAGAGATATACAATAACTAAAGAAGTAAAATATATCATATAATTACTAAGGGCCACAGAGGAAAAAACAGGCAGAGAAAGAAAGAATTCAATTAACTAACAATACATGGAATCAGAAGAGCACTTACTTTCTCTATGTTTTTCATTGTTGTCACTAATATAGGAAACCTGAGACAGTGTGGAACTGACATTGAGAAAGTCGTGCCCTGAATTATATCTTGTAATTAGTCAATGCAGTGTTTAGAGTAGACATGTTGAGTTTTTAGCCACAGCCTCAAAATATACATGCTTTTGTGTATTTTAAATGCAATTTTATTTTTTTAAGTTGAAGTACAGTCCCTGGAGTGATGAAGAGGCAGACATGACTGACTAAGCACAGCACATAGTTGGTTGACAATGTTGTTGGTTTTCACTTTTTTTTTTTTTAAACTTTTTATATGCAATCTAACTGGGTTTTTGAAGAAAGATTTTCTTCCCTTGATGGCTATCTCTTGGCAAAATTTTAATAAGTTTGAGATTAGAAAAAAAGACTTTCCTGAGATGCACGTGGCCTTACTTCTTTAGCAAATTTCTTATTGGATGCTTTAAGTTATGGAAAAGTAGCAGAGTAATCTTTTGAAAATGACAATATATTTTATTCTGAATTAACTCTGGAACTTCACAAAAGAAGCCTCTCTTCCCGCTGTTAATTTTGCATGCCAAAAAGCTCATATCATAAATCATTTCTCTGGATTATATCCTTGCAATTCTTAACTGAACTGAGCCTATGAATTTGGTAATTTTCTAGTAGAAAATAAGATCCTAAGGGAATAAGACACCAAGAAAAAGTGGTGTTGGAGGTAGCTTTGAGTATAGGTATAGACCTAGGATTCAAGATCTCTTCACAATCCCGGGTCCTACCCTATCCATGTCTACCATTTCCACAGGGAAGTCAATACCCCACAGATGGAGGGTTCCACAGGCAGTGATTTTAAAGCCTCACACCACTTGATCTACTCGGGGTGACTCCTCAAACCCTCTACCCCTGCTTAACAGCACAAACACACAAAACAACACAGCAGAAATTGTGAGCTTGTTTGTGTCTCTTTTTGTAATTGCAGATTTGTGGGCCCACTGTCAAAAACTGTCCCTGACAATCCTTCCTTCATTGCTCTCTTGGACATGGGCGCCGCAGAGATGAGTGGACCAGCCTCCCCTAGTCTGTGGATGCCTTCTGCCTCCTCTTCTGGTTGTTCCATGTCTCATGCTCTTTCACCCTCAACACTGTGTCTGAAGTGAGACAGAACCATGCACCATCCACAAACACAGATGACACAAGCACACACCTGTACCCACATACATGTGAGACACACAGACAGAAACGTAACAGGAGACCACATGTATCAGTACCTGAAGAACCAGTGGTTCAAATGAAATATAGAGACTTCCATATTTCATATAGGAGATTCCCCATTCTGATCTTCAAATGTGAAATATAGAGAAGTCCACCTTTAGGAGAGAGTATTAGCACGTAGATTTTTATATAAGACATACAGAGAGGGGCCGGTCGTAAGATAGCAGAGGAATAGGACGGGGAGACCACTTTCTCCCCCACAAATATATCAAAAGAACATTTGAATGCTGAACAAATTCTACAAAACAACTCCTGAACACTGGCAGAGGACACCAGGCACCCAGAAAGGCAGTCCACTGTTTTCGAAAGGAGGTAGGACCAAATATAGACGATAAAAAGAGAGACAAAATAGTTAGGGATGGAGATCTGTCCCAGGGAGGGAGGCATAAAAAAGGAGAAGTTTCCAAACACCGGGAAACCCTCTCACCAATGGGTCTGTGGGGAGTTTTGGAATCTCAGAGGGCAACAAAATGGGAGGAAAAATAAATAAATAAATAAAACCCGCAGATTACGTGCCTAAGGGAAATTCCCAGTGGAAAGGTAGCCCAGATACTCGCATCCGCCACCAGCAAGCAGGGGCTGAATAGGGAGGCACTGGCCACATTGCTTAGGGTAAGGACAGGGACTGAACACCCTGAGGGCAATCTGAGGGAGCTAACCTGAGATAGCAACCCAGACTGTGGGATAGACAGAGAGAGAGAGAGACAAAAGAGAGAGAGAGAGAGAGAGAGAGAGAGAGAGAACTTTCCTGCAAAAAGCCCTAACCTAAGGCACTGCCAGGCCTGCTCACAGAACAAAGGACTGAGCGAATACCAGAAGAGAGCTAGCCAGCAGTGGACCAGCCCATCCCCCACTGGAGGCAGGCAGGCAGGAGGACAGCAGCCAGAGCCAGAAAGGGACAAACTCAGCCCCAGAGACGGATCCACCACCAAACTGTGAGCAGGCTTCCAGTTGCCAACCAAGCCTTCCTGGGATCCTGGACGGGTGACATCTGCTTGGAGGGCAGTAGCCAGAGATCAGCTCCCCAGAAGAGACACATGGCACACCTGAGACAGCGCACCCAGGAAACCAAGCAGCTGGGATGGGGGAGGCGATAAGTTGCATCGAACCTAAGGAGAGTGCACTCACCAAGCACCTGGTCACCTGAGCTGCTGGAACCTCGTAAGGGCACAAAATGCAGGCCCAACTGAGTCTGTGCCTTTGTGCAGTACCCAAGACCTGAACATGAGTGGCTTAGACCTGGGAAGTGCATGCAACCCAGGGCCCGCTTTAGACAGTTCCCCTGCAGAGCAACCTGGAGCCTAAGCAGGATAGACTGGGAAAGCACATAGGCCATGAGCAGGGGAAAACCCAGGGTGGCTGAGATGCTGTGAGCACTCCCCACACACGCCAGTGATAATGGTTTGCAGTGTTCCTCCCTCCCCACAGCACGACTTAACAAATGAGCTTAAATAAGTGACCACCTTTGCCCCTTTGTGTCAGAGTGGAAATTAAACAGTGAAGAGACTTGTAAACAGAAAAAGCCAATATAACAGAGGGAACGGCTTTGGAAGTGACAGGTGCAACAGATTAAACCTCTGTACTTA
Organism: Muntiacus reevesi; assembly: GCF_963930625.1. NCBI lineage: Eukaryota > Metazoa > Chordata > Mammalia > Artiodactyla > Cervidae > Muntiacus > Muntiacus reevesi. The sequence continues at coordinate 134,575,483 of NC_089271.1, forward strand.
GCAATGATTACATTGGAAGGGGCCTATAGATCTTGAGAAGTATAAGCTGGAACAAGTAACTATCTGAACTGACTATCTGAACTCTCTGTACTGACCTCACACTGCCCACAACAGCTCCAGAGAAATTCCTAGATATATTTTTATTATTATCATTTTTAAATTTTTAAATTTTTATTTTTAAGTCCTCTATGACTCCTTTAATTTTCATTTTTATAACCTACTATTACCTTGCAAAAAAAGACCCTATTTTCAAAGCAAGCTTCATATATATTTTTTATAATCTTTGTGATTTTTTTTTTCATATAGTATTTTTGAGAGTCTAACCTCTACTCTAGATTTTTAACCCTTCCTTTTTGGTATTTGTTATCAATTTTGTACCTTTAGGAATCCATCCTTAAGTACCCATTTTAACTTAGGGGTGTAATTACTGGCTTGATTGCCCTCTCCCCCTTTTGACTCTCCTTTTTCTCCCCTAGGTCACCTCTATTTCCTCCCTCACCTTTCTCTTCTCTACCCAACTCTGTGGATCTCTTTGGGTATTCTGGGCTGTGGAGAACACTTAGGGAACTGATTACTGGCTAGATCTGACTCTCTCCTTTTGGCACCCACCTTTTCTCCTCCTGGTCACCTCTATCTCCTTCCTCCCTCGTCTCTTCTCTTCTCTATGTAACTCCGTGAACCTCTCTGGGTGTTCCGACTGTGGAGAGCACATAGGGATTTGATTACTGGCTAGATTCCTCTCTCCCCTTTTGATTCCCCCTCTTCTCCTCCTAGGCACCTCTATCTCCCTCTTCTTTTCTCCATGTAACTCAGCGAACCCTTCTGGTTGTCACTGATTTTGAAGAATCTTTTCTCCATTAACCTGGATGTTTTTCATCGGTGCTGTATAGATGGAGAAATCTTGAGGCTACTGTAAGAATAAGACTGAAAACCAGAGGCAGGAGGCTTAAGTCCAAAACCTGAGAACACCAGAGAACTTCTGACTCCAGGGAAGATTAACTGGTAAGAGCTCATCCAAAAGCCTCCATACCTACATTGAAACCAAGCTCCACCAAAGATTCAAGTTCCAGAGCAAGATATGCCATGCAAATTACCCAGCAACACAGGAACATAACCCTGAGCTTTAATATACAGGCTGCCCAAAGTCACACCAAACACATAGACATCTCAAAACTCACTACTGGACGCTTCATTGCACTCCAGAGAGAAGAAATCCAGCTCCACTCACCAGAACACCAATGCAAGCTTCCCTAACCAGGAAACCTTGACAAGCTACTCATCCAACCCCACCCACAGGGAGGAACCTCCACAATAAAGAGGAGCCACAAACTGCCAGAATACAGAAAGCCCACCCCAAACACAGCAATCTAACCAAGATGGAAAGGCAGAGAAATACTCTGCAGGTAAAGGAACATGATAAATTCCCACCAAACCAAACCAAAGAGGAGGAGATAGGGAGTCTACCTGAAAAAAATTCAGAATAATGATATTAAAATGATCCAAAGCCTTGAAAACAAAATGGAGTTACAGATAAATAGCCTGGAGCCAAGGATTGAGAAAATGCAAGAAATGTTTAAGAAGGACCTAAAAGAAATTTTAAAAAGTCAATCAATAATGAATAATGCAATAAATGAGATGAAAAGCACTCTGGAGGGAACCAACAGTAGAATAACAGAGGCAGAAGATAGGATAAGTAAGGTAGAAGATAGAATGGTAGAAATAAATGAAGCAGACAATATTAAAAGCAGCAAGGGTTAAACAACAAATAATACACAAGGGGATTCCCATAAGGATAACTATTCAACATAGTTTTGGAAGTTTTAGCCACAGCAATCAGAGAAGAAAAAGAACTAAAGGGAATCCAGATTGGAAAGGAAGAAGTAAAACTCTCACTGTTTGCAGATGACATGATCCACTATATCAGTTCAGTTCAGTCGCTCAGTCGTGCCCAACTCTGTGTGACCCCATGAATCACAGTACGCCAGTCCTGCCTGTCCATCAGCAACTCCCGGAGTTTACTCAAACCCATGTCCATCGAGTAGGTGATGCCACCCAACGATCTCATCCTCTATCGCCCCCTTCTCCTCCTGCCCCCAATCCCTCCCAGCATCAGTGTTTTTTCCAATGAGTCAAATCTTCGCATGAGGTGGCCAAAATACTAGAGTTTCAGCTTCAGTATCCATCCTTCCAATGAACACCAAGGACTGATCTCCTTTAGGATGGACTGGTTGGATCTCCTTGCAGTCCAAGGGACTCTCAAGAGTCTTCTCCTACACCACAGTTCAAAAGCATCATTTTTTTCAGTGCTCAGATTTCTTCACAGTCCAACTCTCACATCCATACATGACCACTGGAAAAAAATATAGCCTTGACCAGACGGACCCTTATTGGCAAAGTAATGTCTCTGGTTTTCAGTATGCTATCTCGGTTGGTCATAAATTTCCTTCCAAGGAGTAAGTATCTTTTAATTTCATGGCTGCAGTAACCATCTGCAGCGATTCTGGAGCACTCAAAAATAAAATCTGACACTGTTCCCACGGTCTCCCCATCTATTTCCCATGAAGTGATGGGGCCAGATGCCATGATCTTAGTTTTCTGAATGTTAAGCTTCAAGTCAACTTTTTTAAACTCTCCTCGTTCACTTTCATCAGGAGGATTTTAGTTCACCTTAATTTTCTGCCATAAGGGTGATGTCATCTGCATATGTGAGGTTATTGATATTTCTCCCAGCAATCTTGTTTCCAGTTTGTGCTTCATCCAGCCTAGCGTGTCTCATGATGTACTTTGCATATGAGTTAAATAAGCAGGGTGACATCATACAGCCTTGACGTATGCCTTTCCCTATTTTGAACCAGTCTGTTGTTCCATGTCCAGTTCTAAATGTTGCTTCATGAACTGCATATAGGTTTCCCAAGAGGCAGGTCAGGTGGTCTGGTATTCCCATCTCCTTCAGAATTTTCCACAGTTTATTGTGATTCACACAGTCAAAGGCTTTGGTGTAGTCAATAGAGCAGAAATAGATGTTTTTCTGGAACTCTCTTGCTTTGTTGATGATCCAGCGGATGTTGGCAGTTTGATCTCTGGTTCCTCTGCCTTTTCTAAACCAGCTTGAACAACTGGAAGTTCATGGTTCACGTATTACTGAAGCCTGGCTTGGAGAATTTTGAGCATTACTTTTCTAGAGTGTGAGATGAGTGCAATTGTGTGGTAGTTTGAGCATTCTTTGGGATTGCCTTTCTTAGGGATTGAATGAAAACAGACCTTTTCCAGTCCTGTGGCCACTGCTGAGTTCTCCAAATTTGTTGGCATATTGAGTGCACACTTTCACAGTATCATCTTTCAGGATTTGAAATAGCTCAACTGAAATTCCATCACCTCCAATAACTTTGCTCATAGTGATGCTTTCTAAGGCCCACTTGATTTCACATTCCAGGATGTCTGGCTCTAGGTGAGTGATCACACTATAGTCATCATTTGGGTCATGAAGATCTTTTTTGTACAGTTCTTCTGTGTATTCTTGCCACCTTTTCTTGATATCTTCTGTTTCTGTTAGGTTCCTACCATTTCTGTCCTTTATCGTACCCATCTTTGTGTGAAATATTCCCTTGATATCTCTAATTTTCTTGAAGAGATCTCTAGTCTTTCCAATTCTGTTTTTTTCTCTCTATTTCTTTGCACTGATCACTGAGGAAGGCTTTCTTATATCTTCTGGTCACTCTTTGGAACTCTGCATTCAAATGGGAATATCTTTCCTTTTCTCCTTTGCTTTTTGTTTCTCTTCATTTCACAGCTATTTGTAAGGCCTCCTCAGACAACCATTTTGCCTTTTTGCATTTCTTTTCCATGGGGATTGTCTTGATCCCTGTCTCCTGTACAATGTCACGAACCTCCGTCCATAGTTCCTCGGGCTCTCTGTCTATCAGATCTAGTCCCTTAAATCTATTTCTCACTTCCACTGTATCATCATAAGGGATTTGATTAAGGTCTTATCTGAATGGTCTAGTGGTTTTCCCTACTGTCTTCAGTTTAAGTCTGAATTTGGCAATAAGGAGTCCATGATCTGAGCCACAGTCAGCTCCCGGTCTTGTTTTTGCTGACTGTATAGAGCTTCTCCATCTTTGGCTGCAAGAATATAATCAATCTGATTTTGGTGTTGGCCATCTGGTGATGTCCATGTGTAGAGTCTTCTCTTGTGTTGTTGGAAGAGTGTGTTTGCTATGACCAGTGCGTTCTCCTATCAAAACTCTATTAGCCTTTGGCCTGCTTCATTGTATACTCCAAGGCCAAGTTCGCCTGTAACTCCAGGTGTTTCTTGACTTCCTAATTTTGCAGCGTGCCAGCTGCGACGGACCACGCAGAAGCGTGCCGGCTGTGTCGGACCACGCAGAAGCGTACTGGCTGTGACGGACCACGCAGAAGCATGGCCGTGAGGAGCTACCCCTTGACCAAGGTTAGGGTTGGTGACCAAGAGCGCCAGACTTCGACAGCATAAGAGCGGCACAGAGGAGCTTCCCCACGTCTGAGGTCAGGGGCGGCGACCGATAGGAACTACCCCACGTCCCAGGTTAGGGGAGGCGTCCAAGGGGAGCAACCCCACCTCCAAGGAGCAGCGGCTGCGCGGGTGCAGGAGAGCCGAGAGGAATTACTCCACTTTCAAGTTCAGTAGGGGCGGCAGCGAGACGATACCCCTTGTTCAAGGTAAGGAGCAGCAGCTATACTTTGCTGGAGCAACCATGAAGAGATACCCCAGGTCCAAGGTGAAAGAAACCCAAGTAGGACAGTAGGTTTTGCAAGAGGGTGTCAGAGGGCAGACACATTAAAACCATAATCACAGAAAAGTAGCCAACTTGATCACAGGACCACAGTCTTGTCTAACTCAATGAAACTAAGTCATGCCGTGTGGGGCCACCCAAGAAGTTTGGGCCATGGTGGAGAGGTTGACAGAATGTGGTCCACTGGAGAAGGCAGTGGCAAACCATTTCATTATTCTTGGCTTGAGAACCCCATGAACAGTATGAAAAGGCAAAATGATAGGATACTGAAAGAGGAACTCCCCAGGTTGGTAGGAGCCCAATATGCTACTGGAGATCAGTGGAGAAATAACTCCAGAAAGAATGAAGGGGTGGAGCCAAAGCAAAAGCAATACTCAGTTGTGGATGTGACTGGTGATAGAAGCAAGGTCTGGTGCTCTAAAGAGCAATATTGCATAGGAACCTGGAATGCTAGGTCTATAAATCAAGGCAAATTGGAAGTGGTCAAACAGGAGATGGCAAGAGTGAATGTTGACATTCTAGGAATCAAAGAACTAAAATGGACTCGAATGGGTGAATTTAACTCAGATCACCATTATATCTACTACTATGGGCAGGAATCCCTTAGAAGAAATGGAGTAGCCATCACGGTCAATAAAAAAGTCCGAAATGCAGTACTTGGATGCAATCTCAAAACTGACAGAATGATCTCTGTTCATTTCCAAGGCAAACCATTCAATATCATGGTAATCCAAGCCTATGCCCCAACCAGTAACACTGAAGTAGCTGAAGTTGAATGGTTCTATGAAGACCTACAAGACCTTTTATAACTAACACCCAAAACAGATCCTCTACATAGAAAACCCTAAAGACTCCACCAAAAAATTACTAGAGCTTATCAATGAATATAGTAAAGTTGCAAGATATAAAATTAACAGAGAGAAATCCCTTGCATTCGTATACACCAACAATGAGAAAACAGAAAGAGAAATTAAGGAAACAATCCCATTCACCATTGCAACGAAAAGAATAAAATACTTAGAAATAAATCTACCTAAAGAAACAAAAGACCTAGAGATAGAAAACTATAAAACACTGATGAAAGAAATCAAAGAGGAGACAAATAGATGACGAAATATACCATGTCCATGGATCAGAAGAATCAATATAGTGAAAATGAGTATACTATCCAAAGCAATCTATAGATTCAAAGCAAGCCCTATCAAGCTACCAATGGTATTTTTCACAGAACTAGACCAAAATAATTTCACAATTTGTATGGAAATACAAAAAATCCTCGAAGAGCCAAAGTAATCTTGAGAAAGAAGAATGGACTGGAGGAATCAGCCTGCCTGACTTCAGGCTATACTACAAAGCTACAGTCATCAAGACAGTATGGTACTGGCACAAATTCAGAAATATAGATGAATGGAACAAAATAGAAAGCCCAGAAATAAATTCATGCACCTATGGACACCTTATATTTGACAAAGGAGGCAAGAATATACAATGGAAAAAAGACAATCTCTTTAACAAGTAGTGCTGGGAAAACTGGTCGACCACTTGTAAAAGAATGAAACTAGAACACTTTCTAACACCATCCACAAAAATAAACCCAAAGTGAATTAAAGATCTAAATGTAAGACCAAAAACTATAAAAGTCCTAGAGGAAAGCATAGGCAAAACACTCTCTGACATAAATCACAGCAGGATCCTCTATGACCCACCTCCCAGAGTAATGGAAATAAAAGCAAAAATAAATAAATGGGGCCTAATTAAACTTAAAATCTTTTGCACAATGAAGGAAATTATGAGCAAGGTGAGAAGACAGCCTTCAGAATGGGAGAAAATAATAGCAAACAAAGCAACTGACAAAGAATTAATCTCAAAAATATACAAGCAACTCCTGCAGCTCAATTCCAGAAAACTAAATGACCCAATCAAAAACTGGGCCAAAGAACTAAACAGATATTTCTCCAAAGAACACATACTGATGGCTAAGAAACACATGAAAAGATGCTCAACATCACTCATTATCAGAGAAATGCAAATCAAAACCACAATGAGGTACCATTTCACACCAGTCACAATGTCTGCTATCCAAAGTCTCCAAACAATGAGTGCTGGAGAGGGTGTGGAGAGAAGAGAACCCTCTTACACTGTTGGTGGGAATGCAAATTAGTACAGTCACTCTGGAGTATAGTGTGGAGATTCCTTAGAAAACTGGAAATAGAACTGCCTTATGACCCAGTATTTCCCACTGCTGGGTATATACACCGAGGAAACCAGAATTGAAAGAGTCATGTGTACCCCAGTGTTCATCACAGCACTGTTTATAATATCCAGGACATGGAAGCAACCTAGATGTTCATGGGCAGACGAATGGATAAAAAAGCTGTGGTATATATACACCGTGGAGTATTACTCAGCCTTTAAAATGAATACATTTGAATCAGCTCTAATGAGGTGAATGAAACTGCGGCCTATTATACAGAGAGAAGTAAGTCAGAAAGAAAAACATCAATGCAGTATACTAAAGCATATATATGGAATTTAGAAGGGTGGTAACTTTGACCCTATGTGCGAGGTAGCGAAAGAGGCAAAGATGTATAGAACAGTCTTTTGGATTCTGTGGGAGAAGGTGAAGGTGGGATGATTTGAGACAATAGCATTGAAACATGTATATTATCATACGTGAGACAGATCACCAGCCCAAGTTTGATGCATGAGACAAGGTGCTCAGGGCTGGTGCACTGGGATGTCCCTGAGGGATGGGATGGGTAGAGAGGTGGGAGGGGTGTTCAGGATGGGGAAACATGTACACTCATTGCCGATTCATGTCAATGTATGGCAAAACCCACTACAATATTGTAAAGTAGTTAGCCTCCAATTAAAATAATTAAAAGAAAATTAAGAGAAAAAAATATAATATATCTGTCAAAAAAGTACAGAGAATTCTATATTTCATGGCGGAAAATTGTCTTGGCATATGTGTGAGAAATACAAAAAATTCCATTCTTCATGAAGAAGCAGTGGTGCCCATAGTTTCCCTTTTCAAATAGAGATAACTCCAATACCACATTGGTTTTCCATATCTTAAGAAAAACAAGGCCAAAATTTTCATGTGTGCAATATAGAGAATTCCATATTTAATGTAAGAAAATCACCCTCAGATTTTCATATATGAAGTTATTCTGGAGTCCAGAAACATAAAGTCTATCACCATTTCCATTGTTTCCCCCTGTATTTGCCAGGAAGTGATAGGACCAGATACCACAATCTTAGTTTTCTGAATGTTGAATTTTAAGCCAACTTTTTCACTATCCTCTTTCTCTTTCATGAAGAGGCTCTTTAGTTCCTCTTTGCTTTCTGCCATAAGGGTGGTGTCATCCGCACATCTGAGGTTATTGCTATTTCTCCCGGAAATCGTGATTACAGCTTGTTCTTCATCCAGCCTAGCGTTCCTCATGATGTACTCTGCATATAAGTTAAATAAGCAGAGTGGCAACAAAGAGCCTTGACGTACTCCTTTCCCGATTTGGAACCAGTTTGTTGCATGTCCAGTTCTAACTGTTGCTTCTTGAACTGCATACAGATTTCTCAAGAGGCAGGTCAGGTGATCTAGTATTCCCATCTCCTTAAGAATTTTCCAGTTTGCTGTGACCCACACAATCAAAGTCTTTATCATAATTAATACAGCAGAAATAGATGTTCTTCTGGAACTCTCACTTTTTTGATGATACAACGGATGTTGTCTATTTGATCTCTGGCTCCTCTGCGTTTTCTCAATCCAGCTTGAACAAATGGAAGTTCACAGTTCACGTACCTTTGAAGCCTAGCTTGGAAAATTTTGAGAATTTCTTTGCTAGTGTGTGAGATGAGTGCAATTGTGGAGTAGCTTGAACATATTTTGGCATTGCCTTTCTTTGGGATTGGAATGAAAACAGACGTTTTCCAGTCCTGTGGCCACTGCTGAGTTTTCCAAATTTGCTGGCATATTGAGTGTACTGCTTTCACAGCATCATCTTTTCAGATTTGAAATAGCTCAACTGGAATTCCACCACCTCCACTACCTTTGTTTCTCGTGATGCCTCTTAAGGCCCACTTGATTTCACATTCCAGGATGTCTGGCTCTAGGTGAGTGATCACACCATCGTAATTATCTGGGTCAGGGAGATCTTTTTGTACAGTTCTGTGCATTCTTGTCCCTTCTTCTTAATACCATCTCCTTCTGTTAGGCCTGTACTATTTCTGTCCTTTATTGTGCCCATCTTTGCATGTAATGTATCCTAGCCCATGTGGGCTGCTCTAACAAAATACCAGGCAAGGAGCTGCTTGTGAAAAAACAGAAATTTATTTCTCACAATTCTGGAGGCTAGAGGTGCATGATCAGGATAGCAGCATGGCCAGATGAGGGCCCTTTTCTGAGTTGTAGACTTCTGTCCTACACGAAGTCTCTTGCATATGAATGAGTTCCATTCTGAAAGTGTGCTTGTAAGCCCAATTTGTTTGTAAGAAGAACCCAACTAACAGTCCCCAACTAACAGAATGACCTATATACTGCTGTTTTTACACGTGCTTCCGGACATCCTGGGCTAGAAATACAGGTAGTGTCCTAATGTACTCTATACAGTACTGTGCTCTAAAATGCACAAAAGCACAAACACTTGTAGAGGATGCACACGTGTGATAATGTCCACCAGACACACGGACTAACTTATGTGATTGGAAACGGGAATGCAAGTTTGAATCTTTGAAAGTTGGCAGTTTGAAGATTCCTATGTAAGGAACTCACTGTATTCTCACATGACGAAAGGAGCTAGGGACTTCTGTGAGTTCTCTTTGTAAGAGCAATAATCTCCATTCTTGAGGGCTCCACCCTCATGACCTAGATATCTCCCAAAGGCCCCACCTTCTAATTTCATCACACTGGACATTAGGTTTACAACATGAATTTTGGGAATGCCACATTCAGACAAACGCTGTATGTGTGTGTGTGTATGTGTGTGTGTAGTTTAGTTGATTGCTTCCCTCACTTGTTACCTCATGAACTGTAAGGCGAGCCATGTAGCAGTACTAGCCGCATGCCAGTACTTCTCTTTATAAGTAGGTAGGCTGTCCACATGCTTTAAAATCTGGTAAGGACATCCTTCATACTCATTAGTCTTCTTTTTCAGAAATGTCCCGCCTCTTATTTCATGTTTATTTTTCCACATGTATTTTAGATTTAGCTTATTTCTGACACTGATCATATTAGTATTTTTGTTGAGATCTTACTGTAATTATAGAATAATTTGGGTACAATTGATATCTGTATAAAATCTTTTCATACTCCCAAGAAGGATATCTTTCTATTTTGTCAGGCATTGCATTGCATTTTTCAGTAGGATTTCAGAATTTTCTTCAAATAGCTATTGCATATTTGTTCTTACATATATTCTTCTTATTTATCTGTTTCTAGCTATTATAAATGGTGTCTTCCTTTATATATGTAATTCCTTGTTAGAGTATAAAACACTGTTACATATATAACTAGTTTTATCCAGCCATCTAGCTCACTTCCCTTAAAATACAGCTGTCCCTTGATATCTGCAGGAGATTGGTTCTAGGACACTGCCAACCATCAGATACCACAACTCACAGATGTTCAAGTCCCTTAAAAATGTAGCACAGCATTTTAAGATTTGGATATAAACTGCACACATCCAACCAGATCATCTCTAGATTACGTATAATTCCTAATACAATTTAAAGATATTTTAAATAGCTGGCAGCATGTGGTAAGTTTGAATTTTGAGTTTTGGAACTTTCTGGGGTTTTATATATTTACATCCACAGTTGGTTGAATCCTTGGATGCGAATCCCATGGATAGGAAAGGCTGACTGCATAGAGTACTTTTCTCTTGGAGTCTCCAGATATACAATTATGTCATCAGCAAATAATGTTAATGTTTCCTCTGTTGCTCTGTGTTTTAAAAATAAGCATTAAAAACCTTAAAATGATTTTAGATTTACAACAAAGCAAAGTTATTTTCCATATATCAAAAGTTCCCAAATACCATGCATATTGTTATAAACTATAGTGCCTAAGTTATTTCTAAGATTTTTCCTACTAAGGTTTTCTTAGTTTTTACTTTCCATTCCAGAAACGCATCCCAGATCCAACACTGCACGTATTAGCTGTGTCTTTCAGGTTTATCTTAGATATGACAATTTCTCAGACTTCTCTTTTTTTTTTAATGACCTTGATAGTTTTGAGGAATAGTAGTCAGGTATTTGATAAAGTGTTCCTCACCTTGGATTTGTCTGATGACATTCCTATTAGCCTGGGACTATGGATTCTTAGCGGGGGGCAGTGTTCCCTTGTAGCTCAGCTGGTAAAGAATCCACCTGCAATGCGGGAGACTTGGGATCGATTCCTGGGTTGGAAGATCCCCTAGAGAAGGGAAAGGCTACCCACTCCAGTATTCTATCCTAGAGAATTCCATGGACAGTATAGTCCTTGGGGTCTCAAAGTGTCGGACACAACTGAGCAACTTTCACTCTTATTTCATGGATTTTCGGGGAAGAAGGCTGCAGAGGTGGTTTGTCCTTTTCATCACGTGATGTGATCAACATGCCTTTTCCCTGGTAATGCTGATCTTGACCACCTGGCTGAAGTAGTATTTGTCAGGTTATTCCACTCTCAAGTTACTGTTTTTCTCCCTCTCCATATCCTTGTATTTTTTGGAAGGAACTCATTATGTTAACTCCCTCTAAAGGAATAGGGAGTTATACTCCACCTCCCTGAGAGCAGAATTACCTACGTCAAATATCTGAAGTACTTCTGCATGGGAAATTGGTCTATTGTCTCACATGTATTCAATCATTTATTTATATTGGTATGGACTCTTAGATATTCATTTTATACTTTGGAGTATAATATCAAAAGAAGACTTACTTAATTTATTATGTTACTCAACTTGTTGTAGCTTTGGCCATTGGAAGCTCATTCCTATCTTCTTTGACATAACCCCATTACTCTACTCTCTTGTGCTTCCCTTGTAGTTCAGTCACTAAAGAATCTGCCTGCAGTGCAGGAGACCAGGGTTTGATCCCTGAGTTGGGAAGATCCCCTGGAGAAGCAAAAGGCAACCCACTCCAGGATCCTTGCCTGGAAAACCTCGTGGACAGAGGAGCCTGGTGGCTGCAGCCCATGGGATCTCAGAGAGTTGGGCACAACTGAGCAACTAACACTTACTTACTTACATTAGTCTAGGGCTTTTTAAAAATTATTTTGTTACTACTTCCTTTCTGATACAATGAAATCTGCCAGACTCCTCTTCTATATTTCGTCTCTGAGCCCTACAATCATTAATTTCTCTAAGAAGCCTGGATAGTTTTATTGGAAAAGAGTTTTGGGAACCAAGATCTGTGCTTATTTGTACATCATTGTTTCTTTTGGATTTTGAGAGTATCATTTCTCTTAGACACTCTCGGCTAGCAAGACCGAGAAATATATGTATGTATACTCATGTGCCATCTATTTAACTATTCAACGCAAGTATGCGTGTGTAAGACTATCAGGATTGTTAACCTGTAACCCTATGAGAAAAAACACTATCAACTAGATTACACTGCTTTTATCTTTTGTTTCAATCTTGCAAACCACACTCATTTTCAAAGTTACTTAGGTAAGGGGATGTCAGTGAGGTGGCTTCAAATATTTATAATATAATTAGATGGTTTAGTCAAATTCTGCATTCCATTCTTGATGTGAAAATGTTTTTTTTTTTAATATGCATACAACGGTTCACTTTTTGTGTTGCAAGGTTCTGTGGGTTTTGACAAATATATAGTGCCATGTATTTACCATAACATCATACAGAATAGTTCCACTGCCCTTAAACATCCCCTATGCCTGGAGAGAAGGAAATGACAACCCACTCCAGGATTCTTGCCTGGGAAATCCCAGGGACAGAGGAGCCTGGTGGGATACAGTATCTGGGGTCTCATAGAGCCAGGCACGAGTTAGTGACTGAGCACAGTTGTTATTAGGAACAGTGTAGGCCACAGAAAACACATCAGTGGCTGCTAGTTTGAGGCCTCTTATTTAATATCCTTCTTTCCCACTTGGCTCTCTGCTCCACAGGGGCACATGCCCAAGGGTCTGCTCTGCTCACCCCAATGTCTGGATTCAACAAATGGAGTAATGAAAATAGAAGACAGAACCACCCTCCCAGTAGAGCATCAGGTTCAGAAAGAATACACTAGCAAAGAGATGGCATTTTGTCACTCCCCACCTCTTCTTCGATTGCCCGCTGGAAATGTCCCCATTTCCCTTTAAACCCTACTCCCAGTTGCCCCCAAAAGCCTCCTTACGCTCTTCCCTGAAGTCATCACAATGGCCACATGGGTTCTGGCTGGGGCGGGACCCACTGTGATTTCACCAAGGGCCCAGCCCTGGCTGGTCCTCAGTCTCCAGGAGCCAGGGCAGACCAGAGCACCAGGGACCATTTCCTCTCAGCTCACCATGTGGTTCTTCAAATGGTTCCTGTGCTTCTTCATAGTTATGTTACCTGTGTCTATGCCTTAATATTTACTTCTCTGAAGAACTCCAGGGGAAGATGCTCTGTGGAGGACATTTACTAATTTGGCAGAATCTACCAAGGCATACCCAAGACTGGCTTGAGATCACATTTTCTGGCTTTTCTTCTTTGTGTTGATGTACGTGACAGTGAAGTTGGCAGGAGAGAATGGCGAGAGTAATATGCAGATACCTCTTGCCCGTTAGGGCGGTTCATTTGGCTTTCAGAGAAAGAAAAAGAAAAAGACTTCCTCCAACGAAGACTGTATGTTCGACACCTTAACCCTGCTTGAGATGAACCTTATGAACTTTGTTTCCAGAGTGTGGAATGTGAAACTCGCCATGGCAACCGGTGGTAACCTCAACCCTGCCAATGTCGAGGTTGCTGCAGATGCACCAAATCACACGACACTATATGAGCTCTGGGGCTATGAAGACTCCGACTGAGTGGATTTGTGTGTCAAAATAGGAGAGGAATTGTTGAGCGTTGACATACCTTATCCAAACTAGTAAAACTATTCTGAAGCAAAAGAAAAAAACCTCTGATATTTTTTATTCACCCTACAATTTTACCTTTCCCAGAATATTGTAAAATTGGCAGCATGCAGTGTATAACCTTTTCCAGACTAGCTTATTTTACTCAATAACTTTCTTTCAGGTTTCATCCATTTCTTTCTGTGATATGATAGCTCATTGCTTTTTATTCTTGAATAATATTCTGTTATGTTGATGTACCTTAGTTTGTTTATCCAGTTGTCTTTTAAAGCACACTTTGGTTGCTTCCAATCTGTGTGTGTGTGTGTGTGTGTGTGTGTGTGTGTCTCTGTGTGTGTGAGTGTGAGAGAGAGATAGTCTGAATTAAGCTGCTATAAAATTCATGTGTCTGTTTTTGTGTGGAAATTAGCTATTAAATCATTTGGTGAATTATCTAGGAGTGTAATTGTTAGGTTACGTGGTATGACAATGGTTAGCTCCGTAAGAAATTGCCTCCTAAGTGAGTCTACTTTTTTGCAATCCCACTAACAATGAATGAGAATTCCTGTTGTTCCTAATCTTTGCCAGTAATTGGTTTATCAGAATTTTGTATTTGACCATTCCAATAAGTGTGTGGTGGTATCTCATTGTTTTAATTTCACCAGTCTACTCGAAAAAGTTATCTTATTTCCATATTTCCATTGCAGCATTTCCATTGTGTTTTATTACCATCAATTCTTCAGGAGTTTTATCTTTATTCTGAGGTTTAAATAGATCTTCTGCTCAGCAAAACTTCTGCTGCTGTTTATACCATCAGTGACTACTTTGCTTAATTAGTCCTCTAACAATTTTTTTCGTGAAGAACTCATAACTTGAAATCATGTATATTGGAAAATATTTATTTTTAGTTGGACAACAATGACCATATACCCCCCCCCCCGAGTATCACTTTGTCCACTAATGTTGAGTGCCTCCACAGAAGAGGTTAAGTTCAGCAAGAACTTCTACCTCCCCCCCCTTTTTTTTTTCGGTTTGTTTAGATTCACTTATATGCTTGCTAGATGTTAACCAAATCTGTGTCATTACCAGTTGCAGTTGTAACTTTATGCTGAAGATTTATTACAAGCTTATATGTATTTTATCAGAAACTGGACTTTATTATGTGTTTTCATATAGCTTCATAAAACTACATGCTCATTATTCAAGTTTTGAATAGTCTTTGCCTCTTCTCTTTTGAGATTCAAATGAATCCATATATAATGATATAAATGGAGAATCATTACAACATATGTTGGTACAGTTATTGAAAAAATATTTTAAACAGAACAGTAACTTAACTGTTTGCTATTGGTAACACAATAAATTTTCCCTCAGTGTATTTTGTAATTATGAAAGTCCAAATGCTCTTCCATATAATCTATAAACAGACAAGATAAATCAGCAAGCACCTCAATTGAACATCAACTTATAGAAAATCTAATGTTCGGTTTTAACTAATTTAACTTCGAGTCTTATAGTTCAATTATCAACATTCTTTTTTTCACGTCAGTAAAGAGAATGTGCTAGTTCACTTGGGCAGAAGACTTTTACTCAATATTTTCCTATGCTTCTGATTTTCAAGAGACAAGAAATCTTAAGACACTTGTTTGTGAATGTCTGGTACTGTGCCTAATGAATGTTTTCTAATTAATATGTTATCATTAGTAAAATGTATATTCTGTTCAATTATAACACTGATTTAAACTGACTTATGATAAAAGACATATTTCAGTTAAATATGTTTGGAATTGACATGTACACACTGCTCTCTTTAAAATGGATAACCAGGGGGGTGGTCCTAAGATGGCAGAGGAATAGGACGGGGAGACCACTTTCTCCCCCACGGATTCATCGAAAGAACATTTGAACGCTGAGAAAATTCCACAAAACAACTTCTGAATGCTGGCAGAGGACATCAGGCTCCCAGAAAGGCAGCCTATTGTCTTCAAAAGGAGGTAGGACAAAATATAAAAGATAGAAAGAGAGACAAAAGGATTAAGGATGGAGATCCATCCTGGGAAGGGAGTCTGAAGAAAGAGAGAAGTTTCCAAACACCAGGAAACACTCTCACCGGCGGGTCTGTGGTGAGTCTTGAACTCTCAGAGGGCAACATAACTGGAAGGAAAAATAAATAAATAAATATTTAAAACCAACAGATTATGTGCCTAAGAGCAACTCCCAGTGGAAAAGCAGCGCAGACGCTCACATCCGCCACTAGCAAGCAGGGGCTGGACAGGCAGGCACTGGCTGCATTGCTTAGGGTAAGGACTGGGCCTGATTGCCCAGAGGGCAATCTGAGGGAACTAACTTGAGATAGCAACCCAAACTGTGGGATAGCTATCCTGCGCAAAGCCCTAACCTAAAACACTGCCAGGCCTGCTCACAGAACAAAGGACTGAGCAGAGCTAGCCAGCAGCTGAGGTACCGGCCCAGCCCCCGCCCGAGACAGGCAGGCGAGGGCAGCCAGAACCAGAAGGGGGCAATCACAGCCGCAGAGAGACATCCTCTCGCAAACTGCAAGCAGGCTTCCTAGCTAACCAAGACATCTTGGGATTCTGGACGGTTGACATCCTCCGGGAGGGTAGCACCCAGAGATCAGATCCACAGAAGAGACGTGTGGCACACCTGAGAAGGTGCGTCCATTCCACACCCAGAAAACTGAGCGGCTGGAACAGGGGATGTGATAAGACGCACACCCCCCCACCTGGGATTGACTGTGCTCACCAAGCACCTGGTCACCTGAGCTGCTCGGACCTAGGAAGGGTACAAAACGCAGGCCCAACCGAGTCTGTGCCTTTGTGGGGTACCCGAGAACCTGACCCTGAGCGGCTTAGACCTGGGAAGTGCACACAACCCAGGGCCCGCCTCAGACAGTTCTCAGCAGAGCAACCTAGAGACTGAGAAGTGTAGATCATGAAAAGCACACACGCTGTGAGCGGGGGCAAACCCAGTGCAGCCGAAACACTGCAAGCACTCCCCACACACGTCAGTTATATTTGTTTGCAATGTTCCTCCCTCCCCACAGCATGACTGAACAAGTGAGCCTAAAAAAGTGACCACCACCGCCCCCTTGTGTCAGGGCAGAAAGTAGACACTGAAGAGAGCAGCAAACAGAAGAAGCTAAAATAACAGAGGGAACTGCTTTGGAAGTGACAGGTGCAATAGATTGAAACCCTGTAGTTAGCACCTCTACATAGGAAGGGGCCTATAGATCTTGAGAAGTATAAGCCGGATCAAGGAACTGTATGAAAATGAACTGACCCCACACTGTCTGCCACAGGTCCAGAGAAAGTCCTAGATATATTTTTACTACTATAATTTCTAACATTAAAAACATTTTTTTAATTTTTATGTCCTCTATTACTTCTTTAGTTTTCATTTTTATAACCTACTATTACCTTGCAAAGAACAGACCATATTTTTAAAGCAAACTTCATATATATATAATATTTGTAACTTTGTAGTTTTTTAATATTGTATTTTTGAGAATCTAACCTCTACTCTAGATTTTTAATCTTTGCTTTTTGGTATTTGTTATCAATTTTGTACCTTTAAGAACGCAATCTTCAGTACCCATTTTTACTTGGGAGTGAGATTACTGGCTTGATTCCTCTCTCCCCCTTTTGAGTCTCCTTTTTCTCCACCAGGTCACCTCTATCTCTTCCCACTCCCTTCTCTTCTCTACCCAACTCTATGAATCCCTTTGTGTGTTCCAGGCTGTGGAGAACACTTAGGGAACTGATTACTGGCTGGATCTGTCTCTCTCCTTTTGATTCCCCCTTTTATCCTCCTGGCCACCTCTGTATCCTTCTTGCCTCTTCTCTTCTCTGTGTAACTCCGTGAACAGGGAAGTGATTACTGGCTAGCTTACTCTCGCCTCTCTTAATCCCTCCTCGTATCTTTCGGGTCACCTCTATCTCCCTCCTCCCTCTTCTCTTCTCCACATAACTCTGTGAACCTCTCCGGGTGTCCCTCACTGTGGAGAAACTTTGCATCATTAACCTAGATGTTTTATCATTGGTGCTGTATAGACGGAGAAGTCTTGAGGCTACTGTAAGAATAAGACTGAAAACCAGAGGCAGGAGGCTTATGTCCAAAACCTGAGAACACCAGAGAACTCCTGACTCCAGGGAACATTAATCAATAAGAGTTCATCAAAAGCCTCCATACCTATACTGAAACCAAGCACCACCCAAGAGGCAACAAGTTCCAGAGCAAGACATACCATGCAAGTTCTCCAGCAACACAGGAACATAGCCCTGATCTTCAATACACAGACTACCCAAAGTCACACCAAACCCACTGACATCTCAAAACTCACGACTGGACATTTCATTGCACTCCAGAGAGAATAAATCCAGCTCCACCTACTGGAACACCAACACAAGCTTCCCTAACCAGGAAACCTTGACAAACCACCCATCCAACACCACCCACAGTGAGGGACCTCCACAATAAAGAGGAACCACAAACTGCCAGAATAGGGAAAGGCTACCCCAAACACAGCAATCTAAACAGATGAAAAGGCAGAGAAATATTCAGCAGGAAAAGGAAAAGGATAAATGCCCTGCAAGCCAAACAAAAGAGGAAGAGATAGGGTACTTACCCGATAAAGATTTCTGAATAATGATAGTGAAAATAACCCAAAATCTTGAAAACAAAACGGAGTAAAAGATAAATAGCCTGGAGACAAGGATCGAAAAGATGCAAGAAATGTTTAACAAGGACCTAGAAGAAATAAAAAAGAGTCAATATATAATAAATAATGCAATAAATGAGATCAAAACCACTCTGGAGGGAACCAACAGTAGAATAATGGAGGCAGAAGAGAGGATAAGTGTGGTAGAAGATAGAATGATAGAAATAAATGAAGCAGAGAGAAAAAAAGAAAAGAAAAAGAATTAAAAGAAATGAGGACAACCTCAGAGACCTCTGGAACAATGTGAAACGCCCCAACATTCGAATCATAGGAGTCCCAGAAGAAGAAGACAAAAAGAAAGTCTATGAGAAAATACTTGAGGAAATAATAGTTGAAAACTTGCCTAAAATGGGGAAAGAAATAGTCACCCAATCCAGGAAACCGAGAGAGTCCCACACAGGATAAACCCAAGGCAAAACACACCAAGACAGATATTAATCAAATTAACAAAGATCAAACACAAAGAACAAACATTAAAAGGAGCAAGCAAGGGAAAAACAATAACACACAAGGGGATTCCCATAGGGATAACAGCTAATCTTTCGATAGAAACTCTTCAGGACAGAAGGGAATGGCAGGACAAAATTAAAGTGGTGAAAGAGAAAAATGCACAACCCAGATTACTGTACCCAGCTAGGATCTCATTCAAATATGAAGGAGAAATCAAAAGCTTTACAGACAAGCAAAAGCTGAGAGAAGGCAGCACCACCAAACCAACTCTCCAACAGTTGCTAAAGGATCCTCTCGCGACAAGAAACACAGAAAAGGTGTATAAACTCAAACCCAAAACAACAAAGTAAATGGCAACGGGATAATACTTATCAATAATTACCTTAAATGTAAATGAGTTGAATGCCCCAACCAGAACACAAAGCCTGGCTGAATGGATGCAAAAACAAAACCCTTATATATGTTGTCTACAGGAGACCCATCTCAAAACAAGGGACACATACAG
The DNA here is from genome assembly GCF_963930625.1 of Muntiacus reevesi. Classification (NCBI taxonomy): domain Eukaryota; kingdom Metazoa; phylum Chordata; class Mammalia; order Artiodactyla; family Cervidae; genus Muntiacus; species Muntiacus reevesi. Next base: position 134,594,967 of record NC_089271.1, read on the forward strand.
ATGGAAAGTGAAGGGCTGGAAAAAGATATTCCATGCAAATAGAGACCAAAAGAAAGCAGGAGTAGCAATACTCATATCAGATAAAATAGACTTAAAATTAAAATATGCATATTTTGATTTATTTTTTGATTTCTTCTGTGATTTGTTGACCTCTCAGTATGATTTTTTTAATATGCATACATTGATTCAATTTATATGCTGTAACATTCTAAGGGTTTTGAAAAACATGCAGTGTCATCTATTTAGCATAGCATCACACAGAATAGTTTCACTGCCCTAAAACATCCTCTATGCCTGGAGCAGAAAATGACAACCCACTCCAGTATTCTTGCCTGGGAAATCCCAGGACAGAGGAGCATGGTGGGCTACAGTCCATGGGGTCTCAAGGAGTCACACACGACTTAGCAACTGACAATAGTCATTTGAAGAAACAGTGAAGGCCACAAAAAAACACATCAGCGGCTCCTAGTTTGTGGCCTCTCTTTTACTATCTTTCATTCCCACTTGGCCCTCTGCTCCACAGGGGCACATGCCCATGGATCTGCTCTGCTCACCCATTGTCTGGATTTAAGGAATGGAAAAATAAAAATGAAAGATGAACCCACCCTCCCAGTAGAGCACCAGTATCAGGAAGAATACACTGGGAAGGAGATGACAATCTGTCACCCCCTGATTCTTTTTCAACTACCCACTGGAAATGTCCCCATTTTCCTTTAAGCCCTATTACAAGTTGACCCCTGCAAGCCTCCTTATCCTCAGCCCTGAAGTCATCACAATGGCCACACGGGTTCTGGCTGGAGTGGGGCCCTCTACGACGTCAGCAAGGGCCCAGCCCTGGCTGGTCCTCAGTCTCCAGGTGCCAGGGCAGACCAGCACACCAGGATCCATTTCCTCTCGGCTCACCAGGTGGTCCCTCAAATCGTTCCTGTGCTTTTCCATGGGCGTTACCTGTGTCTACGCCTAATGTTGACTTCTCTGGGAAAGAAAGCCAAAGAAATCCAGGGGAAGATGCTCTGCAGAGGGCACTTTTTAATTTGGCAGAATCGACAAGAACATGCTCAAGACTGGCTTGAGATCACGTTGCTCTGGCTTTTCTTCATTGTTCTGAGGTACGTGACAGTGAAGTTGGCAGGAGAGAGTGGCGACAGTAAAGTGCAGACTCCTGCTGCCCTTCAGGCCCGTTCATTTGGCTCTCTCGGAAGGCAAAAGGAAAAGACATCCTCTGAAGAAGACTATATGTTCCATACATTAACCCTGCTCGAGATGGATCTTGTGAAATTTGTGTCCAGTGTGCGAAATCTGAAACTCGCCACATCAACCGGTGGTAACCTCAAGCCCCTCAATGTCGAGATTCCTGCAGACCTATGAGCTCTGGGGCAACGAAGAATCCGACTGAGTGGATTTGTGAGTCAAAGCAGGAAAGGAAATGTTGAGCGTTGATATACCTTATCCAAACTAATAAAACTATTCTGAAGCAAATAAAATAGCCTCTGATAATGTTTATTCACTCTATAGTTTTATCTTTTCCAGAATGTCATATAATTGGCAGCATGCAGTGTATTATATTTTCCAGGCTAGATTATTTTACTTATTAGCATTCATTCAGGTTTCACCCATTTCTCTTTGTGATTTGATAGCTCATTTCTTTTGATTCTTGAATAATACTCTGTTATGTTGATGTACCATAGTTTGTTTATCCAGCCATCTATTAAAGGACACTTTGGTTGCTTCCAATTTGTGTGTGTGTATGTGAGAGAGAGAGAGAGAGAGTATGAATTAAGCTGTTATACAATTCGTGTGCATGATTTTGTGTGGGCAGTAGCTATCAAATCATTTGTTGAACTATCTAGGAACATCATTGCTAAATCATGTGGTATGACAGTGTTTAGCTCTGTAAGAAATTGCTTCCAAATTGCATTCCCACTAACAATGAATGAGAGTTCCTGTTGTCCCTCATCTTTGCCGGTAAATGGTTTGTCAGATTTTTGTATTTGACCATTCCAATAAGTCTGTACATGTATCTCATTGTTCTAATTTCACCAGTCTACTCTAAAAAGTTATCTTATTTCCATATTTCCATTGTGTTTTATTACCCTCAATTCTTCAGGAGTTTTATCTTTAATCTGAGGTTTAAAAAGATCTTCGGCTCAGCAAAACTTCTACCTCTGTTCATGCCATCAGTGATTACTGTCCTTAATTAGTCTTCTAATATTTTCTTTTTCATGAAGGACTCATAAGCTGAAATCATGTAAAGTAGAAAAAGAAGATTATTTTTAGTTGAACAACACTGAGCATATTTTCTTTTCCTGAGTATGGCTTTGTCCACTAATGTTTAGTGCTTCCACACAAAACTTTAAGTTCAGCATGAACTTCTCCCCTTTTACTTTGGTTTGTGTTGATTCTCTTCTGTACTTACTAGATGTTAACCAAATCTGTATTTGTACCAGTTTTTTCAGTTGCAGGTTTACATTTATCATGAAGTTTTATTACAAGCATATGTGTATTTTAATGGAATCTTGACTTTATTATGTGTCTTCCTCTTATTGTTTTGAAAAACTATATGCTCATTATTTCAGTTTTTAACAGTCTGTGCCTCTTCTCCATTGAGATGCAAATGAATCCATTTATATAATGTTTGAAACAGAAGAATCATAAAATATGTTTGTATAGTTATTGAAGAAAATAATGTTCAGTTTTAACTAGTTCCACTTAGAGTCTTGTTATAGTTCAGTTATCCAAAGTCTTGTTTTCGTGTTAGCAAGGAGAGTGTGCTAGTTCTCTTTGGGGGAAAGACTAGTTTAATCAAACTCTTCATATGCTTTGGATTTTCAAGAGAAGAGAAATCTTCAGACACTTGTTTCCGAGTGTCTGGTACTGTGCCTGATGAATATTTTTCTATTTAATATGTTATCATTAGTAAAATGTACATTCTGCTTACTTCCAGCACTGATTTCAAGTTGGATTGGCATCACCAACTCAATGGACCCATATTTCAGCAAGCTCCAGGAGACGGAGAAGGACAGGAAAACCTGGCATGTGTGGTCGCAAAAAGTACATGGGTCGCAAAAAAGGAGACACGACTGAGGGATTGCAATGATGCTTTTAAACACAGTCATCACAAAGTTTTCAAAATAATACATCGTCCTCAAATAAGACCTGATGACATTTGTCACAGTTATTTTGTCCTAAACTCACCTGGTAATTTGTTGTAGCCATCAGTGTTTGGTAATTTGTTTTCTATGGAAGAATAATAAATTGCACATAATTTAATGACTGAATGTGGTTTTGGATTGAGTCCTTCTCTCAGATAGTTACCATCTACAGAATTGAGACTTTAGGTACTAGTGTTAATGAACACCCATGTACCCAACATAGTTAGGCCAAGTGATATCAGAACTTTGGAGCTTAAAGCAGAGACGGTTTTATTGCATGGCTATGATAGGAGATGTGTGGCATATGACTTTAAATATCCTGAACTCCCCAAGAGTTTTCAGCAAAACGCACTTCTGGGAGAGGTGAGGGAGGGGTGTGATTAACTGTTGCAAATGTCTGCCTGTCACATCCTCTGCTATTGAACTAAGATCACGGTGAGGTAACAGTGTTCATGTAAGCCCCAGCGAAACAATTATTATTCCCTATGTTGAAAGAAAAGATTCCAAGCTTGACTTTCACACTCCAAGGTCCTGTTTAGGAGGAGGGGATCCCTGGGCAGGCTGGTTATCCTGACTGGGAGCATTCATCCAGCACCCAGTCTTGATCCTCCCACCATTGGCCAGTCCCAGCTGAAGAGGCAGCTCTCAGTTCTCTGTGCCCTCCTCTTACCAAGATCCCCATACCTTGCCCAACCATCTTCCAGCATGCACTTGTCTCCTCAATCTACCCAGTGGTTGGGGGCTGAGTGCTGTAGACTGACTCATGCAGTAGCCACAACCGTTCGGTCATGGAGGTGGGGATGGGAGAGCTTGGCTTTTGCTCTGAACCTGGGGCCAGGCCAGTGAGTGGCTCTAGCAAGCAGCTCTGGGCCACTGTAAGACACAGCCTTTAGCCTGTCCCCAGGCACCCTGGCTTGCTCCCCAGCCCAAGGCCAGAAGACCTGGAGGGCCCTGGGCAAAGCCTGCAATATATCTTTAACTAAACTCTTCTGAGAGGTTGACTCTGGTGGAGCTGAATTTCGAACTTCACTAATGGACATGAGCTAAATATGCAGCTCCATATTCCTCCTGCCCTCTTACCGTATCTTCTTAGGAGAGCTTAATCAACATATGGCTAAAGTTGGTACCTTGGACCATCATGGCCCATTTCCACTAGCCCTCGATAACCACATTCAACTCTCTGTTTCTATAACTCAGGTATTTCAACTAACAATATCATGTGATGACAAAGCTTTTGTCTTCCTCTAACTGAAATATTTTACTTAGCGTGATGGCCCTAAAGGCATATATATTACAAATGGGGGAACCATTTATTTATTCACTGCTGTAGGTATAGTTGCATTGTAATATTTTTAAATCAAATTTGATTTGAGTATAGTTACTTTGCATTGTTGTAATAGTTTCTGCTGTACATCAGTATGAATCAATTATATGCTTACATAGATCCCTCATGTTGGATTGTCTTCCCTTTTTTGTCACCACAGAGCACTGAGTAGAGTTCCTGTGCTTTTCTTTCTTATTTTGTTAGTAATTTAAATTGATTTCTTTATTTTAACTGGAGGGTGATTACTATACAACATTGTGATGGTTTTTGCTGTTCATCAACCTTAGTGAGCCATAGGTACACATGTGTCCAACACATCTTTAAGCCCACCCCGCATCCCTCCCCACCCTTTTCCTCTGTGTTCTTCCAGATCACTAGCTTTGGATGCCCTGCTTCATGCATATGTACACCTGAAGGATGACTTTCCTGCATGAAATTGTACTTGTCTATGTTTCACATAGGAAAATATGGGTGCAGAGTTTTCTACATGAAATATGTAATCTGCATTTCACTTTTCTAAACCTAATTGTATATTTTTGGTCATGATACATGGTTTATGGGACGTGACACATCTGGAAGTCTGTGCACACTTCTTCCTACATGAATATGGAATTGTGTATATCTCATATAGGACATGGAGAAGGCAAAGGCACCCCACTCCAGTACTCTTGCCTGGAGGGGAGCCTGGTAGGCTGCAGTCCATCAGGTCGCTACGAGTTGGACACGACTGAGCGACTTCACTTTCCCTTTTCACTTTCACACATTGGAGAAGGAAATGGCAACCCACTCCAGTGTTCTTGCCTTGAGAATCCCAGGGACGGGGGAGCCTGGTGGGCTGCCGTCTATGGGATGGCACAGGGTTGGACACGACTGAAGTGACTTAGCAGCAGCAGCAGCAGCACATAGGAAAGTTTGAGCATACATTTTCCTGCTTAAAGTATGGAATTTTATATATTTTCTATATGAAAATCTCCATTAAGATCTTCTGACATGAAGTATGTTCTCAATAGTTCAAATATGAAAGTGTGATGCAAATTTTCACTCATGAAACTTTGTACATTTAAAAAAATGAAAATCTAGGTAGATTATCTTACCTGAAATTTGGTATATTTTATACTTCACACAAAGATATTTGGGTGCAGATTTCCTTGATTTACATATGCAATACTCTATCATTTCACATATGAATGTATGAGTGCTGTTTTATCTGCACTAAATAGATGTGATTCTCTATAGTTCACATTTGAAAATCTAGGCACAGATGATCCTGCATGATATATGGAATTCACTCTATGAAAATCTGGGAAAAGATTTCCTGATGGAAATATTGACTTCTGTATGTTACATTTGTGAATATCTGTGAGCACATTTTCCTACACAATATATGGAATTCTCCAGTAAAATGTTTGACTATACGGACATTCATTTTCCTACATTAAATATTAAATTATCTCTACAACACATATGAAAATATTAGCACGGCTTTTGTGGGCATATATTTTCAAATGTGGAATACAGAATTCTGTATGTTTCACGTGTGGCAACCAGTGTGCAGATTTTCTTAAATGAAATACAGAATCACATACATTTTACAGATGATAATTGGAACAATGACTTTTCTGCTATATTGACATATGCGATTCTATATATTTCATATATGAAAATCTTAATTAAGATTTTCTGACATGAGTATATAATTTTCTATATTTCACATTATAAAAATCAGGGAACAGATTTTCCTACATGAATTAGGACATATCTACATTTCACATGGGCTTCCCTGGTAGCTCAGAGGGTAAAAAATATCTGCCTGCAATGCAGGAGACCTCGGTTTGAACCCTGGGTCGGGAAGATCCCCTGGAGAAGGGAATGGCAACCCACTCCAGTATTCTTGCCTGGAGAATGCCATGGATGGAGGAGCCTGGTAGGCTACAGTCCACGGGGTTGCAAAGAGTCAGACATGACTGATCGACTTCCCTACATTTCACATATAGAAATCTGTGAACAGATTTTCATACATGTCATATCAGAGTTTTCACATTTAGCATAAGAAAATCTTGGCTCAGATATTTGTACAAAAATGTGGAAATCTTTATGTTTCATATATGAAAATATGAGTGTCAATATTCCCATATGAAATATGGAGTTCTCTATCATATTTGAAATAGGGCCATCCATTTTCTAAATAAATATGAAATATCTATATATCACAGATGAATATCTCTGCTCAAACTTTCCTAGAGGAAGTATTAAAGATTATGGGTAACACATAGAAAAACCTGGGTGCCAATTTTCCCACAAGCAATCTGGAATTCTGAAAATTGAAGATATCTATCGGTGGGGGGGGGGGGGAAGATAAGATATCTATACAATTCTGTGTACCAATTTTACCTCATAAAATATGGAATTCTGGATATTTCAGTTATGAAAATCACTGTGTCATTTTTACTCTATTAAAAATAGAATTCTCTACATGTTACATATGAAAATCACAATGGTGATTCTACTACATGAAATATTGATTTTTTTGTATTTCACTTTATTAAATTCTGTATGCAGAGTTTTTTACATGAAACATGGAATTCTTTATACTTCCTACATGAAAACCTGGGTGGTGATTTTCTTACATTAAATACGGGATACTCTACATTTCACACATGAAAATCTAGGCATTGGTTTTCTTAAGATATGGAGATCCAATATGATGTTGGTAATGCCCCTCTTTCACAAGTGAAAATATCAGCACCACTATTTCCTCATGAAATATGGAATGCTTTGCATGTCTTATACCTATATCAAGACAACGATTTCTGCCATGAAATATGGAATTCCCTATATTCCCTATATCAATATCTAGGTGCTAATTCTCCTTCATGGAAGTTGGACTTTGGTACAGTTCACATTTGAATATCAGAATGGAGATTTTCCTATAAGAAATATGGAAATCTCTAGATTTTGTAGGAACCAGTGGTTACTCATGTACTGCCACGTGTTCCCTGTTTGCATTTGTGTTCCTGTCCCTTACACGTGTGTGCTTGTGTTGCATGTGTGTGTGCGTGTGTGCGCATGGGTCCTGCCCACTGCAGACACAGAGAAGAAGTGATAGAACATGAGATGTGGAGCAACCAGAAGAGGAGACACGGGGCGTTCACAGACTAGGGGAGACTGGTCCATGCCTCTCTGTGATACCCCTGTCCAGGACAGGAATGAGGAAAGGATGACAGGTGACAACTCTGGACAGTGACTCTGCAAATCTGCAGTTACATCAAGAGGCATAAACAAGCGCACAATTTCTGCTGTGTGGTGTGTTTGTATCAGTAAAGAGTTGTGGGGGGTTTCAGGAGTCACCCAGAGGAAATAAATCAAGTGATGCGGGGATTTAAAACCACTGTCTGTGGATCCCTCAGTCTGTGGTGTATTGGCTACCATGTGGAAATCCTGGATGAGGCTAGGTCAGGACCCCCGATTTTGAAGAGACCAGGGTCTTTCAGAAAAAGGAAGAGACTGGAAGGAGGAGGATTGGAATGAGAGCCTGCTTCACTGCAGATTGTTCCACACACGTGAGAAGGAGATCTGGGAAAGTCCTGGCTAGTGCTGCCCAGGATCAGCCTGTCAGCCAGCACACTCCCTCTTCAAGTGTGTTATATATTGGCACCATGTGACAAAAATGACATGCTAAGGTAGGCTCTCAGAGTGAATCCCCAGGCATCCTAGGAGAGACAGTGTGTGAGTGTGGAATCCGGACCACATCGGGCTCTCTGCTCGATGGAGGAAATTATCCAGGCACATTGCCCCCCCCTGCTTTCATTGAATATTTTGGGAGAGCACCCAGAGGTTAAAGGTCCTATGGGACACAGGAGTGTCCTTTTCAGATATGGAAGTGGGAATCCATGGTTTGAATTTATGGAGGCCAAGGAAATGGCAACTTGCACCTGGGATTTGCCAGATGGAAGACAGGCAATGTGCCTGGAGGCAGGCACTCAGCGAAGCAGAGGCATCAGGTGGCTTGCTGGAGTCCCGGAAGCCGGGGGAGGGAGGGCCCTGGGGGGAGGGGGTGGGACCGAGGTGACTCCCTTTGGGCTAGGGGCCTGTCCTTGGAACATGATGCCCACTACCCTCTCTGCCAATGACTGAGATTGGGCCCAGGAGTCTGGGAGTGGTTCACAGCTCCAGCAGCTTAGGGTGCCTATTGGCCTGGGCAATCGGGCCGGCCTGTGCACCTTGCTCCAGGTGGTTCCCCACCGCATTCTTCAGTCTCAGGGCACCCCCAGAAGGAGGCAGGTATGGCCACTGGGTGACGGCAGCATTTGCATTGGCTGTGCAGGCCACCTGCTGTGCTGTCATGTCGAATCCCTTCACAGCTGCACCAGCTCGGGCCACAGCCAGGGCCATGTCCAGAGTGAGACGCTGCCAGCGGTTGGCAGGAGCACCCAGGTACTCTGGATCTTCTTAGCTGTGAGGCCAAGTCTTCAGGGGACAGAGGCCCTGGGGCCTGCCCTCAAGGTGGGGGCGTCGGGGACCTTGCAGGCACCAGGTGGCGCACCAAGTAAGGAGGCGGCTCTCTTCAGTGTGGAGGCAAAGAAAGGAAGGTGAGGCCCTGGAAGAGGGAGAGATGGAGCGTATTGGGCAAGAGATCAGGCTGCTGGTGGAAAAAGACAGCCCGGAGGAGGTGGAGGTGGTGGCAGACATTGAGTAGGAGCAGTTGTCCTCGCAGGAGCCAAAGGAGAAGCTGGAGCAGGAACATGCAAGGCCAGGAACCCCGAGTGATCTACCGGACCACACTGGAGGGGCTGGAGTCACTGGCGTCCCTTCAGGCAGTGAGTTTAGCTCTGGGAATGTGAAAGACCACAGGGCCTACATTCGTATCAGGTGGAACAACCGTCAGAGGAAGGGTCAACATGGCTCAGAGATGTGCCATCTTCCAGGGCATCGCAAGCTCCTGGGATGAAGCCCTATCCTGAGTGCTGTTCCTCAGAGTCAGCAGCTCAGGAGGAGAAGGACCAGGAGCAGGAATAGAGTTGGGGACAAGGGCACATGCAGGGAGTGGGGTGGCCGAGGGAACTGGGTGCTGGGGGTGTGGAGGTCCAAAGATACGGCAGAAGCAGAAATCAGGCATGGCCAAAACACCTGTAGGTGTCCAAGACATTACTTTGGGTGACTCCTTTTGGTCTGCATCTGAAGAGGAGCAGTACCCGGGGGTGGGGATTCTGTATCAGAAGTGACCAGAAACATTAAGCCAGAGTAGCATTCCCAGAGGTTTATTATTGTATTTGTGGATAATCCCAGGACATAACAGAGACAGTCCCACTAGTGCAGTGCAGAAGCACGAGGTTTTCCACACCCAAGTTGGAGCTGGAAGGGGCTGCTGTGTGATACGCTATGAGTGCCAGACAACTCCAGACACACCCTTGTGAAGAAAGGGAGCAGGTGAGAGACCCAGGGCTTTCTTGCTAAACACACACAGACACACAAAGACACACACACATACAGACACACAACACACACACTTGCCCGCAGACAAAGTGTGCCAAAGGAACTGCAGTTCCTGACGTTCTAAGCAGTGACATGCCACTACTCAGCACACACAGGCCACTCAGAGATCAGAAGTGGTCAGAAATTGACCCTCCCTTGGCGAATGCAGACACCTTCAGACGCTGAAGATCACAAGAGACCAAGAGCCGTGAGCATGTCTGATGTTATGGCACTGGCTGGGGACATTGGTGGGGCAGGCAGGCAAGCATGAGTGCCCAGAGTGCTTGCAGATGCCTGTTCCAGTATCCCTGTGATATATTGTTGCTGAACCATGAAAGACGCTGGGATTCTTGGCCTGGAGAGGAGAGGAAGTCTTGATCACTCAGAGATTTTGTATAATCAAGTTTTATTAAAGTATAAAAGAGATAGAGAAAGCTTCTGACATAGACATCAGAAGGGGGCAGAAAGAGTGCCCCCTGCTAGTCTTTAGCAGATACTGTCTGCTAATTAGAGAAAGGAAATATCTCAACCCTAAGAGAGTGGCACCAGGCCTCCCTACCACAACATGTATCTTGAGAAAACATTGGCACAAGTTGAGTCATCCAGGGCCATAAAACAACTGACATGAATCTTGAAAAAAGGCAGGTTTCCAAGCAAATACATAGTCTTATTAACACAGTTTAGGAGAAAAATTGTATGAGTAAAACATACTGGTTTATTGAGGCATCCCTGGTTCTGAACCTTGGGTGGAACCAATTTGAAGACAGGCAGTCTAGGGTAAATACATAATTCATTAACATCGCTTAAGAAAAACATTTCCATAAGAAAAATGCATTGGTTAGCTCAAGGTTTGAGAAAGTTAAGTTCAGGTGGAACCAGGTGTTGTCATGGCGACACAGAATTGTAAAAGAAACCTCCTTTTAATTTTGTATAGAGAAGGGAAATAAATTCTGACACTTGTAGTTTGTTTTCTCCTGCCGCTTAAGAGAAAGATAAAAAAATCTGACACTTGCAGCCTATTTCTTCCATTTGCAGGCCCCTAGGCATTCTGCCTCTTACCCTCTCACTTGTTCCATCCCAGATTAGCCCTGTTGCTTGTAGCTCTACCTGGCACGGAATGTGCTATGACTGGCTTCTTGACCTGCGCTGGACTGTGAACAACCGCCAACTATCCGTCATGATCAGTGAACAAGACGAAATCTTGCTTAGCTGCATGATGGATTTGAAGGTCGATGAAGGAGAATGAGGACAGGTAGGGGAGCTGGGCAGAGAAGTGAGGGATCATCTTATGCGGTGAGAGCACTTGAGTGGAGAGGCAGAAGCTGTTGATGCCTGCACCGCAGGCAAGCTGCAGACCCTAGAAACTTGGACATTTCCCCTCCTCCTGGTCCTGATAGGTGTAGGAACTGAGGCATCTCTGGTCCTGCTGGCCACTGCCAAGTTTCTTTTCGGAGCAAACCCTACTTCAGGAACACAGTGATCATTAAGGAGTACTACCTTGACATCACTGATACAACCTGCCTCCCAGGGTGGTGTGGGTGGGTGGGTGGGGAAGGGAGTGGATGCTCCTCCTGCGTGATCCTTCCCTGCCTCCCCTGTCTTCCTCCAGGATATACGCCATGTCACTGCACTCCAGTCCACTGGTTCTGGGTTTATAAATGGGGAGCTCTAAGCCGCAGGCTGGAAACCAGCAGCCTTAACTTCCTCAACTGGTTGTTGGATCACAACAGCCCGGGATCAAACAGGAAAGCTGAGATGGGGTTGCTCTGGGCCTCTGCAGAATTGGCGAGTTATGTTGGAGTTCTTCGCTATTCATGAAGTGTTCAGGTCCTTGTGAGCCCCATGCTGACCTCGTTCGTGTTGCCAGCAGATAATCAGCGAAGACCTGTGGGTCGACCTCCTGCAGTATTTCCCAGAGAGGTAGAATCTTGCCTGACAGAAACACAGGCTGTGAAGGGATCAAAGGTGGGCCCTGAAGGGACAGCCATGCAGAGACTGGGACACTCTCCTTTCCCAAAAGGAGATGCTCAGGCTCATGCAGGCTGGATGTGGAGCCTGGATTCGGGTCATACTGGTAGCAAGTGACAAGCTGAGACTGTAGGCTTGGGGACTTAGTGTGTCCAAGCATTACTCGAAGAAGCTGTGATTACAAGATGAGAGAGTCCTAGGTGATTCTGATAGAGGCAGGGTGAATCAAGCACCTTTGTCAGAATCATCTTTTCCCAGGTTGGCCACTCCCAGGCCTCCTGCTGCTCACTGAGTTTAAGATTCCCTTGGGTCCTTAAGTCCCGAACTTCCTCTTGGAAAGCACCACCAGTATGAATGGGTTTCTCTTCACTGTCCCTTGGCACTTTTGTGCTGACTTTGGGGTCTTCTGGGAACTTCCACATCCACCGATTGACCTCTCTCTCACCACCACCATACAGGTAAAGCCTGAAGGTAAGGCTGGCTGGTGATAATGCTGAACAGCTGGGGGAAGAAATGGACAGGGATCCCAAAAGGGCAGGACAAGGTGCCTACTGATGTCATCTCCCATATCACTGAACTCAGACATCTTCAGCTACTGAAACACCTGTGTTCCCTGTTTGTGTTTGTGTCACTGTGCTTTCCTCGTGTGTGTTTACACAGGTATGTTTGTGTCACCTGTGTTTGCATGTGTTTCCATGTGTGTGCATGTGTTTGGCCCACATCATATGCAGAGATGAAGGTGACAGAACATGAGACTTGGAGGAACAAGAAGAGGAGGCATGAGACATCCACAGGCTCGGGGAGACTGGTCAATGTATCTCTGGGGCACCCCTGTCCAAAACAGGGATGAGGAAAGGATGGCCAGTGACATCTCTGGACAGTAGTTCCACAAATCTACAATTGCATCAAGAGACATACACAAGCTCACAGTTTCTGCTGTGTTGACCCGTTTTTTACTACCAGCCTTTTTCCATGACTGATCTCCTTAACTGGAAACAGCACACCCCCTCACATTCTGAAAAGCCCCAAGAAGTGATTGGTGTCTTATAATCCATCTTCCAGGCCCACCGCCCGACCTGTGGAGATTGCCTGCAGCATCTGCTCACCCTGTTCAATACAAAGGAACGCCAATGAGTCATGACAAAGGTAGAAAATGGCTCCAGGATAATACCCCAGGGGCCCAATTAGATGTGGAGAACCAGGCTTGGGAGAACTTCCCAGAGGAAGAGCCTCGCTGGTACCCCAATACTGAGGGGGGAAGCAGCCAGTTGGAGAGATATTCAGAGGCCCTCCCTCCTACAGGGGGTAAAAGACAGGTCTAAGAAGCCTGCTAACATGTCTAAGACCACTGAGATGCTACATGAACCAGATGAAAGCCTGGCTGATTTCTGCAATAGGCTGTGTGAGGCCTTCTGGGTTTTCACCCCTTTTGATCCTGAAACACCTGAAAGTCAACAGATGATAAATTTAGCCTTTGAGGGACAGGCCCCATCGGACATCTGAAAAAAAAAATTACAGTAGTTAGAAGGGTTTGCAGGTAAAAATGCCACAGAACTGCTTTGCCAACCAAGTGTTTGTCAATCAAAACCAAATAGCAAAAAATGGATGAAGCAAAAAGTCCCACCCTTGGCAGCTGGTCTGCCAAAGCGTGCACTCATGGTGGGACTACACCATAAGGCAAGGGGCCCAGATCTGAAAAGGACAATTCCCCTCAGCCACGATCAGTGTGCCTATTACAAGGAAAAGGGACACTGGAAAAATGAGTGCCCCAAGCGTCCTGTGAAGAAAACCAAAGCAGCAGGCCCACAGAGCCGGTATCAACCCGAGCCACCCAGCACTAGTCTGATCGGGCTAGCTCAAGCAGAAACCAACTAGAGGGGACTGGAATCTCTCCAACTGGGTCCCCGAGAGGCCATGGTCAGAATTCAAGGAGGGGGCCATCCAGTGGCCTTCATGGTGGACACGGCACTGAGCATTCTGAGGTCACCCAGGAGATAGTCCCCTTATCGGGAAAAGAAACTGCCATCATCATGGGCACAGGCACCCAGACCTGCAGGCCATTTTGCAGTCCCTGACAATGCCAACTGCAGGGCCACAAGGTAGAGCACGAATTCCTCTATCTGCCCTATTTGCCCTATTCGCTTGATGGGAAGAGGCCTGCTTGCTATGATGGGGGCCCAGATTTCCTTTTCTGCTGATGGGTAACCTCACCTAAAGCTAGCAGGCCCATCCTCCTCCTTGATTATGACTCTTGCCATAAGGTGAGAAGAAGAATGGTGCCTGTATTTCTTCCTTCCAGGAGAAGGGACAATTCCTCCTCAATCAGAGACTGAGTATCCACCAGTTTGGGCTGATGAAAGTGCTCCGGGTCTGGCAAAACCCCTTGCTCCCATCCTGATTGATCTGAAACCAGGAGCTCAGCCTGTAAAACTACAACAGTATCTGTTTCCCCGTAGGCCTGGCTGGGAATCCAGGCTCATTTAGACAGACTACTCCAACACAGACTTCTGATGAAATGCCAGTCACCCTGGAACACCCCACTACTACCTGTGAAGAAGCCAGGGAGGCCTGACTACCATTTGGATCAGGACTTAAGAGCTGTAAACGAGGGGGAGGAGCCAAGATGGCGAAGGAGTAGGACGGGGAGACCACTTTCTCTCCTAGAAATTCATCAAAAGAATAACTGAACACAGAGCAAACTTCACAAAACAACTTCTGATCGCTAGCTGAGGTCACCAGGTGCCCAGAAAAGCAGCCCATTGTCTTCAAAAGGAGGTAGGACAAAATATAAAAGATAAAAAGTGAGACAAAAGAGCTAAGGACGGAGACCCATCCCGGGAAGGGTCTTAATAGAGGACGTTCCCAGACACCGGGAAACCCTCGCACTGGCGGGCCTGGGGGAAGTGTTTGAATCTCAGAGGGCAACCTGACTGGGAGAGAAACAATAAATAAAACCCACAGATTACCAGCCTAAAAGCAACTCCCAGCAGAAAAGTACCCCAGACACCCGCATCCGCCACCAGCAAGTTGGGGCGGAACGGAGAGGAGCGGACAGCATTACTTGGGGCAGGGTCCGGGCCTGAGTGCCCTGAGGACAATCGGAGGGAGCTTTTGTGAGTTCCCAGCTTGAACTGTGGGAGAGCAGAAGAGAGAGAAAATTAACAGGCCCGAACACACTGCCGGCCGTTCGCAGAACAAAGGGACCGAGATTCTGGATGGTCGACATCCGCCGGGAGGGTCGCGGCAAGACACAGGGAGCAGGCACCCGACCGGCGCGGGCGGGACTGGGGCTGGGGACGCGGAGGGCAGAAGGTGCACGCACCCGACTGGCGCCTGCGGAAACAGACTGGGCTGCGGAAGGGAGTGGGCGCGCGCACCCGGGGAGAGTGCGCCCATCAAGCGTCAAGCCCCTGGCTGCCTGGACCGCTCTGACAGGGAAGGCACAGGGAGCAGGCGCAGCTTTCCGTTCCGACTTTTGGCAGAACACCCGAGGGCTGGAACCGCGCGCAGCGCGGGCGCACTCCATATAGAGCAGCCGGAGCCTGAGCAGCACCGGCCCCGCTCCGCAGCGCAACTGAACTAGCTACCTGAATAAGAGTCCACCTCCGCCCGCCTAGGTCAGGGCGGAAATGAGGCCCTGAAGAGACCGGCAAACAGAAGCCAAATAAACAAAGGGAATCGCTTCAGAAGGAACTGGTGCAACAGATTAAAATCCCTGTAGGAAACACTGACCACACCGCAAGAGGCCTGTAGATATCAAGAAGTGTAAGCTGGAACGAGGAGCTATCTGAAACTGAGCCGAACCCACACTGACTGCAACAGCTCCAGAGAAATTCCTAGATATATTTTTACTTTTTTTTTTTTTTTAAAGTAAGAAAAAAATTTTTCTTTTTTATTTTTTCTCTTTTATTTTCCTTTAAAATTCCCTATTACTCCCCCATTACTCCTTAACTTTCATTTTCATAAATTCTTACGATTATTTTAGTTAGGTAAAAATTTTTTTTCCTCTTTTTTTTCTCTTCATTTTTTCCCCCTTCTTCTCTTCTATTTTCTATTTTTCTTTTTCTCTTATTTCTTTTAAAGTCCTCTAGTACTTCTCTACTGCTCCTTAATTATTCATTTTCAATACACTATAACCTTACAAAGAAGAAAGGAAAAAAAAAGAAGAGAAGCCCTATTTTTAAACCGAACCTCATATATATTTCTAAAACTTTTGGGGGGGTGTTTTTGTTTTTAATATAGTATTTTTAAGAGTCTAACCTCCACTCTAGATTTTCAATTTTTGTTCTTCAGTATATGATATAAACTGTGAACATTTAAGAATCCAATATTCAGTTTCCATTTTTATTCAGGAGTGTGTTGATTATTCTCTCCCAATCTTGACTCTCTGTTTTCTACCTCAGAACACCTCTATTTCCTCCTTTCCCCTTCTCTTCCCAATCCAATTCTGTGAATCTTTGTGGGTGTCTGGGCTACGGAGAACACTCTAGGAACAGATGACTGCGTAGATCTGTCTCTCTCCTCTTGAGTCCCCCTTTTTTCTCCTCCTGCTCATCTCTATTTCCCTCCTCCCTGTCCTCTTCTTCATGTAACTCTGTGAACCTCTCTGGGAGTCCCTAACGGGAGAGAATCTTTTCGCCATTAACCTAGAAGTTTTATTATCAGTGCTGTATGGTTGGAGAAGTCCTGAGGCTACAGGAAGAATAAAACTGAAATCCAGAGGCAGGAGATTTAAGCCCAAAACCTGAGAACACCAGAAAATTCCTGACTACATGGAACTTTAAGTAATAAGAGACCGTCCAAAAGCCTCCATACCTACACTGAAACCAACCACCACCCAAGAGCCAACAAGTTTTAGAGCAAGACATACCACGCAAATTCCCCAGCAACGCAGGAACATAGCCCTGAAAGTCAACATACAGACTGTCCAAAGTCACACCTAACACATAGACCCATCTCAAAACTCATTACTGGGCACTCCATTGCTCTTCAAAGAGAAGAAATCAAGTTCCATGCTCCAGAACACTGACACAAGCTTTCTTAACCAGGAAACCTTGACAAGCCAACCGTCCAACCCCACCCACCGGGTAAAAACTCCACAATAAAAAGGAACCACAAACCTCCAGAATACAGAAAGCCCATTGCAGACACAGCAATCTAAACAAGATGAAAAGGCAGAGAAATACCCAACATGTAAAGGAACATGACAAGTGCCCACCAAGTCAAACAAAAGAGGAGGAGATAGGGAATCTCTCTGAAAAAGAATTTAGAATAATGGTAATAAAAATGATCCAAAATCTTGAAAACAAAATGGAGTTACAGATAAATAGCCTGGAGACAAAGATTGAAAAGATGCAAGAAATGTTTAATAAAGACATAGAAGAAATAAAAGAGAGTCAATTAAAAATGAATAATGCAATGAATGAGATCAAAAACACTTTGGAGGAAACCAAGAGTAGAATAACGGAGACAGAAGATAGGATAAGTGAGGTAGAAGATAGAATGGTGGAAATAAATGAAGCAGAGAGGAAAAAAGAAAAAAGGATCAAAAGAAATGAGGACAACCTCAGGGACCTCTGGGACAATGTGAAACGCCCCAATATTCGAATCATAGGAGTCCCAGAAGAAGAAGACAAAAAGAAAGGCCATGAGAAAATACTTGAGGAGATAATAGCTGAAAACTTCCCTAAAATGGGGAAGGAAATAGCCACCCAAGTCCAAGAAACCCAGAGAGTCCCAAACAGGATAAACCCAAGGCGAAACACTCCAAGACACATATTAATCAAATTAACAAAGATCAAACACAAAGAACAAATACTAAAAGCAGCAAGGGAGAAACAACAAATAACACACAAAGGGATTCCCATAAGGATAACAGCTGATCTATCAATAGAAACCCTCCAGGCCAGAAGGGAATGGCAGGACATACTGAAAGTAATGAAAGAGAATAATCTACAACCTAGATTACTGTACCCAGCAAGGATCTCATTCAGATATGAAGGAGAATTCAAAAGCTTTACAGACAAGCAAAAGCTGAGAGAATTCAGCACCACCAAACCAGCTCTTCAACAAATGCTAAAGGATCTTCTCTAGACAGGAAATGCAGAACGGTTGTATAAACGTGAACCCAAAACAACAAAGTAAATGGCAACGGGACCACACCTATCAATAATTACCTTAAATTTAAATGGGTTGAATGCCCCAACCAAAAGACAAAGATTGGCTGAATGGATACAAAAACAAGACCCCTATATATGCTGTCTACAAGAGACCCACCTCAAAACCAGAGACACATACAGACTAAAAGTGAAGGGCTGGAAAAAAATATTTCACGCAAATGGAGACCAAAAGAAAGCAGGAGTCGCAATACTCATATCAGATAAAATAGACTTTCAAATAAAGGATGTGAAAAGAGACAAAGAAGGACACTACATAATGATCAAAGGATCAATCCAAGAAGAAGATATAACAATTATAAATATATATGCACCCAACGTAGGAGCACCGCAATATATACGGCAAATGCTAATGAGTATGAAAGAGGAAATTAATAGTAACACAATAATAGTGGGAGACTTTAATACCCCACTCACAACTATGGATAGATCAACTAAACAGAAAATCAACAAGGAAACACAAACCCTAAATGATACAATGGACCAGCTAGACCTAATTGATATCTATAGGACATTTCACCCCAAAACAATCAATTTCACCTTTTTCTCAAGTGCACATAGAACCTTCTCCAGAATAGATCACATCCTGGGCCATAAATCTGGTCTTGGAAAATTCAGAAAAGTTGAAATCCTTCCAGTCATCTTTTCTGACCACAGTGCAGTAAGATTAGATCTCAATTACAGGAAAAAAATTGTTAAAAATTCAAACATATGGAGGCTAAATAACACGCTTCTGAATAACCAACAAATCAGAGAAGAAATCAAAAAAGAAATCAAAATATGTATAGAAACGAATGAAAATGAAAACACAACAACCCAAAACCTATGGGACACTGTAAAAGCAGTGCTAAGGGGAAGGTTCATAGCATTACAGGCTTACATCAAGAAACAAGAAAAAAGCCAAATAAATAACCTAACTCTACACCTAAAGCAATTAGAGAAGGAAGAAATGAAGAACCCCAGGGCCATCAGAAGAAAAGAAATCTTAAAAATTAGGGCAGAAATAAATGCAAAAGAAACTAAAGAGACCATAGCAAAAAAAGAAAGAGCTGTAAACGAGGCAAAAATTACTCTGCACCCAGCAGTGCCTAAACTGTACACCCTACTAGGACTGATCCCTTCCACAGCTGAATGGTTTACTTGTTCGCACTTGAAAGATGCCTTTTTCTACCTCCAGCTTGCACCTGTCAGCCAACCACTATTTGCCCCTGAATGGGAAAACCCACACATGGGAAACAAGGAACAGCTCTCTTGGACGAGGCTTCCTCAGGGTTTCAAGAACTCCCCTACTCTTTTCAGTGGAGCTTTGGCCACTGAGTTCGTGAATTTTCCTGGACAGGAGTTAGACTGTGTCCTGCTGAAAGAGGTCATTGAGCACAACACAGGTGCGATGCCTAGAAGGAACAAAGGCCCTCGTCTCCTTGTTAATGGAAGCTGGGTACCGGGTATCAAAGAAAAATGTACAAATCTGTAAAAGACAAGTCAAATATGTAGGTTTTAACATCATTTTGGACAGCTAGTGCTGGGAACTGAAAGAAAACAAGCAGTTTGCACCAACCCTCCCCCTACCACTCACCAGAAGGTCCATGAACTCCTGGGAGTAGCAGGATTCTGCAGGATATGGTTCCCTGGATGTTCAGACCTGGCCAAACCCGTATATGAGACCCTGAAAGGAGAGGAAAAGGCTCCCCTTGAATGGGAGCCAAGAGGTGGCATTTCAAACAATTAAGGCCAAAGTCTCCAATGCCCCAGGCCTAGAGCCTTCCAGTGTAACCGGAATGTTCAATGTCTGTGTTCAAGAAAAGTACAAAATGGCCTTGGGAGTCTTGACCCAAAAATTCAGGCTTTGGCAAAGACCGGTGGCTTACTTGTCTAAATAGATGGCCATCCTACCTCTGAGCAGTAGCAGACACTACCTTGCTAGTGAGGGAGGCTGACAAATTAATGTTGGGGCAAAACTAAATGTTAAGTTCACACACTCAGTTATAACCCTGATGGATAGCAGAGGTCACCATTGGCTCACACATGCATGCATGACTCAGTATCAAGAGTTACTATGTGAACATCCACAGGTAAAACCCGGAAGTTGTATGAACTCTAAAACCAGCTAGCTTCCTACCAAAAGAAGCAGGGCCCTTGGAACATGATTGCTTGGAATTACTAGATGAAGTATTTTCTAATAGACCAGACCTGACTGACAAGCCACTCCACAACCCAGACCTGGTCCTATATGCTGACAGTAGCAGCTTCATGGAAAACAGAAAGAAGATGGCTGGGTATGCTCTAGTGTCCGACTCTGAAGTGGAGGAAGGAGAGGCACTTCCTCAAGGATGGTCAGTGCAGAGAGTGGAGTTACGGGCATTAATCAGGGCACTAGAACTCAGCTGAGAGCAGCAAGTCAATACCTATACAGACTTGCGGTATGCTTTTGCTACTCTACATGTCCACTGAGCCTTGTAGAAGGAAAGAGGACTCCTTACAGCAGAAGGGAAAGGGATCAAAACCTAAGTCGAAATCTGGAAACTTCTGGAAGTATTATGGGAACCAAAGGAAGTGGCAGCTGTCCACTGCAAAATCCAACAGAAGGGAGGTGATGGGTGGCCAAAGGGAACCGTCACGCTGATGCAGCCACCAAAGAGGCTGCCCAGCGGTAGCTGCCAGACAGATCAAAAGTTCTGTGAGCCCTAGAGATACCAGCTGCCCCTAGGTACTCTCCCGAAGAGGAAAAGTGGATTAAAAAGGAAGCAGAAACCAAAGCCAAGATGGGATGGTGGCTCACACAAGACCATGAGTCTGTGTTCTGGAACAACTTGCTGACAAGCTGGTGCACCAGCAACATGAACTGACCCATATGTGAAAGACTGCCTTAGAGACTTTGCTAGGCCCATACTATCTCATTGCTCACTTCCCCACACTCTGTTCTTCTGCCTCCCAGTGATATGCAACCTGTTTACAAAAATATGCTCGCCAGGGGCCTAGTAGGTCGGCAGGGACACATTGTGGACTATCCCCCTTTGAGGATATGGAAGCAGGTTTCACTGAAATCACCCCAAATCAAGGATTTAGATACCTTGTAGTTTTTATCTCCACCTTTTCAGGCTGGGTGGAAGCGTTTCCTACCCGAACTGAAAAAGCAAGACAAGTAACCAAGGCACTCCTGAAAGACGTTGTCCCCAGATATGCCATGCCTCTAACCATAGGGTCAGACAAAGGACCGGCATTTGCAGCCGATGCAGAACAGGTGGCAAAGCCTTTGAAAACTCAGTGGAAATTGTATACTGCCTACCATCCCCAGAGCTCAGGGAAAGTGGAACGTGTGAATTGAACCCTCAGACAGACCCTGGGAAAACTATGTTTGGAGACCAGCTTATCTTGGGTAGGCATGTTGCCTGTGGCCCTCTTAAAAAGTGAGGTGTTTACCCCGGGCAGAGAGAGGGTTTTTTGCCATTTGAAATCCTGTATGAACGACCACCCCTGACAGTCAACTTAAGGGGAGACACCAGAGAACGGGGGAACTTGGACTTACATAGGCAGCTGTAAGGGTTAGGACACAAAATCTCTCAAATACATACATGGATAATTAATAGAATACCCATTTCCTTAGGCATAACACTACATCCTCACCAACCAGGAGACTGAGTATGGGTAAAGGATTGCAAAAAGAGCCTTTAAAACCCATGTGGAAAGGGCCCTATTCTGTAATCTTAACTACCCCCACTGATCTCAAGGTGGCAGGAACAGATGCTTGGATCCATTACTCCAGAGTCAAACCTGCAAGTCCGACTGATAGCCAAGAGAAGTGGGAAACAACCCTTAGTCTGGAGGAAGCCCTGTGCCTGACCTTGCGAAGGAAACAAGCACCCCAAAGCCCTGCTCTGGCCACCCTGGAAGTTGGTCAATAAACACAGGGCTGAAGCTTGAGGAATGAATAGGACCAACAAAAGGCAGATGTATTCGTTATTAATTGGTCCAGGACTCCCCCTATTCATCTTCTTTGGAATAGGGCTTTACTCTTTCCCCAAGAGTGGACTTGTATCCAAAAACTCTCTCGCTGCTTTGCTTATTTCTTCATAGTTCATGTTTTTTGGAGTCTCCTGCTACTGTGATCAACTTAAATATGAAAGCAGCGTATTTTTGCCTTACAGTTCTGTTAAGTTGTAAAATCCCCTCCTCATCTGAGAGTTAGGATGATTGTTCTGAATGTATGGAGTCTTTCTACCATGAGGGTAAATGGGACCAAGGATTCACTGACTATACATACAAACCAATAGCATGTTATAGTTCAGCTTTCCCATGCACTAGGGAAGGGAAGCATTACTGGGAGGGAGACATTAGAGCCCACAGTATGAATGGACTAACGTGCTATGGCACCCCAAGACAGATGACCTGCTGGACTCGATAGACTCATTTTGGGATGTCAGATGTGGGGAGGGGGGAGGGGGCAAGACCAGGCTAAGAAAGAACCAGACCAAGAGGTGGTCAACTGGTTAAAGGGCCAAGTAACCAAGCCAGACCAATTGGCATCAGGTCCAAAGACGAGGTCCTCTGGACTGTACAACCAGCTTTGAGCCTCCCTCAAAGCTAAGTTAGAAATGCCTACTATTGGAAATAATCCTTTTATCCATCTAGCCAAGGAGGTGGCCCCAGAATTAAATATCACTAGCTGCTGGGTTTGTGGAGCGGCTTGGATGTGTAAAACATGGCCCTGGAAGTATACTGCATTGGATGCCTTTCTTCCAATCCAATGGAATCGAACAACTAGCAGGTGGGCAGGGGTGCTATTCAGAGTTGGACCCTGTCCACAGAAACAGTAGGCAAAGAATGCCTAAGCCGAGAAGGGATAAATTATACCTGGGTCAGAGAAAACAAAATACAGAAGAGCCCTGGTCTATAATGACACCTGCAAGAAACTTCCATGGAGGCCAGAGACCCCAACCTGGTATTGGGCTCCCCAAAAAGGAGGGAATGGAAATCACACTTGCACTCCCTTCAACTCCACTTCTGGGATTCTAGAGCAAAAGTGTACAGGAAATCAACCTGATACTAATCCCTTTCTTGCAATCCCAGGCATTAGCCCATATTGGAAACATCTTTCCTTCACAAATCCAGACTTATGGCAGCCCCGAGGTGTTCCCAATTTGTGACAACCTGAGTCATAGAGAAAAATGATTCCTTGAGCTAGGAGGAAAGCAAAACTGGGGCAAAGATGAGTGTCCCCCCAACAGATAATCCACTATTATGGTCTGGCCACATAGGCACAAGACGGGAGTTGGGGATACAGGACTCCCATTTCCATCCTCAACCAAATAAATCGACTGCAGGTGGTACTTGAGATTATAACTAATGAAATCGCAACTGCGCTGGAACTGTTGGCACAGCAACAATCCCAGATGAGGACTGCCATCTATCAAAATAGAATAGTGGAGGAAGGAGAAGCTTGTGGGAAATTCTACCAAACTGACTGCTGTATCCAAATAGGTGTCAATGGAAAAGTTCTGACAGACATAACTAAAAATATCAGGAAGATTGCTCATGTTCTGGTTCAGACCATGTTTCTGCTTAAAACTATAACTGGGATTCTCATACTCACCAATATCTGCTTATTTCCTGCTTCATACTCGTCCTAATAAAAAAATGTAACAGGGTTCATTCATAGAAACAGTTGTTGAATGGAGAACAGCCACCTAGTTGTTGCTTTTAAAGGGCTACCAGCCAGTTCTGGATGATGATGTTCTCTGACAGCTGCAGATGCACCCAAAACATCAAGAGAGGGGAATGAGATAGAAACCAGTCACAGCCCCCAATTAAAGTAACAAACTTCTGCTTTCCCTTCCTTCATCTTGTGTTAACAGCTGCTGCTCATCAGTCACCGCTTCCATATCTGAACTCTTGCTTGCTGGTTACCTCCTTGGGAACTAGGGCTACCTGGGGAAGGGACGGATCTGAGCCATTCGAGCAGGAAATTTACGGTGTATAAAACATACCCAGAACAAAGGTGGGGCACTCAGTCTTTGGAGGCGACTCCACTGAGCCCACACCGCTGCTGAATATACCTGGTTGTTCTGCATCTTTGAGGGCCACTTGTCTCTTTCTGATGCCACGGATTCTATAATAACACTACTATGTCAACCATCCAACTCATGGCCTAATTTTCCATGGCTTTAAACAGTCTTCAGAAACTTGGCTTGTCTGTGCTTTTGCATTCTATCTGCCTTTTTGTTTGAGAGACTTTTGTATGGCAGGAGGAATTACCATCTTTAGTGGTAGGAAGTCATTTAGCACAACTGGTACAGCTGGAAAAGTGACAGAAATGTCCTAATACAAAAATGTAACATCAAAGTTAATGCTGTCTTCCGGTTGTATAAGCAGAGAAGTGTTCAATGAGAAAGAAAATGAAATCCCAGATAGATGGTTATCTCGTTATGATCTCGAAATTGAAATATGCTTAAGAGAACAGTCTATATATAGGTGAATCCTGGCTCCAACTCTATTAAGTATTCACACTGTTTGAACAAGTGTGACCGGGCAAGTCTTTAAGTAACTGCCCCCTTCCCCCAAATAATATCTCCTGAATGTCTAAGCTGTTGCACTGCAGTCAGTCTAGTCTAGTATGCTGAAGCATTAAGATTGTCAAAGCTCATTGAGGTCAGAGACCACATTGTTTATTACATTTTGAAATGTCCCCAAACCTTGCAGGCAGATCTGGAGCAGCTCCCACCACCCCAAAAAGCCAGATCCTAGCTCTTAAATCTCCCCTTCATTCTCCAGTCCATCTTTCCTCCATCTTTTCACCAACCTGCAGCATTCTGTGTTCACTGCCCTGGAAAGATGCCCTGTTCTTGCAGTCTTCATCATCTGCCCATTGTCCATATTTTGAACTGTCTGCTGATTGAATGAAATCATTTGAGGAATGGAAATTAGAGGCTGCAGACAGGCTTGCATGGGAACTTCTTTATTAAGTTCCACAGAGGGACCCTGCACTGCCTTGTGGATGTGTTGAATATTAATAGTGACTTGAATCCTATCGACTGGATCATCTGGAAGATGAATAGTTTCCCTCTGAAACTGGCATAAAAGACTGTTACGTGACTTCACTCTCAGTGTACATCTTCTTCTCAATATCCTGTACCTGGTACTCTAACATACAAATATTCTCAGTTGATCATGCATTTGGCCTAATGTGTTACAGTACCAAGTCTGTCTTTTAGGCTTGGCTAAGATGGATGTCGAGAGATCTTGTTGGCACAATTTCTCAAGTTCATAGAGGACTTAAAGTCTGCACTGTTTAAGAGCAGAACTTGTGACATATCGCTGGCATGGCTGCAGGTGTTAATGCTGAGGTTGCCTGGAACTGTGGTTTTGCTGCTTGTACAGGCATGTTGGGATTGAGGACCCCGTACATCTCCGTGGGTTGGGGACCTTCAGTTGGACTGGATTGCATTCCTTTTTTTTTTTTTCCCAGATATGGACTCTGCAAGTAGGAATGGTGGTCTCTTGGGGTTCTCAGGAAATCAGAGGACTGGTCATAAGAGTGGTGGCCACAGACTACACATTCTACCATGGAGAAGGTAACACTAACACACCTCGAAAACTCTCTGGGGGAAAAGCCCAGGTGGTTTCACCGCTTTGGGAGGGCTTGTGATCCTCTAGGCTTCCCCATGGCTATTACAGCCTAGTGTCTTGTTTAGGGGAGATTTAGGGAGGCATGCTTGCTACAACATCAAGACTCTGTGACATTACTAAAGCAATAGGCAAAATGCCTTGGTCACTTCTCTCTTACAGATGAAAGGAGAGGACTGTATTTTATGAGGCAGGGCTGCCTTCATGATAGGCTTATTTTCTTCTATCACTTACTGTAAATGATGCTCACTCTAGCACTTCCTAGGCAACTTTACCCATGAAATAGGAACAAGTTGTAGCCTAGTTGAATCTCTAAAGAAACAGTGAAAACTCTCAGGGCGAGTTAAGTATCTGTGAGGATCATCAGTTTACATGTTAGAGATTTCCTTACCAGTTTCCTTTCCATGAGAACCTAGGAAAGAAAAGGAGGCTTCATTTGAAACTGAAAACCTCTTTCCAAGAGGAAGTGGGTGTATTAGTTTTCTAGGGTTGCCAGAACAATGAGAACCATACCAGGTAGCTTAAAAAGATGCTTTCTCAAGCTTCTGGTGATAAAATCAATAACCAAAGGGTCAGGAGATTTGTTCTGTTATGGACTAATTTTCTGGATTTGTCTTCACACAGTAATGTCTCTGTGTTGTCTGTGACTGATCTCCTTTTCTTATAAAGAATCAGTGGTATTAACCCAACTACCTATTTAGAGGCCCTATTTTCAAACAGGGTCAGAAGAAATGACAATACTCGCATTTTGACTAAATATAATGTACAGAGAGTTATGTCTTCAGCATATACAAATTTTGAGAGAATACCATTTATTCATAATATTGATTTTCTTCTCTCAACTTGGTACTGCTATATATCCATCTGTCTCCCAAAGGTCACTCCACTAAACAGGTCGCTCGAACCCAGAAAGCAGCTGCTTAAGAAAAGATGGGTTATTTGGTAATGATACAGATGAAAACAAAATTCAAAATTTCTTATCAATCTAGAAATCCTCTCCACAAAGACATAGTGGATGGAAAACATTTCTATTATTGAATAAGTATTAAACCATAATGTGATGCACATGATAAACAAACTATAAAAAGACTGCAAAGAGAAAAGAGATATTTTAGATATGTATGCTAGCAAACTGTCGACTACGCTAAAGCCTTTGACTGTGTGGGTCACAACAAACTGTGGCAAATTCTTAGAGATGGAAATACCAGACCAGCTTACCTGCCTCCTGAGACATCTGTGTGAAAGTTAAGAAGCAATAGTTAGAACCAAACATGGAACAACAGACTGGTTCAAATTGGGAAAGGAGTACGTCAAGCCTGAATATTGTCATCTTGATTATTTAACTTATATGCAGATTCAGTTCAGTTCAGTTCAGTCGCACAGTCATGTCCGACTCTTTGTGACCCCATGAATCGCAGCACTCCAGGCCTCCCTGTCCATCACCAACTCACGGAGTTCACACAAACTCATGTCCCTTGAGTCGGTGATGCCATCCAGCCATCTCATCCTCTGTCGTCCACTTCTCCTGCTGTCCCCAATCCAGCATCAGGGTCTTTTCCAATGAGTCAATTCTTCGCAAGAGGTGGCCAAAGTATTGGAGTTTCAGCTTCAGCATCAGTCCCTCCAATGAACACCCAGAAATGATCTCCGTTAGGATGGACTGGTTGGATCTCCTTGCAGTCCAAGGGACTCTCAAGAGCCTTCTCCAACACCACAGGTGAAAAGCATCAATTTCTCAGCACTCAGATTTCTTCACAGTGCAACTCTCACATCCATACATGACCACTGGAAAAACCATATCCTTGACCAGACGGACCTTTGTTGGCAAAGTAATGTCTCTGCTTTTTAATATGCTGTCTAGGTTGGTCATCACTTTCCTTCCAAGGAGTAAGAGCCTTTTAATTTCATGGCTGCGATCACCATCTACAATGATTTTGGAGCCCAAAAAAATAAAGTCTGACACTGTTTCCACTATCTCCCCATCTATTTCCCATGAAGTGATGGGACCAGATGCTATGATCTTAGTTTCCTGAATGTAGAGCTTTAAGACAACCTTTTCACTCTCCTCTTTCACTTTCATCAGGAGACTTTTTTAGCTCACCTTCAAATTCTGCCATAAGGGTGATGTCATCTGCATATCTGAGGTTATTGATATTTCTCTCAGCAATCTTGATTCCAGCTTGTGCTTCTTCCAGCCCAGAGTTTCTCATGATGTAATCTGCATATAAGTTACATAAGCAGGGTGACAATATACAGCCTTGACGTACTCCTTTTCCTATTTGGAACCAGTCTGTTGTTCCATGTCCAGTTCTAACTGTTGCTTCCTGACCTGCATATAGGTTTCTCAAGAGGCAGTTCAGGTGGTTTGGTATTCCCATCTCCTTCAGAATTTTCCACAGTTTATTGTGATCCACACAGTCAAAAGCTTTTGCCTAGTCAATAAAAGAGAAAGAGATGTTTTTCTGGAACTCTCTTGCTTTTTCGATGATCCAGTGGATATTGGCAATTTGATCTCTGGTTCCTCTGTCTTTTCTAAAAAGCAGCTTGAACATCTGGAAGTTCTCGGTTCACGTATTGTTGAAGCCTGGCTTGGAGAATTTTGAGCATTACTTTATAGCGTGTGAGCTGATTGCAATCATGCCGTAGTTTAAGCATTCTTTGACATTGCCTTTCTTTGGGATTGGAATGAAAACTGACCATTTCCAGTCCTCTGGCCATTGCTGAGTTTTCCAAGTTTGCTGGGATATTAAATGCAGCACGTTCACAGCATCATTTTTCAGGATTTGAAATAGTTCAACTGGAATTCCATCACCTCCACTAGCTTTGTTCATAGTGATGCTTCCTAAGACCCACTTGACTTCACATTCCAGGATGTCTGGCTCTAGGTGAGTGATCACACCATCGTGATTATCTGGGTCGTGAAAATCTTTTTTGTACAGTTCTTTTGTGTATACTTGCTACCTCTTCTTAATATCTTCTGCTTCTGTTATGTCCCTAGCATTTCTGTCCTTTATGGAGCCCATCATCGCATGAAATTTTCCCTTGGTATCTCTAATTTTCTTGAAGAGATCTCTAGTCTTTCCCATTCTGTTGTTTTCCTCCATTTCTTTGCATCGATCGCTGAGGAAGGCTTTCTTATCTCTCCTGGCTAATCTTTGGAACTCTGCATTCAAATGGGTATATCTTTCTTTTTCTCCTTTGTTTTTCGCTTCTCTTCTTTCACAGCTATTTGTAAGGCTTCCTCAGACAACCATTTTGCCTTTTTGCATTTTTTTTCCATGGGGATGATCTTGATCCCTGTCTCCTGCACAATGTCACGAACCTCCGTCCATAGCTCATCAGGCTCTCTGTCTATTGGATCTAGTCCCTTAAATCTTTCACTGTATAGTCATATGGGATTTGATTTAGGTCATGCTTGAATGGTCTAGTGGTTTTCCCTACTTTCTTCAATTTAAGTCTGAATTTGGCAATAAGTAGTTCATGATATGAGCCACAGTCAGCTCCCAGTCTTGTTTTTGTAGACTGTATAGAGCTTCTCCATATTTGGCTGCAAAGAATAAAATCAATCTGATTTCAGTGACGACCACCTGGTGATGTCCATGTGTAGAGTCTTGTCTTGTGTTGTTGGAAGAGGGTGTTTGCTATGACCAGTGCATTCTCTTGGCAAAACTCTATTAGCCTTTGCCCTGCTTCATCCCATGCTCCAAGGCCAAATGTGTCTGTTACTCCAGATGTTTCCTGACTTCCTACTTTTGCATTCCAGTCCCCTATAATGAGGACATCTTTTTTGGGTGTTAGTTCTAAAAGGTCTTGTAGGTCTTCATTGAACTGATCAACTTCAGCTTCTTCAGCATTACTGGTTGGGGTATAGGCTTGGATAACCGTGGTATTGAATGGTTTGCCTTGGAAATGAACAGAGATGATCATTCTGTCGTTTTTGAGATTGCACCCAAGTACTGTATTTCAGACTCTTTTGTTGATCATGATGGCTACTCCATTTCTTCTAAGGGATTCCTGCCCACAGTAGTAGATATAATGGTCATCTGAGTTAAATTCACACATTCCAGTCCATTTTAGTTCACTAATTCCTAGAACGTTGACATTCACTCTTGCCATCTCCTGTTTGACCACTTCCAATTTGCCTTGATTCATGGACCTAGCATTCCAGGTTCCTATGCAATATTGCTCTCTTGCTTCTATCACCAGTCACATCCACAATTGGGTATTTTTTTTTGCCTTGGCTCCATCCCTTCATTCTTTCTGGAGTTATTTCTCCACTGATTTCCATTAGCATATTGGGCACCTACCGACCTGGGGAGTTCCTCTTTCAGTATCCTATCAATTTGCCTTTTCCTACTGTTCAGAGGGTTCTCAAGGCAAGAATTCTGAAGTGCTTTGCCATTCCCTTCTCCAGTGGACCACATTCTGTCAGACCTCTCCACCATGACCCGACCGTCTTGAGTGGCCCCACACGGCATGGCTTAGTTTCACTGAGTTAGACCTGCTTCACTGAGTTTTCCTGCTTAAAATATGGAATTGTCTATATTTCATATAGGAAAGCCTGAATGATGACTTTCCTACAGGAAATATGTAACTTTCTATATTTCATACATGAAAATATGGGTGCAGATTTTTCTACATGAAGCATGAAATCTGTATCTCATGTTTGAAAATCTAGCTGTATATGTTTTGTCATGACCTATGGACTATTCCATGTTTCACATATGGATATATGTGCACATATTTACCTGCATAGAAATAGGGAATCCTGTATTATTCACATAGGAAAATTTGAGCATACATTTTCCTGCTGAATTATGAAATTCTACTTTCATAAATGAATTTCTCAATTAAATTTTCTGACAAGAGATATGCAATCCTCTATAGTTCAAACATTCATTCCAGAAGGAAATATTCATTCCAGAAATACAAAATGTGTACATTTCACAAATAAAAATCTTGATAGAGGTTGTCTTACATGATGTGTGGTACTCTTTAAATTTCATATAAAAGATCTGTATGTCCTTGATTTAAATATAGACTAATCTATATTTCACATATGAAAATATGGGCATTGTGTGTTCTACAATATATGTATTTCTTTATATTTCACAAATGAATTGTTGAATTTTTCATATTACATTTATAAATATTGGTTGCACACTTTCCTACATGGTATATGGAATTTTCTGTGTTTAGCATTTGAAAATATAGACATTCATTTTTCTACACCAAATACGAAATTCCTTAAATTTGACATATTAAAATATTAGCATGGGTTTTGTAGGCATAGCTTCTGAAATGTGAATGAGGAATTTTGTGTTTTGCATGTGGACATGACATTGGAAGCTTTCCTAAATGAAATATGAACTTCTGTATATTTTACAGATGGTAATTGGAGGAAAGGTGTTTCTGCTATACAGATACATGGGATTCTGTACTTTACATATATGGAATTCTTAATTAAGATTTTATTGCATAAATATGTAACTGTCTATATTTCACATTATACAACACTGGGAAAGATTATACCTACATGAAATATGAAATCTCTACTTTTCACATATATTAATAAGTGAACAGATTTTCATACATGATGTAAGATATTTTTCAAGTTTCATATAAGGAGATCCCATCCCAGATATTCATACAAAAAAATACTGACCTCTATATTTCATATATGAAATTATGGCTGCCAATTTTCCCAGATGAAATGGGAATTCTCTATATATCACATTTGAAACCTGGCCACCCATATACCACAAAATATGGAATATATGAAAATCTCTGCTCAAAGTTTCCTCTAGGAAGTACTGAACATTATGTATGTCACACATAAAAACCTGGGTGCTAATTTACCCATGTGCAATCTGGAATTATGTATATTTTGTATATCAAAATCTGTGCACCGATTTTACCACCTAAAATAAATAATTTTGCATATTTCTTTTTTTTTCTTTATTTTTTATTAGTTGGAGGCTAATCACTTTACAATATTGTAGTGGTTTTTGCCACACATTGATATGAACCAGCCATGGATTTTCATATATTAAAATCAGGGTGAAATTTTACTCAGTTAAAAATGGAATTCTCTATATTTTACATATGAAAATGTCAGTGCTGAATTTACATCATGAAATATTGAATTTTGTATTTCATTTTATGAAAATCTGTATGCTGAATTTCTTACATGAAATATCATATTTTCTATACTTCATATATGAAAATCTGGGTGGTGATCCTTACATCAAATATAGAAATCTCTACATTTCACAGATGAAAGCCATGGCTTTGGTTTTCTTCAGATATGGAGCACCAATGTGGCATCAGAATTATCTCTATTTCACAAATGAAAATACGTGCACCACTGTTTTTTCATGAAATATGGAGTTCTTTGTATTTCTTATATCAAAATCTAGGCTTGAACACTCTTTCATGGAAGTTGGACTTCTGTATTGTTCACATTTGAAGATCAGAATGGAGAGTTTCCTATAAGAAATATGAAATCACTGTATTTCGTATGAACCACTGGTTCCTCAGGTACTGACACATTTGTTCCATGTTTGTGTCCCTATGCCTTGCACATGCATGTGTACAGGTGTGTGCTTGTATCACCTGTGTTTGCGTGTGTGTGCATGAGCCCAGTCCCCAGCTGACATGGAGATGAAGGCAAAAGAACATGAGAGGTCTAACAACGAGTAGAGGAGGCAGGAGATGGCCACAGACTAGGGGAGACTGGTCCACGCATCTCTGCGGTGCCCCTTCCAGGACAAGAATGAGCAAAGGATGGCCTGTGACAACTCTGGGTAGTGAGTCCACAAATCTGCAATTACCTCAGGAGACAAAGACACACTCACAATTTCTGCTGTGCTGTTGCATGTGTTTGTATCTGTAAAAGGAGTTGGAGGGTTTGCAGAGTCACCCAGCATAAATCAAGTGGTATGGGGTTCTAAAATCATTACCTGTGGACCCCTCAGTCTGTGGGGGCACTGGCCCTGATTAAAACTCTTCAAGAAATGGGCATAGAAGGAACCTACCTCAACATAGTAAAGGCCACATATATTAAGCCCATAGCAAATATTATTCTCAAAGGTGAAAAATTGAAAGCATTCTGCCTAAGATCAGAAACAAGACAATGGTGTCCACTTTCACCACTATTATTCAGACTAGTTTTTGAAGTCCTAGCTACAACAGTCAGAGAAGAAAAAGAAAGAAAAGGAATCCAGATCAGTAAAGAAGTATAGCACTCACTGTTTGCAGATGATGGGATGCTGTACATTGAAAACCATGATACTATCAGAAAATTACTAGAGCTAATCAGTGAATTTAGCAAAGTCAAAGGATACAAAATCAATACATAGAAATCATTTGCATTGCTATATACTAATAATGAAAAATCAGAAAGAGAAATTAAGGAATCAATTCCATTCACCACTGCAACAAAAAGAATAAAACATCTAGGAACAAACTTACCTAAGGAGATAAAAGAACTGTATACAGAAAATTATAATTTGATGAAAGACATCAAAGATGACATAAACAGATGGAGAGATATTCCAGGTTCCTGGGTAGGAAAAATCAATATTGTGAAAATGACTATAGTACCAAATGCAATTTACAGATTCAGTGCAGTTCAGTTCAGTTGCTCAGTTGTGTCCGACTCTTTGTGACCCCATGAATTGCAGCATACCAGGCCTCCCTGTCCATCACCAACTCCTGGAGTCTACCCAAACCAATGTCCCTCGAGTCAGTGATGCCATCCAGCCATCTCATCCTCTGTCGTCCCCTTGTCCTCCTGACCCCGATCCTTCCCAGCATTAGGGTCTTTTCCAATGAGTCAACTCTTCGCATGAGGTGGCCAAAATATTGGAGTTTCAGCTTCAATGTGATCCCTATCAAATTACTAATGGCGTTTTTCATAGAACTAGAACAAAAAATGTCACAGTTCATATGGAAACACAAAAGATCCTGAATAGGCAAAGTAATCTTGAGAAACAAGACTGTAGCTGGAGGAATCAACTTACCTGATTTCAGGTTATACTACAAAGCTACATTCAAGGCAATACGTTACAGGCAAAGAAACAGAAGTGTAGGCCAATGGAACAAGACAGAAAGCCCAGAGAAAAACCCCCACACACACCTTATCTTTGACTTAGGAGGCAAGAAAATACAGTGGGAACAAGACATCACTTTCAATAAGGGGTGTTGGAAGAACAGCACAACTAAGTGCAAAAGAATGAAATTAGAACACTTCCTAACATCATACACAAAGATAAACTCAAAATGGACTAGCAAAATATAAGACCAGAAACTATAAAACTCTTGGAAGAAAACATAGGCAGAACACTGTATGACATAAATCATAGTAAGATCCTCTACGACAAACCTCCCAGAATAAAGGAAATAAAAACAAAAATAAATAAGTGGGCACTATTTAAATTTAAAAGTTTTTACATGGCAAATGAAACTATAAACAAAGTGAAAAGACCACCCTCAGAACGGGAGAAAATAATAGCAACTGAAACAACCGACAAAGTATTAATTTCCAAAACAGAAACTGCTCATACAAGTCAATATCAGAGAAACAACCAACCTAGTCAAAAAGTGGGAAAAAGTCCTAAACAGATATTTTTCTAAAGAAGACGTACAGATGACTAACAAGCACAAGAAAAGATGCTGGCTATCACTCATTTTTAGAGTGTTCGTCGCTCAGTTGTGTCCAACTCTTTGAAGCCTCATGGACTGTAGCCTGTCAGGTTCCTCTGTCCATGGAATTTTCCAGGCAAGAATACTGGAGTGGGTTGCCATTTCCTTCTCCAGGGGATCTTTGCGACCCAGGGATTGAACCCAGGTCTCCCGCACTGCAGGAAGACACTCTGAGGCACCAAGGAAGCTCATTATTAGAGAAATGCAAATCAAAACTACAATGTGATACCATCTCACACCAAACAGAATGGGCATCATCAAACAATCCACAAACAACAAGTGCTGGAGAGGGTGTGGAGAAAAGGGAACCCTCCTGCACCGCTGGTGGGAATGTAAATTGATACAGCCACTAGGGAAGATAGTATGGTGATTCAAAAAAAAAAAAAAAAAAAACCTAGGACTAACACCACCATAAGACCCAGCAATCCCACTATTAGGCATATACCCTTCAAAAACCAAAGCCATAAAAGACACACGTACCCCAGTGTTCACTGCAGCACTATTTACAGTAGCCAAGACATGGAAGCAAGCAAGATGTCCATCGACAGAGGAATGGACAGAGAAGCTATGGTGCATATATACAATGGAATGCTACTCAGCCATAGAAAAAAAGGAATGCATTTGAGTCAGTTCTAAGGAGGTGGATGAACCCAGAGCCTATTATACAGAGTGAAGTAAGATAGAATGAGAAAAACAAACACTGTGTATTAATGCATATATATGGGATCAAGAAGGATGGTACTGATAAACCTGTTTGCAGAGCAGCAATGGAGACATAGACATAAAAAACAGACTTATGCACACG
The DNA here is from genome assembly GCF_963930625.1 of Muntiacus reevesi. Lineage (NCBI taxonomy): Eukaryota > Metazoa > Chordata > Mammalia > Artiodactyla > Cervidae > Muntiacus > Muntiacus reevesi. The sequence goes on from NC_089271.1 coordinate 134,630,190, forward strand.
GGTTGGGGAGAAGAGGGAGTGGGTGAGACAAATGGAGAGAGTAGCATGGATGCATACATACTAACATATGTAAATAGATAGCCAATGGGAATTTGCTGTATGACTCAAGGAACTCAAATGGGGGCTCTGTAATAACCTAGAGGGGTGGGAATGAGCAGGAAGTGGGAGGCATTCAAGAGGGAGGCGACATATGTACACCTACACCTACAGTTAATTCCAGTTGATGTATGACAGAAACCAAGCCAATACTGTAAATAATAGTCAATCAATGAAAAATAAACATTTTTTTCAAATCTAAAAAAAGGTTATTTGGAAATTATCTAGAATGTCACACTTGAGAGGGAAAAAAAAAAAAAAAAACCTTAATATGCGGTCTATTGCCTTCCAGGTCTGTTCTCTTCATTTTTAAAATGTATGAGATAGGGGAGTTAATGCCTTCATTATACTGTATCTGTTATTTGGACCAGGAACTGTTCTCTGTGATGTGTGCATGCTGACATGACACCCCATGGTCTTTCACGCACTTAGGAGACACTGTGTTCAATCCATACACAGTAAAGTTTCCTGCGGATGGACATGTTGATCTGCCTTTTGATCCAGAGTACACTAGACAATGCAATGTATTCCAGATTGGGGGTCAGATACAACACGTCTCTGTTCCTCTCCGGCCTGGGCACCAATCTGACTCAGCTCTTGCTAGGGAGGTGACTGGGCAAATTCATTCACCTGTTTACCGCCTCATGTTTCTGCTTCCTTAGCTGCCAAAAGGGATGATAGTATTAAAAATGCTTACCTCATAGTGTTGTGATGAATACTCAAAGACTTTATTATATGTGTACATATGGAGAGCTAACCATGGTTCAGAAGGGTGAGCTTATCTTCTTGCCTCTCTTCACTTCCTTTTTCTGCTTGTACTCACTACCCCTGTCCTTGCCCCCATCCTTTTCCCTTCCCACCCCAACTCTGCTCTCTAGCACCTGTGCCCCATTCTCAGACTCTCCATCCAAAACCATGGCTGACAATCTCCTCATAATTTACCTCAGAAAATATCAATACCATCACCCTTGGATTAAAAATAATGAATATGAGCAGAAGAAATAAGAAACAGACTAACATTGGCAATGTGAAAACTATGCAAGAAATAAAGCATAACTGATGAAACTTTAACTACTAATATTTTCATATCTTGATCAGATTCAGATTATCAGAATTTAATACAGGAGAATTAGACTCGATAAAAAGAATGCCCCACCCCCCAAAATAGCTGTGTGATGAGGTTTCTCGGCCTTTAAATTTCCCTCTATAAGGTTTTTAAAACTTTATATACTCATATTCTATAACTGTCCAGTGATCACTTATTTCCTGTCACTATACAGATCATATGAAGGTGTCATTAGACTTGTAATTTCATAGAGAATATGCACTAAGCTTTTCCATACGAGCACATGATGAAACCTCAGTGTTGCATTTAGACTTCACGATATCCTCACAAAAAGAGGCAAATACTCGTTATGATAAAAAAAAAAAAAAAAAAAAAAAACCTTCCCCCAGGCCTCATACACTCTGTTCTTAAGGCCCTGAAGAGCTGAAGTGATATTGCAAAATCCATGTGGTGAGTCAAGGTGGTCTTGACACTGTGTCCCTGGAACACTATCCAGGGAAAGGTGGAACAGAAATAATATTAACTACAGTAATGACAACAGCTAAAATTGGCTGGGAACATACCATATGGCACATACTGTTCTGACAATTTCCCATGTCTTAACATGGTTAGTGTTCTACACTGCCCCAGGAAGTAGTTAAATTTACTCCAAGCTAGTGTTTCGATGTGGCTAATCGAGGAACAAGGCACAGAGATGCTATGTAACTTTCTCAGTATCACTCAGCAGTAAGGGAGCCACGGGTCTGGAGGCATTGTGGAAAACTCAGTGTGCTCTGCATTTATTTTGTCAAGGGTAAGATCCAACAGCTATGGCAACATATGTAGAATAACAGCTACCACATAACACAAATTGATCTTACATCAAAGAAATGCACACTAAATAGAAATCTGATTTCTTCAGAAATCTTTCAGATAGAGGCTTGGCAAGACTGGAATTAGGATGTTTTGTAGAAATGATGGTCTGAGAGCCTCTTCAGCATAGCAGACAGCATGTCAGTGAGTCTCCTAGACTGCGGGTCTTGGGTTTGTGCATCAGAGAAGGCAGGAAACCCCTGTCACCTACACATGTTCCCAATGGAGATAGAGCCTGGCAGGAGGCAAAATAAGACCATTCCTCTGCTCTCGTAGTGTCTAGACAAGTTGTCTGTGTCAATCAAAACTGAGGAATTCTTAAAAAAAAAAAAATGCAGCTCACTGCAGCTACAATAGTGCCCTAGAATCTGTTGTTTTTCACTATGCTTGGGAAACTCTCAGGAACTTTATTAAACCTCTTTAGTAGTGACACTGTCAGCAAAATAAGGGAAATAGTGATCAGAACAGATATGAGAAAAATAAATAGAAATGATCAACAAAACCCAAAACTGATTCTTTCAAAAGATCAATACAAATTCATAAACTGCTACTCATATAGACCAAAAAAAAGCAAGATAACTAAAGACAACACCTCCCAATATTGGGAGTAAAATAGATTTCAGATCCCACAGAAATTAAAAGGATTTTGTGAATAATTCTACATAACTACATCTGGCAATTTTGGTGAAAGAAAGGAACTAACCAAGTTCAGCCAAAAAAGAAATAGATAATCTATTTAAAAACCGAGCTTGTAGTTGAAAAATTTACAGAAATCTCCAGGCCCAGGTGGTATACCTGGCACAAAATACAAAGGAGGGACAAAATGGGTAGGGTCAGAGAAAAGGTGACTATATTCGAATACAATCAGTTACTCAAGGTAAAATGGGCCAAATCCAAGCAATGTGATGAAGCCATTGGTTTTTATTTTCTCGTTGTCCTCCAGCTTCCCCTTCCTGCCTCCCAACTTTGCCCCAGTTGCTTTCTCCTTCTTAAGTCCTGCCCTCCATCAAGAGTAGAAACATTATGAGGCACAATTCCCACATTATAACTGATATCCGCTAGTTGACTGACATTCAGCATGGATGCTGTCATCCCTGCAGCTGGTACACTCAAGCTCTCTGTCTCTCATCATGGACCAGAAGGTTTCACTCCTAATTTCAGGTATAGCTAGGAGAGAAGGTGCAGGGCACATGTTGCAGCCTTGAGTCCTTCATCTGTGAAATGCGGATGACCACAAATTGTGGGAGAAGCAGAGACAGCAGCACCAGACCCTTTTCAATGAGTGCTAAACCCATTGAAACATGCCAAACCCAGAGCATCACAGAACTCCTTGACATTCAGAAGCACAAGTAGATTTCCCTGCCAGGACTGTTGCATTTATGTTCCTTCTGCCTGGAATGCTCTTCCCTTAGGTAAGCCCATGGCCTGCTCCCTCACTTCCTCCACATCTCTCCTTAATTGCCATCTTTCAGGGAGACTATCCCTCATTATCCTGAATAAAAGAATAACATCATACCTATACATACCGTTTCCCCTGATGTAGCATTATCTTTCTTCATAGTGCCTGCCACACTTGATTTACTTACTGACTACCAGGTCTATGAAATGAGAGACTTGGTCCATTTTGTCCAGTCACAAACTCCTCAAAGAGTGCTCTGGTATGTGACAGGTGCTCAGAAAACATTTGCTGAAGGATAGTCGGGAGCCAGATCCTTTACACACACTGCTAACATGCAGAGGTACCCTCCAAGGCGGACACTGGCCCCACTGTATTAATTATCATACATACTGAGATTCCAGGAGATGAGTGACACGCTCAACAACACACAGCATGTCAGGTTCCAGGCTTCGGAATCACATCTGCCAGCTTCCAACTCCTCCGTTCCTGGACAGGGACTTTACAGCCAAGAACACAAGAGGCTTTATTTCTAACACAACGACTCCAAATAGCTCAGGTAGATACCCAGAGACACAAAAAACAGGTCACTGAGTATCTGCACAGAGAGCTCACAACTCGAGTCTCAGACCCTCAAACACGACAGAAACCAAACGCACTGCGACAAAGAGCCTCAAAACAGACCAAGGTCTTCAAGACAGAAACAAATGAGAATTGCACAGATACTTCACATCACGGAGACTGACTTCCGAACCACTCCGGACACTTACTAACCTAATACAGAAACCCCTATGCAGAAAGATAGAACTTTGAGTAACTCAGTACATCATACAACCTTAAGATAAAACTCCCCAGACAAATGGAAAATCTGCACCCTGTGCACAGACCCCAAGCAGCTGACAGTTTACACCTTAAGACAAACCCCTCCTCAAAGCAGCTCAGAGCCATCGCAACTTGGGACCCAGAATCAAAAGCTCAGAGATCTCACATTCTGGGCCAGAGACGCCTACAAAGAGATCTCGCACCCAGGGACTCAAATGAGCAAAAGCTCCAAAAATGCACATCCCGGCATACAGGCACACATATCCTAGAGGCTTTGGACTATGACTCGCAAAATCCACTCAGATCAAATATCCCATCACCCACAATCCTAGCCAATGTCTCAGAGAGATCAAAAAAACTGCACACTCTGAAAAGTCGCGCAGGCGAACGCAGGGGCACCGGTATACACACGCCTCTCGCCCGGATTTCTAGCTCTGCGAGCTCAGTGCCTGTCTAAGACAGGCAGCCAATTGGGAACTCAGCAGGAGAGTAAGGAAGGCGGGAGTAGCTGGACTTCCTCGTGTACTCGCGCCCCGGAAGAGCTAATTCCGGTAATCTCCCGGTCGCCGCACCCCCAAAGCGGCAGCCAATCTCTCGCTCTGTAGCTATCCCCACCTTGGATGTGACCATGTATAAAAGAAGAGGTGGAGTTGGAAAAGAGACTAAGATGCAGGTTAATATCGGTGTCCACTCGAATTCAAATGAGGCCGGAAGACGGAGTGGAGCGAATGCGGTTGGATCCAGTGGCGCCATGAGCGCCTCCGCTGGGAACTGTGGTCGAGGCCGGACGCGCTGTCAGGGCACTCTCTGTGTTGTCACAGGCACTCCCCCAATGGTACCTTCCAGAGTGGGTGGTTCCACCGCTTCCCCTCAGTGGTACATCCCAGGAGAGAACTGTTTCATCTCGGGCGCCCCTTGGTGGTGAGATTGAGGAACAACAAACGTAAATACCCTTAGCATCCCAGGATGATAAGCAAAGGAAGGAAAGACAAAGTCAGGATGAAAACCTGATGGCCACACTCTTGGACTCAGAGAAAAGTCTTCATAAACTGAAGATTACTCCTCTGTGGTGGCCACTATTGTAACAGGAAGCATTCTTGGAATTTTCTCTGTGCTGGGCATTGGCATTGTTGCTTGTTTGTGCTTTCCTATTTAATACAGAATAGGTCTCATGGGGAAAGCTAGCTGCAGTCCCCCAACTGGCAGTGTTGTAGCCACGATTTCCAGGAAACAAACTCACTCAGAAGGACAATGCAGATAGTGGAGTGCAGTTTATTACACCGGCAGGCCCAAGGCAGAGTCTCCTCTTAGCCCCTTGTGAAAACCTTATATACCCTAAATGTATGTGCTCAAACCCACCTTCCCAAATTCTCTGAAACTAGTCTGAACAAAGGAAAAGAAAAATACAATCAAAGTTAACCTGTGATTCGTTTGCCTTAAACCCATGATTCGTGTGCCTTAAGCCTAGGTAGTTCGGTGGACAATTATCAATAGGCCTGCGGTCATATCCCAATAAGCATGATAGAATTTATGTTTCTATTTGGTTACACAGATAATTAGGGTGTTCTTTTAGGTGACAGATAGTCTAGGTACGAGCCCTGGGGCTCTTCCATCCAAGGGGGTCTAGTTTTCCAGTTGGTATGGTGTTTCCATAGACACTGGGCATATAGTTCAAAGCCGACAGTCTAGCCCAAGATGGGGTAATGCTTTCAAGATGGAGCCTGTTCTGTCTGTTTCCTCCTTCAGCAGGAGAGATAAAGCTTCGGAGAACGGGATCCGAAGGCCTGGTGTGGGGACAGCCTCTGTCACTGACTGCAAGTGATATGTGAAAGGATAACAGGACTTTCCACTCTGTTAGGAAAGGGGTCATCTCCAAGGGGACCCAAGGACACCATGTAGGTGAGATAAAGACCACAGCTTTGTCATCATCTTGTCATCCCTGAATATGTTCCCTAGCAGAATCCTCAGCCTGTCTAGCTGTGCCTCTCTCAACAAGTTTAAAGTTATTCATTCTGTCATTCATTCATTGTCTCCAAAGTATGTGTCAAGCACAACTATGTGTGTTAGGAAGGAGAAAATCTTGCCCTCATGGAACTTAAATTCTGTTGGGATCATACAGCCCCAAAGTCTAAGTAATTTTTCAGGTGTTTGTAACTGCTGTGATGAAAATTAAATCAGGATAGTGAAATAGAGAGAGGAGAACATGTCTAGAAAGACTGGTCAGGGAAGTTCTTTCTAAGATTGTGACATTTGAGCAAAAGCCTGAAGGAGATGCCTAGCTAGGAGAAAAGTACCTCAGATGGAGATAATGACCAGTGGAAAAACTGGGGAGTGGATATCAGTGTCGTGTGTGTGAAAACAATGAGGAGGCTGATGTGACTATCACAGCATGATGGAGGGAGATCCAGGAGATCTGATGAGAGAGGTAAAGAGGGGCAGGTCCCATAGGGTCTACTGGCCATGGGGAGGACTTGAGCCCCAGGAGGGTTCTTACAATGAGAAGCCCCATGCTTTCTTCAGAGGCCCAGATCACACAATGATTGTTGAGGAACTCCTGGTTTACCCCCAAGAAAACCATAGGCCCTCTGAAGCTGAGTGTGCCTTTCCTCGAATCCCCCACTCTCAAGGGGAATCCCCCCTGCTGCTCCCAGTGAACATCCATGTCAGTTGATGATACCCTCAAGAGAGACAGAACAAGGACCCTCATGGTGTGAGTGAGGTCACATTCAGTCTTGCAAAGGCAAAGAGGGACTAGGTAACAGGCACGGAGTTGTCAGGGAGAAAGACAAAGCTAGAGCATTAGACAGGAGCAGAGAGACTATTTCTGGAGGCAAAGTGTCCCCACTTAGTTATGCACCCACCTATGGGCCCCGACGGAGAAGGCAATGGCACCCCACTCCAGTACTCTTGCCTGGAAAATCCCATGGACGGAGGAGCCTGGTAGGCTGCAGTCCATGGGGTCGCGAACAGTCGGACATGACTGAGCGACTTCACTTTCACTTTTCACTTTTATGCGTTGGAGAAGGAAATGGCAACCCACTCCAGTGTTCTCGCCTGGAGAATACCAGGGATGGGGTCGCACAGAGTCGGACACGACTGGAGTGACTTAGCAGTAGCAGCAGCAGCATGGGCCCCCAGCCCTGCTACTTGATGAGGTACCTGTCTCTACAGGAGGAAAGCGGTCCCTCCCCAGGGACCACCTCTAGGGAATGCCTCAGTTGCCCATGGCCTGAGTCATGTTCCTTTGACACACATCAGGGGCCTCTGCCCTTCAAGACAAGGACATGTTCCAGTCATGGGGAAACTCATGCTGCACATAGGGTCCCTCACAACCTGTCCTTTCCAAACTGCCCTCCTGCTGACCTCAATGCCAATGAATGCTTTAATGGGGGAAAGAGAGGCAGGGATCTCTGCATTTGTGGGGGAGCCTCATTCAAATTTGTGAATGTGAGGTCCCCACCCCCCCAGGTTGGAGGCTCACCCCTGGACTTTCAGCACCACCTCCCAGGGAATGAGAAGTTCACATTCCATATATCCAGTAATGAGCTGGGTGTGTGATGGGGAGACACAGAGACCTATCCTGACAGTGCATCAGTCACAGGGTCCTTCTGGCCCTGTGCAAACGCCCCCTTCCGCCACTACCTGGCCAGGGTTGTGCTGAGTCTTCCCTGCCTCCTCCAAGGAGCCCAAACTTACATCCAGTTTCTCCCCTCCTCATATGTTGAGACCTTCCATCTGCACTGGGCTCTAGGTTGGGCTCCCATCTGCAAACGGTGCCCTGCTTGTTGTGGGCTGGCAGATTAAGTGAGTGAGTGTGTGAACACAATTTTGGTCACAGGGCCCCTATCAAGGGTGGTAGTTATGTCAGCAAGTTTTGTTTTGTCAGGCGAGTGTATGCTCCTCGGTTTTTGTCTCGTCACTACAAAGATTTGAAGTGACGGACATTAAAGCCCCCTCAGCATGTTACAGCTCTCGGGTCTTGCACAGACCGTGTTATAACTCTCAGGTCTCGAATGGACCGTGTTATAGCTCTTAAATCAGTGTTACAGCTCAGTGTTACAGCTCTTTTTCATTTAGACAATAGCAGGAAAATCCATCTTCGAGGTGTGAGGGCACGTCGATCCAAAGATGCGAAGAGAAGAGAGCCCCAGCACGAGGGAGAGAGCGAGAAGAGAGCTTTGGCCCCTCTTTTTATATGTTTTTCTCTCCCTGGGCCTGTCCTATGTAAAATGGGCCAGCCACGAGTGCTGTTTGTTTTACCTGAGGTTCTCACTCCAGCCCTCAGACCTTCCTTTGTTCTATTTTCGCAGGCTTTTCCCTTCCAGGTCTTTTAGCCACCGACATTCTGGACTCCTTTTCCCTATTATAAGTACCTAACATTTTCATCAGGATTATTACCATGAGCTCCTGGGAACCGCACATCACTTACTCTCCCTGAGGATGGGGCCCCAAGTTTTTATCTCTGTAGGGAGGCATGGTAGAAATCATAGCAATTGTGAAATCACAGGTCAACTTCTAAGACCCATGAGAGTGGGATCCATCCAGCCTTCCTCTCAAGAACACTCTCATTTGCAGATACATAAACAGCTCAGAGGCACAACACACTGGACAAGGACCTCCCACTCCACCCCCACCCACAGATAGTTCAGAGACTCCATCCTGGGACAGAAATCCACAAATAGTTCAGAGCCTGCTCATCCTGGACACCAACCCCAAACAGCTCAAATATGTCACATCTGAGGACACAGACCCAAAGCACTTTAGAAATTCCCACTGTGGCCTCTAATGAATTAGAATCCCTAAGTCAAACAGCATTGATCACAGCCAGTTTTATGGGGTTAAGTTGTAACCTCTGGTTGTTGAATGATACTGCATTCTGAAGGAATTCAGAGTGAAAAACAGGATGAGGCACACGATGATTTGGACAAGCTGGCCTTTATTTAGTTACACGGATACCTCAGGAAAAGGTTCAGTGACCCCAGATTCTTACATCTTCCCAAACACAGAAAAGCATGAAAAGCATTAACTTGTTATATCTGATATCTGTGTTTCACTGTAATTTTTACCAATGTGAGTGCTCGATTGCACGTATTTCCTAGCCAAAATCATGTTGACTTCTCTGCTACCTCCTCAGAGCAGTTTCCTCAGAGCTAACAGAGTAGCTGTGTCCTGGGATCTAGTCACCAGAAGACCCTGGATCCAACTTAAACTCACAACACTTCTACTGTATGTTTTTCTTTAAATAGATACTACTCAAGCTAACAGGTCCCCTTTAGCTCGGAGGCCCCATGCCCCTCCCCACAGGGCCTACAGGCTGCACCCTGGAACACAGAGCCCCAAATCTTTCTGTCTGGGCTTCTGTGTGGGCAGAAGTAGTGAGGCTCTGTTACGTCAACCCCAAGGGAGAGAGGCCACCAGTCTTGCAATCCCTGCAGTCTGCATTCACCAGCATGTCATTCTGAGGAAGGCAGGTTCATTCCAGGAGTGTGGTGTGCCTTAAGCTTAGGGCTCTGAAACTGATTTTCCATGTCTGGGTCCTGGCTTAGGCCCTAACCCTCCCCCATCCCTGGTCACCTCTAGTCATGGTAACTTTGTATCCTGCCCCACGGATGGTTCGGAGTGAATCCCAGATCCACAGAAGAAGCCCCAGGGACCTGGTCATCTCTATCTCAGCACCCACTGTGGGCTACTGAATTCTGGAGATAGGATAGGTTTCCCCCTCACTGTTCCTTTGACAACTACCTTACATCCCTCTAATCATCTGCCATTTTCCAAAGTCCCTCTCCAGGTGACAGCTGCCACAACTCCTCTCTTTCCCCAAATTCCCACCTCTCCCCTCATCTTCCAAGAGGCTTCCCCTCCACCTCAGGGGCCTCTTTAGCCCCTCCCCCAGCCCTACTCCCAGGGCCTCATTTACACCCTCACTCCAATTGAGGTCTCTCACCCAGCACCCCGACTGCCTCAAAGGATCCCCTGAGGACCCTGTCTACTCCCTGAATTATTTAGAACACCTCTCTCCTGCCCACACACAGAGGTCTGTCATAAAATCCTGGTAAGGGGGGAATTAAAAATCTCTACAGAATCCAGAGAAAATCCAGACTCAGACCAGGAGTCCAGGGCATTTTCCTCAGGGCTGGTGGGAAAGTGAGAGGGTTTCTGAGAGAAAGAGCTAGACTGTAGGTTCCACAGGTGTGACAGGGTTTCCCTCAAGGGGCCTAGTGAGGAAGAAGTGAGATGCCATCTTAGAAGTGCTTAGGACACTGCAATTCAGAAGAATGATTACCTGAAACTCAGAGCCCCACCCACGGATGCAAGCTGACTCCTAGAGCGACCTCACTAAAGCAGCCACTGATTGGGGAAGCGTCTCCAGCCTGTTGACTAGGCAGCAAACACTCCTGGAGACGGGGTTCCACCGGTCCTTCAGTGCTCAGGCCCCTACTGCAAGCTCTTGCTCATCAGCCTCAGTTCCTGACTGTGTGAGCCCTGGTCTGATCTGGGGTCTCTGTCCCTGTACCCTGTGAGAGCCTGAAGCCGCGTTTACCATGTGGGCTGCCCAGAGTGGTCTAGGATTCCGTGCCTCCCAAGCTCCACAACCATTCACTGCTGCTGGTGTATTCAAATCTGCAGGGGATGGGTGTGGGCACAGTGGGATGCGGAGGCCTCCTAGACATCTGAGAAAGGGGATTGTCCTCTGTCTGCCCCAAGAATGATGTGAGGAGGTAGTAAGCAAACTTGAGTTCTCCTTTTTTTTCCCCATTTATTTTTATTAGTTGGAAGCCAATTACTTTACAATATTGTAGTGGTTTTTGCCATACATTGACATGAATCAGCCATGGATTTACATGTGTTCCCCACGCCGATCCCCCCTCCCGCCTCCCTCCCCATCCCATCCCTCTGGGTCTTCCCAGTGCACCAGCCCTGAGCACTTGTCTCATGCATCCAACCTGGGCTGGTGATCTGTTTCACCCTTGATAGTATACTTGTTTCAATGCTATTCTCTCAGAACATCCCACCCTCGCCTTTTCCCACAGAGTCCCAAAGTCTGTTCTGTACATCTGGGCTTCTTCTTCTATTTTGCATATAGGGTTATCATTACCATTTTTTAAAATTCCATATATATTCGTTAGTATACTCTATTGGTCTTTATCTTTCTGGCTTACTTCACTCTGTATAATGGGCTCCAGTTTCATCCATCTCATTAGAACTGATTCAAATGAATTTTTTTTAATGGCTAAGTAATATTTCATTGTGTATATGTAGCATAACTTCCTTATCCATTTGTCTGCGATGGGCATCTAGGTTGCTTCCGTGTCCTGGCTATTATAAACAGTGCTGCGATGAACATTAGGGTACACGTGTCTCTTTCAGATCTGGTTTCCTCAGTGTGTATGCCCAGGAGTGGGATTCCTGGGTCATAAGGCAGTTCTATTTCCAGGATTTTAAGGCCTCTCCACGCTGTTCTCCATAGTGGCTGTACTAGTTTGCATTCCCACTAACAGTGTAAGAGGGTTCTCTTTTCTCTACACCGTCACAAGCATTTATTGCTTGTAGACTTTTGGATAGCAGCCATTCTGCCTGGTGTGTAATGGTATCTCACTGAGGTTCTAATTTGCATTTCTCTGATAATGAGTGATGTTGCGCATCCTTTCATGTGTTTGTTAGCCATCTGTATGTCTTCTTTGGAGAGATGTCTGTTTAGTTCTTTGGCCCATTTTTTGATTGGGTCATTTAGTTTTCTGGAATTGAGCTGAAGGATTTGCTTGTATATTTTTGAGATTAATCCTTTGTCTGTTGCTTCGTTTGCTATTATTTTCTCCCATTCTGAAGGGTGTCTTTTCACCTTGCTTATAGTTTCCTTTGTTGTGCAAAAGCTTTTAAGTTTCATTAGGTCCCATTTGTTTATTTTTGCTTTTATTTCCAATATTCTGGGAGGTGGGTCGTAGAGGATCCTGCTGTGATTTATGTCAGAGAGTGTTTTACCTGTGTTCTCCTCTAGGAGTTTTATAGTTTCTGGTCTTACATTTAGATCTTTAATCCATTTAGAGTTTATTTTTGTGTATGGTGTTAGAAAGTGTTCTAGTTTCATTCTTTTACAAGTGGTTGACCAGTTTTTCCAGCACCACTTGTTAAAGAGATTGTCTTTTTTCCATTGTATATCCTTGCATCCTTTGTCGAAGATAAGGTGTCCATAGGTTCGTGGATTTATCTCTGGGCTTTCTATTCTGTTCCATTGATCTATATTTCTGTCTTTGTTCCAGTACCATGGTGTCTTGATGACTGTGGCTTTGTAGTAGAGTCTGAAGTCAGGCAGGTTGATTCTTCCAGTTACATTCTTCTTTCTCAAGATTGCTTTGGCTATTCGAGGTCTTTTGTATTTCCATACAAATTGTGAAATTACTTCTTCTAGTTCTGTGAAGTATATCATTGGTAGCTTGATAGGGATTTCATTGAATCTATAGATTGCTTTCGGTAGTATCGTCATCAGATGGTAGATTTAAAACTGAACTCTTTACACACTGATTGTAAGTTGCCTACACCTGTCAATTAAAAGACCTAGTTTGGGGAACCCTCTGGTGTCCAATGGTTAAGGATCTGCTTTCCAATGCAGATGACACAGGTTTGACCCCTGGTCTGGGAGCAAAGCTCCCACATGTCGCAAGATGAATAAGCCCTTGTGACACAAAAAGAGAAGCCCACACACTGCAACTAGAGAGAAGCCTGCATGCAGCATCAAAGACCCATAAAACCAGATAAATATATAAAGACCTAGTTTGTCAGATCACATTATGTATGGTCAAAAATAATCTCACCTTAAATAAGTTAATAATTTAAATTAAATGGGTGGAAATACTTATAACTCCAGTCAAATGAAAGCTGGAGAGGCTGAATCAATCCCATTAAAGTATACTTCAGAATGAGGACTTTTACTGAAGATAAAGAAGGACAGTCCATAATGATAGAGAATTCAATTCATTGAGAAGACATAATGATCATGAAATTGTATGCAATTTAAAAAATATAGGAGCCAAAAGCTGATAGAATGGAATGGAGAAACAGATCCACCGTTGTAGCTGGAGACTTTAACTTTTCACTCTCCATCATTAATACATTAAGGGAGCAAAAAATGAGAAAATATATAGAAGACTTGAATAATACTATTAACCAGCTTTACCTAAATTACATTTATAGCATGTGCTTAGTCACTCAATTGTGTCCAACTCTTTGAGACCCCACGGACTGTAGCCTGCCAGGCTCCTCTGTCCATGGGATTTTTCCAGGCAAGAATACTAGCTGGAAAATTTCCAGGCTCTAGAGTTTACATGGGTGGCCATTACGTCTTACAGGAGATCTTCCTGATCCAAACCCACATCTCCTGCATCGACAGGTGGATTCTTTACCACTGAGCCACCTGAGAAGCCCTGGAATTTGTTGAGAATATATCTAGTATTATCTTCTCACTATACATGCACACATTTGTGTGTACTATGTTGCTTCAGTCATGTCCAGCTCTTTGCGACTCTATGGACCTTAGCCCATCCAGTGCCTCCGTCCAGGGATTCTCCAGGCAGGAATACTGGAGTAGATTGTCATGCCCTATTCCAGGGGATCTTTCCAACACAGGGATCGAACCCGTATCTCTTGTCTCCTGCATCAGCAGGCAGGTTCTTTACCACTAGCGTCACCAGGGAAGACCCCCCCCACCCCACCCACACACACACAAAACCTAACAAAGTAACAAAAATAAGGGAACACAAGGAAATTTTATGAGGCAATGTATACATCCATTACCTTGATTGTGGTGATGACATCACCATTGTTTGCATATGTCCAAACTCATCAGATTGTACATGTGAAATATACACAATTTGTTGTACATCAATTGTACTTCAATAAAACTATTTTTAAAAGGACAGAAGACACTTTCCAAAACAATTGATACTTAGATAAAATGAGAACATTCCTTGAAAAATGCTGACTAATGAAGGTCACTCAAAAAGAAATAAATATGAATAACTTCATATCTATTAAGGAAGTTAATTCATTTACCTAGTTTTATGAGGCTATTGTTGCCCTGATACCAAACCAAACAAAGATACCACAAGAAAAGTAAACCACAGACCAGTATTTTTATTAATATAGACACAAAAAGTCTTAATAAAATACTAGCAGGCCAAATTATATAGGATGAGCAAGTGGGATTTATCCCAGGGATGCAACTTTGATTTAATAATAAGAATCAATTAATACACCACACCAATAGAATAAAGCACAACACATTATCTGCATGAGAAGCATTTTGCAAAATTCAGCATCCCTTCATGATAAAAAGACTCAAGCTAGAAGAAGAAGGAAACATCATCACATTGATATAAAACACCTATGAAAAACCACAGTTAACTCTGAACTTAATGATGAATGGCAGAAATGCTTCACCCAAAAATCAGGAAAAATACAAGGATATCATCTCTTACCACTTCTATTCCACATTGTTCTGGAGGTTCTGGACAGGATAATAAGGCAAGGGAAATAAATAAAATGAATCTACATTGGAAAGAAAGTGAAATATTTCCATTTGCAGGTGACATAATCTTGTGTATAGAAAATCCTAAAGAACCCCCTTCTTCCAAAACTATTAAATCTAATGCGGGAGTTCAACAAGGTTACAGGGCATAGATTGAAAGATTTTTGCAAGCTGTGAAAGACCCCGGGATTCTTGGCTGCTGGAGGAGAGTATTTCAATCCAGGGCCAGTGGTGAGGCTTCATCGCTGAGAATTTTTGTACAGTAAAGTTTTATTCAAGTATAAAAGAGATAGAGAAAACTTCTGACATAGATATAGGAAGGGGGCAGAAAGAGTGTCCCTCTGCTAGTCTTTAGCAGGAAGTTATATACCAACTAGCAGGCTGCTAATTAGAGAAAGGAAATGTCTCAACACTCAGAGAGTGGCACCAGGCCCCTCACACACAACATGCATTTTGAGATAACATTAGCACAAGGTGAGTCACCCCAGGCCATAAAATGATTGACATGAATCTTGAAGAAAGGCAGGTTTCCAAGCAAATACATAGTCTCATTAACATAGCTTAAGAGATATTTGCATGAGTAAGACATACTTGTTTGTCAAGTTGGTATTGAGTCTTAGGTGGAAACTACTTGAAGAAAGACAGAGTCTAAGGTAAATACATAGTTCATTAACATAGCTTAAGAAAAACATTTCCATAAGAAAAATGCAATGGTTAGCTCAAGGTGTGAGTAAAGTTAAGTTCAGGTGGAACCAGGTGTCATCATGGCAACACAGAATTTTAAAGGAAACCTCCTTTTAATTTTGTATAGAGAAGGGGAAAAATCTGACACTTGTATTTTGTTTCCTCCTGACGCATAAGAGACATTTATAAAATGTCTGACACTTGAAGCCTATTTCCTCCGTTTCAGAGCCCCTAACCTTCCTGCCTGTTACCCTCTCAAGATCATATACCAAAATCAAATATATTTCAACACACATTCAAGACTTCTACACTGAAAACTACAAAATATTGTTGAGTGAAAGTAAAGACGGTCTAGATAAATAAAGGTAAGATAAGATAAAATGGGACTTCACATTTATGGATTGGAAGACTTACTATTAGTGTTAAGATGGGTGCTGCTGCTGCTGCTAAGTCACTTCAGTCGTGGCCGACTCTGTGTGATCCCATAGATGGCAGTCCACCAGGCTCCCCCGTCCCTGGGATTCTCAAGGCAAGAACACTGGAGTGGGTTGCCATTTCCTTCTCCAATGTGTGAAAGTGAAACGTGAAAGTGAAGTCGCTCAGTCGTGTCCGACTCTTAGTGACCCCATGGACCACAGCCTACCAGGCTGCTCCATCCATGGGATTGTCCAGGCAAGAGTACTGGAGTGGGGTGCCATTGCCTTCTCTGGTTAAGATGGCAGTAATCCCTTAATAGACCCCTATCAAAATTTGAGCTGCTCTTTCCCACAGAAGTCAACAAACTGACCCTAGAATTGTAAGAAATAAAAGTGTTCAAGAATAGCCAGAACAGTCTTGAAAAAGAACAAGTACTTACACTTCCCAATTTCAAAGCCCACTTCAAAGCTACAATGATTAAGACATTATGGTACTGTCATAAGGAGAGTATGTCGACAGATAATGAAATAAAATACAGAGTCAAGAATCAACTCATATTGCTGTGGTCAATCAATTATTATGAGGGGTGCAGAGGCCATTCAATGGCAAAGAATAATGTTTCGAGAAATGGTCTTGGGATAACTGGATGTTCACTTGCAAAAGAATAAATTTAGATCTATACGTCACACTGTATATAACAATTAATGAAAAACTGATCAAAAACCTAAATATAAGAGTTAAAACTATAAAACACTCAAAAGAACACATAGATGTCCATGTTAATCTTCGATTAGGCAATGATTTCCCTTCTATGACCAAAAGCACAAGCAACAAAAGAAACAAACATAGGCGATTTGGAATCACCAAAATGAAACCTATCCTTCAAAGGACATTATCAGAAAAGTGAGACAGCTAGGGCACCTACTGGAGGCTGTTGGGGAGCTTTGACACCCAGGTGGAACCAAGGAACCCCTGAGAAATGGGGTAGGATGTTGTGGGGGTAGCGAGAGTGAGCAGAAGTGGAGTCTGGCTGTGGTCAGTTTCCCTGAGGGACAGCTAGGAGAGGAAAGGTTTACCCAGACCTGGAGAGACACTCTTACTTACACGGTATCAGTTTGGGATGGAAAGGGCCCTCCAGAGTCCAGGGGAATGCGCCCGGTGTTCCCCTCACCCCATGCCCACTCCACCTCTGGGAGCCTGCTGAGGTTGAGGGCCTGATCTTCTGCACTCTGACACTGGAAGCACTGTGGGGTACTCAGGCCCCACCCCTGCCTGATCCTGCCCTAGCTAAGTTCCAGTCATCTAAGCCCCGCCTCCACAGCGCAAAGTCTTTATTTTTTTTTCTACTTTGCTAATGTGGTTTTGTTCTACCTCCAGTGATTATTTCATTTATATGCTTATGTTTTATAGTATATCTGTTAGTTTTCTAAATTTATTTTAATTTTTGTCATTGTCCTGCTCCTCTTTCTTGTTTTTCATTATTTTTTGCTGTGCCATGCAGCTTATAGGATCTTGATTCATGGGCCAGAGGTCAGGCCTGAGCTCTGTGGTGGGAGCATGGAGTCCAGACTACTGGACTAACAGAGAAAATCAGACCCAAAGAATATTAATTGGAGTGAGATCTCCGGGAAGGCCCTATCTCAGCACCTAGATTTGACTCTACCAAACTGCCTGCAAACTCCAGTCCTGGACACCTCAGGCCAAACAACTCATAAGATAGGAACACAGCTCCATGCATCAAAAGAAATGGCATGACAAAAAATATGTTACAGGCAAAGCATCAAGTTAAAGTAATTATGAGACCAAATAAATCAGGAAATAGGCAACCTACAGGAAAAACACTTTAGAGTAAAGATAGTAAAGATGATACAAAATATTGGAAATAGAATGGAGGCATGGATTGACAAAATACAAGAAATGTTTAACAAAGATCTAGAAGAACTA
Source organism: Muntiacus reevesi (assembly GCF_963930625.1). Lineage (NCBI taxonomy): Eukaryota > Metazoa > Chordata > Mammalia > Artiodactyla > Cervidae > Muntiacus > Muntiacus reevesi. The sequence continues at coordinate 134,647,989 of NC_089271.1, forward strand.
AGGAACAAACAGAGATGAAAACACAATAACTGAAATGAAAGAATACACCAGAAAAATTCAACAGCGAACTAACTGAGGCAGAAGAATGAATAAATGAGTTGGAAGACAGAATGGTGGAAATAACTGCTGAGTAGAATTTAAAAAAAAGAGTGAAAAGAATTAAAGACAGTCTTAGAGAATTCTGGGACAAAAATAACCACACTAACAATCAAATTACAGGAGCCCTAGAAGAAGAAGTAGAGAAAAAGAAAGGGATTGACAAAATGTCCACAGAGATTATAGTCAAAAACTTCCCCAACATGGGAAAGGAAATAGCCACCTAAGTTCAAGAAGTGCAGAGTCCCATAAAGAGTAAAGCCTAGGAGAAACATACCAAGACCCATATTAATCAAACAAAGAAAAATTATATACAAAGAAAGAATATTGAAAGCAGCAAGGGAAAAGTAAAACTAACATACCAGGGAATTCCATAAAGCTATCAGCTGATTTTTCAGCAGAAACTCTGCAGGCCAGAAGGGAGTGGCAGGATATATTTACAGTGATGAAACGGAAAACCCTACAAGGAACATTTCTCTCCCCAGCAAGGATCTCATTCAACTTCGATGGAGAAATCGACAACTTTACAGACAGGCAAAATCTCATCTATGTAGTGAAAACAATGGTTCCTCCAGTAGTCATGTATGGATGTGAGAGTTGGACCATAAAAAGACTTAGCACTGAAGAACTGATGCTTTCAAACTGTGGTGTTGGAGAAGACTCTTGAGAGTCCCTTGGACTGCAAGGAGATCAAGCCAGTCAATCCTAAAGGAAATCAACCCTGATGATTCATTGGAAGGACTGTTGCTGAATCTGAAGCTGAAACTCCAATACTTTGGCCACCTGATGCAAAGAGATGACTCATTGGAAAAGAGCCTGATGCTGGGAAAGATTGAAGGCAGGAGGAGAAGGGGATGACAGAAGATGAGATGGTTGGAATGCATCATTGATTCAATGGACAGGAGGTCAAGCAAGCTCTGGGTGGTAGCGAAGGACAGGGAAGCCTGGCATGCTGCAGTCCATGGGGCCACAAAGTGTTGGATGGGACTGAGCGGCTGAAGAACAGCAACAAGAGAGAAAGAAGGACACTATATTATGATCAAGGAATCAATCCAAGAAGGATATATAACAATTACAAATATTTATGCACCCAGCACAGAAGGACCTGAATGCAATAAGGCAAATGTTAACAACCATGAAAGGGGAAGTTGCCACTAATAAAATAATACTGGAGGATTTTTATGCTCCATTTGCATCAAAGGAGAGATCAAGCACACAGAAAATTAATGAGGTAATTCAATCTTTAAGTGACACTACAGACCAGATGGACTGAATCAATTACAAGACATTCCACCTGAAAGCAGCAGAGTACACTTTCTTCTCAACAGCACATGGAATATCCTCCAGGAAAGACCATATCTTGGGACAAAAATCATGCCTCAGACAATTTAAGAAAATTGAAATTTTATCAGGCATCCTTTCCAACTTCAACATTAGGAGATTTGAAATTAATTAAAGAGGCACATTAAAAATACATAGAAAGAAATGACAATGAAAACATACTGACCTCAAACCTATGGGAGTCAGTGAAAGGTTTAAGAGGGAAGTTTATAGCAACTCAATCTCACCTCAAGAAACAAGAAACATCTCAAATAAACAATCTAACCTTACACCTAAAGCAACTAGAGTAAGGAGATCAAAGAAAACTCAACGTTGGTGGAAAGAAAGAACAAAAATCAAAGCAGAAATAACTGAAACAGAAATGAAGTAAACAATAGCAAAGATCAATAAAATTAAAAGTTGGTTATTTGAGAAGGTAAAAAAATGGATAAATCTTAGCAAGACTGCACAAGAAAAAAAGAAAGGGGACTGAAATGAATAAAATTAGAAATGAAATATGGGAAATTACAACTGACACTCCAGAAATACAAGGGGTCATAAAAGAATACTACAAGCAAGTAGTAGTAGTAGTGCTGAAAGTCACTCAGTCGTGTCCAACTCTTGTGACCCCATGGACTGTAGCCTGCAAAGTTCCTCTGTCCATGGGATTCTCCAGGCAAGAATACTGGAGTGGGTTGCCATTTCCTTCTCCAGGGGATCTTCCTGATTCAGGAATCGAACCCATGCCTCCTGCATTGCAGGCAGATTCTTTACCAACTGAGCTAGGAGAGAAGCCAAGTATATGCCAATAAAGTGGACAACCTCTAAGAAATAGACATATTCCTAGAAAGGTACAGTTTCTAAGATTGAACCAAGAAGAATTTGAATATATAAACAGACTGATTTCACAAGTAATGAAAGTGAAAGTGTTAGACACACAGTCGTGTCCTACTCTTTGTGACCCTATGGATCATAGCTGCCTAGGCCACCTGATGCGAAGAGATGACTCTTCTGCCTTGGAATTCTCCAGGCAAGAATACTGCAGTGAGTAACCATTTCCTTCTCCATGCGATTGTCCCAAACCAGGGATTGAACCCAGGTCTCCTGCATTGCAGGCAGATTTTTTACCATCTGAGCCACAACCATAATTGAAAAGCTTCTAACAAACAAAAGTTCAGGACCAAGTGGCTTCAAAGTCGAATTTAACATCTAGAGAAGAGCTAACAGCTATCATTTGCAAACTCTTCCAAAAAATTGCAGAGACAGGAACTCTCCATGAGGCATTACACTGATACCAAAACCAGACAAAGATACCATATACAGAAGAGAATTACAGATGAATCTCACTGATGAACATGGACCCAAAAATCATCAGCAATATGTGAGCAAACAAAATATGGCAACACATTAAATGAACCATGCATCATGATTAGTTGGGATTTATCCCAGGGATGCAAAGATCCTTCAACATACTAAAATCAATCAATAATATACACCATATTAACAAATTAAAGAATAAAAACCATATGATCATCTCAGTAGACACAGAAAGGTTTTTGACACAATTCAACACCTATTTATGATAATAAATAAACAAATAAATAAATAAATAAATAAACTCTACAGAAAGTGGGCATAGAGGGAAACTATCTCAACATAAGAAGAGTAGCTAAAGGCAAAGGAGAAAAGGAAAGATGTACCCATTTGAATGCAGAGTTCCACAGAAAAGCAAGGAGAGATAAGAGAGCCTTCCTCAGGTATCAATGCAAAGAAACAGAGGAAACAAAACAATGGGAAAGACTAGAGATCTCTTCAAGAAAACTATGGATACCAAGGGAACATTTCACGCAAAGATCGGCACAATAAAGGACAGAAATGGTATGGACCTAACAGAAGGACCAGATATCAAGAAGTGGCAAGAATACACAGAAGAGTTATACATAAAAGATGATCATGACCTACAGAACTACGATGGTGTGATCACTCACCTAGAGCCAGACATCGTGGAATGCAAAGTCAAGTGGGCCTGAGGAAGCATCACTATGAACAAAGCTAGTGGAGGTGATGGAATTCAAGCTGAGCTATTTGGAATCCTAAAAGATGATGCTGTTAAAATGCTGCACTCATTATGCCAGCAAATTTGGAAAACCCAGCAGTGGCCACAGGACTGGAAAAGGTCCGTTTTCATTCCAATCCTAAAGAAAGGCCATGCCAAAGAATGTTCAGACTACCAGACTGTTGCACTCATCTCACATGCTAGTGAAGGAATGCTGAAAATTCTCCAAGCCAGGCTTCAACAGTACATGAATCGTGAATTTCCAGATGTTCACGCTGGATTTAAAAAAGAGAGAGGAACCAGAGATCAAAATGCCAACATCCACTGGATCAACAAAGAAGCAAGAGAGTTCCAGAAAAACATCTACTTCTGCATCACTGACTACTCTAAAGCCTTGGACTGTGTGGGTCATGACAAACTTTGGAAAATTCTTGAAGTGATGGAAATACCAGACTACCTTACCTGCCTCCTGAAAAATCTGCAGGCAGGTCAAGAAACAACATTTAGAACTGGACATGGAACAACAGATTGGTTCCAAATTGGGAAACGAGTAAGTTAAGCCTGTATATTATCACCCTGCTTATTTAATTTTTATGCAGAGTACATCTTGCAAAATGCCAGGCTGGATGAAGCACAAGCTGGAATCAAGGTTGCCACAAGAAATTTCAATAACCTGTGATACAAAGATGATACCACCCTTATGGCAGAAAGAACTAAGGAGCCTCTTGATGAAAGTGAGAGAGGAGAGTAAAAATGTTGACTTAAATTTCAGCATTCAGAAAACTAAGATCATGGCATTTGGTCCCATCACTTCATGGCAAATAGATGGGGAAACAGTGGAAATAGTGACAGACTTTATTTTCTTGGCTCCAAAATCACTACAGATGGTGACTGTAGTTATGAAATTAAAAGACGTTTGCTCCTTGGAAGAAAAGCTATGACCAACCTAGACAGCATATTAATAAGTAGAGACATTACATTACCGACAAAGGTTCATCTAGTCAAAGCTGTGGTTTTTCCAGTAGTTGTGTATGGATGTAAGAGATGGACTATAAAGAAAACTGAGTGCTGAAGAATTCATGCTTATGAACTGTGGTGTTGGAGAAGACTCTTGATGGTCCTTGGACTGCAAGGAGATGAATCCTGTCCATCCTAAAGGAAATCAGTCCTGAATATACATTGTATGGACTGATGCGGAAGCTGAAGCTCCAATACTTTGGCCACCTGATGTGAAGAGCTGACTCATTGGAAAAGATATCGACACTGGGATAGACTGAAGGCAGGAGGAGAAGGAGACGACAGAGCATGAGCTGATTGGATGGCATCACCTACTCAATTGACAGGAGTTTGAGTAAGCGCCAGAAGTTGGTTATGGACAGGGAAGCCTGCCACGTTGCAATCCATAGGGTTGCAAAGAGTCGGACACAACTGATCAACTGAACCAAATACTGACTAGTGATTTCTACATGCTGCTGCTAAGTCACTTCAGTTGTGTCCGATTCTGTGCGACCCCATAGATGGCAGACCAACAGGCTCCCCCATCCCTGGGATTCTCCAGGCAAGAACACTGGAGTGGGTTGCCATTTCCTTCTCCAATGCACAAAAGTGAAGTCGCTCAGTCGTGTCTGACTCTTAGTGACCCCATGGACTGTAGCCCACCAGGCTCCTCCATCCATGGGATTTTCCAGGCAAGAGTACTACATAGTAAAGGTCATATACAACAAAGCCACAGCAAGTATCATTCTCAATATTGAAAAAACTGAATGCATTTCCTCTCAGATCAGCAACAAGACAAGGATCACTCTTGCCACTGTTATTCAACACAGTCTTTGCATATGTAATTAGTTATGTTAAGATGAGGTCATCCTAGATTAAAGTGAAGTGAAGTCGCTCAGTCCTGTCCAACTCTTTGCGACGCCATGGACTATAGCCTAACAGGATCCTCAGTCCATGGGATTTTCCAGGCAAGAATACTGGAGTGGGTTGTCATTTCCTTCTCCTAGATTAAGGTGGGCCCTAAATCCAAAGAATGGTGCTCTTATAAGAAGAGAAGTGGACACACAGAAACAAGTGGAAGGGAAATCCCCATGTGAAGACGAAGGTGAAGGCTGAAGTGATGCACCTGTAATCCAAGTAATATCAGGTCTTGCCAGCAGAAGCTAGGAGAGAGTCATGGAACAGATTCTCCCTTAGAGCATCCAAAAGCAAACAACTTTGTCGACATCTTGATTTGGGACTTCTGTCTTCAGGAAGTGTACAGAATATATTTCTGTTGATTTAACCAACAAAATTTGTGAAAATTTGTCATGGCAGTCCCAAAAGTACTAGAGTTAAGCAAAGATTTCTTACAAGCATAATGCATACAAGAAAAAGTGATACATTAGACTTCAAGATCGCTCTTAGACATGGTGAAAAGAAAGAAAGACAAGCCACATACAGGAAGAAAATATTTTTAAAACAAATATTTGATAAATTACTTATAACCAGAATATAGAGAAACCCTCAAATATCAAGAATATAAGAAAATGGGACTTCCTTGGTGGTTCGGTGGTTAAGAATCCACCTGCGAATGCAGGGGACACGGGTTCAATCCCGGGCCTGGGAAGATTCCGCATGCAGGGGGGCAATTAAGCCCGTGCACTAAAACTAATGAGCCCACACACCTTAGCGCTCCTGATCTGCAACAAGAAACGCCACCACAGTGAGAAGCCGATGCACCGCAATGAAGAATAGCCCCTGTTCGCTTTAACTAGAGAAAGTTTGTGTGCAGAAAGACCTAGAACAACCAAAAGTAATCAAATAAATAATTTAAAAAGAACGCTTATGAAAGAAAGAATTAAAATAGACAGACTAATTACAAAGTGGGCCAAAGATTGGGATAAATATTTTACCAAAGATGTATGGATCGCAAATATACACATGAAAAGATATCAGTAGCCATGTAAGGAAGTAGCCACCTAAGTCCAAGAAACCCAGAGAAGCCCATACCTAAGGCTAAACACACCATGACACATGTTAAACTAACAAAAGTTAAGCAAGGGAAGTGTGACAAGAAATGAAGAGGATCACCAGGGACAGGAGGATTCCACCGCACTCACATTTTGGACTCACAGGAGCACACTGTACAATGACCCAACATCTTTGGGCTGATAGGTAGCTGCAGTTTAGGAGTTTCATTTTCTGGAGCTGATTTTGGTTCCTGCTCTGGTGCAGGTGAGATCCAAGGGAGGAATCTGCATCACCTGAGGGAGAAATGTGGAAAGGGACTGAATCCAGATGAAGCCTAGGCAGGCAATGGGCTAGGGGACCTTGAAGCTGAGGCTGAGGAGTGGACATCCCTGCCTAGCGGTGGGCTGGACAATGAGACCCGGATTCAAAGGGGTCTGCAGATGTCAGCAGGGTGGCTGAGGCTCAGTCATCCAGGGAGCACCGGGTCCACAGAAAGAGGAGGGAGACAAAAAGGCAAGTTTCATCACCTCCACCTGTGGGCAGTGCAGATCAGCATCACCAGCTGGAGTCAGAAGAGGAGAGTCAACTTTCCCTCAGGGACCACTGAGGCCACTCTGAGGAAGAAAGATGTGCCATGTTATAGATTCCGCCTCCCACAATTGTCATGAGCCTTGTAAGCAACACACAGCTCTGCCCCATGGCTGAAAGAAGTAGAGAGCATTTTCACCAGAACAGACTGAGCATTTGTATCTGTGGACATTCAGTTGGTTGCATGCAACCACACTTTCCAAATTAGAAGTAAATTCAGTGGGGGTTTTCCCCTTACTAACCAGTATGAAGGGTGAACACTCATTGTGAAGATCAGATCAGCCAGGGAGAACAAATACACCAAAATGCCCGTGGAGTCTGAGGCACATATTTTGAGACTGTGATTTCAGCATCCCTTAACCCTCACCATCACCACCCAAGCTCCTCCCGTGACCATGGGTCACAGAGAAAGAATGGGGCTCAGAGGGAAAGGAAGGAAGTCTTCATGGAAATCCACTGCTGCTTTGAAACCACCAGACTCCTCACTCCTCAACTTGAAGACTCACCTATGAGGATCATTCCAATTCTCCACTCTGTCTTCTAGAGTGGAATCCTGATGATTCTTAGGAATTGTTGGAACTTGCATCCTGATCTTTTTGGTTTCGGGAACAGAAAATGACATACCCTGCAAGGACACAGCCCTCTACTTCCAATACCCTGCATCTCTGATTCCTGTCAAGCCATGCTTCTTGAAAGTGTAAGCTCCAGGAGCATCCTTACCTGGTTCCCTCTCAGTTCCTCCTTCATATGCCTATCCACAGAACATCCCCTTGCTAACGTCTCCCAAGAGTTCCATGGTACCCATTGCTGTATTGGCCACACACACATTCCATTTTCAAAACCATTTTCCTTGGTCAGCGTCTGTGACAGAAGCCCACCATGGCTTTCCCCCACCTCTAAGTCCATTACTTCTAAGTCTCCTTGTCTGTCCATTTACTTTGATCCCCTCCTAAATCTTGGTTTCATTTTCCTCTGGTTTCCAACCTCTGCACTGTGCTCTTCCATTCTATACATGATCCTTGAGTGACTACATCACCTCCCAGAGCTTTTACCCATCTGACTCTTTTCATCAGTATCCCCTGTGTGCTGATGTCTTTTCCTATCACCAAATCTACCTAAGACATCTCAACTGGGCCCCAGATCCCCCACAGGCCGAGACGTATGTGGCATCTGCACTCAGATGTCCCATAAGTCCTGCAGACTTGCTAGTAGCCCCAGGCCAACATTCCCTGTCTCATGCACCGGCACTGCCATCCACCCAATTCCTTAAACCACAATACCGGGCATGCTGCTGGGTGTGATCTTCACCGTGCCATGGCTCTCCCAGAGCTGCTCTGGAAAAGGTTCACCCGAGATCTTCTTGTTGCCACAGGTGGGAATCAGATACTCCGTTAGGCCGTGCTCCTACAGACACACTCTGAAGGTGTCCTGAGCACAGGCCATCACCCTCTTTTGGATCTCCGAGAAAACCCAGGCACTGTACCCCTGAGAGGTTGAAAGCCCTGTCTTTAACAAGACGAAGAATCAGGACACAGCAGTGTAAGCCCATCATTGGGGAATATGCCAAAGAATATCCAGAAGAGATCCCTCAAGGAGAACATTTAGGAAGGTCGGTCCTCATGGGTGTGCACCAAACAAGGGATTGCTTAACTGTGTTTTTCCCAGTAGACATCCTGTTTGGTTTTGGTCTTCATCTGAACATGGGAGTTAATATGATAACACAGGAAAAAGTTTGGAAGTGCAACTAAGCACAGGCAGCAGATAAGCTGACAGCCAATCCTTCTACACCTACATCAACAGCTACAATTCTCAGCCATCTTTAATCTTTGAAGCACTATTTTGATCTGTTGCATGAAGTTATCTCCACAGTATTTTAGAAATGCATTCAACTAACTAGGTATAAGGGATCCTGACAAGAACTAAAACATACTGAGTTTTATTAACAACACCAGGGTTTTAACTGGAAAACGTTAGATTCAGAACATGCAGCAGAGCAAGCACAAGTTCAGTTTTCAAACAAGTATTAATTTGAGCAAGTTGTCCCTTTCCTCAGTCTAAGACAGACATCAAGCATAGCAGGTCATGATGAAAGCCTTCTTTCCTTATAGAGGGGAGTTGGAAGTTTTCAATTTCCTCCTGTAAGAATGGGTTCTGTTTCTACAGCTGCAATCTTGGCTTTCATAAGAGCACATTTTGAGATAATGCTCACATCAGGGCCACATTCCAGACTTCCACACTGCCACACTTCAGACTCTTTGAGTGTCCTGCCAGCATCAGCTCTTCTAAAGCCTCTCCCGGGGAGATTTGATGCACAGTTTATGTTGAGACGCACAATCTCATGCTGCTTCAAACCATCCTGGTTTTAAGTAGAATCCTGAACTGAAGAGCCATGTTTGCTAATAATGAAATTTTTTAAAAAATATTTGCATTTATGTATTTTCCCTTCTGAGAGTTTTTTTTTATGTATTTATCACAGCCATATTTAGAACAATTTCAATGACTCAGTGGTGTGATTATGCCCCCAAGTTCCCTTCCTTACCAAACACTCAGGCAGATGGAGGGGAGGGAATGCACCTCAATCCTGGCGGCAGAAGGAGGATGGGTGGAGTTCCGTTGTCTTGGTTCCTGCTCTGCTGAGGATCCATCATGGGTTGCTGAGCTCAGGCAGGGCACTCACACTTGGCTACAGGTATTCTTGTGAGCAGAAGTTGCAGCTAAGGTCTGAGGTCTGTTACCAAGAGTACATAAGCTGTTCCCTTGTGATTTGAGAAGAACGGAAAAACAGCTAAGCAGAATTTGAGATGCAGTGTGGGTTCTGGGAGCCTGCCCAGAGCCATTGACTTGTGGTCACACAACGGGCAACTGTGCATGAACACAGAGACACACTAGACATATATGCTCACTGGGGATTCTGTCCTGATGTTCATGCCGGCTATTTCTGGAGGGAGCATCTAGAACACATGGAGGAGGCCGGACCCAGAACGTGGAAGGAGCAGGGGCACTCCTCGTTGTTAGGAAAGCAATGGCATATCTTTTCCCACATGTCTCACTTGGACATCTGTGTTACCTTCCTAAACTGTTTTACTGAGGTATAATTACGTACCACAAGTCACACCCATTCAATGCAGTGACTTTTAGTAACTTCACACAGTGGTGCAACCACCACCACAGTGCCGTTGTGGAACACTGCCAGCACCACAGAAAGGTTCTGTGTACCCATCAGCAGTCAATCCCCAATAGGACCTGCAGGCCAAGGCATCCTCTCATCTAATTTCTGACTCTGTAGTTTTGTCCTTTCTGGGCATTTCATATAAGCGAATTCCTACAGGAAGTGGCCTTTTCTGTCTGTGCTCTTTTACTTAGCATAATGCTTTGGAGGCTCACCCATGTGGCAGCAGAAAGCAGAAGTTCATCACGTTTCATCCATCTATGCTATTCCACTATATGGGTACAGAATACTATGTTTACCACTCTCCAGGTCACAGACTTTTAGGCTGCTCCACTATTTGGAGGTTACAAACAGTGCTGCTGTGAAAGACACTTAAAGACAAGTATTTGTGTGAACATAGGTTTCATTTTTCATTTCTCCACGATTTCATTTCTTATTTTGCATGGTGCACCTACTAGACATTTCAGTCAATGTGGAATAGAGGTGGTTGAAGCAGACCCCCTATCCTTGGTCTGGACCTCAAGAGGAAAACATTCACTAAAACACTGCTAGATGTGATGTGACGCAAGCTGAATGTTTCTCAGGGATGTTCTTCAGCACAATGATGACGATCCCTTCTATCCCAAGTTGGTTGACCATGTTCATTGATTTAGTTAGATACTTATTTATCACGAATGACTCTTAATTGAGTCAAATGCTGTTTGTTTGTCTGTCAAAATGGAAGGTGGTGTCTGTCCTTCATTATATTAATACACTCTTTCCCACAACTGAAGTTGACTGTTTCTCCAATACTGTAACCCCAGGATAAATCTTGCACAACCCTTTGCAAGTGTTTCTTGATTTGGCTTGCTAATACTGTGTTGAGGGTGTATGCATTGCTATTTATGACAGATATGGGTCTGTAAGCTTTCTAGTGATGTCAAGTCTGGCTTTGGTAGTGGGGTAACATTGTTCTTATAGGATGAGTTAGGAAATGTTCCCTCATCCCTGCTGTCTATTCAGGGAGAATTTGTGAAGGATGGGTGCTATTTCTTCTTAAAACTTTTGGTAGATTTCACTAATGAAACCAGGAGGCCCAGAACTTCCCTTTGTGGGAAGGTCTTTAAATGTATGGTTAAATAAGGTTGCTTGCTACCGGTACATTCAGATTTGATATTTGCCCACTGCATGTCAGCCAATTCCCATCCAGTATTCTCTGGTCTGTTGGTTCCTATGGCTCGAATTCTGGCCTAGAATTCGACATGTTGGACACCTGCACATCACAGGATTCTGGCTACTACTCTGCAACTGCGGAGAGTATGCTGTCTCAGAAGTGACCCCAAGATCACCTACATCCAATAGGCACGTTGGGGATACAGGCTTTGAGGTGGGGAAGGGGTGGCACTGCTGATATCCTCATTTGCACCTGCCCATCCATATTCTGTGTGCCCTCATGCAGGCTATGGGTAATTCTCCAGTTGGTACTGGCACAGCAAGCACCCAGAATATCCTGTCCCCTCCCCCACCATGTCCACTTCACTCTACCCTGATCCTTCTTACTTCTCTCATCTCCTAGCAATCTAGCCTCACAGGGGATCAGTGATGCACTCGCCACCACATCAAAGGATGTCAGATTTCCTCTGGGCTTAATGACTCAATTCTCGAGGGCAGTGACAGGCCATGCAATTCCTCCTCACCTCCCTGTCTCAATAGCCAGCCTGGCATGGCATAGGAAGGATGTAATAGATACAGCAAAAACCTTCATGATTCGCTAAAGGAGGGACTGTGTTTGGTGGGATCGACCTGGGTTGGCTGCTGGCGTGAGCCAATGGTATCCCCACCCTGGGGAACTTGTACCAGGTAGGGATGTCTATCCTTCCCCAGTGCATTGTGGGTAGCATCAGTGACATATCTTATCCAGACTTGGTTTGCCACCAGTTGTGGATGGACACTGAACTCACCAGATCTTCGCATTTCACACCAGCTTTTAGAGAGGGTACAGCTGGGGATGCTCTGTCAGGTATAAACTGTGCTCATATGGCCTATTACTCTATGATAAAGGAGCCAAGAATATACATTAGGGAAAATGCTGTCTCTTCAATAAGCAGTTAGGGGATCACTGGACCCCTTTCTCACACAATGTTCAAAAATAAACAACAAGTACAAAAGATTAAAGTTTAAAATTTTAGACCTTAAACCATAAGACTCCTAGAAGAAAACTTAGCTAGTATGCTCTTTGATATCAGTCTCAGGAATAGTTTTTTGGCGAGTCTTCTCAGGCAGAAGCAACAAAATAAAAAATAAACAAATGGGAGTTCAACAAACTAAAAAGCTTTGACACAGCATGTGAAACTGTCAACAAGACCAAAAGGCAACCTGCTGAGTGGGAGAAGATATGAGTATGTAATATATATCCAGAAAGAGTAGATATCCAAAATAGCTAAAGGACTCATAGAATGTATTATGAAAAAGACCCAAAACCCGATTTAAAACTGGGGTAAAGCACTGAATAGACATTTCTCCAAAGAAGAAATACAGATGGCCAATAGACATGTGGAAAGATGCTCAACATCTCATCATCAGGCATTAGAAAATCAAGACCACAGTGAGTACTCCCTCATACCTGTCAAGTAGCTATTATCAAAAAGACAGCAAGTCAGAAATGTTGGGGAGGATGTAGAGAAAAGGGAACCAGCATACAGTGTGGGTGGGAATGTGCAATGGTGCAGCCACGATGAAGACAATGAGGTTTTCCTCAAAAACTGAAAACTGGAGCTACCATCAGATGAAATCAGTCGCTCAGGCATGTCCGACTCTTTGCAATCCCATGAACTGCAGCATGCCAGGCTTCCCTGTCCATCACCAACTCCCGGAGCCTACTCAAACTCATGGCCATCATGTTGGTGATACCATCCAACCATCTCGTCCACTGTTGTCCCCTTCTCTTCCTGCCTTCAATCTTTCCTAGCATCAGGATCTTTTCCAATGAGTCAGTTCTTCACATCAGTTGTCCAAAGTATTGGAGTTTCAGCTCCAGCATCAGTCCTTCCAATGAGTATTCAGGACTGATTTCCTTTAGGATGGACTGGATTCACCTCCTTGATTACCAAGGGACTCCCAAGAGTCTTCTCCAACACCACAGTTCAAAAGCGTAAATTCTTCAGCACTCAGCTTTCTTTATAGTCCAGCTCTCACACTCAAACATGACTACTGGAAAAACCACAGCTTTGATTAGATGGACCTTTGTTGGTAAAGTAATGTCCCTGCTTTTTAATATTCTGTCTAAGTTGGTAATAGCTTTTCTTCCAAGGAGCAAGTATCTTCTAATTTCATGGCTGCAGTCACCATCTGTAGTGATTTTGAAGCCCCCAAAATAAAGTCTCTCATTGTTTCCCCATCTATTTGCCATGAAGTGATGGGACTGGTGGCCATGTTCTTAGCTTTCTGAATGTTGAGCTTTAAGCCAACTTTTTCACTCCTCTTTCACTTTCATCAGAGGCTTTTTAGTTCTTCGCTTTCTGCCATAAGGGTCGTGTCATCTGTGTATCTGAGGTTATTGAAATTTCTCCCGGCAATCTTGATTCCAGCTTGTGCTTCATCCAGCCTAGCATTTCACATGATGTACACTTCATATAAGTTAAATAAGCAGGGAGAGAATATAAAGCCTTGATGTACTCCTTTCCAGATTTGGAACCAGTCTGTTGCTCCATGTCCAGTTCTAATATTGCTTCCTGATCTGCATACAGATTTCTCAGGAGGAACGTCAGGTGGTCTGGTATGCCCATATCTTTCAGAAGTTTCCACAATTTGTTGTGATCCACACAGTCAAAGACTTTGGCATAATCAATAAAACAATAGTGGATGTTTTTCTGGAAGTGTCTTGCTTTTTCTATGATCCAGCAGATGTTGGCAACCTGATCTCTTCTTCCTCTGTTTTTTCTAAATCCAACTTGAACTTCCGGAAGTTCAGTTCAAGTACTGTTGAAGCCTGGCTTGGAGAATTTTGAGCATTACTTTGCTAGCGTGTGAGATGACTGCAATTGTGGGGTAGTTTGAACTTTCCTTGGTATTGCCTTTCCTAGGGATCGGATAGAATGACCTTTTCCAGTCCTGTGGCCACTGCTGAGCTTTCCAGATTTGCTGGCATATTGACTGCAGCACTTTCACAGCATCATCTTTAAGGATTTTAAATAGCTCAACTTATGTAGAGGATCATGTCATCTGCAAACAGCGAGAGTTTCACTTCTTCTTTTCCTGTCTGGATTCCTTTTACTTCTTTTTCTGCTCTGATTGCTGTGGCCAAAACTTCCAAGACTATGTTGAATAGTAGTGGTGAGAGTGGGCACCCTTGTCTTGTTCCTGATTTCAGGGGAAATGCTTTCAATTTTTCACCATTGAGGGTGATGCTTGCTGTGGGTTTGTCATATATAGCTTTTATTATGTTGAGGTATGTTCCCTCTATTCCTGCTTTCTGGAGAGTTTTAATCATAAATGAGTGCTGAATTTTGTCAAAGGCTTTCTCTGCATCTATTGAGATAATCATATAGTTTTTATCTTTCAATTTGTTAATGTGGTGTATTACATTGTTTGACTTGCGGATATTAAAGAATCCTCGCATTCCTGGGATAAAGCCCACTTGGTCATGGTGTATGATTTTTTTAATATGTTGTTGGATTCTGTTTGCTAGAATTTTGTTAAGGATTTTTGCATCTATGTTCATCAGTGATATTGGCCTGTAGTTTTCTTTTTTTGTGGCATCTTTGTCTGGTTTTGGAATTAGGGTGATGGTGGCCTCATAGAATGAGTTTGGAAGTTTACCTTCTTCTGCAATTTTCTGGAAGAGTTTGAGTAAGATAGGTGTAAGTAAGATAGCTCTTCTCTAAATTTTTGGTAGAATTCAGCTGTGAAGCCATCTGGTCCTGGGCTTTTGTTTCCTGGAAGATTTTTGATTACAGTTTCGATTTCCTTGCTTGTGATGGTTCTGTTAAGATCTTCTATTTCTTCCTGGTTCAGTTTTGGAAAGTTATACTTTTCTAAGAATTTGTCCATTTCATCCAAGTTGTCCATTTTATTGGCATAGAGCTGCTGGTAGTAGTCTCTTATGATCCTTTGTATTTCAGTGTTGTCTGTTGTGATCTCACCCTTTCCATTTCTTATTTTGTTAATTTGGTTCTTCTCTCTTTGTTTCTTAATGAGTCTTGCTAATGGTTTGTCAATTTTGTTTATTTTTTTCAAAAAACCAGCTTTTAGCTTTGTTGATTTTTGCTATGGTCTCTTTAGTTTCTTTTGCGTTTATTTCTGCCCTAATTTTTAAGATTTCTTTTCTTCTGCTGACTCTGGGATTCTTCATTTCTTCCTTCTCTAATTGCTTTAGGTGTAAAGTTAGGTTATTTATTTGGCTTTTTTTTTGTTTCTTGATGTAAGCCTGTAATGCTATGAACCTTCCCCTTAGCACTGCTTTTACAGTGTCCCATAAGTTTTGGGTTGTTGTGTTTTCATTTTCATTCATTTCTATACATATTTTGATTTCTTTTTTGATTTCTTCTATGATTTGTTGGTTATTCAGAAGCGTGTTATTTAGCCTCCATATGTTTGAATTTTTAACAATTTTTTTCCTGTAACTGAGATCTAATCTTACTGCACTGTGGTCAGAAAAGGTGACTGGAATGATTTCAACTTTTCTGAATTTTCCCAGACCAGATTTATGGCCCAGGATGTGATCTATTCTGGAGAAGGTTCCGTGTGCACTTGAGAAAAAGGTGAATTTGATTGTTTTGGGGTGAAATGTCCTATAGATATCAATAATGCTCTTACAAAGAGAACTCACAGAGCTCCCTAGCTCCTTTTTCCCCGTGAGAATACAGTAAGTCCCTTACATAGAAATTTTCAAATTGCCCACTTTCAAAGATTCGAACTTGCATTCGCTTGGTCAATCTGTTAAGCTAGTTCATGTGTCTGGTGGACATTGTCACATGTGTGCATCCTCTGCAATTGGTTGTGTGTTTTGTATTTTACAGCACAGTGCTGTATAGAGTACATTACTGCACTACTTTTTTTTCATTTATTTTTATTAGTTGGAGGCTAATTACTTTACAATATTGTAGTGGTTTTTGCCACACACTGACATGAATCAGCCATGGATTTACATGTATTCCCCAGCCCGATTCCCCCTCCCACCTCCCTCTCTACCCGCTCCCTCTGAGTCTTCCCAGTGCACCAGGCCCGAGCACTTGTCTCATGCATCCAACCTGGGCTGGTGATCTGTTTCACCCTAGATAATATACATGTTTCGATGCTGTTCTCTCGAAACATCCCACCCTCGCCTTCTCCCACAGAGTCCAAAAGTCTGTTCTGTACATCTGTGTCTCTTTTTCTGTTTTGCATATAGGGTTATCATTACCATCTTTCTAAATTCCATATATATGTGTTAGTATACTGTAATGGTCTTTATCTTTCTGGCTTACTTCACTCTGTACTACTTTTATTTCTAGCCCAGGATGTCGGGAAGCATGTGTAAAAATAACAGTACATAAGTCATTCTGTTAGTTGGGTACTAAGGCTAACTTTGTTGGACTTCTGAATAAATTGGGCTTACATGTGCACTCTCAGAATGGAACTCGTTCTAATGCAAGAGACTACCTATAGGTGAAAAGTCTGCAATCCAAAAAGGGATCTCATCTGACCCTACTGCTACCCGTATCTTATACCTCTAGCCTCCAGAATTGTGAGAAATAAATTTCTGATGTTTGCAAGCAACTCTGTGCCTTGTATTTTGTTATAGCAGCCCAAATGGACAGGCAAATAGACATGCAAATAGACACACATGCACATTAAGAATATGATAAAGGTAGTTATTTTACACTGGGAGAGGAGAATTTTTTCAACAAATTTTGATGCATTATTTAATAAACTTCTGAAAAACATATAAACTTTAAGAATACTTTTACTACATGCCATAATGAGTTCCCTAACTGGAATGTGATTTATCGATCTTTGATTGGCAATGCTCACTTATGCTTCAAAATTAAATTCAAGAACTGCCCTCTCCCCTCCCCTTCTCTCTTTGCTGAGTAACTCATCATAAAGCAATTAGGTGAGATCAGTCCAGACAGGCATCCATGACAGTAGGGCATGGAGCAATAGTGGGCCAGAGTGAGATGTTAAAGGTGAAGGAGTGGTGAAGAGGATGTTCATACAGTCAGAGTAGCCTAGTATGGAGAGTCAGAACTCAAATAAAGTGAAGTGATGAGATCCACAAGAGCAGGGAAGGGAGGTGTGTAGTATGTGATGTCAGTACTTGATCAGGGAAAACAGAATATCCATGCTAGGGCGTGCCATGGGCAGTCCGTGCCAAAGTGGAATTAAGACACCTTCACAGAGCAGTCTGCCATAAAATTCAGTTAATCTGGAGAATATTAAACAGGAGTCTAGCCAGGCATGAAGAGTAAAAGCCTCGGTCCAGAGAAGAAGAAATCCACAAGGATGAGGCAGATTTGTGTAGAAAGTCAGAGGCCAAGCAAGGTGAGGAGGGCATCCATGGATGGAGGTGGGGCAGGTCTGTGTGCGCAGTTAGAGGCTGAGTGGAACAAGGAGAGTATCTGCACACGGGGGTGTACCAGTGCAAAGTATCAAAGCCCAAGCATGATAAGGGGAGTACACTTATGAAAGGACTGCCTGGTGTGGGTGTCAGGGCCTGAATATGTTGAGAAAGACATTCAAATGGTTTGGGGACAGTCCAACATTTTGTGATATCAGAGACTGAGCTATCTACAGAGGATACACACAGAGAGGAATGTACGTGCACAAGTACACTTCCCAGACTGTGTCCAATGATCGATGAACCGGGAAATAGTGAATACATACAGATCTCCTATATTGGATTCTAAATTTCATTTTAAGCTAAAAATAATCAGGACTTCCTGGAGAAACTGTAAATTCCATGGCTAGGGCAGGGAAAATACAAGATGAGCCTGGAATATCTTTTACCAAAAGCATCAAATTGTTCAAAGAATGATGGGGAGATGTCAAAAGGACAAAGAGGCCAGCTTGAGGATGTTCCAACTGTCCAAGGCTGGAAAAATGTGAACATCAAAATAAATAATGATAGTGACAGATCATGATTCCTTTAGTAAATAGAGACTATTAATCAAATTTATATAAATAAATTAATAAATTTAAACTTTAGTGAGGAATAAAATATTTATATCCTTTAAAATAGAAAAGAATGTGTTAATTACAAGCTAGGGGAGAGTAACTTGACAGTGGAGAATCTTGACAGCAACCACTTTATTCAAGTGGTCCAAGTGGTCATCTTCAATGAAATCATATACCTCCTGATAGAATGAGATGATATGGACAGAGTATCATTTCCGTCATTTTCTTGTCAAAGATGCAAAACATAAAACTCATCATGAGCAAATACTGGATGGAGCAAAATTGGGGAGATTTGTGCAAATTAACCGGCCTTTAGTTTTGGCATGGGAGTAACACTTCCTCATAGAATGAGCTGGGAAATGTTCCTTTCCACTTCTATGAATACATTTCAAATGCATGTATGGAGAATTGGCATGATTTTAATTTGTTTAAATATTTGGTAGAATTCAGCAGCGAGGCTATCTGGGTCTAGGTAGGGTGGGTTGCAGGGGGACTTTTGTGAGGTGGGTTGGGCAAGAAATTTTAAAATTACTAACTTTATCTCTTTGCTTTTCAAATTTCATTTTCTTCTTGAGTTAATATCAGTCATTCGTGTATTTCTGGAAATTTCTCCTTTTCATCTAAATTTTCTAATTAGCACCATGGTATTCCTTTATAATGATATTTATTTCTTTAAAGCTGGTAGTAATTTTTCCTTTTTTATTCCTAGTTTTAGTGATTTGAGTCTTTTTCCTCCCTTGATAAAAATATCGCTAAACTTGTGTCAATTTATCGACCTTTCAAGTGTCAAAATTATTTTCTACTTTCTCTTGTGATTCTTTGTTTGACCCTTTGTTTATGTAGGAGGATGTTGCTTAACTTCCACATATTTGTTTCTCAAAATGTATTATTCTCTAATTTCATCACATTCAGAGGACATACTTGATATAATTTGAGCCCTTCATATTTATTTAGGTTTGTCTTATGTCCTAGCATATAGGGTATCCTGGAGAATGTTCCATGGACTCTTAAAAAGAATGAATATCCTGTATTGGACAAATTGCTCTGTAGATGCCTGTTAGGTCCAGCTGGTTTATATTATCTTTCAAGTTCTCTATTTCATAGTTGATCTGCCTAGTCTTTCTATCCCTTATTGAAAGTCGATTAGTAAGACCTAGCAATTATTGTTGAATTGTCTATTTCTCTCTTCAATTATGTCAGTTTTTTTTTTTTCTCCATGCCCTTTTTGGATGTCTTCCTAGTTGCATTGGTATGTCTTCCTAGTAGAGTCACCTGTTTATTACTATAAAATGTCCTTTTTTATCCCTGGCAACAGTTTTTAATAAAAATCATTTCTACTTGACATTAGTACAGTATAGCCAATTCTCTCTTTGGTTGCTGTTGGCATGCTATATATTTTTCAGTCATTTCACTTAAGAGCTATATCTTTGACTCTAAATGATGTCTCCCATAGATAGCATAGAGTTGGATCTTTGTTTTTTATCTAGTGTAAAAAAAATTGCTTTTTGATTAGATTGTTCAGTTCATTCATATTTTATATCATTATTAACATGATCAAATTTATGACTGCCATTTTAGTTTTTGTTTTTTTCTAAAATTCATATTTTGGCCCTTTTTATCTTTATCACCTTGATAAGTAAATGAATGTTTTCAGGGTAGCATTTGGTTCGCATTAATGATATATTTAAAATTTTATTTTTTAAGTGACTACACTAGGACTTGCCATATCCATATTAACTTAGCTCTACTTCATATTTGTACTCACTTAACAACAGTGAGAATAATCATCAACGTCCTGGTTAACAGTGAACTAAACTGGAAAGCAATGGGTGAATTTAGTTCAGATGACCATTATAATGACTACTGTGGGCAAGAATCCCATAGAAGAAATGGAGGAGTACTCATAATCTACAAAAAAATTCCCGATACACACTACTTGGGTGCAACCTCCAAAATAACAGAATGATATCGGGTCATTTCCAAGGCAAGCCATTCAACATCACAGTAATTCAAGTTCATTCCACTGCCACAGATGCCAAAGAACCTGAAGCTGATCAATCCTGTGAAGACCTAGAAAACCTACTAGAACTAACACCAGTAACAGATGTTGTATTCATCAGTGGGGATTGGTATGCCAAAGTAGGAAGTCAAGAGCTATCTGGAATAACAGGCAAGATTAGCCTTGGGGAAGAAAAGGAAGAAGGGCAAAGGCTAACTGAATTCTGCCAAGACAATGCACTCGTCATAGCCAATACCCTTCTCAACAACACACGAAATGAGCTTACACATGGACATCACCAAATGGGCAATAGCAAATCAAACTGATTACATTCTTTGTAGCCAAAGATGGTGAAGCTGTATGCTGTCAGAAAAAAACAAGACCTGGAGTTGACTGTGGCTCTGTTCATCAGCTTCTGATAGCAAAATTCAGGCTGAAAGTAAAGTCAGTGGGTAATCCAGTGGCATAGTCAGGTACGACTGAAATCCAATCCCCTATGAATATGCAGTGGAGGTAACAAATAGATTCAAGGGATTAGACCTAGTTAACAGCATGCCTGAAGAACTACGAACGGGATGTCCGTAATACTGTACAGGAGGCAGTGAGCAAAGCCATCCCAAAGGAAATGAAAAGCAAGAAGGCAAAGGGGTTATCTCAGGAGGCTTTCAAATAGCTGAAGAAAGAAGAGAAGAAAAATCAAGAAAGAAAGGGAAAGCTACATTCAATTAAGAGCAGCATTTCAAAGAAGAGGACCAAGAGACAAGAAGGCCATCATCAATGAACAGTGCATTAAAATGAGAAGAAAACAACAGAAGGAGAAAAATAGAGATCTCTTTGTGAAAATTGGAAATATCAAGGGAGCATTTTGGCCACAGATGAGCACAATAAAGAACAGTGATTGTACAGACCTGATAGACACTGAGGAGATCAAGAAGTGATGGAAAGCATACACAGAAGAACTGTATGAAAAAGCTCCTGATGAACTGACTTATTATGATGCTGTAGTCCGTCACCCAGGGTCAGACATTCTGGAGCAGGAAGTCAAGAGGGCCTAAGAAGCACTACAGCTAATAAAAGTAGAGGATGCGATGGAATTCCAGTGGAACTATGCAATTCTCCAAAGGATTATGCCATCATGGTGCTGCATTCAATGTGTCAGCATATCTGGAAGACCCAGCAGGGGCCACAGAACTGCAAAAGGTCAATCCTCATCCCAATTCCCAGGAAGGGTAGTCCTGAAGAATGTGCTAAGCATCTGACAATTTAAAAACTTGAGTAATGAGAACATAGTTTCTGAAAACCATATGAAGAAGGCACATAATAAAGTCAAGATTCTGCTAAAATACATATATGCTTATAAGTAAAACTTCAGGGTAAGTGTACAACTGCAACAGCAACTGGTACTAGTACAGATTTAGTTCACATCTATCAAGTATATTAAAAAATCAAAACAAATGATATTAGGCAAGTTGCCTGACCACTCTGTGCTTCCACTTCTGAGCTGTATAATCTTAGGCAAGCTGTCTAACCCAACCATGCTCCCACATGTGATATGTGTGATCTTAGGCAAGTTTACTAACCCCTCTGGGCTTCCACTTCTGTCCTATATGATCTTAGGCAAGTTGCCTGACGTCTCCTTGCTGCCCCTCCTCAGCTCTTAAGCAAGTTATCTCACTGCTCAGTGCTTCTGTATCTGTGCTGTGTTCAGTTCACTTCAGCTCTTAGTCCTGTCTGACTCTTTGCAACCCCAGGGACTGCAGGAGGCCAGGCTTCCCTGTTCATCACCAACTCCCACAGCTTGCTCAAACTCCTGTACGTCGAGCTGGTGCTGTCATTCAACCTACTCATCCTCATTCATTCCCTTGTCCTCCTGCCTTCAACCTCTCCCAGCATCTGGATCTTTTCCAATGAGTCAGTACTTCCCATCAGGTGGCCAAAGTAAGGGAGCTTCAGCATCAGCATCAGTACTTCCAATGAATATTCAGGACTGATTTCCTTTATGATGGACTGGTTTCATCTCCTTGCAGTCCAATGGATTCTGAAGAGTCTTCTCCAACACCACAGTTCTAAAGCATCAATTCTTCGGTGCTCAGCTTTCTTTCTACACATGACTACTGGAAAAACCATGGCTTTGATGAGATGGAGCTTTGTCGCCAAAGTAATGTCTCTGCTTTTTCATATGCTGTCCTGGTTTGTCATAGCTTTTCTTCCAAGGAATAAGCCTCCTTTTATTTCCTGGCTGCAGTAATCATCTGCAGTCATTTTGGAGCCTAAGAAAATAGAGTTTGTCACTATTTTCACTGTTTCTCTATCTATTTCTTATGAAGTGATGGGACCAGATGCCATGATCTTTGTTTTTTAAAAGTTGAACCTTACCAGCTTTGTCACTCTCTTCTTTCACTTTCATCAAGAGGATCTTTAGTTCCTCTTCACTTGCTACCATAAGGGTGGTGCCATGTGCATATCTGAGGTTATTGATATTTCTCCTGGTAATCTTGATTCCACCTTGCGTTTCCTTGATTCAACCTTGTGCTTCATCCAGCCCAGCATTTTGCACTCTCTACTCTGCATATAAGTTAAATGAGCATGGTGATTGTACACAGCTTGTCATATTCCATTCCCAATTTGGAACCAAACTGTTGTTCCATGTCTGGTTCTAGATGTTGCTTCCTGACCCACATACAGATTTCTCAGGAGGCAGATAAGGTGGCCTGGCACTCCCATCTCTTTAAAAATATTCCACAGTTTGTTGTGATCTACACAGACAAAGGCTTTGGTGTTGTCAATAAAGCGGAAGTAGATGTTTTCCTGAAACTCTCTTGCTTTTTCTATGATCCTATGGATGTTGGCAATTTGGTCTCTGGTTCTACTGCCTTTGCTAAATCCAGCTTGGATATCTGGAAGCTCTGCATTCACAAACTGATGAAGCCTAACTTGGAGAATCTTGAGCATTCCTTTGTCAGCGTGTGAGATGAGTGTCATTGTGCTCTAGTCTGAACATTCTTTGGAATTGCCTTTCTTTTGGATTGCAAAGAAAACTGACCTTTTCCAGTCCTGTGGCCACTGCTGAGTTTTCCAAATTTGCTGACATATTGAGTGCAGCACTTTAACAACAACATCTTTCAGAATTTCAAACAGCTCAACTGGAATCCCATCATCTCCACTAGCTTTGTTCATAGTGATGCTTCCTAAGGTTGATGTGATTTTGTATTCCAGGATGTCTGGCTCGAGGTGAGTGATCACACCATCATAGTTATCTGGGTCAGTAAAGCTTATCTGTATAGTTCTTCTGTGTATTCTTGTCCTCTTCTTAATATCTTCTGCTTCTGTTATGTCCACAAAGTTTCTGTGTTTTATCGTGCCTATATTTGCATGAAATATTTCCTGTGATACCTGTAATTTTCTTGAAGAGGTTGCTATTCTTTCCCATTCAGTTGTTTTCCTCTATTTCTTTGCACTGATCACTGAGGACACTTTCTTATCTCTCCTTGCTATTCTTTGGAACTCTGCATTCAGATGGGTATATCCTTCCTTTTCTCCTTTGCCTTTCACTTCTTTTCTTTGCTCACTTATTTGTAAGGCCTCCTCAGACAACCATTTTGCTTTTTTTAGTTTATTTCTCAGGAATGGTCTTGATCACCACCTCCTGTGCAATATCACGAACCTCTGTCCATAGTTCTTCCTGTACTCTGTCTATCAGATTTAATCCCATGAATCTATCTGTCACTTCCACTGTAAAACCATAAGGGATTTGATGTAGGTCACATCTAAATTGTCTCATGGTTTCCCTATTTCTTCAGTTTAAGTCTGAATTTGGCAATCAGTAGTTCATGCTTTGAGTCAGAGTCAGCTCCCAGTCTTCCTTTTGCTGACTATAAAGCACTTCTCCATCTTCGGTTGCAAGAAACACAATCATTCTGATTTTGGTATTGACCACCTGGTGAGGTCCATGTTTTCTGTCGTCTCTGGTGTTGTTGGAAAAGGTTGTTTGCTATGACCACTGCATTCTCTTGGCAAAACTCTGTTAGTCTTTGCCCTGCTTTCCATTTTTTACTGCAAGGCCAAACTTGCTTGTAATGGGAGGTATCTCTTGATATCCTGCTTTTGCATTCCAGTCCCCTGTGAAGAAAAGGGCATCTTTTTTGGTGTTAGTTCTAGGTCTTGTATTCACAGAACCATTCAACTTCAGCTTCTTTGGCATTAGTGGTTGGGGCATAGACTTGGATTACTGTGATATTGAACGGTTTCCCTTGGAAACGAAGACAGATTTTTTTGTCCTTTTTGAGATTGCACCCATCCCACAGGAGGCAAGTAGCCTACCCTGTCTGTGCTTCCATAGCTCAGCTATGTGGTCTTAGGCCTGTTGCCTGGCCTCTCTGTTCTTTCACTTCTGAGCTCTGTGATCTTAGCCAAGTTGCCTGTAGGCACTATTCTTACATATCTGAACTGTGTGGACTTAGGAAAGTTGCCTAAACTCTCTGTGCTTCCGCATCTGAGCTGTGTCATTTTAGGCAAGTTTGCAATCCTCCCTGCTTCCACTTCTGAACTGCGTGAACTTAGGTAAGTTGCCTGATCTCTCTGTGCTTTCACTTTGAAGCTGTGTGATCTTAGGTAATTTGCCTGACATCTCTGTGTCTCCACATCTGAGCTGTGTGATCTTATGGTAGTTCCTTACCTCTGTGTTTCCACATGTCAGCTGTATGATCTTAGGCAATTTGGCTGACCTCTCTGTGATTCCACTTGTGATCTGTGTTATATTAGCAAGTTGCCTCATACCTCTGTGGCTTCGTCTTCTGAGCAGTTTGATCTTCAGGAAGTTGCCTGACCTCTCTGTGCTTCCACAGCTGAGCGGTGTAATCGAGAGAAGTCACCTTACTTCTCTGTGCTTCCATATATGAGCTCTGTGACTCGAGGCAAGTTGCCTAACCTCCCTATGCTTCCACATCTGTGCTAGTTGTCTTGGGGAAAATTGAAAGTTTGTGTGTATCCATATCTGAGCTATGTGACCATAAAAATCTGCTTAACTCCTAGGTGCTTCCACTCCACTTTGAAGCTGTTTGATCTTACCTAAGTTGGCTAATCTCTCTGTGCTTCTGCTTCTGAGGTGTATGATCTCAGACAAGATGCCTGACAGACATCTCCTTGCATCCACTTATGAACTGTGTGTTCTTAGGCATGTTGCCTGACCTCTCTGTTCTTCAACATCTGAGCTGTTTGATCTTATGAAAGTTGCATCAACTCTCTGTGCTTCAACTTCTGGGCTGTGTGACCTTAGGTATATTGCCTATCAGCTCTTTGCTTCCATATCTGAACTGTGTTACCCTAGGCAAGTTGCCCATCCTCTCTGTGTCTACCCTTCAGAGCCCTGTGATCATCCTCAATTTGATGGAGCACTCTGTGCTTCCACTTAAGAGCTGATCTTAGGCAAGTTGCCTGAACTCTCTGTGCTTCCACTTCTCAGCTGTGATGTCTTAGGCAAGTTTCCTAACTTCTTGTGCTTTCATATCTGCATTCTGTAACCTTTGCAAGTGGCCTAACAACTCCGTGCTTCCACTTCTCAGCTGTTAGATATTGTGCAAGTTGGCTAACCTCTCTGTGCTTCCACTTCTGTGTTTTGTGACCTTAGGTTAGTTGCCTAAACTCTCTATGGTTCCCCTTCTGAACTGTGTGATCTTAGACAAGCTGCACAAACTCTCTGTGCTTCAACTTCTAACCTATGTGATAGTCGGCATGTTGCCTGATTTCTCTGTGCTTCCCCTTATGAGCTGTGTGTTCTAGGCAAGTTGTGTGGTCTCTGTGGTTCCACATCTGAGGTGTGTGTTCTTAAGCCACTTTTGTAACATCTCTGTGCTTCCACTTATAGGCTGTGTGAACTTAGATAAGTTGCCTCACCTCCCTATTTTTCTACGTATGAACTGTGTGACCTTAGGCATCTGACCTGTACTTCCACTTAAGAGCTGTTTGATCTTAGGGAAGTTGCCTGAACTCTCTCAAGGCTTCACTGTCCATTCCCAACTCCCAGAGCTTGCTGAAACTCCTGTATATAGAGTCGGTGATGCCATCCAACTTAGTCATCCTCTATCATCCACTTGGAATCCTGCAATCAAAATTTCCCGGCATTTGGGTCTTTTCCAGTGAGTCAGTTTTTCGCATCAGGTGGCCAATGTATTGGAGCTTCAGCTCCAACATCAGTCCTTCCAGTTTATGTTCAGGACTGATTTCCTTTAGGATGGACTGGTTTCATCTCCTTGAACTCCAAGAGGCTGTCAAGAGTCTTCTCCAGCTCCCCAGTTCAAAAATCATTTCTTCTATGTTCAGCTCTCTTTACTGTCCAACTCTCACATCCATATATGACTACTGGAAAAACAATAGCTATGACTAGACGGACCTTTGTCAGCAAAGTAATGTCTCTGCTTTTTCATATGCTGTCTAGATTGGTCAAATCTTTTCTTCCAGGGAGAAGCATCTTTTAATTTCCTGGCTGCACTCACCATCTGCAGTCATTTCGGAGCCCAAGAAAATAAAGTCTGATACTCTTTTCATTGTTTCTCCATCTATTTGCCGTGAAGTGATGGGACCAGATGCCATGAACTTCCTTTTTTGAATGTTGAGTTTTAAGCCAGCTTTTTCACTCTCCTCTTTCACTTTCATCAAGAGGCTCTTTAGTTGCTCTTTGCTTCCAGCCATAAGTGCGGTGTCATCTGCACATTTGAGGTTATTGATATGTCTCCCAGCAATCTCGATTCCACCTTGTGCTTCATTCAGCCTGCCGTTTCACAAGATACACTCTGCATATAAGTTAAATTAGCAGGGTGATTATATACAGCCTTGTTGAACTCCTTTCCCAGTTTAGAACCAGTCTGCTGTTCCATGTCCAGTTCCAACTATTGCTTCTTGACCCACACACAGATTTCTCAGGAAACAGGTAAGGTGATCTGGTATCCCCATCTCTTTAAGAATATTCCACAGTTTGTTGTGATCCATGAAAATACTTTGGTGTAGTCAGTGAAACAGAAGTAGATGTGTTTCTGGTACTCTTGCTTTTTCTGTGATACAATGGATGTTTCCAATTTGATCTCTGGTTCCTCTTTGTTAAATTTAGCGTGAATATCTAGAATTTCTCAGTTCATTGTCTGTTGAAGCCTAGCTGAGAGAATTTGGAGCATTTCTTTGCTAGCGTGACAGATGATTGCCATTGTGAGGTCGTTTCAACATTCTTTGGCATTGCCTTTCATTGGGATTGCAATAAAACTGACCAATTCCAGTCCTGTGGCTACTGCTGAGTTTTCTATATTTCCTGGCATATTGAGTGCAGTCCTCACTTTATCATCTTTTCAGATTTGAAATAGCTCAACTGGAATCCCATCATCTACATTAGCTTTGTTCATAGTGATGCTTTCTCATCCCCACGTGACTTTGCATTCCAGGATGCCTGGCTCTAGGTGAGTGATCACACCATCATGGTTATCTGGGTAATTAAGATCATTTTGGTATAGTTCTTCCATGTATACTTACCACCTCTTTTTAATACCTTCTGCTCCTTTTAGGTCCATACCGTTTCTGTCCTTTATTGTGTCCTTATCTTAGGCTTGAGAGATAAAAGAATTCATGGGAAGAGATTCACACTATATGAAAAAAAAACCTCAAGTAGTAGTGGCTTGCCATTGAGCTGCCATTTGCACTGGTGGTGGGATGATTTTCAGTGCTCTAATGAGTAAGCCCACCAGTCTACTTCAGGCTCACTTTGCACTAGGCCAATCCATGGTAACGACTTAAAGTAAGCTGCTTATGTATATGCCTTCATGTGAAAGAGCAATGCTGAGTTAATTTCCTTCCATTTCAAATAATGACTAATATTTATATTGATAAAGTTAATGTACTGTGGAGTACAATAATCATTTGCCTCATTCTCAACATTGTTTAATTTATATTGCTATTTTTGGCTTCAGTGAAAGTATTTTCCTTTTTTAATATTCTATTTTTATACTGGAGGACAATTGGTTAGCAATGTTGTGATAGTTTATGTCTACAGCAAAGCGACTCAGTTATACATATATCTATTCTTTTTCAAATTCTTTTCCTGCTTATGTCCTTACAGAGTATTCAGCAGAGTTTCCTGTGCTATTGAGTAGGTCCCTGTTGGTTATGCATTTTAAATACAGCAGTGTGTACCTGTCAATCCCAAACATAGTTAACTGAAATATGTCTTTTATCATGAGTCACTTTAAATTAGTGTTGGAAGTAAACATAATGTACATTTTATTAATGATAACATATTAATTAGAAAAAATATTCATTAAGCACATTACCAGACATTAGAAGACAAGTGTCTTAAGATTTCTATTCTCTTGAAAATCAAAAACATAGGAAAATATTGAGTAAAATAGCCTTCCCCCCAAGAGAACTAGCAAATTCTCTTTACTGCAGAAAAACAAAAATGTTTATAACTGAACTACAAGACTCTAGGTGAAACTAGTTAAAACTGATCATTAGACATTCTATAAATCTATGTTCCGTTTAGGTGCTTGCTAATTTATCTTCTCTGTTTATGGATTATATCGAAGAGCATTTGGACCTTCAAAATTACAGAATCACTGAGAGAAAATTAATTGTTACGAATAGCAAACAGTTTAGGTACTGTCATTTTTTAAATATAACTTATTCAATAACCATACCAACATATTTTATGATTGCTCTCTAGTTCTATCAATACATATTGACTCATTAGAATCTTAGTGGAGAAGAGGCACAGATTATTAAAAACTTGAATAATGAGCATGTAGTTTCTCAAAACTATATGAAGAAGACACATAATAAGTCAAGATTCTGATAAAATATATATTTGCTTGTAATAAAACTTCAGGGTAAATGTACCACTGCAACTGCAACTGGTACAAATGCAGATTTGGTTATCATCTAGTAAGTATATAAGAGAATCTAAACAAACTGAAAAAAATGGGGGAAGCAAGTTCATGCTGAACTTAAACTTTTGCATCGAGGCATTCAACATTAGTGGACAAAGCGATACTCAGGAAAAGAAAACGTGCTCAGTGTTATACATGATTTCAAGTTATGAGTCGTTCAAGAAAAAAAATTATTAGAGGACTAATTAAGCAAAGTAATCACTGATGGTATAAACAGCAGCAGAAGTTTTGCTGAGCAGAAGATCTATTTAAACCTCAGATTAAAGATAAAACTCCTGAAGAATTGATGGTAATAAAACACAATGGAAATGGTGCAACGGATATATGAAAATAAGATAACGCTTTAGAGTAGACTGGTGAAACTAAAACAATGAGATACCACTACATTTAATGGAATGGTCAAATACAAAATTCTGACAAACCAGTTACTGGCAAAGATGAGGAACAATAGGAACTCTCATTTGTTGTTAATCGATTGCAAAATGGTAGAATCACTTTGGAAGCAATTTCTTACAGAGTTATTATACATTTATATACAGAGTTGTTCTACAACATGATCTATCAATTACACTCCTAGATTGTTCAGCAAATGATTTGATAGTTAATGCCCACACAAAAACATGCACATGAATTTTATAACAGCTTAATTCATACTCTCTCTCTCTCTCTCACCCACAAATTGGAAGCAGTGAACTATAAAATCACAAAAAGAAATGGATGAAACCTGAATGAACGTTATTAAGTAAAATAAGCTAGTCTGGAAAAGGTTAAACACTGCAAGCTGATAATTATACCACACTCTGGAAAAGGTCAAACTGTAGAGCAAGTAAAAATTATCAGAGGCTTCTTTCTTTTGCTTCAGAAGAGTTTTATTAGTTTGGATAAGTTATGTCAACACCTTATCCTCTCCTACTTTGACACACAAATCCACTCATTCAGAGTCTTCTTCGCACCAGAGTTCATACACTGTAATGGTATCGTGTGCGTCTGCGGGAACCTCAACATTGGGAGGGCTGAGGTTACTGCAGGTTGCCGCGGCAAGTTTCAGATTCCGCACCCTGGACACAAATTTCACAAGGTCCATCTCGAGCTGGGTTAAGGTAGCGAACATATAGTCCTTGTCTGGGGAGGCCTTTTTCTTTTTCTGTCCCAGAGAGCCAAATGAACCACCCTGACAGGCAGGAGGAGTCTGCACATTACTCTCACCACTCTCTCCTGTCAACTTCACTGTCAGGTACATGAGCACAATGAAGAAAAGCCCGAGTAACACCATCTTAAGCCAGTCCTGGGCATGCTCTGGTTGATTCTGCTGAATTAAACAGTGTCCTCCGCAGAGCACCTGACGCTGGAGTTCTTCGGCTGTCTCTCTCAGGGAAGTAAACATTAAGCCGTCGACATAGGTAACGGCCATGGAAAAGCACAGGAACCATTGGACGGACCACATGGTGAGCCGAGAGGAAACAGCTCCTGGTGTGCTGGTCTGCGCTGGCACCTGGAGACTGAGGACCAGCCAAGCTTGGCCCTTGGTGATGTCACAATGGGCCCCGCCCCAGCCAGAACCCACGTGGTCGTTGTGATGACTTCAGGGCAGAGGGTAAGGAGGCTTGTGGGGGTCAATTGGGAGTAGGGCTTAAAGGGAAATGGCGACATTCCCAGAGGGCAATTGAAAAAGAGGACTGACAGAAGAAGAGGGAGTGACAGAATGCCATTTCCATGCCAGTGTATTCTTTCTCAACCTGGTGCTCTCCCGGGAGGGTGGTTCCATCTTCGATTTTCATTATTCCATTTGTTGAATCCAGACCCTGGGCTGAGCAGAGCAGGCCCATGGGCATGTGCCCCTGTGGAGCAGAGGGACAAGTGGGAAAGTAAGATATTAAACCAGAGGCCACAAACTAGAAGCCACTGATGTGTTTTGTGTGGCTGCACTGTTCCTAAAAATGACTGTGCTCAGTCGCTGTCGTGTCTGACTCCTTGAGACCCCATGGACAGTAGCCCACCAGCTCCTCAATCCCTGGGATTTCCCAGGCAAGAATATTGGAGTGGCTTGCCATTTCCATCTCCAAGCATAGAGGCTGCTTTAGGGCAGTGAAACTATTCTGTATGATGTTATGGAAATTACGTGACACTACATATTTGTGAAAATTGGAAGAACCTTACAGCACACAATTAAATCAATGCATGTATATTTTTAAAAACTTTGACATCAAGAATGGAATGCAGAATTTGACTAAAGAATGGAATTATATTACAAATGTATGAAACCACCTCACTAAGATCCCCTGACTTAAGTAACTTTGGAAATGAATGGAGTTTGCAAGACTGAAAGTAAAATATAAAAGCAGTGTAATCTAGTTGATAGTGTTGTTTCTCGTAGGGGTACAGGTTAACAATCCTGATATTGTTACACATGCATACTTGAACAGTTAAATAGATGGCACATGAACATACATACATATATTTCTTTAACTTCTTAGCTGAAAGGTTTAAGAGAAATGATACTCCCAAAATCTGAAAGAAACAATTATGTAGAAATAAGCACAGATCTTGGATCCCAATACTCTTTTCCAATAAAAGGAACCAGGCTTGTTGGAGAAGTTACTGATTGTAGGGCTCAGAGAGGAAATATAGAAGAGAAGTCTGGGGGAATCTTATTGTATCACAAAGGAAGTGTTTAAAAAATTAAAAAAAAAATAAAAAAGCCCTGAAGTAACAGGGGTATGTCAAAGAAGACAGGAATGAGCTTCCAATGGCCAAAGCTATAACAAAATGAGCAACGTAATAAATTAGGTAAGTTATCTTTTGGGATTATACCCCAAAGTATAAAATGAATATCTACGGGTCCATACTGATATAAATAAATGATTGAATACATGTGAGAGAATAGACCAATTTCCCATGCAGAAGAATTTCAGATAATTGACTTAGGTAATTGTGCTCTCAAGGAGGTGGAGTGTAACTCCCTATTCCTTAAGAATGAGTTACACATGGTGACTTCATTCCAAAAAATACAACAATATGGAGAGGGAGAAAAAGAGTAACTTGACAGTGGAATAACCTGACAAACGCTATTTCAGCCAAGTGGTCAAGGTCAACATTACCAGGGATAAGGCATGTAGATTGTATCATGTGGTTAAAAAAAGGACACTCCATCTCAGCAGTCTTCATCCCCCCAAACCCGTGAAGTGAAAGTGAAAATGAAAGTCACTCAGTCATGTCTGACTCTTTGCAACCCCATGGACTATACTGTCCATGAAATTCTCTAGGCCAGAATACTGGAGTGGGTAGCCTTCCCTTCTCAGGGAGATCTTCCCAACCGAGAGATCAAACCCAGGTCTCCCCCAAAGCAGGTGAATTCTTTAACAATTGAACCACAAGAAAGACCCCCCAAAAAATCCATAGTCCCAGACTAATAGGAAAAGCATCAGACAAATCCAAGTTGAGGAACATTTTATAAAATATCTGACTAGTACTCCTCAAAACTATCAAGGTTGTGAAAAATAAAGGAAGTCTGAGAAATTGTCACATCCAAGAAGAGCCTAAAGAGACATCTGCTACATACAATGTAGGATCTGGGATGGGTTCCTGGATCAGAAAAAGGACATTGGGTAAAAACTAAGAAAATCTTAATAGGAAAAAAATCTTAGAAACAAAGTAGGCACTCTAGTGTATAACAATATGTGTGATATTTTGGAGCTTTCTGATACACAGCAGCTATCTTCGCTTTTTTGTTTGTAAAATCATTCTAAGGTTTTTTAAAGTTTATTTTTAAAACATAGAGCAGTAGAGGCACATTAACATTATTTGCTGATGACAGGAGACTTCAAAGAAAAGTACTCTATGCAGTCACCCTTTCCTATCCATGGGTTTTGCATGCAGGAATTCACGAAGTGTGGATTAAAAATATTTATTCAAAAAAGTTCCAGAAATTTCCAAAGATCAAAATTCAAATTTACCACATGCTGTCAACTTTGACATGTCATTTACATTGTATTAGGTATTATAAGTAATCTAGAGATGATTTAAAGTCTATGACAAGATATGTGCAGTGTATATGCAAATACTAAAATGCTATGCTACTTATTATAAGGGACTTGAACATCTGTGGATTTGGGTATTTGATCTTTGGTGGTGGTGTCTTAGAACCAATCTCCCACAAATATTGAGGGACAGCTATATTTAAAGGAAATTGAGCTAGATGGCTGGGTAAAAATAATAATGTACAGAACAGTCTTCCTACACACTAACAACCAGTTACATTTATAATGGAAGACACCATTTATAATAGCTAGAAACAGATAAACATTAAGAATATATTTAAGAACAAATATGCAATAGCTATTTGAAGAAAATTCTGAAATCCTACTGAAAAACACAATGAAAAGCATGATAAAATGGAAAGATGTATCTTTTGGGAGTATGAAAAGATTTTATACAGATATCAATTGTTCCCAAATTATTCTGAAATTATGATGAGATTTCAACAAAAATACTAATATGATTGGTATGAGAAATAAGCTAATTCTATAATATATGTGGAAAAATAAAAATGTTCTAAGAGGCAGGGCACTTCTGAAAAAGAAGATGAATGAGCAAGAAGGTTGTCCTTACTAGATTTTAAAGCGTATGGATAGCCTACAGTGCTTACATAGAGAAATACTGGCATACGACTAGTACTGGTACATGGTTAGACTTACAGCTCATGAGGTAAGACGTGAAAGCAGACATCAACTCAAATACACACACATACAGCATTTGTCGGAATGTGGCACCCCCCAAAATTCATGTTGTAAACCTAATGTCCAGTGTGATGATATTAGAAGGTGGGGCCTTAGGGAGATATTTAGGTCATGAGGGTGTAGCCCTCAAGAACGGAGATTAATGCTCTTACAAAGAGAACTCACAGAGCTCCAAAGCTCCTTTTGCCATGTGAGAACACAGTAAGTCCCTTACACAGGAATCTTCAAACTGAAATTTCAAAGATTCGAACTTGCATTCCCATGTCCAGTCACGTAAGTTAATTCACGTGTCTGGTGGACATTGTCACATGCGTGCATCCTCTACAAGTGGTTGTGCTTTTGTGTATTTTACAGCACAGTGCTGTATAGAGTACATTAGAACCCTACGTTGATTTCTAGCCCAGGATGTCTGAAAGCACGTGTAAAAGAGCAGTATACCCTATGACCCAGCAAACCCACTCCTAGGCATATACCCTGAGGAAACAAAAATTGAAAAAGACACATGTATCCCATTGTTCACTCCAGCACTATTTACAATAGCTAGAATATGGAAGCAACCTAGATGTCCATCAACACATGAATGGATAAAGGAGTTCTGGTGCTTATACACAATGGAATATTACTCAGTCATAAAAAGGAGTCAGTTCCAAAAGTTGAGTCAGTTCTAATAAGGTGGATCAGCTTCCCTTGTGGCTCAGCTGGTAAACAATCTGCCTGCAATACAGGACGCCTGGGTTCGATTCCTGGGCTGGGAAGATCCCCTGGAGAAAGGAAAGGCTACCTACTCCAGTATTCTGGCCTGGAGAAGTTTCCATGGACTGTATTGTCCATGGGGTCGCAAAGTGTTGGACACAACTGAGTGAATTTCAATTCACTAATAAGGTGGATGAACCTAGAACCTATTATACAGAGTGAAGTAACTCAGAAAGAGAAAGAGAAATATCATAACCCATATATATGGAATCTAGAGAAATGGTACCGAAGAACTTATTTACAGGGCAGCAGTGGAGAAAAAGACATTGAGGATAGACATATGGACATGGGAAGAGGGGAAGAGAGAGTGAGATATACGGAGTAAAGAGTATATATGGAGATATATATAGAGAGAGATATAGATATAGATGATATATGGATATAAACAATAACATGGAAACTTACATTACCATATGTAAAGTAGAAAGCAACGGGAATTTGCTGTATGGCTCAGGAAACTCAAACAGGGTCTCTGTATCAACCTAGAGAGGAGGGAGATAGGAGGGAGGTTCAAAAAGGAGGGGATATATGTATACCTATGGCTGATTCATGTTGAGGTTTGACAGAAAACAACAAAATTCTGTAAAGCAATTACCCTTCAATAAAAAAGTTAATTTTTAAAAAAAGCAACAGTATACAGCCGATTCTGTTATTTGGGTACTAAGGCTAACTTTGCTGGACTTATGAACAAATTGGGCTTAAAAGTGAACTCTCAGAATGGAACTTGTTCATACGCAGGAGACTTCCTATAGGTAAGAAGTCTGCAATTCAGAAAAGGACCCTCATCTGGCCATACTGCTACCCTGATCTTATACCTCTAGCCTCCAGAACTGTAAGAAATAAATTTCTGTTATTCACAAGCACCTCTATGCCTGGTATTTTGTTATAGCAGCCCAAATGCACTAAGATACATAGACACACATACTCATTAAGAATATGATAAAGGTAGAAGGTGTCATTTTACACTGGAGAAGGAAGTTTCTTCATCAACTAATGTTGATGCATTATGTAGTAACCCTCTGGGGGAAAAAATATAAACTTGAAGAATTATTTTTCTATACCCCATTTTTCACATATTAAGTTCCCTACTTGAAATGTGGTTTATCTATCTTTGATTGCAATGCTCACTTATGCTTCAAAATTCAATTCAAGAACCCCCTCTCTCTTCCCCTTCTCCCTCTTGCTGAGAAACTCATCACAACCGATTAGATGAGATCAATCAAGACAGATATCCATGACAGGGGTCATGGAGGCATAATGGGCCAGAGTGAGATGTTAGAAGTAAAATAGGGGTGTAGTGGATATCCATGCAGTCAGAGTAGCCTAGTATGGGGAGTCAGAACTCAAATAGGGTGTAGCATGTGTAGCAGAGATGTCAGAATTTGAGTAAGGAAAAAACGATGTCCATGCTAGGACATGTAATGGGCAGTCAGTGCCAAAGTGGGATTAGGAGACATTCACAGAGCAGAGCAGCTTGCTACAGGAGTCCGTTTAGCCCGGAGGATATTAAATAGGAAGCTGGCCAGGCATACAGAGTAAAAGCCTCAGTCCAGAGAAGACAAAATCCACAAGGAGGAGGCAGATTTGTGTAGAAAGTCAGAGGCCAAGCAAAGTGAGGAGGGCATTCATGGATGGAGGTGGGCCGGCTCCGAGTGGGCAGTTAGAGACTGAGTGGAACAAGGAGAGTGTCTGCACATGGGGGTGTGCCAGTGCAGAGTATCAGAGCCCAAGCAGGGCGAGGGGGTATGTTTATATAAGGGTTGCCTGGAGAGGGTGTCAGAGCCCGGATATGTTGAGAAAGGTATTCACATGAGTTGGGGACAATCCAGCATTTTGTGATATCAGAGTCTGAGCTATATCAGGAAGATACACACACACACAGAGGCATGCACACACATGTACACTTCCAACACTATGTCAATGAGAGGAACTGGGAAATAATGAGTACATACAGATCTCATATATTGGATTCTAAATTTCATTTTCCACTAAAAATACTTGAGGCTTCTTGGAGAAATTGTTAATTCCATGGATAGGACAGGAAAAGTACAAGATGAGCCTGGAATATCTTGTACCAAAAGCATCAAATTTTTCAGAGACTGATGGGGAGATGTCAAAAGGACAGAGAGCCAGGCTTAAGGAGGTTCTCACTGTCTGAGGCTGGAACAATGTGAACTTCAAAGTAAATAACAATAGTGACAGATCTTGATTCATTTAGTAAAATAAGAGAGCCTTAATCAAATAGGCACAAATAAATGAATACATCTAATTTTGGTGAGGCATAAAATATTTATATACTTTAAAATACAAAAAATTTTTAAAATACAAGATAGGGGAGAGTAACTTGACAGTGGAAAATCTTGTCAGCAACCACTTTAATCAAGTGACCCAAGTGAATATCATCAATATTGGGACACACTGAAATCATGAACCACCTGATAGAATGAGATTATATGAACACAGTATCATTTCTGTCATTTTCCTGTCAAAGATGCAAAACATGAAATTTGTCATGAGCAAATACTGGATGGAGCAAAATTGTGGAGAATTCTACAAAATAACTGACCTCTAGTTTTGTCATCAGAGTAATACTGCCTCATAGAATGAGTTGGGAAATGTTTCTTTCCACTTCTATGGACACATTTAGAATGTATGTGTGGAGAATTAGCATGATTTTTGGTTTAAATATTTGGCAGAGTTCAGCAGCGAGGCTATCGGGAACTAGGTAGGGTAAGGGGGGACTTTTGTGAGGTGGGCTGGGCAAAAAGTTTAAAAATGACTAACTCTATCTCTTGCTATTCAGATTTTCATTTTCTTCTTGAGTCAATTTCAGTCATTTGTGTATTTCCAGAAATTTGTCCATTTCATCTAAATTTTCTAACTAGCATCATGGTATTCCTTTACAATTATATTTATTTCTCTAAAGTTCGTAGCAATTTTTCATTTTTATTCTTAATTTTAGTAATTTGAGTCTTCTTCCTCCCTTGATCACATCGCTAAAGTTGTGTCAATTTATTGACCTTTCTCAGAGAAGGCAATGGCCCCCCGCCCCAGCACTCTTTTGCCTGGAACATCCCGTGGATGGAGGAGCCTGGTAGGCTGGAGTCCATTCGGTCCCGAAGAGTCGGACACGACTGAGCGACTTCAGTTTCACTTTTCTCTTTCATGTACTGGAGAAGGAAATGGCAACCCACTCCAGTGTTCTTGCCTGGAGAATCCCAGGGACGGGGGAGCCTAGTGGGCTGCCGTCTATGGGGTTGCACAGAGTCAGACACGACTGAAGCGACTTAGCAGCAGCAACAGCAGCAGCATTAACCTTTTTAAATAACCAAATTTTAATTTGTTGAGTATCTCTGTGGTTTTCCTATTCTCTATTCCATTAATTTTGCTCTAGAATTAATTGTTTACTATGACTGCCTATTTGAGTTTAGTTTGCTACATCCCCTCACATAGGTGTGGTGTGTTTTCTCTTTCATTCTTCTCAAAGTAAAGTTGATCCTTGAACAACAGGCATATGAACTGTGTAGGTCCATTTATACAAAGATTTTTTTTCAACAGTAAACTCTACAGCACTCCACCATCTGCAGCTGGTTGAATCTGCAGAGGTGAAATCACGGATTTGGAAGAACCACATAGAGGGCCAACTACAAGTTACATATGGATTTTTGACTGCAGAAAATGTGGTTGCCCTAAACCCCGCACTGTTGAAGAGACAAATGTATTTCTACTTTCTCTTGTGATTCTTTCTTTGACCCTTTGATTATTTAGGAGTATGCTGTTTAACTTCCACATATTTGTCTGTTTCTCAAGATGTTTTGTTTTCCAATTTTATTATATTCAGAGGATGGATTTGATATGGCTTGAACCCTTTAATATTTATTTAGGTTTGTCTTATGTCCTAGAATATAGGGTATTCTAGAGAATGTTCCCTGCACCCTTAAGAAGAATGCATATCCTGTACTGGATAAATTGCTCTATAGATATCTGTTAGGTCCATCTGGTTTCTATTCTCGTTCAAGATCTCTATTTCATTGTTGATCTTCTGCTAATCTTTCTATCCATTATCGAAAGTGGATTAGTAAAGTATAGCAATTATTGTTGAACTGTCTATTTCTTTCTTCAATTCTATCATTTTTTTTTCCTCCATGCATTTTTCTGTTGTTTTGTTAGGTGCATATATAATTATTATGTCTTCTTAATAGAGTCCCCTATTTATCATTATGAAATGTCCTTCTTTATCCCTAGTATCAATTTTTAATAAAAATCTTTTTTTTCTTTAGTACAGTATACCCAATTCTCCCTTTGGTTGATGTTTGCATTATGTGTATTTTTCAGTCATTTCATTTAAAATGTATATCTTTGACTCTAAATTATGCCTCCTGTAGAGAGCATATAGTTTTATCTTTGTTTTTTATCTAGTCTCAGAATATTTGCTTTTTGATTAGATTGTTCAATTCATTCATAATTTACATAATTATTCAGTTCAGTTCAGTCAATTAGTTGTGTCTGATCCTTTGAAATCCCATAGACTGCAGCACTCCAGGCTTCCCTGTCCATCACCAACTCCCAGAGCTTGCTAAAACTCATGGCCATTGAGTCGGTGTTGCCATCCAACCATTTCATCCTCTGTCATCCCCTTATCCTCCCTCCTTCAATCTTTCCCAGCATCTGGGTCTTTTTCAATGAGTCAGTTCTTCGCATCAGGTGGCCAAAGTATTGGAGTTTCAGCTTCGGCATCAGCCTTTCCAGTGAATATTCAGGACTGATTTCCGTTAGGATTGACTGGTTTGATCTCCTTGCAGTCCAAGGGACTCTCAAAAGTCTTCTCCAGCACCACATTTAAGATCATCAATTCTTGGGCATTCAGCTTTCTTTATAGTCCAATTCTCACATCCATACATGACTACTGGAAAAACCATAGCTTTGACCGGACGTTTGTTGGCAAAATAATGTCTCTACTTTTTAATATGCTGCCTAGGTTGGACATAGCTTTTCTTCCAAGGAGCAAGTGTCTTTTAATTTCATAGATGCAGTCACCATCTGCAGTGATGTTGGAGCAAAAATAATAATAATAACAATAAAGTCTCTCACTGTTTCTATTGTTTCCCCATCTTTTTGCCATGAAGTATTGGGACCGGATGTCATGATCTTAGTTTTCTGAATGTTGAATTTTAAGCCAGCTTTTCCACTCTTCTCTTTCATTTTCATCAAGAGGCTCTGTAGTTCATCTTCGCTTTCTGCCATAAGGGTGGTGTCACATGTGTGTCTGAGATTATTGATATTTCTCCTGGCAATCTTGATTCCAGCCTGTGCTTCATCCAGCCTAGCATTTTGCATCATTATTAATATGATCAAATTTATGGCTATTTTATTTTTTCCAAAATTCATGTTTTTTGTCCCTCTTTTTATCTTTATTGCCTTCATTTGTAAATGAAATTTTTCAGTGTAGCATTTGGCTTGCCTTAATGATATAGTTTAAGTTTTATTTTCTTAGTGACTACACTGGGACTTTCTGTATTCATATTAACTTATTAGCTCTACTTTATATTTTTCCTAACTTAATGACAGAATAATCATCAACATCCTGGGTAACAGTGAACTAAACTGGACCGGAATGGGTGAATTGAATTCAGATGACCATTGGATCAATTACTGTGGGCAAGAATCCTAAAGAAGAAATGGAGGAGAAATCATAATCAACAAAAGAATCCTGATATGCTCTACTTGGGTGCAACCTCCAACACGAAAGAATGATCTTGGTTCTTTCCAAGGCAAGCCATTCAGCATGACAGTAATTCAAGCCTATGCCCCTACCACAGATGCCAGAGAAGTTGAAGCTGCTCAGCCCTATGAAGACCTAGAAAACCTCCTAGAACTAACACCAAAACCAGATGTTCTATTCATCAGTGGGGACTGGTATGCCAAAGAAGGAAGTCAAGAGATACCTGGAGTGACAGGCAAGTTTGGCCTTGGAGAACAAAATGAAGCAGGGCAAAGGCTAACTGAGTTCTGCCAAGAGAATGCCCTCGTCAGAGCAAATACCCTTTCTAAGCAACGCAAGAGATAGGTTTACTCATTGACATCACCAAATGGTCAATACTGAAATCAGATTGATTACATTTTTTGTAGTCAAAGATGGAGAAGCTGTATGCAATCAGAAAGAAAGCAAGACCTGGAGCTGACTGTGGCTCTGTTCATCAGCTTCTCATAGCAAAATTCATGCTTAAGCTAAAGAATGCAGGGAAAACCAGTAGGACAGACATGTATAACTGAAATCCAATCCCCTATGAATATGCAGTGGAAGTAACAAATAGATTCAAGAGATTAGATCTAGTTAACAGTGTGGTTGAAGAACTATGGGCAGAGGTCCATAATACTGTACAGGAGGCAGCGAACAAAGCTATGCCAAAGAAAAAGAAAAGCAAGAAGTCAAAGAAGCTATCTCAGGA
Source organism: Muntiacus reevesi (assembly GCF_963930625.1). Classification (NCBI taxonomy): domain Eukaryota; kingdom Metazoa; phylum Chordata; class Mammalia; order Artiodactyla; family Cervidae; genus Muntiacus; species Muntiacus reevesi. The sequence goes on from NC_089271.1 coordinate 134,689,161, forward strand.
GGCTTTAAAATAGCTGAAGAAAGAAGAGAAGCAAAAACCAAGGGAGAAAGGAAAAGGTACATCCAAGGAAACACAGCGTTCCACAGGAAAACAGAGAGACAAGAAGGCATTAATCAATGAACAGTGCATAAAACCAGAAGAAAACAAGAGAAGGGAAAAGAATAGAGATCTCTTCATGAAAATTAGAAATATCAAGGGAATATTTCGGCCAAAGATGGGCACAATAAAGGACAGCAATGGTAGAGACCTAGTAGATGCTGAAGAGATCAAGAAGAGATGGAAGGCATACACATAAGCACTGTACGAAAAAGATCCTAATGAACCAGATTATTATGATGGTATGGTCAGTCACCCAGGGCCAGACATTCTGGAGTGTGAAGTCAAGAGGGCCTTAACTACTTTATTAACTACTGTTAATAAAGCTAGAGAATGCGACAGAATTCAGTAGAACTGTCAAAAACCCGAAAAGATGATGCCATCATGGTGTTACATTCAATATGTCAGCAAATCTGGAAGACCCAGCAGTGGCCACAGGACTTCAAAAGGTCAATCCTCATCCCAATTCCCAAGAAGGGTAGTACTGAAGAATGTGCTAAACTATCAGACAGCTACACTCATCTCCCATGCTAGTAAAAGTCAGGTTTAAAAACTTGCATGCTAGGCTTCAGCATTATTTGAACAAGAACTTCCAGCAACCTGGGTTTAGTAAAGGAAGAGGCACCAGAGATCAAATTGACAGTATTTGCTGGATCACAGAGAAAGCAAGAGCATGCCAAAAATCATCTATGTCTGTTTCATCGATTATGCTAAAGCCTCCGACTGTGTGGATCATAATAAATTAATGAAAGCTCTTAAAGAGATGAGAATACCAGACCCTCTTACCTGTCCCCTGAAAAACCTGTATATGGGTCAAGAAGCAACAGGTAGCACCCCATATGGACCAACTGATTGGTTCAAGATTGAGAAACAAGAGCCTCAATAAGTCGTGCTGGGAAAACAGATAGCTACATGTAAAAAAATGAAATTAGAACACTTCTTAACACCAAACACAAAAATAAGCTCAAAATGGATTAAAGGCCTAAATGTAAGACCAGAAACTATAAAACTCTTAGAGGAAAACACAGGCAGAATACTCGATGACATAAATCAAAGCAAGATCCTCTATGACTCACCTCCTAGAGTAATGGAAATAAAAACAAAACTAAACAAGTGGGACCTGATTAAACTTAAAACTTTTTCCAGCAAAAGAAACTATAAGCAAGGTGAAAAGGCAACCCTCAGAATGGGAGAAAATAACAAATGAAACAACTGACAAAGGATTAATTTCCAAAATATGCAAGCAGCTTATATAACTCAATAGCAGAAAAAACAAACAACTCAATCAAAAAGTGGGGGAAAGACCTAAACAGACATTTCTCCAAAGAAGACATATAGGTGGCTAACAAACACATGAAAAGATGCTCAATATTGCTCATTATTAGAGAAATGCAAATCAAAACTACAATGAGATATCACCTTACACCACTCAGAATGGCCATCATCAAAGAGTCTACAAACAATAAGTACTGGAGAGGGTGTGGAAAAAAGGGAACCTTCTTGCACTATTGGTGGGAATGTAAATTTATACAACCACTATGGAAGACAGTATGGAGATTCATTAAAAAAAAAAAAAAGACTAGAAAGAGAACCACCATATGACCCAGTAACTCCACTCTTAGACATATACCCTGAGGAAACCACAATCAAAAAAGACACATGTACCCCAATGTTCACTGCGGCACTATTTACAATAGCTAGAACATGGAAGCAACCTAGATGTGCACCAGCAGATAAATGGATAAAGAAATGGTGGTATATATACACAATGGAATATTACTCAGCCATAAAAAGGAATGTATTTGAATCAGTTCTAATGTGGTAGATGAATCTAGAGCCTATTATACAGAGTGAAGTACATCACAAAGAGAAAGATATATATTGTACACTAATGCCAATATGGAATCTAGAAAGATGGTACCAAAGTCATTATTTGCAGGGCAGCAATGGAGAAACAGACATAGAGAACAGACTTATGGAAAAGGGGAGAGGGGAGGAAAGAGTGAGATATATGGAGAGAGTAACATGGAAACTTACATTGCCATCTATAAAATAGATAACCAATGGGACTTTTCTCTGTCTACGGGAACTCTAACATGGGCTCTGTATCAACCTAGATGGGTGGGATGGGGATAGAGATGGGAGGGAGGTACAAGAGGGAGGGGGCATACATAAAATTATGGCTGATTCACCTTTAGTTTTGACAGAAAAAAAAAAGTTCTGTAAACCAATTATCCTTCAACTAAAAATAAATAAACTTCGGGAAAAAAAAAAAAAAGCAACTACACAGATTTAGGGCTTCCCTGGTGGATCAGGAGTAAAGAATCTGCCTGCCAATGCAGGAAACATGAATTTGATCCCTGATCTGGGAAGATCCCATGTGCTATAAAGCAACTAATCTTGTTCTCTGGAGTCCAGGAGCCACAACTACAGACCCCATGTGCCACAACTACTGAAGCCTGCATGCCCTAGAGCCCATGCTCCATAACAAGAAAAACTACCACAGTGAGAATCCTGCACTACAAGTAGAGACTAGCCCCTGCATGCTGCAACTAGGAAAAAAAAAAAAAAAAAAACCTCGAAGCAACAAAGACTCAGTACAGTCAAAAATAAATAAATTTAAATTTAAAAAACTTAATTGATTTAAACATAACAGAGAAGGGCCATTAGAAGTAATATAAAGTTTGAATTAGATGACATGGTTAGACAGCATCATTGATTCAATGAATATGAATTTGAGCAAACTCAGGGAGATAGTGAAGGACAGGGGACCCTGTGTGCTACAGGTCACGGGGTCGCAAAGAGTTGGACATGACTTACTGACTGGACAACAATAACAAAGCCTGACTTGTATGATGCTTTTTGAATAACTACAATAAAGCAAATGCAAATAGTTACTGCTAAAAAAAAAAAAAAAAGATTGAGAATGGAGTACAATAGGGCTGTCTGCAGTTACCCTGTTTAACCTGTACGCTGAGCACAGCATGAGAACTGCCAGGCCGGATGAGTTACAAGCTGGAATCAAGATAGGCAAGGAGAAACATCAACAACCTCTGATATACAGATGATAGCACTCTAATGGTAGAAAGTGAAGAGGCACTAAAGAGACTCTTGATGAAGGTGAGATACATCAGAAGAATGGAAATGACATAATTTTATAATTATACAGTCTTTTAAACTGAATAAATTAAACCTTATGCAAAAAAAAAAAAACTAAATAGATTGAAGTAATTAGCCTCCAGCTAATAAAATAAAATTAAAAAAAAAAAAAAACAACTAAGATCTTGGCATCCAGCCCCATTACTTCAGGGCAAATAAAGGGGGAAAGGTGGAAGTAGTGACAGATTTCCTCTTCTTGGGCTCTAAGATCACTGCAGATGGTGACTGCAGCTATGAAATCAGAGGGCAACTGCTTCTTGGTAGGGAAGCTATGACACACCTAGACAGTGTCTTGAAAAGTAGAGACATTACTCTGCTGACAAAGGTCCATATAGTCAAGGCTATAGTCTTCCCAGTGGTCACGTATGACTGTGAGGGCTGGACTGTAAAGAAGGCAGAATGCCAAAAAAATGATGCCTTTGAACTGTGGTGCTGGAGAAGACTCCTGAAAGCCCCTTGGGCAGCAAGGAGATCAAATCAGTCAATTGTAAGGGAAATCAGCTCTGAATACACATTGGAAGGACTGATGCAGAAACTAAAGCTCCAGTCTTTTGGTCATCTGATGTGAAGAACTGACTCATTGGTAAAGTCCCTGATGCTGGGAAAAATTGAGGGCAGAAGGAAAGAGGGTATTGGAGGATAAGACAGCTGGATGGGATTACCAATGGAGTGGATGTGAATTTGGCAAACACTGGGAGATGGTGAGGGACAGGGAGTCCTGGCATGCTGCAGTCCGTGGGGTTGCAAAGTGGTGGACATGACTGGGTGACTCAACAACAACAATGACAGTGAGATATAGAAATGTTTCTCCTATACAGCTCCATCTCCTCTTCTGCATTTTTGTTGTTTGCTCAGCAGCAAAACCTGCACTTCTTATAGCACTCTTAAATTTGAACATCTTCAGTCTCTATTCCAAATAATGTTAGTCTCTTCAGGACAGCTAGGCAGCTCTGTTCTTACAGCCTGACTCTCACCCTTTGCCAAATCTCTGTGCTACTGATCCAAAGATGGGACAGGAACTTTTATCCTGGCAGTGTCATTCCCATACAAGAAAGACTCTAGGCTGGGAGGTGGGGGCAGGAGGGGATGGGTCATCGCTGCTCTTCTTGGTTTGTCTCTCCCAGTATGGAATCTCTGCCCTACAGGGAACCTGGTGTGAAGATTATTGGAGCCTAGTATCCTCAGCTTACTGTGCCTCAGTGCAGGTCAGTTCAGTTGCTCAGTCGTGTCCGACTCTTTGCGACCCCATGAATGGCAGCACGCCAGGCCTCCCTGTCCATCACAAACTCCCAGAGTTTACTCAAACTCATATCCATCGAGTCGGTGATGCCATCCAGCTATCTCATCCTCTGTTATCCCCTTCTCCTCCTGCACCCAATCCCTCCCAGCACCAGGGTCTTTTCCAGTGAGTCAACTCTTCGCATGAGGTGGCCAAGTGTTGGAGTTTCAGCTTCAGCATCAGTCCTTCCAATGAACACACAGGACTGATCTCCCGCAGGATGGACTGGTTGGATCTCCTTGCAGTCCAAGGAACCCTCAAGAGTTTTCTCCAGCACCACAGAGCAAAAGCATCAATTTTTTTGGCGCTCAGCTTTCTTCACAGTCCAACTCTCACATCCATACATGACCACTGGATAAATCATAGCCTTGACAAGACGGACCTTTGTTGGCAAAATAATTTCTCTGCTTTTCAATATGCTATCTAGGTTTGTCATAATTTTCCTTCCAAGAGTAAGCGTCTTTTAATTTCATGGCTGCAGTCATTATCTGCAGTGATGTTGGAGCCCCCCCCACCCCAAATAAAGTCTGACATTGTTTCCACTGTCTCCCCATCTATTTCACATGAGGTGATGGGGCCAGATTCCATGATCTTAGTTTTCTGAATGTTGAGCTTTAAGCCAACGTTTTAACTCTCCTGTTTCACTTTCATCCAGAGGCTTTTTAGTTCCTCTTCACTTTCTGCCATAAGGGTGGTGTCATCTGCATATGTGAAGTTATTGATATTTCTCCCGGCTATCTTGATTCCAGCTTCTGCTTCTTCTGGGCCAGTATTTCTCATGATGTACTCTGCATATAAGTTAAATAAGCAGGGTGACAATATACAGGCTTGACATACTCCTTTTCTTTTTGGAACCAATCTGTTGTTCCACGTCCAGTTCTAACTGTTGCTTCCTGACCTGCATATAGGTTTCTCAAGAGGCAGGTCAGGTGGTCTGGTATTCCCATCTCCTTCAGTATTTTCCACAGTTTATTGTGATCCACACAGTCAAAGGCTTTGGTGTTAGTAAATAAAGCAGAAATAGATGTTTTTCTGGAATTCTCTTGCTTTTTCGATGATCCAGTGGATATTGGCAATTTGATATCTGGTTCCTCTGCCTTTTCTAAAACCAGCTTGAACATCTGGAAGTTCTCAGTTCATGTATTGCTGAAGCCTGGCTTGGAGAATTTTGAGCATTACTTTACTAGTGTGTGAGATGAGTGCAATTGTGCGGTAGTTTGAACATTCTTTGGGATTGCCTTTCTTAGGGATTGTAATGAAAACAGACTTTTTCCAGTCCTGCGGCCACTGCTGAGTTTTCCAAATTTGCTGGCATATTGAGTGCAGCGCTTTCACAGTATCATCTTTCAGGATTTGAAATAGCTCAACTGGTCCATCACATCCACTAGCTTTGTTCATAGTGATGCTTTCTAAGGCCCACTTGATTTCACATTCCAGGATGTCTGGCTCTAAGTCAGTGATCACACCATTGTGATTATCTGGGTCATGAAGATCTTTTTTGTACAGTTCTTCTGTGTATTCTTGCCACCTCTTCTTGGTATCTTCTTCTTCTGTTAGGTCCATTCCATTTCTGTCCTTTATGGAGCCCATCTTTGCCTGAAACGTTCCCTTGGTATCTCTAATTTTCTTGAAGAGATCTCTAGTCTTTCCCATTCTGTTGTTTTCCTCTATTTCTTTGCATTAATGGCTGAGGAAGGCTTTCTTTCTTTTTTTTTTTTTTTTTTTAAATATTATTTTATTAGTTGGAGGCCAATCACTTTACAACATTTCAGTGGGTTTGAGGAAGGCTTTCTTATCTCTCCTGGCTATTCTTTCGAACTCTGCATTCAAATGGGAATAGCTTTCCTTTTCTCCTTTGCTTTTTGTTTCTCTTCTTTTCACAGATATTTGTAAGGCCTCCTCAGGCAACCATTTTGCTTTCTTGTATTTATTTTCCATGGGGATGGTCTTGATCCCTGTCTCCTGTACAATGTCACGAACCTCCGTCCATAGTTCCTCAGGCTCTCTGTCTATCAGATCTAGTCCCTTAAATCTATTTCTCACATCCACTGTATCATCATAAGGGATTTGATCTAGGTCATACCTGAATGGTCTAGTGGTTATCCCTACTGTCTTCAGTTTAAGTCTGAATTTGGCAATAAGGAGTTCATGATCTGAGCCACTGTCAGCTCCAGGTCTTGTTTATGCTGACTGTATAGAGCTTCTCCATCTTTGGCTGCAAAGAATATAATCAATCTGATTTTGGTGTTGGCCATCTGGTGATGTCCATGTGTAGAGTCTTCTCTTGTGTTGTTGGAAGAGGGTGTTTGCTATGATTAGTGCGTTCCCTTGTCAAAACTATGTTAGCCTTTGCCCTGCTTCATTCCATACTCCAAGGACAAATTTGCCTGTTACTCCAGGTGTTTCTTGACTTCCTCCTTTTGTATTCCAGTCCCCTATAATGAAAAAGAAATCTTTTGGGGGTGTTAGTTCTAAAAGGTCTTGTAGGTCGTCATAGAACCGTTCAACTTTGGCTTCTTCAGCGTTACTGGTTGGGGCATAGGCTTGGATTACTGTGATATTGAATGGTTTGCCTTGGAAATGAACAGAGATCATTCTGTCGTTTTTGAGGTTGCATCCAGGTACTGCATTTCAGACTCTTTTGTTGACTATGATGGCCACTCCATTTCTTCTAAGGGATTCCTGCCCACAGTAGTAGATATAATGGTCATCTGAGTTAAATTCACCCATTCCAGTCCATTTTAGTTTGCTGATTCCTAGAATGTCGACATTCACTCTTGCCATCTCCTGTTTGACCACTTCCAATTTGCCTTGATTCATGGACCTAACATTCCAGGTTCCTTTGCAATATTGCTCTTTACAGTATCGGACCTTGCTTCTATCACCAGTCCCATCCACAGCTGGCTATTGTTTTTGCTTTGGCTCCATCCCTTCATTCTTTCTGGAGTTATTTCTCCACTGATCTCCAGTAGCATATTGGCCACCTACTGACCTGGGGAGTTTCTCTTTCAGTATCCTATCATTTTGCCTTTTCACACTGTTCACGGGGTTCTCAAGGCAAGGATACTGAAGTGGTTTGCCATTCCCTTCTCCAGTGGACCACATTCTGTGAGACCATCATGACCCGACCGTCTTGGGTGGCCCCACACGGCATGGCTTACTTTCATTGAGTTAGACAAGACTGTGGTTCTGTGATCAAGTTGGCTAGTTTTCTGTGATTATGGTTTTACTGTGACTGCCCTCTGATTCCCTCTCGCAACACCCACTGTCTTACTTGGGTTCCTCTTACCTTGGATGTGGGGTATCTCTTTGCTGGCTGCTCCAGCAAAGCGCAGCCGCTTCTCCTTACCTTGGACGACAGGTATCTTCTCGTGGCCGCCCTTTCTGATCTTGAATGTGGAGTAGCTCCTCTCGGCCTAGGACAGAGTTTCTGTGTTATGGATGTAAGCTGGGTAGAGGAAGGGAGTCTTGGATCTCTCTTACCTGGAAAGAGCTTCTGCAATAAAGCTGGGAAGGATAAAGAATGCTGGAGCCAACCCCTCATGGGGAGAAATCATTGTCTTGAATTGAAGTCTGGAAAAAAGAGCAAGTCCTGTGTAATTAGTTATAACCACGTAGAATAGAGTTTCTGTTGCACTGAGCTGGGCAAGATGGGAGGTGGGGAGTAGGTCATGGTTCAAATGCCATAGACTCTAGCTCATCTTACCAAGATTTACTAGATTTTATTGAGTAAATGTTTCCCCGGGCCTTCCCTGGTGGTGCTGTGGATAGGAATCTGTCTGCCAAAGCAGGGGACATGGGTTTGATCCCTGGTCCTGGTCTAGGAAGATTCCACATGTCATAGAGCAATGAAGCCTGTGCACCACAACTATGGAGCCCCCCAGAGCCCATGTACTGCAACTACTGAAGCCTGCATGCCACAACAAGATTAGCCACCGGAATGTGAAGCCCAAGCACCACAACAAAGAGTAGTCCCTGCTCACTGTGACTAGAGGAAGCCCTAGCACACAATGAATACACAGCCTAGCCAAAATAAATAAATAAAGTAAAAATAAGTATTTTTAAAAATGTTTCTTCATTTGCTATAGGCTTTAGAGTAATTTCTAGATATATTAAATATTTTTTAATTGCCAGTTATTGCTGTTTTGCTGATAGAAGGGATCCATGGAGCTTCTCATGCCACGATTCTAGAAGTGCTTTTTCAAATAACTTATTTTTAGAGTGAATGAACCTAGGACTGTTCTGAGCATGAAAATAACAATGAGCTCCCATTCTAGTTTTAATATTTTGAATGTCTTATTTAACCTAAGTTTTTCCTCATTTATAGCATGGGCACCTTACCTCTCAGATTTTGGTGAGGATTGAAAGACTATTGAAATAGTGTTATTCACCACCATGAACTGTGGTGCTGGAAAAGACTCCTGAAAGTCCCTTGGACAGCAAGGAGATCAAACCAGTCAATCAGTAGCATAGACATTGACTCACAGTAATCACTTAATAGATGTCACTCCTCTCCCCTTCAAGTAAATGACTGTCTCAGGTTGGATAGCTATTTTGGGGACTATCACAGTGTCTCTGCTTAGTTACTCAGTCCAGTGAAACTCTTTGTGACCCTATGAAATGTAGCCTGCCAGGCTCCTCTGTCCATGGGAATTCTCCAGGCAAGAATACTGGAGTGGATTGCTATTCCCTCCCCTAGGGGATCTTCCCAACCGAGGGATCAAACACAGGTCTCTCGCATTGCAAGCAGATTCTTTAATGTTAGTCATCAGGGAAGCCCTCACAGTGTCTAGAATATGGTCTATGTGTTCATATATACTGAGTTCAAAGTAAGGGGCTAGGGCAGGCCTAGATGGCAGAAGACAGATGAGGGGGGCCATAGCTTAAGACATTGTGTATATACCAAGAATTTGGGAAATATTCAATATGCTAAAGCTCTGTCATAATGAAAAACAAATTAAAAAGTTGATTAAAAATTCAATTTTAGAAAATTTACGATGACTGCAGTTGGTGACTGCCACCCTGAAATCAGAAGATGATTGCTTTTTGGTAGGAAAGCTATGAGAAACCTAGACAATGTGTTGAAAAGCAGAGACATTACTCTACCGACAAAGGTCCATATATTCAAGGCTATGGTTTTTCCAGTGGTCATGTACGGTTGTGAGAGCTGGACTGTAAAGAAGGCAGAGCGCCAAGGAACTGATGCCTTGAACTGTGGTGCTGGAAAAGACTCCTGAAAGTCCCTTGGAGAGCAAGGAGATCAAACCAGTCAATCTAAAGGAAATCAGTCCTGAATATTCATTGGAAGGACTGATGCTGAAGCTGAAGCTCCAATATTTTGGTCATCTGATGTGAACAGGTGACTCATTGGTAAAGTCCCTGATGCCGGGAAAGATTGAGGGCAGAAGGAGAAGACGGCATCAGAGGATGAGATGGCTGGATGACATCACTGATGCAATGGACATGAACTTGGGCAAACTTCAAGAGATTTTGAGGGACAGGGAGGCCTGGCATGCTGCAGTCCATGGGGTCGAAAAGAGTTGGGCATGACTGGGTGACTGAACAACAGTAGTTGTTGTTCAGTTGTACGTCATATAAGTGGAATCATATAATATTTAACAATATTTGTAACCTTTGTATATTGTCACCCAGCTTATTTAACTTATATGCAGAGTACCTCATGCAAATGCCATATGGATGAAGCACAAGCTGGAATCAAGATTGCCAGGAGAAATATCAATAACCTCAGATATGCAGATGAACCACCCTTATGGCAGAAAGTGAAGAAGAACTAAAGAGTCTCTTGATGAAAGTGAAAGAGGAGAGTGAAAAAGCTGGCTTAAAACTCAATATTCAGAAAACTAAGATCATGGCATCTGGTCCCATCACTTCACAGCAAGCAGATGGGGGAAATAATGGAAACAGTGAGAGACTTTATTTTGGGGGGCTCCAAAATCACTGCAGATGGTGACTGCAGCTATGACATTAAAAGACACTTACTCCTTGGAAGAAAAGTTATGACCAACCTAGACAGCATATGAAAAAGCAGAGACATTACTTTGCCGACAAATGTTCATCTAGTCAAAGCTATGGTTTTATCAGTAGTCATGTATGGATGTGAGGATTGGACAATAAAGAAAGCTGAGCACTGAAGAATTGATGCTTTTGAACTGTGGTGCTGGAGAAGACTCTTGAGAGTCTCTTGGACTGCAAGGAGATCAAACTAGTCAATCCTGAAGGAAATCAGTCCTGAATATTCATTGGAAGGGCTGAGGCTCCAATACTTTAGCCACCTGATGCGAAGAACTAACTAACCTTGATGCTGGGAAAGATTGAAGGTGGGGAGAAAAGGGGACGACAGAGGCCGAAATGGTTGAATGGCATCACCGACTTAATGGACATAAGTTTGAGTAAGCTCTGGGAATTGGTGATGGATAGGGAAGCCTGGCGTGCTGCAGTCCATGGTGCCACAGAGAGTCAGACATCACTGAGCGACTAAACTGAACTGAACCTTTTTGTCCAGCTTATTTTATTTAGCATATATACTTATTCAAGCCCAGGACTAGGTGCTACATGAGGATCAGATATCATTTGTCTCTGAGCCATCACACTAACACAGCAACCTGAGAGTCAACTTCTAGAGGATTCAATTAACCAGAGAGTCACATTGATTTTTCTAAAGTAGCAATCCATAAAATGAAACCAGACCACAAGTAAATATCTGGATATGGAGCCAGAGTAAGATCAATAAGTTTCCAAACAGACAGCGGAAAGACCATATTCAAGATCAAATGTTGTACCAACAAAAGACAGCTGCCTTTGTTTGGAGAGCCTACCAAAGGATATAGGCTTGGTGATAAGCAAGTGCTCAAATATACGAATGCCAAAACAGCAAAAAGTATTCCTCTGGAACTTCATGTAGCCATTGGCCTGTACATGGTGGTCAGTGTACACGTCAAAAGAGAGGGCAAGGAATGTGTCCCGTTGATAGCAGAAACAAAGAGAGAGATACAACAATGAACAAGGGGTTGACCTGCATCAGAAGAAAGTGTTCCTTAATAAAAGGGACAGCAGTGGATGGTGTGAAAGGTGATATAAGCAAGTATGCCAGGAAACCAAGGTCCAAAGAGGCTAACTGTTTTTGCCATTGTGAACCAATTTTCACATGATAAATTCACACATGTGGGCTACTCATGCTTCAAATTAATTGCTCTCTCCATGCTATAAATGGACTTTTTGATTTCATTTCTTCTATGTTTCTAGGCTCTTCTGGCTGTTTTAAGAATTAAATTGGCATGAGAGATTAATAGGAGAAAATCAAAGAAAGTTTCATAATGTATTCATGGGAAAGACCAGAAAAACTGAAAACTTCACTAAAATTGCTGAAACCCTCACATTAAATACCATCTTCAGCTGAAAACAAAAGAGGATGTTGGGTGTAGTGGCTTGGAACTTCAAAGTGGGGATGGCAATACACATGGAGCAATTCACATGAAAAGCAAATGTTTGGTAAACAAGTGTATGCTGGGTCAGGCAGAGACAACTAGACACTGAGAGGAATTTTACCAAACAGACTTTGCTAGGTTCCTCCCCGTCTAGTCCATTTTATAGTTATCTATGGTCATACCCCTTCCTGGAACAGATCCTCTATCCACATTCTTTAGAGGAAAGTCAAAGTGTCCTGAGTCTTTGGGGTCTTGATTGTTTTCAGTTCAAAATAATCTGCAGGCCAAGGAGACTGTTGGGGGTGGCAAATTGTGTTCCCCTCCAGAGTGGAGACCAACTTGACCTGCAAACTTCCTAACACTTGATGCTTCTATTAATAGACTCCCAGCCTCAGCTCCAGCTCCAATTTCACTTCTCTGGATCCACCCAGGTGCAACAACAACAGAGATGATTTTAGTTCCTTTCTCAGTCACAGGCCAGGACCATCCTGACCTGGTTTCTGGCCTGCCCCTGTTCTCTCCAGTTGTGCCTCGGCTCGGGTTCTTGAACATTACTTCCCCCCACGGTTTCCGCTCCTGCCTGTGGATGGTTTTTGATTCACAAGTGCAATACTCAGTGCATCAAGCTCACTCCCCTAGCCCCTGAATTCCCTGGAACTCCACAATTAGCTCTGGCATTCTGGTAAGTAGGAGATGGATGGGCTCCAGGTTAGACATTTCCAACCAGCCTCCTGTTTATACTTTGAGACAGGAATAATAATAGGAACCAGGTAAACAGCTAGACTTTGTCTCCTGTGGACATTGTAAGATAACAGTAATGGCAGGGGCAGAGAGGTGTTAAGCCCTGCTTGGATAAAAGATCAAGAGGTCACATATTTCTGATCTTTGGAGTCAAGGAGATCTCAGTTGCACATGCAGAGAAAGGATTCCTGGAGGTCAAGAAGGAAGGGGACACCAGACAATGATAAGTCTTGCTAACAACCCGAAAGTCCCTAGGCTGAAATTCATCTTGGCTAAAGGATCTGTGTGCACACAGGGAGGGCCCTGAGACAAATCAGCTATTGGGTCCAAACAAAATGATTGGCCAGAGGAAAATGGAGACCCAGAAGATGGCTCCCTTATAAATGATTTAAATATCCCAAAGCCACGACTTCTCAGAGCTCACCTGTGTGTCTGTCAGCATGTATTCTGTTTTCTTAATAGACACCTTTTCCTCTCTACCTTCTGTCTTTTTGTCATTTTTTTTCCAATGCAGACAAGAACTGGATTGCAGACTCTAGTCTCTGGTCCTCATGATCTACTGGCTCTGATCTCATGTAGCCTCACCCTGCAGCAGCTTATAGCAGGGTTTCTGTTCCCAACCAGAGACTGAGGTCAGGTCACAGCAGGAAGAGCACCAAATCCTAGCCAGTGACAAGGCCTTGGTCCCTCAGCTGTGTAGAAATGAATTTCCATAGAGATGGAAAGTAGTGAAAGAAGTAGTTCATTAAGAGGCAAAAGAGTACATGTGGATAGACACACAGGCAGGTTCAGAGTGAGAGAGAGATACACCCTCGTGGTGGTTTAAATCACTTTTATGGAGCATCTCTTCTGGGTTTCCTTTGGCCAATCATTTTCATTTCTCTGGTTCTAAGTCTGTATTTGGTTTATCTCAGTATCTTCCCATGTGTGCATGGTATCTCTTAGCCAAGATGAATTCTAGTAGAGAGGCCCATGGGTAGGTTAACATCACTGACTATGAGGTGACAGCGCCCCCTCCCTTGTGACCTCCAAAAAGCCTTTCTGTGCCTATGTAGTCAGGAAGGTCTTCTTGACTTCAAGTATGAGGAATATGTGGTCTTTTATCTCTTATCTGGGCAGAGCCCAGCCTCCGCCATCATCCAACTTTTATGAAGTTTTGGTCAATAGGGGGAGAGACTGTTCAGCCTGGGGCCCATCTATCCTCTGCCTCAGTTAGGATTCGGTGCTGTTACCACTGTGATCAGGGTTAAATATCTGCTCAAGGAACTAAGGTCTCACCCTGAGCTACTGCTCATTGCTATCTCCCTGAAATCACTGGGATAGAAATTGTGGCCCCTTCATGCTTTCTGCACTCTTGTAGGGGGCAGGAGAGGCCTCGGCTGGCAAATATTTTTCCTGAAATCTACAAAATCACCTATTCTGCTCTCAGAATCTTCCTGCCTGAAATATAGCCCATCATGATTTCAAGATAAATACCCATGTTGCTCCAGTGGTGTCAGACTCTTTGTGACCCCATGGACTGTAGCCTACCAGGCTCCTCCGTCCATGGGATTTTCCATTCTAGAATACTGGAGTGGGTTGCCATTTCCTTCTCCAGGGGACCTTCCTGACCCAGGGATTGAATCTAGGTCTCCTGCATCTCTTCGGCAGATGCTTTACCGTCTGAGCCACCAGGGAAGGCCTCTTTACCACAAATACCCACACACATGATCATATGTACCTAGGATTAAAGGAAACCTCAGCTTCAAGGTCAAGTCAAAATCCTTCCCTTATTTTCCTTCTAAAGACATGATATTTCCCCAAAATTTAAAACTTTCCTTACCTTTAGTTCAATTTTTAAATAAGCAAGTTGCATTATGCAATTTAACAACTAGATGGCAGGACCTGTTCAATTTGAGTATAACATTAACTGCTCAGAACAACTCCAGGTGGTCACAGGGGGACGCCCCAGGCAAAGCAAGAGGAACTGATCTAGTTTTGCTGAAAGAAGCTTTTCCCAAGCATATCTTGATAATGTTAGCAAGTGTAATTTTTATTATCAACCTCATTTCCACATTGGTAAATCTGCCCTCTTTACATCCTCCCTTCACATTTAAGAACTCTTTTAAAGAAAACCACTTTAATTGGGAAAGAATATCTGAAACTTTTAATGGAAATACAGGACAAACACAGAGGCTCCACTTTTGTTGAAAATGTATGTAAAAGGAATCCTCAGCAAGCTTGCTGAGCAGAGGTCCTTTCAAACACAGAAAAACTAATCCAAATTTCATTCAGTTATTCACATATCTTTAAAAGTCATTTCATGCTAAGTACTTTGAGCTCTTTCTAGGGGTGAAGTAGGTGTGTTGCAAAATTATTTTCCTCTTTTTCAAAAATAAAGCCAGAGGAAATAAGGCAGTGAACTGAAGGAAAACTGGAGACAAGGAGACCAGTTCTGGGTATGTGAGTAGAAGTGAAACTTAAATGCACTTTCTCACTCCCCTTGCAAACAACGTGAAGATGGAGGCTGTTGCTTCCTGCATTAATGAACACTAGGACCATCCGTCCCTGTAGTGAAAAAAAGTGAGATTTCTTGTTTATTGAAGAAATCATGGATGACCTCCATAAAAGGTTGTAAGAAAGGACTTAATATGGGGTTTTAATGTGTATTAGATGGTTTACAGAGGATTGAAAGAATTAGTGCTTTGTTCTAGATTGTATGCTGTGATATAATAAAAAATAAATATTTGGTCTTTGTCCCTCGTTGTTGGCACACAGATTGTAAAACTCTTGGAGGGAATTCCCTGGTAGTCCAGTGACTGAGACTCTGTACTTCCACTGCAGGGGGTGTGGGCTCCATCCCTAGTCAAGGAACAAGGATCCCACATGCTGTATAGCACAGCAAAAAAAAAAAAAAAAAAAAAAAGTCAAAAAATAAAGTTCTTGTAATTTCTCAGGGAAAAAGAATGTGTTTTTTATGCTAATGAGATGACTGGTGTCTGGGGGATGGTCTCAGAAGGATGAAGGCATGATTAGAGGGTGAAACTTTCAGCCCCATCCTCTGACCTCCAGGGAGGGGAAACGGACTTGCAACTGAGTTCAGTCACCCTCACCAGTGTAAACTGTCACCATCCAACCAATTGAGGGTCCAAATAGAACAAAAAGGCAGACAAATGGTGGATTCTCTGTCTGTCTCTCTCTCTTGAGGCAGGACATCTAGCTAATCATGCCCTCAGACATTACAGCTCCTGGTTCTTGGGCCCTGGGACCAGGACTAGCAGCAGTAAATTATTTCTCAATCTGAAACCAAAGAAGCCCTGTGGGCCTAGGCACAAAAGCTTTCTGTGTCCCCCCCTGCCCCTACTCCTTGTTTGTAGGAAATAGGCTTCATCCAGTCTCCATGACCCTCCTTGAGTTCCAAAGTGAAAGTTGCTCAGTCAGGTCTGACTCTTTGTAATCCCATGAGCTGTAGCCCACCAGACTCTGCTGTCCATGGAATTCTCCAGGCAAGAATACTGAATTGGGTTGCCATCCTTTGGACTCCAAGGGATGTTCCTGACCCAGGGATCAAACCCAGGTCTCCTGGATTGCAGGCAGATTCTTGACTAGGGAAGCCACTAGGGAACCCTAGGGCAGGTTCAAGCAGTTGTTTATCAGGGAACAGAGAAGATTCAAAGACAAGAGAGGAACAACCAAGAAACAACAATGTAGCCTTGAGGCAGAGCTCTGATTCCCTTGCAAGTACTAGGATGTACATAATGATCACATTTAGCATCAAACATCATACCCTCCCTGCCTCAGGAGGACACAGATAAAACTTTATGTGTACCAGGACCCAGGGACTCCACAAGAGACTGAGCCAGACTTGCCTGTGAGTGTCCAGGACACTCTGGCAGACATGTGGGTGAACAGTTGCCTGCCACAGGGTCAGAGGCACTGAATACAACAGTTCTGGGAGCTGTGGCATGCTGTCATAAGTCCTCAGGCCAAACTACAGGGAGGGAACACAGCTCCACCCATCCACAGAAAAGTGGATTAAAGATTTACAAAGCATGACCCTGCCAATCACAGCCAAGACTCAATTTACCCCAGAGCCAGTCCCTCACATCAGGAAGCTTCCATAAGCCTCTTATCCTTATCCAACAGAAGGCAGGCAGAATGAAAATCACAATCACACAACACTAACCAAACTAATCACATGAATCAGGCCTTGTCTAACTCAATGAAACTATGAGCCATGGCACGTAGGGCCACCCAAGATGGACAGGTCTTGGTGGAGAGTTCTGGCAAAACGTGGCCCACTGGAGAAGGGAATGACAAATCACTTCAGCATTCTTGCCTTGAAACTCCATGAAAAATATGAAAAGTTAAAAAGATATGACACTGAAAGATGAGCACCCCAGGTCAGTAGGTGCCCAAAATGCTACTGGAGAAGAGTGGAGAAATAGCTCCAGAAAGAATGAAGAGTCTGAGTCAAGTGGAAACAATGCCCAGGTGCGGATGTGTCTGGTGGTGAAAATAAAGTCCAATGCCATAAAGAACAATATTGCATAGGAATCTGGAATGTTACGTCCATGAATCAAAGTAAATTGGAAGTGATCAAACAGGAAATGGCAAGTGTGAACATTGACATTTTAGGAATCAGTGAACTAAAATGAACTGCAATGGGCAAATTTAATTCAGATGACCATTTTATCTACTACGCTGAGCAAGAATCCCTTAGAAGAAATGAAGTAGCCCTCAGAGTCAATGAAAGACTCCAAAACGCAGTATAGGGTTCAGTCTCAAAAATGACAGAATCTCTGTTCATTTCCAAGGCAAACAATTCAATATCACAGTAATCCAAGTCTATGCCCCAAGCACTAATGCTGAAGAAGCTGAAGTTGAACAGAAGCTGAACGGTTCTATGAAGACCTATGTGATCTTCTAGAACTAACACCAAAAAAAAAAAAAAGATGTTGTTTTCATCATAGGGGACTGGCATGCACAAGTAGGAAGTCAAGAGATACCTGGAGTAATAGGCAAATTTGGCCTTGGAGTACAAAATAAAGCAGGGCAAAGGCTAACAGTGTTTTGCCAAGAGAATACATAGGTCAGAGCAGACACCCGCTTCCTACAACACAGGAGACGACTCCACACCTGGATATTACCAGGTGATCAGTACTGAAATCAGGTTGATTTTGTTTTTTGCAGCCAAAGATAGTGAAACTCTATACAGTCAACAAGAAACAAGACTGGGAGCTGACTGCAGCTCAGATCATGAACTCCTTATGGCAAAATTCAGGCTTAGAATGAAGAAAGTAGGGAAAACCACTAGGCCATTCAGGTCTGACCTAAATCAATTCCCTTACGATTATACAGTGGAAGTGACAAATAGATTCAAGGGATTAGATCTGATAGACAGAGTGCCTGAAGAACTATGGATGGAGGTTCATGAAATTGTACAGGAGGCAGTGATCAAGGCCATCCCCAAGTAAAAGAAATAGAAAAAGGCAAAGTGGTTACCTGAGAAGGCCTTTTAAGTAGCTGAGGAAAGAAGAGAAGCTAAAGGCAAAGGAGAAAAGGAAAGATATACCCATTTGAATGAAGAGTTCCAAAGAATACCAAGGAGAGATAAGATAGCCTTCCCCAGTGATCAATGCAAAGAAATAAAGGAAAGCCATAGAATGGGAAACAATAGAAATTAAAAGATACTTACTCATTGTAAGAAAAGCTATGACAAACCTAGACAGCATACTAAAAAGTAGAGACATTACTCTGCCAACAAAGTTCTGTACTGTCAAAGCTATGTTTTTTTTTAGTAGTCATGTACAGATGTGAGAGTTGGATCATAAAGAAGCTTGAGCGCCAGTCAGAAGAATTGATACTTTTGAAGTGTGGTGTTGGAGAAGACTCTTGAGAATCCGTTGGACTGCAAGAAGATGAAACTAGTCAATCATAAAGGAAATCAATCCTGAATATTCATTGGAAGGACTGTTGCTGAAGCTGAAACTCCAATATTTTGGCCACCTGATGTGAAGAGTCGACTCATTAGAAAAGACCCTGATGCTGGGAAAGATTGCAGGAGGAGAAGGGGTCGACAAAGGACAAGATGGTTGGATGACATTACTGATTCAATGGACATGAGTTTGAGCAAACTCCGTGAGATGGTGAAGGACAGGGAAGCCTGGCATGCTGGAGTCCATGGGGCTGCAGAGACGGACACGACCTAGCTACTGAACAACATAATGATATGCTCAAAGATATCATTGAGAATTAAATATCCCCATCAAAAGGAAGATGTAAACTACTCGATGAAGCATTCTTCATTCCAGAGAGAAGGTCAAAGTTCAATAACATCGAGAATCACAGAAGGCAACCATGAGACCGTCTGATACCAGATGATCTCTGTATTGAAAAAATGCGAGCCCTGCATGTACCCTTATGCTTATCATCAACTCCACCCCTTGACTATAAGAAGTAAGAAGAAGAAGAAGAGACGCAGATCTACAGAACAGACTTTTCAACTCTGTGGGAGAAGGTGAGGGTGGGATGTTTCGAAAGAACAGCATGTATATTATCTGTGGTGAAACAGATCACCAGCCCAGGTGGGATGCATGAGTCAAGTGCTCGGTCCTGGTGGGCTGGGAAGACCCGGAGGAATCGGGTGGAGAGGGAGGTGGGATGGGGGACCGGGATGGGGAATACGTGTAACTCTATGGCTGATTCATATCAATGTATGACAAAACCCACTGAAAAATAAAAAATTAAAAAAAAAAAAAAGACTACTTACAACTCCTTCCCACCCCAGGTTGGGATGCACAGTTTTGAAGGCTTTAGCCCACTCTTGTCCCCTGGCAAAGCAATAAAGCTCTTCGTTTATGTTTCACCCAAAACTCTATCTCCAAGATTCAATTTGGTACTGGTTTACAGAGGGTGATTTTTGTATCAACCCCTACCCTGAGTTCTGAGGCCTTTGGACTGAGAGTTATACTATTGCCTCCCTTGTTCTTCAGGTCTTCAGACTTTGACTGAATTATGCCACCACTGGCTTTCCTGGGTCTCCAGCTAGCAGATGCTAATTAGTGGGATTTCTTGGTTTCCATAACCACATGAGCAATGCCAATTCATCATATATATATATATAATCTCCCATTGGTTCTGTTTCTCTAGAGAACCTTACTTGAATAATATAATCACTAACAGCGAATGATTTAATGAATTGTGACTACATAATAAAATTTTCATAAAACCCCTCAACCATAGGATTCAGAGAGCTTCTGTGTTGGTGAACACAGCAGTGTGCTCGGAAGGTGGCATGCCTGAAGAGATCTTGGAAGCTTTGCATTTCCCTTCCCCCACATATGTGTCTTCCATTTGGCTATTCCTGAGTTATATTCTTTATAATAAAGCAGTAGGTATATGCATTTTACTGAGTTCTATGAGCTGTTCTAGTAACTTATCAAACCTGAGGAGGGGTCATGGGAATCTTTGATTTATAACCAATTGGTCAAAATACAAGTAGCAACCTGAGACTTGTGACTGGTGTCTGAATTAGGGGCGGTCTTTTACATTAGCATTCTCTAGGCTAGCAAACTGATAAACACTATTTACAATTTCTAAAATGTATGTACTTTCTTATAGAAAATGTCTCAGTATGGCACCAAACATATTTATTAAGAGTCCTAAATATCCTTAGTTTCTCTGTAAAAGGAAGCTTATGTTCATTAACTGTTTCAGTATCTTAGTTTGGAATGATACAGATATTCAATAAACTTCCACATTTAACTTAATATGGCAAAACTCTAAGGTTTCAAGTTACTAAATATCTGGAGAAATATTTTTAAATAGATAGAATATGAAACATATTTATCCTTAGACTTCATCTAAAAATTCTTATTTCATTTACATTTAATTTACTTATGAAAATGTCATACCAAGTTATTTTTCTTGCTAACAAATTATATAATAAATGTGATAAGACCTTGTTTGACTTCTTTCAAACCTAGGTATAATAAAGGTATTATATATTTAATGTTGATGACTCTAAAGACATGTCCATATTACTTAAATCAAACTAAATTTAATACCAATTATTACTTTAACCTGAATGTTTCCAGGATCATGTGACCCTGAAATTCATTTGGGTTAATTTCTTTATATTTTTGAAAACTTACTTTAAGCAAATTAAATAGAGCTCATTTACAAATTAATTTTGGCAATGCTATTTGGAGATAGAGCCATATCATATCTATAATGTACATACAGACACACACTAGACATCTCATAGCTTTGTTTGGAAACCTAGTCATAAATTTGATACTATAATATAAACTCACTAGTTTATAAATAACTGTTTAAGTTCACTTGCTGGAGTTTAAAAAGTTTCCCCTACTATGAAGAACAGGGTAGGGATTCCTTAGAAAACTAGGAATAAAACTACCATACGACCCAGCAATCCCACTACTGGGCATATACCCTGAGGGAACCAGACTTGAAAAAGACACATGTACCCCAAAGTTCACTGCAGCACTATTTACAATAGCTAGGACAAGAAATCAACCTAGATGTTCATCAGCAGATGAATGGACAAGGAAGTTGTGGTACATATACACAATGAGATATTACTCAGCTATAAAAAGAAACACATTTGAGTCAGTTCCAATAAGGTGGATGAACTTAGAGCCTATTAAACAGAGTGAAGTCAGAAAAAGACAAATATCATATATTAATGCATATATATGGAATCTAGAAAGATGGCACTGATGGTTCTATGTACAATCCTATGTACAGGGCAGCAAAGGAGACACAGACAAAGAACAGATTTTTGGAGTCAGTGAGAGAAGGAGAGGCTGGGATGATTTGAGAGAATAGCATTGAAATGTATACATTACAATATGTAAAACAGATAGC
Source organism: Muntiacus reevesi (assembly GCF_963930625.1). Classification (NCBI taxonomy): domain Eukaryota; kingdom Metazoa; phylum Chordata; class Mammalia; order Artiodactyla; family Cervidae; genus Muntiacus; species Muntiacus reevesi. The sequence continues at coordinate 134,710,752 of NC_089271.1, forward strand.
CAGTGGGAGTTTGATGTATGATACAGGGAGCCCAAAGCCAGTGCTTGGTGACAATCTGGAGGGATGGGGTTGGGAGGAAGGTAGGAGGGAGATTCAGAAGGGAGGGGACACATGTATGCCTATAGCTAATTCATATTGATGTATGGCAAAAACCATCACAATATTGTAAAGTAATTATCCTCAAGTAAAATAAGTAAATAAATTTTAAAAAGTTTCCCCCTTTTTCCCCCTCAGTCTCAGAAAGTAGAGATGGTCTAGGCAAAAGTAAGGTAAGAGTTCCTGAGAGCCTTGGTAGAACATTTACCTCTCGAAGGCACAGGGTTTTGTTTGAGGTCCTCCTAGAAGGACTTTGTTCCTGTAGCATCAGAATTTTGAAAAGATGTTTTTATCAGGCTGGATTTTTCTAGTTGCATAGGCAAAAGCCAGTTTTGGAATGTCAAAAAAGAGCCCCATCTTGGCCATTTCAGGGCAGAATGTCCTTAGCTCCCAACTAAGTACAGACTTATGTAGAGTGGCCAAGATGGTGGAGTAAAGTCCTTGAGCTCACCTCCTCTCACAAGCACACTAGAATCACAACTATCTGCAGAACAACGATCAGTGGAAAATACAGGAACCTGCAAGAAAAGATCTTCTACAACTAAAGACATAAAGAAGAAATCACAATAAGATAGGAGGGATAGGAGGGATGGAATTGTGATATAATCAAATCCCAAACTCCGTGGGTGGGGGATCCACAGACTGGGAAATTGTAGACTATTGTAGAATTTCTCTCACAGGAGTGAGAATTCTGAGTTCCACATCAGGCTTCCCAGACTGTGGGTACAGCACTGGAAAGAGGAGACCCCAGAGTACTAGGTTTTGAAGGCAAGAGGAGCTTAATTGCAGGAGCCCCACAGGACTGGAAGAAACAGGGACCCTCCTACAAGGGTAGATGTGAGGGTATCTGTAAGGTCATTAACCTGGCAGACTTGAGTCCCTGCAGAGTTGAATGGCAATTCAGATAGAGGATTAGTAGACTGAATGCTCAGACAAAGGAGAATAGAGTAGTAGGAGTCATGTCAGTCTTACTTTAGATAATTCGTGTGTCTTTATTGTTTCCTGGTCTTCGTCAGTGAATCATCCAAAGAAGCCATTTTGGAATTCTAAGGCCTTTTGGAGGCTTCTACCTGCCAGTTAAAATAGGTATCCCATTGTGTATGTTTGACTTGGGAACTCTTACTTTCAAGTAAACTTCTTAAATGAATGACCTTGTCTAATTGAAGTGTACCTCACAATGACCACTGTGATTCTAGGTGGTCTTAGTAAGAATCTGCCATTTTTGTAGATAGTGATAGCTTCAGAAGGGAGTGCATTGCTTAGACACAGAATTAGTAGGTGTGCCAGAAGGTGGTGTGCTTAATACTTTGAAATTTGAGGATGCCATTTCTTTAGCTAAGTCTTAGGTCTCTCAGAGCCAAATTAATACCTAAGAGGAAAGTGCTACTGGGTTGGGGATTTTGTGGTGTTTTACAGCATACCTCTTTGTATAGACCTTCACACGCCTGCTGATGCAGGAGACATAAGAGATGCAGGCTCGATCCCTGCTTTGGGAAGATCACCTAGAGGAGGGCATGGCAACTCACTACAGTATTCTTGCCTGGAGAATCCCATGGAGTGGGGACCCTGGCGGGCTACAGTCCATGGGTCACAAAAGTTGGACACGACAGAAGCAAATGAGCATGCACACACTTCTTGAGGTTGGCAGGTAACATTAGAGTTAGGTAGCAAGCACTCTTAACAGCTTTTAAGTGCTTCACCTGTAGTCACCAATTTTGTGGCTATGGTTTCCAAGATTCGCATTAGCAATAGATCTATTATTCCTTTCACAAGAGTTCTTGACAGTGGCAGACATCCTAAAGGTTTTAAATAGTCCAACATGTGCCTACATAGATTCTGATGTACCATCAGTCAAAGCAGTCAGAATTTCTTATCTTAATTTGTTTCCCCAAGCCCCCCTGTGGTTTATGCTGTGGGCTTACCTTGAAGATTTGCAAAGCTCCTAACAGTGTCCATTTTGCTTTCTTAGATTGAAGAGTATCCATTATTTTCCCTTGTCGAAATAATCCTCCCTAGTTCAATGAGACTTACTGTTTCTGGCTGCCTGTGCATGGCTCATGAGACCTATCAAAACCTCCTGAAGTTGACAACAAACTCAAATGTTGTGGCCCAGTAAGTCTCACCTAGAAAAGTCTGGAGTCTTTCACACCCCAATTTTCCACTCAGAAGGATTAGGACAAACAAACTCCAAAATCTCCGAACACAAAATAAGCAGGGATAAACCTGAGAGAAGCTTACCAGAGATCCAGTTCATGGAATCTTCAGTAGCTCTCTTCAGGTCTCAGCTCATTGCCAAAACTGTCAGTTGATGAAACAAAACAACTTGGTTACGAGTTTGAAGTCCATTATGTAGGGGAAAACAGTCCCTGGATTGGGAAGTACAGTGCCTCACAAAGAATGAAGCACTCTTCCTGAGGGATTTTGGGAAGAGCAAGTTTTATAGAGCTAGAAGAGGCAGTGCCGAAAGAAGGCACGATTTGCTAGGAGATCAGGGATTTCCTTCTAAGGCTAGTAAGCCCTGTTTTCTAAGGTAAATCACTAAAGCGGGGTTGGCGGATAGTTACAGGTGTGTGAGGATTCCTTGACAGATGTTTCCTATAAGTGCCTGCTGAGTTAGGTTTAGATTCGTGATGTGGGCCTGGCCACTAGGGTGGGCTTCACTTTGTGGGTCCTGATATATGACTCACCTTTATCAATAGGTACAGCAAGGAGTGTTTGCCATAGCGCAAATTCCACTTTGGCTGGTTAAGAGGTTTTCAAGCCCTGCATGATTGTCCATAGCAACCCTGATGGGTTTAGACTAGTTTGTCTTTCAAAGTTTAAATTGTATCACTAATGATTTATTAGAGTCTAAGGCAAGTTTTGGGCCGTGCTTGTCAGTGATATTACCCCTAAGAGGAAATTGCCACTTATAAAGTATGCATTTAAACAGAACGTCTGGAGGGGTTGTGTTTTAATGAGCTTGGGTGCACTGCATTTTGAAGGTTTCTGGGTAGTATTTTTTTCCCACATGATCCACAGGAGGGATGGTACCTTTAAATATGTAGAAGTGTCTCATAATTATCCTGAGTACACAGAATAAATCAGTGTGTGGCAGATCGGTAGAAGCCTATCTATGTAAAATGGAGTACCCTAGTTGGAAGTAAACTATACTGGAAGCGTAAGTATCATTTATCACAAGGCGAGGCCAGCTTGGTATCCTTCAAGGAAAACACTTTTTTTCTTTCCAGAGTACATTTTTTATTTGTAGTTGTGGTAGAATATGCATAACAAAATTTACCATCTTAATTTTTAAGAGTATAGTGCAATGGTATTATGTATGGAAGACATATCTTCTGAGTGGAATTAAACAGGTCAGCAAAGCAGGGTTCTCTGAAGAGAGTGGACTGACTCTCACGGTCAACAGGCCTCAATGTTATTGTCTGCTACCGACTGGCAGGTCTTGCTGATGGTATTATAAAAACCTTAGCAGAAGTGTTCTGATAATATAAGGTCAAGGTCCAATTTTATAAGGTTGAAGAGTGGGATTAATGATATGAGGGAAGCTTAAGTGCCAGGAGGGGCTTATAAGAGCGTCTTCCTTCCAAGATGTTTAAAGGAATTTATATTAAATTAGTGTCCCCAGCGTCTGGTGGAGGATATTAGATCTAGCAATCAGATAAATTCAGAGCAGCAGCTATGACTGGGAAAAATATATAGGAGAGTTTTGTTTTCCCTAAAGTGGCACAAGAGGGCAATAGGGGTTTAAAACTAACAGGATGGTGATAGAATATCTAACAGGAGATAAAATACAATGGGATGAAACAAAAAAAGATTAAAACAATTTTTAAAGGATAAAAATAATAGGATGAAGATAAGCTTTAAAGAAGGCTGAGTGCTGAAAAAATAATTCTTTTAAATTATGGTGCTGGAGAAGACTCTTGAGAGTCCCTTTGAGAGCAAGGGGATCAAAGCAATCAAACCTAAAGGAAATCAACCCTGAATACTCATTGGAAGGACTGATGCTGAACCTGAAGTTCCAATACTCTGGCTACTTAAGAGCTGACTCATTGGAAAAGACCCTGATGCTGGGAAAAATTGAGGACAGGAGAAGGGACAGAGGATGAGATGGTTGGATGGCATCACTGACTCCATAGACATGAGTTTGAGTAGTTTGAGAAAACTCCAGGAGATAGGGGAAGATGGGGAAGCCTGGCGTGCTGAAGTCCATGGGGATGCAAACAATTGGACATGACTTAGTGACTGAACAACAACAGAAGGGAGATCACAATAGTGTTCTTGAGGGTGTAAAAGTGTCATGAAAAGTAAAAGTGAAGTCGTTCAGTCGTGCCCGACTCTTTGCAACCCTGTGGGGTGTAGCCTCCTCCGTCTGTGGGATTCTCCAGGCAAGAATACTGGAGTGGGTTGCCATTTTCTTCTCCAGGGTAATCTTCCTGACCCAGGGATCAAACACAGGTCTCCCACATTGCAGGCAGATGCTTTAACCTCTGAGCCACCAGGGAAGCCCCTGGGTAAAGGGACAGAAAGAGTGTTAAAAATGAGAAAATTGATCTCCATTCTGTCATCTTGGGTGGAACCTATCCAGTTCTGAAGACAGAAGCTTTTGTTGTCTCGGGCAGAAGCTGCCTATTTCCACAGTTAGCAGCTTCTGGGGGAGTCCTACGAATCCTTAGCCTAAGGTCTTCTGATCAAATGAATGTTCAGTAGTATGGGAGGAAATGATGTATATCTTTTAAAGTAAACATTTGATATACTTTCAAAAAACGTCTAAGTATCAGTATCTTGGAGATTTACTGATATATCAGTTGTTAACAGTACAAACAAGATACTTTTCACTAAGGCTCAATGAAGTTTTATCTCTGTTACCTATTTCAGAAGACCAAACCTCCAGGTGGCAGATCTCACAGGGGATGTTTAGGTAAGTATTTTGAAGATGTGCCTTATATCCATTAGTCATAAAGTTGGAGATACTTTATAAATCTCCGGGAGTACTCAGTCACATGAGCCTGTAAATAAAATCGAGTCTGGAATTGGAAGTGAAATTCCTAGATGCATGAGGCAGCTTTTTATTAACATACAAGGAAGAAAATTGTGGAAATTTGAGTGACCTGAGTTCATCATCTTAGGGCTAATGGCAGTACTTTAGGCCTGGGAAGTCCGAGGGTTCTTGGGAGGTTTAATAACTAAAATTCTAGAATTCTCTTTTTTTTTTTCCATTTATTTTTATTAGTTGGAGGCTAATTACCTTACAATATTGCAGTGGTTTTTGCCATACATTGACATGAATCAGCCATGGATTTACATGTGTTCCCCATCCTGAACCCCTCTCCCACTTCCCTCCCCATCCCATCGCTCTGGGTTTTCCCAGTGTACCAACCCTGAACACTTGTCTCATGCATCCAACCTGGGCTGATGATCTGTTACACCCTTGATAGCATATTTGTTTCAAAGCTATTCTCTCAGAACATCCCACCCTCGCCTTCCCCCACAGAGTCCAAAAGTTTGTTCTGTACATCTGTGTCTCTTTTTCTGTTTTACATATAGGGTTCTCATTACCATGATTCTAAATTCCGTATATATGCGCTAGTATACAGTACTGGTCTTTATCTTTCTGGCTTACTTCTCTCTGTATAATGGACTCCAGTTTCATCCATCTCATTAGAACTGATTCAAATGAATTCTTTTTAATGGCTGAGTAATATTTCATGGTGTATATGTACCACAGCTTCCTTATCTATTCGTCTGCTGATGGGCATCTAGGTTGCTTCCATGTCCTGACAATTATAAACAGTGCTGTGATGAACATTGGGGTGCACGTGTCTCTTTCAGATCTGGTTTCCTCTGTATGTATGCCCAGGAGTGGGATTACTGGGTCATATGGCAATTCTATTTCCAGTTTTTTAAGAAATCTCCACACTGTTCTCCATCGTGGCTGTACTAGTTTGCATTCCCACCAACAGTGTAAGTGGGTTCCCTCTTCTCCATACCCTCTCCAGCATTTATTGCTTGTAGACGTTTGGATGGCAGCCATTCTGACTGGCATGTAATGGTACCTCATTGACGTTCTGATTTGCATTTCTCTGAAAATGAGTGATGTTGACCATCTTTTCATGTGTTTGTTAGCCATCTGTGTGTCTTCTTTGGAGAAATGTCTGTTTAGTTCTTTGGCCCATTTTTTGATTGGGTCATTTATTCTTCTGGAATTGAGCTGCAGGAGCTCTTTGTATATTTTTGAGATTAATTCTTTGTTTCTTCATTTGCTATTATTTTCTCCCATTTTGAAGGCTGTCTTTTGACCTTGTTTATAGTTTACTTTGTTGTGCAAAAGTTTTTAAGTTTAAATAGGTACCATTTGTTTATTTTTGCTTTTATTTCCTATATTCTGGGAGGTGGGTCATAGAGGATCCTGCTGTGATTTATGTTGGAGAGTGTTTTGCCTATGTTCTCCTCTAGGAATTTTATAGTTTCTGGTCTTACATTTAGATTTTTAATCCATTTTGAGTTTATTTTTGTGTATGGTGTTAGAAAGGGTTCTAGTTTCATTCTTTTACAAATGGTTGACCAGTTTTCCCAGCACCACTTGTTAAAGAGGTTGTCTTTTTTCCATTGTATATTCTTGCCTCCTTTGTCAATGATAAGGTGTCCATAGGTACGTAGACTTATCTCTGTTCTATTCTGTTCTATTCTGTTCCACGGATCTATATTTCTGTCTTTGTGCCAGTACCATGCTGTCTTGATGACTGTGGCTTTGTAGTAGAGCCTGAGGTCAGGAAGGTTGATTCCTCCAATTCCATTCTTCTTTCTCAAGATTGCTTTGGCTATTTGAGGTTTTTTCTATTTCCATACAAATTGTGAAGTTATTTGTTCTAATTCTGTGAAGAATACCATTGGTAGCTTGATAAGGATTGCATTGGATCTATAGATTGCTTTGAGTGGTATACTCATTTTCACAATATTGATTCTTCCAACCCATGAACATGGTATGTTTCTCCATCTATTTGTTTCCTCTTTGATTTCTTTCATGAATGTTTTATAGTTTTCATACCTGTACTGAAACTAATCACCACCCAAGAGCAAATAAGTTCCAGAGCAAGACATTCCACCCAAACTCTCCAGCAATGCAGGAACACAACCCAGAGCATCAACAATACAGGCTGCCAAGCCCAAAGTCACACAAACACATGGATTCACCTCAAAACTTAGTACTGGACATTCCATTGCACTCCAGAGAGAAGAATTCCACCTCCGTGCACCAGAACACCAATGCAATCTTCCCTAACCAGGAAAACTTGACAAGCCAATCATTCAACCCCAGCCACTGGGAGAAACCTCCACAATAAAAAAGAACCACAGACTACCAGAATACAAAACGGTCACTCCAAACACAGCAATCTAAACAAGATGAAAAGGCAGAGAAATACCCAGCAGGTAAAGGAACATGAAAAATGCCCATCAAGCCAAACAAAAGAGGAGAGTATAGGGAATCTACCTGAGAAAGAATTTAGAATAATGATAATAAAAATGATCCAAAATCTTGAAAACAAAATGGAGTTACTGAAAAATAGCCCAGAACCAAGGATTGAGAAGATGCAAGAAATGTTTAACAAGGACCTAGAAGAAATAAAAAAGGAGTCAATTAAAAATGAATAACACAATAAGTGAGATCAAAAACACTCTGGAGCGAACTGACAGTAGAATAACAGAGGCAGAAGATAGGATAAGTGAGGTAGAAGATAAAATGGTGGAAATTAATGAAGCAGAGAGGAAAAAAGAAAAAAGAATGAAAAGAAATGAAGACAACCTCAGGGACCTCTGGGACAATGTGAAATGCCCCAACATTTGAATCATAGGAGTCCCAGAAGAAGAAGACAAAAAGAAAGGCCATGAGAAAATACTCGAGGAGATAATAGCTGAAAACTTCCCATTTAAAACGGGGAAGGAAATAGTTGCACAGGTCCAAGAAACCCAGAGAGTCCCGAACAGGATAAACCCAAGGCAAAACACCCCAAGACACATATTAATCAAATTAATGAAGATCAAACACAAAGAACAAATATTAAAAGCAGCAAGGGAGAAACAACAAATAACACACAAAGGGATTCCCATAAGGATAACAGCTGATCTATCAATAGAAACTCTTCAGGCCAGAAGGGAATGGCAGGACATACTTAAAGTAATGAAAGAGAGTAATCTCCAACCCAGATTACTGTGCCCAGCAAGGATCTCATTCAGATATGAAGGAGAATTCAAAAGCTTTACAGACAAGCAAAAGCTGAGAGAATTCATCACCACCAAACCAACTCTTCAACAAATGCTAAAGGATCTTCTCTAGACAGGGAACACAGAAAGGTTGTATAAACGTGAACCCAAAACATCAAAGCAAATGGCAACAGGACCATACCTATCAATAATTACTTCAAATGTAAGTGGGTTGAATGCCCCAACCAAAAGACAAAGACTGGCTGAATGGATACAAAAATAAGACCCCTATATATGCTGTCTACAAGAGACCCACCTCAAAACAAGGGACACACACAGACTGACAGTGAAGGGCTGGAAAAAAATATTTCACGCAAACAGAGACCAAAAGAAAGCAGGAGTCGCCATACTCACATCAGATAAAATAGACTTTAAAATAAATGCTGTGAAAAGAGACAAAGAAGGACACTACATAATGATCAAAGGATAGAATTGTCTTAACTTTCTTTATTTTTTGAGATTGAATATGGTATGTACAGAGGAATTTCTGAGTAAAGTGTTAATACTTTAAAGGATTGAAAAGTAGCAATATTAGCAAAATGTGTGTCCCTGTTACTAGAGAGATACCTTGGGATTTCTGACATCAGGACTGGGAAATCACTTTACTTGGCTCTCCAGCAGAGAGGGCTCAACCCACCCCAAGAAGATACAGTAAACAGAACCCAGTCATTGCCCACTTGGAGATGTTTAAGGGGACCTTGAAGCTTTGGTTCCTATTTTCTACATTTACAGACTTTCAGGATTTGTGAGATTGCAGGTAGGACATGCCCTGAAAGCGCCCTCAGTAATACTTACCATTTCCCCGACTCTTACTTCAATATTGTGGTCAAACTAGCTCTGCTATTGACTGTGATACCATGAAGCATTTTTGCTAAAATCTGTTTTATCAAAGTTATCTTCTTAGATAATGGCCAAACATCTCAAGGTCTGCTAAGTCATTGTTTATTTTATAGGGGTTCCTGGAGAGGTCAGGAAATCTTTGTTTGTACACCATGTAGACATCATGTAATTAACCTAAAATCATCTGTTTACTATCAATATAAAATATCCTCTTAAATATTTTGTTGGTTAGTCTGAGCACAGACAATTAATTGAGCCATAAGAACTGATTTAATTTCTATGAGAAACTTTCAACATTTTAAGAAGATATTTAAATCTGTAATAGCAAATAAGAAAAGGAGTATGTCAAGGCTGTATATTGTCACCCTGCTTATTTAACTTGTATGCAGAGTACATCATGAGAAATGCTGGGCTGGAGGAAGCCCAAGCTGTAATCAAGATTGCCGGGAGAAATATCAATAACCTCAGATATGCAGATGACACCACCCTTATGGCAGAGAGTGAAGAAAAACTAAAAAGCCTCTTGATGAAAGTGAAAGAGGAGAGTGAAAAAGTTGGCTTAAACTCAACATTCAGAAAACTAAGATCATGGCATCCGGTCCCATCACTTCATGGCAAATAGATGGGGAAACAGTGGAAACAGTGGCTGACTTCATTTTTCTGGGCTCCAAAATCACTGCATATGGTGATTGCAGCCATGAAATTAATAGATGCTTACCCCTTGGAAGGAAAGTTATGGCCAACCTAGACAGCATATTAAAACGCAGAGACATTACTTTGCCAACAAAGGTCCATCTAGTCAATGCTATGGTTTTTCCAGTGGTCATGTATGGATATGAGAGTTGGACTATAAAGAAAGCTGAGTGCTGAAGAATTGATGCTTTTGAACTGTGGTGTTAGAGAAGACTCTTGAGAGTCCCTTGAACTGCAAGGAGATCCAACCAGTCCATCCTAAATGAGATCAGCCCTGGGTGTTCATTGGAAAGACTGATGCTGAAGCTGAAACTCCAATAATTTGGCCACCTGATGCGAAGAGCTGACACATTGGAAAAGACCCTGATGCTGGGAAAGATCGAGGGCAGGTGGAGAAGGGGACAACAGAGAATGAGATGGTTGGATGGCATCACAGACTCGATGGAGATGGGTTTGTGTGGACTCCGGGATTTCGTGATGGACAGGGAGGTCTGGCGTGCTGTGGTTCATGGGGTCGCAAAGAGTCGGACACGGCTGAGCGACTGAACTGAACTGAATAGCGTATCTTATGTAGCAATTGTTTGGTTTTACTTTTTCTGTTTGAACCATTAACAAATACAACTGCATCACAGTTCTTTGAGTCTCTAGGAGGTCTGTCCAGGGCACATAGACAATCTCCTTAAAGCTATAAACAGCCATAGGGGTTTTCCAGTTCAGGTGAAGGAAGGTGTGTGACTAGCCCTGAAATATTGCAATATTTCTTAGGTGACTAGCTGAAAGGTGGTGAACACTTTTCCTTCATGGAAGAGTGTATATAGCACTAGAGCCATTACATTTAGTGAAGACTAAGTTATTGACGTTTTCACATATTTTGTTGTTGCTGTTACAGCTTGCAAAGTGGGGATGTCTTGGTTATTGAATCTAAAAAATAGACTTTTCACAAATCCTATGTAACTGAGTTAATACCCCCAGTGCCAACCCACAAATATATTGAACAGAAAAGAAAAATAATCAGTGAATCCAGAATCCTATAAAAATACTTGGCAGAGTCAGTGCATCAGTCTTTGTGCTTAAATGCATGTTTCTTTTAACTTGAAATGTATTCAATCACTGAAAGACATAAGTACCATACTTTATTTATGCAAAATTAAAATAGCAATATAAACTCTTAATTTGTCAAGTTTATCATCACCACTTTTTTTACAGTTTGGACTTGGTTAAATAGTATAGAAATTTATTCTTATATAGAATTGAGACTCAAATCTTCATAGTCTCTAGTGGCCACTTCAGGAGACCCAAACATAGTTTAGGCATAAAAGATGTCTTAGTAATTTTATGAATCTGAATTTGGAGCCTGGATTTGGGAAACGCAAAATCAAGGCTAGTTGTCAGAGAAGACAAGGTGTAAGTCCTAAGTATCTAAAGACAAGAAATATTTATAATCAACACCATAAAAGCACACTAGATTTTACCAAGGCTAAAACTGTATTAGAGAAAAGATAGCAGCAGTACCTTCTATCAGGGAAGAGAGGATGTTTGTTTATTTCTGACACTTAGAGGGCATTCATGTTTTGTCTGTGTTCAGACAAGATTACACAGTGGTCTTGTTTTGGTCTCACTTTGTCACCACCTCAGAGGGGCCTTGTCGGATGTTGGCATGTGAATTTCTCCATGCTCACGAGAGAACAGACTGAGCCGTCAATGCCAGGCCAGCTCCCATAGGCCAGGGGCTATTTTCCGCTTTCTTATCAATGACACAGACTCTGAGAGGACTGTCTTATCTATATTTTAAGTCTCGGCGGTCAAGCCTTACAAGGAGCCCCTTCCATGAAATCCAGTGAGTTGTAGCAGTTTTGAAATTAAGATTTTGAAACCCGGGAGTAAATATAGGTCAAATCTGAACCTCAAGAAGCCTGCAGGATTTCAAAAAACCTCTCTGGGACCCTTTATCTCCAATCAAATTTGCAAGAAATAAATCAGCAGCTAAACATCACTTTGCATTGGGGATTTTGTCAAGTACCGTGACCCTGAACCACACACATTGTTTCAGTTCAGTTCAATTCAGTTCAGTTGCTCAGTCGTGTCCGACTCTTTGCAACCTCATGAATGGCAGCACGCCAGGCCTCCCTGTCCATCACAAACTCCCGGAGTTTACTCAAACTCATGCCCATTGAGTTGGTGATGCCATCCAGCCATCTCATCCTCTGTCGTCCCCTTCTCCTCTTGCCCCCAGTCCCTCCAAGCATCAGGGTCTTTTCCAATGAGTCAACTCTTCACATCAGGTGGCCAAAGTATTGGAGTTTCAGCTTCAGCATCAGTCCTTCCAATGAACACCCAGGACTTATCTCCTTCAGGATGGACTGGTTGGATCACCTTGCAGTCTAAGGGACCCTCAAGAGTCTTCTCCAACACCAAAGTTCCAAAATCATCAATTTTTCGGTGCTCAGCTTTCTTCACATTGTTTACCCCTGTCCAAATTTACCCTTTTTGACTTTGGGCTCTGGATACAAACTTCCAGTCACACTTTAAACTAGTGGTAAGTGTTCATATCCCCGATCTGCAACTGTTGAGCTCAAGGAAAAGAATGGGTCTCATTCATCTTATTCAGGCCTTAGACAAAAGCCTGAAATTAAGCAGTTGCTTAATATTGTTTAACTGACCGTATAGGAGAAATATTTTAACAAAAGACTCAAAGTAAAATGTAACTTGCAGAACTTCTCTAGGTACAGGAAGTATGTTGAATAAAAGGTGACAGATGAGGAAGACTAAAGTCCTAAATTCTTCCCTGAGGGACATTTCACAAAGTGGACAAAATCTGATAAATTCTTCATGAGTTGCTGCAAGTTCCTTTACCTGGTGTTTAATGGTTTTACTTAAAAACCTTTTGCCAATATTATTTGCTTTCCAGTAAGTGGTTGTCATCTCCATCTTGCTGATCCTTGAAATAAACCTTTCCATGCAGTGTTTCTGGGAAAGTATATGAAGGACAGAGGACCACTTTCCATTAATTTAGCAATGATTTGTCTTTATCTTTAGGAACACTTAACATGAGATCCACCGTCTTAACAAATTTTTGCTGATGACATGATTGTCTATGTAGGAAATCCCAAAGAACTTACCCAAAAACTCCAAATAAAATGAAATACTTAAGTATAAACTTTAAAAAATGTACAGAATCTGTATACCAAAATATTTTAAATGCTGATTAAATAAACAAAGAAGACCTAACTAAATGAAGAGATAAGCTATACTAAATGTCCATTGACAGAGCAATGGATTAAAAAGATGTGGTATACATATACAATGGAATACTACTCAGCCATAAAAAACAATGAATTAATACCATTTGCAGCAACATGGATGAACCTAGAGATTATCATACAAGCCAGACAGAGAAAAACAAATATCATATGATATCACTCATATGTGGAATCTAATTTTAAAAAAGATACAAATGAACTTGTTTACAAAATAGAAAGAGACTTACAAACTATAGAAATGATCCCTGAAAGTATTGAAAACAAACTTATGGTTACCAAAACAGAATCGTGGCAGGGAGGGATAAATCAGAAGCTTGGGATGAACACCTACACACTGCTATATATAAGATAGATAATCAAGAAGGACATACTTGATAACACAGGGAGCTCTATTCTTCAATATCCTGTGATAAACTCTGTGAGCAAAGAATATAAAAAGAATGAATATATGTATAACTGAATCACTTTCCTGTACACCTGAAACTAATACAACATTGAAAATTAACTATCTGCCAAGAAAATTTTTTTAAAAATATATTTTTGGAATCATCTGAAATTTTGAATTTGGATTTCATATTAGACATATCTATGTTATATTTTGGAGACATCATGACAATGTTGTTGTAGCATGTGGGAAAATGTCCTTATTTTCAGATTTATGATGAAATATTTAAGAGTAAAATGTCACAATATCTATAACTTACTTTCAAATGGTTCAGCAAAAAAACACACAGATACAAACAACTATGTCAAAATGCTAACAACTGAGGAATTTAGGTAAACAATATATACATATTCACTGTAACACTCTTAACTTCATTGTAGGTTAAAAAAAAATTCTGTTATTTGCCTGATTATGGTAATAGTGTATTTTAATCTTAACCTTCTGATATTATAGAAATATGTAATATGAAAAGTAAAAACCCCTTGTTATCACACTACATCCCTCCAAGTATAACTACACAAATCACAAATATATTTATGGGAATTTCTGACACTTTTATCTATCTATCCATATATATACTATCATTTATTTTTCTAAAATGGGATTAACACAGGGCATCTTTCCTTGTCATTATAGAGCCACAGCCATCTTTTTTTTTATTTTTTAAACTTTTTATTGGAGAATAGTTGACTTACAATATTGTGTTAGTTTCTGCTGTACAGCAAAGTGTATCAGTTATACATATTTATCCACTCTTTTTTAGATTCTTTGCCCATACAAGTCAGTGCAGAGTATTGAGTAAAGCTCTCTGTGCTATACAGTTGTTTGTCATTAGTTATCCATTTTATATATATAGCAGTGTGTAAATGTCAATTTTATATATAGTAGTGTTACATGTCAATCCCAATCTCCCACTTTATCCCCTCCTTTCCTTGAGGTAACAAAAAATTTTGTTTTCTATATGTGTGACTCTACTTCTGGTTTGTAAATATTTGTACCCCACCTTTTTCTTTTCAGATTCTACATAAAGAACAGACTTTTGGACTAAGTGGGAGAAGGCAAGGGTGGGATGATTTGAGAGAATAGCATTCAAACATGTATATTACCATATGTAAAACAGATGACCAGTGGAAGTTCTATGCATTGAAGCAGAGCACTCAAAGCCAGTGCTCTGAGCCACAGCCATCTTTCTAACAACTACATAAATACTGCATTGTGTAGATGAACCACATTTACCTCACCAACCCTTTATTGTATTACAAGATGTATCATGGCACACCGCTGTACTTGCTGGCTGCAGAATTGAAGGATATGCTAGTTTTTGGTTTCTCTGTAATTACCAAGTTGCCTTCAACAATCTATAAACTGATCACTCTTCCATCTGTGGTGTCAGAGAATGCCTGTATGCTCATACCTTCATCAGCATCAAATAATTTATCAATTACTTTTTTTTAAAAAAATCAATGGCAGGCAGTTCATAAAAAAAGACAGTTCCATTAAATGCCTATTACTCAGTGAAAGAAAACAATCTGAAAAGGCTCTACTATATGATTCTGACATTCTGGAAAAGGCAAAACTAAGAAGACCGTAAAAAGATCAGTGGTTTCCAGTGGTTAGGAATAGGGAGGGATGGCAAGGCAGAGAACAGAAGATTCTAGAGCAGTGAAAATCCTATATATTATACTATAAAGGTAGGTTCATGTCATTACACATTTGTCAAAATCCACAGGATATCCAAGGTAAGCTATGGAGTTTAGGTGATTATGGATGTGTCCATGTAGGTTCATCAACTATAACAAACGCACCACTCTGATGGGGGATGTTCTTAGTGAGGGAGGCTCATGCATGTGTGTGGGCTGGAGGTATATGGAAAATCTTTGTACATATTACTCAATTTCGCTGTGAACCTAAAATTGCTCTAAAAATAAAGTCTTCTAAAAAAGGCAGCTCTTTGTTGGTTGAAACTACATAGCCCTTGTTACTTTTTGAGAATCAGCATTGCCTTTTAATGTTCTTTGTTTAATTATAGGCTTTGAATTGGATATTGATCTCCTTTGCCCATTTTTCTAATGGAACTTTCTCTTTTATAGATTTGTTAGATTTCTTAATATATTAGTGATTTTAGCCCTTTATTTGGAGGAAAGAAGAAACGGTGTGTTCAGGCCAACTGTTTCATGTGACACTTAAGTAACCAAAGGTGCATTCCTACAGATGGTGGGCTCTGTACAGTGAACCAACCAAGAGACTAGCTCCCGTTTTGAATAAAGGGAAAGATGGAATAAGTCTTTTTATCAATATCTTGCTTCAAAGCCACTTCAAGACATTTCTTGCAGAGAACTTTTGTACCTGGAAGGAAACAAATGTAGATAAGCATAGGAAATACAAAGTAAAAGACAGGTCATAAGATACAACTGTCCTGTCTTATCAGTTACCCTGGTAAATATTTGCAGAGACTGGTCTTTTAGCCTTATGTTAAGAAAATCCATCATACGGGTACTATAGATTAAATGTTTCAGGCGTCTCCAAAATTCGTATGTTGAAACATAATCTCCCAGTGTGATGGTATTAGGAGGTGGGACATTAAGTTATAAAGGTGAAGTCATGAGTGGGGTTAGTGTCCTTATTAAAGAGACGCCAAACATTCCTTGTCCCTATCACAATGTGAGGTTACAGATAGAAGACAGCCATCTATGAACTAGGAAGTGTGCTCTCACCACACAGCAAACCTGCCAGTGCCTTGATCTTGGACTTCCAGACTGCCTAACTGTGAGAAATAAATTTGGTGTTTATAAATCACCCAGTCTATGATACCATGTTACAGCAGCCTGAATGGACTAAGACAATGGGACCAAACTTTTTTCTTAGTCATCTATATTCTGACTTTGCTTCTCATTTATTGCAAAAGCAGAATTGTCACATTTATCTTTCTTTTATGTCTCTGGGGTTTATATCATATTAAGAGAGGTCTTTCTTGGGTTATAAATAAAAAATATTTTATAGTTATCACCATGTAGTTCCTTAAAGGATTGCATTTCATATTACTCATTCACACAAAACGTTAAAATGGTACCATAAACAACAGTTCGTCAACTAGAGATGATTTTGCCCCCACTTTGGAACATTTGGCTAGTTCTGGAGACATATTTGGTCTACACACTGGGGGTATGCTACTGACATCTAGTGGATAGAGGCCAGGAACACAGCTAAATGCCCTGCAATAATGCACAGAACAGCTCCCTCCCACCTCCAACAAAGAATTATCCAACCCAAAATGTCAATAGTGATGAGGCTAAGAAAACCTGTCATAAACCACTTCTCCTTCCTGGTTGTTCGGATCCCCATTGTTTTGACCTACTGTATATCATAGAACAGGCTTCCCTGGTGGCTCAGCAGTAAAGAATCGCCTGCAATGCAGGAGTTGCAGGTTCTATCCCTGTGTCGGAAAGATCCCCTGGAGAAGGGAATGACGACCCACTCTAGTATTCTTGCCTGGAGAATCCCCTGGACAGAGGAGCCTGGCGGGTTACAGTCCGTAGGATCGCAAAGAATCGGACAAGACTGAAGTGACTGAGCACACACGCAAACACATATCATGTCATTATTGAACACTGAAAAGATTGAGTGACATGGAAAAGAAAGAAAAAAGGAGAAACCGGATAAGGAAATTTTGGTAAGTTGGAGAAAACCATCTGACCTCATTGATCATTATAACCTTAATCTATCCATCCGTGTAATTCAGCTCCAAAACATAAATTTAACAAACATCATTTTAGAAAGTATACCAGAAAATGAGTTAGAATATTGGAGAAAAAAATCTGGCAAACATTATAGGCATACTACAAAGGGACAGAGGCCTGAAGAGATTAATTATGTAAATGCCTTTATTTGAACTAATACATTGCTACCAGATTACAACACTTTTCAGAGTTAGAGTAACATTATGATCTTAAAAAACTATAGCAAACAGCTTGACAAAGCAAGAGTACATTAGAGTATATTAAGTCCTACATATATGTTTATTTTTTAGTGACCACAGCTCCTTATCTTAGGTGTAAAATTAGAAAATGCAATATACACTTAGCATACTTGGCCTACCATATCCTTCCTAAATTCTGAGCCCACTCTCTCCTCAAAAGTGTCATATACAGCAACACTTTAAATCTAAAGAGTTTGATGGTACACGTTTTAAAACAAATAAGCATATGTTGAACCAAGTGTTTACAGCTTTAGTGTGAGAGGGAAGATGGAAATTCAAGGTACATTTCCCTCTACCTATAATGTATGTTTTTTACTTACTTGAAGACCCCTTAAAAAAAAGTAGCAAAATCAGCAGTCTTATTTAATGTAATCAAAATATTCTTAAATGTACAAAAAAGGATCATGTAGAAAGAATACTGTAAAAAGATACTGATTTTAAGAATAAAAGAATATGAGAAGCTTCTATTACATTCTGCACAGTCAGTTACTTCTGTCAATTGATAAGCAAAGGATACTCATATACAAATACCCTCTGACCAAAGTTCTTGAATAAGAACTAGCATACTGGATGGAAAGCAAATTATTGTCTAATACCAATAATATTCATATTCAATCATCTAAGCAAGTCCCAGGAGGCGGACATTCTAAGAGGAAAACAGATACATAGAAATACGTACAGCAATGGGAAATGTCAAGGGCAGCGATCTAGGAGGAGGGAGTAAATTATTTGACTACGGGCACATTTCGGGTGGGCCTGAGAAATCCACCTTGACTATGGGAAAGAGGAGTTGTTGTTACTAAAACTCTTTCTCCTGAGGGCTCCCATGATGAGCTTAGTCTTGTTAAAACTAAAAAGTCCTTTCAGAAACCAAGTTTCTTAAGTCATGAGCACTTCAGCCAGAGATTGTTGTACTGGTTGTTTTTTATTCAAATTGGTTATTTTACACTCTCTTCATACCTCTGCCCATCAAGCATGCAAACACAGTCATGACCATCTTGGGCTTTACTTCCACAAGGTCTTCTGGGAGAGCATACACCCTGGCTCCAATTCTTCTAACAATCGACACTGTGTACCTATTTTTTGGAGGAAACAAAATTTGAGGTTCAATTCTGGTTAGTCAAGGGCACAACATGAGGCCTCTATTTCCTCTCATATATCCAATGTCTGGGGTACAAAACTTCTACAGAAAGAGTTCAAACTTCATTTTTCATTGTTTTTTATTTTGTGAGGTCACTCTTAAGTGATACCAGATTTTTAAGCTCTACTATTTGGGACTGATAATATGTATTCACTCCTTTTCTACAATGTAAAATGAGAACAATTTAGGAGCACTGATGTGAAAAAAAACATTTTTTCCAGAATATGTGTGTGTGTGTGTGTGTGTATACCCAGATGTTGAAAATATGTATATGTACTCAGATGTTGATATACTCATTGAGCATGTAATAAGATAACAGTGGCTATAACGAGATGTTAGAGACACAGTGGGAAACTGTGCCAGATGCAAAATACAATTTCATAGATGCAGTGAATATTTTCAAATATTCAAGGGAAGAGACAGAGTCTATATGGTACATGCCAGAGTGACTGAAGAAAGGGATGAAAAGGATCCAGAAAGGAAAGGAGTTAAGAACTGACAAGTTCAACTGAGGAAATTTGCAAGAGCATCCCTCAATTAATACACAAGGCATTTCTAGGTGTTCTGTAACATGAATCTTTAAATATGATCAAGTTTCTGGAAAAAGAAGTTTGAAGAGTTCTCTATAAATCTTTATCATATTATGCTGCAAATATTTTTTTCAAGGAGGGAAGAAATGATTTGACACAGTATGTGATGCCAAAATGAAGTTTTGCAATAATGCTTCTTAGCTATCTTGTGAAGCCCTGTTGGGAGCTGATTTTCAGTGTATACTAGGAAAGCTTTCATGGGTTGCCCATGAAAGCAGATCACAGTCTAGGTCTTTGGAGAAGAAGGGAAGAGGCAGGTGGAAAAGACCCTCTCAGTATTGTCAAAATGCAGGAAAATTTCAAGGCACGGTTTCAGCTGAGACTTTAGCATCCTGCCCACTTAAAGGACCAAGATAATAAACTCAATGTACGTAGTAAGGTGGGCTATGCACAGTAAGTTTTTAAAGCATTTTAAAAAAGTGCAACAAAAGAAAACCCTATCAAAGGCATGCCTATCCTTTGCCCATTTTCCCCTTGTTTTAAGTTTGCAGCTAAGTTGCTTTAACACATACATTATTTCTATAACCTACAAACCGGTGGCTGACTGAGCACCTACCTACTAGGTCAGGTGCAACAATGCTAGGCTCTTATGTATTTTACTCATTTCAAAATCTCCAAGATAAGTATTATTGCTCCCATTTTATGGATGAGGAATCTGAGGCTAGAAGACATTTCCCCCAGCTGACACCATTCTTGAGTGGCAGAACCTGAATGATAATGCAAATCTGCCTACCTACATTGCCTATGCCCTTATCAGGATATTAGGCAGCATCTCTTACTTGGCATTATTGTGCTTGTCATCTTCTGCCAGAGTGCCACTCTTAACAAGGTCATAGTTTATGCAGCCTGGCTGGATGGCGTCAATCAAATCCACAACTGCCAAACTGGAGCTGATCATCTTATCCTAGAGTAAATACATTTGAGAATTTCCATGTGTACAAATTAATGCACGATCACTTATATAAAGCTGTCAAAAACAAAGTCTAGTGAATTAAAAAAGAACCATGTCATTACCCCACAATGATCTCACTGACAAAGAAACCAAAGGCTAGCCTTCTAAACTATAGATACTTTCTATAGCAAACATAATGTTTAATAGTCAAACATGGAATTCTTACCTTAAAACTCTGAATGGAGGTTGATTTCCCTGCTTCATTCAATGTTCTGTTCACCCAGCGTACAATGATGTCATCATTTGCTTTCTGACCATCACCAAGATCTTCCAGGGCATTGAGGGTATATCTAAATGAAGCAGCAGAAGAAACAGGTAACTAATGAGAAGCTACTGTATAGCATAGGGAACTCTACTCAATGCTCTGTAATGATCTAAATCAGAAGGAAATCTGAAAAAAGACGAGATATATTATATATATCTATGTATATGTATATATATGTATATATGTATATATATGTATATGTATATGTATATATATTATATACACATAGCTGATTCACTTTGCTGTATAGCAGAAACTAACACAACATTGTAAAGCAACTAAACACCAATAAAAATTAATTAAAAAAAAAACAAAACAGCAGAACAAGTTCCGTTCTAGTTTATTAGAAAAAATACAAATATTAGAAAGATGCTTTATCTTTCATTTCTTTTCCTTAGGTTTGAGAGATTAAAGAAAAGATTTCACAAGAAGACATTCACACTATATGAGAAAAAAAAAAAAGAATTTCAAGTAGTAGTGACTTGCCATTGAGCTGCTTTTTACACTGGTGGCAGGAAGAGTAAGTTCACCAGTCTACTGCAGGCTCATTTTGTACTAGGCCAACCCATGGTAACGACTTAAAGTAAGCTGTGCTTTGGCTGGTACCCAGTTATAATGAATTGCTTTTTAGCACTACAGTTAAGAGATCTTCTTTCTCAAATGTATACATGTTCATAATTTTTGCTGTTTTTATTCACCAAGACAAAATGAGGCTCAAGTCTGTGTCATGCATATTATGAAAAAAGGGAAATATTCACAGTTCTGCTGCAACACTTTCAAGAAGGCATTTCCCATTGACCATCCAACTTATATTCATTACTTAAGCTCACTTCAGAGTCTAAACACAAAAATTTCAAAGGTGTAGCCATTGATAGATTTCCTTAGAAGCAGTAAAGACTAGATCACAGACCTGTATGATAGTGAAGCTTAAGCAGTTAAAATTGTGTACCATACCTTCTTATCAGCTGCCAGACCAAAGCTAAAGTCAGGGTTTGAGTTCCATCATTCAGGTCTTGCCAGGCTCCTCTTTCTTTCTTTCTTTTTAATTTATTTTTATTAGTTGGAGGCTAATTACTTCACAACATTTCAGTGGGTTTTGTCATACATTGACATGAATCAGCCCTAATCCTAATCATTTGCCTCATTCTCAACATTGTTTAGTTTATATTGCTATTTTTGGCTTCAGTGAAAGTATTTTCCTTTTTTAATATTCTATTTTTATACTGGAAGACAATTGGTTAACAATGTTGTGATAGTTTATGTCTACAGCAAAGTGACTCAGTTATACATATATCTATTCTTTTTCAAATTCTTTTCCTGTTTATGTCCTTACAGAGTATTCAGCAGACTTTCCTGTGCTATTGTATAGGTCCCTGTTGGTTATGCATTTTAAATACAGCAGTGTGTACCTGTCAATCCCAAACATAGTTAACTGAAATATGTCTTCTATCATGAGTCACTTTAAATTAGTGTTGGAAGTAAACATAATGTACATTTTATTAATGATAACATATTAATTAGAAAAAAAATATTCATTAGGCACAGTACCAGACATTAGAAGACAAGTGTCTTAAGATTTCTCTTCTCTTGAAAATCAAAAGCATAGGAAAACATTGAGCAAAATAGTCTTCCCCCCAAGAGAACTAGCAAATTCTCTTTACTGCAGAAAAACAAAAATGTTTATAACTGAACTACAAGACTCTAGGTGAAACTAGTTAAAACTGATCATTAGACATGCTATGAATCTATGTTCCATTTAGGTGCTTGCTAATTTATCTTCTCTGTTTATGGATTATATCGAAGAGCATTTGGACCTTCAAAATTACAGAATCACTGAGAGAAAACTAATTGTTACCAATAGCAAACAGTTTAGTTACTGTCATTTTTTAAATATAACTTATTCAATAACCATACCAACATATTTTATGATTGCTCTCTAGTTCTATCAATACATATTGACTCATTAGAATCTTAGTAGAGAAGAAGCACAGATTATTAAAAACTTGAATAATGAGCATGTAGTTTTTCAAAGCTATATGAAGAAGACACATAATAAGTCAAGATTCTGATAAAATACATATTTGCTTGTAATAAAACTTCAGGGTAAATGTACCACTGCAACTGCAACTGGTACAAATGCAGATTTGGTTATCATCTAGTAAGTATATAAGAGAATCTAAACAAACTGAAAAAAAAGGGGGAAGCGAGTTCATGCTGAACATAAACTTTTGCATCGAGGCATTCAACATTAGTGGACAAAGCGATACTCAGGAAAAGAAAACGTGCTCAGTGTTATACATGATTTCAAGTTATGAGTCGTTCAAGAAAAAATTATTAGAGGACTAATTAAGCAAAGTAATCACTGATGGTATAAACAGCAGCAGAAGTTTTGCTGAGCAGAAGATCTATTTAAACCTCAGATTAAAGATAAAACTCCTGAAGAATTGATGGTAATAAAACACAATGGAAATGGTGCAACGGATATATGAAAATAAGATAATGTTTTAGAGTAGACTGGTGAAACTAAAACAATGAGATACCACTACATTTAATGGAATGGTCAAATACAAAATTCTGACAAACCAGTTACTGGCAAAGGTGAGGAACAACAGGAACTCTCATTTGTTGTTAATCGAGTGCAAAATGGTAGAATCACTTTGGAAGCAATTTCTTACAGAGTTATTATACATTTATATACAGAGTTGTTCTACAACATGATCTATCAATTACACTCCTAGATTGTTCAGCAAATGATTTGATAGTTAATGCCCACACAAAAACATGCACATGAATTTTATAACAGCTTAATTCATACTCTCTCTCTCTCTCACCCACAAATTGGAAGCAGTGAACTATAAAATCACAAAAAGAAATGGATGAAACCTGAATGAATGTTATTAAGTAAAATAAGCTAGTCTGGAAAAGGTTAAACACTGCAAGCTGATAATTATACCACACTCTGGAAAAGGTCAAACTGTAGAGCAAGTAAAAATTATCAGAGGCTTCTTTCTTTTGCTTCAGAGGAGTTTTATTAGTTTGGATAAGTTATGTCAACACCTTATCCTCTCCTACTTTGACACACAAATCCACTCATTCAGAGTCTTCTTCGCACCAGAGTTCATACACTGTAATGGTATCGTGTGCGTCTGCGGGAACCTCAACATTGGGAGGGCTGAGGTTACTGCAGGTTGCCGCGGCAAGTTTCAGATTCCGCACCCTGGACACAAATTTCACAAGGTCCATCTCGAGCTGGGTTAAGGTAGCGAACATATAGTCCTTGTCTGGGGAGGCCTTTTTCTTTTTCTGTCCCAGAGAGCCAAATGAACCACCCTGACAGGCAGGAGGAGTCTGCACATTACTCTCACCACTCTCTCCTGTCAACTTCACTGTCAGGTACATGAGCACAATGAAGAAAAGCCCGAGTAACACCATCTTAAGCCAGTCCTGGGCATGCTCTGGTTGATTCTGCTGAATTAAACAGTGTCCTCCGCAGAGCACCTGACGCTGGCGTTCTTCGGCTGTCTCTCTCAGGGAAGTAAACATTAAGCCGTCCACATAGGTAACGGCCATGGAAAAGCACAGGAACCATTGGACGGACCACATGGTGAGCCGAGAGGAAACAGCTCCTGGTGTGCTGGTCTGCGCTGGCACCTGGAGACTGAGGACCAGCCAAGCTTGGCCCTTGGTGATGTCACAATGGGCCCCGCCCCAGCCAGAACCCACGTGGTCGTTGTGATGACTTCAGGGCAGAGGGTAAGGAGGCTTGTGGGGGTCAATTGGGAGTAGGGCTTAAAGGGAAATGGCGACATTCCCAGAGGGCAATTGAAAAAGAGGACTGACAGAAGAAGAGGGAGTGACAGAATGCCATTTCCATGCCAGTGTATTCTTTCTCAACCTGGTGCTCTCCCGGGAGGGTGGTTCCATCTTCGATTTTCATTATTCCATTTGTTGAATCCAGACCCTGGGCTGAGCAGAGCAGGCCCATGGGCATGTGCCCCTATGGAGCAGAGGGACAAGTGGGAAAGTAAGATATTAAACCAGAGGCCACAAACTAGAAGCCACTGATGTGTTTTGTGTGGCTGCACTGTTCCTAAAAATGACTGTGCTCAGTCGCTGTCGTGTCTGACTCCTTGAGACCCCATGGACAGTAGCCCACCAGCTCCTCAATCCCTGGGATTTCCCAGGCAAGAATATTGGAGTGGGTTGCCATTTCCTTCTCCAGGCATAGAGGCTGTTTTAGGGCAGTGAAACTATTCTGTATGATGTTATGGAAAATACGTGACACTACATATTTGTGAAAATTGGAAGAACCTTACAGCACACCATTAAATCAATGCATGTATATTTTTAAAAACTTTGACATCAAGAATGGAATGCAGAATTTGACTAAAGAATGGAATTATATTACAAATGTATGAAACCACCTCACTAAGATCCCCTGACTTAAGTAACTTTGGTAATGAATGGAGTTTGCAAGACTGAAAGTAAAATATAAAAGCAGTGTAATCTAGTTGATAGTGTTGTTTCTCGTAGGGGTACAGGTTAACAATCCTGATATTGTTACACATGCATACTTGAACAGTTATATAGATGGCACATGAACATACATACATATATTTCTTTAACTTCTTAGCTGAAAGGTTTAAGAGAAATGATACTCCCAAAATCTGAAAGAAACAATTATGTAGAATAAGCACAGATCTTGGTTCCCAATACTCTTTTCCAATAAAAGGAACCAGGCTTGTTGGAGAAGTTATTGATTGTAGGGCTCAGAGAGGAAATATAGAAGAGGAGTCTGGGGGAATCTTATTGTATCAAAAAGGAAGTGCTTAAAAAATTTAAAAAAAAATAAAAAAGCCCTGAAGTAACAGGGGTATGTCAAAGAAGACAGGAATGAGCTTCCAATGGCCAAAGCTATAACAAAATGAGCAACGTAACAAATTAGGTAAGTTATCTTTTGGGATTATACCCCAAAGTATAAAATGAATATCTACGGGTCCATACTGATATAAATAAATGATTGAATACATGTGAGAGAATAGACCAATTTCCCATGCAGAAGAATTTCAGATAATTGACTTAGGTAATTGTGCTCTCAAGGAGGTGGAGTGTAACTCCCTATTCCTTAAGAATGAGTTACACATGGTGACTTCATTCCAAAAAATACAACAATATGGAGAGGGAGAAAAAGAGTAACTTGACAGTGGAATAACCTGACAAATGCTATTTCAGCCAAGTGGTCAAGGTCAACATTACCAGGGATAAGGCATGTAGATTGTATCATGTGGTTAAAAAAAGGACACTCCATCTCAGCAGTCTTCCTCCCCACAAACCCGTGAAGTGAAAGTGAAAATGAAAGTCACTCAGTCATGTCTGACTCTTTGCAACCCCATGGACTATACTGTCCATGATATTCTCTAGGCCAGAATACTGGAGTGGGTAGCCTTCCCTTCTCTGGGGGATCTTCCCAACCGAGGGATCAAACCCAGGTCTCCCCCAATGCAGGTGAATTCTTTACCAGCTGAACCACAAGGAAGACTCCTCCAAAAATCCATAGTCCCAGGCTAATAAGAAAAGCATCAGACAAATCCAAGTTGAGGAACATTTTATAAAATACCTGACTAATACTCCTCAAAACTATCAAGGTTGTGAAAAATAAAGGAAGTCTGAGAAATTGTCACATCCAAGAAGAGCCTAAAGAGACATCTGCTACATACAATGTAGAATCTGGGATGGGTTCCTGGATCAGAAAAAGGACATTGGGTAAAAACTAAGAAAATCTTAATACGAAAATAATCTTAGACATAAAGTAGGCACTCTAGTGTATAACAATATGTGTGATATTTTGGAGCTTTCTGATACAAAGCAGCTATCTTCTCTTTTTTGTTAGTAAAATCATTCTAAGGTTTTTTAAAGTTTATTTTTAAAACATAGAGCAGTGGAGGCAACATTAACATTATTTGCTGATGACAGGAGACTCCAAAGAAAAGTACTCTATGCAGTCACCCTTTACTATCCATGGGTTTTGCATGCAGGGATTCACGAAGTGTGGATTAAAAATATTTATTCAAAAAAGTTCCAGAAATTTCCAAAGATCAAAATTCAAATTTACCACATGCTGTCAACTTTGACATGTCATTTACATTGTATTAGGTATTATAAGTAATCTAGAGATGATTTAAAGTCTATGACAGGATATGTGCAGTGTATATGCAAATACTAAAATGCTATGCTGCTTATTATAAGGGACTTGAACATCTGTGGATTTGGGTATTTGATCTTTGGCGGTGGTGTCTTAGAACCAATCTCCCACAAATATTGAGGGACAGCTGTATTTTAAGGAAATTGAACTAGATGGCTGGATAAAAATAAAAATATACAGAACAGAGTTCCTACACACTAACAACCAATTACATTTATAATGGAAGACACCATTTATAATAGCTAGAAACAGATAAACATTAAGAATATATTTAAGAACAAATATGCAATAGCTATTTGAAGAAAATTCTGAAACCCTACTGAAAAACAAAATGAAATGCACGATAAAATGGAAAGATGTATCTTTTGGGAGTATGAAAAGATTTTATACAGATATCAATTGTCCCCAAATTATTCTGAAGTTATGATGAGATTTCCACAAAAATACTAATATGATTGGTATGAGAAATAAGCTAATTCTATAATATATGTGGAAAAATAAAAATGTTCTAAGAGGCAGGGCACTTCTGAAAAAGAAGATGAATGAGCATGAAGGTTGTCCTTACTAGATTTTAAAGCGTATGGATAGCCTACATGCTTACATAGAGAAGTACTGGTATACGACTAGTACTGGTACATGGTTAGACTTACAGCTCATGAGGTAAGAAGTGAAAGCAGACATCAACTCAAATACACAGACACACAACTTTTGTAGGAATGTGGCACCCCCCAAAATTCATGTTGTAAACCTAATGTCCAGTGTGATGATATTAGAAGGTGGGGCCTTAGGGAGATATTTAGGTCATGAGAACGGAGATTAATGCTCTTACAAAGAGAACTCACAGAGCTCCAAAGCTCCTTTTGCCATGTGAGAACACAGTAAGTCCCTTACACAGGAATCTTCAAACTGAAATTTCAAAGATTCGAACTTGCATTCCCATGTCCAGTCACGTAAGTTAATTCACGTATCTGGTGGACATTGTCACATGCTTGCATCCTCTACAAGTGGTTGTGCTTTTGTGTATTTTACAGCACAGTGCTGTATAGAGTACATTAGAACCCTACGTTGATTTCTAGCCCAGGATGTCTGAAAGCACGTGTAAAAGAGCAGTATACCCTATGACCCAGCAATCCCACTCCTAGGCATATACCCTGAGGAAACAAAAATTGAAAAAGACACATGTATCCCATTGTTCATTCCAGCACTATTTACAATAGCTAGAATATGGAAGCAACCTAGATGTCCATCAACACATGAATGGATAAAGGAGTTCTGGTGCTTATACACAATGGAATATTACTCAGTCATAAAAAGGAGTCAGTTCCAAAAGTTGAGTCAGTTCTAATAAGGCGGATCAGCTTCCCTTGTGGCTCAGCTGGTAAACAATCTGCCTGCAATACAGGAGGCCTCAGTTCGATTCCTGAGTTGGGAAGATCCCCTGGAGAAAGGAAAGGCTACCTACTCCAGTATTCTGGCCTGGAGAAGTTTCCATGGACTGTATTGTCCATGGGGTCGCAGTGTTGGACACAACTGAGTGAATTTCACTTCACTAATAAGGTGGATGAACCTCGAACCTATTATACAGAGTGAAGTAACTCAGAAAGAGAAAGAGAATTATCATAACCCATATATATGGAATCTAGAGAAATGGTACCGAAGAACTTATTTACAGGGCAGCAGTGGAGAAACAGACATTGAGAACAGACTTATGGACATGGGAAGAGGGGAAGAGAGAGTGAGATATACGGAGTAAAGAGTATACATGGAGATATATATAGAGAGAGACATAGATATAAATATAGATATAGATGATATATGGATATAAATAGTAACATGGAAACTTACATTACCATATGTAAAGTAGCAAGCAACGGGAATTTGCTGTATGGCTCAGGAAACTCAAACAGGGTCTCTGTATCAACCTAGAGAGGAGGGAGATAGGAGGGAGGTTCAAAAAGGAGGGGATATATGTATACCTATGGCTGATTCATGTTGAGGTTTGACAGAAAACAACAAAATTCTGTAAAGCAATTATCCTTCAATAAAAAAATTAATTTTTAAAAAAGCAGCAGTATACAGCCAGTTCTGTTATTTGGGTACTAAGGCTAACTTTGCTGGACTTTTGAACAAATTGGGCTTAAAAGTGAACTCTCAGAATGGAACTTGTTCATACGCAGGAGATGTCCTATAGGAGAGAAGTCTGCAACTCAGAAAAGGACCCTCATCTGGTCATACTACTTCCCTGATCTTATACCTCTAGCCTCCAGAACTGTAAGAAATAAATTTCTGTTACTCACAAGCACTTCTATGCCTGGTATTTTGTTATAGCAGCCCAAATGCACTAAGATACATAGACACACATACTCATTAAGAATATGATAAAGGTAGAAGGTGTCATTTTACACTGGGAGAAGAAAGTTTCTTCAACTAATGTTGATGCATTATGTAGTAACCCTCTGGGGGAAAAATATAAACTTGAAGAATTATTTTTCTATACCCCATTTTTCACATATGAAGTTCCCTACTTGAAATGTGGTTTATCTATCTTTGATTGCAACGCTCACTTATGCTTCAAAATTCAATTCAAGAACCCCCTCTCTCTCCCCCTTCTCCCTCTTGCTGAGAAACTCATCACAAACGATTAGATGAGATCAATCAAGACAGATATCCATGACAGGGGTCATGGAGGCATAATGGGCCAGAGTGAGATGTTAGAAGTGAAAAAGGGGTGAAGTGGATATCCATGCAGTCAGAGTAGCCTAGTATGGGGAGTCAGAACTCAAATAGGGTGTAGCATGTGTAGCATGAGATGTCAGAATTTGAGTAAGGAAAAAAGGATGTCCATACTAGGACATGGAATGTGCGGTCAGTGCCAAAGTGGGATTCGGAGACATTCACAGAGCAAAGCAGCTTGCTACAAGAGTCCGTTTAGCCCGGAGGATATTAAATAGGAAGCTGGCCAGGCATGCAGAGTAAAAGCCTCAGTTCAGAGAAGACGAAATCCACAAGGAGGAGGCAGATTTGTGTAGAAAGTCAGAGGCCAAGCAAGGTGAGGAGGGCATCCATGGATGGAGGTGGGCCGGCTCCGAGTGGGCAGTTAGAGACTGAGTGGAACAAGGAGAGTGTCTGCACATTGGGGTGTGCCAGTGCAGAGTATCAGAGCCCAAGCAGGGCGAGGGGGTATGTTTATATAAGGGCTACCTGGAGAGGGTGTCAGAGCCTGGATATGTTGAGAAAGGCATTCACGTGAGTTGGGGAAATCCAGCATTTTGTGATATCAGAGTCTGAGCTATATCAGGAGGATACACACACACACAGGCATGGACACACATGTACACTTCCCACACTATGTCAATGAGAGGAACTGGGAAATAATGAGTACATACAGATCTCATATATTGGATTCTAAATTTCATTTTCCACTAAAAATACTTGAGACTTCTTGGAGAAATTGTTAATTCCATGGATAGGACAGGAAAAGTACAAGGTGAGTCTGGAATATCTTGTACCAAAAGCATCAGATTTTTCAGAGACTGATGGGGAGATGTCAAAAGGACACAGATCCAGGCTTAAGTAGTTTCCCACTGTCTGAGGCTGGAACAATGTGAACTTCAAAGTAACTAACAATAGTGACAGATCTTGATTCAATTAGTAAAATAAGAGAGCCTTAATCAAATAGACACAAATAAATGAATACATCTAACTTTAGTGAGGCATAAAATAAGAGACACGTGCACTCGAATGTTCATTGCAGCACTGTTTATAGTAGCCAGGACATGGAAGCAACCTAGATGCCCATCAGCAGATGAATGGATAAGGAAGCTGTGGTACATATACACCATGGAATATTACTCAGCTGTTAAAAAGAATTCATTTGAATCAGTTCTAATGAGATGGATGAAACTGGAGCCCATTATACAGAGTGAAGTAAGCCAGAAAGATAAAGAACATTACAGCATACTAACACACATATATATATAATTTAGAAAGATGGTAACGATAACCCTATATGCAAAACAGAAAAAGAGACACAGAAAATACAGAACAGACTTTTGAACTCTGTGGGAGAAGGTGAGGATGGGATATTTTGAAATTACAGCATGTATATTATCTATGGTGAAACAGATCACCAGCCCAGGTGGGATACATGAGACAAGTGCTCAGGCCTGGTGCACTGGGAGGACCCAGAGGAGTCGGGTGGAGAGGGAGGTGGGAGGGGGGATCGGGATGGGGAATACGTGTAACTCTATGGCTGATTCATGTCAATGTATGACAAAACCCACTGAAATATTGTGAAGTAATTAGCCTCCAACTAATAAAAAAAATTAAAAAAAAATACTTTAAAATACAAAAAATTTTTAAAATATAAGATAGGGGAGAGTAACTTGACAGTGGAAAATCTTGTCAGCAACCACTTTAATCAAGTGACCCAAGTGAATATCATCAATATTGGGACACACTGAAATCATGAACCACCTGATAGAATGAGATTATATGAACACAGTATCACTTCTGTCATTTTCCTGTCAAAGATGCAAAACATGAAATTTGTCATGAGCAAATACTGGATGGAGCAAAATTGCGGAGAATTCTACAAAATAACTGACCTCTAGTTTTGTCATCAGAGTAATACTGCCTCAAAGAATGAGTTGGGAAATGTTTCTTTCCACTTCTATGGACACATTTAGAATGTATGTGTGGAGAATTAGCATGATTTTTTGGTTTAAATATTTGGCAGAGTTCAGCAGCAAGGCTATAGGGATCTAGGTAGGGTAAGGGGGGACTTTTGTGAGGTGGGCTGGGCAAAAAGTTTAAAAATGACTAATTCTATCTCTTGCTATTCAGATTTTCATTTTCTTCTTGAGTCAATTTCAGTCATTTGTGTATTTTCAGAAATTTGTCCATTTCATCTAAATTTTCTAACTAGCATCATGGTATTCCTTTACAATTATATTTATTTCTCTAAAGTTCGTAGCAATTTTTCCTTTTTATTCTTAATTTTAGTAATTTGAGTCTTCTTCCTCCCTTGATCAAAATCGCTAAAGTTGTGTCAATTTATTGACCTTTCTCAGAGAAGGCAATGGCACCCTGCCCCAGTACTCTTTTGCCTGGAAAATCCTATGGATGGAGGAGCCTGGTAGGCTGGAGTCCATTCGGTCCCGAAGAGTCGGACACGACTGAACGACTTCACTTTCATGTACTGGAGAAGGAAATGGCAATCCACTCCAGTGTTCTTGCCTGGAGAATCCCAGGGACCGGGGAGCCAAGTGGGCTGCCGTCTATGGAGTCGCACAGAGTCGGACACGACTGAAGCGACTTAGCAGCAGTAGCAGCAGCATTAACCTTTCTAAATAACCAAATTTTAATTTGTTGAGTATCTCTGTGGTTTTCCTATTCTCTATTCCATTAATTTTGTTCTAGAATTAATTGTTTACTATGACTGCCTATTTGAGTTTAGTTTGCTACATCCCCTCACATAGGTGTGGTGTGTTTTCTTTTTCATTCTTCTCAAAGTAAAGTTGATCCTTGAACAACAGACATATGAACTGTGTAGGTCCACTTATACAAAGATTTTTTTTCAACAGTAAACTCTACAGCACTCCACCATCTGCAGCTGGTTGAATCTGCAGAGGTGAAATCACGGATTTGGAAGAACCACATAGAGGGCCAACTACAAGTTACATATGGATTTTTGACTGCAGAAAAGGTGGTTGCCCTAAATCGCGCACTGTTGAAGAGCCAAATGTATTTCTACTTTCTCTCGTGATTCTTTCTTTGACCCTTTGATTATTTAGGAGTATGCTGTTTAACTTCCACATATTTGTCTGTTTCTCAAGATGTTTTGTTTTCCAATTTTATTATATTCAGAGGATGGATTTGATATGGTTTGAGCCCTTTAATATTTATTTAGGTTTGTCTTATGTCCTAGAATATAGGGTATTCTAGAGAATGTTCCCTGCACCCTTAAGAAGAATGCATATCCTGTATTGGATAAATTGCTCTATAGATATCTGTTAGGTCCATCTGGTTTCTATTCTCCTTCAAGATCTCTATTTCATTGTTGATCTTCTGCTAATCTTTCTATCCATTATTGAAAGTGGATTAGTAAAGTATAGCAATTATTGTTGAATTGTCTATTTCTTTCTTCAATTCTATCAGTTTTTTTTCCTCCATGCATTTTTCTGTTGTTTTGTTAGGTGCATATATAATTATTATGTCTTCCTAATAGAGTCCCCTTTTTATCATTATGAAATGTCCTTCTTTACCCCTAGTATCTTTTTTTAATAAAAATCTTTTTTTTCCTTAGTACAGTATACCCAATTCTCTCTTTGTTTGATGTTTGCATTATATGTGTTTTTCTGTCATTTCATTTAAAATGTATACCTTTGACTCTGAATTATGTCTCCTGTAGAGAGCATATAGTTTTATCTTTGTTTTTTATCTAGTCTCAGAATATTTGCTTTTTGATTAGATTGTTCAATTCATTCATAATTTACATAATTATTCAGTTCAGTTCAGTTAATTAGTTGTGTCTGATCTTTGAAACCCCATAGACTGCAGCACTCCAGGCTTCCCTGTCCATCACCAACTCCCAGAGCTTGCTAAAACTCATGGCCATTGAGTCAGTGATGCCCTCCAACCATTTCATCCTCTGTCATCCCCTTATCCTCCCTCCTTCAATCTTTCCCATCATCTGGGTCTTTTTCAATGAGTCAGTTCTTCGCATCAGGTGGCCAAAGTATTGGAGTTTCAGCTTCGGCATCAGCCCTTCCAGTGAATATTCAGGACTGATTTCCTCTAGGATTGACTGGTTTGATCTCCTTGCAGTCCAAGGGACTCTCAAAAGTCTTCTCCAGCACCACATTTAAGATCATCAATTCTTGGGCATTCAGTTTTCTTTATAGTCCAATTCTCACATCCATACATGACTACTGGAAAAACCATAGCTTTGACTGGGCGTTTGTTGGCAAAGTAATGTCTCTACTTTTTAATATGCTGCCTAGGTTGGACATAGCTTTTCTTCCAAGGAGCAAGTGTCTTTTAATTTCATAGATGCAGTCACCATCTGCAGTGATGTTGGAGCAAAAATAATAATAATAACAATAAAGTCTCTCACTGTTTCTATTGTTTCCCCATCTATTTGTCATGAAGTCATGGGACCGGATGTCATGATCTTAGTTTTCTGAATGTTGAATTTTAAGCCAGCTTTTCCACTCTTCTCTTTCATTTTCATCAAGAGGCTCTGTAGTTCATCTTCGCTTTCTGCCATAAGGGTGGTGTCACCTGTGTGTCTGAGGTTATTGATATTTCTCCTGGCAATCTTGATTCCAGCTTGCGCTTCATCCAGCCTAGCATTTTGCATCATTATTAATATGATCCAATTTATGACTATTTTATTTTTTTCAAAATTCATGTTTTTTTGTCCTTCTTTTTATCTTTATTGCCTTCATTTGTAAATGAAATTTTTCAGTTTAGCATTTGGCTTGCCTTAGTGATATAGTTTAAGTTTTATTTTCTTAGTGACTACACTGGGACTTTCTGTATTCATATTAACTTATTAGCTCTACTTTATATTTTTACTAACTTAATGACAGAATAATCATCAACAGAGTCACCCAGCATAAATCAAGTGGTATGGGGTTCTAAAATCATTACCTGTGGACCCCTCAGTCTTTGGGGGCACTGGCCCTGATTAAAACTCTTCAAGAAATGGGCATAGAAGGAACCTACCTCAACATAGTAGAGGCCACATATATTAGGCCCATAGCAAATATTATTCTCAAAGGTGAAAAACTGAAAGCATTCCGCCTAAGATCAGAAACAAGACAATGGTGTCCACTTTCACCACTATTATTCAGACTAGTTTTTGAAGTCCTAGCTACAACAGTCAGAGAAGAAAAAGAAAGAAAAGGAATCCAGATCAGTAAAGAAGTATAGCACTCACTGTTTGCAGATGATGGGATGCTGTACATAGAAAACCATGATACTATCAGAAAATTACTAGAGCTAATCAGTGAATTTAGCAAAGTCACAGGATACAAAATCAATACATAGAAGTCATTTGCATTGCTATATACTAATAATGAAGAATCAGAAAGAGAAATTAAGGAATCAATTCCATTCACCACTGCAACAAAAAGAATAAAACATCTAGGAACAAACTTACCTAAGGAGATAAAAGAACTGTATACAGAAAATTATAATTTGATGAAAGACATCAAAGATGACATAAACAGATGGAGAGATATTCCAGGTTCCTGGGTAGGAAAAATCAATATTGTGAAAATGACTATAGTACCAAATGCAATTTACAGATTCAGTGCAGTTCAGTTCAGTTGCTCAGTTGTGTCCGACTCTTTGTGACCCCACGAATCGCAGCATACCAGGCCTCCCTGTCCATCACCAACTCCTGGAGTCTACCCAAACCCATGTCTATCGAGTCGGTGATGCCATCCAGCCATCTCATCCTCTGTCGTCCCCTTGTCCTCCTGACCCCAATCCTTCCCAGCATTAGGGTCTTTTCCAATGAGTCAACTCTTCGCATGAGGTGGCCAAAGTATTGGAGTTTCAGCTTCAATGTGATCCCAATCAAATTACTAATGGTGTTTTTCATAGAACTAGAACAAAAAATGTCACAGTTCATATGGAAACACAAAAGATCCTGAATAGGCCAAGTAATCTTGAGAAACAAGACTGTAGCTGGAGGAATCAACTTACCTGATTTCAGGTTATACTACAAAGTTATATTCAAGACAATACGTTACAGGCAAAAAAACAGAAGTGTAGGCCAATGGAACAAGACAGAAAGCCCAGAGAAAAACCCACACACATGGACACCTTATCTTTGACTTAGGAGGCAAGAAAATACAGTGGGAACAAGACATCACTTTCAATAAGGGGTGCTGGAAGAACTGCACAACTAAGTGCAAAAGAATGAAATTAGAACACTTCCTAACATCATACACAAAGATAAACTCAAAATGGACTACCAAAATGTAAGACCAGAAACTATAAAACTCTTGGAAGAAAACATAGGCAGAACACTGTATGACATAAATCATAGTAAGATCCTCTATGACAAACCTCCCAGAATAAAGGAAATAAAAACAAAAATAAATAAGTGGGCACTATTTAAATTTAAAAGTTTTTACATAGCAAATGAAACTATAAACAAAGTGAAAAGACCACCCTCAGAATGGGAGAAAATAATAGCAACTGAAACCACTGACAAAGTTTTAATTTCCAAAACAGAAACTGCTCATACAAGTCAATTCCAGAGAAACAACCAACCCAGTCGAAAAGTGGGAAAAAGTCCTAAACAGATATTTCTCTAAAGAAGACATACAGATGACTAATAAGCACATGAAGAGATGCTCGCTATCACTCATTTTTAGAGTGTTCGTCGCTCAGTTGTGTCCAACTCTTTGCAGCCTCATGGACTGCAGCCTGTCAGGTTCCTCTGTCCATGGAATTTTCCAGGCAAGAATACTGGAGTGGGTTGCCATTTCCTTCTCCAGGGGATCTTCGCGACCCAGGGACTGAACCCGGGTCTCCCGCACTGCAGGAAGACTCTCTGAGGCACCAGGGAAGCTCATTATTAGAGAAATGCAAATCAAAACTACAATGTGATATCATCTCACACCAGACAAAATGGGCATCATCAAACAATCCAAAAACAACAAGTGCTGGAGAGGGTGTGGAGAAAAGGGAACCCTCCTACACCGCTGGTGGGAATGTAAATTGATACAGCCAGTAGGGAAGATAGTATGGTGATTACAAAAAAAAAAAAAAAAAACAACTAGGACTAAAGCCAACATAAGACCCAGCAATCACACTATTAGGCATATACCCTTCAAAAACCAAAGCCAAAAAAGACACACGTACCCCAGTGTTCATTGCGGCACTATTTACAGTAGCCAAGACATGGAAGCAAGCTAGATGTCCATCGACAGAGGAATGGACAGAGAAGCTATGGTGCATATATACAATGGAATGCTACTCAGCCATAGAAAAAAAGGAATGTCTTTGAGTCAGTTCTAAGGAGGTGGATGAACCCAGAGCCTATTATACAGAGTGAAGTAAGTTAGAATGAGAAAAACAAACACCGTGTATTAATGCATATATAAGGAATCAAGAAGGATGTTACTGATAAACCTGTTTGCAGAGCAGCAATGGAGACATAGACATAGAGAACAGACTTATGCACATGGGAAGGGGAAAAGAGGGAGTGGGTGAGACAAATGGAGAGAGTACCATGGATGCATATACACTAACATATGTAAATAGATAGCCAATGGGAATTTGCTGTATGACTCAGGGAACTCAAATGGGGGCTCTGTAATAACCTAGAGGGGTGGGAATGAGCAGAAAGTGGGAGGCATTAAAGAGGGAGGAGACATATGTACACCTACACCTACAGTTAATTCCAGTTGATGTATGACAGAAATCAAATCAATACTGTAAATAATAGTCAATCAATGAAAAATAAATATGTTTTTCAAATATAAAAAAAAAGGTTATTTGGAAATTATCTAGAATGTCACACTTGAGAGGAAAAAAAAAAAAAAAACAATATGCCGTCTATTGCCTTCCAGGTCTGTTCTCTTCATTTTTAAAATGTATGAGATAGGGGAGTTAATTATCTGTTATTTGGACCAGGAACTGTTCTCTGTGATGTGTGCATGCTGACATGACACCCCATGGTCTTTCACGCACTTAGGAGACACTGTGTTCAATCCATACACAGATCCATACACAGTAAAGTTTCCTGTGGATGGACATGTTGATCTGCCTTTTGATCCAGAGTACACTAGACACTGCAATGTATTCCAGATTGGGGGTCAGATACAACACGTCTCTGTTCCTCTCTGGCCTGGGCACCAATCTGACTCAGCACTTGCTAGGGAGGTGACTGGGCAAATTCATTCACCTGTTTACCGCCTCATGTTTCTGCTTCCTTAGCTGCCAAAAGGGATGATAGTATTAAAAATGCTTACCTCATAGTGTTGTGATGAATACTCAAAGACTTTATTATATGTGTAAATATGGAGAGCTAACCATGGTTCAGAAGGGTGAGCTTATTTTCTTGCCTCTCTTCACTTCCTTTTTCTGCTTGTACTCACTACCCCTGTCCTTGCCCCCATCCTTTTCCCTTCCCACCCCAACTCTGCTCTCTAGCACCTGTGCCCCATTCTCAGACTCTCCATCCAAAACCATGGCTGACAATCTCCTCATAATTTACCTCAGAAAATATCAATACCATCACCCTTGGATTAAAAATAATGAATATGAGCAGAAGAAATAAGAAACAGACTAACATTGGCAATGTGAAAACTATGCAAGAAATAAAGCATAACTGATGAAACTTTAACTACTAATATTTTCATATCTTGATCAGATTCAGATTATCAGAATTTGATACAGGAAAATTAGACTCGATAAAAAGAATGACCCCCCCCCCAAAAAATAGCTGTGTGATGAGGTTTCTCGGCCTTTAAATTTCCCTCTATAAGGTTTTTAAAACTTTATATACTCATATTCTATAACTGTCCAGTGATCACTTATTTCCTGTCACTATACAGATCATATGAAGGTGTCATTAGACTTGTAATTTCATAGAGAATATGCACTAAGCTTTTCCATACGAGCACATGATGAAACCTCAGTGTTGCATTTAGACTTCATGATATCCTCACAAAAAGAGGCAAATACTCATTATGAGAAAAAAAAAAAAAAAACCTTCCCCCAGGCCTCATACACTCCGTTCTTAAGACCCTGAAGAGCTGAAGTGATATTGCAAAGTCCATGTGGTGAGTCAAGGTGGTCTTGACACTGTGTCCGTGGAACACTATCCAGGGAAAGGTGGAACAGAAATAATATTAACCACAGTAATGACAACAACTAAAATTGACTGGGAACATACCATATGGCACATAGTGTTCTGAAAATTTCCCATGTCTTAACATGGTTAGTGTTCTACACTGCCCCAGGAAGTAGTTAAATTTACTCCAAGCTAGTGTTTCTATGTGGCTAATAGAGGAACAAGGCACAGAGATGCTATGTAACTTTCTCAGTATCGCCCAGCAGTAAGGGAGCCACAGGTCTGGAGGCATTGTGGAAAACTCAGTGTGCTCTGCATTTATTTTGTCAAGGGTAAGATCCAACAGCTATGGCAAAATATGTAGAATAACAGCTACCACATAACACAAATAGATCTTACATCAAAGAAATGCACACTAAATAGAAATCTGATTTCTTCAGAAATCTTTCTGATAGAGGCTTGGCAAGACTGGATTTAGGATGTTTTGTAGAAATGATGGTCTGAGAGCCTCTTCAGCACAGCAGACAGCATGTCAGTGAGTCTCCTAGACTGCGGGTCTTGGGTTTGTGCATCAGAGAAGGCAGGAAACCCCTGTCACCTACACATGTTCCCAATGGAGACAGAGCCTGGCAGGAGGCAAAATAAGACCATTCCTCTGCTCTCATAGTGCCTAGACAAGTTTTCTGTGTCAATCAAAACTGAGGAATTCTTAAAAAAAAAAAAAATGCAGCTCACTGCAGCTACAATAGTGCCCTAGAATCTGTTGTTTTTCACTATGCTTGGGAAACTCTCAGGAACTTTATTAAACCTCTTTAGTAGTGAAACTGTCAGCAAAATAAGGGAAATAGTGATCAGAACAGATATGAGAAAAATAAATAGAAATGATCAACAAAACCCAAAACTGATTCTTTCAAAAGATCAATACAAATTCATAAACTGCTACTCATATAGACCAAAAAAAAGCAAGATATCTAAAGACAACACCTCCCAATATTGGGAGTAAAATAGATTTCAGATCCCACAGAAATTAAAAGGATTTTGTGAATAATTCTACATAACTACATCTGGCAATTTTTGTGAAAGAAAGGAACTAACTAACTAACTAAGTTCAGCCAAAAAAGAAATAGATAATCTATTTAAAAACCGAGCTTGTAGTTGAAAAATTTACAGAAATCTCCAGGCCCAGGTGGTATACCTGGCACAAAAGACAAAGGAGGGACAAAATGGGTAGGGTCAGAGAAAAGGTGACTATATTCTCATACAATCAGTTACTCAAGGTAAAATGGGCCAAATCCAAGCAATGTGATGAAGCCATTGGTTTTTATTTTCTCGTTGTCCTCCAGCTTCCCCTTCCTGCCTCCCTCCTTTGCCCCAGTTGCTTTCTCCTTCTTAAGTCCTGCCCTCCATCAAGAGTAGAAACATTATGAGGCACAATTCCCACATTATAACTGATATCCGCTAGTTGACTGACATTCAGCATGGATGCTGTCATCCCTGCAGCTGGTACATTCAAGCTCTCTGTCTCTCATCATGGACCAGAAAGTTTAACTCCTAATTTCAGGTATAGCTAGGAGAGAAGGTGCAGGGCACATGTTGCAGCCTTGAGTCCTTCATCTGTGAAATGCGGATGACCACAAATTGTGGGAGAAGCAGAGACAGCAGCACCAGACCCTTTTCAATGAGTGCTAAACCCACTGAAACATGCCAAACCCAGAGCATCACAGAACTCCTTGACATTCAGAAGCACAAGTAGATTTCCCTGCCAGGACTGTTGCATTTATGTTCCTTCTGCCAGGAATGCTCTTCCCTTAGGTAAGCCCATGGCCTGCTCCCTCACTTCCTCTATATCTCTCCTTAATTGCCATCTTTCAGGGAGACTTTCCCTCATTATCCTGAATAAAATAATAACATCATACCTACACACACCCTTTCCCCTGATCTAGCATTATCTTTCTTCATAGTGCCTGCCTCCCTTGATTTACTTACTGACTACCAGGTCTATGAAACGAGAGACTTGGTCCATTTTGTCCAGTCACAAACTCCTCAAAGAGTGCTCTGGTATGTGACAGGTGCTCAGAAAACATTTGCTGAAGGACAGTCGGGAGCCAGACCCTTTACACACACTGCTAACATGCAGAGGTACCCTCCAAGGCGGACACTGGCCCCACTGTATTAATTATCGTACATACTGAGATTCCAGGAGATGAGTGACACGCTCAACAACACACAGCATGTCAGGTTCCAGGCTTCGGAATCACATCTGCCAGCTTCCAACTCCTCCGTTCCTGGACAGAGACCTTACAGCCAAGAACACAAGAGGCTTTATTTCTAACACAATGACTCCAAATAGCTCAGGTAGATACCCAGAGACACAAAAAACAGGTCACTGAGTATTTGCACAGAGAGCTCACAACTCGAGTCTCAGATCCTCAAACACGACAGAAAACAAACGCACTGCGACAAAGAGCCTCAAAACAGACCAAGGTCTTCAAGACAGAAACAAATGAGAATTGCACAGATACTTCACATCACGGAGACTGACTTCCGAACCACTCCGGACACTTACTAACCTAATACAGAAACCCCTATGCAGAAAGATAGAACTTTGAGTAACTCAGTACATCATACAACCTTAAGATAAAACTCCCCAGACAAATGGAAAATCTGCACCCTGTGCACAGACCCCAAGCAGCTGACAGTTTACACCTTAAGACAAATCCCTCCTCAAAGCAGCTCAGAGCCATCGCAACTTGGGACCCAGAATCAAAAGCTCAGAGATCTCACATTCTGGGCCACAGACGCCTACACAGAGATCTCGCACCCAGGGACTCAAATGAGCGAAAGCTCCAAAAATGCACATCCCGGCATACAGGCACACATATCCTAGAGGCTTTGGACTATGACTCGCAAAATCCACTCAGATCAAATATCCCATCACCCACAATCCTAGCCAATGTCTCAGAGAGATCAAATGCACCCCAAACAGCATTTGTGATGTCATATGTAGCCATACACAACCCCAAGCTCCCTGACACAGGTTACTCTCCAGGGAGAGACGCGAAACAAGCCCAGAGACCTCTCCCTGGTCATGAATTACATGCATCTGTGCGACTTACTACACGTTGCCATATGATCCAGACTGAGTGAGAGCTAAGTAAGACTGAAACACCGTCACCCTGCACAGCCACTGACTGTGCCGAACCTCGCCACTAACCAAGGCAGCTATTCAACCCCTTCGGGAAAAGCGGTAAAACTCAAAGAAAAACTGCACACTCTGAAAAGCCGCGCAGGCGAACGCAGGGGCACCGGTATACACACGCCTCTCGCCCGGATTTCTAGCTCTGCGAGCTCAGTGCCTGTCTAAGACAGGCAGCCAATTGGGAACTCAGCAGGAGAGTAAGGAAGGCGGGAGTAGCTGGACTTCCGCGTGTACTCGCGCCCCGGAAGAGCTAATTCCCGTAATCTCCCGGTCGCCGCACCCCCAAAGCGGCAGCCAATCTCTCGCTCTGTAGCTATCCCCACCTTGGATGTGACCATGTATAAAAGAAGAGGTGGAGTTGGAAAAGAGACTAAGATGCAGGTTAATATCGGTGTCCACTCGAATTCAAATGAGGCCGGAAGACGGAGTGGAGCGAATGCGGTTGGATCCAGTGGCGCCATGAGCGCCTCCGCTGGGAACTGTGGTCGAGGCCGGACGCGCTGTCAGGGCACCCTCTGTGTTGTCACAGGCACT
The DNA here is from genome assembly GCF_963930625.1 of Muntiacus reevesi. NCBI lineage: Eukaryota > Metazoa > Chordata > Mammalia > Artiodactyla > Cervidae > Muntiacus > Muntiacus reevesi. The sequence goes on from NC_089271.1 coordinate 134,753,025, forward strand.
CCCCCAATGGTACCTTCCAGAGTGGGTGGTTCCACCGCTTCCCCTCAGTGGTACATCCCAGGAGAGAACTGTTTCATCTCGGGCGCCCCTTGGTGGTGAGATTGAGGAACAACAAACGTAAATACCCTTAGCATCCCAGGATGATAAGCAAAGGAAGGAAAGACAAAGTCAGGAGGAAAACGTGATGGCCACACTCTTGGACTCAGAGAAAAGTCTTCATAAACTGAAGATTACTCCTCTGTGGTGGCCACTATTGTAACAGGAAGCATTCTTGGAATTTTCTCTGTGCTGGGCATTGGCATTGTTGCTTGTTTGTGCTTTCCTATTTAATACAGAATAGGTCTCATGGGGAAAGCTAGCTGCAGTCCCCCAACTGGCAGTGTTGTAGCCACGATTTCCAGGAAACAAACTCACTCAGAAGGACAATGCAGATAGTGGAGTGCAGTTTATTACACCGGCAGGCCCAAGGCAGAGTCTCCTCTTAGCCCCTTGTGAAAACCTTATATACCCTAAATGTATGTGCTCAAACCCACCTTCCCAAATTCTCTGAAACTAGTCTGAACAAAGGAAAAGAAAAATACAATCAAAGTTAACCTGTGATTCGTTTGCCTTAAACCCATGATTCGTGTGCCTTAAGCCTAGGTAGTTCGGTGGACAATTATCAATAGGCCTGCGGTCATATCCCAATAAGCATGATAGAATTTATGTTTCTATTTGGTTACACAGATAATTAGGGTGTTCTTTTAGGTGACAGATAGTCTAGGTACGAGCCCTGGGGCTCTTCCATCCAAGGGGGTCTAGTTTTCCAGTTGGTATGGTGTTTCCATAGACACTGGGCATATAGTTCAAAGCCGACAGTCTAGCCCAAGATGGGGTAATGCTTTCAAGATGGAGCCTGTTCTGTCTGTTTCCTCCTTCAGCAGGAGAGATAAAGCTTCGGAGAACGGGATCCGAAGGCCTGGTGTGGGGACAGCCTCTGTCACTGACTGCAAGTGATATGTGAAAGGATAACAGGACTTTCCATTCTGTTAGGAAAGGGGTCATCTCCAAGGGGACCCAAGGACACCATGTAGGTGAGATAAAGACCACAGCTTTGTCATCATCTTGTCATCCCTGAATATGTTCCCTAGCAGAATCCTCAGCCTGTCTAGCTGTGCCTCTCTCAACAAGTTTAAAGTTATTCATTCTGTCATTCATTCATTGTCTCCAAAGTATGTGTCAAGCACAACTATGAGTGTTAGGAAGGAGAAAATCTTGCCCTCATGGAACTTACATTCTGTTGGGATCATACAGCCCCAAAGTCTAAGTAATTTTTCAGGTGTTTGTAACTGCTGTGATGAAAATTAAATCAGGATAGTGAAATAGAGAGAGGAGAACATGTCTAGAAAGACTGGTCAGGGAAGTTCTTTCTAAGATTGTGACATTTGAGCAAAAGCCTGAAGGAGATGCCTAGCTAGGAGAAAAGTACCTCAGATGGAGATAATGACCAGTGGAAAAACTGGGGAGTGGATATCAGTGTCGTGTGTGTGAAAACAATGAGGAGGCTGATGTGACTATCACAGCATGATGGAGGGAGATCCAGGAGATCTGATGAGAGAGGTAAAGAGGGGCAGGTCCCATAGGGTCTACTGGCCATGGGGAGGACTTGAGCCCCAGGAGGGTTCTTACAATGAGAAGCCCCATGCTTTCTTCAGAGGCCCAGATCACACAATGATTGTTGAGGAACTCCTGGTTTACCCCCAAGAAAACCATAGGCCCTCTGAAGCTGAGTGTGCCTTTCCTCGAATCCCCCACTCTCAAGGGGAATCCCCCCTGCTGCTCCCAGTGAACATCCATGTCAGTTGATGATACCCTCAAGAGAGACAGAACAAGGACCCTCATGGTGTGAGTGAGGTCACATTCAGTCTTGCAAAGGCAAAAAAGGACTAGGTATCAGGCACGGAGTTGTCAGGGAGAAAGACAAAGCTAGAGCATTAGACAGGAGCAGGGAGACTATTTCTGGAGGCAAAGTGTCCCCACTTAGTTATGCACCCACCTATGGGCCCCGACGGAGAAGGCAATGGCACCCCACTCCAGTACTCTTGCCTGGAAAATCCCATGGACGGAGGAGCCTGGTAGGCTTCAGTCCATGGGGTCGCGAACAGTCGGACATGACTGAGCGACTTCATTTTCACTTTTCACTTTTATGCGTTGGAGAAGGAAATGGCAGCCCACTCCAGTGTTCTTGCCTGGAGAATACCAGGGATGGGGTCGCACAGAGTCGGACACGACTGGAGTGACTTAGCAGTAGCAGCAGCAGCATGGGCCCCCAGCCCTGCTACTGGATGAGGTACCTGTCTCTACAGGAGGAAAGCGGTCCCTCCCCAGGGACCACCTCTAGGGAATGCCTCACTTGCCCATGGCCTGAGTCATGTTCCTTTGACACACATCAGGGGCCTCTGCCCTTCAAGACAAGGACATGTTCCAGTCATGGGGAAACTCATGCTGCACATAGGGTCCCTCACAACCTGTCCTTTCCAAACTGCCCTCCTGCTGACCTCAATGCCAATGAATGCTTTAATGGGGGAAAGAGAGGCAGGGATCTCTGCATTTGTGGGGGAGCCTCATTCAAATTGGCGAATGTGAGGTCCCCCCCCCCGAGCTTGGAGGTTCACCCCTGGACTTTCAACACCACCTCCCAGGGAATGAGAAGGTCACATTCCATATATCCAGAATGAGCTGGGTGTGTGATGGGGAGACACAGAGACCTATCCTGACAGTGCATCAGTCACAGGGTCCTTCTGGCCCTGTGCAAACGCCCCCTTCCGCCACTACCTGGCCAGGGTTGTGCTGAGTCTTCCCTGCCTCCTCCAAGGAGCCCAAGCTTACATCCAGTTTCTCCCCTCCTCATATGTTGAGACCTTCCATCTGCACTGGGCTCTAGGTTGGGCTCCCATCTGCAAACGGTGCCCTGCTTGTTGTGGGCTGGCAGATTAAGTGAGTGAGTGTGTGAACACAATTTTGGTCACAGGGCCCCTATCAAGGGTGGTAGTTATGTCAGCAAGTTTTGTTTTGTCAGGCGAGTGTATGCTCCTCGGTTTTTGTCTCGTCACTACAAAGATTTGAAGTGACGGACATTAAAGCCCCCTCAGCATGTTACAGCTCTCGGGTCTTGCACAGACCGTGTTATAACTCTCAGGTCTCGAATGGACCGTGTTATAGCTCTTAAATCAGTGTTACAGCTCAGTGTTACAGCTCTTTTTCATTTAGACAATAGCAGGAAAATCCATCTTCGAGGTGTGAGGGCACGTCGATCCAAAGATGCGAAGAGAAGAGAGCCCCAGCACGAGGGAGAGAGCGAGAAGAGAGCTTTGGCCCCTCTTTTTATATGTTTTTCTCTCCCTGGGCCTGTCCTATGTAAAATGGGCCAGCCACGAGTGCTGTTTGTTTTACCTGAGGTTCTCACTCCAGCCCTCAGACCTTCCTTTGTTCTATTTTCGCAGGCTTTTCCCTTCCAGGTCTTTTAGCCACCGACATTCTGGACTCCTTTTCCCTATTATAAGTACCTAACATTTTCATCAGGATTATTACCATGAGCTCCTGGGAACCGCACATCACTTACTCTCCCTGAGGATGGGGCCCCAAGTTTTTATCTCTGTAGGGAGGCATGGTAGAAATCATAGCAATTGTGAAATCACAGGTCTACTTCTAAGACCCATGAGAGTGGGATCCATCCAGCCTTCCTCTCAAGAACACTCTCATTTACAGATACATAAACAGCTCAGAGGCACAACACACTGGACAAGGACCTCCCACTCCACCCCCACCCACAGATAGTTCAGAGACTCCATCCTGGGACAGAAATCCACAAATAGTTCAGAGCCTGCTCATCCTGGACATCAAGCCCAAACAGCTCAAATATGTCACATCTGAGGACACAGACCTAAAGCACTTTAGAAATTCCCACTGTGGCCTCTAATGAATTAGAATCCCTAAGTCAAACAGCATTGATCACAGCCAGTTTTATGGGGTTAAGTTGTAACCTCTGGTTGTTGAATGATACTGCATTCTGAAGGAATTCAGAGTGAAAAACAGGATGAGGCACACGATGATTTGGACAAGCTGGCCTTTATTTAGTTACACGGATACCTCAGGAAAAGGTTCAGTGACCCCAGATTCTTACATCTTCCCAAACACAGAAAAGCATGAAAAGCATTAACTTGTTATATCTGATATCTGTGTTTCACAGTAATTTTTACCAATGTGAGTGCTCGATTGCACGTATTTCCTAGCCAAAATCATGTTGACTTCTCTGCTACCTCCTCAGAGCAGTTTCCTCAGAGCTAACAGAGTAGCTGTGTCCTGGGATCTAGTCCCCAGAAGACCCTGGATCCAACTTAAACTCACAACACTTCTACTGTATGTTTTTCTTTAAATAGACACTACTCAAGCTAACAGGTCCCCTTTAGCTCGGAGGCCTCATGCCCCTCCCCACAGGGCCTACAGGCTGCACCCTGGGACACAGAGCCCCAAATCTTTCCGTCTGGGCTTCTGTGTGGGCAGAAGTAGTGAGGCTCTGTTACGTCAACCCCAAGGGAGAGAGGCCACCAGTCTTGCAATCCCTGCAGTCTGCATTCACCAGCATGTCATTCTGAGGAAGGCAGGTTCATTCCAGGAGTGTGGTGTGCCTTAAGCTTAGGGCTCTGAAACTGATTTTCCATGTCTGGGTCCTGGCTTAGGCCCTAACCCTCCCCCATCCCTGGTCACCTCTAGTCATGGTAACTTTGTATCCTGCCCCACGGATGGTTCGGAGTGAATCCCAGATCCACAGAAGAAGCCCCAGGGACCTGGTCATCTCTATCTCAGCACCCACTGTGGGCGACTGAATTCTGGAGATAGGATAGGTTTCCCCCTCACTGTTCCTTTGACAACTACCTTACATCCCTCTAATCATCTGCCATTTTCCAAAGTCCCTCTCCAGGTGACAGCTGCCACAACTCCTCTCTTTCCCCAAATTCCCACCTCTCCCCTCATCTTCCAAGAGGCTTCCCCTCCACCTCAGGGGCCTCTTTAGCCCCTCCCCCAGCCCTACTCCCAGGGCCTCATTTACACCCTCACTCCAATTGAGGTCTCTCACCCAGCACCCCGACTGCCTCAAAGGATCCCCTGAGGACCCTGTCTACTCCCTGAATTATTTAGAACACCTCTCTCCTGCCCACACACAGAGGTCTGTCATAAAATCCTGGTAAGGGGGGAATTAAAAATCTCTACAGAATCCAGAGAAAATCCAGACTCAGACCAGGAGTCCAGGGCATTTTTCTCAGGGCTGGTGGGAAAGTGAGAGGGTTTCTGCGAGAAAGAGCTAGACTGTAGGTTCCACAGGTGTGACAGGGTTTCCCTCAAGGGGCCTAGTGAGGAAGAAGTGAGATGCCATCTTAGAAGTGCTTAGGACACTGCAATTCAGAAGAATGATTACCTGAAACTCAGAGCCCCACCCACGGATGCAAGCTGACTCCTAGATTGACCTCACTAAAGCAGCCACTGATTGGGGAAGCGTCTCCAGCCTGTTGACTAGGCAGCAAACACTCCTGGAGATGGGGTTCCACCGGTCCTTCAGTGCTCAGGCCCCTACTGCAAGCTCTTCCTCATCAGCCTCAGTTCCTGACTGTGTGAGCCTTGGTCTGATCTGGGGTCTCTGTCCCTGTACCCTGTGAGAGCCTGAAGCCGCGTTTACCATGTGGGCTGCCCAGAGTGGTCTAGGATTCCGTGCCTCCCAAGCTCCACAACCATTCACTGCTGCTGGTGTATTCAAATCTGCAGGGGATGGGTGTGGGCACAGTGGGGCTGCGGAGGCCTCCTAGACATCTGAGAAAGGGGATTGTCCTCTGTCTGCCCCAAGAATGATGTGAGGAGGTAGTAAGCAAACTTGAGTTCTCCTTTTTTTTCCCCATTTATGTTTATTAGTTGGAAGCCAATTACTTTACAATATTGTAGTGGTTTTTGCCATACATTGACATGAATCAGCCATGGATTTACATGTGTTCCCCACGCCGATCCCCCCTCCCGCCTCCCTCCCCATCCCATCCCTCTGGGTCTTCCCAGTGCACCAGCCCTGAGCACTTGTCTCATGCATCCAACCTGGGCTGGTGATCTGTTTCACCCTTGATAGTATACTTGTTTCAATGCTATTCTCTCAGAACATCCCACCCTCGCCTTTTCCCACAGAGTCCCAAAGTCTGTTCTGTACATCTGTGCTTCTTCTTCTATTTTGCATATAGGGTTATCATTACCATTTTTTAAAATTCCATATATATTCGTTAGTATACTCTATTGGTCTTTATCTTTCTGGCTTACTTCACTCTGTATAATGGGCTCCAGTTTCATCCTTCTCATTAGAACTGATTCAAATGAATTTTTTTTAATGGCTAAGTAATATTTCATTGTGTATATGTAGCATAGCTTCCTTATCCATTTGTCTGCGATGGGCATCTTGGTTGCTTCCGTGTCCTGGCTATTATAAACAGTGCTGCGATGAACATTAGGGTACACGTGTCTCTTTCAGATCTGGTTTCCTCAGTGTGTATGCCCAGGAGTGGGATTCCTGGGTCATAAGGCAGTTCTATTTTCAGGATTTTAAGGCCTCTCCATGCTGTTCTCCATAGTGGCTGTACTAGTTTGCATTCCCACTAACAGTGTAAGAGGGTTCTCTTTTCTCTACACCGTCACAAGCATTTATTGCTTGTAGACTTTTGGATAGCAGCCATTCTGCCTGGTGTGTAATGGTATCTCACTGAGGTTCTAATTTGCATTTCTCTGATAATGAGTGATGTTGCGCATCCTTTCATGTGTTTGTTAGCCATCTGTATGTCTTCTTTGGAGAGATGTCTGTTTAGTTCTTTGGCCCATTTTTTGATTGGGTCATTTAGTTTTCTGGAATTGAGCTGAAGGATTTGCTTGTATATTTTTGAGATTAATCCTTTGTCTGTTGCTTCGTTTGCTATTATTTTCTCCCATTCTGAAGGGTGTCTTTTCACCTTGCTTATAGTTTCCTTTGTTGTGCAAAAGCTTTTAAGTTTCATTAGGTCCCATTTGTTTATTTTTGCTTTTATTTCCAATATTCTGGGAGGTGGGTCGTAGAGGATCCTGCTGTGATTTATGTCAGAGAGTGTTTTACCTGTGTTCTCCTCTAGGAGTTTTATAGTTTCTGGTCTTACATTTAGATCTTTAATCCATTTAGAGTTTATTTTTGTGTATGGTGTTAGAAAGTGTTCTAGTTTCATTCTTTTACAAGTGGTTGACAAGTTTTTCCAGCACCACTTGTTAAAGAGATTGTCTTTTTTCCATTGTATATCCTTGCATCCTTTGTCGAAGATAAGGTGTCCATAGGTTCGTGGATTTATCTCTGGGCTTTCTATTCTGTTCCATTGATCTATATTTCTGTCTTTGTGCCAGTACCATGGTGTCTTGATGACTGTGGCTTTGTAGTAGAGTCTGAAGTCAGGCAGGTTGATTCTTCCAGTTACATTCTTCTTTCTCAAGATTGCTTTGGCTATTCGAGGTCTTTTGTATTTCCATACAAATTGTGAAATTACTTCTTCTAGTTCTGTGAAGTATATCATTGGTAGCTTGATAGGGATTTCATTGAATCTATAGATTGCTTTCGGTAGTATCGTCATCAGATGGTAGATTTAAAACTGAACTCTTTACACACTGATTGTAAGTTGCCTACACCTGTCAATTAAAAGACCTAGTTTGGGGGACCCTCTGGTGTCCAATGGTTAAGGATCTGCTTTCCAATGCAGATGACACAGGTTTGACCCCTGGTCTGGGAGCAAAGCTCCCACATGTTGCAAGATGAATAAGCCCTTGTGACACAAAAAGAGAAGCCCACACACTGCAACTAGAGAGAAGCCTGCATGCAGCATCAAAGACCCATAAAACCAGATAAATATATAAAGACCTAGTTTGTCAGATCACATTATGTATGGTCAAAAATAATCTCACCTTAAATAAGTTAATAATTTAAATTAAATGGGTGGAAATACTTATAACTCCAGTCAAATGAAAGCTGGAGAGGCTGAATCAATCCCATTAAAGTATACTTCAGAATGAGGACTTTTACTGAAGATAAAGAAGGACAGTCCATAATGATAGAGAATTCAATTCATTGAGAAGACATAACGATCATGAAATTGTATGCAATTTAAAAAATATAGGAGCCAAAAGCTGATAGAATGGAATGGAGAAACAGATCCACCGTTGTAGCTGGAGACTTTAACTTTTCACTCTCCATCATTAATACATTAAGGGAGCAAAAAATGAGAAAATATATAGAAGACTTGAATAATACTATTAACCAGCTTTACCTAAATTACATTTATAGCATGTGCTTAGTCACTCAATTGTGTCCAACTCTTTGAGACCCCACGGACTGTAGCCTGCCAGGCTCCTCTGTCCATGGGATTTTTCCAGGCAAGAATACTAGCTGGAAAATTTCCAGGCTCTAGAGTTTACATGGGTGGCCATTACGTCTTACAGGAGATCTTCCTGATCCAAACCCACATCTCCTGCATCGACAGGTGGATTCTTTACCACTGAGCCACCTGAGAAGCCCTGGAATTTGTTGAGAATATATCTAGTATTATCTTCTCACTATACATGCACACATTTGTGTGTACTATGTTGCTTCAGTCATGTCCAGCTCTTTGCGACTCTATGGACCTTAGCCCATCCAGTGCCTCCGTCCAGGGATTCTCCAGGCAGGAATACTGGAGTAGATTGTCATGCCCTATTCCAGGGGATCTTTCCAACACAGGGATCGAACCCGTATCTCTTGTCTCCTGCATCGGCAGGCAGGTTCTTTACCACTAGCGTCACCAGGGAAGACCCCCCCACCCCACCCACACACACACAAAACCTAACAAAGTAACAAAAATAAGGGAACACAAGGAAATTTTATGAGGCAATGTATACATCCATTACCTTGATTGTGGTGATGACATCATCATTGTTTGCATATGTCCAAACTCATCAGATTGTACATGTGAAATATACACAATTTGTTGTACATCAATTGTACTTCAATAAAACTATTTTTAAAAGGACAGAAGACACTTTCCAAAACAATTGATACTTAGATAAAATGAGAACATTCCTTGAAAAATGCTGACTAATGAAGGTCATTCAAAAAGAAATAAATATGAATAACTTCATATCTATTAAGGAAGTTAATTCATTTACCTAGTTTTATGAGGCTATTGTTGCCCTGATACCAAACCAAACAAAGATACCACAAGAAAAGTAAACCACAGACCAGTATTTTTATTAATATAGACACAAAAAGTCTTAATAAAATACTAGCAGGCCAAATTATATAGGATGAGCAAGTGGGATTTATCCCAGGGATGCAACTTTGATTTAATAATAAGAATCAATTAATACACCACACCAATAGAATAAAGCACAACACATTATCTGCATGAGAAGCATTTTGCAAAATTCAGCATCCCTTCATGATAAAAAGACTCAAGCCAGAAGAAGAAGGAAATATCATCACACTGATATAAAACACCTATGAAAAACCCACAGCTAACTCTGTACTTAATGATGAATGGCAGAAGTGCTTCACCCTAAAATCAGGAACAATACAAGGATATCATCTCTTACCACTTCTATTCCACATTGTTCTGGAGGTTCTGGACAGGATAATAAGGCAAGGGAAATAAATAAAATGAATCTACATTGGAAAGAAAGTGAAATATTTCCATTTGCAGGTGACATAATCTTGTGTATAGAAAATCCTAAAGAACCCCCTTCTTCCAAAACTATTAAATCTAATGCGGGAGTTCAACAAGGTTACAGGGCATAGATTGAAAGATTTTTGCAAGCTGTGAAAGACCCCGGGATTCTTGGCTGCTGGAGGAGAGTATTTCAATCCAGGGCCAGTGGTGAGGCTTCATCGCTGAGAATTTTTGTACAGTAAAGTTTTATTCAAGTATAAAAGAGATAGAGAAAACTTCTGACATAGATATAGGAAGGGGGCAGAAAGAGTGTCCCTCTGCTAGTCTTTAGCAGGAAGTTATATACCAACTAGCAGGCTGCTAATTAGAGAAAGGAAATGTCTCAACACTCAGAGAGTGGCACCAGGCCCCTCACACACAACATGCATTTTGAGATAACATTAGCACAAGGTGAGTCACCCCAGGCCATAAAATGATTGACATGAATCTTGAAGAAAGGCAGGTTTCCAAGCAAATACATAGTCTCATTAACATAGCTTAATAGACATTTGCATGAGTAAGACATACTTGTTTGTCAAGTTGGTATTGAGTCTTAGGTGGAAACTACTTGAAGAAAGACAGAGTCTAAGGTAAATACATAGTTCATTAACATAGCTTAAGAAAAACATTTCCATAAGAAAAATGCAATGGTTAGCTCAAGGTATGAGTAAAGTTAAGTTCAGGTGGAACCAGGTGTCATCATGGCAACACAGAATTTTAAAGGAAACCTCCTTTTAATTTTGTATAGAGAAGGGGAAAAATCTGACACTTGTATTTTGTTTCCTCCTGACGCATAAGAGACATTTATAAAATGTCTGACACTTGCAGCCTATTTCCTCCGTTTCAGAGCCCCTAACCTTCCTGCCTGTTACCCTCTCAAGATCATATACCAAAATCAAATATATTTCAACACACATTCAAGACTTCTACACTGAAAACTACAAAATATTGTTGAGTGAAAGTAAAGACAGTCTAGATAAATAAAGGTAGGATAAGATAAAATGGGACCTCACATTTATGGATTGGAAGACTTACTATTAGTGTTAAGATGGGTGCTGCTGCTGCTGCTAAGTCACTTCAGTCGTGGCCGACTCTGTGTGATCCCATAGATGGCAGTCCACCAGGCTCCCCCGTCCCTGGGATTCTCAAGGCAAGAACACTGGAGTGGGTTGCCATTTCCTTCTCCAATGTGTGAAAGTGAAACGTGAAAGTGAAGTCACTCAGTCGTGTCCGACTCTTAGTGACCCCATGGACCACAGCCTACCAGGCTGCTCCATCCATGGGATTGTCCAGGCAAGAGTACTGGAGTGGGGTGCCATTGCCTTCTCTGGTTAAGATGGCAGTAATCCCTTAATAGACCCCTATCAAAATTTGAGCTGCTCTTTCCCACAGAAGTCAGCAAACTGACCCTAGAATTGTAAGAAATAAAAGTGTTCAAGAATAGCCAGAACAGTCTTGAAAAAGAACAAGTACTTACACTTCCCAATTTCAAAGCCCACTTCAAAGCTACAATGATTAAGACATTATGGTACTGTCATAAGGAGAGTATGTCGACAGATAATGAAATAAAATACAGAGTCAAGAATCAACTCATATTGCTGTGGTCAATCAATTATTATGAGGGGTGCAGAGGCCATTCAATGGCAAAGAATAATGTTTCGAGAAATGGTCTTGGGATAACTGGATGTTCACTTGCAAAAGAATAAATTTAGATCTATACGTCACACTGTATATAACAATTAATGAAAAACTGATCAAAAACCTAAATATAAGAGTTAAAACTATAAAACACTCAAAAGAACACATAGATGTCCATGTTAATCTTCGATTAGGCAATGATTTCCCTTCTATGACCAAAAGCACAAGCAACAAAAGAAACAAACATAGGCGATTTGGAATCACCAAAATGAAACCTATCCTTCAAAGGACATTATCAGAAAAGTGAGACAGCTAGGGCACCTACTGGAGGCTGTTGGGGAGCTTTGACACCCAGGTGGAACCAAGGAACCCCTGAGAAATGGGGTAGGATGTTGTGGGGGTAGCGAGAGTGAGCAGAAGTGGAGTCTGGCTGTGGTCAGTTTCCCTGAGGGACAGCTAGGAGAGGAAAGGTTTACCCAGACCTGGAGAGACACTCTTACTTACACGGTATCAGTTTGGGATGGAAAGGGCCCTCCAGAGTCCAGGGGAATGCGCCCGGTGTTCCCCTCACCCCATGCCCACTCCACCTCTGGGAGCCTGCTGAGGTTGAGGGCCTGATCTTCTGCACTCTGACACTGGAAGCACTGTGGGGTACTCAGGCCCCACCCCTGCCTGATCCTGCCCTAGCTAAGTTCCAGTCATCTAAGCCCCGCCTCCACAGCGCAAAGTCTTTATTTTTTTTTCTACTTTGCTAATGTGGTTTTGTTCTACCTCCAGTGATTATTTCATTTATATGCTTATGTTTTATAGTATATCTGTTAGTTTTCTAAATTTATTTTAATTTTTGTCATTGTCCTGCTCCTTTTTCTTGTTTTTCATTATTTTTTGCTGTGCCATGCAGCTTATAGGATCTTGATTCATGGGCCAGAGGTCAGGCCTGAGCTCTGTGGTGGGAGCATGGAGTCCAGACTACTGGACTAACAGAGAAAATCAGACCCAAAGAATATTAATTGGAGTGAGATCTCCGGGAAGGCCCTATCTCAGCACCTAGATTTGACTCTACCAAACTGCCTGCAAACTCCAGTCCTGGACACCTCAGGCCAAACAACTCATAAGATAGGAACACAGCTCCATGCATCAAAAGAAATGGCATGACAAAAAATATGTTACAGGCAAAGCATCAAGTTAAAGTAATTATGAGACCAAATAAATCAGGAAATAGGCAACCTACAGGAAAAACACTTTAGAGTAAAGATAGTAAAGATGATACAAAATATTGGAAATAGAATGGAGGAATGGATTGACAAAATACAAGAAATGTTTAACAAAGATCTAGAAGAACTAAGGAACAAACAGAGATGAAAACACAATAACTGAAATGAAAGAATACACCAGAAAAATTCAACAGCGAACTAACTGAGGCAGAAGAATGAATAAATGAGTTGGAAGACAGAATGGTGGAAATAACTGCTGAGTAGAATTTAAAAAAAAGAGTGAAAAGAATTAAAGACAGTCTTAGAGAATTCTGGGACAAAAATAACCACACTAACAATCAAATTACAGGAGCCCTAGAAGAAGAAGTAGAGAAAAAGAAAGGGATTGACAAAATGTCCACAGAGATTATAGTCAAAAACTTCCCCAACATGGGAAAGGAAATAGCCACCTAAGTTCAAGAAGTGCAGAGTCCCATAAAGAGTAAAGCCTAGGAGAAACATACCAAGACCCATATTAATCAAACAAAGAAAAATTATATACAAAGAAAGAATATTGAAAGCAGCAAGGGAAAAGTAAAACTAACATACCAGGGAATTCCATAAAGCTATCAGCTGATTTTTCAGCAGAAACTCTGCAGGCCAGAAGGGAGTGGCAGGATATATTTACAGTGATGAAACGGAAAACCCTACAAGGAACATTTCTCTCCCCAGCAAGGATCTCATTCAACTTCGATGGAGAAATCGACAACTTTACAGACAGGCAAAAGCTCATCTGTGTAGTGAAAGCAATGGTTTCTCCAGTAGTCATGTATGGATGTGAGAGTTGGACCATAAAAAGACTTAGCACTGAAGAACTGATGCTTTCAAACTGTGGTGTTGGAGAAGACTCTTGAGAGTCCCTTGGACTGCAAGGAGATCAAACCAGTCAATCCTAAAGGAAATCAACCCTGATGATTCATTGGAAGGACTGTTGCTGAATCTGAAGCTGAAACTCCAATACTTTGGCCACCTGATGCAAAGAGATGACTCATTGGAAAAGAGCCTGATGCTGGGAAAGATTGAAGGCAGGAGGAGAAGGGGATGACAGAAGATGAGATGGTTGGAATGCATCATTGATTCAATGGACAGGAGGTCAAGCAAGCTCTGGGTGGTAGTGAAGGACAGGGAAGCCTGGCATGCTGCAGTCCATGGGGCCACAAAGTGTTGGATGGGACTGAGCGACCGAAGAACAGCAACAAGAGAGAAAGAAGGACACTATATTATGATCAAGGAATCAATCCAAGAAGGATATATAACAATTACAAATATTTATGCACCCAGCACAGAAGGACCTGAATGCAATAAGGCAAATGTTAACAACCATGAAAGGGGAAGTTGCCACTAATAAAATAATACTGGAGGATTTTTATGCTCCATTTGCATCAAAGGAGAGATCAAGCACACAGAAAATTAATGAGGTAATTCAATCTTTAAGTGACACTACAGACCAGATGGACTGAATCAATTACAAGACATTCCACCTGAAAGCAGCAGAGTACACTTTCTTCTCAACAGCACATGGAATATCCTCCAGGAAAGACCATATCTTGGGACAAAAATCATGCCTCAGACAATTTAAGAAAATTGAAATTTTATCAGGCATCCTTTCCAACTTCAACATTAGGAGATTTGAAATTAATTAAAGAGGCACATTAAAAATACATAGAAAGAAATGACAATGAAAACATACTGACCTCAAACCTATGGGAGTCAGTGAAAGGTTTAAGAGGGAAGTTTATAGCAACTCAATCTCACCTCAAGAAACAAGAAACATCTCAAATAAACAATCTAACCTTACACCTAAAGCAACTAGAGAAAGGAGAACAAAGAAAACTCAACGTTGGTGGAAAGAAAGAACAAAAATCAAAGCAGAAATAACTGAAACAGAAATGAAGTAAACAATAGCAAAGATCAATAAAATTAAAAGTTGGTTATTTGAGAAGGTAAAAAAATGGATAAATCTTAGCAAGACTGCACAAGAAAAAAAGAAAGGGGACTGAAATGAATAAAATTAGAAATGAAATATGGGAAATTACAACTGACACTCCAGAAATACAAGGGGTCATAAAAGAATACTACAAGCAAGTAGTAGTAGTAGTGCTGAAAGTCACTCAGTCGTGTCCAACTCTTGTGACCCCATGGACTGTAGCCTGCAAAGTTCCTCTGTCCATGGGATTCTCCAGGCAAGAATACTGGAGTGGGTTGCCATTTCCTTCTCCAGGGGATCTTCCTGATTCAGGAATCGAACCCATGCCTCCTGCATTGCAGGCAGATTCTTTACCAACTGAGCTAGGAGAGAAGCCAAGTATATGCCAATAAAGTGGACAACCTGGAAGAAATAGACATATTCCTAGAAAGGTACAGTTTCTAAGATTGAACCAAGAAGAATTTGAATATATAAACAGACTGATTTCACAAGTAATGAAAGTGAAAGTGTTAGACACACAGTCGTGTCCTACTCTTTGTGACCCTATGGATCATAGCTGCCTAGGCCACCTGATGCGAAGAGATGACTCTTCTGCCTTGGAATTCTCCAGGCAAGAATACTGCAGTGAGTAACCATTTCCTTCTCCATGCGATTGTCCCAAACCAGGGATTGAACCCAGGTCTCCTGCATTGCAGGCAGATTTTTTACCATCTGAGCCACAACCATAATTGAAAAGCTTCTAAAAAACAAAAGTTCAGGACCAAGTGGCTTCAAAGTCGAATTTAACATCTAGAGAAGAGCTAACAGCTATCATTTGCAAACTCTTCCAAAAAATTGCAGAGACAAGAACTCTCCATGAGGCATCACACTGATACCAAAACCAGACGAAGATACCATATACAGAAGAGAATTACAGATGAATCTCACTGATGAACATGGACCCAAAAATCATCAGCAATATGTGAGCAAACAAAATATGGCAACACATTAAATGAACCATACATCATGATTACTTGGGATTTATCCCAGGGATGCAAAGATCCTTCAACATACTAAAATCAATCAATAATATACACTATATTAACAAATTAAAGAATAAAAACCATATGATCATCTCAGTAGACACAGAAAGGTTTTTGACACAATTCAACACCTATTTATGATAATAAATAAACAAATAAATAAATAAACTCTACAGAAAGTGGGCATAGAGGGAAACTATCTCAACATAAGAAGAGAAGCTAAAGGCAAAGGAGAAAAGGAAAGATGTACCCATTTGAATGCAGAGTTCCACAGAAAAGCAAGGAGAGATAAGAGAGCCTTCCTCAGGTATCAATGCAAAGAAACAGAGGAAACAAAACAATGGGAAAGACTAGAGATCTCTTCAAGAAAACTATGGATACCAAGGGAACATTTCACGCAAAGATCGGCACAATAAAGGACAGAAATGGTATGGACCTAACAGAAGGACCAGATATCAAGAAGTGGCAAGAATACACAGAAGAGTTATACATAAAAGATGATCATGACCTACAGAACTACGATGGTGTGATCACTCACCTAGAGCCAGACATCGTGGAATGCAAAGTCAAGTGGGCCTGAGGAAGCATCACTATGAACAAAGCTAGTGGAGGTGATGGAATTCAAGCTGAGCTATTTGGAATCCTAAAAGATGATGCTGTTAAAATGCTGCACTCATTATGCCAGCAAATTTGGAAAACCCAGCAGTGGCCACAGGACTGGAAAAGGTCCGTTTTCATTCCAATCCTAAAGAAAGGCCATGCCAAAGAATGTTCAGACTACCAGACTGTTGCACTCATCTCACATGCTAGTGAAGGAATGCTGAAAATTCTCCAAGCCAGGCTTCAACAGTACATGAATCGTGAATTTCCAGATGTTCACGCTGGATTTAAAAAAGAGAGAGGAACCAGAGATCAAAATGCCAACATCCACTGGATCAACAAAGAAGCAAGAGAGTTCCAGAAAAACATCTACTTCTGCATCACTGACTACTCTAAAGCCTTGGACTGTGTGGGTCATGACAAACTTTGGAAAATTCTTGAAGTGATGGAAATACCAGACTACCTTACCTGCCTCCTGAAAAATCTGCAGGCAGGTCAAGAAACAACATTTAGAACTGGACATGGAACAACAGATTGGTTCCAAATTGGGAAACGAGTAAGTTAAGCCTGTATATTATCACCCTGCTTATTTAATTTTTATGCAGAGTACATCTTGCAAAATGCCAGGCTGGATGAAGCACAAGCTGGAATCAAGGTTGCCACAAGAAATTTCAATAACCTGTGATACAAAGATGATACCACCCTTATGGCAGAAAGAACTAAGGAGCCTCTTGATGAAAGTGAGAGAGGAGAGTAAAAATGTTGACTTAAATTTCAGCATTCAGAAAACTAAGATCATGGCATTTGGTCCCATCACTTCATGGCAAATAGATGGGGAAACAGTGGAAATAGTGACAGACTTTATTTTCTTGGCTCCAAAATCACTACAGATGGTGACTGTAGTTATGAAATTAAAAGACGTTTGCTCCTTGGAAGAAAAGCTATGACCAACCTAGACAGCATATTAATAAGTAGAGACATTACATTACCGACAAAGGTTCATCTAGTCAAAGCTGTGGTTTTTCCAGTAGTTGTGTATGGATGTAAGAGATGGACTATAAAGAAAACTGAGTGCTGAAGAATTCATGCTTATGAACTGTGGTGTTGGAGAAGACTCTTGATGGTCCTTGGACTGCAAGGAGATGAATCCTGTCCATCCTAAAGGAAATCAGTCCTGAATATACATTGTATGGACTGATGCGGAAGCTGAAGCTCCAATACTTTGGCCACCTGATGTGAAGAGCTGACTCATTGGAAAAGATATCGACACTGGGATAGACTGAAGGCAGGAGGAGAAGGAGACGACAGAGCATGAGCTGATTGGATGGCATCACCTACTCAATTGACAGGAGTTTGAGTAAGCGCCAGAAGTTGGTTATGGACAGGGAAGCCTGCCACGTTGCAATCCATAGGGTTGCAAAGAGTCGGACACAACTGATCAACTGAACCAAATACTGACTAGTGATTTCTACATGCTGCTGCTAAGTCACTTCAGTTGTGTCCGATTCTGTGCGACCCCATAGATGGCAGACCAACAGGCTCCCCCATCCCTGGGATTCTCCAGGCAAGAACACTGGAGTGGGTTGCCATTTCCTTCTCCAATGCACAAAAGTGAAGTCGCTCAGTCGTGTCTGACTCTTAGTGACCCCATGGACTGTAGCCCACCAGGCTCCTCCATCCATGGGATTTTCCAGGCAAGAGTACTACATAGTAAAGGTCATATACAACAAAGCCACAGCAAGTATCATTCTCAATATTGAAAAAACTGAATGCATTTCCTCTCAGATCAGCAACAAGACAAGGATCACTCTTGCCACTGTTATTCAACACAGTCTTTGCATATGTAATTAGTTATGTTAAGATGAGGTCATCCTAGATTAAAGTGAAGTGAAGTCGCTCAGTCCTGTCCAACTCTTTGCGACGCCATGGACTATAGCCTAACAGGATCCTCAGTCCATGGGATTTTCCAGGCAAGAATACTGGAGTGGGTTGTCATTTCCTTCTCCTAGATTAAGGTGGGCCCTAAATCCAAAGAATGGTGCTCTTATAAGAAGAGAAGTGGACACACAGAAACAAGTGGAAGGGAAATCCCCATGTGAAGACGAAGGTGAAGGCTGAAGTGATGCACCTGTAATCCAAGTAATATCAGGTCTTGCCAGCAGAAGCTAGGAGAGAGGCAAGGAACAGATTCTCCCTTAGAGCATCCAAAAGCAAACAACTTTGTCGACATCTTGATTTGGGACTTCTGTCTTCAGGAAGTGTACAGAATATATTTCTGTTGATTTAACCAACAAAATTTGTGAAAATTTGTCATGGCAGTCCCAAAAGTACTAGAGTTAAGCAAAGATTTCTTACAAGCATAATGCATACAAGAAAAAGTGATACATTAGACTTCAAGATCGCTCTTAGACATGGTGAAAAGAAAGAAAGACAAGCCACATACAGGAAGAAAATATTTTTAAAACAAATATTTGATAAATTACTTATAACCAGAATATAGAGAAACCCTCAAATATCAAGAATATAAGAAAATGGGACTTCCTTGGTGGTCCGGTGGTTAAGAATCCACCTGTGAATGCAGGGGACACGGGTTCAATCCCGGGCCTGGGAAGATTCCGCCTGCTGGGGGGCAATTAAGCCCGTGCACTAAAACTACTGAGGCCACACACCTTAGCGCTCCTGATCTGCAACAAGAAACGCCACCACAGTGAGAAGCCGATGCACCGCAATGAAGAATAGCCCCTGTTCGCTTTAACTAGAGAAAGTTTGTGTGCAGAAAGACCTAGAACAACCAAAAGTAATCGAATAAATAATTTAAAAAGAACGCTTATGAAAGAAAGAATTAAAATAGACAGACTAATTACAAAGTGGGCCAAAGATTGGGATAAATATTTTACCAAAGATGTATGGATCGCAAATATACACATGAAAAGATATCAGTAGCCATGTAAGGAAGTAGCCACCTAAGTCCAAGAAACCCAGAGAAGCCCATACGGGATACCTAAGGCTAAACACACCATGACACATGTTAAACTAACAAAAGTTAAGCAAGGGAAGTGTGACAAGAAATGAAGAGGATCACCAGGGACAGGAGGATTCCACCGCACTCACATTTTGGACTCACAGGAGCACACTGTACCATGACCCAACATCTTTGGGCTGATAAGTAGCTGCAGTTTAGGAGTTTCATTTTCTGGAGCTGATTTTGGTTCCTGCTCTGGTGCAGGTGAGATCCAAGGGAGGAATCTGCATCACCTGAGGGAGAAACGTGGAAAGGGACTGAATCCAGATGAAGCCTAGGCAGGCAATGGGCTACGGGACCTTGAAGCTGAGGCTGAGGAGTGGACATTCCTGCCTAGCAGTGGGCTGGGCAATGAGACCCGGATTCAAAGGGGTCTGCAGATGTCAGCAGGGTGGCTGAGGCTCAGTCATCCAGGGAGCACCGGGTCCACAGAAAGAGGAGGGAGACAAAAAGGCAAGTTTCATCACCTCCACCTGTGGGCAGTGCAGATCAGCATCACCAGCTGGAGTCAGAAGAGGAGAGTCAACTTTCCCTCAGGGACCACTGAGGCCACTCTGAGGAAGAAAGGTGTGCCATGTTATAGATTCCGCCTCCCACAATTGTAATGAGCCTTGTAAGCAACACACAGCTCTGCCCCATGGCTGAAAGAAGTAGAGAGCATTTTCACCAGAACAGACTGAGCATTTGTATCTGTGGACATTCAGTTGGTTGCATGCAACCACACTTTCCAAATTAGAAGTAAATTCAGTGGGGGTTTTCCCCTTACTAACCAGTATGAAGGGTGAACACTCATTGTGAAGATCAGATCAGCCAGGGAGAACAAATACACCAAAATGCCCGTGGAGTCTGAGGCACATACTTTGAGACTGTGATTTCAGCATCCCTTAACCCTCACCACCACCACCCAAGCTCTTCCCATGACCATGGGTCACAGAGGAAGAATGGGGCTCAGAGGGAAAGGAAGGAAGTCTTCATGGAACTCCACTGCTGCTTTGAAACCACCAGACTCCTCACTCCTCAACTTGAAGACTCACCTATGAGGATCATTCCAATTTTCCACTCTGTCTTCTAGAGTGGAATCCTGATGATTCTTAGGAATTGTTGGAACTTGCATCCTGATCTTTTTGGTTTCGGGAACAGAAAATGACATACCCTGCAAGGACACAGCCCTCTACTTCCAATACCCTGCATCCCTGATTCCTGTCAAGCCATGCTTCTTGAAAGTGTAAGCTCCAGGAGCATCCTTACCTGGTTCCCTCTCAGTTCCTCCTTCATATGCCTATCCACAGAACATCCCCTTGCTAACGTCTCCCAAGAGTTCCATGGTACCCATTGCTGTATTGGCCACACACACATTCCATTTTCAAAACCACTTTCCTTGGTCAGCGTCTGTGACAGAAGCCCACCATGGCTTTCCCCCACCTCTAAGTCCATTACTTCTAAGTCTCCTTGTCTGTCCATTTACTTTGATCCCCTCCTAAATCTTGGTTTCATTTTCCTCTGGTTTCCAACCTCTGCACTGTGCTCTTCCATTCTATACATGATCCTTGAGTGACTACATCACCTCCCAGAGCTTTTACCCATCTGACTCTTTTCATCAGTATCCCCTGTGTGCTGATGTCTTTTCCTATCACCAAATCTACCTAAGACATCTCAACTGGGCCCCAGATCCCCCACAGGCCGAGACGTATGTGGCATCTGCACTCAGATGTCCCATAAGTCCTGCAGACTTGCTAGTAGCCCCAGGCCAACATTCCCTGTCTCATGCACCGGCACTGCCATCCACCCAATTCCTTAAACCACAATACCGGGCATGCTGCTGGGTGTGATCTTCACCGTGCCATGGCTCTCCCAGAGCTGCTCTGGAAAAGGTTCACCCGAGATCTTCCTGTTGCCACAGGTGGGAATCAGATACTCCGTGAGGCCGTGTTCCTACAGACACACTCTGAAGGTGTCCTGAGCACAGGCCATCACCCTCTTTTGGATCTCCGAGAAAACCCAGGCACTGTACCCCTGAGAGGTTGAAAGCCCTGTCTTTAACAAGACGAAGAATCAGGACACAGCAGTGTAAGCCCATCATTGGGGAATATGCCAAAGAATATCCAGAAGAGATCCCTCAAGGAGAACATTTAGGAAGGTGGGTCCTCATGGGTGTGCACCAAACAAGGGATTGCTTAACTGTGTTTTTCCCAGTAGACATCCTGTTTGGTTTCGGTCTTCATCTGAACATGGGAGTTAATATGCTAACACAGGAAAAAGTTTAGAAGTGCAACTAAGCACAGGCAGCAGATAAGCTGACAGCCAATCCTTCTACACCTACATCAACAGCTACAATTCTCAGCCATCTTTAATCTTTGAAGCACTATTTTGATCTGTTGCATGAAGTTATCTCCACAGTATTTTAGAAATGCATTCAACTAACTAGGTATAAGGGATCCTGACAAGAACTAAAACATACTGAGTTTTATTAACAACACCAGGGTTTTAACTGGAAAACGTTAGATTCAGAACATGCAGCAGAGCAAGCACAAGTTCAGTTTTCAAACAAGTATTAATTTGAGCAAGTTGTCCCTTTCCTCAGTCTAAGACAGACATCAAGCATAGCAGGTCATGATGAAAGCCTTCTTTCCTTATAGAGAGGAGTTGGAAGTTTTCAATTTCCTCCTGTAAGAATGGGTTCTGTTTCTACAGCTGCAATCTTGGCTTTCATAAGAGCACATTTTGAGATAATGCTCACATCAGGGCCACATTCCAGACTTCCACACTGCCACACTTCAGACTCTTTGAGTGTCCTGCCAGCATCAGCTCTTCTAAAGCCTCTCCCGGGGAGATTTGATGCACAGTTTAGGTTGAGACACACAATCTCATGCTGCTTCAAACCATCCTGGTTTTAAGTAGAATCCTGAACTGAAGAGCCATGTTTGCTAATAATGAAATTTTTAAAAAAATATTTGCATTTATGTATTTTCCCTTCTGAGAGTTATTTTTTTTATATATTTATCACAGCCATATTTAGAACAATTTCAATGACTCAGTGGTGTGATTATGCCCCCAAGTTCCCTTCCTTACCAAACACTCAGGCAGATGGAGGGGAGGGAATGCACCTCAATCCTGGCGGCAGAAGGAGGATGGGTGGAGTTCCGTTGTCTTGGTTCCTGCTCTGCTGAGGATCCATCATGGGTTGCTGAGCTCAGGCAGGGCACTCACACTTGGCTACAGGTATTCTTGTGAGCAGAAGTTGCAGCTAAGGTCTGAGGTCTGTTACCAAGAGTACATAAGCTGTTCCCTTGTGATTTGAGAAGAACGGAAAAACAGCTAAGCAGAATTTGAGATGCAGTGTGGGTTCTGGGAGCCTGCCCAGAGCCATTGACTTGTGGTCACACAACGGGCAACTGTGCATGAACACAGAGACACACTAGACATATATGCTCACTGGGGATTCTGTCCTGATGTTCATGCCGGCTATTTCTGGAGGGAGCATCTAGAACAAATGGAGGAGGCCGGACCCAGAACGTGGAAGGAGCAGGGGCACTCCTCGTTGTTAGGAAAGCAATGGCATATCTTTTCCCACATGTCTCACTTGGACATCTGTGTTACCTTCCTAAACTGTTTTACTGAGGTATAATTACATACCACAAGTCACACCCATTCAATGCAGTGACTTTTAGTAACTTCACACAGTGGTGCAACCACCACCACAGTGCCGTTGTGGAACACTGCCAGCACCACAGAAAGGTTCTGTGTACCCATCAGCAGTCAATCCCCAATAGGACCTGCAGGCCAAGGCATCCTCTCATCTAATTTCTGACTCTGTAGTTTTGCCCTTTCTGGGCATTTCATATAAGCGAATTCCTACAGGAAGTGGCCTTTTGTGTCTGTGTTCTTTTACTTAGCATAATGCTTTGGAGGCTCACCCAAGTGGCAGCAGAAAGCAGAAGTTCATCACGTTTCATCCATCTATGCTATTCCACTATATGGGTACAGAATACTATGATTACCACTCTCCAGGTCACAGACTTTTAGGCTGCTCCACTATTTGGAGGTTACAAACAGTGCTGCTGTGAAAGACACTTAAAGACAAGTATTTGTGTGAACATAGGTTTCATTTTTCATTTCTCCACGATTTCATTTCTTATTTTGCATGGTGCACCTACTAGACATTTCAGTCAATGTGGAATAGAGGTGGTTGAAGCAGACCCCCTATCCTTGGTCTGGACCTCAAGAGGAAAACATTCACTAAAACACTGCTAGATGTGATGTGACGCAAGCTAAATGTTTCTCAGGGATGTTCTTCAGCACAATGATGACGATCCCTTCTATCCCAAGTTGGTTGACCATGTTCATTGATTTAGTTAGATACTTATTTATCACGAATGACTCTTAATTGAGTCAAATGCTGTTTGTTTGTCTGTCAAAATGGAAGGTGGTGTCTGTCCTTCATTATATTAATACACTCTTTCCCACAACTGAAGTTGACTGTTTCTCCAAAACTGTAACCCCAGGATAAATCTTGCACAACCCTTTGCAAGTGTTTCTTGATTTGGCTTGCTAATACTGTGTTGAGGGTGTATGCATTGCTATTCACGACAGATATGGGTCTGTAAGCTTTCTAGTGATGTCAAGTCTGGCTTTGGTAGTGGGGTAACATTGTTCTTATAGGATGAGTTAGGAAATGTTCCCTCATCCCTGCTGTCTATTCAGGGAGAATTTGTGAAGGATGGGTGCTATTTCTTCTTAAAACTTTTGGTAGATTTCACTAATGAAACCAGGAGGCCCAGAACTTCCCTTTGTGGGAAGGTCTTTAAATGTATGGTTAAATAAGGTTGCTTGCTAACGGTACATTCAGATTTGATATTTGCCCACTGCATGTCAGCCAATTCCCATCCAGTATTCTCTGGTCTGTTGGTTCCTATGGCTCGAATTCTGGCCTAGAATTCGACATGTTGGACACCTGCACATCACAGGATTCTGGCTACTACTCTGCAACTGCGGAGAGTATGCTGTCTCAGAAGTGACCCCAAGATCACCTACATCCAATAGGCAAGTTGGGGATACAGGCTTTGAGGTGGGGAAGGGGTGGCACTGCTGATACCCTCATTTGCACCTGCCCATCCATATTCTGTGTGCCCTCATGCAGGCTATGGGTAATTCTCCAGTTGGTACTGGCACAGCAAGCACCCAGAATATCCTGTCCCCTCCCCCACAATGTCCACTTCACTCTACCCTGATCCTTCTTACTTCTCTCATCTCCTAGCAATCTAGCCTCACAGGGGATCAGTGATGCACTCGCCACCACATCAAAGGATGTCAGATTTCCTCTGGGCTTAATGACTCAATTCTCGAGGGCAGTGACAGGCCATGCAATTCCTCCTCACCTCCCTGTCTCAATAGCCAGCCTGGCATGGCATAGGAGGGATGTAATAGATACAGCAAAAACCTTCATGATTCGCTAAAGGAGGGACTGTGTTTGGTGGGATCGACCTGGGTTGGCTGCTGGCGTGAGCCAATGGTATCCCCACCCTGGGGAACTTGTACCAGGTAGGGATGTCTATCCTTCCCCAGTGCATTGTGGGTAGCATCAGTGACATATCTTATCCAGACTTGGTTTGCCACCAGTTGTGGATGGACACTGAACTCACCAGATCTTCGCATTTCACACCAGCTTTTAGAGAGGGTACAGCTGGGGATGCTCTGTCAGGTATAAACTGTGCTCATATGGCCTATTACTCTATGATAAAGGAGCCAAGAATATACATTAGGGAAAATGCTGTCTCTTCAATAAGCAGTTAGGGGATCACTGGACCCCTTTCTCACACAATGTTCAAAAATAAACAACAAGAACAAAAGATTAAAGATTAAAATTTTAGACCTTAAACCATAAGACTCCTAGAAGAAAACTTAGCTTGTATGCTCTTTGATATCAGTCTCAGGAATAGTTTTTTGGCGAGTCTTCTCAGGCAGAAGCAACAAAATAAAAAATAAACAAATGGGAGTTCAACAAACTAAAAAGCTTTGACACAGCATGTGAAACTGTCAACAAGACCAAAAGGCAACCTGCTGAGTGGGAGAAGATATGAGTATGTAATATATATCCAGAAAGAGTAGATATCCAAAATAGCTAAAGGACTCATAGAATGTATTATGAAAAAGACCCAAAACCCGATTTAAAACTGGGGTAAAGCACTGAATAGACATTTCTCCAAAGAAGAAATACAGATGGCCAATAGACATGTGGAAAGATGCTCAACATCTCATCATCAGGCATTAGAAAATCAAGACCACAGTGAGTACTCCCTCATACCTGTCAAGTAGCTATTATCAAAAAGACAGCAAGTCAGAAATGTTGGGGAGGATGTAGAGAAAAGGGAACCAGCATACAGTGTGGGTGGGAATGTGCAATGGTGCAGCCACGATGAAGACAATGAGGTTTTCCTCAAAAACTGAAAACTGGAGCTACCATCAGATGAAATCAGTCGCTCAGGCATGTCCGACTCTTTGCAATCCCATGAACTGCAGCATGCCAGGCTTCCCTGTCCATCACCAACTCCCGGAGCCTACTCAAACTCATGGCCATCATGTTGGTGATACCATCCAACCATCTCGTCCACTGTTGTCCCCTTCTCTTCCTGCCTTCAATCTTTCCTAGCATCAGGATCTTTTCCAATGAGTCAGTTCTTCACATCAGTTGTCCAAAGTATTGGAGTTTCAGCTCCAGCATCAGTCCTTCCAATGAGTATTCAGGACTGATTTCCTTTAGGATGGACTGGATTCACCTCCTTGATTACCAAGGGACTCCCAAGAGTCTTCTCCAACACCACAGTTCAAAAGCGTAAATTCTTCAGCACTCAGCTTTCTTTATAGTCCAGCTCTCACACTCAAACATGACTACTGGAAAAACCACAGCTTTGATTAGATGGACCTTTGTTGGTAAAGTAATGTCCCTGCTTTTTAATATTCTGTCTAAGTTGGTAATAGCTTTTCTTCCAAGGAGCAAGTATCTTCTAATTTCATGGCTGCAGTCACCATCTGTAGTGATTTTGAAGCCCCCAAAATAAAGTCTCTCATTGTTTCCCCATCTATTTGCCATGAAGTGATGGGACTGGTGGCCATGTTCTTAGCTTTCTGAATGTTGAGCTTTAAGCCAACTTTTTCACTCCTCTTTCACTTTCATCAGAGGCTTTTTAGTTCTTCGCTTTCTGCCATAAGGGTCGTGTCATCTGTGTATCTGAGGTTATTGAAATTTCTCCCGGCAATCTTGATTCCAGCTTGTGCTTCATCCAGCCTAGCATTTCACATGATGTACACTTCATATAAGTTAAATAAGCAGGGAGAGAATATAAAGCCTTGATGTACTCCTTTCCAGATTTGGAACCAGTCTGTTGCTCCATGTCCAGTTCTAATATTGCTTCCTGATCTGCATACAGATTTCTCAGGAGGAACGTCAGGTGGTCTGGTATGCCCATATCTTTCAGAAGTTTCCACAATTTGTTGTGATCCACACAGTCAAAGACTTTGGCATAATCAATAAAACAATAGTGGATGTTTTTCTGGAAGTGTCTTGCTTTTTCTATGATCCAGCAGATGTTGGCAACCTGATCTCTTCTTCCTCTGTTTTTTCTAAATCCAACTTGAACTTCCGGAAGTTCAGTTCAAGTACTGTTGAAGCCTGGCTTGGAGAATTTTGAGCATTACTTTGCTAGCGTGTGAGATGACTGCAATTGTGGGGTAGTTTGAACTTTCCTTGGTATTGCCTTTCCTAGGGATCGGATAGAATGACCTTTTCCAGTCCTGTGGCCACTGCTGAGCTTTCCAGATTTGCTGGCATATTGACTGCAGCACTTTCACAGCATCATCTTTAAGGATTTTAAATAGCTCAACTTATGTAGAGGATCATGTCATCTGCAAACAGCGAGAGTTTCACTTCTTCTTTTCCTGTCTGGATTCCTTTTACTTCTTTTTCTGCTCTGATTGCTGTGGCCAAAACTTCCAAGACTATGTTGAATAGTAGTGGTGAGAGTGGGCACCCTTGTCTTGTTCCTGATTTCAGGGGAAATGCTTTCAATTTTTCACCATTGAGGGTGATGCTTGCTGTGGGTTTGTCATATATAGCTTTTATTATGTTGAGGTATGTTCCCTCTATTCCTGCTTTCTGGAGAGTTTTAATCATAAATGAGTGCTGAATTTTGTCAAAGGCTTTCTCTGCATCTATTGAGATAATCATATAGTTTTTATCTTTCAATTTGTTAATGTGGTGTATTACATTGTTTGACTTGCGGATATTAAAGAATCCTCGCATTCCTGGGATAAAGCCCACTTGGTCATGGTGTATGATTTTTTTAATATGTTGTTGGATTCTGTTTGCTAGAATTTTGTTAAGGATTTTTGCATCTATGTTCATCAGTGATATTGGCCTGTAGTTTTCTTTTTTTGTGGCATCTTTGTCTGGTTTTGGAATTAGGGTGATGGTGGCCTCATAGAATGAGTTTGGAAGTTTACCTTCTTCTGCAATTTTCTGGAAGAGTTTGAGTAAGATAGGTGTAAGTAAGATAGCTCTTCTCTAAATTTTTGGTAGAATTCAGCTGTGAAGCCATCTGGTCCTGGGCTTTTGTTTCCTGGAAGATTTTTGATTACAGTTTCGATTTCCTTGCTTGTGATGGTTCTGTTAAGATCTTCTATTTCTTCCTGGTTCAGTTTTGGAAAGTTATACTTTTCTAAGAATTTGTCCATTTCATCCAAGTTGTCCATTTTATTGGCATAGAGCTGCTGGTAGTAGTCTCTTATGATCCTTTGTATTTCAGTGTTGTCTGTTGTGATCTCACCCTTTCCATTTCTTATTTTGTTAATTTGGTTCTTCTCTCTTTGTTTCTTAATGAGTCTTGCTAATGGTTTGTCAATTTTGTTTATTTTTTTCAAAAAACCAGCTTTTAGCTTTGTTGATTTTTGCTATGGTCTCTTTAGTTTCTTTTGCGTTTATTTCTGCCCTAATTTTTAAGATTTCTTTTCTTCTGCTGACTCTGGGATTCTTCATTTCTTCCTTCTCTAATTGCTTTAGGTGTAAAGTTAGGTTATTTATTTGGCTTTTTTTTTGTTTCTTGATGTAAGCCTGTAATGCTATGAACCTTCCCCTTAGCACTGCTTTTACAGTGTCCCATAAGTTTTGGGTTGTTGTGTTTTCATTTTCATTCATTTCTATACATATTTTGATTTCTTTTTTGATTTCTTCTATGATTTGTTGGTTATTCAGAAGCGTGTTATTTAGCCTCCATATGTTTGAATTTTTAACAATTTTTTTCCTGTAATTGAGATCTAATCTTACTGCACTGTGGTCAGAAAAGGTGACTGGAATGATTTCAACTTTTCTGAATTTTCCCAGACCAGATTTATGGCCCAGGATGTGATCTATTCTGGAGAAGGTTCCGTGTGCACTTGAGAAAAAGGTGAATTTGATTGTTTTGGGGTGAAATGTCCTATAGATATCAATAATGCTCTTACAAAGAGAACTCACAGAGCTCCCTAGCTCCTTTTTCCCCGTGAGAATACAGTAAGTCCCTTACATAGAAATTTTCAAATTGCCCACTTTCAAAGATTCGAACTTGCATTCGCTTGGTCAATCTGTTAAGCTAGTTCATGTGTCTGGTGGACATTGTCACATGTGTGCATCCTCTGCAATTGGTTGTGTGTTTTGTATTTTACAGCACAGTGCTGTATAGAGTACATTACTGCACTACTTTTTTTTCATTTATTTTTATTAGTTGGAGGCTAATTACTTTACAATATTGTAGTGGTTTTTGCCACACACTGACATGAATCAGCCATGGATTTACATGTATTCCCCAGCCCGATTCCCCCTCCCACCTCCCTCTCTACCCGCTCCCTCTGAGTCTTCCCAGTGCACCAGGCCCGAGCACTTGTCTCATGCATCCAACCTGGGCTGGTGATCTGTTTCACCCTAGATAATATACATGTTTCGATGCTGTTCTCTCGAAACATCCCACCCTCGCCTTCTCCCACAGAGTCCAAAAGTCTGTTCTGTACATCTGTGTCTCTTTTTCTGTTTTGCATATAGGGTTATCATTACCATCTTTCTAAATTCCATATATATGTGTTAGTATACTGTAATGGTCTTTATCTTTCTGGCTTACTTCACTCTGTACTACTTTTATTTCTAGCCCAGGATGTCGGGAAGCATGTGTAAAAATAACAGTACATAAGTCATTCTGTTAGTTGGGTACTAAGGCTAACTTTGTTGGACTTCTGAATAAATTGGGCTTACATGTGCACTCTCAGAATGGAACTCGTTCTAATGCAAGAGACTACCTATAGGTGAAAAGTCTGCAATCCAAAAAGGGATCTCATCTGACCCTACTGCTACCCGTATCTTATACCTCTAGCCTCCAGAATTGTGAGAAATAAATTTCTGATGTTTGCAAGCAACTCTGTGCCTTGTATTTTGTTATAGCAGCCCAAATGGACAGGCAAATAGACATGCAAATAGACACACATGCACATTAAGAATATGATAAAGGTAGTTATTTTACACTGGGAGAGGAGAATTTTTTCAACAAATTTTGATGCATTATTTAATAAACTTCTGAAAAACATATAAACTTTAAGAATACTTTTACTACATGCCATAATGAGTTCCCTAACTGGAATGTGATTTATCGATCTTTGATTGGCAATGCTCACTTATGCTTCAAAATTAAATTCAAGAACTGCCCTCTCCCCTCCCCTTCTCTCTTTGCTGAGTAACTCATCATAAAGCAATTAGGTGAGATCAGTCCAGACAGGCATCCATGACAGTAGGGCATGGAGCAATAGTGGGCCAGAGTGAGATGTTAAAGGTGAAGGAGTGGTGAAGAGGATGTTCATACAGTCAGAGTAGCCTAGTATGGAGAGTCAGAACTCAAATAAAGTGAAGTGATGAGATCCACAAGAGCAGGGAAGGGAGGTGTGTAGTATGTGATGTCAGTACTTGATCAGGGAAAACAGAATATCCATGCTAGGGCGTGCCATGGGCAGTCCGTGCCAAAGTGGAATTAAGACACCTTCACAGAGCAGTCTGCCATAAAATTCAGTTAATCTGGAGAATATTAAACAGGAGTCTAGCCAGGCATGAAGAGTAAAAGCCTCGGTCCAGAGAAGAAGAAATCCACAAGGATGAGGCAGATTTGTGTAGAAAGTCAGAGGCCAAGCAAGGTGAGGAGGGCATCCATGGATGGAGGTGGGGCAGGTCTGTGTGCGCAGTTAGAGGCTGAGTGGAACAAGGAGAGTATCTGCACACGGGGGTGTACCAGTGCAAAGTATCAAAGCCCAAGCATGATAAGGGGAGTACACTTATGAAAGGACTGCCTGGTGTGGGTGTCAGGGCCTGAATATGTTGAGAAAGACATTCAAATGGTTTGGGGACAGTCCAACATTTTGTGATATCAGAGACTGAGCTATCTACAGAGGATACACACAGAGAGGAATGTACGTGCACAAGTACACTTCCCAGACTGTGTCCAATGATCGATGAACCGGGAAATAGTGAATACATACAGATCTCCTATATTGGATTCTAAATTTCATTTTAAGCTAAAAATAATCAGGACTTCCTGGAGAAACTGTAAATTCCATGGCTAGGGCAGGGAAAATACAAGATGAGCCTGGAATATCTTTTACCAAAAGCATCAAATTGTTCAAAGAATGATGGGGAGATGTCAAAAGGACAAAGAGGCCAGCTTGAGGATGTTCCAACTGTCCAAGGCTGGAAAAATGTGAACATCAAAATAAATAATGATAGTGACAGATCATGATTCCTTTAGTAAATAGAGACTATTAATCAAATTTATATAAATAAATTAATAAATTTAAACTTTAGTGAGGAATAAAATATTTATATCCTTTAAAATAGAAAAGAATGTGTTAATTACAAGCTAGGGGAGAGTAACTTGACAGTGGAGAATCTTGACAGCAACCACTTTATTCAAGTGGTCCAAGTGGTCATCTTCAATGAAATCATATACCTCCTGATAGAATGAGATGATATGGACAGAGTATCATTTCCGTCATTTTCTTGTCAAAGATGCAAAACATAAAACTCATCATGAGCAAATACTGGATGGAGCAAAATTGGGGAGATTTGTGCAAATTAACCGGCCTTTAGTTTTGGCATGGGAGTAACACTTCCTCATAGAATGAGCTGGGAAATGTTCCTTTCCACTTCTATGAATACATTTCAAATGCATGTATGGAGAATTGGCATGATTTTAATTTGTTTAAATATTTGGTAGAATTCAGCAGCGAGGCTATCTGGGTCTAGGTAGGGTGGGTTGCAGGGGGACTTTTGTGAGGTGGGTTGGGCAAGAAATTTTAAAATTACTAACTTTATCTCTTTGCTTTTCAAATTTCATTTTCTTCTTGAGTTAATATCAGTCATTCGTGTATTTCTGGAAATTTCTCCTTTTCATCTAAATTTTCTAATTAGCACCATGGTATTCCTTTATAATGATATTTATTTCTTTAAAGCTGGTAGTAATTTTTCCTTTTTTATTCCTAGTTTTAGTGATTTGAGTCTTTTTCCTCCCTTGATAAAAATATCGCTAAACTTGTGTCAATTTATCGACCTTTCAAGTGTCAAAATTATTTTCTACTTTCTCTTGTGATTCTTTGTTTGACCCTTTGTTTATGTAGGAGGATGTTGCTTAACTTCCACATATTTGTTTCTCAAAATGTATTATTCTCTAATTTCATCACATTCAGAGGACATACTTGATATAATTTGAGCCCTTCATATTTATTTAGGTTTGTCTTATGTCCTAGCATATAGGGTATCCTGGAGAATGTTCCATGGACTCTTAAAAAGAATGAATATCCTGTATTGGACAAATTGCTCTGTAGATGCCTGTTAGGTCCAGCTGGTTTATATTATCTTTCAAGTTCTCTATTTCATAGTTGATCTGCCTAGTCTTTCTATCCCTTATTGAAAGTCGATTAGTAAGACCTAGCAATTATTGTTGAATTGTCTATTTCTCTCTTCAATTATGTCAGTTTTTTTTTTTTCTCCATGCCCTTTTTGGATGTCTTCCTAGTTGCATTGGTATGTCTTCCTAGTAGAGTCACCTGTTTATTACTATAAAATGTCCTTTTTTATCCCTGGCAACAGTTTTTAATAAAAATCATTTCTACTTGACATTAGTACAGTATAGCCAATTCTCTCTTTGGTTGCTGTTGGCATGCTATATATTTTTCAGTCATTTCACTTAAGAGCTATATCTTTGACTCTAAATGATGTCTCCCATAGATAGCATAGAGTTGGATCTTTGTTTTTTATCTAGTGTAAAAAAAATTGCTTTTTGATTAGATTGTTCAGTTCATTCATATTTTATATCATTATTAACATGATCAAATTTATGACTGCCATTTTAGTTTTTGTTTTTTTCTAAAATTCATATTTTGGCCCTTTTTATCTTTATCACCTTGATAAGTAAATGAATGTTTTCAGGGTAGCATTTGGTTCGCATTAATGATATATTTAAAATTTTATTTTTTAAGTGACTACACTAGGACTTGCCATATCCATATTAACTTAGCTCTACTTCATATTTGTACTCACTTAACAACAGTGAGAATAATCATCAACGTCCTGGTTAACAGTGAACTAAACTGGAAAGCAATGGGTGAATTTAGTTCAGATGACCATTATAATGACTACTGTGGGCAAGAATCCCATAGAAGAAATGGAGGAGTACTCATAATCTACAAAAAAATTCCCGATACACACTACTTGGGTGCAACCTCCAAAATAACAGAATGATATCGGGTCATTTCCAAGGCAAGCCATTCAACATCACAGTAATTCAAGTTCATTCCACTGCCACAGATGCCAAAGAACCTGAAGCTGATCAATCCTGTGAAGACCTAGAAAACCTACTAGAACTAACACCAGTAACAGATGTTGTATTCATCAGTGGGGATTGGTATGCCAAAGTAGGAAGTCAAGAGCTATCTGGAGTAACAGGCAAGATTAGCCTTGGGGAAGAAAAGGAAGAAGGGCAAAGGCTAACTGAATTCTGCCAAGACAATGCACTCGTCATAGCCAATACCCTTCTCAACAACACACGAAATGAGCTTACACATGGACATCACCAAATGGGCAATAGCAAATCAAACTGATTACATTCTTTGTAGCCAAAGATGGTGAAGCTGTATGCTGTCAGAAAAAAACAAGACCTGGAGTTGACTGTGGCTCTGTTCATCAGCTTCTGATAGCAAAATTCAGGCTGAAAGTAAAGTCAGTGGGAAATTCAGTGGCATAGTCAGGTACGACTGAAATCCAATCCCCTATGAATATGCAGTGGAGGTAACAAATAGATTCAAGGGATTAGACCTAGTTAACAGCATGCCTGAAGATCTATGAACGGGATGTCCGTAATAGTGTACAGGAGGCAGTGAGCAAAGCCATCCCAAAGGAAATGAAAAGCAAGAAGGCAAAGGGGTTATCTCAGGAGGCTTTCAAATAACTGAAGAAAGAAGAGAAGAAAAATCAAGAAAGAAAGGGAAAGCTACATTCAATTAAGAGCAGCATTTCAAAGAAGAGGACCAAGAGACAAGAAGGCCATCATCAATGAACAGTGCATTAAAATGAGAAGAAAACAACAGAAGGAGAAAAATAGAGATCTCTTTGTGAAAATTGGAAATATCAAGGGAGCATTTTGGCCACAGATGAGCACAATAAAGAACAGCGATTGTACAGACCTGATAGACACTGAGGAGATCAAGAAGTGATGGAAAGCATACACAGAAGAACTGTATGAAAAAGCTCCTGATGAACTGACTTATTATGATGCTGTAGTCCGTCACCCAGGGTCAGACATTCTGGAGCAGGAAGTCAAGAGGGCCTAAGAAGCACTACAGCTAATAAAAGTAGAGGATGCGATGGAATTCCAGTGGAACTATGCAATTCTCCAAAGGATTATGCCATCATGGTGCTGCATTCAATGTGTCAGCATATCTGGAAGACCCAGCAGGGGCCACAGAACTGCAAAAGGTCAATCCTCATCCCAATTCCCAGGAAGGGTAGTCCTGAAGAATGTGCTAAGCATCTGACAATTTAAAAACTTGAGTAATGAGAACATAGTTTCTGAAAACCATATGAAGAAGGCACATAATAAAGTCAAGATTCTGCTAAAATACATATATGCTTATAAGTAAAACTTCAGGGTAAGTGTACAACTGCAACAGCAACTGGTACTAGTACAGATTTAGTTCACATCTATCAAGTATATTAAAAAATCAAAACAAATGATATTAGGCAAGTTGCCTGACCACTCTGTGCTTCCACTTCTGAGCTGTATAATCTTAGGCAAGCTGTCTAACCCAACCATGCTCCCACATGTGATATGTGTGATCTTAGGCAAGTTTACTAACCCCTCTGGGCTTCCACTTCTGTCCTATATGATCTTAGGCAAGTTGCCTGACGTCTCCTTGCTGCCCCTCCTCAGCTCTTAAGCAAGTTATCTCACTGCTCAGTGCTTCTGTATCTGTGCTGTGTTCAGTTCACTTCAGCTCTTAGTCCTGTCTGACTCTTTGCAACCCCAGGGACTGCAGGAGGCCAGGCTTCCCTGTTCATCACCAACTCCCACAGCTTGCTCAAACTCCTGTACGTCGAGCTGGTGCTGTCATTCAACCTACTCATCCTCATTCATTCCCTTGTCCTCCTGCCTTCAACCTCTCCCAGCATCTGGATCTTTTCCAATGAGTCAGTACTTCCCATCAGGTGGCCAAAGTAAGGGAGCTTCAGCATCAGCATCAGTACTTCCAATGAATATTCAGGACTGATTTCCTTTATGATGGACTGGTTTCATCTCCTTGCAGTCCAATGGATTCTGAAGAGTCTTCTCCAACACCACAGTTCTAAAGCATCAATTCTTCGGTGCTCAGCTTTCTTTCTACACATGACTACTGGAAAAACCATGGCTTTGATGAGATGGAGCTTTGTCGCCAAAGTAATGTCTCTGCTTTTTCATATGCTGTCCTGGTTTGTCATAGCTTTTCTTCCAAGGAATAAGCCTCCTTTTATTTCCTGGCTGCAGTAATCATCTGCAGTCATTTTGGAGCCTAAGAAAATAGAGTTTGTCACTATTTTCACTGTTTCTCTATCTATTTCTTATGAAGTGATGGGACCAGATGCCATGATCTTTGTTTTTTAAAAGTTGAACCTTACCAGCTTTGTCACTCTCTTCTTTCACTTTCATCAAGAGGATCTTTAGTTCCTCTTCACTTGCTACCATAAGGGTGGTGCCATGTGCATATCTGAGGTTATTGATATTTCTCCTGGTAATCTTGATTCCACCTTGCGTTTCCTTGATTCAACCTTGTGCTTCATCCAGCCCAGCATTTTGCACTCTCTACTCTGCATATAAGTTAAATGAGCATGGTGATTGTACACAGCTTGTCATAATCCATTCCCAATTTGGAACCAAACTGTTGTTCCATGTCTGGTTCTAGATGTTGCTTCCTGACCCACATACAGATTTCTCAGGAGGCAGATAAGGTGGCCTGGCACTCCCATCTCTTTAAAAATATTCCACAGTTTGTTGTGATCTACACAGACAAAGGCTTTGGTGTTGTCAATAAAGCGGAAGTAGATGTTTTCCTGAAACTCTCTTGCTTTTTCTATGATCCTATGGATGTTGGCAATTTGGTCTCTGGTTCCACTGCCTTTGCTAAATCCAGCTTGGATATCTGGAAGCTCTCCATTCACAAACTGATGAAGCCTAACTTGGAGAATCTTGAGCATTCCTTTGTCAGCGTGTGAGATGAGTGTCATTGTGCTCTAGTCTGAACATTCTTTGGAATTGCCTTTCTTTTGGATTGCAAAGAAAACTGACCTTTTCCAGTCCTGTGGCCACTGCTGAGTTTTCCAAATTTGCTGACATATTGAGTGCAGCACTTTAACAACAACATCTTTCAGAATTTCAAACAGCTCAACTGGAATCCCATCACCTCCACTAGCTTTGTTCATAGTGATGCTTCCTAAGGTCGATGTGATTTTGTATTCCAGGATGTCTGGCTCGAGGTGAGTGATCACACCATCATAGTTATCTGGGTCAATAAATCTTCTCTGTATAGTTCTTCTGTGTATTCTTGTCCTCTTCTTAATATCTTCTGCTTCTGTTAAGTCCACAAAGTTTCTGTGTTTTATCGTGCCTATATTTGCATGAAATATTTCCTGTGATACCTGTAATTTTCTTGAAGAGGTTGCTATTCTTTCCCATTCAGTTGTTTTCCTCTATTTCTTTGCACTGATCACTGAGGACACTTTCTTATCTCTCCTTGCTATTCTTTGGAACTCTGCATTCAGATGGGTATATCCTTCCTTTTCTCCTTTGCCTTTCACTTCTTTTCTTTGCTCACTTATTTGTAAGGCCTCCTCAGACAACCATTTTGCTTTTTTTAGTTTATTTCTCAGGAATTGTCTTGATCACCACCTCCTGTGCAATATCACGAACCTCTGTCCATAGTTCTTCCTGTACTCTGTCTATCAGATTTAATCCCATGAATCTATCTGTCACTTCCACTGTAAAACCATAAGGGATTTGATGTAGGTCACATCTAAATTGTCTCATGGTTTCCCTATTTCTTCAGTTTAAGTCTGAATTTGGCAATCAGTAGTTCATGCTTTGAGTCAGAGTCAGCTCCCAGTCTTCCTTTTGCTGACTATATAGCACTTCTCCATCTTCGGTTGCAAGAAACACAATCATTCTGATTTTGGTATTGACCACCTGGTGAGGTCCATGTTTTCTGTCGTCTCTGGTGTTGTTGGAAGAGGTTGTTTGCTATGACCACTGCATTCTCTTGGCAAAACTCTGTTAGTCTTTGCCCTGCTTTTCATTTTTTACTGCAAGGCCAAACTTGCTTGTAATGGGAGGTATCTCTTGATATCCTGCTTTTGCATTCCAGTCCCCTGTGAAGAAAAGGGCATCTTTTTTGGTGTTAGTTCTAGGTCTTGTATTCACAGAACCATTCAACTTCAGCTTCTTTGGCATTAGTGGTTGGGGCATAGACTTGGATTACTGTGATATTGAACGGTTTCCCTTGGAAACGAAGACAGATTTTTTTGTCCTTTTTGAGATTGCACCCATCCCACAGGAGGCAAGTAGCCTACCCTGTCTGTGCTTCCATAGCTCAGCTATGTGATCTTAGGCCTGTTGCCTGGCCTCTCTGTTCTTTCACTTCTGAGCTCTGTGATCTTAGCCAAGTTGCCTGTAGGCACTATTCTTACATATCTGAACTGTGTGGACTTAGGAAAGTTGCCTAAACTCTCTGTGCTTCCGCATCTGAGCTGTGTCATCTTAGGCAAGTTTGCTAACCTCCCTGCTTCCACTTCTGAACTGCGTGAACTTAGGTAAGTTGCCTGATCTCTCTGTGCTTTCACTTTGAAGCTGTGTGATCTTAGGTAATTTGCCTGACATCTCTGTGTCTCCACATCTGAGCTGTGTGATCTTATGGTAGTTCCTTACCTCTGTGTTGCCACATGTCAGCTGTGTGATCTTAGGCAATTTGGCTGACCTCTCTGTGATTCCACTTGTGATCTGTGTTATATTATCAAGTTGCCTCATACCTCTGTGGCTTCATCTTCTGAGCAGTTTGATCTTCAGGAAGTTGCCTGACCTCTCTGTGCTTCCACAGCTGAGCGGTGTAATCGAGAGAAGTCACCTTACTTCTCTGTGCTTCCATATATGAGCTCTGTGACTCGAGGCAAGTTGCCTAACCTCCCTATGCTTCCACATCTGTGCTAGTTGTCTTGAGGAAAATTGAAAGTTTGTGTGTATCCATATCTGAGCTATGTGACCATAGAAATCTGCTTAACCCCTAGGTGCTTCCACTCCACTTTGCAGTTGTTTGATCTTACATAAGTTGGCTAATCTCTCTGTGCTTCTACTTCTGAGGTGTATGATCTCAGGCAAGATGCCTGACAGACATCTCCTTGCATCCACTTATGAACTGTGTGTTCTTAGGCATGTTGCCTGACCCCTCTGTTCTTCAACATCTGAGCTATTTGATCTTACGAAAGTTGCATCAACTCTCTGTGTTTCAACTTCTGGGCTGTGTGACCTTACGCATATTGCCTATCAGCTCTTTGCTTCCATATCTGAACTGTGTTACCCTAGGCAAGTTGCCCATCCTCTCTGTGTCTACCCTTCAGAGCCCTGTGATCATCCTCAATTTGATGGAGCACTCTGTGCTTCCACTTAAGAGCTGAACTTAGGCAAGTTGCCTGAAATCTCTGTGCTTCCACTTCTCAGCCGTGATATCTTAGGCAAGTTTCCTAACTTCTTGTGCTTTCATATCTGCATTCTGTAACCTTGGCAAGTGGCCTAACAACTCCGTGCTTCCACTTCTCAGCTGTTAAATACTGTGAAAGTTGGCTAACCTCTCTGTGCTTCCACTTCTGTGTTTTGTGACCTTAGGTTAGTTGCCTAAACTCTCTATGGTTCCCCTTCTGAACTGTGTGATCTTAGACAAGCTGCACAAACTCTCTGTGCTTCAACTTCTAACCTATGTGATAGTCGGCATGTTGCCTGATTTCTCTGTGCTTCCCCTTATGAGCTGTGTGTTCTAGGCAAGTTGTGTGGTCTCTGTGGTTCCACATCTGAGGTGTGTGTTCTTAAGCCACTTTTGTAACATCTCTGTGCTTCCACTTATAGGCTGTGTGAACTTAGATAAGTTGCCTCACCTCCCTATTTTTCTACGTATGAACTGTGTGACCTTAGGCATCTGACCTGTACTTCCACTTAAGAGCTGTTTGATCTTAGGGAAGTTGCCTGAACTCTCTCAAGGCTTCACTGTCCATTCCCAACTCCCAGAGTTTGCTGAAACTCCTGTATATAGAGTCGGTGATGCCATCCAACTTAGTCATCCTCTATCATCCACTTGGAATCCTGCAATCAAAATTTCCCGGCATTTGGGTCTTTTCCAGTGAGTCAGTTTTTCACATCAGGTGGCCAATGTATTGGAGCTTCAGCTCCAACATCAGTCCTTCCAGTTTATGTTCAGGACTGATTTCCTTTAGGATGGACTGGTTTCATCTCCTTGAACTCCAAGAGGCTGTCAAGAGTCTTCTCCAGCTCCCCAGTTCAAAAGTCATTTCTTCTGTGTTCAGCTCTCTTTATTGTCCAACTCTCACATCCATATATGACTACTGGAAAAACCATAGCTATGACTAGACGGACCTTTGTCAGCAAAGTAATGTCTCTGCTTTTTCATATGCTGTCTAGATTGGTCACATCTTTTCTTCCAGGGAGAAGCATCTTTTAATTTCCTGGCTGCACTCACCATCTGCAGTCATTTCGGAGCCCAAGAAAATAAAGTCTGATACTCTTTTCATTGTTTCTCCATCTATTTGCCGTGAAGTGATGGGACCAGATGCCATGAACTTCCTTTTTTGAATGTTGAGTTTTAAGCCAGCTTTTTCACTCTCCTCTTTCACTTTCATCAAGAGGCTCTTTAGTTGCTCTTTGCTTCCAGCCATAAGTGCGGTGTCATCTGCACATTTGAGGTTATTGATATGTCTCCCAGCAATCTCGATTCCACCTTGTGCTTCATTCAGCCTGGCGTTTCACAAGATACACTCTGCATATAAGTTAAATTAGCAGGGTGATTATATACAGCCTTGTTGAACTCCTTTCCCAGCTTAGAACCAGTCTGCTGTTCCATGTCCGGTTCCAACTATTGCTTCTTGACCCACACACAGATTTCTCAGGAAACAGGTAAGGTGATCTGGTATCCCCATCTCTTTAAGAATATTCCACAGTTTGTTGTGATCCATGAAAATACTTTGGTGTAGTCAGTGAAACAGAAGTAGATGTGTTTCTGGTACTCTTGCTTTTTCTGTGATACAATGGATGTTTCCAATTTGATCTCTGGTTCCTCTTTGTTAAATTTAGCGTGAATATCTGGAATTTCTCAGTTCATTGTCTGTTGAAGCCTAGCTGAGAGAATTTGGAGCATTTCTTTGCTAGCGTGACAGATGATTGCATTGTGAGGTCGTTTCAACATTCTTTGGCATTGCCTTTCATTGGGATTGCAATAAAACTGACCAATTCCAGTCCTGTGGCTACTGCTGAGTTTTCTATATTTCCTGGCATATTGAGTGCAGTCCTCACTTTATCATCTTTTCGGATTTGAAATAGCTCAACTGGAATCCCATCATCTACATTAGCTTTGTTCATAGTGATGCTTTCTCATCCCCACGTGACTTTGCATTCCAGGATGCCTGGCTCTAGGTGAGTGATCACACCATCATGGTTATCTGGGTAATTAAGATCATTTTGGTATAGTTCTTCCATGTATACTTACCACCTCTTTTTAATACCATCTGCTTCTTTTAGGTCCATACCGTTTCTGTCCTTTATTGTGTCCTTATCTTAGGCTTGAGAGATAAAAGAATTCATGGGAAGAGATTCACACTATATGAAAAAAAAACCTCAAGTAGTAGTGGCTTGCCATTGAGCTGCCATTTGCACTGGTGGTGGGATGATTTTCAATGCTCTAATGAGTAAGCCCACCAGTCTACTTCAGGCTCACTTTGCACTAGGCCAATCCATGGTAACGACTTAAAGTAAGCTGCTTATGTATATGCCTTCATGTGAAAGAGCAATGCTGAGTTAATTTCCTTCCATTTCAAATAATGACTAATATTTATATTGATAAAGTTAATGTACTGTGGAGTACAATAATCATTTGCCTCATTCTCAACATTGTTTAATTTATATTGCTATTTTTGGCTTCAGTGAAAGTATTTTCCTTTTTTAATATTCTATTTTTATACTGGAGGACAATTGGTTAGCAATGTTGTGATAGTTTATGTCTACAGCAAAGCGACTCAGTTATACATATATCTATTCTTTTTCAAATTCTTTTCCTGCTTATGTCCTTACAGAGTATTCAGCAGAGTTTCCTGTGCTATTGAGTAGGTCCCTGTTGGTTATGCATTTTAAATACAGCAGTGTGTACCTGTCAATCCCAAACATAGTTAACTGAAATATGTCTTTTATCATGAGTCACTTTAAATTAGTGTTGGAAGTAAACATAATGTACATTTTATTAATGATAACATATTAATTAGAAAAAATATTCATTAGGCACAATACCAGACATTAGAAGACAAGTGTCTTAAGATTTCTCTTCTCTTGAAAATCAAAAACATAGAAAATATTGAGTAAAATAGCCTTCCCCCCAAGAGAACTAGCAAATTCTCTTTACTGCAGAAAAACAAAAATGTTTATAACTGAACTACAAGACTCTAGGTGAAACTAGTTAAAACTGATCATTAGACATTCTATAAATCTATGTTCCGTTTAGGTGCTTGCTAATTTATCTTCTCTGTTTATGGATTATATCGAAGAGCATTTGGACCTTCAAAATTACAGAATCACTGAGAGAAAATTAATTGTTACCAATAGCAAACAGTTTAGTTACTGTCATTTTTTAAATATAACTTATTCAATAACCATACCAACATATTTTATGATTGCTCTCTAGTTCTATCAATACATATTGACTCATTAGAATCTTAGTGGAGAAGAGGCACAGATTATTAAAAACTTGAATAATGAGCATGTAGTTTCTCAAAACTATATGAAGAAGACACATAATAAGTCAAGATTCTGATAAAATACATATTTGCTTGTAATAAAACTTCAGGGTAAATGTACCACTGCAACTGCAACTGGTACAAATGCAGATTTGGTTATCATCTAGTAAGTATATAAGAGAATCTAAACAAACTGAAAAAAATGGGGGAAGCAAGTTCATGCTGAACTTAAACTTTTGCATGGAGGCATTCAACATTAGTGGACAAAGCGATACTCAGGAAAAGAAAACGTGCTCAGTGTTATACATGATTTCAAGTTATGAGTCGTTCAAGAAAAAAAATTATTAGAGGACTAATTAAGCAAAGTAATCACTGATGGTATAAACAGCAGCAGAAGTTTTGCTGAGCAGAAGATCTATTTAAACCTCAGATTAAAGATAAAACTCCTGAAGAATTGATGGTAATAAAACACAATGGAAATGGTGCAACGGATATATGAAAATAAGATAATGCTTTAGAGTAGACTGGTGAAACTAAAACAATGAGATACCACTACATTTAATGGAATGGTCAAATACAAAATTCTGACAAACCAGTTACTGGCAAAGATGAGGAACAATAGGAACTCTCATTTGTTGTTAATCGATTGCAAAATGGTAGAATCACTTTGGAAGCAATTTCTTACAGAGTTATTATACATTTATATACAGAGTTGTTCTACAACATGATCTATCAATTACATTCCTAGATTGTTCAGCAAATGATTTGATAGTTAATGCCCACACAAAAACATGCACATGAATTTTATAACAGCTTAATTCATACTCTCTCTCTCTCTCTCACCCACAAATTGGAAGCAGTGAACTATAAAATCACAAAAAGAAATGGATGAAACCTGAATGAATGTTATTAAGTAAAATAAGCTAGTCTGGAAAAGGTTAAACACTGCAAGCTGATAATTATACCACACTCTGGAAAAGGTCAAACTGTAGAGCAAGTAAAAATTATCAGAGGCTTCTTTCTTTTGCTTCAGAGGAGTTTTATTAGTTTGGATAAGTTATGTCAACACCTTATCCTCTCCTACTTTGACACACAAATCCACTCATTCAGAGTCTTCTTCGCACCAGAGTTCATACACTGTAATGGTATCGTGTGCGTCTGCGGGAACCTCAACATTGGGAGGGCTGAGGTTACTGCAGGTTGCCGCGGCAAGTTTCAGATTCCGCACCCTGGACACAAATTTCACAAGGTCCATCTCGAGTTGGGTTAAGGTAGCGAACATATAGTCCTTGTCTGGGGAGGCCTTTTTCTTTTTCTGTCCCAGAGAGCCAAATGAACCACCCTGACAGGCAGGAGGAGTCTGCACATTACTCTCACCACTCTCTCCTGTCAACTTCACTGTCAGGTACATGAGCACAATGAAGAAAAGCCCGAGTAACACCATCTTAAGCCAGTCCTGGGCATGCTCTGGTTGATTCTGCTGAATTAAACAGTGTCCTCCGCAGAGCACCTGACGCTGGAGTTCTTCGGCTGTCTCTCTCAGGGAAGTAAACATTAAGCCGTCGACATAGGTAACGGCCATGGAAAAGCACAGGAACCATTGGATGGACCACATGGTGAGCCGAGAGGAAACAGCTCCTGGTGTGCTGGTCTGCGCTGGCACCTGGAGACTGAGGACCAGCCAAGCTTGGCCCTTGGTGATGTCACAATGGGCCCCGCCTCAGCCAGAACCCACGTGGTCGTTGTGATGACTTCAGGGCAGAGGGTAAGGAGGCTTGTGGGGGTCAATTGGGAGTAGGGCTTAAAGGGAAATGGCGACATTCCCAGAGGGCAATTGAAAAAGAGGACTGACAGAAGAAGAGGGAGTGACAGAATGCCATTTCCATGCCAGTGTATTCTTTCTCAACCTGGTGCTCTCCCGGGAGGGTGGTTCCATCTTCGATTTTCATTATTCCATTTGTTGAATCCAGACCCTGGGCTGAGCAGAGCAGGCCCATGGGCATGTGCCCCTATGGAGCAGAGGGACAAGTGGGAAAGTAAGATATTAAACCAGAGGCCACAAACTAGAAGCCACTGATGTGTTTTGTGTGGCTGCACTGTTCCTAAAAATGACTGTGCTCAGTCGCTGTCGTGTCTGACTCCTTGAGACCCCATGGACAGTAGCCCACCAGCTCCTCAATCCCTGGGATTTCCCAGGCAAGAATATTGGAGTGGGTTGCCATTTCCATCTCCAGGCATAGAGGCTGTTTTAGGGCAGTGAAACTATTCTGTATGATGTTATGGAAAATACGTGACACTACATATTTGTGAAAATTGGAAGAACCTTACAGCACACCATTAAATCAATGCATGTATATTTTTAAAAACTTTGACATCAAGAATGGAATGCAGAATTTGACTAAAGAATGGAATTATATTACAAATGTATGAAACCACCTCACTAAGATCCCCTGACTTAAGTAACTTTGGAAATGAATGGAGTTTGCAAGACTGAAACTAAAATATAAAAGCAGTGTAATCTAGTTGATAGTGTTGTTTCTCGTAGGGGTACAGGTTAACAATCCTGATATTGTTACACATGCATACTTGAACAGTTAAATAGATGGCACATGAACATACATACATATATTTCTTTAACTTCTTAGCTGAAAGGTTTAAGAGAAATGATACTCCCAAAATCTGAAATGATTGAATACATGTGAGAGAATAGACCAATTTCCCATGCAGAAGAATTTCAGATAATTGACTTAGGTAATTGTGCTCTCAAGGAGGTGGAGTGTAACTCCCTATTCCTTAAGAATGAGTTACACATGGTGACTTCATTCCAAAAAATACAACAATATGGAGAGGGAGAAAAAGAGTAACTTGACAGTGGAATAACCTGACAAACGATATTTCAGCCAAGTGGTCAAGGTCAACATTACCAGGGATAAGGCATGTAGATTGAATCATGTGGTTAAAAAAAGGACACTCCATCTCTGCAGTCTTCCTCCCCACAAACCCGTGAAGTGAAAGTGAAAATGAAAGTCACTCAGTCATGTCTGACTCTTTGCAACCCCATGGACTATACTGTCCATGAAATTCTCTAGGCCAGAATACTGGAGTGGGTAGCCTTCCCTT
This sequence comes from Muntiacus reevesi, assembly GCF_963930625.1. Classification (NCBI taxonomy): domain Eukaryota; kingdom Metazoa; phylum Chordata; class Mammalia; order Artiodactyla; family Cervidae; genus Muntiacus; species Muntiacus reevesi. The sequence goes on from NC_089271.1 coordinate 134,797,947, forward strand.
CTCAGGGAGATCTTCCCAACCGAGAGATCAAACCCAGGTCTCCCCCAATGCAGGTGAATTCTTTACCAATTGAACCACAAGGAAGACCCCCCAAAAAATCCATAGTCCTAGGCTAATAGGAAAAGCATCAGACAAATCCAAGTTGAGGAACATTTTATAAAATATCTGACTAGTACTCCTCAAAACTATCAAGGTTGTGAAAAATAAAGGAAGTCTGAGAAATTGTCACATCCAAGAAGAGCCTAAAGAGACATCTGCTACATACAATGTAGGATCTGGGATGGGTTCCTGGATCAGAAAAAGGACATTGGGTAAAAACTAAGAAAATCTTAATAGGAAAAAAATCTTAGAAACAAAGTAGGCACTCTAGTGTATAACAATATGTGTGATATTTTGGAGCTTTCTGATACACAGCAGCTATCTTCGCTGTTTTGTTAGTAAAATCATTCTAAGGCTTTTTAAAGTTTTTTTTTAAAACATAGAGCAGTGGAGGCAACATTAACATTATTTGCTGATGACAGGAGACTTCAAAGAAAAGTACTCTATGCAGTCACCCTTTCCTATCCATGGGTTTTGCACGCAGGAATTCACGAAGTGTGGATTAAAAATATTTATTCAAAAAAGTTCCAGAAATTTCCAAAGATCAAAATTCAAATTTACCACATGCTGTCAACTTTGACATGTCATTTACATTGTATTAGGTATTATAAGTAATCTAGAGATGATTTAAAGTCTATGACAAGATATGTGCAGTTTATATGCAAATACTAAAATGCTATGCTACTTATTATAAGGGACTTGAACATCTGTGGATTTGGGTATTTGATCTTTGGCGGTGGTGTCTTAGAACCAATCTCCCACAAATATTGAGGGACAGCTATATCTTAAGGAAATTAAGCTAGATGGCTGGGTAAAAATAATAATGTACAGAACAGTCTTCCTACACACTAACAACCAGTTACATTTATAATGGAAGACACCATTTATAATAGCTAGAAACAGATAAACATTAAGAATATATTTAAGAACAAATATGCAATAGCTATTTGAAGAAAATTCTGAAATCCTACTGAAAAACACAATGAAATGCACGATAAAATGGAAAGATGTATCTTTTGGGAGTATGAAAAGATTTTATACAGGTATCAATTGTCCCCAAATTATTCTGAAGTTATGATGAGATTTCCACAAAAATACTAATATGATTGGTATGAGAAATAAGCTAATTCTATAATATATGTGGAAAAATAAAAATGTTCTAAGAGGCAGGGCACTTCTGAAAAAGAAGATGAATGAGCATGAAGGTTTCCTTACTAGATTTTAAAGCGTATGGATAGCCTACATGCTTACATAGAGAAGTACTGGTATACGACTAGTACTGGTACATGGTTAGACTTACAGCTCATGAGGTAAGACGTGAAAGCAGACATCAACTCAAATACACACACATACAGCATTTGTCGGAATGTGGCACCCCCCAAAATTCATGTTGTAAACCTAATGTCCAGTGTGATGATATTAGAAGGTGGGGCCTTAGGGAGATATTTAGGTCATGAGGGTGTAACCCTCAAGAACGGAGATTAATGCTCTTACAAAGAGAACTCACAGAGCTCCAAAGCTCCTTTTGCCATGTGAGAACACAGTAAGTCCCTTACACAGGAATCTTCAAACTGAAATTTCAAAGATTCGAACTTGCATTCCCATGTCCAGTCACGTAAGTTAATTCACGTATCTGGTGGACATTGTCACATGCGTGCATCCTCTACAAGTGGTTGTGCTTTTGTGTATTTTACAGCACAGTGCTGTATAGAGTACATTAGAACCCTACGTTGATTTCTAGCCCAGGATGTCTGAAAGCACGTGTAAAAGAGCAGTATACCCTATGACCCAGCAATCCCACTCCTAGGCATATACCCTGAGGAAACAAAAATTGAAAAAGACACATGTATCCCATTGTTCACTCCAGCACTATTTACAATAGCTAGAATATGGAAGCAACCTAGATGTCCATCAACACATGAATGGATAAAGGAGTTCTGGTGCTTATACACAATGGAATATTACTCAGTCATAAAAAGGAGTCAGTTCCAAAAGTTGAGTCAGTTCTAATAAGGTGGATCAGCTTCCCTTGTGGCTCAGCTGGTAAACAATCTGCCTGCAATACAGGAGGCCTGGGTTCGATTCCTGGGCTGGAAAGATCCCCTGGAGAAAGGAAAGGCTACCTACTCCAGTATTCTGGCCTGGAGAAGTTTCCATGGACTGTATTGTCCATGGGGTCGCAAAGTGTTGGACACAACTGAGTGAATTTCAATTCACTAATAAGGTGGATGAACCTCGAACCTATTATACAGAGTGAAGTAACTCAGAAAGAGAAAGAGAAATATCATAACCCATATATATGGAATCTAGAGAAATGGTACCGAAGAACTTATTTACAGGGCAGCAGTGGAGAAACAGACATTGAGGATAGACATATGGACATGGGAAGAGGGGAAGAGAGAGTGAGATATACGGAGTAAAGAGTATATATGGAGATATATATAGAGAGAGATATAGATATAGATGATATATGGATATAAACAATAACATGGAAACTTACATTACCATATGTAAAGTAGAAAGCAACGGGAATTTGCTGTATGGCTCAGGAAACTCAAACAGGGTCTCTGTATCAACCTAGAGAGGAGGGAGATAGGAGGGAGGTTCAAAAAGGAGGGGATATATGTATACCTATGGCTGATTCATATTGAGGTTTGACAGAAAACAACAAAATTCTGTAAAGCAATTATCCTTCAATAAAAAAATTAATTTTTTAAAAAAGGAGTAGTATACAGCCGATTCTGTTATTTGGGTACGAAGGCTAACTTTGCTGGACTTATGAACAAATTGGGCTTAAAAGTGAACTCTCAGAATGGAACTTGTTCATACGCAGGAGACTTCCTATAGGAAAGAAGTCTGCAATTCAGAAAAGGACCCTCATCTGGCCATACTGCTATCTGATCTTATACCTCTAGCCTCCAGAACTGTAAGAAATAAATTTCTGTTATTCACAAGCACCTCTATGCCTGGTATTTTGTTATAGCAGCCCAAATGCACTAAGATACATAGACACACATACTCATTAAGAATATGATAAAGGTAGAAGGTGTCATTTTACACTGGAGAAGGAAGTTTCTTCATCAACTAATGTTGATGCATTATGTAGTAACCCTCTGGGGAAAAAAATATAAACTTGAAGAATTATTTTTCTATACCCCATTTTTCACATATTAAGTTCCCTACTTGAAATGTGGTTTATCTATCTTTGATTGCAACGCTCACTTATGCTTCAAAATTCATTTCAAGAACCCCCTCTCTCTTCCCCTTCTCCCTCTTGCTGAGAAACTCATCACAACCGATTAGATGAGATCAATCAAGACAGATATCCATGACAGGGGTCATGGAGGCATAATGGGCCAGAGTGAGATGTTAGAAGTGAAATAGGGGTGAAGTGGATATCCATGCAGTCAGAGTAGCCTAGTATGGGGAGTCAGAACTCAAATAGGGTGTAGCATGTGTAGCAGAGATGTCAGAATTTGAGTAAGGAAAAAACGATGTCCATGCTAGGACATGTAATGGGCAGTCAGTGCCAAAGTGGGATTAGGAGACATTCACAGGGCACAGCAGCTTGCTACAAGAGTCCGTTTAGCCCGGAGGATATTAAATAGGAAGCTGGCCAGGCATACAGAGTAAAAGCCTCAGTCCAGAGAAGACAAAATCCACAAGGAGGAGGCAGATTTGTGTAGAAAGTCAGAGGCCAAGCAAAGTGAGGAGGGCATCCATGGATGGAGGTGGGCCGGCTCTGAGTGGGCAGTTAGAGACTGAGTGGAACAAGGAGAGTGTCTGCACATGGGGGTGTGCCAGTGCAGAGTATCAGAGCCCAAGCAGGGCGAGGGGGTATGTTTATATAAGGGTTGCCTGGAGAGGGTGTCAGAGCCCGGATATGTTGAGAAAGGTATTCACATGAGTTGGGGACAATCCAGCATTTTGTGATATCAGAGTCTGAGCTATATCAGGAAGATACACACACACACAGGCATGCACACACATGTACACTTCCAACACCATGTCAGAACTGGGAAATAATGAGTACATACAGATCTCATATATTGGATTCTAAATTTCATTTTCCACTAAAAATACTTGAGGCTTCTTGGAGAAATTGTTAATTCCATGGATAGGACAGGAAAAGTACAAGATGAGCCTGGAATATCTTGTACCAAAAGCATCAAATTTTTCAGAGACTGACGGGGAGATGTCAAAAGGACAGAGAGCCAGGCTTAAGGAGGTTTTCACTGTCTGAGGCTGGAACAATGTGAACTTCAAAGTAAATAACAATAGTGACAGATCTTGAATCATTAAGTAAAATAAGAGAGCCTTAATCAAATAGGCACAAATAAATGAATACATCTAATTTTGGTGAGGCTTAAAATATTTATATATTTTAAAATACAAAAAATTTTTAAAATACAAGATAGGGGAGAGTAACTTGACAGTGGAAAATCTTGTCAGCAACCACTTTAATCAAGTGACCCAAGTGAATATCATCAATATTGGGACACACTGAAATCATGAACCACCTGATAGAATGAGATTATATGAACACAGTATCATTTCTGTCATTTTCCTGTCAAAGATGCAAAACATGAAATTTGTCATGAGCAAATACTGGATGGAGCAAAATTGTGGAGAATTCTACAAAATAACTGACCTCTAGTTTTGTCATCAGAGTAATACTGCCTCATAGAATGAGTTGGGAAATGTTTCTTTCCACTTCTATGGACACATTTAGTATGTATGTGTGGAGAATTAGCATGATTTTTGGTTTAAATATTTGGCAGAGTTCAGCAGCGAGGCTATCGGGATCTAGGTAGGGTAAGGGGGGACTTTTGTGAGGTGGGCTGGGCAAAAAGTTTAAAAATGACTAATTCTATCTCTTGCTATTCAGATTTTCATTTTCTTCTTGAGTCAATTTCAGTCATTTGTGTATTTTCAGAAATTTGTCCATTTCATCTAAATTTTCTAACTAGCATCATGGTATTCCTTTACAATTATATTTATTTCTCTAAAGTTCGTAGCAATTTTTCATTTTTATTCTTAATTTTAGTAATTTGAGTCTTCTTCCTCCCTTGATCACATCGCTAAAGTTGTGTCAATTTATTGACCTTTCTCAGAGAAGGCAATGGCACCCCGCCCCAGCACTCTTTTGCCTGGAACATCCCGTGGATGGAGGAGCCTGGTAGGCTGCAGTCCATTCGGTCCCGAAGAGTCGGACACGACTGAGCGACTTCAGTTTCACTTTTCTCTTTCATGTACTGGAGAAGGAAATGGCAACCCACTCCAGTGTTCTTGCCTGGAGAATCCCAGGGACGGGGGAGCCTAGTGGGCTGCCGTCTATGGGGTTGCACAGAGTCAGACACGACTGAAGCGACTTAGCAGCAGCAACAGCAGCAGCATTAACCTTTTTAAATAACCAAATTTTAATTTGTTGTGTATCTCTGTGGTTTTCCTATTCTCTATTCCATTAATTTTGTTCTAGAATTAATTGTTTACTATGACTGCCTATTTGAGTTTAGTTTGCTACATCCCCTCACATAGGTGTGGTGTGTTTTCTCTTTCATTCTTCTCAAAGTAAAGTTGATCCTTGAACAACAGACATATGAACTGTGTAGGTCCATTTATACAAAGATTTTTTTTCAACAGTAAACTCTACAGCACTCCACCATCTGCAGCTGGTTGAATCTGCAGAGGTGAAATCACGGATTTGGAAGAACCACATAGAGGGCCAACTACAAGTTACATATGGATTTTTGACTGCAGAAAATGTGGTTGCCCTAAACCCCGCACTGTTGAAGAGCCAAATGTATTTCTACTTTCTCTTGTGATTCTTTCTTTGACCCTTTGATTATTTAGGAGTATGCTGTTTAACTTCCACATATTTGTCTGTTTCTCAAGATGTTTTGTTTTCCAATTTTATTATATTCAGAGGATGGATTTGATATGGCTTGAACCCTTTAATATTTATTTAGGTTTGTCTTATGTCCTAGAATATAGGGTATTCTAGAGAATGTTCCCTGCACCCTTAAGAAGAATGCATATCCTGTACTGGATAAACTGCTCTTTAGATATCTGTTAGGTCCATCTGGTTTCTATTCTCCTTCAAGATCTCTATTTCATTGTTGATCTTCTGCTAGTCTTTCTATCCATTATCGAAAGTGGATTAGTAAAGTATAGCAATTATTGTTGAACTGTCTATTTCTTTCTTCAATTCTATCAGTTTTTTTTTCCTCCATGCATTTTTCTGTTGTTTTGTTAGGTGCATATATAATTATTATGTCTTCCTAATAGAGTCCCCTTTTTATCATTATGAAATGTCCTTCTTTACCCCTAGTATCAATTTTTAATAAAAATCTTTTTTTTCCTTAGTACAGTATACCCAATTCTCCCTTTGGTTGATGTTTGCATTATGTGTATTTTTCAGTCATTTCATTTAAAATGTATATCTTTGACTCTAAATTATGCCTCCTGTAGAGAGCATATAGTTTTATCTTTGTTTTTTATCTAGTCTCAGAATATTTGCTTTTTGATTAGATTGTTCAATTCATTCGTAATTTACATAATTATTCAGTTCAGTTCAGTCAATTAGTTGTGTCTGATCCTTTGAAACCCCATAGACTGCAGCACTCCAGGCTTCCCTGTCCATCACCAACTCCCAGAGCTTGCTAAAACTCATGGCCATTGAGTCGGTGATGCCATCCAACCATTTCATCCTCTGTCATCCCCTTATCCTCCCTCCTTCAATCTTTCCCAGCATCTGGGTCTTTTTCAATGAGTCAGTTCTTCGCATCAGGTGGCCAAAGTATTGGAGTTTCAGCTTCAGCCTCAGCCCTTCCAGTGAATATTCAGGACTGATTTCCTCTAGGATTGACTGGTTTGATCTCCTTGCAGTCCAAGGGACTCTCAAAAGTCTTCTCCAGCACCACATTTAAGATCATCAATTCTTGGGCATTCAGCTTTCTTTATAGTCCAATTCTCACATCCATACATGACTACTGGAAAAACCATAGCTTTGACCGGACGTTTGTTGGCAAAATAATGTCTCTACTTTTTAATATGCTGCCTAGGTTGGACATAGCTTTTCTTCCAAGGAGCAAGTGTCTTTTAATTTCATAGATGCAGTCACCATCTGCAGTGATGTTGGAGCAAAAATAATAATAATAACAATAAAGTCTCTCACTGTTTCTATTGTTTCCCCATCTATTTGCCATGAAGTCATGGGACCGGATATCATGATCTTAGTTTTCTGAATGTTGAATTTTAAGCCAGCTTTTCCACTCTTCTCTTTCATTTTCATCAAGAGGCTCTGTAGTTCATCTTCGCTTTCTGCCATAAGGGTGGTGTCACATGTGTGTCTGAGATTATTGATATTTCTCCTGGCAATCTTGATTCCAGACTGTGCTTCATCCAGACTAGGATTTTGCATCATTATTAATATGATCAAATTTATGGCTATTTTATTTTTTCCAAAATTCATGTTTTTTGTCCCTCTTTTTATCTTTATTGCCTTCATTTGTAAATGAAATTTTTCAGTGTAGCATTTGTCTTGCCTTAATGATATAGTTTAAGTTTTATTTTCTTAGTGACTACACTGGGACTTTCTGTATTCATATTAACTTATTAGCTCTACTTTATATTTTTACTAACTTAATGACAGAATAATCATCAACATCCTGGGTAACAGTGAACTAAACTGGACCGGAATGGGTGAATTGAATTCAGATGACCATTGTATCAATTACTGTGGGCAAGAATCCTATAGAAGAAATGGAGGAGAAATCATAATCAACAAAAGAATCCTGATATGCTCTACTTGGGTGCAACCTCCAACACGAAAGAATGATCTTGGTTCTTTCCAAGGCAAGCCATTCAGCATGACAGTAATTCAAGCCTATGCCCCTACCACAGATGCCAGAGAAGTTGAAGCTGCTCAGCCCTATGAAGACCTAGAAAACCTCCTAGAACTAACACCAAAACCAGATGTTCTATTCATCAGTGGGGACTGGTATGCCAAAGAAGGAAGTCAAGAGATACCTGGAGTGACAGGCAAGTTTGGCCTTGGAGAACAAAATGAAGCAGGGCAAAAGCTAACTGAGTTCTGCCAAGAGAATGCCCTCATCAGAGCAAATACCCTTTCTAAGCAACGCAAGAGATAGGTTTACTCATTGACATCACAAAATGGTCAATACTGAAATCAGATTGATTACATTTTTTGTAGTCAAAGATGGAGAAGCTGTATGCAGTCGGAAAGAAAGCAAGACCTGGAGCTGACTGTGGCTCTGTTCATCAGCTTCTCATAGCAAAATTCATGCTTAAGCTACAGAATGCAGGGAAAACCAGTAGGACAGACATGTATAACTGAAATCCAATCCCCTATGAATATGCAGTGGAAGTAACAAATAGATTCAAGAGATTAAATCTAGTTAACAGTGTGGTTGAAGAACTATGGGCAGAGGTCCATAATACTGTACAGGAGGCAGCGAACAAAGCTATGCCAAAGAAAAAGAAAAGCAAGAAGTCAAAGAAGCTATCTCAGGAGGCTTTAAAATAGCTGAAGAAAGAAGAGAAGCAAAAACCAAGGGAGAGAGGAAAAAGGTACATCCAAGGAAACACAGCGTTCCACAGGAAAACAGAGAGACAAGAAGGCATTAATCAATGAACAGTGCATAAAACCAGAAGAAAACAAGAGAAGGGAAAAGAATAGAGATCTCTTCATGAAAATTAGAAATATCAAGGGAATATTTCGGCCAAAGATGGGCACAATAAAGGACAGCAATGGTAGAGACCTAGTAGATGCTGAAGAGATCAAGAAGAGATGGAAGGCATACACATAAGCACTGTACGAAAAAGATCCTAATGAACCAGATTATTATGATGGTATGGTCAGTCACCCAGGGCCAGACATTCTGGAGTGTGAAGTCAAGAGGGCCTTAACTACTTTATTAACTACTGTTAATAAAGCTGGAGAATGCGACAGAATTCAGTAGAACTGTCAAAAACCCGAAAAGATGATGCCATCATGGTGTTACATTCAATATGTCAGCAAATCTGGAAGACCCAGCAGTGGCCACAGGACTTCAAAAGGTCAATCCTCATCCCAATTCCCAAGAAGGGTAGTACTGAAGAATGTGCTAAACTATCAGACAGCTACACTCATCTCCCATGCTAGTAAAAGTCAGGTTTAAAAACTTGCATGCTAGGCTTCAGCATTATTTGAATCAAGAACTTCCAGCAAGCTGGGTTTAGTAAAGGAAGAGGCACCAGAGATCAAATTGACAGTATTTGCTGGATCACAGAGAAAGCAAGGACATGCCAAAAATCATCTATGTCTGTTTCATCGATTATGCTAAAGCCTCCGACTGTGTGGATCATAACAAATTAATAAAAGCTCTTAAAGAGATGAGAATACCAGACCCTCTTACCTGTCCCTTGAAAAACCTGTATATGGGTCAAGAAGCAACAGGTAGCACCCCATATGGACCAACTGATTGGTTCAAGATTGAGAAACAAGAGCCTCAATAAGTCGTGCTGGGAAAACAGATAGCTACATGTAAAAAAATGAAATTAGAACACTTCCTAACACCAAACACAAAAATAAGCTCAAAATGGATTAAAGGCCTAAATGTAAGACCAGAAACTATAAAACTTTTAGAGGAAAACACAGGCAGAATACTCGATGACATAAATCAAAGCAAGATCCTCTATGACTCACCTCCTAGAGTAATGGAAATAAAAACAAAAATAAACAAGTGGGACCTGATTAAACTTAAAACTTTTTCTAGCAAAAGAAACTATAAGCAAGGTGAAAAGGCAACCCTCAGAATGGGAGAAAATAACAAATGAAACAACTGACAAAGGATTAATTTCCAAAATATGCAAGCAGCTTATATAACTCAATAGCAGAAAAAACAAACAACTCAATCAAAAAGTGGGGGAAAGACCTAAACAGACATTTCTCCAAAGAAGACATATAGGTGGCTAACAAACACATGAAAAGATGCTCAATATTGCTCATTATTAGAGAAATGCAAATCAAAACTACAATGAGATATCACCTTACACCACTCAGAATGGCCATCATCAAAGAGTCTACAAACAATAAGTACTGGAGAGGGTGTGGAAAAAAGGGAACCTTCTTGCACTATTGGTGGGAATGTAAATTTATACAACCACTATGGAAGACAGTATGGAGATTCATTAAAAAAAAAAAAAAAAGACTAGAAGGAAAACCACCATATGACCCAGTAACTCCACTCTTAGACATATACCCTGAGGAAACCACAATCAAAAAAGACACATGTACCCCAATGTTCACTGCGGCACTATTTACAATAGCTAGAACATGGAAGCAACCTAGATGTGCACCAGCAGATAAATGGATAAAGAAATGGTGGTATATATACACAATGGAATATTACTCAGCCATAAAAAGGAAAGTATTTGAATCAGTTCTAATGTGGTAGATGAATCTAGAGCCTATTATACAGAGTGAAGTACATCACAAAGAGAAAGATATATATTGTACACTAATGCCAATATGGAATCTAGAAAGATGGTACCAAAGTCATTATTTGCAGGGCAGCAATGGAGAAACAGACATAGAGAACAGACTTATGGAAAAGGGGAGAGGGGAGGAAAGAGTGAGATATATGGAGAGAGTAACATGGAAACTTACATTGCCATCTATAAAATAGATAACCAATGGGACTTTTCTCTGTCTCAGGGAACTCTAACATGGGCTCTGTATCAACCTAGATGGGTGGGATGGGGATAGAGATGGGAGGGAGGTACAAGAGGGAGGGGACATACATAAAATTATGGCTGATTCACCTTTAGTTTTGACAGAAAAAAAAAAGTTCTGTAAAACAATTATCCTTCAACTAAAAATAAATAAACTTCGGGGAAAAAAAAAAAAAGCAACTACACAGATTTAGGGCTTCCCTGGTGGCTCAGGAGTAAAGAATCTGCCTGCCAATGCAGGAAACATGAATTTGATCCCTGATTTGGGAAGATCCCATGTGCTATAAAGCAACTAAGCTTGTTCTCTGGAGTCCAGGAGCCACAACTACAGACCCCATGTGCCACAACTACTGAAGCCTGCATGCCCTAGAGCCCATGCTCCATAACAAGAAAAACTACCACAGTGAGAATCCTGCACTACAAGTAGAGACTAGCCCTGCTTGCTGCAACTAGGAAAAAAAAAAAAAAAAAAAAAAAAACCCTCGAAGCAACAAAGACTCAGTACTGTCAAAAATAAATAAATTTAAATTTAAAAAACTTAATTGATTTAAACATAACAGAGAAGGGCCATTAGAAGTAATATAAAGTTTGAATTAGATGACATGGTTAGACAGCATCATTGATTCAATGAATATGAATTTGAGCAAACTCAGGGAGATAGTGAAGGACAGGGGACCCTGTGTGCTACAGGTCACGGGGTCGCAAAGAGTTGGACATGACTTACTGACTGGACAACAATAACAAAGCCTGACTTGTATGATGCTTTTTGAATAACTACAATAACGCAAATGCAAATAGTTACTGCTAAAAAAAAAAAAAAAAAGATTGAGAAAGGAGTACAATAGGGCTGTCTGCAGTTACCCTGTTTAACCTGTACGCTGAGCACAGCATGAGAACTGCCAGGCTGGATGAGTTACAAGCTGGAATCAAGATAGGCAAGGAGAAACATCAACAACCTCTGATATACAGATGATAGCACTCTAATGGTAGAAAGTGAAGAGGCACTAAAGAGACTCTTGATGAAGGTGAGATACATCAGAAGAATGGAAATGACATAATTTTATAATTATACAGTCTTTTAAACTGAATAAATTAAACCTTATGCAAAAAAAAAAACTAAATAAATTGAAGTAATTAGCCTCCAGCTAATAAAGTAAAATTAAAAAAAAAAAAAAAACTAAGATCTTGGCATCCAGCCCCATTACTTCAGGGCAAATAAAGGGGGGAAAGGTGGAAGTAGTGACAGATTTCCTCTTCTTGGGCTCTAAGATCACTGCAGATGGTGACTGCAGCTATGAAATCAGAGGGCAACTGCTTCTTGGTAGGGAAGCTATGACACACCTAGACAGTGTCTTGAAAAGTAGAGACATTACTCTGCTGACAAAGGTCCATATAGTCAAGGCTATAGTCTTCCCAGTGGTCACGTATGACTGTGAGGGCTGGACTGTAAAGAAGGCAGAATGCCAAAAAAATGATGCCTTTGAACTGTGGTGCTGGAGAAGACTCCTGAAAGCCCCTTGGGCAGCAAGGAGATCAAATCAGTCAATTGTAAGGGAAATCAGCTCTGAATACACATTGGAAGGACTGATGCAGAAACTAAAGCTCCAGTCTTTTGGTCATCTGATGTGAAGAACTGACTCATTGGTAAAGTCCCTGATGCTGGGAAAAATTGAGGGCAGAAGGAAAGAGGGTATTGGAGGATAAGACAGCTGGATGGGATTACCCATGGAGTGGATGTGAATTTGGCAAACACTGGGAGATGGTGAGGGACAGGGAGTCCTGGCATGCTGCAGTCCGTGGGGTTGCAAAGTGGTGGACATGACTGGGTGACTCAACAACAACAATGACAGTGAGATATAGAAATGTTTCTCCTATACAGCTCCATCTCCTCTTCTGCATTTTTGTTGTTTGCTCAGCAGCAAAACCTGCACTTCTTATAGCACTCTTAAATTTGAACACCTTCAGTCTCTATTCCAAATAATGTTAGTCTCTTCAGGACAGCTAGGCAGCTCTGTTCTTACAGCCTGACTCTCACCCTCTGCCAAATTTCTGTGCTACTGCTCCAGAGATGGGACGGGAACTTTTATCCTGGCAGTGTCATTCCCATACAAGCAAGACTCTAGGCTGGGGGGTGGGGGCAGGAGGGGATGGGTCATCGCTGCTCTTCTTGGTTTGTCTCTCCCAGTATGGAATCTCTGCCCTACAGGGAACCTGGTGTGAAGATTATTGAAGCCTAGTATCCTCAGCTTACTGTGCCTCAATGCAGGTCAGTTCAGTTGCTCAGTCGTGTCCGACTCTTTGCGACCCCATGAATCGCAGCACGCCAGGCCTCCCTGTCCATCACAAACTCCCGGAGTTTACTCAAACTCATGTCCATCGAGTCGGTGATGCCATCCAGCCATCTCATCCTCTGTTATCCCCTTCTCCTCCTGCCCCTAATCCCTCCCAGCACCAGGGTCTTTTCCCGTGAGTCAACTCTTCGCATGAGGTGGCCAAATGTTGGAGTTTCAGCTTCAGCATCAGTCCTTCCAATGAACACACAGGACTGATCTCCCACAGGATGGACTGGTTGGATCTCCTTGCAGTCCAAGGAACCCTCAAGAGTTTTCTCCAGCACCACAGAGCAAAAGCATCAATTTTTTTGGCGCTCAGCTTTCTTCACAGTCCAACTCTCACATCCATACATGACCACTGGATAAACCATAGCCTCGACAAGACAGACCTTTGTTGGCAAAATAATTTCTCTGATTTTCAATATGCTATCTAGGTTGGTCATAATTTTCCTTCCAAGGAGTAAGCGTCTTTTAATTTCATGGCTGCCGTCATTATCTGCAGTGATGTTGGAGCGCCCCCCCCCAAATAAAGTCTGACATTGTTCCCACTGTCTCCCCATCTATTTCACATGAGGTGATGGGGCCAGATGCCATGATCTTAGTTTTCTGAATGTTGAGCTTTAAGCCAACGTTTTAACTCTCTTCTTTCACTTTCATCCAGAGGCTTTTTAGTTCCTCTTCACTTTCTGCCATAAGGGTGGTGTCATCTGCATATGTGAAGTTATTGACATTTCTCCCGGCTATCTTGATTCCAGCTTCTGCTTCTTCCGGGCCAGTATTTCTCATGATGTACTCTGCATATAAGTTAAATTAGCAGGGTGACAATATACAGGCTTGACATACTCCTTTTCTTTTTGAAACCAATCTGGTGTTCCACGTCCAGTTCTAACTGTTGCTTCCTGACCTGCATACAGGTTTCTCAAGAGGCAGTTCAGGTGGTCTGATATTTCCATCTCCTTCAGTATTTTCCACAGTTTATTGTGATCCACACAGTCAAAGGCTTTGGTGTAGTAAATAAAGCAGAAATAGATGTTTTTCTGGAATTCTCTTGCTTTTTCAATGATCCAGTGGATATTGGCAATTTGATATCTGGTTCCTCTGCCTTTTCTAAAACCAGCTTGAACATCTGGAAGTTCTCAGTTCATGTATTGCTGAAGCCTGGCTTGGAGAATTTTGAGCATTACTTTACTAGTGTGTGAGATGAGTGCAATTGTGCGGTAGTTTGAGCATTCTTTGGGATTGCCTTTCTTAGGGATTGTAATGAAAACAGACTTTTTCCAGTCCTGCGGCCACTGCTGAGTTTTCCAAATTTGCTGGCATATTGAGTGCAGCGCTTTCACAGTATCATCTTTCAGGATTTGAAATAGCTCAACTGGTCCATCACATCCACTAGCTTTGTTCATAGTGATGCTTTCTAAGGCCCACTTGATTTCACATTCCAGGATGTCTGGCTCTAAGTCAGTGATCACACCATTGTGATTATCTGGGTCATGAAGATCTTTTTTGTACAGTTCTTCTGTGTATTCTTGCCACCTCTTCTTGGTATCTTCTGCTTCTGTTAGGTACATTCCATTTCTGTCCTTTATGGAGCCCATCTTTGCCTGAAACGTTCCCTTGGTATCTCTAATTTTCTTGAAGAGATCTCTAGTCTTTCCCATTCTGTTGTTTTCCTCTATTTCTTTGCATTAATGGCTGAGGAAGGCTTTCTTATCTCTCCTGGCTATTCTTTCGAACTCTGCATTCAAATGGGAATAGCTTTCCTTTTCTCCTTTGCTTTTTGTTTCTCTTCTTTTCACAGATATTTGTAAGGCCTCCTCAGGCAACCATTTTGGTTTCTTGCATTTATTTTCCATGGGGATGGTCTTGATCCCTGTCTCCTCTACAATGTCACGAACCTCCGTCCATAGTTCCTCAGGCTCTCTGTCTATCAGATCTAGTCCCTTAAATCTATTTCTCACATCCACTGTATCGTCATAAGGGATTTGATCTAGGTCATACCTGAATGGTCTAGTGGTTATCCCTACTGTCTTCAGTTTAAGTCTGAATTTGGCAATAAGGAGTTCATGATCTGAGCCACTGTCAGCTCCAGGTCTTGTTTATGCTGACTGTATAGAGCTTCTCCATCTTTGGCTGCAAAGAATATAATCAATCTGATTTTGGTGTTGGCCATCTGGTGATGTCCATGTGTAGAGTCTTCTCTTGTGTTGTTGGAAGAGGGTGTTTGCTATGATCAGTGCGTTCCCTTGTCAAAACTATGTTAGCCTTTGCCCTGCTTCATTCCATACTCCAAGGACAAATTTGTCTGTTACTCCAGGTGTGTCTTGACTTCCTCCTTTTGTATTCCAGTCCCCTATAATGAAAAAGAAATCTTTTGGGGGTGTTAGTTCTAAAAGGTCTTGTAGGTCGTCATAGAACCATTCAACTTTGGCTTCTTCAGCATTACTGGTTGGGGCATAGGCTTGGATTACTGTGATATTGAATGGTTTGCCTTGGAAATGAACAGAGATCATTCTGTCGTTTTTGAGGTTTCATCCAAGTACTGCATTTCAGACTCTTTTGTTGACTATGATGGCCACTCCATTTCTTCTAAGGGATTCCTGCCCACAGTAGTAGATATAATGGTCATCTGAGTTAAATTCACCCATTCCAGTCCATTTTAGTTTGCTGATTCCTAGAATGTCGACATTCACTCTTGCCATCTCCTGTTTGACCACTTCCAATTTGCCTTGATTCATGGACCTAACATTCCAGGTTCCTTTGCAATATTGCTCTTTACAGTATCGGACCTTGCTTCTATCACCAGTCCCATCCACAGCTGGCTATTGTTTTTGCTTTGGCTCCATCCCTTCATTCTTTCTGGAGTTATTTCTCCACTGATCTCCAGTAGCATATTGGGCACCTACTGACCTGGGGAGTTTCTCTTTCAGTATCCTATCATTTTGCCTTTTCACACTGTTCACGGGGTTCTCAAGGCAAGGATACTGAAGTGGTTTGCCATTCCCTTCTCCAGTGGACCACATTCTGTGAGACCATCATGACCCGACCGTCTTGGGTGGCCCCGCAAGGCATGGCTTACTTTCATTGAGTTAGACAAGACTGTGGTTCTGTGATCAAGTTGGCTAGTTTTCTGTGATTATGGTTTTACTGTGACTGCCCTCTGATTCCCTCTCGCAACACCCACTGTCTTACTTGGGTTCCTCTTACCTTGGATGTGGGGTATCTCTTTGCTGGCTGCTCCAGCAAAGCGCAGCCGCTTCTCCTTACCTTGGACGACAGGTATCTTCTCGTGGCCGCCCTTTCTGATCTTGAATGTGGAGTAGCTCCTCTCGGCCTAGGACAGAGTTTCTGTGTTATGGATGTAAGCTGGGTAGAGGAAGGGAGTCTTGGATCTCTCTTACCTGGAAAGAGCTTCTGCAATAAAGCTGGGAAGGATAAAGAATGCTGGAGCCAACTGCTCATGGGGAGAAATCATTGTCTTGAATTGAAGTCTGGAAAAAAGAGCAAGTCCTGTGTAATTAGTTATAACCACGTAGAATAGAGTTTCTGTTGCACTGAGCTGGGCAAGATGGGAGGTGGGGAGTAGGTCATGGTTCAAATGCCATAGACTCTAGCTCATCTTACCAAGATTTACTAGATTTTATTGAGTAAATGTTTCCCCGGGCCTTCCCTGGTGGTGCTGTGGATAGGAATCTGCCTGCCAAAGCAGGGGACATGGGTTTGATCCCTGGTCCTGGTCTAGGAAGATTCCACATGTCATAGAGCAATGAAGCCTGTGCACCGCAACCATGGAGCCCCTGCTCCAGAGCCCATGTACTGCAACTACTGAAGCCTGCATGCCACAACAAGATTAGCCACCGGAATGTGAAGCCCAAGCACCACAACAAAGAGTAGTCCCTGCTCACTGAGACTAGAGAAAGCCCTAGCACACAATGAATACACAGCCTAGCCAAAATAAATAAATAAAGTAAAAATAAGTATTTTTAAAAATGTTTCTTCATTTGCTGTAGGCTTTAGAGTAATTTCTAGATATATTAAATATTTTTTAATTGCCAGTTATTGCTGTTTTGCTGATAGAAGGGATCCATGGATCTTCTCATGCCACGATTCTAGAAGTGCTTTTTCAAATAACTTATTTTTAGAGTGAATGAACCTAGGACTGTTCTGAGCATGAAAATAACAATGAGTTCCCATTCTAGTTTTAATACTTTGAATGTCTTATTTAACCTAAGTTTTTCCTCATTTATAGCATGGGCACCTTACCTCTCAGATTTTGGTGAGGATTGAAAGACTATTGAAATAGTGTTATTCACCACCATGAACTGTGGTGCTGGAAAAGACTCCTGAAAGTCCCTTGGACAGCAAGGAGATCAAACCAGTCAATCAGTAGCATAGACATTGACTCACAGTAATCACTTAATAGATGTCACTTCTCTTCCCTTCAAGTAAATGACTGTCTCAGGTTGGATAGCTATTTTGGGGACTATCACAGTGTCACTGCTTAGTTACTCAGTCCAGTGAAACTCTTTGTGACCGTATGAAATGTAGCCTGCCAGGCTCCTCTGTCCATGGGAATTCTCCAGGCAAGAATACTGGAGTGGATTGCTATGCCCTCCCCTAGGGGATCTTCCCAACCGAGGGATCAAACACAGGTCTCTCGCATCGCAGGCAGATTCTTTAATGTTAGTCACCAGGGAAGCCCTCACAGTGTCTAGAATATGGTCTATGTGTTCATATATACTGAGTTCAAAGTAAGGGGCTAGGGCAGGCCTAGATGGCAGAAGACAGATGAGGGGGGCCATGGCTTAAGACATTGTGCATATACCAAGAATTTGGGAAATATTCAATATGCTAAATCTCTGTCATAATGAAAAGCAAATTTAAAAGTTGATTAAAAATTCAATTTTAGAAAATTTAGGATGACTGCAGTTGGTGACTGCCACCCTGAAATCAGAAGATGATTGCTTTTTGGTAGGAAAGCTATGAGAAACCTAGACAATGTGTTGAAAAGCAGAGACATTACTCTACCAACAAAGGTCCATATATTCAAGGCTATGGTTTTTCCAGTGGTCATGTATGGTTGTGAGAGCTGGACTGTAAAGAAGGCAGAGCGCCAAGGAACTGATGCCTTGAACTGTGGTGCTGGAAAAGACTCCTGAAAGTCCCTTGGAGAGCAAGGAGATCAAACCAGTCAATCTAAAGGAAATCAGTCCTGAATATTCATTGGAAGGACTGATGCTGAAGCTGAAGCTCCAATATTTTGGTCATCTGATGTGAACAGGTGACTCATTGGTAAAGTCCCTGATGCTGGGAAAGATTGAGGACAGGAGAAGACGGCATCAGAGGATGAGATGGCTGGATGACATCACTGATGCAATGGACATGAACTTGGGCAAACTTCAAGAGATTTTGAGGGACAGGGAGGCCTGGCATGCTGCAGCCCATGGGGTCGAAAAGAGTTGGGCATGACTGGGTGACTGAACAACAGTAGTTGTTGTTCAGTTGTACGTCATATAAGTGGAATCATATAATATTTAACAATATTTGTAACCTTTGTATATTGTCACCCAGCTTATTTAACTTATATGCAGAGTACCTCATGCAAATGCCATATGGATGAAGCACAAGCTGGAATCAAGATTGCCAGGAGAAATATCAATAACCTCAGATATGCAGATGAACCACCCTTATGGCAGAAAGTGAAGAAGAACTAAAGAGCCTCTTGATGAAAGTGAAAGAGGAGAGTGAAAAAGCTGGCTTAAAACTCAATATTCAGAAAACTAAGATCATGGCATCTGGTCCCATCACTTCACAGCAAGCAGATGGGGAAATAATGGAAACAGTGAGAGACTTTATTTTGGGGGGCTCCAAAATCACTGCAGATGGTGACTGCAGCTATGACATTAAAAGACACTTACTCCTTGGAAGAAAAGTTATGACCAACCTAGACAGCATATGAAAAAGCAGAGACATTACTTTGCCGACAAATGTTCATCTAGTCAAAGCTATGGTTTTTTCAGTAGTCATGTATGGATGTGAGGATTGGACTATAAAGAAAGCTGAGCACTGAAGAATTGATGCTTTTGAACTGTGGTGCTGGAGAAGACTCTTGAGAGTCTCTTGGACTGCAAGGAGATCAAACTAGTCAATCCTGAAGGAAATCAGTCCTGAATATTCATTGGAAGGGCTGAGGCTCCAATACTTTAGCCACCTGATGCGAAGAACTAACTAACCTTGATGCTGGGAAAGATTGAAGGTGGGGAGAAAAGGGGACGACAGAGGCCGAAATGGTTGAATGGCATCACCGACTTAATGGACATAAGTTTGAGTAAGCTCTGGGAATTGGTGATGGATAGAGAAGCCTGGCGTGCTGCAGTCCATGGTGCCACAGAGAGTCAGACATCACTGAGCGACTAAACTGAACTGAACCTTTTTGTCCAGCTTATTTTATTTAGCATATATACTTATTCAAGCCCAGGACTAGGTGCTACATGAGGATCAGATATCATTTGTCTCTGAGCCATCACACTAACACAGCAACCTGAGAGTCAACTTCTAGAGGATTCAATTAACCAGAGAGTCACCTTGATTTTTCTAAAGTAGCAATCCATAAAATGAAACCAGACCACAAGTAAATATCTGGATATGGAGCCAGAGTAAGATCAATAAGTTTCCAAACAGACAGCGGAAAGACCATATTCAAGATCAAATGTTGTACCAACAAAAGACAGCTGCCTTTGTTTGGAGAGCCTACCAAAGGATATAGGCTTGGTGATAAGCAAGTGCTCAAATATACGAATGCCAAAACAGCAAAAAGTATTCCTCTGGAACTTCATGTAGCCATTGGCCTGTACATGGTGGTCAGTGTACACGTCAAAAGAGAGGGCAAGGAATGTGTCCCGTTGATAGCAGAAACAAAGAGAGAGATACAACAATGAACAAGGGGTTGACCTGCATCAGAAGAAAGTGTTCCTTAATAAAAGGGACAGCAGTGGATGGTGTGAAAGGTGATATAAGCAAGTATGCCAGGAAACCAAGGTCCAAAGAGGCTAACTGTTTTTGCCATTGTGAACCAGGTTTTCACATGATAAATTCACACATGTGGGCTACTCATGCTTCAAATTAATTGCTCTCTCCATGCTATAAATGGACTTTTTGATTTCATTTCTTCTATGTTTCTAGGCTCTTCTGGCTGTTTTAAAAATTAAATTGGCATGAGAGATTAATAGGAGAAAATCAAAGTTTCATAATGTATTCATGGGAAAGACCAGAAAAACTGAAAACTTCACTAAAATTGCTGAAACCCTCACATTAAATACCATCTTCAGCTGAAAACAAAAGAGGATGTTGGGTGTAGTGGCTTGGAACTTCAAAGGGGGGATGGCAATACACATGGAGCAATTCACATGAAAAGCAAATGTTTGGTAAACAAATGTATGCTGGGTCAGGCAGAGACAACTAGACACTGAGAGGAATTTTACCAAACAGACTTTGCTAGGTTCCTCCCTGTCTAGTCCATTTTATAGTTATCTATGGTCATACCCCTTCCTGGAACAGATCCTCTATCCACATTCCTTAGAGGAAAGTCAAAGTGTCCTGAGTCTTTGGGGTCTTGATTGTTTTCAGTTCAAAATAATCTGCAGGCCAAGGAGACTGTTGGGGGTGGCAAATTGTGTTCCCCTCCAGAGTGGAGACCAACTTGACCTGCAAACTTCCTAACACTTGATGCTTCTATTAATAGACTCCCAGCCTCAGCTCCAGCTCCAATTTCACTTCTCTGGATCCACCCAGTTGCAACACCAACAGAGATGATTTTAGTTCCTTTCTCAGTCACAGGCCAGGACCATCCTGACCTGGTTTCTGGCCTGCCCCTATTCTCTCCAGTTGTGCCTCGGCTCGGGTTCTTGAACATTACTTCCCCCCAGGGTTTCCGCTCCTGCCTGTGGATGGTTTTTGATTCACAAGTTCAATACTCAGTGCATCAAGCTCACTCCCCTAGCCCCTGAATTCCCTGGAACTCCACAATTAGCTCTGGCATTCTGGTAAGTAGGAGATGGATGGGCTCCAGGTTAGACATTTCCAACCAGCCTCCTGTTTATACTTTGAGACAGGAATAATAATAGGAACCAGGTAAACAGCTAGACTTTGTCTCCTGTGGACATTGTAAGATAACAGTAATGGCAGGGGCAGAGAGGTGTTAAGCCCTGCTTGGATAAAAGATCAAGAGGTCACATATTTCTGATCTTTGGAGTCAAGGAGATCTCAGTTGCACATGCAGAGAAAGGATTCCTGGAGGTCAAGAAGGAAGGGGACACCAGACAATGATAAGTCTTGCTAACAACCCGAAAGTCCCTAGGCTGAAATTCATCTTGGCTAAAGGATCTGTGTGCACACAGGGAGGACCCTGAGACAAATTAGCTATTGGGTCCAAACAAAATGATTGGCCAGAGGAAAATGGAGACCCAGAAGATGGCTCCCTTATAAATGATTTAAATATCCCAAAGCCACGACTTCTCAGAGCTCACCTGTGTGTCTGTCAGCATGTATTCTGTTTTCTTAATAGACACCTTTTCCTCTCTACCTTCTGTCTTTTTGTCATTTTTTTTTCCAATGCAGACAAGAACTGGATTGCAGACTCTAGTCTCTGGCCCTCATGGTCTAGTGGCTCTGATCTCATGTAGCCTCACCCTACAGCAGCTTATAGCAGGGTTTCTGTTCCCAACCAGAGACTGAGGTCAGGTCACAGCAGGAAGAGCACCAAATCCTAGCCAGTGACAAGGCCTTGGTCCCTCAGCTGTGTAGAAATGAATTTCCATAGAGATGGAAAGTAGTGAAAGAAGTAGTTCATTAAGAGGCAAAAGAGTACATGTGGATAGACACACAGGCAGGTTCAGAGTGAGAGAGAGAGATACACCCTCGTGGTGGTTTAAATCACTTTTATGGAGCATCTCTTCTGGGTTTCCTTTGGCCAATCATTTTCATTTCTCTGGTTCTAAGTCTGTATTTGGTTTATCTCAGTATCTTCCCATGTGTGCATGGTATCTCTTAGCCAAGATGAATTCTAGTAGAGAGGCCCATGGGTAGGTTAACATCACTGACTATGAGGTGACAGCGCCCCCTCCCTTGTGACCTCCAAAAAGCCTTTCTGTGCCTATGTAGTCAGGAAGGTCTTCTTGACTTCAAGTATGAGGAATATGTGGTCTTTTATCTCTTATCTGGGCAGAGCCCAGCCTCCGCCATCATCCAACTTTTATGAAGTTTTGGTCAATAGGGGGAGAGACTGTTCAGCCTGGGGCCCATCTATCCTCTGCCTCAGTTAGGATTCGGTGCTGTTACCACTGTGATCAGGGTTAAATATCTGCTCAAGGAACTAAGGTCTCACCCTGAGCTACTGCTCATTGCTATCTCCCTGAAATCACTGGGATAGAAATTGTGGCCCCTTCATGCTTTCTGCACCCTTGTAAGGGGCATGAGGCCTCGGCTGGCAAATATTTTTCCTGAAATCTACAAAATCACCTATTCTGCTCTCAGAATCTTCCCGCCTGAAATATAGCCCATCATGATTTCAAGATAAATACCCATGTTGCTCCAGTGGTGTCAGACTCTTTGTGACCCCATGGACTGTAGCCTACCAGGCTCCTCCGTCCATGGGATTTTCCATTCTAGAATACTGGAGTGGGTTGCCATTTCCTTCTCCAGGGGACCTTCCTGACCCAGGGATTGAATCTAGGTCTCCCGCATCTCTCCGGCAGATGCTTTACCGTCTGAGCCACCAGGGAAGGCCTCTTTACCACAAATACTCACACACATGATCATATGTACCTAGGATTAAAGGAAACCTCAGCTTCAAGGTCAAGTCAAAATCCTTCCCTTATTTTCCTTCTAAAGACATGATATTTCCCCAAAATTTAAAACTTTCCTTACCTTTAGTTCAATTTTTAAATAAGCAAGTTGCATTATGCAATTTAACAACTAGATGGCAGGACCTGTTCAATTTGAGTATAACATTAACTGCTCAGAACAACTCCAGGTGGTCACAGGGGGACGCCCCAGACAAAGCAAGAGGAACTGATCTAGTTTTGCTGAAAGAAGCTTTTCCCAAGCATATCTTGATAATGTTAGCAAGTGTAATTTTTATTATCAACCTCATTTCCACATTGGTAAATCTGTCCTCTTTACATCCTCCCTTCACATTTAAGAACTCTTTTAAAGAAAACCACTTTAATTGGGAAAGAATATCTGAAACTTTTAATGGAAATACAGGACAAACACAGAGGCTCCACTTTTGTTGAAAATGTATGTAAAAGGAATCCTCAGCAAGCTTGCTGAGCAGAGGTCCTTTCAAACACAGAAAAACTAATCCAAATTTCATTCAGTTATTCACATATCTTTAAAAGTCATTTCATGCTAAGTACTTTGAGCTCTTTCTAGGGGTGAAGTAGGTGTGTTGCAAAATTATTTTCCTCTTTTTCAAAAATAAAGCCAGAGGAAATAAGGCAGTGAACTGAAGGAAAACTGGAGACAAGGAGACCAGTTCTGGGTATGTGAGTAGAAGCGAAACTTAAATGCACTTTCTCACTCTCCTTGCAAACAACGTGAAGATGGAGGCTGTTGCTTCCTGCATTAATGAACACTAGGACCATCCGTCCCTGTAGTGAAAAAAAGTGAGAATTCTTGTTTATTGAAGAAATCATGGATGACCTCCATAAAAGGTTGTAAGAAAGGACTTAATATGGGGTTTTAATGTGTATTAGATGGTTTACAGAGGATTGAAAGAATTAGTGCTTTGTTCTAGATTGTATGCTGTGATATAATAAAAAATAAATATTTGGTCTTTGTCCCTGGTTGTTGGCACACAGATTGTAAAACTCTTGGAGGGAATTCCCTGGTAGTCCAGTGACTGAGACTCTGTACTTCCACTGCAGGGGGTGTGGGCTCCATCCCTAGTCAAGGAACAAGGATCCCACATGCTGTACAGCACAGCAAAAAAAAAAAAAAAAAAAGTCAAAAAATAAAGTTCTTGGAATCTCTCAGGTTATAAGAATGTGTTTTTTATGCTAATGAGGTGACTGGTGTCTGGGGGCTGGTCTCATAAAGATGAAAGCATGATTAGAGGGTGAAACTTTCAGCCCCATCCTCTGACCTCCAGGGAGGGGAAACGGACTTGCAACTGAGTTCAGTCACCCTCACCAGTGTAAACTGTCACCATCCAACCAATTGAGGGTCCAAATAGAACAAAAAGGCAGACAAATGGTGGATTCTCTGTCTGTCTCTCTCTCTTGAGGCAGGACATCTAGCTAATCATGCCCTCAGACATTACAGCTCCTGGTTCTTGGGCCCTGGGACTAGGACTAGCAGCAGTAAATTATTTCTCAATCTGAAACCAATCAAGCCCTGTGGGCCTAGGCACAAAAGCTTTCTGTGTCCCCCCTGCCCCTACTCCTTGTTTGTAGGAAAGAGGCTTCATCCAGTCTCCATGACCCTCCTTGAGTTCCAAAGTGAAAGTTGCTCAGTCAGGTCTGACTCTGTGTAATCCCATGAGCTGTAGCCCACCAGACTCTGCTGTCCATGGAATTCTCCAGGCAAGAATACTGAATTGGGTTGCCATCCTTTGGACTCCAAGGGATGTTCCTGACCCAGGGATCAAACCCAGGTCTCCTGGATTGCAGGCAGATTCTTGACTAGGGAAGCCACTAGGGAACCCTAGGGCAGGTTCAAGCAGTTGTTTATCAGGGAACAGAGAAGATTCAAAGACAAGAGAGGAACAACCAAGAAACAACAATGTAGCCTTGAGGCAGAGCTCTGATTCCCTTGCAAGTACTAGGATGTACATAATGATCACATTTAGCATCAAACATCATACCCTCCCTGCCTCAGGAGGACACAGATAAAACTTTATGTGTACCAGGACCCAGGGACTCCACAAGAGACTGAGCCAGACTTGCCTGTGAGTGTCCAGGACACTCTGGCAGGCATGTGGGTGAACAGTTGCCTGCCACAGGGTCAGAGGCACTGAATACAACAGTTCTGGGAGCTGTGGCAGGCTGTCATAAGTCCTCAGGCCAAACTACAGGGAGCGAACACAGCTCCACCCATCAACAGAAAAGTGGATTAAAGATTTACAAAGCATGACCCTGCCAATCACAGCCAAGACTCAATTTACCCCAGAGCCAGTCCCTCACATCAGGAAGCTTCCATAAGCCTCTTATCCTTATCCAACAGAAGGCAGGCAGAATGAAAATCACAATCACACAACACTAACCAAACTAATCACATGAATCAGGCCTTGTCTAACTCAATGAAACTATGAGCCATGGCACGTAGGGCCACCCAAGATGGACAGGTCTTGGTGGAGAGTTCTGGCAAAACGTGGCCCACTGGAGAAGGGAATGACAAATCACTTCAGCATTCTTGCCTTGAAACTCCATGAAAAATATGAAAAGTTAAAAAGATATGACACTGAAAGATGAGCACCCCAGGTCAGTAGGTGCCCAAAATGCTACTGGAGAAGAGTGGAGAAATAGCTCCAGAAAGAATGAAGAGTCTGAGTCAAGTGGAAACAATGCCCAGGTGCGGATGTGTCTGGTGGTGAAAATAAAGTCCAATGCCATAAAGAACAATATTGCATAGGAATCTGGAATGTTACGTCCATGAATCAAAGTAAATTGGAAGTGATCAAACAGGAAATGGCAAGTGTGAACATTGACATTTTAGGAATCAGTGAACTAAAATGAACTGCAATGGGCAAATTTAATTCAGATGACCATTTTATCTACTACGCTGAGCAAGAATCCCTTAGAAGAAATGAAGTAGCCCTCAGAGTCAATGAAAGAGTCCAAAACGCAGTATAGGGTTCAGTCTCAAAAATGACAGAATCTCTGTTCATTTCCAAGGCAAACAATTCAATATCACAGTAATCCAAGTCTATGCCCCAAGCACTAATGCTGAAGAAGCTGAAGTTGAACAGAAGCTGAACGGTTCTATGAAGACCTATGTGATCTTCTAGAACTAACACCAAAAAAAAAAAAAAAAGATGTTGTTTTCATCATAGGGGACTGGCATGCACAAGTAGGAAGTCAAGAGATACCTGGAGTAATAGGCAAATTTGGCCTTGGAGTACAAAATAAAGCAGGGCAAAGGCTAACAGTGTTTTGCCAAGAGAATACATAGGTCAGAGCAGACACCCGCTTCCTACAACACAAGAGATGACTCCACACATGGATATTACCAGGTGATCAGTACTGAAATCAGATTGATTATGTTTTTTGCAGCCAAAGATAGTGAAACTCTATACAGTCAGCAAGAAACAAGACTGGGAACTGACTGCAGCTCAGATCATGAACTCTTTATGGCAAAATTCAGGCTTAGATTGAAGAAAGTAGGGAAAACCACTAGGCCATTCAGGTCTGACCTAAATCAAATCCCTTACGATTATACAGTGGAAGTGACAAATAGATTCAAGGGATTAGATCTGATAGACAGAGTGCCTGAAGAACTATGGATGGAGGTTCATGAAATTGTACAGGAGGCAGTGATCAAGGCCATCCCCAAGTAAAAGAAATAGAAAAAGGCAAAATGGTTACCTGAGAAGGCCTTTTAAGTAGCTGAGGAAAGAAGAGAAGCTAAAGGCAAAGGAGAAAAGGAAAGATATACCCATTTGAATGAAGAGTTCCAAAGAATAGCAAGGAGAGATAAGATACCCTTCCTCAGTGATCAATGCAAAGAAATAAAGGAAAACCATAGAATGGGAAACAATAGAAATTAAAAGATACTTACTCATTGTAAGAAAAGCTATGACAAACCTAGACAGCATACTAAAAAGTAGAGACATTACTCTGCCAACAAAGTTCCGTATAGTCAAAACTATGTTTTTTTAGTAGTCATGTACAGATGTGAGAGTTGGATCATAAAGAAGCTTGAGCGCCAGTCAGAAGAATTGATACTTTTGAAGTGTGGTGTTGTAGAAGACTCTTGAGAATCCATTGGACTGTAAGAAGATGAAACTAGTCAATCATAAAGGAAATCAATCCTGAATATTCATTGGAAGGACTGTTGCTGAAGCTGAAACTCAAATATTTTGACCACCTGATGTGAAGAGTCGACTCATTAGAAAAGACCCTGATGCTGGGAAAGATTGCAGGAGGAGAAGGGGTCGACAGAGGACAAGATGGTTGGATGACATTACTGATTCAATGGACATGAGTTTGAGCAAACTCCGTGAGATGGTGAAGGACAGGGAAGCCTGGCATGCTGGAGTCCATGGGTCTGCAGAGTCGGACACGACCTAGCTACTGAACAACATAATGATATGCTCAAAGATATCATTGAGAATTAAAAATCCCCACCAAAAGGAAGATGTAAACTACTCGATGAAGCATTCTTCATTCCAGAGAGAAGGTAAAAGTTCAGTAATATCGAGAATCACAGAAGGCCACCATGAGACCTTCTGATACCAGATGATCTCTGTATTGAAAAAATGCGAGCCCTGCATATACCCTTATCCTTATCATCAACTCCACTCCTTGACTATAAGACTACTCACAACTCCTTCTCACCCCAGGTTGGGATCCCCAGATTTGAAGGCATTAGCCCACTCTTCTCTCCTGGCAAAGCAATAAAGCTCTACTTTTACATTTCACCCAAAACTCTATCTCCAAGATTCAATTTAGTATTGGTATACAGAGGGTGATTTTTGTATCAACCCCTACTCTGAGTTCTTAGGCCTTTGGACTGAGAGTTATACTATTGCCTCCCCTGTTCTTCAGGTCTTCAGACTTTGACTGAATTATGCCACCAATGGCTTTCCTGGGTATCCAGCTAGCAGATGCTAATTAGTGTGATTTCTTGGTTTCCATAACCACATGAGCAATGCCAATTCATTATATATATATACATATATATATATATATATATGTATATATATATATATATATATATATATAATCTCCCATTGGTTCTATTTCTCTAGAGAAACTTACTAGAATAATATAATCACTATCAGCCAATGATTTAATGAATTGTGCCTACATATTAAAATTTTCATAAAACCCCTCAACCATAGGATTCAGAGAGCTTCTGTGTTGGTGAACACAGCAGGGTGCTCAGAAGGTGGCATGCCTGAAGAGATCATGGAAACTCTGCATCTCCCTTCCCCCACATATGTGTCTTCCATTTGGCTATTCCTGAGTTGTATTCTTTATAATAAAGCAGTAGGTATATGCATTTTACTGAGTTCTGTGAGCTGTTCTAGTAAATTATCAAACCTGAGGAGGGGTTATGGGAATCTTTGATTTATAACCAATTGGTCCAAAGTACAAGTAGCAACCTGAGACTTGTGACTGGTGTCTGAATTAGGGGCAGCCTTTTACATTAGCATTCTCTAGGCTAGCAAACTGATAAACACTATTTACAATTTCTAAAATGTGTGTACTTTCTTATATAAAATGTCTCAGTATGGCACTAAACATATTTATTAAGAGTCCTAAATATCCTTAGTTTCTCTGTAAAAGGAAGCCTATGTTCATTATCTGTTTCAGTATCTTAGTTTGGAATGATACAGATATTCAATAAACTTCCACATTTAACTTAATATGGCAAAACTCTAAGGTTTCAAGTTACTAAATATCTGGAGAAATATTTTTAAATAGATAGAATATGAAACATATTTATCCTTAGACTTCACCTAAAAATTCTTATTTCATTTACATTTAATTTACCTATGAAAATATCATACCAAGTTATTTTTCTTGCTAACAAATTATATAATAAATGTGATAAGATCTTGTTTGACTTCTTTCAAACCTAGGTATAATAAAGGTATTATATATTTAATGTTGATGACTCTAAAGACATGTCCATATTACTTAAATCAAACTAAATTTAATACCAATTATTACTTTAACCTGAATGTTTCCAGGATCATGTGACCCTGAAATTCATTTGGGTTAATTTCTTTATATTTTTGAAAACTTACTTTAAGCAAATTAAATAGAGCTCATTTACAAATTAATTTTGGCAATGCTATTTGGAGATAGAGCCATATCATATCTATAATGTACATACAGACACACACTAGACATCTCATAGCTTTGTTTGGAAACCTAGTCATAAATTTGATACTATAATATAAACTCACTAGTTTATAAATAACTGTTTAAGTTCACTTGCTGGAGTTTAAAAAGTTTCCCCTACTATGAAGAACAGGGTAGGGATTCCTTAGAAAACTAGGAATAAAACTACCATACGACCCAGCAATCCCACTACTGGGCATATACCCTGAGGGAACCAGACTTGAAAAAGACACATGTACCCCAAAGTTCACTGCAGCACTATTTACAATAGCTAGGACAAGAAATCAACCTAGATGTTCATCAGCAGATGAATGGACAAGGAAGTTGTGGTACATATACACAATGAGATATTACTCAGCTATAAAAAGAAACACATTTGAGTCAGTTCCAATAAGGTGGATGAACTTAGAGCCTATTAAACAGAGTGAAGTCAGAAAAAGACAAATATCATATATTAATGCATATATATGGAATCTAGAAAGATGGCACTGATGGTTCTATGTACAATCCTATGTACAGGGCAGCAAAGGAGACACAGACAAAGAACAGATTTTTGGAGTCAGTGAGAGAAGGAGAGGCTGGGATGATTTGAGAGAATAGCATTGAAATGTATACATTACAATATGTAAAACAGATAGCCAGTGGGAGTTTGATGTATGATACAGGGAGCCCAAAGCCAGTGCTTGGTGACAATCTGGAGGGATGGGATTGGGAGGAAGGTAGGAGGGAGATTCAGAAGGGAGGGGACACATGTATGCCTATAGCTAATTCATATTGATGTATGGCAAAAACCATCACAATATTGTAAAGTAATTATCCTCAAGTAAAATAAGTAAATAAATTTTAAAAAGTTTCCCCCTTTTTCCCCCTCAGTCTCAGAAAGTAGAGATGGTCTAGGCAAAAGTAAGGTAAGAGTTCCTGAGAGCCTTGGTAGAACATTTACCTCTCGAAGGCACAGGGTTTTGTTTGAGGTCCTCCTAGAAGGACTTTGTTCCTGTAGCATCAGAATTTTGAAAAGATGTTTTTATCAAGCTGGATTTTTCTAGTTGCATAGGCAAAAGCCAGTTTTGGAATGTCAAAAAAGAGCCCCATCTTGGCCATTTCAGGGCAGAATGTCCTTAGCTCCCAACTAAGTACAGACTTATGTAGAGTGGCCAAGATGGTGGAGTAAAGTCCTTGAGCTCACCTCATCTCACAAGCACACTAGAATCACAACTATCTGCAGAACAACGATCAGTGGAAAATACAGGAACCTGCAAGAAAAG
Organism: Muntiacus reevesi; assembly: GCF_963930625.1. NCBI lineage: Eukaryota > Metazoa > Chordata > Mammalia > Artiodactyla > Cervidae > Muntiacus > Muntiacus reevesi. The sequence goes on from NC_089271.1 coordinate 134,828,448, forward strand.
ATCTTCTACAACTAAAGACATAAAGAAGAAATCACAATAAGATAGGAGGGATAGGAGGGATGGAATTGTGATATAATCAAATCCCAAACACCGTGGGTGGGGGATCCACAGACTGGGAAATTGTAGACTATTGTAGAATTTCTCTCACAGGAGTGAGAATTCTGAGTTCCACATCAGGCTTCCCAGACTGTGGGTACAGCACTGGAAAGAGGAGACCCCAGAGTACTAGGTTTTGAAGGCAAGAGGAGCTTAATTGCAGGAGCCCCACAGGACTGGAAGAAACAGGGACCCTCCTACAAGGGTAGATGTGAGGGTATCTGTAAGGTCATTAACCTGGCAGACTTGAGTCCCTGCAGAGTTGAATGGCAATTCAGATAGAGGATTAGTAGACTGAATGCTCAGACAAAGGAGAATAGAGTAGTAGGAGTCATGTCAGTCTTACTTTAGATAATTCGTGTGTCTTTATTGTTTCCTGGTCTTCATCAGTGAATCATCCAAAGAAGCCATTTTGGAATTCTAAGGCCTTTTGGAGGCTTCTACCTGCCAGTTAAAATAGGTATCCCATTGTGTATGTTTGACTTGGGAACTCTTACTTTCAAGTAAACTTCTTAAATGAATGACCTTGTCTAATTGAAGTGTACCTCACAATGACCACTGTGATTCTAGGTGGTCTTAGTAAGAATCTGCCATTTTTGTAGATAGTGATAGCTTCAGAAGGGAGTGCATTGCTTAGACACAGAATTAGTAGGTGTGCCAGAAGGTGGTGTGCTTAATACTTTGAAATTTGAGGATGCCATTTCTTTAGCTAAGTCTTAGGTCCCTCAGAGCCAAATTAATACCTAAGAGGAAAGTGCTACTGGGTTGGGGATTTTGTGTTGTTTTACAGCATACCTCTTTGTATAGACCTTCACACGCCTGCTGATGCAGGAGACATAAGAGATGCAGGCTCGATCCCTGCTTTGGGAAGATCACCTAGAGGAGGGCATGGCAACTCACTACAGTATTCTTGCCTGGAGAATCCCATGGAGTGGGGACCCTGGCGGGCTACAGTCCATGGGTCACAAAAGTTGGACACGACAGAAGCAAATGAGCATGCACACACTTCTTGAGGTTGGCAGGTAACATTAGAGTTAGGTAGCAAGCACTCTTAACAGCTTTTAAGTGCTTCACCTGTAGTCACCAATTTTGTGGCTATGGTTTCCAAGATTCGCATTAGCAATAGATCTATTATTCCTTTCACAAGAGTTCTTGACAGTGGCAGACATCCTAAAGGTTTTAAATAGTCCAACATGTGCCTACATAGATTCTGATGTACCATCAGTCAAAGCAGTCAGAATTTCTTATCTTAATTTGTTTCCCCAAGCCCCCCTGTGGTTTATGCTGTGGGCTTACCTTGAAGATTTGCAAAACTCCTAGCAGTGTCCATCTTGCTTTCTTAGATTGAAGAGTATCCATTATTTTCCCTTGTCGAAATAATCCTCCCTAGTTCAATGAGACTTACTGTTTCTGGCTGCCTGTGCATGGCTCATGAGACCTATCAAAACCTCCTGAAGTTGACAACAAACTCAAATGTTGTGGCCCAGTAAGTCTCACCTAGAAAAGTCTGGAGTCTTTCACACCCCAATTTTCCACTCAGAAGGATTAGGACAAACAAACTCCAAAATCTCCGAACACAAAATAAGCAGGGATAAACCTGAGAGAAGCTTACCAGAGATCCAGTTCATGGAATCTTCAGTAGCTCTCTTCAGGTCTCAGCTCATTGCCAAAACTGTCAGTTGATGAAACAAAACAACTTGGTTACGAGTTTGAAGTCCATTATGTAGGGGAAAACAGTCCCTGGATTGGGAAGTACAGTGCCTCACAAAGAATGAAGCACTCTTCCTGAGGGATTTTGGGAAGAGCAAGTTTTATAGAGTTAGAAGAGGCAGTGCCGAAAGAAGGCACGATTTGCTAGGAGATCAGGGATTTCCTTCTAAGGCTAGTAAGCCCTGTTTTCTAAGGTAAATCACTAAAGCGGGGTTGGCGGATAGTTACAGGTGTGTGAGGATTCCTTGACAGATGTTTCCTATAAGTGCCTGCTGAGTTAGGTTTAGATTCGTGATGTGGGCCTGGCCACTAGGGTGGGCTTCACTTTGTGGGTCCTGATATATGACTCACCTTTATCAATAGGTACAGCAAGGAGTGTTTGCCATAGCGCAAATTCCACTTTGGCTGGTTAAGGGGTTTTCAAGCCCTGCATGATTGTCCATAGCAACCCTGATGGGTTTAGACTAGTTTGTCTTTCAAAGTTTAAATTGTATCACTAATGATTTATTAGAGTCTAAGGCAAGTTTTGGGCCGTGCTTGTCAGTGATATTACCCCTAAGAGGAAATTGCCACTTATAAAGTATGCATTTAAACAGAACGTCTGGAGGGGTTGTGTTTTAATGAGCTTGGGTGCACTGCATTTTGAAGGTTTCTGGGTAGTATTTTTTTCCCACATGATCCACAGGAGGGATGGTACCTTTAAATATGTAGAAGTGTCTCATAATTATCCTGAGTACACAGAATAAATCAGTGTGTGGCAGATCGGTAGAAGCCTATCTATGTAAAATGGAGTACCCTAGTTGGAAGTAAACTATACTGGAAGCGTAAGTATCATTTATCACAAGGCGAGGCCAGCTTGGTATCCTTCAAGGAAAACACTTTTTTTCTTTCCAGAGTACATTTTTTATTTGTAGTTGTGGTAGAATATGCATAACAAAATTTACCATCTTAATTTTTAAGAGTATAGTGCAATGGTATTATGTATGGAAGACATATCTTCTGAGTGGAATTAAACAGGTCAGCAAAGCAGGGTTTTCTGAAGAGAGTGGACTGACTCTCACGGCCAACAGGCCTCAATGTTATTGTCTGCTACTGACTGGCAGGTCTTGCTGATGGTATTATAAAAACCTTAGCAGAAGTGTTCTGATAATATAAGGTCAAGGTCCAATTTTATAAGGTTGAAGAGTGGGATTAATGATATGAGGGAAGCTTAAGTGCCAGGAGGGGCTTATAAGAGCGTCTTCCTTCCAAGATGTTTAAAGGAATTTATATTAAATTAGTGTCCCCAGCGTCTGGTGGAGGATATTAGATCTAGCAATCAGATAAATTCAGAGCAGCAGCTATGACTGGGAAAAATATATAGGAGAGTTTTGTTTTCCCTAAAGTGGCACAAGAGGGCAATAGGGGTTTAAAACTAACAGGATGGTGATAGAATATCTAACAGGAGATAAAATACAATGGGATGAAACAAAAAAAGATTAAAACAATTTTTAAAGGATAAAAATAATAGGATGAAGATAAGCTTTAAAGAAGGCTGAGTACTGAAAAAATAATTCTTTTAAATTATGGTGCTGGAGAAGACTCTTGAGAGTCCCTTTGAGAGCAAGGGGATCAAAGCAATCAAACCTAAAGGAAATCAACCCTGAATACTCATTGGAAGGACTGATGCTGAACCTGAAGTTCCAATACTCTGGCTACTTAAGAGCTGACTCATTGGAAAAGACCCTGATGCTGGGAAAGATTGAGGACAGGAGAAGGGAGTGACAGAGGATGAGATGGTTGGATGGCATCACTGACTCCATAGACATGAGTTTGAGTAGTTTGAGAAAACTCCAGGAGATAGGGGAAGATGGGGAAGCCTGGCGTGCTGAAGTCCATGGGATTGCAAACAATTGGACATGACTTAGTGACTGAACAACAATAGAAGGGAGATCACAATAGTGTTCTTGAGGGTGTAAAAGTGTCATGAAAAGTAAAAGTGAAGTCGTTCAGTCGTGCCCGACTATTTGCGACCCTGTGGGGTGTAGCCTCCTCCGTCTGTGGGATTCTCCAGGCAAGAATACTGGAGTGGGTTGCCATTTTCTTCTCCAGGGTAATCTTCCTGACCCAGGGATCAAACACAGGTCTCCCACATTGCAGGCAGATGCTTTAACCTCTGAGCCACCAGGGAAGCCCCTGGGTAAAGGGACAGAAAGAGTGTTAAAAATGAGAGAATTGATCTCCATTCTGTCATCTTGGGTGGAACCTATCCAGTTCTGAAGACAGAAGCTTTTGTTGTCTCGGGCAGAAGCTGCCTATTTCCACAGTTAGCAGCTTCTGGGGGATTCCTACGAATCCTTAGCCTAAGGTCTTCTGATCAAATGAATGTTCAGCAGTATGGGAGGAAATGACGTATATCTTTTAAAGTAAACATTTGATATACTTTCAAAAAACGTCTAAGTATCAGTATCTTGGAGATTTACTGATATATCAATTGTTAACAGTACCAACAAGATACTTTCACTAAGGCTCAATGAAGTTTTATCTCTGTTACCTATTTCAGAAGACCAAACCTCCAGGTGGCAGATCTCACAGGGGATGTTTAGGTAAGTGTTTTGAAGATGTGCCTTATATCCATTAGTCATAAAGTTGGAGATACTTTATAAGTCTCCGGGAGTACTCAGTCACATGAGCCTGTAAATAAAGTCGAGTCTGGAATTGGAAGTGAAATTCCTAGATGCATGAGGCAGCTTTTTATTAACATACAAGGAAGAAAATTGTGGAAATTTGAGTGACCTGAGTTCATCATCTTAGGGCTAATGGCAGTACTTTAGGCCTGGGAAGTCCGAGGTTTCTTGGGAGGTTTAATAACTAAAATTCTAGAATTCTCTTTTTTTTTTTTCCATTTATTTTTATTAGTTGGAGGCTAATTACCTTACAATATTGCAGTGGTTTTTGCCATACATTGACATGAATCAGCCATGGATTTACATGTGTTCCCCATCCTGAACCCCTCTCCCACCTCCCTCCCCATCCTATCGCTCTGGGTTTTCCCAGTGTACCAACCCTGAACACTTGTCTCATGCATCCAACCTGGGCTGGTGATCTGTTACACCCTTGATAGCATATTTGTTTCAAAGCTATTCTCTCAGAACATCCCACCCTCGCCTTCCCCCACAGAGTCCAAAAGTTTGTTCTGTACATCTGTGTCTCTTTTTCTGTTTTACATATAGGGTTATCATTACCATGTTTCTAAATTCCATATATATGCACTAGTATACAGTATTGGTCTTTATCTTTCTGGCTTACTTCTCTCTGTATAATGGACTCCAGTTTCATCCATCTCATTAGAACTGATTCAAATGAATTCTTTTTAATGGCTGAGTAATATTTCATGGTGTATATGTACCACAGCTTCCTTATCTATTCGTCTGCTGATGGGCATCTAGGTTGCTTCCATGTCCTGACAATTATAAACAGTGCTGTGATGAACATTGGGGTGCACGTGTCTCTTTCAGATCTGGTTTCCTCTGTATGTATGCCCAGGAGTGGGATTACTGGGTCATATGGCAATTCTATTTCCAGTTTTTTAAGAAATCTCCACACTGTTCTCCATCGTGGCTGTACTAGTTTGCATTCCCACCAACAGTGTAAGAGGGTTCCCTCTTCTCCATACCCTCGCCAGCATTTATTGCTTGTAGACGTTTGGATGGCAGCCATTCTGACTGGCATGTAATGGTACCTCATTGACGTTCTGATTTGCATTTCTCTGAAAATGAGTGATGTTGAGCATCTTTTCATGTGTTTGTTAGCCATCTGTGTGTCTTCTTTGGAGAAATGTCTGTTTAGTTCTTTGGCCCATTTTTTGATTGGGTCATTTATTCTTCTGGAATTGAGCTGCAGGAGCTCTTTGTATATTTTTGAGATTAATTCTTTGTTTCTTCATTTGCTATTATTTTCTCCCATTCTGAAGGCTGTCTTTTCACCTTGCTTATAGTTTACTTTCTTGTGCAAAAGTTTTTAAGTTTAAATAGGTACCATTTGTTTATTTTTGCTTTTATTTCCAATATTCTGGGAGGTGGGTCATAGAGATCCTGCTGTGATTTATGTTGGAGAGTGTTTTGCCTATGTTCTCCTCTAGGAATTTTATAGTTTCTGGTCTTACATTTAGATTTTTAATCCATTTTGAGTTTATTTTTGTGTACGGTGTTAGAAAGGGTTCTAGTTTCATTCTTTTACAAATGGTTGACCAGTTTTCCCAGCACCACTTGTTAAAGAGGTTGTCTTTTTTCCATTGTATGTTCTTGCCTCCTTTGTCAATGATAAGGTGTCCATAGGTACGTAGACTTATCTCTGTTCTATTCTGTTCTATTCTGTTCCACGGATCTATATTTCTGTCTTTGTGCCAGTACCATGCTGTCTTGATGACTGTGGCTTTGTAGTAGAGCCTGAGGTCAGGAAGGTTGATTCCTCCAATTCCATTCTTCTTTCTCAAGATTGCTTTGGCTATTTGAGGTTTTTTGTATTTCCATACAAATTGTGAAGTTATTTGTTCTAATTCTGTGAAGAATACCATTGGTAGCTTGATAAGGATTGCATTGGATCTATAGATTGCTTTGAGTGGTATACTCATTTTCACAATATTGATTCTTCCAACCCATGAACATGGTATATTTCTCCATCTATTTGTTTCCTCTTTGATTTCTTTCATGAATGTTTTATAGTTTTCATACCTGTACTGAAACTAATCACCACCCAAGAGCAAATAAGTTCCAGAGCAAGACATTCCACCCAAACTCTCCAGCAATGCAGGAACACAACCCAGAGCATCAACAATACAGGCTGCCCAGCCCAAAGTCACACAAACACATGGATTCACCTCAAAACTCAGTACTGGACATTCCATTGCACTCCAGAGAGAATAATTCCAGCTCCGTGCACCAGAACACCAATGCAATCTTCCCTAACCAGGAAAACTTCACAAGCCAATCATTCAACCCCAGCCACTGGGAGAAACCTCCACAATAAAAAAAGAACCACAGACTACCAGAATACAAAACGGTCACTCCAAACACAGCAATCTAAACAAGATGAAAAGGCAGAGAAATACCCAGCAGGTAAAGGAACATGAAAAATGCCCATCAAGCCAAACAAAAGAGGAGAGTATAGGGAATCTACCTGAGAAAGAATTTAGAATAATGATAATAAAAATGATCCAAAATCTTGAAAACAAAATGGAGTTACTGAAAAATAGCCCAGAAACAAGGATTGAGAAGATGCAAGAAATGTTTAACAAGGACCTAGAAGAAATAAAAAAAAGAGTCAATTAAAAATGAATAACACAATAAGTGAGATCAAAAACACTCTGGAGCGAACTGACAGTAGAATAACGGAGGCAGAAGATAGGATAAGTGAGGTAGAAGATAAAATGGTGGAAATTAATGAAGCAGAGAGGAAAAAAGAAAAAAGAATGAAAAGAAATGAGGACAACCTCAGGGACCTCTGGGACAATGTGAAATGCCCCAACATTTGAATCATAGGAGTCCCAGAAGAAGAAGACAAAAAGAAAGGCCATGAGAAAATACTCGAGAAGATAATAGCTGAAAACTTCCCATTTAAAACGGGGAAGGAAATAGTTGCACAGGTCCAAGAAACCCAGAGAGTCCCGAACAGGATAAACCCAAGGCAAAACACCCCAAGACACATATTAATCAAATTAATGAAGATCAAACACAAAGAACAAATATTAAAAGCAGCAAGGGAGAAACAACAAATAACACACAAAGGGATTCCCATAAGGATAACAGCTGATCTATCAATAGAAACTCTTCAGGCCAGAAGGGAATGGCAGGACATACTTAAAGTAATGAAAGAGAGTAATCTCCAACCCAGATTACTGTGCCCAGCAAGGATCTCATTCAGATATGAAGGAGAATTCAAAAGCTTTACAGACAAGCAAAAGCTGAGAGAATTCATAACCACCAAACCAACTCTTCAACAAATGCTAAAGGATCTTCTCTAGACAAGGAACACAGAAAGGTTGTGTAAACGTGAACCCAAAACATCAAAGCAAATGGCAACGGGACCATACCTATCAATAATTACTTCAAATGTAAGTGGGTTGAATGCCCCAACCAAAAGACAAAGACTGGCTGAATGGATACAAAAATAAGACCCCTATATATGCTGTCTACAAGAGACCCACCTCAAAACAAGGGACACACACAGACTGAAAGTGAAGGGCTGGAAAAAAATATTTCACGCAAACAGAGACCAAAAGAAAGCAGGAGTCGCCATACTCACATCAGATAAAATGGACTTTAAAATAAAAGCTGTGAAAAGAGACAAAGAAGGACACTACATAATGATCAAAGGATAGAATTGTCTTAACTTTCTTTATTTTTTGAGATTGAATATGGTATGTACAGAGGAATTTCTGAGTAAAGTGTTAATACTTTAAAGGATTGAAAAGTAGCAATATTAGCAAAATGTGTGTCCCTGTTACTAGAGAGATACCTTGGGATTTCTGACATCAGGACTGGGAAATCACTTCACTTGGCTCTCCAGCAGAGAGGGCTCAACCCACCCCAAGAAGATACAGTAAACAGAACCCAGTCATTGCCCACTTGGAGATGTTTAAGGGGACCTTGAAGCTTTGGTTCCTATTTTCTACATTTACAGACTTTCAGGATTTGTGAGATTGCAGGTAGGACATGCCCTGAAAGCACCCTCAGTAATACTTACCATTTCCCCGACTCTTACTTCAATATTGTGGTCAAACTAGCTCTGCTATTGACTGTGATACCATGAAGCATTTTTGCTAAAATCTGTTTTTATCAAAGTTATCTTCTTAGATAATGGCCAAACATCTCAAGGTATGTTAAGTCCTTGTTTATTTTATAGGGGTTCCTGGAGAGGTCAGGAAATCTTTGTTTGTACACCATGTAGACATCATGTAATTAACCTAAAATCATCTGTTTACTATCAATATAAAATATCCTCTTAAATATTTTGTTGGTTAGTCTGAGCACAGACAATTAATTGAGCCATAAGAACTGATTTAATTTCTATGAGAAACTTTCAACATTTTAAGAAGATATTTAAATCTGTAATAGCAAATAAGAAAAGGAGTACGTCAAGGCTGTATATTGTCACCCTGCTTATTTAACTTGTATGCAGAGTACATCATGAGAAATGCTGGGCTGGAGGAAGCCCAAGCTGTAATCAAGATTGCCGGGAGAAATATCAATAACCTCAGATATGCAGATGACACCATCCTTATGGCAGAGAGTGAAGAAAAACTAAAAAGCCTCTTGATGAAAGTGAAAGAGGAGAGTGAAAAAGTTGGCTTAAACTCAACATTCAGAAAACTAAGATCATGGCATCCGGTCCCATCACTTCATGGCAAATAGATGGGGAAACAGTGGAAACAGTGGCTGACTTCATTTTTCTGGGCTCCAAAATCACTGCATATGGTGATTGCAGCCATGAAATTAATAGATGCTTACCCCTTGGAAGGAAAGTTATGGCCAACCTAGACAGCATATTAAAAAGCAGAGACATTACTTTGCCAACAAAGGTCCATCTAGTCAATGCTATGGTTTTTCCAGTGGTCATGTATGGATATGAGAGTTGGACTATAAAGAAAGCTGAGTGCTGAAGAATTGATGCTTTTGAACTGTGGTGTTGGAGAAGACTCTTGAGAGTCCCTTGAACTGCAAGGAGATCCAACCAGTCCATCCTAAATGAGATCAGTCCTGGGTGTTCATTGGAAAGACTGATGTTGAAGCTGAAACTCCAATAATTTGGCCACCTGATGCGAAGAGCTGACACATTGGAAAAGACCCTGATGCTGGGAAAGATCGAGGGCAGGTGGAGAAGGGGACAACAGAGAATGAGATGGTTGGATGGCATCACAGACTCAATGGAGATGGGTTTGTGTGGACTCCGGGATTTCGTGATGGACAGGGAGGTCTGGCGTGCTGTGGTTCATGGGGTCGCAAAGAGTCGGACACGGCTGAGCGACTGAACTGAACTGAATAGCGTATCTTATGTAGCAATTGTTTGGTTTTACTTTTTCTGTTTGAACCATTAACAAATACAACTGCATCACAGTTCTTTGAGTCTCTAGGAGGTCTGTCCAGGGCACATAGACAATCTCCTTAAAGCTATAAACAGCCATAGGGGTTTTCCAGTTCAGGTGAAGGAAGGTGTGTGACTAGCCCTGAAATATTGCAATATTTCTTAGGTGACTAGCTGAAAGGTGGTGAACACTTTTCCTTCATGGAAGAGTGTATATAGCACTAGAGCCATTACATTTAGTGAAGACTTTAAGTTATTGACGTTTTCACATATTTTGTTGTTGCTGTTACAGCTTGCAAAGTGGGGATGTCTTGGTTATTGAATCTAAAAAATAGACTTTTCACAAATCCTATGTAACTGAGTTAATACCCCCAGTGCCTACCCACAAATATTTTGAACAAAAAAGAAAAATAATCAGTGAATCCAGAATCCTATAAAAATACTTGGCAGAGTCAGTGCATCAGTCTTTGTGCTTAAATGCATGTTTCTTTTAACTTGAAATGTATTCAATCACTGAAAGACATAAGTACCATACTTTATTTATGCAAAATTAAAATAGCAATATAAACTCTTAATTTGTCAAGTTTATCATCACCATTATTTTTACAGTTTGGACTTGATTAAATAGTATAGAAATTTATTCTTATATAGAATTGAGACTCAAATCTTCATAGTCTCTAGTGGCCACTTCAGGAGACCCAAACTTAGTTTAGGCATAAAAGATGTCTTAGTAATTTTATGAATCTGAATTTGGAGCCTGGATTTGGGAAACGCAAAATCAAGGCTAGTTGTCAGAGAAGACAAGGTGTAAATCCTAAGTATCTAAAGACAAGAAATATTTATAATCAACACCATAAAAGCACACTAGATTTTACCAAGGCTAAAACTGTATTAGAGAAAAGATAGCAGCAGTACCTTCTATCAGGGAAGAGAGGATGTTTGTTCATTTCTGACACTTAGAGGGCATTCATGTTTTGTCTGTGTTCAGACAAGATTACACAGTGGTCTTGTTTTGGTCTCACTTTGTCACCACCTCAGAGGGGCCTTGTCGGATGTTGGCATGTGAATTTCTCCATGCTCACGAGAGAACAGACTGAGCCGTCAATGCCAGGCCAGCTCCCATAGGCCAGGGGCTATTTTCCGCTTTCTTATCAATGACACAGACTCTGAGAGGACTGTCTTATCTATATTTTAAGTCTCGGCGGTCAAGCCTTACAAGGAGCCCCTTCCATGAAATCCAGTGAGTTGTAGCAGTTTTGAAATTAAGATTTTGAAACCCGGGAGTAAATATAGGTCAAATCTGAACCTCAAGAAGCCTGCAGGATTTCAAAAAACCTCTCTGGGACCCTTTATCTCCAATCAAATTTGCAAGAAATAAATCAGCAGCTAAACATCACTTTGCATTGGGGATTTTGTCAAGTACCATGACCCTGAACCACACACATTGTTTCAGTTCAGTTCAATTCAGTTCAGTTGCTCAGTCGTGTCCGACTCTTTGCAACCCCATGAATGGCAGCACGCCAGGCCTCCCTGTCCATCACAAACTCCCGTTTACTCAAACTCATGCCCATTGAGTTGGTGATGCCATCCAGCCATCTCATCCTCTGTCGTCCCCTTCTCCTCTTGCCCCCAGTCCCTCCAAGCATCAGGGTCTTTTCCAATGAGTCAACTCTTCACATCAGGTGGCCAAAGTATTGGAGTTTCAGCTTCAGCATCAGTCCTTCCAATGAACACCCAGGACTTATCTCCTTCAGGATGGACTGGTTGGATCACCTTGCAGTCTAAGGGACCCTCAAGAGTCTTCTCCAACACCAAAGTTCCAAAATCATCAATTTTTCGGTGCTCAGCTTTCTTCACATTGTTTACCCCTGTCCAAATTTACCCTTTTTGACTGGGGCTCTGGATACAAACTTCCAGTCACACTTTAAACTAGTGGTAAGTGTTCATATCCCCGATCTGCAACTGTTGAGCTCAAGGAAAAGAATGGGTCTCATTCATCTTATTCAGGCCTTAGACAAAAGCCTGAAATTAAGCAGTTGCTTAATATTGTTTAACTGACCGTATAGGAGAAATATTTTAACAAAAGACTCAAAGTAAAATGTAACTTGCAGAACTTCTCTAGGTACAGGAAGTATGTTGAATAAAAGGTGACAGATGAGGAAGACTAAAGTCCTAAATTCTTCCCTGAGGGACATTTCACAAAGTGGACAAAATCTGATAAATTCTTCATGAGTTGCTGCAAGTTCCTTTACCTGGTGTTTAATGGTTTTACTTAAAAACCTTTTGCCAATATTATTTGCTTTCCAGTAAGTGGTTGTCATCTCCATCTTGCTGATCCTTGAAATAAACCTTTCCATGCAGTGTTTCTGGGAAAGTATATGAAGGACAGAGGACCACTTTCCATTAATTTAGCAATGATTTGTCTTTATCTTTAGGAACACTTAACATGAGATCCACCGTCTTAACAAATTTTTGCTGATGACATGATTGTCTATGTAGGAAATCCCAAAGAACTTACCCAAAAACTCCAAATAAAATGAAATACTTAAGTATAAACTTTAAAAAATGTACAGAATCTGTATACCAAAATATTTTAAATGCTGATTAAATAAACAAAGAAGACCTAACTAAATGAAGAGATAAGCTATACTAAATGTCCATTGACAGAGCAATGGATTAAAAAGATGTGGTATACATATACAATGGAATACTACTCAGCCATAAAAAACAATGAATTAATACCATTTGCAGCAACATGGATGAACCTAGAGATTATCATACAAGCCAGACAGAGAAAAACAAATATCATATGATATCACTCATATGTGGAATCTAATTTTAAAAAAGATACAAATGAACTTGTTTACAAAATAGAAAGAGACTTACAAACTATAGAAATGATCCCTGAAAGTATTGAAAACAAACTTATGGTTACCAAAACAGAATCGTGGCAGGGAGGGATAAATCAGAAGCTTGGGATGAACACCTACACACTGCTATATATAAGATAGATAATCAAGAAGGACATACTTGATAACACAGGGAGCTCTATTCTTCAATATCCTGTGATAAACTCTGTGAGCAAAGAATATAAAAAGAATGAATATATGTATAACTGAATCAATTTGCTGTACACCTGAAACTAATACAACATTGAAAATTAACTATCTGCGAAGAAAATTTTTTTAAAAATATATTTTTGGAATCATCTGGAAATTTTGAATTTGGATTTCATATTAGACATATCTATGTTATATTTTGGAGACATCATGACAATGTTGTTGTAGCATGTGGGAAAATGTCCTTATTTTCAGATTTATGATGAAATATTTAAGAGTAAAATGTCACAATATCTATAACTTACTTTCAAATGGTTCAGCAAAAAAACACACAGATACAAAACAACTATGTCAAAATGCTAACAACTGAGGAATTTAGGTAAACAATATATACATATTCACTGTAACACTCTTAACTTCATTGTAGGTTAAAAAAAATTCTGTTATTTGCCTGATTATGGTAATAGTGTATTTTAATCTTAACCTTCTGATATTATAGAAATATGTAATATGAAAAGTAAAAACCCCTTGTTATCACACTACATCCCTCCAAGTATAACTACACAAATATATTTATGGGAATTTCTGACACTTTTATCTATCTATACATATATATACTATCATTTATTTTTCTAAAATGGGATTAACACAGGGCATCTTTCCTTGTCATTATAGAGACACAGCCATCTTTTTTTTTTATCTTTTAAACTTTTTATTGGAGAATAGTTGACTTACAATATTGTGTTAGTTTCTGCTGTACAGCAAAGTGTATCAGTTATACATATTTATCCACTCTTTTTTAGATTCTTTGCCCATACAAGTCAGTGCAGAGTATTGAGTAAAGCTCTCTGTGCTATACAGTTGGTTGTCATTAGTTATCTATTTTATATATATAGCAGTGTGTAAATGTCAATTTTATATATAGTAGTGTTACATGTCAATCCCAATCTCCCACTTTATCCCCTCCTTTCCTTGAAGTAACCAAAAATTTTGTTTTCTATATGTGTGACTCTACTTCTGGTTTGTAAATATTTGTACCCCACCTTTTCCTTTTCAGATTCTACATAAAGAACAGACTTTTGGACTAAGTGGGAGAAGGCAAGGGTGGGATGATTTGAGAGAATAGCATTCAAACATGTATATTACCATATGTAAAACAGATGACCAGTGGAAGTTCTATGCATTGAAGCAGAGCACTCAAAGCCAGTGCTCTGAGCCACAGCCATCTTTCTAACAACTACATAAATACTGCATTGTGTAGATGAACCACATTTACCTCACCAACCCTTTATTGTATTACAAGATGTATCATGGCACACTGCTGTACTTGCTGGCTGCAGAATTGAAGGATATGCTAGTTTTTGGTTTCTCTGTAATTACCAAGTTGCCTTCAACAATCTATAAACTGATCACTCTTCCATCTGTGGTGTCAGAGAATGCCTGTATGCTCATACCTTCATCAGCATCAAATAATTTATCAATTACTTTTTTAAAAAAAAAAAATCAATGGCAGGCAGTTCATAAAAAAAGACACCTTCCATTAAATGCCTATTACTCAGTGAAAGAAAACAATCTGAAAAGGCTCTACTATATGATTCTGACATTCTGGAAAAGGCAAAACTAAGAAGACCGTAAAAAGATCAGTGGTTTCCAGTGGTTAGGAATAGGGAGGGATGGCAAGGCAGAGAACAGAAGATTCTAGAGCAGTGAAAATCCTATATATTATACTATAAAGGTAGGTTCATGTCATTACACATTTGTCAAAATCCACAGGATATCCAAGGTAAGCTATGGAGTTTAGGTGATTATGGATGTGTCCATGTAGGTTCATCAACTATAACAAACGCACCACTCTGATGGGGGATGTTCTTAGTGAGGGAGGCTCATGCATGTGTGTGGGCTGGAGGTATATGGAAAATCTTTGTACATATTACTCAATTTCGCTGTGAACCTAAAATTGCTCTAAAAATAAAGTCTACTAAAAAAGGCAGCTCTTTGTTGGTTGAAACTACATAGCCCTTGTTACTTTTTGAGAATCAGCATTGCCTTTTAATGTTCTTTGTTTAATTATAGGCTTTGAATTCGATATTGATCTCCTTTGCCCATTTTTCTAATGGAACTTTCTCTTTTATAGATTTGTTAGATTTCTTAATATATTAGTGATTTTAGCCCTTTATTTGGAGGAAAGAAGAAACGGTGTGTTCAGGCCAACTGTTTCATGTGACACTTAAGTAACCAAAGGTGCATTCCTACAGATGGTGGGCTCTGTACAGTGAACCAACCAAGAGACTAGCTCCTGTTTTGAATAAAGGGAAAGATGGAATATGTCTTTTTATCAATATCTTGCTTCAAAGCCACTTCAAGACATTACTTGCAGAGAACTTTTGTACCTGGAAGGAAACAAATGTAGATAAGCATAGGAAATACAAAGTAAAAGACAGGTCATAAGATACAACTGTCCTGTCTTATCAGTTACCCTGGTAAATATTTGCAGAGACTGGTCTTTTAGCCTTATGTTAAGAAAATCCATCATATGGGTACTATAGATTAAATGTTTCAGGCGTCTCCAAAATTCGTATGTTGAAACATAATCTCCCAGTGTGATGGTATTAGGAGGTGGGACATTAAGTTATAAAGGTGAAGTCATGAGTGGGGTTAGTGTCCTTATTAAAGAGACGCCAAACATTCCTTGTCCCTATCACAATGTGAGGTTACAGATAGAAGACAGCCATCTATGAACTAGGAAGTGTGCTCTCACCACACAGCAAACCTGCCAGTGCCTTGATCTTGGACTTCCAGACTGCCTAACTGTGAGAAATAAATTTGGTGTTTATAAATCACCCAGTCTATGATACCATGTTACAGCAGCCTGAATGGACTAAGACAATGGGACCAAACTTTTTTCTTAGTCATCTATATTCTGACTTTGCTTACTCATTTATTGCAAAAGCAGAATTGTCACATTTATCTTTCTTTTATGTCTCTGGGGTTTATATCATATTAAGAGAGGTCTTTCTTGGGTTATAAATAAAAAATATTTTATAGTTATCACCATGTAGTTCCTTAAAGGATTGCATTTCATATTACTCATTCACACAAAACGTTAAAATGGTACCATAAACAACAGTTCGTCAACTAGAGATGATTTTGCCCCCACTTTGGAACATTTGGCTAGTTCTGGAGACATATTTGGTCTACACACTGGGGGTATGCTACTGACATCTAGTGGATAGAGGCCAGGAACACAGCTAAATGCCCTGCAATAATGCACAGAACAGCTCCCTCCCACCTCCAACAAAGAATTATCCAACCCAAAATGTCAATAGTGATGAGGCTAAGAAAACCTGTCATAAACCACTTCTCCTTCCTGGTTGTTCGGATCCCCATTGTTTTGACCTACTGTATATCATAGAACAGGCTTCCCTGGTGGCTCAGCAGTAAAGAATCGCCTGCAATGCAGGAGTTGCAGGTTCTATCCCTGTGTCAGAAAGATCCCCTGGAGAAGGGAATGACGACCCACTCCAGTATTCTTGCCTGGAGAATCCCCTGGACAGAGGAGCCTGGCGGGTTACAGTCCGTAGGATCGCAAAGAATCGGACAAGACTGAAGTGACTGAGCACACACGCAAACACATATCATGTCATTATTGAACACTGAAAAGATTGAGTGACATGGAAAAGAAAGAAAAAAGGAGAAACCGGATAAGGAAATTTTGGTAAGTTGGAGAAAACCATCTGACCTCATTGATCATTATAACCTTAATCTATCCATCCGTGTAATTCAGCTCCAAAACATAAATTTAACAAACATCATTTTATAAAGTATACCAGAAAATGAGTTAGAATATTGGAGAAAAAAATCTGGCAAACATTATAGGCATACTACAAAGGGACAGAGGCCTGAAGAGATTAATTATGTAAATGCCTTTATTTGAACTAATACATTGCTACCAGATTACAACACTTTTCAGAGTTAGAGTAACATTATGATCTTAAAAAACTATAGCAAACAGCTTGACAAAGCAAGAGTACATTAGAGTATATTAAGTCCTACATATATGTTTATTTTTTAGTGACCACAGCTCCTTATCTTAGGTGTAAAATTAGAAAATGCAATATACACTTAGCATACTTGGCCTACCATATCCTTCCTAAATTCTGAGCCCACTCTCTCCTCAAAAGTGTCATATACAGCAACACTTTAAATCTAAAGAGAGAGTTTGATGGTACACGTTTTAAAACAAATAAGCATATGTTGAACCAAGTGTTTACAGCTTTAGTGTGAGAGGGAAGATGGAAATTCAAGGTACATTTCCCTCTACCTATAATGTATGTTTTTTACTTATTGAAGACCCCTTAAAAAAAAGTAGCAAAATCAGCAGTCTTATTTAATGTAATCAAAATATTCTTAAATGTACAAAAAAGGATCATGTAGAAAGGATACTGTAAAAAGATACTGATTTTAAGAATAAAAGAATATGAGAAGCTTCTATTACATTCTGCACAGTCAGTTACTTCTGTCAATTGATAAGCAAAGGATACTCATATACAAATACCCTCTGACCAAAGTTCTTGAATAAGAACTAGCATACTGGATGGAAAGCAAATTATTGTCTAATACCAATAATATTCATATTCAATCATCTAAGCAAGTCCCAGGAGGCGGGCATTCTAAGAGGAAAACAGATACATAGAAATACGTACAGCAATGGGAAATGTCAAGGGCAGCGATCTAGGAGGAGGGAGTAAATTATTTGACTACGGGCACATTTCGGGTGGGCCTGAGAAATCCACCTTGACTATGGGAAAGAGGAGTTGTTGTTACTAAAACTCTTTCTCCTGAGGGCTCCCATGATGAGCTTAGTCTTGTTAAAACTAAAAAGTCCTTTCAGAAACCAAGTTTCTTAAGTCATGAGCACTTCAGCCAGAGATTGTTGTACTGGTTGTTTTTTATTCAAATTGGTTATTTTACACTCTCTTCATACCTCTGCCCATCAAGCATGCAAACACAGTCATGACCATCTTGGGCTTTACTTCCACAAGGTCTTCTGGGAGAGCATACACTCTGGCTCCAATTCTTCTAACAATCGACACTGTGTACCTATTTTTTGGAGGAAACAAAATTTGAGGTTCAATTCTGGTTAGTCAAGGGCACAACATGAGGCCTCTATTTCCTCTCATATATCCAATGTCTGGGGTACAAAACTTCTACAGAAAGAGTTCAAATCAGAATGACTTCATTTTTCATTGTTTTTTATTTTGTGAGGTCACTCTTAAGTGATACCAGATTTTTAAGCTCTACTATTTGGGACTGATAATATGTATTCACTCCTTTTCTACAATGTAAAATGAGAACAATTTAGGAGCACTGATGTGAAAAAAAACATTTTTTCCAGAATATGTGTGTGTGTGTGTGTGTGTGTGTGTGTGTGTGTGTGTGTGTATACCCAGATGTTGAAAATATGTATATGTACTCAGATGTTGATATTCTCATTGAGCATGTAATAAGATAACAGTGGCTATAACGAGATGTTAGAGACACAGTGGGAAACTGTGCCAGATGCAAAATACAATTTCATAGATGCAGTGAATATTTTCAAATATTCAAGGGAAGAGACAGAGTCTATATGGTACATGCCAGAGTGGCTGAAGAAAGGGATGAAAAGGATCCAGAAAGGAAAGGAGTTAAGAACTGACAAGTTCAACTGAGGAAATTTGCAAGAGCATCCCTCAATTAATACACAAGGCATTTCTAGGTGTTCTGTAACATGAATCTTTAAATATGATCAAGTTTCTGGAAAAAGAAGTTTGAAGAGTTCTCTATAAATCTTTATCATATTATGCTGCAAATATTTTTTTCAAGGAGGGAAGAAATGATTTGACACAGTATGTGATGCCAAAATGAAGTTTTGCAATAATGCTTCTTAGCTATCTTGTGAAGCCCTGTTGGGAGCTGATTTTCAGTGTATACTAGGAAAGCTTTCATGGGTTGCCCATGAAAGCAGATCACAGTCTAGGTCTTTGGAGAAGAAGGGAAGAGGCAGGTGGAAAAGACCCTCTCAGTATTGTGAAAATGCAGGAAAATTTCAAGGCACGGTTTCAGCTGAGAGTTTAGCATCCTGCCCACTTAAAGGACCAAGATAATAAACTCAATGTACGTAGTAAGGTGGGTTATGCACAGTAAGTTTTTAAAGCATTTTAAAAAAGTGCAACAAAAGAAAACCCTATCAAAGGCATGCTTATCCTTTGCCCATTTTCCCTTTGTTTTAAGTTTGCAGCTAAGTTGCTTTAACACATACATTATTTCTATAACCTACAAACCAGTGGCTGACTGAGCACCTACCTACTAGGTCAGGTGCAACAATGCTAGGCTCTTATGTATTTTACTCATTTCAAAATCTCCAAGATAAGTATTATTGCTCCCATTTTATGGATGAGGAATCTGAGGCTAGAAGACATTTCCCCCAGCTGACACCATTCTTAAGTGGCAGAACCTGAATGATAATGCAGATCTGCCTACCTACATTGCCTATGCCCTTATCAGGATATTAGGCAGCATCTCTTACTTGGCATTATTGTGCTTGTCATCTTCTGCCAGAGTGCCACTCTTAATAAGGTCGTAGTTTATGCAGCCTGGCTGGATGGCGTCAATCAAATCCACAACTGCCAAACTGGAGCTGATCATCTTATCCTAGAGTAAATACATTTGAGAATTTCCATGTGTACAAATTAATGCACGATCACTTATATAAAGCTGTCAAAAACAAAGTCTAGTGAATTAAAAAAGAACCATGTCATTAGCCCCACAATGATCTCACTGACAAAGAAACCAAAGGCTAGCCTTCTAAACTATAGATACTTTCTATAGCAAACATAATGTTTAATAGTCAAACATGGAATTCTTACCTTAAAACTCTGAATGGAGGTTGATTTCCCTGCTTCATTCAATGTTCTGTTCACCCAGCTTACAATGATGTCATCATTTGCTTTCTGACCATCACCAAGATCTTCCAGGGCATTGAGGGTATATCTAAATGAAGCAGCAGAAGAAACAGGTAACTAATGAGAAGCTACTGTATAGCATAGGGAACTCTACTCAATGCTCTGTAATGATCTAAATCAGAAGGAAATCTGAAAAAAGACGAGATATATTTAAACACATAGCTGATTCACTTTGCTGTATAGCAGAAACTAACACAACATTGTAAAGCAACTAAACACCAATAAAAATTAATTAAAAAAAAAAACAAAACAGCAGAACAAGTTCCGTTCTAATTTATTAGAAAAAATACAAATATTAGAAAGATGCTTTATCTTTCATTTCTTTTCCTTAGGTTTGAGAGATTAAAGAAAAGATTTCACAAGAAGACATTCACACTATATGAAAAAAAAAAAAGAATTTCAAGTAGTAGTGACTTGCCATTGAGCTGCTTTTTACACTGGTGGCAGGAAGAGTAAGTTCACCAGTCTACTGCAGGCTCATTTTGTACTAGGCCAACCCATGGTAACGACTTAAAGTAAGCTGTGCTTTGGCTGGTACCCAGTTATAATGAATTGCTTTTTAGCACTACAGTTAAGAGATCTTCTTTCTCAAATGTATACATGTTCATAATTTGTGCTGTTTTTATTCACCAACACAAAATGAGGCTCAAGTCTGTGTCATGCATATTATGAAAAAAGGGAAATATTCAGAGTTCTGCTGCAACACTTTCAAGAAGGCATTTCCCATTGACCATCCAACTTATATTCATTACTTAAGCTCACTTCAGAGTCTAAACACAAAAATTTCAAAGGTGTAGCCATTGATAGATTTCCTTAGAAGCAGTAAAGACTAGATCACAGACCTGTATGATAGTGAAGCTTAAGCAGTTAAAATTGTGTACCATACCTTCTTATCAGCTGCCAGACCAAAGCTAAAGTCAGGGTTTGAGTTCCATCATTCAGGTCTTGCCAGGCTCCTCTTTCTTTCTTTCTTTCTTTCTTTTTTAATTTATTTTTATTAGTTGGAGGCTAATTACTTCACAACATTTCAGTGGGTTTTGTCATACATTGACATGAATCAGCCCTAATCCTAATCATTTGCCTCATTCTCAACATTGTTTAGTTTATATTGCTATTTTTGGCTTCAGTGAAAGTATTTTCCTTTTTTAATATTCTATTTTTACACTGGAAGACAATTGGTTAACAATGTTGTGATAGTTTATGTCTACAGCAAAGTGACTCAGTTATACATATATCTATTCTTTTTCAAATTCTTTTCCTGTTTATGTCCTTACAGAGTATTCAGCAGACTTTCCTGTGCTATTGTATAGGTCCCTGTTGGTTATGCATTTTAAATACAGCAGTGTGTACCTGTCAATCCCAAACATAGTTAACTGAAATATGTCTTTTATCATGAGTCACTTTAAATTAGTGTTGGAAGTAAACATAATGTACATTTTATTAATGATAACATATTAATTAGAAAAAAAATATTCATTAGGCACAGTACCAGACATTAGAAGACAAGTGTCTTAAGATTTCTCTTCTCTTGAAAATCAAAAGCATAGGAAAACATTGAGCAAAATAGTCTTCCCCCCAAGAGAACTAGCAAATTCTCTTTACTGCAGAAAAACAAAAATGTTTATAACTGAACTACAAGACTCTAGGTGAAACTAGTTAAAACTGATCATTAGACATGCTATGAATCTATGTTCCATTTAGGTGCTTGCTAATTTATCTTCTCTGTTTATGGATTATATCGAAGAGCATTTGGACCTTCAAAATTACAGAATCACTGAGAGAAAACTAATTGTTACCAATAGCAAACAGTTTAGTTACTGTCATTTTTTAAATATAACTTATTAAATAACCATACCAACATATTTTATGATTGCTCTCTAGTTCTATCAATACATATTGACTCATTAGAATCTTAGTGGAGAAGAGGCACAGATTATTAAAAACTTGAATAATGAGCATGTAGTTTCTCAAAACTATATGAAGAAGACACATAATAAGTCAAGATTCTGATAAAATACATATTTGCTTGTAATAAAACTTCAGGGTAAATGTACCACTGCAACTGCAACTGGTACAAATGCAGATTTGGTTATCATCTAGTAAGTATATAAGAGAATCTAAACAAACTGAAAAAAATGGGGGAAGCAAGTTCATGCTGAACTTAAACTTTTGCATGGAGGCATTCAACATTAGTGGACAAAGCGATACTCAGGAAAAGAAAACGTGCTCAGTGTTATACATGATTTCAAGTTATGAGTCGTTCAAGAAAAAAAATTATTAGAGGACTAATTAAGCAAAGTAATCACTGATGGTATAAACAGCAGCAGAAGTTTTGCTGAGCAGAAGATCTATTTAAACCTCAGATTAAAGATAAAACTCCTGAAGAATTGATGGTAATAAAACACAATGGAAATGGTGCAACGGATATATGAAAATAAGATAACGCTTTAGAGTAGACTGGTGAAACTAAAACAATGAGATACCACTACATTTAATGGAATGGTCAAATACAAAATTCTGACAAACCAGTTACTGGCAAAGATGAGGAACAATAGGAACTCTCATTTGTTGTTAATCGATTGCAAAATGGTAGAATCACTTTGGAAGCAATTTCTTACAGAGTTATTATACATTTATATACAGAGTTGTTCTACAACATGATCTATCAATTACACTCCTAGATTGTTCAGCAAATGATTTGATAGTTAATGCCCACACAAAAACATGCACATGAATTTTATAACAGCTTAATTCATACTCTCTCTCTCTCTCACCCACAAATTGGAAGCAGTGAACTATAAAATCACAAAAAGAAATGGATGAAACCTGAATGAATGTTATTAAGTAAAATAAGCTAGTCTGGAAAAGGTTAAACACTGCAAGCTGATAATTATACCACACTCTGGAAAAGGTCAAACTGTAGAGCAAGTAAAAATTATCAGAGGCTTCTTTCTTTTGCTTCAGAGGAGTTTTATTAGTTTGGATAAGTTATGTCAACACCTTATCCTCTCCTACTTTGACACACAAATCCACTCATTCAGAGTCTTCTTCGCACCAGAGTTCATACACTGTAATGGTATCGTGTGCGTCTGCGGGAACCTCAACATTGGGAGGGCTGAGGTTACTGCAGGTTGCCGCGGCAAGTTTCAGATTCCGCACCCTGGACACAAATTTCACAAGGTCCATCTCGAGCTGGGTTAAGGTAGCGAACATATAGTCCTTGTCTGGGGAGGCCTTTTTCTTTTTCTGTCCCAGAGAGCCAAATGAACCACCCTGACAGGCAGGAGGAGTCTGCACATTACTCTCACCACTCTCTCCTGTCAACTTCACTGTCAGGTACATGAGCACAATGAAGAAAAGCCCGAGTAACACCATCTTAAGCCAGTCCTGGGCATGCTCTGGTTGATTCTGCTGAATTAAACAGTGTCCTCCGCATAGCACCTGACGCTGGAGTTCTTCGGCTGTCTCTCTCAGGGAAGTAAACATTAAGCCGTCCACATAGGTAACGGCCATGGAAAAGCACAGGAACCATTGGACGGACCACATGGTGAGCCGAGAGGAAACAGCTCCTGGTGTGCTGGTCTGCGCTGGCACCTGGAGACTGAGGACCAGCCAAGCTTGGCCCTTGGTGATGTCACAATGGGCCCCGCCCCAGCCAGAACCCACGTGGTCGTTGTGATGACTTCAGGGCAGAGGGTAAGGAGGCTTGTGGGGGTCAATTGGGAGTAGGGCTTAAAGGGAAATGGCGACATTCCCAGAGGGCAATTGAAAAAGAGGACTGACAGAAGAAGAGGGAGTGACAGAATGCCATTTCCATGCCAGTGTATTCTTTCTCAACCTGGTGCTCTCCCGGGAGGGTGGTTCCATCTTCGATTTTCATTATTCCATTTGTTGAATCCAGACCCTGGGCTGAGCAGAGCAGGCCCATGGGCATGTGCCCCTATGGAGCAGAGGGACAAGTGGGAAAGTAAGATATTAAACCAGAGGCCACAAACTAGAAGCCACTGATGTGTTTTGTGTGGCTGCACTGTTCCTAAAAATGACTGTGCTCAGTCGCTGTCGTGTCTGACTCCTTGAGACCCCATGGACAGTAGCCCACCAGCTCCTCAATCCCTGGGATTTCCCAGGCAAGAATATTGGAGTGGGTTGCCATTTCCTTCTCCAGGCATAGAGGCTGTTTTAGGGCAGTGAAACTATTCTGTATGATGTTATGGAAAATACGTGACACTACATATTTGTGAAAATTGGAAGAACCTTACAGCACACCATTAAATCAATGCATGTATATTTTTAAAAACTTTGACATCAAGAATGGAATGCAGAATTTGACTAAAGAATGGAATTATATTACAAATGTATGAAACCACCTCACTAAGATCCCCTGACTTAAGTAACTTTGGAAATGAATGGAGTTTGCAAGACTGAAACTAAAATATAAAAGCAGTGTAATCTAGTTGATAGTGTTGTTTCTCGTAGGGGTACAGGTTAACAATCCTGATATTGTTACACATGCATACTTGAACAGTTATATAGATGGCACATGAACATACATACATATATTTCTTTAACTTCTTAGCTGAAAGGTTTAAGAGAAATGATACTCCCAAAATCTGAAAGAAACAATTATGTAGAATAAGCACAGATCTTGGTTCCCAATACTCTTTTCCAATAAAAGGAACCAGGCTTGTTGGAGAAGTTATTGATTGTAGGGCTCAGAGAGGAAATATAGAAGAGGAGTCTGGGGGAATCTTATTGTATCAAAAAGGAAGTGCTTAAAAAATTTAAAAAAAAATTAAAAAGCCCTGAAGTAACAGGGGTATGTCAAAGCAGACAGGAATGAGCTTCCAATGGCCAAAGCTATAACAAAATGAGCAACGTAACAAATTAGGTAAGTTATCTTTTGGGATTATACCCCAAAGTATAAAATGAATATCTACGGGTCCATACTGATATAAATAAATGATTGAATACATGTGAGAGAATAGACCAATTTCCCATGCAGAAGAATTTCAGATAATTGACTTAGGTAATTGTGCTCTCAAGGAGGTGGAGTGTAACTCCCTATTCCTTAA
This sequence comes from Muntiacus reevesi, assembly GCF_963930625.1. Lineage (NCBI taxonomy): Eukaryota > Metazoa > Chordata > Mammalia > Artiodactyla > Cervidae > Muntiacus > Muntiacus reevesi. The sequence continues at coordinate 134,853,447 of NC_089271.1, forward strand.
GAATGAGTTACACATGGTGACTTCATTCCAAAAAATACAACAATATGGAGAGGGAGAAAAAGAGTAACTTGACAGTGGAATAACCTGACAAATGCTATTTCAGCCAAGTGGTCAAGGTCAACATTACCAGGGATAAGGCATGTAGATTGTATCATGTGGTTAAAAAAAGGACACTCCATCTCAGCAGTCTTCCTCCCCACAAACCCGTGAAGTGAAAGTGAAAATGAAAGTCACTCAGTCATGTCTGACTCTTTGCAACCCCATGGACTATACTGTCCATGATATTCTCTAGGCCAGAATACTGGAGTGGGTAGCCTTCCCTTCTCTGGGGGATCTTCCCAACCGAGGGATCAAACCCAGGTCTCCCCCAATGCAGGTGAATTCTTTACCAGCTGAACCACAAGGAAGACTCCTCCAAAAATCCATAGTCCCAGGCTAATAAGAAAAGCATCAGACAAATCCAAGTTGAGGAACATTTTATAAAATACCTGACTAATACTCCTCAAAACTATCAAGGTTGTGAAAAATAAAGGAAGTCTGAGAAATTGTCACATCCAAGAAGAGCCTAAAGAGACATCTGCTACATACAATGTAGAATCTGGGATGGGTTCCTGGATCAGAAAAAGGACATTGGGTAAAAACTAAGAAAATCTTAATACGAAAATAATCTTAGACATAAAGTAGGCACTCTAGTGTATAACAATATGTGTGATATTTTGGAGCTTTCTGATACAAAGCAGCTATCTTCTCTTTTTTGTTAGTAAAATCATTCTAAGGTTTTTTAAAGTTTATTTTTAAAACATAGAGCAGTGGAGGCAACATTAACATTATTTGCTGATGACAGGAGACTCCAAAGAAAAGTACTCTATGCAGTCACCCTTTACTATCCATGGGTTTTGCATGCAGGGATTCACGAAGTGTGGATTAAAAATATTTATTCAAAAAAGTTCCAGAAATTTCCAAAGATCAAAATTCAAATTTACCACATGCTGTCAACTTTGACATGTCATTTACATTGTATTAGGTATTATAAGTAATCTAGAGATGATTTAAAGTCTATGACAGGATATGTGCAGTGTATATGCAAATACTAAAATGCTATGCTGCTTATTATAAGGGACTTGAACATCTGTGGATTTGGGTATTTGATCTTTGGCGGTGGTGTCTTAGAACCAATCTCCCACAAATATTGAGGGACAGCTGTATTTTAAGGAAATTGAACTAGATGGCTGGATAAAAATAAAAATATACAGAACAGAGTTCCTACACACTAACAACCAATTACATTTATAATGGAAGACACCATTTATAATAGCTAGAAACAGATAAACATTAAGAATATATTTAAGAACAAATATGCAATAGCTATTTGAAGAAAATTCTGAAACCCTACTGAAAAACAAAATGAAATGCACGATAAAATGGAAAGATGTATCTTTTGGGAGTATGAAAAGATTTTATACAGATATCAATTGTCCCCAAATTATTCTGAAGTTATGATGAGATTTCCACAAAAATACTAATATGATTGGTATGAGAAATAAGCTAATTCTATAATATATGTGGAAAAATTAAAATGTTCTAAGAGGCAGGGCACTTCTGAAAAAGAAGATGAATGAGCATGAAGGTTGTCCTTACTAGATTTTAAAGCGTATGGATAGCCTACATGCTTACATAGAGAAGTACTGGTATACGACTAGTACTGGTACATGGTTAGACTTACAGCTCATGAGGTAAGAAGTGAAAGCAGACATCAACTCAAATACACAGACACACAACTTTTGTAGGAATGTGGCACCCCCCAAAATACATGTTGTAAACCTAATGTCCAGTGTGATGATATTAGAAGGTGGGGCCTTAGGGAGATATTTAGGTCATGAGAACGGAGATTAATGCTCTTACAAAGAGAACTCACAGAGCTCCAAAGCTCCTTTTGCCATGTGAGAACACAGTAAGTCCCTTACACAGGAATCTTCAAACTGAAATTTCAAAGATTCGAACTTGCATTCCCATGTCCAGTCACGTAAGTTAATTCACGTATCTGGTGGACATTGTCACATGCTTGCATCCTCTACAAGTGGTTGTGCTTTTGTGTATTTTACAGCACAGTGCTGTATAGAGTACATTAGAACCCTACATTGATTTCTAGCCCAGGATGTCTGAAAGCACGTGTAAAAGAGCAGTATACCCTATGACCCAGCAATCCCACTCCTAGGCATATACCCTGAGGAAACAAAAATTGAAAAAGACACATGTATCCCATTGTTCATTCCAGCACTATTTACAATAGCTAGAATATGGAAGCAACCTAGATGTCCATCAACACATGAATGGATAAAGGAGTTCTGGTGCTTATACACAATGGAATATTACTCAGTCATAAAAAGGAGTCAGTTCCAAAAGTTGAGTCAGTTCTAATAAGGTGGATCAGCTTCCCTTGTGGCTCAGCTGGTAAACAATCTGCCTGCAATACAGGAGGCCTGGGTTCGATTCCTGGGCTGGGAAGATCCCCTGGAGAAAGGAAAGGCTACCTACTCCAGTATTCTGGCCTGGAGAAGTTTCCATGGACTGTATTGTCCATGGGGTCGCAGTGTTGGACACAACTGAGTGAATTTCAATTCACTAATAAGGTGGATGAACCTCGAACCTATTATACAGAGTGAAGTAACTCAGAAAGAGAAAGAGAATTATCATAACCCATATATATGGAATCTAGAGAAATGGTACCGAAGAACTTATTTACAGGGCAGCAGTGGAGAAACAGACATTGAGAACAGACTTATGGACATGGGAAGAGGGGAAGAGAGAGTGAGATATACGGAGTAAAGAGTATACATGGAGATATATATAGAGAGAGACATAGATATAAATATAGATATAGATGATATATGGATATAAATAGTAACATGGAAACTTACATTACCATATGTAAAGTAGCAAGCAACAGGAATTTGCTGTATGGCTCAGGAAACTCAAACAGGGTCTCTGTATCAACCTAGAGAGGAGGGAGATAGGAGGGAGGTTCAAAAAGGAGGGGATATATGTATACCTATGGCTGATTCATGTTGAGGTTTGACAGAAAACAACAAAATTCTGTAAAGCAATTATCCTTCAATAAAAAAATTAATTTTTTAAAAAGCAGCAGTATACAGCCAGTTCTGTTATTTGGGTACTAAGGCTAACTTTGCTGGACTTTTGAACAAATTGGGCTTAAAAGTGAACTCTCAGAATGGAACTTGTTCATACGCAGGAGATGTCCTATAGGAGAGAAGTCTGCAACTCAGAAAAGGACCCTCATCTGGTCATACTACTTCCCTGATCTTATACCTCTAGCCTCCAGAACTGTAAGAAATAAATTTCTGTTACTCACAAGCACCTCTATGCCTGGTATTTTGTTATAGCAGCCCAAATGCACTAAGATACATAGACACACATACTCATTAAGAATATGATAAAGGTAGAAGGTGTCATTTTACACTGGGAGAAGAAAGTTTCTTCAACTAATGTTGATGCATTATGTAGTAACCCTCTGGGGAAAAAAATATAAACTTGAAGAATTATTTTTCTATACCCCATTTTTCACATATTAAGTTCCCTACTTGAAATGTGGTTTATCTATCTTTGATTGCAACGCTCACTTATGCTTCAAAATTCAATTCAAGAACCCCCTCTCTCTCCCCCTTCTCCCTCTTGCTGAGAAACTCATCACAAACGATTAGATGAGATCAATCAAGACAGATATCCATGACAGGGGTCATGGAGGCATAATGGGCCAGAGTGAGATGTTAGAAGTGAAAAAGGGGTGAAGTGGATATCCATGCAGTCAGAGTAGCCTAGTATGGGGAGTCAGAACTCAAATAGGGTGTAGCATGTGTAGCATGAGATGTCAGAATTTGAGTAAGGAAAAAAGGATGTCCATACTAGGACATGGAATGTGCGGTCAGTGCCAAAGTGGGATTAGGAGACATTCACAGAGCAAAGCAGCTTGCTACAAGAGTCCGTTTAGCCCGGAGGATATTAAATAGGAAGCTGGCCAGGCATACAGAGTAAAAGCCTCAGTTCAGAGAAGACGAAATCCACAAGGAGGAGGCAGATTTGTGTAGAAAGTCAGAGGCCAAGCAATGTGAGGAGGGCATCCATGGATGGAGGTGGGCCGGCTCCGAGTGGGCAGTTAGAGACTGAGTGGAACAAGGAGAGTGTCTGCACATGGGGGTGTGCCAGTGCAGAGTATCAGAGCCCAAGCAGGGCGAGGGGGTATGTTTATATAAGGGCTACCTGGAGAGGGTGTCAGAGCCTGGATATGTTGAGAAAGGCATTCACGTGAGTTGGGGACAATCCAGCATTTTGTGATATCAGAGTCTGAGCTATATCAGGAGGATACATACACACACAGGCATGGACACACATGTACACTTCCCACACTATGTCAATGAGAGGAACTGGGAAATAATGAGTACATACAGATCTCATATATTGGATTCTAAATTTCATTTTCCACTAAAAATACTTGAGACTTCTTGGAGAAATTGTTAATTCCATGGATAGGACAGGAAAAGTACAAGGTGAGTCTGGAAATTCTTGTACCAAAAGCATCAGATTTTTCAGAGACTGATGGGGAGATGTCAAAAGGACACAGATCCAGGCTTAAGTAGTTTCCCACTGTCTGAGGCTGGAACAATGTGAACTTCAAAGTAACTAACAATAGTGACAGATCTTGATTCAATTAGTAAAATAAGAGAGCCTTAATCAAATAGACACAAATAAATGAATACATCTAACTTTAGTGAGGCATAAAATAAGAGACACGTGCACTCCAATGTTCATTGCAGCACTGTTTATAGTAGCCAGGACATGGAAGCAACCTAGATGCCCATCAGCAGATGAATGGATAAGGAAGCTGTGGTACATATACACTATGGAATATTACTCAGCTGTTAAAAAGAATTCATTTGAATCAGTTCTAATGAGATGGATGAAACTGGAGCCCATTATACAGAGTGAAGTAAGCCAGAAAGATAAAGAACATTACAGCATACTAACACATATATATATATATAATTTAGAAAAATGGTAACGATAACCCTATATGCAAAACAGAAAAAGAGACACAGAAAATACAGAACAGACTTTTGAACTCTGTGGGAGAAGGTGAGGATGCGATATTTTGAAATTACAGCATGTATATTATCTATGGTGAAACAGATCACCAGCCCAGGTGGGATACATGAGACAAGTGCTCAGGCCTGGTGCACTGGGAGGACCCAGAGGAGTCGGGTGGAGAGGGAGGTGGGAGGGGGGATCGGGATGGGGAATACGTGTAACTCTATGGCTGATTCATGTCAATGTATGACAAAACCCACTGAAATATTGTGAAGTAATTAGCCTCCAACTAATAAAAAAAATTAAAAAAAAATACTTTAAAATACAAAAAATTTTTAAAATATAAGATAGGGGAGAGTAACTTGACAGTGGAAAATATTGTCAGCAACCACTTTAATCAAGTGACCCAAGTGAATATCATCAATATTGGGACACACTGAAATCATGAACCACCTGATAGAATGAGATTATATGAACACAGTATCACTTCTGTCATTTTCCTGTCAAAGATGCAAAACATGAAATTTGTCATGAGCAAATACTGGATGGAGCAAAATTGCGGAGAATTCTACAAAATAACTGACCTCTAGTTTTGTCATCAGAGTAATACTGCCTCAAAGAATGAGTTGGGAAATGTTTCTTTCCACTTCTATGGACACATTTAGAATGTATGTGTGGAGAATTAGCATGATTTTTTGGTTTAAATATTTGGCAGAGTTCAGCAGCAAGGCTATCGGGATCTAGGTAGGGTAAGGGGGGACTTTTGTGAGGTGGGCTGGGCAAAAAGTTTAAAAATGACTAATTCTATCTCTTGCTATTCAGATTTTCATTTTCTTCTTGAGTCAATTTCAGTCATTTGTGTATTTTCAGAAATTTGTCCATTTCATCTAAATTTTCTAACTAGCATCATGGTATTCCTTTACAATTATATTTATTTCTCTAAAGTTCGTAGCAATTTTTCCTTTTTATTCTTAATTTTAGTAATTTGAGTCTTCTTCCTCCCTTGATCAAAATCGCTAAAGTTGTGTCAATTTATTGACCTTTCTCAGAGAAGGCAATGGCACCCTGCCCCAGTACTCTTTTGCCTGGAAAATCCTATGGATGGAGGAGCCTGGTAGGCTGGAGTCCATTCGGTCCCGAAGAGTCGGACACGACTGAACGACTTCACTTTCACTTTTCACTTTCATGTACTGGAGAAGGAAATGGCAATCCACTCCAGTGTTCTTGCCTGGAGAATCCCAGGGACCGGGGAGCCAAGTGGGCTGCCGTCTATGGAGTCGCACAGAGTCGGACACGACTGAAGCGACTTAGCAGCAGCAGCAGCAGCAGCATTAACCTTTCTAAATAACCAAATTTTAATTTGTTGAGTATCTCTGTGGTTTTCCTATTCTCTATTCCATTAATTTTGTTCTAGAATTAATTGTTTACTATGACTGCCTATTTGAGTTTAGTTTGCTACATCCCCTCACATAGGTGTGGTGTGTTTTCTCTTTCATTCTTCTCAAAGTAAAGTTGATCCTTGAACAACAGACATATGAACTGTGTAGGTCCATTTATACAAAGATTTTTTTTCAACAGTAAACTCTACAGCACTCCACCATCTGCAGCTGGTTGAATCTGCAGAGGTGAAATCACGGATTTGGAAGAACCACATAGAGGGCCAACTACAAGTTACATATGGATTTTTGACTGCAGAAAAGGTGGTTGCCCTAAATCCCGCACTGTTGAAGAGCCAAATGTATTTCTACTTTCTCTTGTGATTCTTTCTTTGACCCTTTGATTATTTAGGAGTATGCTGTTTAACTTCCACATATTTGTCTGTTTCTCAAGATGTTTTGTTTTCCAATTTTATTATATTCAGAGGATGGATTTGATATGGTTTGAGCCCTTTAATATTTATTTAGGTTTGTCTTATGTCCTAGAATATAGGGTATTCTAGAGAATATTCCCTGCACCCTTAAGAAGAATGCATATCCTGTATTGGATAAATTGCTCTATAGATATCTGTTAGGTCCATCTGGTTTCTATTCTCGTTCAAGATATCTATTTCATTGTTGATCTTCTGCTAATCTTTCTATCCATTATTGAAAGTGGATTAGTAAAGTATAGCAATTATTGTTGAATTGTCTATTTCTTTCTTCAATTCTATCAGTTTTTTTTTCCTCCATGCATTTTTCTGTTGTTTTGTTAGGTGCATATATAATTATTATGTCTTCCTAATAGAGTCCCCTTTTTATCATTATGAAATGTCCTTCTTTACCCCTAGTATCTTTTTTTAATAAAAATCTTTTTTTTCCTTAGTACAGTATACCCAATTCTCTCTTTGGTTGATGTTTGCATTATATGTGTTTTTCTGTCATTTCATTTAAAATGTATACCTTTGACTCTGAATTATGCCTCCTGTAGAGAGCATATAGTTTTATCTTTGTTTTTTATCTAGTCTCAGAATATTTGCTTTTTGATTAGATTGTTCAATTCATTCATAATTTACATAATTATTCAGTTCAGTTCAGTTAATTAGTTGTGTCTGATCTTTGAAACCCCATAGACTGCAGCACTCCAGGCTTCCCTGTCCATCACCAACTCCCAGAGCTTGCTAAAACTCATGGCCATTGAGTCAGTGATGCCATCCAACCATTTCATCCTCTGTCATCCCCTTATCCTCCCTCCTTCAATCTTTCCCAGCATCTGGGTCTTTTTCAATGAGTCAGTTCTTCGCATCAGGTGGCCAAAGTATTGGAGTTTCAGCTTCGGCATCAGCCCTTCCAGTGAATATTCAGGACTGATTTCCTCTAGGATTGACTGGTTTGATCTCCTTGCAGTCCAAGGGACTCTCAAAAGTCTTCTCCAGCACCACATTTAAGATCATCAATTCTTGGGCATTCAGTTTTCTTTATAGTCCAATTCTCACATCCATACATGACTACTGGAAAAACCATAGCTTTGACTGGGCGTTTGTTGGCAAAGTAATGTCTCTACTTTTTAATATGCTGCCTAGGTTGGACATAGCTTTTCTTCCAAGGAGCAAGTGTCTTTTAATTTCATAGATGCAGTCACCATCTGCAGTGATGTTGGAGCAAAAATAATAATAATAATAATAATAAAGTCTCTCACTGTTTCTATTGTTTCCCCATCTATTTGTCATGAAGTCATGGGACCGGATGTCATGATCTTAGTTTTCTGAATGTTGAATTTTAAGCCAGCTTTTCCACTCTTCTCTTTCATTTTCATCAAGAGGCTCTGTAGTTCATCTTCGCTTTCTGCCATAAGGGTGGTGTCACCTGTGTGTCTGAGGTTATTGATATTTCTCCTGGCAATCTTGATTCCAGCTTGCGCTTCATCCAGCCTAGCATTTTGCATCATTATTAATATGATCAAATTTATGACTATTTTATTTTTTTCAAAATTCATGTTTTTTTGTCCTTCTTTTTATCTTTATTGCCTTCATTTGTAAATGAAATTTTTCAGTTTAGCATTTGGCTTGCCTTAGTGATATAGTTTAAGTTTTATTTTCTTAGTGACTACACTGGGACTTTCTGTATTCATATTAACTTATTAGCTCTACTTTATATTTTTACTAACTTAATGACAGAATAATCATCAACAGAGTCACCCAGCATAAATCAAGTGGTATGGGGTTCTAAAATCATTACCTGTGGACCCCTCAGTCTTTGGGGGCACTGGCCCTGATTAAAACTCTTCAAGAAATGGGCATAGAAGGAACCTACCTCAACATAGTAGAGGCCACATATATTAGGCCCATAGCAAATATTATTCTCAAAGGTGAAAAACTGAAAGCATTCCGCCTAAGATCAGAAACAAGACAATGGTGTCCACTTTCACCACTATTATTCAGACTAGTTTTTGAAGTCCTAGCTACAACAGTCAGAGAAGAAAAAGAAAGAAAAGGAATCCAGATCAGTAAAGAAGTATAGCACTCACTGTTTGCAGATGATGGGATGCTGTACATAGAAAACCATGATACTATCAGAAAATTACTAGAGCTAATCAGTGAATTTAGCAAAGTCACAGGATACAAAATCAATATATAGAAGTCATTTGCATTGCTATATACTAATAATGAAAAATCAGAAAGAGAAATTAAGGAATCAATTCCATTCACCACTGCAACAAAAAGAATAAAACATCTAGGAACAAACTTACCTAAGGAGATAAAAGAACTGTATACAGAAAATTATAATTTGATGAAAGACATCAAAGATGACATAAACAGATGGAGAGATATTCCAGGTTCCTGGGTAGGAAAAATCAATATTGTGAAAATGACTATAGTACCAAATGCAATTTACAGATTCAGTGCAGTTCAGTTCAGTTGCTCAGTTGTGTCCGACTCTTTGTGACCCCACGAATCGCAGCATACCAGGCCTCCCTGTCCATCACCAACTCCTGGAGTCTACCCAAACCCATGTCTATCGAGTCGGTGATGCCATCCAGCCATCTCATCCTCTGTCGTCCCCTTGTCCTCCTGACCCCAATCCTTCCCAGCATTAGGGTCTTTTCCAATGAGTCAACTCTTCGCATGAGGTGGCCAAAGTATTGGAGTTTCAGCTTCAATGTGATCCCAATCAAATTACTAATGGTGTTTTTCATAGAACTAGAACAAAAAATGTCACAGTTCATATGGAAACACAAAAGATCCTGAATAGGCCAAGTAATCTTGAGAAACAAGACTGTAGCTGGAGGAATCAACTTACCTGATTTCAGGTTATACTACAAAGTTATATTCAAGACAATACGTTACAGGCAAAAAAACAGAAGTGTAGGCCAATGGAACAAGACAGAAAGCCCAGAGAAAAACCCACACACATGGACACCTTATCTTTGACTTAGGAGGCAAGAAAATACAGTGGGAACAAGACATCACTTTCAATAAGGGGTGTTGGAAGAACTGCACAACTAAGTGCAAAAGAATGAAATTAGAACACTTCCTAACATCATACACAAAGATAAACTCAAAATGGACTACCAAAATGTAAGACCAGAAACTATAAAACTCTTGGAAGAAAACATAGGCAGAACACTGTATGACATAAATCATAGTAAGATCCTCTATGACAAACCTCCCAGAATAAAGGAAATAAAAACAAAAATAAATAAGTGGGCACTATTTAAATTTAAAAGTTTTTACATAGCAAATGAAACTATAAACAAAGTGAAAAGACCACCCTCAGAATGGGAGAAAATAATAGCAACTGAAACCACTGACAAAGTATTAATTTCCAAAACAGAAACAGCTCATACAAGTCAATTCCAGAGAAACAACCAACCCAGTCGAAAAGTGGGAAAAAGTCCTAAACAGATATTTCTCTAAAGAAGACATACAGATGACTAATAAGCACATGAAGAGATGCTCGCTATCACTCATTTTTAGAGTGTTCGTCGCTCAGTTGTGTCCAACTCTTTGCAGCCTCATGGACTGCAGCCTGTCAGGTTCCTCTGTCCATGGAATTTTCCAGGCAAGAATACTGGAGTGGGTTGCCATTTCCTTCTCCAGGGGATCTTCGCGACCCAGGGACTGAACCCAGGTCTCCCGCACTGCAGGAAGACTCTCTGAGGCACCAGGGAAGCTCATTATTAGAGAAATGCAAATCAAAACTACAATGTGATATCATCTCACACCAGACAAAATGGGCATCATCAAACAATCCAAAAACAACAAGTGCTGGAGAGGGTGTGGAGAAAAGGGAACCCTCCTACACCGCTGGTGGGAATGTAAATTGATACAGCCAGTAGGGAAGATAGTATGGTGATTACAAAAAAAAAAAAAAAAAAAAACAACTAGGACTAAAGCCAACATAAGACCCAGCAATCACACTATTAGGCATATACCCTTCGAAAACCAAAGCCAAAAAAGACACACGTACCCCAGTGTTCATTGCGGCACTATTTACAGTAGCCAAGACATGGAAGCAAGCTAGATGTCCATCGACAGAGGAATGGACAGAGAAGCTATGGTGCATATATACAATGGAATGCTACTCAGCCATAGAAAAAAAGGAATGTCTTTGAGTCAGTTCTAAGGAGGTGGATGAACCCAGAGCCTATTATACAGAGTGAAGTAAGTTAGAATGAGAAAAACAAACACCGTGTATTAATGCATATATAAGGAATCAAGAAGGATGTTACTGATAAACCTGTTTGCAGAGCAGCAATGGAGACATAGACATAGAGAACAGACTTATGCACACGGGTAGGGGAAAAGAGGGAGTGGGTGAGACAAATGGAGAGAGTAGCATGGATGCATATACACTAACATATGTAAATAGATAGCCAATGGGAATTTGCTGTATGACTCAGGGAACTCAAATGGGGGCTCTGTAATAACCTAGAGGGGTGGGAATGAGCAGAAAGTGGGAGGCATTAAAGAGGGAGGAGACATATGTACACCTACACCTACAGTTAATTCCAGTTGATGTATGACAGAAATCAAATCAATACTGTAAATAATAGTCAATCAATGAAAAATAAATATGTTTTTCAAATATAAAAAAAAAGGTTATTTGGAAATTATCTAGAATGTCACACTTGAGAGGAAAAAAAAAAAAACAATATGCCGTCTATTGCCTTCCAGGTCTGTTCTCTTCATTTTTAAAATGTATGAGATAGGGGAGTTAATTATCTGTTATTTGGACCAGGAACTGTTCTCTGTGATGTGTGCATGCTGACATGACACCCCATGGTCTTTCACGCACTTAGGAGACACTGGGTTCAATCCATACACAGATCCATACACAGTAAAGTTTCCTGTGGATGGACATGCTGATCTGCCTTTTGATCCAGAGTACACTAGAGACTGCAATGTATTCCAGATTGGGGGTCAGATACAACACGTCTCTGTTCCTCTCTGGCCTGGGCACCAATCTGACTCAGCACTTGCTAGGGAGGTGACTGGGCAAATTCATTCACCTGTTTACCGCCTCATGTTTCTGCTTCCTTAGCTGCCAAAACGGATGATAGTATTAAAAATGCTTACCTCATAGTGTTGTGATGAATACTCAAAGACTTTATTATATGTGTAAATATGGAGAGCTAACCATGGTTCAGAAGGGTGAGCTTATTTTCTTGCCTCTCTTCACTTCCTTTTTCTGCTTGTACTCACTACCCCTGTCCTTGCCCCCATCCTTTTCCCTTCCCACCCCAACTCTGCTCTCTAGCACCTGTGCCCCATTCTCAGACTCTCCATCCAAAACCATGGATGACAATCTCCTCATAATTTACCTCAGAAAATATCAATACCATCACCCTTGGATTAAAAATAATGAATATGAGCAGAAGAAATAAGAAACAGACTAACATTGGCAATGTGAAAACTATGCAAGAAATAAAGCATAACTGATGAAACTTTAACTACTAATATTTCATATCTTGATCAGATTCAGATTATCAGAATTTGATACAGGAAAATTAGACTCGATAAAAAGAATGACCCCCCCCCCAAAAATAGCTGTGTGATGAGGTTTCTCGGCCTTTAAATTTCCCTCTATAAGGTTTTTAAAACTTTATATACTCATATTCTATAACTGTCCAGTGATCACTTATTTCCTGTCACTATACAGATCATATGAAGGTGTCATTAGACTTGTAATTTCATAGAGAATATGCACTAAGCTTTTCCATACGAGCACATGATGAAACCTCAGTGTTGCATTTAGACTTCATGATATCCTCACAAAAAGAGGCAAATATTCATTATGATAAAAAAAAAAAAAAACCTTCCCCCAGGCCTCATACACTCCGTTCTTAAGACCCTGAAGAGCTGAAGTGATATTGCAAAGTCCATGTGGTGAGTCAAGGTGGTCTTGACACTGTGTCCGTGGAACACTATCCAGGGAAAGGTGGAACAGAAATAATATTAACCACAGTAATGACAACAACTAAAATTGACTGGGAACATACCATATGGCACATAGTGTTCTGAAAATTTCCCATGTCTTAACATGGTTAGTGTTCTACACTGCCCCAGGAAGTAGTTAAATTTACTCCAAGCTAGTATTTCTATGTGGCTAATAGAGGAACAAGGCACAGAGATGCTATGTAACTTTCTCAGTATCGCCCAGCAGTAAGGGAGCCACGGGTCTGGAGGCATTGTGGAAAACTCAGTGTGCTCTGCATTTATTTTGTCAAGGGTAAGATCCAACAGCTATGGCAAAATATGTAGAATAACAGCTACCACATAACACAAATAGATCTTACATCAAAGAAATGCACACTAAATAGAAATCTGATTTCTTCAGAAATCTTTCTGATAGAGGCTTGGCAAGACTGGATTTAGGATGTTTTGTAGAAATGATGGTCTGAGAGCCTCTTCAGCACAGCAGACAGCATGTCAGTGAGTCTCCTAGACTGCGGGTCTTGGGTTTGTGCATCAGAGAAGGCAGGAAACCCCTGTCACCTACACATGTTCCCAATGGAGACAGAGCCTGGCAGGAGGCAAAATAAGACCATTCCTCTGCTCTCATAGTGCCTAGACAAGTTTTCTGTGTCAATCAAAACTGAGGAATTCTTAAAAAAAAAAAAAAATGCAGCTCACTGCAGCTACAATAGTGCCCTAGAATCTGTTGTTTTTCACTATGCTTGGGAAACTCTCAGGAACTTTATTAAACCTCTTTAGTAGTGAAACTGTCAGCAAAATAAGGGAAATAGTGATCAGAACAGATATGAGAAAAATAAATAGAAATGATCAACAAAACCCAAAACTGATTCTTTCAAAAGATCAATACAAATTCATAAACTGCTACTCATATAGACCAAAAAAAAGCAAGATATCTAAAGACAACACCTCCCAATATTGGGAGTAAAATAGATTTCAGATCCCACAGAAATTAAAAGGATTTTGTGAATAATTCTACATAACTACATCTGGCAATTTTTGTGAAAGAAAGGAACTAACTAACTAACTAAGTTCAGCCAAAAAAGAAATAGATAATCTATTTAAAAACCGAGCTTGTAGTTGAAAAATTTACAGAAATCTCCAGGTCCAGGTGGTATACCTGGCACAAAAGAGAAAGGAGGGAAAAAATGGGTAGGGTCAGAGAAAAGGTGACTATATTCTCATACAATCAGTTACTCAAGGTAAAATGGGCCAAATCCAAGCAATGTGATGAAGCCATTGGTTTTTATTTTCTCGTTGTCCTCCAGCTTCCCCTTCCTGCCTCCCTCCTTTGCCCCAGTTGCTTTCTCCTTCTTAAGTCCTGCCCTCCATCAAGAGTAGAAACATTATGAGGCACAATTCCCACATTATAACTGATATCCGCTAGTTGACTGACATTCAGCATGGATGCTGTCATCCCTGCAGCTGGTACATTCAAGCTCTCTGTCTCTCATCATGGACCAGAAAGTTTAACTCCTAATTTCAGGTATAGCTAGGAGAGAAGGTGCAGGGCACATGTTGCAGCCTTGAGTCCTTCATCTGTGAAATGCGGATGACCACAAATTGTGGGAGAAGCAGAGACAGCAGCACCAGACCCTTTTCAATGAGTGCTAAACCCACTGAAACATGCCAAACCCAGAGCATCACAGAACTCCTTGACATTCAGAAGCACAAGTAGATTTCCCTGCCAGGACTGTTGCATTTATGTTCCTTCTGCCAGGAATGCTCTTCCCTTAGGTAAGCCCATGGCCTGCTCCCTCACTTCCTCCATATCTCTCCTTAATTGCCATCTTTCAGGGAGACTTTCCTTCATTATCCTGAATAAAATAATAACATCATACCTATACATACCCTTTCCCCTGATCTAGCATTATCTTTCTTCATAGTGCCTGCCTCCCTTGATTTACTTACTGACTACCAGGTCTATGAAACGAGAGACTTGGTCCATTTTGTCCAGTCACAAACTCCTCAAAGAGTGCTCTGGTATGTGACAGGTGCTCAGAAAACATTTGCTGAAGGATAGTCGGGAGCCAGACCCTTTACACACACTGCTAACATGCAGAGGTACCCTCCAAGGCGGACACTGGCCCCACTGTATTAATTATCATACATACTGAGATTCCAGGAGATGAGTGACACGCTCAACAACACACAGCATGTCAGGTTCCAGGCTTCAGAATCACATCTGCCAGCTTCCAACTCCTCCGTTCCTGGACAGAGACCTTACAGCCAAGAACACAAGAGGCTTTATTTCTAACACAATGACTCCAAATAGCTCAGGTAGATACCCAGAGACACAAAAAACAGGTCACTGAGTATTTGCACAGAGAGCTCACAACTCGAGTCTCAGATCCTCAAACACGACAGAAAACAAACGCACTGCGACAAAGAGCCTCAAAACAGACCAAGGTCTTCAAGACAGAAACAAATGAGAATTGCACAGATACTTCACATCACGGAGACTGACTTCCGAACCACTCCGGACACTTACTAACCTAATACAGAAACCCCTATGCAGAAAGATAGAACTTTGAGTAACTCAGTACATCATACAACCTTAAGATAAAACTCCCCAGACAAATGGAAAATCTGCACCCTGTGCACAGACCCCAAGCAGCTGACAGTTTACACCTTAAGACAAATCCCTCCTCAAAGCAGCTCAGAGCCATCGCAACTTGGGACCCAGAATCAAAAGCTCAGAGATCTCACATTCTGGGCCACAGACGCCTACACAGAGATCTCGCACCCAGGGACTCAAATGAGCGAAAGCTCCAAAAATGCACATCCCGGCATACAGGCACACATATCCTAGAGGCTTTGGACTATGACTCGCAAAATCCACTCAGATCAAATATCCCATCACCCACAATCCTAGCCAATGTCTCGGAGAGATCAAATGCACCCCAAACAGCATTTGTGATGTCATATGTAGCCATACACAACCCCAAGCTCCCTGACACAGGTTACTCTCCAGGGAGAGACGCGAAACAAGCCCAGAGACCTCTCCCTGGTCATGAATTACATGCATCTGTGCGACTTACTACACGTTGCCTTATGATCCAGACTGAGTGAGAGCTAAGTAAGACTGAAACACCGTCACCCTGCACAGCCACTGACTGTGCCGAACCTCGCCACTAACCAAGGCAGCTATTCAACCCCTTCGGGAAAAGCGGTAAAACTCAAAGAAAAACTGCACACTCTGAAAAGCCGCGCAGGCGAACGCAGGGGCACCGGTATACACACGCCTCTCGCCCGGATTTCTAGCTCTGCGAGCTCAGTGCCTGTCTAAGACAGGCAGCCAATTGGGAACTCAGCAGGAGAGTAAGGAAGGCGGGAGTAGCTGGACTTCCGCGTGTACTCGCGCCCCGGAAGAGCTAATTCCCGTAATCTCCCGGTCGCCGCACCCCCAAAGCGGCAGCCAATCTCTCGCTCTGTAGCTATCCCCACCTTGGATGTGACCATGTATAAAAGAAGAGGTGGAGTTGGAAAAGAGACTAAGATGCAGGTTAATATCGGTGTCCACTCGAATTCAAATGAGGCCGGAAGACGGAGTGGAGCGAATGCGGTTGGATCCAGTGGCGCCATGAGCGCCTCCGCTGGGAACTGTGGTCGAGGCCGGACGCGCTGTCAGGGCACCCTCTGTGTTGTCACAGGCACTCCCCCAATGGTACCTTCCAGAGTGGGTGGTTCCAACGCTACCCCTCAGTGGTACATCCCAGGAGAGAACTGTTTCATCTCGGGCGCCCCTTGGTGGTGAGATTGAGGAACAACAAACGTAGATACCCTTAGCATCCCAGGATGATAAGCAAAGGAAGGAAAGACAAAGTCAGGAGGAAAACGTGATGGCCACACTCTTGGACTCAGAGAAAAGTCTTCATAAACTGAAGATTACTCCTCTGTGGTGGCCACTATTGTAACAGGAAGCATTCTTGGAATTTTCTCTGTGCTGGGCATTGGCATTGTTGCTTGTTTGTGCTTTCCTATTTAATACAGAATAGGTCTCATGGGGAAAGCTAGCCGCAGTCCCCCAACTGGCAGTGTTGTAGCCACGATTTCCAGGAAACAAACTCACTCAGAAGGACAATGCAGATAGTGGAGTGCAGTTTATTACACCGGCAGGCCCAAGGCAGAGTCTCCTCTTAGCCCCTTGTGAAAACCTTATATACCCTAAATGTATGTGCTCAAACCCACCTTCCCAAATTCTCTGAAACTAGTCTGAACAAAGGAAAAGAAAAATACAATCAAAGTTAACCTGTGATTCGTTTGCCTTAAACCCATGATTCGTGTGCCTTAAGCCTAGGTAGTTCAGTGGACAATTATCAATAGGCCTGCGGTCATATCCCAATAAGCATGATAGAATTTATGTTTCTATTTGGTTACACAGATAATTAGGGTGTTCTTTTAGGTGACAGATAGTCTAGGTACGAGCCCTGGGGCTCTTCCATCCAAGGGGGTCTAGTTTTCCAGTTGGTATGGTGTTTCCATAGACACTGGGCATATAGTTCAAAGCCGACAGTCTAGCCCAAGATGGAGTAATGCTTTCAAGATGGAGCCTGTTCTGTCTGTTTCCTCCTTCAGCAGGAGAGATAAAGCTTCGGAGAACGGGATCCGAAGGCCTGGTGTGGGGACAGCCTCTGTCACTGACTGCAAGTGATATGTGAAAGGATAACAGGACTTTCCATTCTGTTAGGAAAGGGGTCATCTCCAAGGGCACCCAAGGACACCATGTAGGTGAGATAACGACCACAGTTTTGTCATCATCTTGTCATCCCTGAATATGTTCCCTAGCAGAATCCTCAGCCTGTCTCGCTGTGCCTCTCTCAACAAGTTTAAAGTTATTCATTCTGTCATTCATTCATTGTCTCCAAAGTATGTGTCAAGCACAACTATGAGTGTTAGGAAGGAGAAAATCTTGCCCTCATGGAACTTACATTCTGTTGGGATCATACAGCCCCAAAGTCTAAGTAATTTTTCAGGTGTTTGTAACTGCTGTGATGAAAATTAAATCAGGATAGTGAAATAGAGAGAGGAGAACATGTCTAGAAAGACTGGTCAGGGAAATTCTTTCTAAGATTGTGACATTTGAGCAAAAGCCTGAAGGAGATGCCTAGCTAGGAGAAAAGTACCTCAGATGGAGATAATGACCAGTGGAAAAACTGGGGAGTGGATATCAGTGTCATGTGTGTGAAAACAATGAGGAGGCTGATGTGACTATCACAGCATGATGGAGGGAGATCCAGGAGATCTGATGAGAGAGGTAAAGAGGGGCAGGTCCCATAGGGTCTACTGGCCATGGGGAGGACTTGAGCCCCAGGAGGGTTCTTACAATGAGAAGCCCCATGCTTTCTTCAGAGGCCCAGATCACACAGTGATTGTTGAGGAACTCCTGGTTTACCCCCAAGAAAACCATAGGCCCTCTGAAGCTGAGTGTGCCTTTCCTCGAATCCCCCACTCTCAAGGGGAATCCCCCCTGCTGCTCCCAGTGAACATCCATGTCAGTTGATGATACCCTCAAGAGAGACAGAACAAGGACCCTCATGGTGTGAGTGAGGTCACATTCAGTCTTGCAAAGGTAAAGAGGGACTAGGTAACAGGCACGGAGTTGTCAGGGAGAAAGACAAAGCTAGAGCATTAGACAGGAGCAGAGAGACTATTTCTGGAGGCAAAGTGTCCCCACTTAGTTATGCACCCACCTATGGGCCCCGACGGAGAAGGCAATGGCACCCCACTCCAGTACTCTTGCCTGGAAAATCCCATGGACGGAGGAGCCTGGTAGGCTGCAGTCCATGGGGTCGCGAACAGTCGGACATGACTGAGCGACTTCATTTTCACTTTTCACTTTTATGCGTTGGAGAAGGAAATGGCAACCCACTCCAGTGTTCTCGCCTGGAGAATACCAGGGATGGGGTCGCACAGAGTCGGACACGACTGGAGTGACTTAGCAGTAGCAGCAGCAGCATGGGCCCCCAGCCCTGCTACTTGATGAGGTACCTGTCTCTACAGGAGGAAAGCGGTCCCTCTCCAGGGACCACCTCTAGGGAATGCCTCAGTTGCCCATGGCCTGAGTCATGTTCCTTTGACACACATCAGGGGCCTCTGCCCTTCAAGACAAGGACATGTTCCAGTCATGGGGAAACTCATGCTGCACACAGGGTCCCTCACAACCTGTCCTTTCCAAACTGCCCTCCTGCTGACCTCAATGCCAAATGAATCCTTTAATGGGGGAAAGAGAAGCAGGGATCTCTGCATTTGTGGGGGAGCCTCATTCAAATTGGTGAATGTGAGGTTCCCCCCCCCCCCAGGTTGGAGGCTCACCCCTGGACTTTCAGCACCACCTCCCAGGGAATGAGAAGGTCACATTCCATATATCCAGTAATGAGCTGGGTGTGTGATGGGGAGACACAGAGACCTATCCTGACACTGCATCAGTCACAGGGTCCTTCTGGCCCTGTGCAAACGCCCCCCTCCGCCACTACCTGGCCAGGGTTGTGCTGAGTCTTCCCTGCCTCCTCAAAGGAGCCCAAGCTTACATCCAATTTCTCCCCTCCTCATGTGTTGAGACCTTCCATCTGCACTGGGCTCGAGGTTGGGCTCCCATCTGCAAACGGTGCCGTCCTTGTTGTGGTCCGGCAGATTAATTGAGTGAGTGTGTGAACACAATTTTGGTCACAGGGCCCCTATCAAGGGTGGTAGTTATGTCAGCAAGTTTTGTTTTTGTCAGGCGAGTGTATGCTCCTCGGTTTTTGTCTCGTCACAACAAAGATTTGAAGTGACAGACATTAAAGCCCCCCTCAGCATGTTACAGCTCTCGGGTCTTGCACAGACCGTGTTATAACTCTCAGGTCTCGAATGGACTGTGTTATAGCTCTTAAATCAGTGTTACAGCTCAGTGTTACAGCTCTTTTTCATTTATACAATAGCAGGAAAATCCATCTTCGAGGCGTGAGCGCACGTCGATCCAAAGATGTGAAGAGAAGAGAGCCCCATCACGCGGGAGAGAGAGCGAGAAGAGAGCTTTGGCCCCTCTTTTTATATGTTTTCCTCTCCCTGGGCCTGTCCTATGTAAAATGGGCCAGCCAAGAGTGCTGTTTGTTTTACCTGAGGTTCTCACTCCAACCCTCAGACCTTCCTTTGTTCTATTTTCGCAGGCTTTTCCCTTCCAGGTCTTTTAGCCATCGCCATTCTGGACTCCCTTTCCCTATTATAAGTACCTAACATTTTCATCAGGATTATTACCATGAGCTCCTGGGAACCGCACATCACTTACTCTCCCTGAGGATGGGGCCCCAAGTTTTTATCTCTGTAGGGAGGCATGGTAGAAATCATAGCAATTGTGAAATCACAGGTCTACTTCTAAGACCCATGAGAGTGGGATCCATCCAGCCTTCCTCTCAAGAACACTCTCATTTGCAGATACATGAACAGTTCAGAGGCACAACACACTGGACAAGGACCTCCCACCCCACCCCCACCCACAGATAGTTCAGAGACTCCATCCTGGGACAGAGATCCACAAATAGTTCAGAGCCTGCTCATCCTGGACACCAAGCCCAAACAGCTCAAATATGTCACACCTGAGGACACAGACCCAAAGCACTTTAGAAATTCCCACTGTGGCCTCTAATGAATTAGGATCCCTAAGACAAACAGCATTGCTCACAGCCAGTTTTATGGGGTTAAGTTGTAACCTCTGGTTGTTGAATGATACTGCATTCTGAAGGAATTCAGAGTGAAAAACAGGATGAGGCACATGATGATTTGGACAAGCTGGCCTTTATTTAGTTACACGGATACCTCAGGAAAAGGTTCAGGGACCCCAGATTCTTACATCTTCCCAAACACAGAAAAGCATGAAAAGCATTAACTTGTTATATCTGATATCTGTGTTTCACAGTAATTTTTACCAATGTTAGTGCTCGATTGCACGTATTTCCTAGCCAAAATCATGTTGACTTCTCTGCTACCTCCTCAGAGCAGTTTCCTCAGAGCTAACAGAGTAGCTGTGTCCTGGGATCTAGTCCCCAGAAGACCCTGGATCCAACTTAAACTCACAACACTTCTACTGTATGTTTTTCTTTAAATAGACACTACTCAAGCTAACAGGTCCCCTTTAGCTCGGAGGCCTCATGCCCCTCCCCACAGGGCCCACAGGCTGCACCCTGGGACACAGAGCCCCAAATCTTTCTGTCTGGGCTTCTGTGTGGGCAGAAGTAGTGAGGCTCTGTTACGTCAACCCCAAAGGAGAGAGGCCACCAGTCTTGCAATCCCTGCAGTCTGCATTCACCAGCATGTCATTCTGAGGAAGGCAGGTTCATTCCAGGAGTTTGGTGTGCCTTAAGCTTAGGGGTTCTGAAACTGATTTTCCATGTCTGGGTCCTGGCTTAGGCCCTAACCCTCCCCCATCCCTGGTCACCTCTGGTCATGGTAACTTGTATCCTGCCCCATGGGTGGTTCAGAGTGAATCCCAGATCCACAGAAGAAGCCCCGGGGACCTGGTCATCTCTATCTCAGCACCCACTGTGGGCTACTGAATTCTGGAGATAGGATAGGTTTCCCCCTCACTGTTCCTTTGACAACTACCTTACATCCCTCTAATCATCTGCCATTTTCCAAAGTCCCTCTCCAGGTGACAGCTGCCACAACTCCTCTCTTTCCCCAAATTCCCACCCCCCCCATCTTCCAAGAGGCTTCCCCTCCACCTCAGGGGTCTCTTTAGCCCCTCCCCCAGCCCTACTCCCAGGGCCTCATTTACACCCTCACTCCAATTGAGGCCTCTCACCCAGCACCCCGACTGCCTCAGAGGATCCCCTGAGGACCCTGTCTACTCCTTGAATTATTAGAACACCTCTCTCCTGCCCACACACAGAGGTCTGTCATAAAGTCCTGTTAAGGGGGGAATTAAAAATCTCTACAGAATCCAGAGAAAATCCAGACTCAGACCAGGAGTCCAGGGCACTTCACTCAGGGCTGGTGGGAAAGTGAGAGGGTTTCTGAGAGAAAGAGCTAGACTGAAGGTTCCACAGGTGTGACAGGGTTTCCCTCAAGGGGCCTAGTGAGGAAGAAGTGAGATGGCATCTTAGAAGTGCTTAGGACACTGCAATTCAGAAGAATGATTACCTGAAACTCAGAGCCCCACCCACGGATGCAAGCTGACTCCTAGAGTGACCTCACTAAAGCAGCCACTGATTGGGGAAGCGTCTCCAGCTTGTTGACTAGGCAGCAAACACTCCTGGAGAAGGGGTTCCACCGGTCCTTCAGTGCTCAGGCCCCTACTGCAAGCTCTTGCTCATCAGCCTCAGTTCCTGACTGTGTGAGCCCTGGTCTGATCTGGGGTCTCTGTCCCTGTACCCTGTGAGAGCCTGAAGCCGCGTTTACCATGTAGGCTGCCCAGAGTGGTCTAGGATTCCGTGCCTCCCAAGCTCCACAACCAATCACTGCTGCTGGTGTATTCAAATCTGCAGGGGATGGGTGTTGGCACAGTGGGGCTGCGGAGGCCTCCTGGATATCTGAGAAAGGGGATTGTCCTCTGTCTGCCCCAAGAATGATGTGAGGAGGTAGTAAGCAAACTTGAGTTCTCCTGTTTCCCCCCCATTTATTTTTATTAGTTGGAAGCCAATTACTTTACAATATTGTAGTGGTTTTTGCCATACATTGACATGAATCAGCCATGGATTTACATGTGTTCTCCACGCCGATCCCCCCTCCCTCCTCCCTCCCTATCCCATCCCTCTGGGTCTTCCCAATGCACCAGCCCTGAGCACTTGTCTCATGCATCCAACCTGGGTTGGTGATCTGTTTCACCCTTGATAGTATACTTGTTTCAATGCTATTCTCTCAGAACATCCCATCTTTGCCTTCTCCCACAGAGTCCCAGAGTCTGTTCTGTATATCTGTGTTTCTTTTTCTGTTTTGCATATAGGGTTATCGTTACCATCTTTTTAAATTCCATATATATGCGTTAGTATACTGTATTGGTCTTTATCTTTCTGGCTTACTTCACTCTGTATAATGGGCTCCAGTTTCATCCATCTCATTAGAACTGATTCAAATGAATTTTTTTTTAATGGCTAAGTAATATTTCATTGTGTATATGTAGCATAGCTTCCTTATCCATTTGTCTGCTGATGGGCATCTAGGTTGCTTCCATGTCCTGGCTATTATAAACAGTGCTGCGATGAACATTGGGGTGCACGTGTCTCTTTCAGATCTGGTTTCCTCCGTATGTATGCCGAGGAGTGGGATTGCTGGGTCATAAGGCAGTTCTATTTCCAGGTTTTTAAGGCCTCTCCACGCTGTTCTCCATAATAGCTGTACTAGTTTGCATTCCCACTAACAGTGTAAGAGGCTTCTCTTTTCTCCACACCCTCTCCAGCATTTATTGCTTGTAGACTTTTGGATAGCAGCCATTCTGACTAGCGTGTAATGGTACCTCGTTGAGGTTCTGATTTGCATTTCTCTGATAATGAGTGATGTTGAGCATCTCTTCATGTGTTTATTAGCCATCTGTGTCTTCTTTGGAGAAATGTCTGTTTAGTTCTTTGGCCCATTTTTTGATTGGGTCATTTATTCTTCTGGAATTGAGCTTCAGGAGTTGCTTGTATATTTTTGAGATTAATCCTTTGTCTGTTGCTTCGTTAGCTATTGTTTTCTCCCATTCTGAAGGGTGTATTTTCACCTTGCTTATAGTGTCCTTTGTTGTGCAAAAGCTTTTAAGTTTCATTAGATCCCGTTTGTTTATTTTTGCTTTTATTTCCAATATTCTTGGAGGTGGGTCATAGAGGATCCTGCTGTGATTTATGTCAGAGAGTGTTTTGCCTGTGTTCTCCTCTAGGAGTTTTATAGTTTCTGTTCTTACATTTAGATCTTTAATCCATTTTGAGTTTATTTTTTTTGTATGGTGTTAGAAAGCGTTCTAGTTTCATTCTTTTACAAGTGGTTTTCCCAGCACCACTTGTTAAAGAGATTGTCTTTTTTCCATTGTATATCCTTGCCTCCTTTGTCGAAGATAAGGTGTCCATAGGTTCATGGATTTATCTCTGGGCTTTCTATTCTATTCCATTGATCTATATTTCTGTCTTTGTGCCAGTACCATACTGTCTTGATGACCGTGGCTTTGTAGTAGAGTCTGAAGTCAGGCAGGTTGATTCCTCAATTTCCATTTTTCTTTCTCAAGATTGCTTTGGCTATTCGAGGTTTTTTTGTATTTCCATATAAATTGTGAAATTATTTATTCTAGTTCTGTGAAGAATATCATTGGTAGCTTGATAGGGGTTGCATTGATTGCAATAAATTTTTTGCAATCTATAGATTGAAGCAATCTATAGATTGCTTTGGGTAGTATAGTCATCAGATGGTAGATTTAAAACTGAACTCTTTATACACTGATTGTAAGTTGCCTACACCTGTCAATTAAAAGACCTACTTTGGGGGACCCTCTGGTGGTCCAGTGGTTAAGGATCTGCTTTCCAATGCAGATGACACAGGTTTGACCCCTGGTCTGGGAGCAAAGCTCCCACATGTCACAAGATGAATAAGCCCTTGTGACACAACAAGAGAAGCCCACACACTGCAACTAGAGAGAAGCCTTCATGCAGCATCAAAGACCCATAAAGCCAGATAAATATATAAAGACCTAGTTTGTCAGATCACATTATCTATGGTCAAAAATAATCTCACCTTGAATAAGCTAATAATTTAAATTAAATGGGTGGAAATACTTATAACTCCAAATCCTCTGTCAAATGAAAGCTGGAGAGGCTGAATCAATCCCATTAAAGTATATTTCAGAATGAGGACTTTTACTGAAGCTAAAAAAGGACAGTGCATAATGATAGAGAATTCAATTCATTGAGAAGACATAATGATCATGAAATTGTATGCAATTTAAAAAATACAGGAGCCAAAAGCTGATAGAATGGAATGGAGAAACAGATCCACCGTTGTACCTGCAGACTTTAACTTTTCACTCTCCACCATTAATACATTAAGGGAGCAAAAAATGAGAAAATATATAGAAGACTTGAATAATACTATTAACCAGCTTTACCTAACTGACGTTTATAGCATGTGTTCAGTCGCTCAGTTGTGTCCAACTCTTTGACATCCCACGGACTGTAGCCTGCCAGGCTCCTCTGTCCATGGGATTTCTCCAGGCAAGAATACTAGCCGGAAAATTTCCAGGCTCTAGAGTTTACATGGGTGGCCATTTCCTCTTACAGGAGATCTTCCTGATCCAGGGATCAAACCCACATCTCCTGCATCGACAGGTGGATTCTTTACCACTGAGCCACCTGAGAAGCCCTGGAATTTGTTTAGAGTATATCTAATATTATCTTCTCACTATACATGCACACATTTGTGTGTACTATGTTGCTTCAGTCATGTCCAGCTCTTTGCGACTCTATGGACCATAGCCCATCCAGTGCCTCCGTCCAGGGATTCTCCAGGCAGGAATACTGGAGTAGATTGTCATGCCCTACTCCAGGGGATCTGTCCAACCCAGGGATTGAACCCGTATCTCTTGTCTCCTGCATCGGCAGGCAGGTTCTTTACCACTAGCGTCACCAGGGAACCCCACCCCCACCCCACCCCCCCCACACAAAAAACCTAACAAAATAACAAAAATAAGGGGACACAAGGAAATTTTATGAGGCAATGTATACATCTACTACCTTGATTGTGGTGATGACATCATCATTGTTTGCATATGTCCAAACTCATCAGATTGTACATGTGAAATATATACAATGTGTTGTATATCAATTATACTTCAATAAAGCTATTTTTTAAAGGACAGAAGACACTTTCCAAAACAATTGATACTTAGATAAAATGAGAATATTCCTTGAAAAATGCTGACTAATGAAGGTCACTCAAAAAGAAATAAATATGAATAACTTCATATCTATTAAGGAAGTTAATTCATTTACCTAGTTTTATGAGGCTATTGTTACCCTGATACCAAACCAAACAAAGATAGCACAAGAAAAGAAAACCACAGACCAATATTTTTATTAATATAGACACAAAAAGTCTTAATAAAATACTAGCAGGCCAAATTATATAGCATGAGCAAGTGGGGTTTATCCCAGGGATGCAACTTTGAATTAACAATAAGAATCAATTAATAAACCACTCCAATAGAATAAAGCACAACACATTATCTGCATAAGAAGCATTTTGCAAAATTCAGTATCCCTTCATGATAAAAAGACTCAAGCTAGAAGAAGAAGGAAACATCATCACACTGATATAAAACACCTATGAAAAACCCACAGCTAACTCTGTACTTAATGATGAATGGCAGAAGTGCTTCACCCTAAAATCAGGAACAATACAAGGATATCATCTCTTACCACTTCTATTCCACATTGTTCTGGAGGTTCTGGACAGGATAATAAGGCAAGGGAAATAAATAAAATGAATGTACATTGGAAAGAAAGTGAAATTTTTCTATTGGCAGGTGACATAATCTTGTGTATAGAAAATCCTAAAGAACCCCCTTCCTCCAAAACTATTAAATCTAATACGGGGGTTCAACAAGGTTACAGGGTATAGATTGAAAGATTGTTGCGAGCTGTGAAAGACCCCGGGATTCTTGGCTGCTGGAGGAGAGTATTTCAATCCAGGGCCAGTGGTGAGGCTTCATCGCTGAGAATTTTTGTACAGTAAAGTTTTATTCAAGTATAAAAGAGATAGAGAAAACTTCTGACATAGATATAGAAAGGGGGAAGAAAGAGTGCCCCTCTGCTAGTCTTTAGCAGGAAGTTATATACCAACTAGCAGGCTGCTAATTGGAGAAAGGAAATGTCTCAACACTCAGAGAGTGGCACCAGGCCCCTCACACACAACATGCATTTTGAGATAACATTAGCACAAGGTGAGTCACCCCAGGCCATAAAATGATTGACATGAATCTTGAAGAAAGGCAGGTTTCCAAGCAAATACATAGTCTCATTAACATAGCTTAATAGACATTTGCATGAGTAAGACATACTTGTTTGTCAAGTTGGTATTGAGTCTTAGGTGGAAACTACTTGAAGAAAGACAGAGTCTAAGGTAAATACATAGTTCATTAACATAGCTTAAGAAAAACATTTCCATAAGAAAAATGCAATGGTTAGCTCAAGGTGTGAGTAAAGTTAAGTTCAGGTGGAACCAGGTGTCATCATGGCAACACAGAATTTTAAAGAAACCTCCTTTTAATTTTGTATAGAGAAGGGAAAAAATCTGACACTTGTATTTTGTTTCCTTCTGACGCATAAGAGACATTTATAAAATGTCTGACACTTGAAGCCTGTTTCCTCCGTTTCAGAGCCCCTAACCTTCCTGCCTGTTACCCTCTCAAAATCATATACCAAAATCAAATATATTTCAACACACATTCAAGACTTCTACACTGAAAACTGCAAAATATTGTTGAGTGAAAGTAAAGACGGTCTAGATAAATAAAGTTAAGATAAGATAAAAAGGGACCTCACATTTATGGATTGGAACACTTACTATTAGTGTTAAGATGGCTACTGCTGCTGCTGCTGCTGCTAAGTCACTTCAGTCGTGGCCGACTCTGTGTGATCCCATAGATGGCAGTCCACCAGGCTCCCCCGTCCCTGGGATTCTCAAGACAAGAACACTGGAGTGGGTTGCCATTTCCTTCTCCAATGTGTGAAAGTGAAACGTGAAAGTGAAGTCGCTCAGTCATGTCTGACTCTTAGCGACACCATGGACCACAGCCTACCAGGTTGCTCCATCCATGGGATTTTCCAGGCAAGAGTACTGGAGTGGGGTGCCATTGCCTTCTCTGGTTAAGATGGCAGTAATCCCTTAATAGACCCCTATCAAAATTTGAGCTGCTCTTTCCCACAGAAGTCAACAAACTGATCCTAGAATTGTAAGAAATAAAAGTGTTCAGGAATAGCCAAAACAGTCTTGAAAAAGAACAAGTACTTACCCTTCCCAATTTCAAAGCCCACTTCAAAGCTACAATGATTAAGACATTATGGTAGTGATATAAGGAGAGTGTGTCGACAGATAATGAAATAAAATAGAGAGTCAAGAATCAACTCATATTGCTGTGGTCAATTGATTATTGTGAGGGGTGCAGAGGCCATTGAATGGCAAAGAATAATGTTTCAAGAAATGGTCTTGGGATAACTGGATGTTCACTTGCAAAAGAATAAATTTAGATCTATATGTCACACTGTATATAACAATTAATGAAAAACTGATCAAAAACCTAAATATAAGAGTTAAAACTATAAAACACTCAAAAGAACACATAGATGTCCATGTTAATCTTCGATTAGGCAATGATTTCCCTTCTATGACCAAAAGCACAAGCAACAAAAGAAACAAACAGGCGATTTGGAATCACCAAAATGAAACCTATCCTTCAAAGGACATTATCAGAAAAGTGAGACAGCTAGGGCACCTACTGGAGGCTGTTGGGGAGCTTTGACACCCAGGTGGAACAAAGGAACCCCTGAGAAATGGGGTAGGATGTTGTGGGGGTAGCGAGAGTGAGCAGAAGTGGAGTCTGCCTGTGGTCAGTTTCCCTGAGGGACAGCTAGGAGAGGAAAGGTTTACCCAGACCTGGAGAGACACTCTTACTTACACGGTATCAGTTTGAGATGGAAAGGGCCCTCCAGAGTCCAGGGGAATGCGCCTGGTGTTCCCCTCACCCCATCCCCACTCCACCTCTGGGAGCCTGCTGAGGTTGAGGGCCTGATCTTCTGCACTCTGAAACTGGAGGCACTGTGGGGTACTCAGGCCCCACCCCTGCCTGATCCTGCCCTAGCTAAGTTCCAGTCATCTAAGCCCCGCCTCCACAGCGCAAAGTCTTTATTTTTTTTTTTCTACTTTGCTAATGTGGTTTTGTTCTACCTCCAGTGATTATTTCATTTATATGCTTATTTTTTATAGTATATCTGTTAGTTTTCTAAATTTATTTTAATTTTTGTTATTGTCCTGCTCCTCTTTCTTGTTTTTCTTTATCTTTTGCTGTGCCATGCACTTACAGGATCTTCATTCATGGGCCAGAGATCAGGCCTGAGCTCTGTGGTGGGAGCATGGAGTCCAGACTACTGGACTAACAGAGAAAATCAGACCCCAAAGAATATTAATTGGAGTGAGATCTCCGGGAGGGCCCTATCTCAGCACCTAGATTTGACTCTACCAAACTGCCTGCAAACTCCAGTCCTGGACACCTCAGGCCAAACAACTCATAAGATACGAACACAGTCCCATGCATCAAAAGAAATGGCATGACAAAAAATATGTTACAGGCAAAGCATCAAGTTAAAATAATCATGAGACCAAATAAATCAGGAATTAGGCAACCTACAGGAAAAACACTTTAGAGTAAAGATAGTAAAGATGATACAAAATATTGGAAATAGAATGGAGGTATGGATTGACAAAATACAAGAAATGTTTAACAAAAATCTAGAAGAACTAAGGAACAAACAGAGATGAAAACACAATAACTAAAATGAAAGAATACACCAGAAAAATTCAACAGCGAACTAACTGAGGCAGGAGAATGAATAAATGAGTTGGAAGACAGAATGGTGGAAATAACTGCTGAGCAGAATTTTTAAAAAAAGAGTGAAAAGAATTAAAGACAGTCTTAGAGAATTCTGGGACAAAAATAACCACACTATCAACCAAATTACAGGAGCCCTAGAAGAAGAAGAAGAGAAAAAGAAAGGGACTGACAAAATGTCCACAGAGATTATAGTCAAAAACTTCCCCAACATGGGAAAGGAAATAGCCACCTAAGTTCAAGAAGTGCAGAGTCCCATAAAGAGTAAAGCCTAGGAGAAACATACCAAGACCCATATTAATCAAACAAAGAAAAATTATATACAAAGAAAGAATATTGAAAGCAGCAAGGGAAAAGTAAAGCTAACATACCAGGGAATTCCATAAAGCTATCAGTTGATTTTTCAGCAGAAACTCTGCAGGCCAGAAGGGAGTGGCAGGATATATTTACAGTGATGAAACGGAAAACCCTACAAGGAACATTTCTCTCCCCAGCAAGGATCTCATTCAACTTCGATGGAGAAATCGACAACTTTACAGACAGGCAAAAGCTCATCTCTGTAGTGAAGGCAATGGTTTCTCCAGTAGTCATGTATGGATGTGAGAGTTGGACCATAAAAAGACTTAGCACTGAAGAGCTGATGCTTTCAAACTGTGGTGTTGGAGAAGATTCTTGAGAGTCCCTTGGACTGCAAGGAGATCAAACCAGTCAATCCTAAAGGAAATCAACCCTGATGATTCATTGGAAGGACTGTTGCTGAATCTGAAGTTGAAACTCCAATACTTTGGCCACCTGATGCAAAGAGATGACTCATTGGAAAAGAGCCTGATGCTGGGAAAGATTGAAGGCAGGAGGAGAAGGGGATGACAGAAGATGAGATGGTTGGAAGGCATCATTGACTCAATGGACAGGAGGTCAAGCAAGCTCTGGGAGGTAGTGAACGACAGGGAAGCCTGGCATGCTGCAGTCCATGGGGCCACAAAGTGTTGGATGGGACTGAGCGGCTGAAGAACAGCAACAAGAGAGAAAGAAGGACACTATATTATGATCAAGGAATCAATCCAAGAAGGATATATAACAATTACAAATATTTATGCACCCAGCTCAGAAGGACCTGAATGCAATAAGGCAAATGTTAACAACCATGAAAGGGAAGTTGCCACTAATAAAATAATACTGGAGGACTTTAACGCTCCATTTGCACCAAAGGAGAGATCAAGCACACAGAAAATTAATGAGGTAATTCAATCTTTAAGTGACACTACAGACCAGATGGACTGAATCAATTAAAAGACATTCCACCTGAAAGCAGCAGAGTACACTTTCTTCTCAACAGCACATGGAACATCCTCCAGGACAGACCATATCTTGGGACAAACATCATGCCTCAGACAATTTAAGAAAATTGAAATTTTATCAGGCATCCTTTCCAACTTCAACATTAGGAAATTTGAAATTAATTACAGGGAAAAAAACTGTAAAAAGATGCAAGCACATGGAGGATAAACAGTGCACTGCTAAAAAGCCAACAGATCACTGAAGAAATTAAAGAGGAACATACATAGAAACATACATAGAAAGAAATGACAATGAAAACACACTGACCTCAAATCTATGGGAGGCAGTAAAAGGTTTAAGAGGGAAGTTTATAGCAATTCAATCTCACCTCAAGAAAAAAGAAACATCTCAAATAAACAATCTAACTTTACACCTAAAGCAACTAGAGAAAGGAAAACAAAGAAAACTCAATGTCGGTAGAAAGAAAGAAAGAACAACAATCAGAGCAGAAATAAGTGAAGCAGAAATGAAGTAAACAATAGCAAAGATCAATAAAATTAACAGTTGGTTATTTGAGAAGGTAAAAAAATGGATAAATCTTAGCAAGACTGCACAAGAAAAAAAGAAAGGGGACTGAAATGAATAAAATTAGAAATGAAATATGGGAAATTACAACTGACACTCCAGAAATACAAGGGGTCATAAAAGAATACTACAAGCAAGTAGTAGTAGTAGTGCTGAAAGTCACTCAGTCGTGTCCAACTCTTGTGACCCCATGGACTGTAGCCTGCAAAGTTCCTCTGTCCACGGGATTCTCCAGGCAAGAATACTGGAGTGGGTTGCCATTTCCTTCTCCAGGGGATCTTCCTGATTCAGGAATCAAACCCATGCCTCCTGCATTGCAGGCAGATTCTTTACCAACTGAGCTAGGAGAGAAGCCAAGTATATGCCAATAAAGTGGACAACCTGGAAGAAATAGACATATTCCTAGAATGGTACAGTTTCTGAGATTGAACCAAGAAGAATTTGAATATATAAACAGACCGATTTCACAAGTAATGAAAGTGAAAGTGTTAGACACACAGTCGTGTCCTACTCTTTGTGACCCTATGGATCATAGCTGCCTAGGCCACTTGATGCGAAGAGATGACTCTTCTGCCTTGGAATTCTCCATGCAAGAATACTGCAGTGGGTAACCATTGCCTTCTCCATGTGATTGTCCCAATCCAGGGATTGAACCCAGGTCTCCTGCATTGCAGGCAGATTCTTTACCATCTGAGCCGGAACCATAATTTAAAAGCTTCTAACAAACAAAAGTTCAGGACCAAATGGCTTCAAAGTCGAATTTAACATCTAGAGAAGAGCTAACAGCTATCATTTGCAAACTCTTCCAAAAAATTGCAGAGACAGGAACTCTCCATGAGGCATCACACTGATACCAAAACCAGACAAAGATACCATACACAAAAGAGAATTACAGATGAATCTCACTGATGAACATGGACCCAAAAATCATCAGCAATATGTGAGCAAACAAAATATGGCAACACATTAAATGAACCATGCATCACGATTAGTTGGGATTTATCCCAGGGATGCAAAGATCCTTCAACATACTAAAATCAATCAATAATATACACCATATTAACAAATTAAAGAATAAAAATCATATGATCATCTCAGTAGACACAGAAAGGTTTTTGACACAATTCAACACCTATTTATGATAATAAATAAATAAACTCTCCAGAAAGTGGGCATAGAGGGAAACTATCTCAACATAAGAAGAGAAGCTAAAGGCAAAAGAGAAAAGGAAAGATGTACCCATTTGAATGCAGAGTTCCACAGAAAAGCAAGGAGAGTTTAGAGAGCCTTCCTCAGGTATCAATGCAAAGAAACAGAGGAATCAAAACAATGGGAAAGACTAGAAATCTCTTCAAGAAAACTATGGATACCAAGGGAACATTTCACGCAAAGATCAGCACAATAAAGGACAGAAATGGTATGGACCTAACAGAAGGACCAGATATTAAGAAGTGGCAAGAATACACAGAAGAGTTATACATAAAAGATGATCATGACCTACAGAACTACGATGGTGTGATCACTCACCTAGAGCCAGACATCCTGGAATGCAAAGTCTAGTAGGCCTGAGGAAGCATCACTATGAACAAAGTTAGTGGAGGTGATGGAATTCAAGCTGAGCTATTTGGAATCCTAAAAGATGATGCTGTTAAAATGCTGCACTCATTATGCCAGCAAATTTGGAAAACTCAGCAGTGGCCACAGGACTGGAAAAGGTCCGTTTTCATTCCAATCCTAAAGAAAGGCCATGCCAAAGAATGTTCAAACTACCACACTGTTGCACTCATCTCACATGCTAGTGAAGGAATGCTGAAAATTCTCCAAGCCAGGCTTCAACAGTACGTGAATCGTGAATTTCCAGATGTTCACGCTGGATTTAGAAAAGAGAGAGGAACCAGAGATCAAAATGCCAACATCCACTGGATCAACAAAGAAGCAAGAGAGTTCCAGAAAAACATCTACTTCTGCATCATTGACTACTGTAAAGCCTTGGACTGTGTGGGTCATGACAAACTTTGGAAAATTCTTGAAGTGATGGAAATACCAGACTACCTTACCTGCCTCCTGAAAAATCTGCAGGCAGGTCGAGAAACAACATTTAGAACTGGACATGGAACAACAGATTGGTTCCAAATTGGGAAACGTGTAAGTCAAGCCTGTATATTATCACCCTGCTTATTTAATTTTTATGCAGAGTACATCTTGCAAAATGCCAGGCTGGATGAAGCACAAGCTGGAATCAAGGTTGCCACAAGAAATTTCAATAACCTGTGATACAAAGATGATACCACCCTTATGGCAGAAAGTGAAGAACTAAGGAGCCTCTTGATGAAAGTGAGAGAGGAGAGTAAAAATGTTGACTTAAATTTCAGCATTCAGAAAACTAAGATCATGGCATTTGGTCCCATCACTTCATGGCAAATAGATGGGGAAACAGTGGAAATAGTGACAGACTTTATTTTCTTGGCTCCAAAATCACTACAGATGGTGACTGTAGTTATGAAATTAAAAGACGTTTGCTCCTTGGAAGAAAAGCTATGACCAACCTAGACAGCATATTAATAAGTAGAGACATTACATTACCGACAAAGGTTCATCTAGTCAAAGCTGTGGTTTTTCCAGTAGTTGTGTATGGATGTAAGAGATGGACTATAAAGAAAACTGAGTGCTGAAGAATTCATGCTTATGAACTGTGGTGTTGGAGAAGGCTCTTGATGGTCCTTGGACTGCAAGGAGATGAATCCTGTCCATCCTAAAGGAAATCAGTCCTGAATATACATTGTATGGACTGATGCGGAAGCTGAAGCTCCAATACTTTGGCCACCTGATGTGAAGAGCTGACTCATTGGAAAAGATCTTGACACTGGGATAGACTGAAGGCAGGAGGAGAAGGGGACGACAGAGAATGAGCTGATTGGATGGCATCACCTACTCAATTGACAGGAGTTTGAATAAGCACCAGAAGTTGGTTATGGACAGGGAAGCCTGCCACGTTGCAATCCATAGGGTTGCAAAGAGTCGGACACAACTGACCAACTGAACCGAATACTGACTAGTGATTTCTACATGCTGCTGCTAAGTCACTTCAGTTGTGCCCGACTCTGTGCGACCCCATAGATGACAGCCCACCAGGCTCCCCCATCCCTGGGATTCTCCAGGCAAGAACACTGGAGTGGGTTGTCATTTCCTTCTCCAATGCACAAAAGTGAAGTCGCTCCGTCGTGTCTGACTCTTAGTGACCCCATGGACTGTAGCCCACCAGGCTCCTCCATCCATGGGATTTTCCAGGCAAGAGTACTACATAGTAAAAAGGTCATATACAATAAAGCCACAGCAAGTATCATTCTCAATATTGAAAAAACTGAATGCATTTCCTCCCAGATCAGCAACAAGACAAGGATCACTCTTGCCACTGTTATTCAACACAGTCTTTGCATATGTAATTAGTTATGTTAAGAGGAGGTCATCCTAGATTAAAGTGAAGTGAAGCCGCTCAGTCATGTCCAACTCTTTGCGACCCCATGGACTGTAGTCTAACAGGATCCTCAGTCCATGGGATTTTCCAGGCAAGAATACTGGAGTGGGTTGTCATTTCCTTCTCCTAGATTAAGGTGGGCCCTAAATCCAAAGAATGGTGCTCTTATAAGAAGAGAAGTGGACACACAGAAACAAGTGGAAGGGAAATCCCCATGTGAAGACGAAGGTGAAGGCTGAAGTGATGCACCTGTAATCCAAGTAACATCAGGTCTTGCCAGCAGAAGCTAGGAGAGAGGCATGGAACAGATTCTCCCTTAGAGCATCCAAAAGCAACCAACTTTGCTGACATCTTGATTTGGGACTTCTGTCTTCAGGAAGTGTACAGAATAAATTTCTGTTGTTTTAACCCACAAAATTTGTGAAAATTTGTCATGGCAGTTCCAAAAGTACTAGAGTTAAGCAAAGATTTCTTACAAGCACAATGCATACAAGAAAAAGTGATACATTAGACTTCAAGATCGCTCTTAGACATGGTGAAAAGAAAGAAAGACAAGCCACATACAGGAAGAAAATATTTTTAAAACAAATATTTGATAAATTACTTATAACCAGAATATAGAGAAACCCTCAAATATCAAGAATATAAGAAAACGGGACTTCCTTGGTGGTCCGGTGGTTAAGAATCCACCTGCGAATGCAGGGGACACGGGTTCAATCCCGGGACTGGGAAGATTCCGCATGCAGGGGGGCAATTAAGCCCGTGCACTAAAACTACTGAGCCCACACACCTTAGCGCTCCTGATCTGCAACAAGAAACGCTACCACAGTGAGAAGCCGATGCACCGCAATGAAGAATAGCCCCTGTTCGCTTTAACTAGAGAAAGTCTGTGTGCAGAAACACCTAGAACAGCCAAAAATAATCAACTAAATAATTTAAAAGAATGCTTATGAAAGAAAGAATAAAAATAAACAGACTAATTACAAAGTGGGCCAAAGATTGGGATAAATATTTTACCAAAGATGTATGGATCGCAAATATACACATGAAAAGATATCAGTAGCCATGTAAGGAAATAGCCACCTAAGTCCAAGAAACCCAGAGAAGCCCATACGGGATACCTAAGGCTAAACACACCATGACACATGTTAAACTAACAAAAGTTAAGCAAGGGAAGTGTGACAAGAAATGAAGAGGATCACCAGGGACAGGAGGATTCCACCGCACTCACATTTTGGACTCACAGGAGCACACTGTACCATGACCCAACAACGTCTTTGGGCTGATAGGTAGCTGCAGTTTAGGAGTTTCGTTTTCTGGAGCTGATCTTGGTTCCTGCTCTGGTGCAGGTGAGATCCAAGGGAGGAATCTGCATCACCTGAGGGAGAAATGTGGAAAGGAACTGAATCCAGATGAAGCCTAGGCAGGCAATGGGCTAGGGGACCTTGAAGCTGAGGCTGAGGAGTGGACATCCCTGCCGAGCGATGGACTGGACAATGAGACCCGGATTCAGAGGGGTCTGCAGATGCGAGCAGGGTGGCTGAGGCTCAGTCATCCAGGAAGCACCGGGTCCACAGAAAGAGGAGGGAGACAAAAAGGCAAGTTTCATCACCTCCACCTGTGGGCAGTGCAGATCAGCATCACCAGCTGGAGTCAGAAGAGGAGAGTCAACTTTCCCTCAGGGACCACTGAGACCACTCTGAGGAACAAAGGTGTGCCATGTTATAGATTCCCCCTCCCACAATTGCCATGAGCCTTGTAAGCAACACACAGCTCTGCCCCATGGCTGAAAGAAGTAGAGAGCATTTTCACCAGAACAGACTGAGCATTTGTATCTGTGGACATTCAGCTGGTTGCATGCAACTACACTTTCCAGATTAGAAGTAAATTCAGTGGGGGTTTTCCCCTTACTAACCAGTATGAAGGGTGAACACTCATTGTGAAGATCAGATCAGCCAGGGAGAACAAATACACCAAAATGCCCGTGGAGTCTGAGGCACATACTTTGAGACTGTGATTTCAGCATCCCTTAACCCTCACCACCACCACCCAAGCTCTTCCCGTGACCATGGGTCACAGGCAGAATGGGGCTCAGAGGGAAAGGAAGGAAGTCTTCATGGAACTCCACTGATGCTTTGAAACCACCAGACTCCTCACTCCTCAACTTGAAGACTCGTCTATGAGGATCATTCCAATTCTCCACTCTGTCTTCTAGAGTGGAATCCTGATGATTCTTAGGAATTGTTGGAACTTGCATCCTGGTCTTTCTGGTTTCGGGAACAGAAAATAGCATACCCTGCAAGGACACAGCCCTCTACTTCCAATACCCTGCATCTCTGATTCCTGTCAAGCCATGCTTCTTGAAAGTGTAAGCTCCAGGAGCATCCTTACCTGGTTCCCTCTCAGTTCCTCCTTCATATGCCTATCCACAGAACATCCCCTTGCTAACGTCTCCCAAGAGTTCCATGGTACCCATTGCTGTATTGGCCACAGACACATTCCATTTTCAAAACCACTTTCTTTGGTCAGAGTCTATGACAGAAGCCC
Source organism: Muntiacus reevesi (assembly GCF_963930625.1). NCBI lineage: Eukaryota > Metazoa > Chordata > Mammalia > Artiodactyla > Cervidae > Muntiacus > Muntiacus reevesi. The sequence continues at coordinate 134,890,866 of NC_089271.1, forward strand.
ACCATGGCTTTCCCCCACCTCTAAGTCCATTACTTCTAAGTCTCCTTGTCTGTCCATTTACTTTGATCCCCTCCTAAATCTTGGTTTCATTTTCCTCTGGTTTCCAACCTCTGCACTGTGCTCTTCCATTCTATACATGATCCTTGAGTGACTACATCACCTCCCAGAGCTTTTACCCATCTGACTTCTTTTCATCAGTATCCCCTGTGTGCTGATGTCTTTTCCTATCACCAAATCTACCTAAGACATCTCCACTGGGCCCCAGATCCCCCACAGGCCGAGACGTATGTGGCATCTGCACTCAGATGTCCCATAAGTCCTGCAGACTTGCTAGTAGCCCCAGGCCAACATTCCCTGTCTCATGCATGGGCACTGCCATCCACCCAATTCCTTAAACCACAATACCGGGCATGCTGCTTGGTGTGATCTTCACCGTGCCATGGCTCTCCCAGAGCTGTTCTGGAAAAGGTTCACCCGAGATCTTCCTGTTGCCACAGGTGGGAATCAGACTCTCTGTGAGGCCGTGTTCCTACAGACACACTCTGAAGGTGTCCTGAGCACAGGCCATCACCCTCTTTTGGATCTCCGAGAAAACCCAGGCACTGTACCCCTGAGAGGTTGAAAGCCCTGTCTTTAACAAGATGATGAATCAGGACACAGCAGCATAAGCCCATCATTGGGGAATATGCCAAAGAATATCCAGAAGAGATCCCTCAAGGAGAACATTTAGGAAGGTGGGTCTTCATGGGTGTGCACCAAACAAGGGATTGCTTAACTGTGTTTTTCCCAGTAGACATCCTGTTCGGTTTTGGTCTTCATCTGAACATGGGAGTTAATATGATAACACAGGAAAAAGTTTAGAAGTGCAACTAAGCACAGGCAGCAGATAAGCTGACAGCCAATCCTTCTACACCTACATCAACAGCTACAATTCTCAGCCATCTTTAATCTTTGAAGCACTATTTTGATCTGTTGCATGAAGTTATCTCCACAGTATTTTAGAAATGCATTCAACTAACTAGGTATAAGGGATCCTGACAAGAACTAAAACATACTGAGTTTTATTAACAACAGCAGGGTTTTAACTGGAAAACTTTGGATTCAGAACATGCAGCAGAGCAAGCACAAGGTCAGTTTTCAAACAAGAATTAATTTGAGCAAGTTGTCCCTTTCCTCAGCCTAAGACATTCATCAAGCATAGCAGGTCATGATGAAAGACTGCTTTCCTTATAGAGAGGAGTTGCAAGTTTTCAATTTCCTCCTGTAAGAATGGGTTCTGTTTCTACAGCTGCAATCTTGGCTTTCATAAGAGCACGTTTTGAGATAATGCTCACATCAGGGCCACATTCCAGACTTCCACACTGCCACACTTCAGACTCTTTGAGTGTCCTGCCAGCATCAGCTCTTCTAAAGCCTCTCCAGGGGAGATTTGATGCACAGTTTAGGTTGAGAAGCACAATCTCATGCTGCTTCAACCCATCCTGGTTTTAAGTAGAATCCTGAACTGAAGAGCCATGTTTGCTACTAATGAAATTTTTTAAAAAATATTTGCAATTGTGTTTTTTCCCTTCTGAGAGGTATTTTTGACGTATTTATCACAGCCATATTTAGAACAATTTCAATGACTCAGTGGTGTGGTTATGCCCCCAAGTGCCCTTCCTTACCAAACACTCAGGCAAATGGAGGTAGGGAATGCACCTCAATCTTGGCGGCAGAAGGAGGATGGATGGCGTTCCATTGTCTTGGTTACTGCTCTGCTGAGGATCCATCATGGGTTGCTGAGCTCAGGCAGGGGTCCTCACACCTGGCTACAGGTATTCTTGTGAGCAGAGGTTGCAGCTAAGGGCTGAGGTCTGTTACCAGGAGTACATAAGCTGTTCCCTTGTGATTTGAGAAGAACGGAAAAACAGCTAAGTAGAATTTGAGATGCAGTGTGGGTTCTGGGAGCCTCCCCAGAGCCATTGACTTGTGGTCACACAACGGGCAACTGTGCATGAACACAGAGACACACTAGACATATATGCTCACTGGGGATTCTGTCCTGATGTTCATGCCGGCTATTTCTGGAGGGAGCATCTAGCACATATGGAGGAGGCTGGACCCAGAACGTGGAAGGAGCAGGGGCACTCCTCGTTATTAGGAAAGCAATGGCATATCTTTTCCCACATGTCTCACTTGGACATCTGTGTTACCTTCCTAAACTGTTTTACTGAGGTATAATTACGTACCACAAGTCACACCCATTCAATGCAGTGACTTTTAGTAACTTCACACAGTGGTGCAACCACCACCACAGTGCCGTTGTGGAACACTGCCAGCACCACAGAAAGGTTCTGTGTACCCATCAGCAGTCAATCCCCAATAGGACCTGCAGGCCAAGGCATCCTCTCTTCTAATTTCTGTCTCTGTAGTTTTGCCCTTTCTGGGCATTTCATATAAACGAATTCCTACAGGAAGTGGCCTTTTGTGTCTGTGTTCTTTCACTTAGCATAATGCTTTGGAGGCTCACCCATGTGGCAGCAGAAAGCAGAAGTTCATCACGTTTCATCCATCTGTGCTCTTCCACTATATGGGTACAGAATACTTTGTTTACCACTCTCCAGGTCACAGACTTTTAGGCTGCTCCACTATTTGGAGGTTACAAACAGTGCTGCTGTGAAAGACACTTAAAGACAAGTATTTGTGTGAACATAGGCTTCATTTTTCATTTCTCCATGATTTCATTTCTTATTTTGCATGGTGAACCTACTAGACACTTCAGTCAGTGTGGAATAGAGGTGGATGAAGCAGACCTCCTATCCTTGGTCTAGATCTCAAGAGGAAAGCATTCACTAAAACACTGCTAGATGTGATGTGACGCAAGCTGAATGTTTCTCAGGGATGTTCTTCAGCACAATGATGATGATCCCTTCTATCCCAAGTTGGTTGACCATGTTTATTGATTTAGTTAGTTACTTATTTATCACGAATGGCTCTTTAATTGTGTCAAATGCTGTTTGTTTGTCAGTCAAAATGGCAGGTGGTTTCTGTCCTTCATTATATTAATACACTCTTTCCCATAACTGAAGTTGAGTGTTTCTCCAATACTGTAACCCCAGCATAAATCTTGCACAACCCTTTGCAAGTGCTTCTTGATTTGGCTTGCTAATACTGTGTTGAGGGTGTATGCATTGCTATTCATGACAGATATGGGTCTGTAGCTTTCTGGTGATGTCAAGTCTGGCTTTGGTAGTGGGGTAACATTGTTCTTATAGGATGAGTTAGGAAATGTTCCCTCCTCCTTGCTGTCTATTCAGGGAGAATTTGTGAAGGATGGGTTTTATTTCTTCTTAAAACTTTTGGTAGATTTCACTAATGAAACCAGGAGGCCCAGAACTTCCCTTTGTGGGAAGGTTTTTAAATGTATGGTTAAATAAGGTTGCTTGCTAACGGTACATTCAGATTTGATATTTGCCCACTGCATGTCAGCCAACTCCCATCCAGTATTCTCTGGTCTGTTGGTTCCTATCGCTCGAATTCTGGCCTAGAATTCGACATGTTGGACACCTGCACATCACAGGATTCTGGCTACTACTCTGCAACTGCGGAGAGTATGCTGTCTCAGAAGTGACCCCCAGATCACCTACACCCAATAGGCAAGTTGGGGACACAGGCTTTGAGGTGGGGAAGGGGTGGCACTGCTGATACCCTCATTTGCACCTGCCCATCCATATTCTGTGTGCCCTCATGAAGGTTATGGGTAATTCTCCAGTTGGTACTGGCACAGCAAGCACCCAGAATATCCTGTCCCCTCCCCCACCATGTCCACTTCACTCTACCATGATCCTTCTTACTTCTCTCATCTCCTAGCAATGCAGCCTCACAGGGAATCAGTGATGCACTCGCCACCACATCGAAGGATGTCAGATTTCCTCTGGGCTTAATGACTCAATTCTCGAGGGCAGTGACAGGCCATGCAATTCCTCCTCACCTCCCTGTCTCAATAGCCAGCCTGGCATGGCATAGGAGGGATGTAATAGATACAGTAAAAACCTTCATGATTTGCTAATGGAGGGACTGTGTTTGGTGGGATCGACCTGGGTTGGCTGCTGGAGTGAGCCAATGGCATCTCCACCCTGGGGAACTTGTACCAGGTGGGGATGCCTATCCTTGCCCCAGTGCATTGTGGGTAGCATCAGTGACATATCTTATCCAGACTTGGTTTGCCACCAGCTGTGGATGGACACTGAACTCACCGGGCCTTCTCATTTCACACCAGCCTTTAGAGAGGGTACAGCTGGGGATGCTCTGTCAGGTATAAACCTGTGCTCATATGGCCTATTACTCTATGATAAAGGAGCCAAGAATATGCATTAGGGAAAATGCTGTCTCTTCAATAAACAGTTAGGGGATCACTGGACCCCTTTCTCACACAATATTCAAAAATAAACAACAAGAACAAAAGATTAAAGATGAAAATTTTAGACCTTAAACCATAAGACTCCTAGAAGAAAACTTAGCCAGTATGCTCTTTGATATCAGTCTCAGGAATAGTTTTTTTTGACGTGCCTTCTCAGGCAGAAGCAACAAAATAAAAAATAAACAAATGGGAGTTCAACAAACTAAAAAGCTTTGACACAGCATGCGAAACTGTCAATAAGACCAAAAGGCAACCTGCTGAGTGGGAGAAGGTATGAGTAAGTAATATATATCCAGAAAGAGGTAGATATCCAAAATAGCTAAAGGACTCATAGAATGTATTATGAAAAAGACCCAAAACCCAATTTAAAACTGGGGTAAAGCACTGAATAGACATTTCTCCAAAGAAGAAATACAGATGGCCAATAGACATGTGGAAAGATGCTCAACATCTCATCATCAGGCATTAGAAAATCAAGACCACAGTGAGTACTCCCTCATACCTGTCAAGTAGCTATTATCAAAAAGACAGCAAGTCAGAAATGTTGGAGAGGGTGTAGAGAAAAGGAAACCAGCATGCAGTGTGGGTGGGAATGTGCAATGGTGCAGCCACGATGAAGACAATGAGGTTTTCCTCAAAAACTGAAAACTGGAGCTACCATCAGATGAAATCAGTCACTCAGGCATGCCCGGCAATTTGCAATCCCATGAACTGCAGCATGCCAGGCTTCCCTGCCCATCACCAACTCCCGGAGCCTACTCAAACTCATGGCCATCATGTTGGTGATATCATCCAACCATCTCGTCCACTGTTGTCCCCTTCTCTTCCGGCCTTCAATCTTTCCTAGCATCAGGATCTTTTCCAATGAGTCAGTTCTTCACATCAGTTGTCCAAAGTATTGGAGTTTCAGTTCCAGCATCAATCCTTCCAATGAGTATTCAGGACTGATTTCCTTTAGGATGGACTGGATTCACCTCCTTGAATACCAAGGGACTCTCAAGAGTCTTCTCCAACACCACAGTTCAAAAGCGTAAATTCTTCAGCACTCAGCTTTCTTTATAGTCCAGCTCTCACACTCAAACATGACTACTGGAAAAACCACAGCTTTGATTAGATGGACCTTTGTTGGTAAAGTAATGTCTCTGTTTTTTAATATTCTGTCTATGTTGGTAATAGCTTTTCTTCCAAGGAGCAAGTGTCTTTTAAGTTCATGGCTGCAGTCACCATCTGTATTGATTTTGAAGCCCCCAAAATAAAGTCTCTCATTGTTTCCCCATCTATTTGCCATGAAGTGATGGGACTGGATGCCATGTTCTTAGCTTTCTGAATGTTGAGCTTTAAGCCAACTTTTTCACTCCTCTTTCACTTTCATCAGAGGCTTTTTAGTTCTTCGCTTTCTGCCATAAGGGTCGTGTCATCTGTGTATCTGAGGTTACTGAAATTTCTCCCGGTAATCTTGATTCCAGCTTGTGCTTCATCCAGCCTAGCATTTCGCATGATATACACTTCATATAAGTTAAATAAGCAGGGAGAGAATATAAAGCCTTGATGTACTCCTTTCCAGATTTGGAACCAGTCTGTTGTTCCATGTCCAGTTCTAATATTGCTTCCTGACCTGCATACAGATTTCTCAGGAGGAAGGTCAGGTGGTCTGGTATGCCCATCTCTTTCAGAATTTTCCACAACTTGTTGTGATCCACACAGTCAAAGGCTTTGGCATAATCAATAAAAGAATAGTGGATGTTTTTCTGGAAGTGTCTTGCTTTTTCTATGATCCAGCAGATGTTGGCAACCTGATCTCTTGTTGCTCTGTTTTTTCTAAATCCAGCTTGAACTTCTGGAAGTTCAGTTCAAGTACTGTTGAAGCCTGGCTTGGAGAATTTTGAGCATTACTTTGCTAGCATGTGAGATGACTGCAATTGTGTGGTAGTTTGAACTTTTTTTGGTATTGCCTTTCTTAGGGATTGGATAGAATGACATTTTCCAGTCCTGTGGCCACTGCTGAGTTTTCCAAATTTGCTGGCATATTGACTGCAGCACTTTCACAGCATCATCTTTAAGGATTTTAAATAGCTCAACTTAAATTCCATTACCTCCACTAGCCTTGTTCATAATGATGCTTCCTTAGGCCCATTTGACTTCGCATTCCAGGATGTTTGGCTCTAGGTGAGTGATCACACCATCGTGGTTATCTGGGTCATGAAGATCTTTTTTGTATAGTTCTTCTGTGTATTCTTGCGACCTCTTCTTAATATCTTCTGCTTCTGTTAGGTCCATACCATTTCTGTCCTTTATTGTGCTCATCTTTGCATGAAATGTTCTCTTGGTATCTCTAATTTTTTGAAGAGGTCTCTAGTCTTTCCCACTCTATCATTTTCTTCTATTTCTTTGCATTGATTGCAGAGGAAGGTTTTCTTATCTCTCCGTTCTATTCTTGGAACTGTGCATTCAAATGAGTATACTTTTCGTTTTCTCCTTTACCTTTAGCTTCTCTTCTTTTCTCAGCTATTTGTAAGGCCTCGCCAGACAACCATTTCGTATTTTTTGCGTTTCTTTTTCTTGGGGATGGTCTTGATCACTGTCTTCTATACAGTGTCATGAATCTCTGTCCATAGTTCTTCAGGCACTCTGTCTATCAGATCTAGCCCTTTGAAACTATTTGTCACTTTCACTGTATAATCGTCAAGAATTTCATTTAGGTCATACCTGAATGTTCAAGTGGTTTTCCCTACTTTCTTCAATTTAGTTCTGAATTTGACAATATGGGGTTCATGATCTGAGCGACAGTCAGCTCCCAGTCTTGTTTTTGCTTGCTTTGCTGACTAACATATAATTACACTTCTTGGTATTTTTCTGAAGAACAGGAGAAACACTAGTCACAAAAGTTCTATGTCCTCCTCTGTTCACTGCAGCAATATTTACAATAACCAACATATGGAAGGAACCTAAGTGCCCATTGATAGATGAATCAAAAAGGAAGAAATGACACACACACACACACACACACACACTGGAATATTACTCAGCAATTAAAAAAATGTAATTTTGTGATTGGCGACAACATGGATGGACCTAGAGGGTATTATGGCAAGTGAAGCTAGGCACACAGTGAAAGACAAATGCCACACAGTTTTATTTATATGTGGAATCTCAGAAATAAATAAGAGTACACAGGAAACAAAACAGAAATAGAGTAAGAGATGCAGAACAAACTGCTGTTTACCAGAGGAGGAAGGAGTAGGTAGATGTGTAAAACAGGGAAGGGATTAGGAGATACAAACTTCCAGTTATATAAAAAGTCATGGGAATGGAATATACATACAGGAAACATAGTCAATAATCTTGTAATAAATCTCTGTGGTGACAGATGGTAACCAAACTTATAGTAAATCATTTCATAATGTTTAAAAATATGGAATCACTTTGCTGTGCACTTGAAGCTAACATATGGCAACTTGGGGTTTCCCCGGTGGTGCAGTGGTAAAGAATCATCCTACAGTGCTAGAGCTGCACAAGGAGTGGTTTTTTTTTTTTTTTTTTTTTTTTTTAATATTATTTTATTAGTTGGAGGCCAATCACTTTACAACATTTCAGTGGGTTTTGTCATACATTGACATGAATCAGCCATATAGTTACATGTATTCCCCATCCCGATCCCCCCTCCCACCTCCCTCCCCACCCGACTCCTCAGGGTCCTCCCAGTGCACCAGGCCCGAGCACCTGACTCATGTATCCCACCTGGGCTGGTGGTCCGTTTCACCATAGATAATATACATGCTGTTCTTTCAAAACATCCCACCCTCACGTTCTCCCCCAGAGTTCAAAAGTCTGTTCTGTATTTCTGTGTCTCTTTTTCTGTTTTGCATATAAGGTTATCGCCACCATCTATCTAAATTCCGTATATATGTGTTAGTATACTGTAATGTTCTTTATCTTTCTGACTTACTTCACTCTGTATAATGGGCTCCAGTTTCATCCATCTCATTAGAACTGATTCAAATGAATTCTTTTTAACGGCTGAGTAATATTCCATGGTGTATATGTACCACAGCTTCCTTATCCATTCATCTGCTGATGGGCATCTAGGTTGCTTCCATGTCCTGGCTATTATAAACAGTGCTGCGATGAACATTGGGGTGCACGTGTCTCTTTCAGATCTGGATTCCTCAGTGTGTATGCCCAGAAGTGGTATTGCTGGGTCATATGGCAGTTCTATTTCCAGTTTTTTAAGAAATCTCCACACTGTTTTCCATAGTGGCTGTACTAGTTTGCATTCCCACCAACAGTGTAAGAGGGTTCCCTTTTCTCCACACCCTCTCCAGCATTTATTGCTTGTAGACTTTTGGATAGCAGCCATCCTGACTGGCGTATGGAAATACAAAAAACCTCGAATAGCCAAAGTAATCTTGAGAAAGAAGAATGGAACTGGAGGAATCAACCTGCCTGACTTCAGACTCTACTACAAAGCCACAGTCATCAAGACAGTATGGTACTGGCACAAAGACAGAAATATAGATCAATGGAACAGAATAGAAAGCCCAGAGATAAATCCACGAACCTATGGACAGCTTATCTTTGACAAAGGAGGCAAGGATATACAATGGAAAAAAGACAATCTCTTTAACAAGTGGTGCTGGGAAAACTGGTTAACCACTTGTAAAAGAATGAAACTAGAACACTTCCTAACACCATACACAAAAATAAACTCAAAATGGATTAAAGATCTAAATGTAAGACCAGAAACTATAAAACTCCTAGAGGAGAACATAGGCAAAACACTCTCCGACATAAATCACAGCAAGATCTTCTATGACCCACCTCCCAGAATATTGGAAATAAAAGCAAAAATAAACAAATGGGACTTAATGAAAATTAAAAGCTTTTGCACAACAAAGGAAACTATAAGTAAGGTGAAAAGACAGCCCTCAGATTGGGAGAAAATAATAACAAATGAGGAAACAGACAAAGGATTAATCTCAAAAATATACAAGCAACTCCTGAAGCTCAATTCCAGAAAAATAAACGACCCAATCAAAAAATGGGCCAAAGAACTAAACAGACATTTCTCCAAAGAAGACATACAGATGGCTAACAAACACATGAAAAGATGCTCAACATCACTCATCATCAGAGAAATGCAAATCAAAACCACAATGAGGTACCATTACACGCCAGTCAGGATGGCTGCTATCCAAAAGGAGTGGTTTTGATCCTTGGTTCAGGAAAATCCCCTGAAGGAGGACATGGCCACCCACTCCAGTATTCTTGCCTGGAGAATCCCAGGGACAGAGGAGCCTATCTCCTCTGTAGTCTGTGGGCTACAGTAATGTGGTCACAAAGAGTTGGACATGACTGAAATGAGTTAGCATGCATGCACACATGGCAACCTTACTGAAGAAACTAAGAGTATGGACTCTGAATGGACGATGCTGAGATTTGTGGGTCACTTTTCCTCTGACAATTTATGTGACTGTGACCAATCCCCCTTACTTCCCTTTCCTCTGCTTTCTCACCTCATTAGTTATGGTTGAAATCTTCCAAAATAATGGATCTGTGAAGGAGGATTAAATAAGGTGTCAGAAATACATATATTGCTTATGTTCTGATATCTGGGAAAGGATGAAGAGCCTTGAAATCCCATGTTACCCCTGCCAAACATACCCGTAGTGAGTAAATTCAGGCCTCTGACTTTCAAGAAAAACCTGGCCTGACTTACCTTATCCCTTGGAGCTGGGAGACAAGTCTCACAAGACAGGTTGAGCTCTGAAGCTATCTGATGAGTTCACAAGTTCAGACTCCAATAAATTCACCTGTTCTCGAGCACCTGTGTCTGCAGAAGACTCGTGGATTTCTGCAGAAATATGTCTCTGGGGACCAGCTGAGAGCACAGAATGACAGAGAGCAGAATTCCTTTTCACTTCTGAAGAATCTCATGGGCACTTGCCGAGTACACAACACTGGACTCCGAGTGTGGGGAGGAAAACTAGATTTCATCACTCATGTCTCCTCTAATGAAAACAGAAGCTATTTGTTATTAGGGGAAAGATGTTTATAAATCACAGATCTGAGAAAAGTCTTATATTCAGAATACATAAGGAATTTTAAAGTTGCAAAGGAAAAAGTGTAGTGAAGGAGGGCAGATTCTTTTGCCATGGATTGAGGTGTGGAAGGGGAAACCAGAAAGGGGCAGCACCTGAGTGTTTTCAGGGTGATGGATGTGGGCAGTGTTCATGATGGTGGTCACTGGATTCTCTCTGGGTGTCAGTGTGCGGAGAGCTACACACCCAAAGACAACCAGGCCAAGAATTCCCTGGTGGTCCCATGGTTATGAATCGAACTGCCATATAAAATTAATACGCAGAAATCCCTTGCTTTCCTATACACTAAGGATGTAAATCAGAAAGAGAAATTAAGGAAACAATCTCATTAACTATTACAATGAAAAGAATAAAGCACTTAGGAATAAATTTAATTAAAGAAACAAAAGATCTGTATACAGAAAGCTATAAAAAACAGATGAAAGAAATAAAAAGAGACACAAACAGATGGAGAAATGTACCATGTTCTTGGATTAGATGAATCAATATAGTGAAAATGACTCTACTACCCGAAGCAATCTACAGATTCAACACAATCCCGATCAAATTACCAATGGTATTTTTCACAGAACTAGAACAATTAATTTCACACTTTGTATGGAAACACAAAAGACCCGAACACCAAAAACAATCTTGAGAAAGAAAGATGGAACTGGAGGAATCAACCTTACTGACTTCAGACTATTCTACAAAGCTACAGTAATCAAGAGAGTATGGTACTGGCATAAATACAGAAATATAGATCAATGGAACAAAATAGAAAGACTAGAGATAAATCCATGCACATATGTATATGTTATCTTTGACAAAGGAGGCATAGATATACAGTGGAGAAAAGACAGTCTTCAACATGTGTTGCTGGGAAAAGTGGTCAACTATGTGTAAAAGAATGAAACTGGAATAGTTTCTAACACCATACACAAAAATAAACTCAAAATGGATTAAAGACTTAAATGTAAGACCAGAAACTATAAAACTCTCAAGAGCAAAACATAGGCAGAACACTCTCTGACATAAATCACAGCAAGATCCTCTATGATCCACATCCCAGAGTACAGTTCAATTCAGTTGCTCAGTCATGTCTGACTCTTTGTGACCCCCATGAACTGCAGCACGCCAGACCTCCCTGTCCATCACCGAATTCCAGAGCTTACTCAAACTCATGCCCATTGAGTCAGTGATGCCATCCAACCATCTCATCCTCTGTCGTCTCCTTCTCCTCCTGCCTTCAATCTTTCCCAGCATTGGGGTCTTTTCCAAAGAGTCAGTTCTTTGCATCAGGTGGCCAAAGTATTGGAGTTTCAGCTTCAACTTCAGCAACAGTCCTTCCAATGAATATTCAGGACTCATTTCCTTTAAGGTGGCCTGGTTAGATGTCCTTGCAGACCAAGGGACTCTCGAGTCTTCTCCAACACCACAGTTCAAAAGCATCAATTCTCCTGTGCTCATCGTTCTTTATAGTCCAACTGTCACATCCATACATGACTATTGGAAAAACCATAGCCTTGACTAGATGGACCTCTGATGGCAAAGTAATTTCTCTGCTTCTTAACATACTGTCTAGGTTGGTCATAACCTTTCTTCAAGGAATAAGTGTCTGTAATTTCATGGCTGCAGTCACCATCTGCAGTGATTTTGGAGTCCCCCAAAATAAAGTCTGCCACTATTTCCACTATTTCCACATCTATTTGCCATGAAGTGATTTGCCATTACCTCTCAGAGTAATGGAAATAAAAACAAAAATAAACAAATGGGACCTAATTAAACTTAAAAGCTTTTGCACAACCAAGAAAACTATAAGCAAGGCTAAAACACAGCCCTCTGAATTTGAGAAAATAATAGCAAATGAAACAACTGACAAATAATTAATCTCCAAAATATACAAGCAGCTAATACAGCTCAATACCAGAAAAATAACAACCCAATGAAAACGTGGGCAAGAGACCTAAACAGACATTTCTCCAAAGAAGACATACAGATGGCTAATAGACACATGAAAAGATGCTCAACATCACTCATTATTAGAGAAATGCAAATCAAAACCACAATGAGGTGTCATCTCACAGTGGTCAGAATGGATATCATCAAGAAGTCTAACAACAATAAATGCTGGAAATGGTGGGGAGAAAAGGAAACCTTCTTACACTCTTCATGGGAATGCAAACTGGTATAGCCACTCTGGAGAAGTGTATGGGATTCCTTTAAAAACTGGGACTAGAACTGCTATATGACCCAGCAATCCCACTGCTGGGCATATACCCTGAGGAGACCAGAATTGAAAGAGACACATGTACCCCAATGTTCATTGCAGCACTGTTTACAATAGCTAGGGCATGAAAGCAATGCAGATGTCCTTTGGAAGATGAATGTATAAGAAAATTGTGGTATCTATACACAATGGGATATTTCTCAGCTTTAAAAACACATTTGAATCAGTTCTAATGAGGTGGATGAACCTAGAGCCTGTTATACAGAGTGAAGTCAGAAAGAGAAAGACAAATAGTACATATTAACGCATATATATGGAATTTAGAAAGACAGTAGCAATGATCCTACAAGCAGGGCAGCAAAGGAGACAGAGATATAAAGGACAGACTTTTCAAGTAGGCAGGAGAAGGCGAGGGTGGGATGATTTGAGAGGACAGCAGTGAAACATGTACATTACCGTAAGTAAAATAGATGACCAGTGCAAGTTCCATGTATGAAGCAGGGCACCCAAAGCTGGTGCTCTGGGACAACCTAGAAGGATAGTGTGGGGAGGGAGGTGGAAGGAGGGTTCAGGATGGGGAAATACGTGTATACTTGTGGCCAATTCATGTTGATATATGGCAAAAAACCATCACAATATTGTAAAGTAATTATTCTCCAATTAAATTAATGATTAAAAAAAAAAAAAAGAAGAATCCACCTGCCAATGCAACGGTCAGGCATTGGATCTCTAGTCCAGGAAGATCCTACGTGCCACAGGACAACTAAACCTGTGTGTCACAACTACTGAACTTGCCTGCTGCAACTACTGAAGCCCACAAGCCTAGAGCCTGTGCTCCACAACAAGAGAAGTACCTGCAATGAGAAGCCCATGCACCGCCACCAGAGAGTAGTCCTCCTTCTCCACAACTAGAGAAAGCCCTCATGCAGCAACAAAGACTCAGTGCAGCCAACAATAAGTAAATAAATTAGAAAGAAAATCAGGCCAATCTTACTATAGGTTCATTTGAAAAATCCTGTGGTAGACATTGAAGTAGGTGCATCTCTTTATATTCTTTGAATAATCATATCTTGGGTGAAGCTAACAAAAATTACACCACAGGCTATATTAAAACTTTAGATCAGCTTCCCAGGCACTGCTCTTTTCTAGAGAGCTACTTTTCTCAGAGAACTATTACTTAGCAACTTTAGTAACCAGACTTGCGGCCTCCAGTACATTCAAGGCTGGAAACAAAACACATCAGGAAGACAGAGTTCAAATCCTATGGGTTGCCTGTGACCACAGGCTAGGAGGAACACACATCCCAGAAAGAGCCTCTTCACATTTCAGTAACTGAAACCTGTATTTTGACCACTCCGTTCAGTTCTTGAGGGCTACTGTCCCCTTATACAAACACGTGGTGTGAAACATTTGGAAAATGACCTGAACCCAATTCACTCCCAACCACTTTTCACATGTCACAGGGAGTCTCTCACAATGATATTTCTTCACATAGAAAGCCAATTCTCAGATAAAGAAAAGATTTTGCACACACACACACACACCTTATGAAGAAATACTGAGATTTTAGAAACTGACTCATAACTAATCAATGGTTCACCATTCTCTTCTCTTCTCTTCTCCTTCCATCCACTCTGAGAAGTGAATACTTGGCCATGCTATCAGATTTGCCCACCAAGTTTCTCATAAAGCACACATGATGCTGTTCCTAGTGAGCCTATACACAAGGCATTAACACCAGCCAGCCCTATTGAAGTCAGCTACCTGGGGGCAGGGAGGTGGCTGGAGCAATAAATTCATCATCTCATTTCCTTCATCACCCCACCCCACTTCATTCCCTGCAGTCACTTGGCCCAAGTGAATGAAAATCTCACACCCAATCTCTGCTTCAATCAGCACTGCTTCAAGATTCCTCCGTTATCTCACATGGCTTCTGAGGCAAGGGAACAGATTTTACTTGAGATGAGTAAAGCTAGACAACCAGGCTATTGGCCAGAGGTTCTGTTTGGGAGATGATGTCTCTCAGTGTACTGCTTCCCCACTGTGAGGAATAAAGTAAAAGTCTTCTTGGTTTGGCTCTGGTGCCCCGTTGTTCAGATGTTAGCCACTAGACGGCGGGCAAGGAATGTACTTGGATCTGTGATTCACATTGTACTCGGTAGACTTTAAGGGAAGTGGATTACCCTGCATAATAGGGGTGGGGGGCGGCAGGGGCAGGGCGGCCTCTTCATTCAGTCAGTTGAAAAACCTTAAGAGCAGGGACTGAGGCTTCCTGCTGTTGCTGCTGCGGCTGCTAGGCTGCTAAATCGCTTCAGTCGTGTCTGACTCTGTGCGACCCCATAGAGGGCAGCCCACCAGGCTCCCCTGTCCCTATAATTCTCCAGGCCAGAACACTGGAGTGGGTTGCCATTTCCTTCTCCAATGCATGAAAGTGAAAAGTGAAAGTGAACACGCTCAGTCGTGTCAGACTCTTAGCGACCCCATGGACCACAGCCTACCAAGCTCCTCCGTCTATGGGATTTTCCAGGCAAGAGTACTGGAGTGGGCTGCCATTGCCTTTTCCCGAGCCTTCCTGAGGGTGATACAATTTAGCCTCAAGAGTACAGCCTGAGAAACCCTGCACGAGACTCAAAGTTGCTGGCTTGCTCTGCAGATTTCGGATTCTGGATGGCAACCTGGATTTCCAGCCAGCTGACTTGCCCTAAAGATATCAGAACTACCAGCACCAAGGAGCCCATGATCCAATTCCCAAAAATAAGTCTCTCTATTGGTTGTGTTTCTCTGCAGAGCCTGACAAATACAATCCCCAGTATGTCACATCTCACTCAGTCCAATCCAAAGACATTGACTGAGTCACTGTATTATCCTACACCAGCTGCTGTGCATTAAAGAAGCTGATAGATAGAGGGCACAGTCATTTATTTAGTGCCTTCCCCCTGCCAGGTCAAGGGCGCTAGGTATTTTACATCTGTTATCTCCGGTAGGTCTCCCAAGAAACCTCACCAACAGATAGAGTAATTGCCATTTTATAGATAAGGAATTTGAGCCTGAAGGAGAGTGACTGGGCTGATAGGGGCTGCACTGGAACACAGCTTGAGTGTTAACTGTGAACTGTGATGACATGGGGAGAGGAGTTTGGGCCCAGGTCACAGAGAGTTTCAGTACCATGGGGGAACAGGGAAACATCACACCCTTGTTATCAGTCCTGGGCATCCCCTTGCAATAGGAGCAACCCCAATCCATCTGCGGACAAAACTGCCACGAATTGAATCGTGCACAAAATAGAAGTTGAAGTCTGGGGGTGCATTCCCTGTGGGCGATGTGTAAAAGAAAAGCCAGCCTCCTGCTGAGGGTTCATCCAGCTGTGAAGGAAAAGCTTGAGGACTGTGGCTGAGAAAGAAGGAGCCTCTAGAACTGGACACAGATGTCTAATGTGACCTTGAAGTGCTTCCTCATGCTTGAAGGTAAGGCCTGACCTGCAACCTGCCCCATGGCAGCTCAGTAGTTGTTACGACAGGGAACAAGCCAGCACATTTCTATGAACCTCATTCCATACTCACAATTACAACCCACTCAGTTCATGTCGTCATTAAGAATAATTCACCCATTTTCAGGTGACCATAGTATGCCACAGTGGGCCAAGTTAATTTCTCAAGATGATATGATATCAAGTGGCAGAACTGGGTTGAAAGTAAGGTTTTCTGAATCAGAGCTGGTGTCCTCACCCACAATACTATATTGTTTCCTCATAAAAGGAAAAGAAAAGTAAAAATAAAAAAGGAGAAAATGAATGAACAAGAATAATGGGAGACCCACAATGCTTACTGTATTTGGGCATCCACCTTGGGCTGCAAGTGAAAAGAAAACTCCTCAAAGTGGCCTAATCAGAAAGGTAACTGACATATAAGTACCGCGCGCTAACCGATTGCGCCACTGGACCAGCCCAGGTGGGAGGCATGAGTCAAGTGCTCGGGCCTGTTGGGCTGGGGGGATCCAGAGGAATCGGGTGGAGAAGGAGGTGGGATGGGAGACTGGGATGGGGAATTCGTGTAGCTCTATGGCTGATTCATATCAATGTATGACAAAACCCACTGAAAAATAAAAAAATAAATTAAAAAAAAAAAAAGAAAGGTAACTGACAATCACACAACATGAAGTCAGTAGACAGGGTAGGCTCAGGCACAGAGTACATGTACACAGAGAGCAGGGGGAGCACAAAGGAGGGCACAAAGGAGGGTAAGGAGTACAAGCAGCTATGGAAGCAAGAGGAAGATGAGGAGAGCAGAGTGACCGAGCTCCTGTGGACTTGCCCAGGACACTGATCAGCGGGTTCAAACCATCCATCCTACTGATGGCAGCCTGAGTGGAAGCTACACCCCTCACCCATGAAATAAAGTAGACTGACTCTCTGAGCTGTATTCATCCAACAAGTATCCCCTCAGCACCCACCTGGTCATCAATGCCCTCAGCACAGTGCTGAAAGCAGCCATAACCCAGGAGACACCACAGTCTCAGGAGGCAAAGGGTTGTCCAAAACACAGAATAAAGGGCAAGCTAAGTGGGAAGAGAAGGACACTAGACAATCCTGTCAGAGTGGGGCTAGAAGACAGGATGTCCCTCACCCACTCGAAGAAACAAAACCTTGAGCTGAGGATTTTCAGGGTTCACTCACTGACAATTCAGTTAAGATATGGCTGCTACAACGGTTACACACTAGGAAGGGGAAAGGCGGGTGTTACTCTGGTATAATAAGGTTCTGGATAATGTGGGGATAAAAGACACAAACAGCCCTGGACCAACAGAAAACTGAGGTGATCAGTTTGCTCTAGCCACTCCTTTCATATATGCTGTTTGCAACAAACAAATTGACAGCATAACAACAGCTGCACTGCTCTGTGTACCTCACCTTATCATCACTCATAAGATGGTAAACATGTTCTGAGCACCTGTGGGGTGCCAGACTCCCAGACTGATGCTTTCCAGACTTCGTGCCCACAGGGACATTTCATGTGGGAAAAGGGTCCTCAAGGAGCTCACCATTGGCAGGGGGCCAGACTGAAGACAATGGTGCAACAAGTGTGATGAGAGCCTTGGCCTCAGGAGCCAGCAGAGGCTGGGATCAGATGGTGAGGAATGGGTTTCGCCTGTGTGTGGGATAACTTATACTATTATTGTCCTCATTTCAGACAAGGGAACCCAGGAGCAGAGAGACTGAGCATCTTACTCAAGGTCACGCTGCTTGGTAGTGGTCCTGACCAGTTTTCATCTATGTCTATTAAAATGTAAAGGTCTCTGCACTATTCAATACACCTCTCTCTCTCTCTCTCTCTCTCTCTCTCTCTCTCTCTCTCTCTCTCTCTCTCTCTCTCTCTCTGTCTTAATGTTGTCACCTATTTTAACTCACAATCACCACCTTATGCATTCCCTTGGCTCTACATTTCCCTTTACTAGATAAGTAGTCTGCTGAACAAAGTATAGATTTCCTGTTAGCATATCCAGTCTCTCCACTGTATAAAAAAAATTTCCTTGCAGGGCACATTGGCCCCACCCAAACTGATGGTTTACACTGGGTTTGTACTGCACCCATATGCAGGGTAAAGAAAATGCATCATTGAGATCTGTAGTTTTACTTAGCTATTTCACACAATCTCAAGCATAATTTTAAATGTAGCCAATATTCAAGTAAGAACAGTAGAACCACTGCTTTCCTAAAATGACCACTCACAAAAGATTTCACTGAATGTCAACATGTCCTAGGCAGGAGACTAAAACCCCTTCATAGGGAGTTATGTAAATTCTTTCCCTTAAGTTAAGGAAATCCTTTCTTTTTATACATTTTCTCCATTGCTGGTTCCCTGAGAGACTCAAGCAAGCAAAACCACTTCACTTTTCTGTTTTTTGACAAAACAAACAAGCAAAGCAAGTCTAACACACAGGCACACAGACATATGTAATACACCCAGCAGAGGTATGTCAAATATAAGGCAATTGCTTTGGAAATACAAGGGCTTCCCTGGTGACTCAGTGGTAAAGAATCTACTCGCTAATACAGGAGACTGGGGTTTGATCCCTGGTTCATGAAGATCTCCTGGAAAAGGAAATGGCAACCCACTCCAGTGTTCTGGCATAGGAAATCCCATGGACAGAGAAGCCTGGTGGGTACAGCCCATGGGGTTGCTAAAGAGTGGGACATGACTTAGGGACTAATGAACAACAATTGAAATACAAATGGAAACCCCTAACAAATCATATATGCAAATTCCTGACCACAGCAGAAGTCTACTGTCCAGGATCAGTTGTACTCCAGAAAACCAAACAACCAAATATACTTTCCTTTTTAAATTACTATACACTGACTCTTGTTCATTCCTGGGAGAAATGTTTTCAAAAGCATTGCTCAGGAAGGCAGGACTCAAGGAGCCTATTAAAAGAATGCATTTATTCCTATGTCACATCAGGGCCTAACTCACACACTTGGGAAAGAATGCCTGCTATAATTTCAATACCCCTGACCAGTAATGCTGAAGAAGCTGAAGTTGAATGGTTCTATGAAGACCTGCAAGACCTTTAAGAACTAACACCTAAAAAAGATATCCTTTTCATCATAGGGGACTGGAATGCAACAGTAGGAAATCAAGAAACACCTGGAGGAACAGGCAAATTTGGTTTTGGAGTACAGAATGAAGCAGGGCAAAGGCTAATAGAGTTTTGACAAGAGAATGCACTGGTCATAGCAAACACCCTCTTCCAACAACACAAGAGAAGGCTCTATACATGGACATCACCAGATGGTCAACACCAAAATCAGATTCATTATATTCTTTGCAGCCAAATATTGAGAAGCCCTATAGAGTCAGCAAAACTGAGACCAGGAGCTGATTGTGGCTCAGATCATGAACTGCTTATTGCCAAATTCAGACTTAAATTGAAGAAAGTAGGGAAAACCACTAGACCATTCAGCTATGACCTAAATCAAATCCCTTACAATTATACAGAAGAAGTGGGAAATAGATTTAAGGGACTAGATCTGATAGACAGAGTGCCTGATGAACTATGGACAGAGGTTCGTAACATTGTTCAGGAGACAGGGATCAAGTTCTTTGGACTGCAAGGAGATCCAACCAGTCTATCCTAAAGAAGATCAGTCTTGAGTGTTCTTTGGAAGGACTGATGTTGAAGCTGAAACTCCAATATTTTGGCCACCTGATGCAAAGAGCTGACTCATTTGAAAAGACCCTGATGTTGGGAAAGATTGAAGGCAGGAGGAGTAGGGGACGACAGAGGATGAGACGGTTGGATGGCATCACCGACTCAATGGACATGAGTTTGGGTAAACTCCGGGAGTTCGTGGTGGACAGGGAGACCTGGCGTGCTCCAGTCCATGGCATTCCAGGGAATTAGACAGGACTGAGCGACTGAACTGACTGACTGATAATACTTCATTCTTCTGTCTCATTTTATGAAGTGGAAATGAGGCGGGGAGGGAGGTGATGCCAAGGAAAGAGCCAACTTCTGAACCTGGTGAACACCGATTGGAGCCCAGTTATCCCGGACATGGACCAATGACCATTGGATGTTTCAATATCAGCTTAAAACTGGCAATTCCCAAGGAGAGAAAGAGAAATAAGTCATATACAGACTGTCCAACTGCCATCTGATACTGAAGAGGTGGGTCATCTGTGGAAAGTAACTATTCTGAGAGAATCATGGATCCCACTTGGCTAAAGAGGACTCTGGTCCTGTGACCCTAACGCACACTTGGTCAGTCCTAGAGAGAAAGATGTCCCCCTCTGTCTGCATGTCTGTCCCTCTCTCTATCCCTGGCTCTCACACATTCTTTCTCAGGATCAGGTTCTCACCAGCAGGATGCCAATGCAGGGCCTCCCATCCTCAGCCCAGGTGAAGAGCCTGGAGTTGCAGGGGCGGGGTTGGCCTCCCATCCTCAGTGTGTGTGGAATAGAAGGGTAAAGACCACCGAGAGATGGAGTCCTCTAGCGTCCTATAGAGGCTACCTGCCCTTCAGTGGGGAGGAGTCTGCGGGCCTGAGTTGAGCCACAAAGATGGGACACGCCTTATAGAAGAACCTTCCTGGGTATTCCCTGGGTTTTAGTGGATTGAGGGGGAGCTGGGAGTGGCTTGAAGAAACGTAGGTTCCTCCCCAGGGACGGCAGCAGTAGGGCGGGGGTATTCGGGGAAGAGAAGGTAGTGCCCTGTCTTCTCAGCCACGCGCCAGAGAACCTCTCCCAGCAGCTTGGAGGCTAGAAGGGACAATCGCTTCCAAAGTCGCAGCAAGAGTTTTCGGGTATTGGAGACGACATCACAGATGACACCTGATGAGGGGTGGCTCTTGGGGTGGAAGGCGGGGGCTTCTCCCTGATTGCCTGGTAATTTGTATTGTCGCCTGTCTACGTTAGGAGCAGCTCCTGTTACTTGGAATTTTTTTCTTACCAATTTTTACCAGTAACACACTGGGAAAGACTAAACACTAATAAAGACACTGACCTTATTCTACCCATTGCAACTGGGAGAGCACCACAGATCTGAAGATCAGACTGTCAGCAAGGTGGCTTTGCATTCTACTTTATTCCATAGAGAGTAGCTCTACTACTCTCTAGTTAGTTACAGTGGGGACGTTTGCAGGTGGGAAAACATTTAGTGGGAAGTCTCCTTAACAGAACAGGAAATGATTATCTTTGTGACTGGCTGGTTTCAGGAGAATTGACTTTTAATGTCTGTTACTAGTCATGAGACAAAAAACAAGGAGTTGGATGGTCTGTGTCTGCCCTTTAATGACAAGGAGGAAGGTCTGTACTTGACCTTGTAATAGGAGTCTGGAGACTTAGGACAAGTCTTACCGAAGTCAGAAGAGGAAGGTTGCTGCTTTGCATTGTCATTCTGGGAACATGAAAGTCTGCCAAGATTTCCCTGTGACATTTTTTAGAGCTCAGGTGAAGCTAAACTTTGCATAAATACGAGCATCTTTCATGCCTGTCCCAGTAGTTAAATCTATAGGCAGAGAGATTGGACCCCCCCTCCCCAACCGCCGCCATTTTAAAATTGGATTGTATTTGCCTTACAGTGTGGTGCTAAGTTCTGCTGCAGGACAATGGTGAATCAGCTATAGGATACATATATGTATGCATATGTATATATGTAAGAAGGTCCTCCCTCTTGGACCTTCCTGTTGAAACTGAGTCACAGAGAATGTAAGTAACCTGCCCAAGGTCTCCAAAGGAGTAAGTGGTGGCACCTTGATTCAAATCTAGGTATCTGTGGCTTCATCATCTCCCAGCTAGGCAGCACATAGTGATGGTTTCCAGATCCACACATAGGCTCAGCACTCTTTTCTTAACTACAGACTTTCCTGACAGGTCTGCAGGGAGACTGCACTCAATAAGTGCTAGGCAACTTCTGGGACACCGGAGAT
This sequence comes from Muntiacus reevesi, assembly GCF_963930625.1. Taxonomy (NCBI): domain Eukaryota; kingdom Metazoa; phylum Chordata; class Mammalia; order Artiodactyla; family Cervidae; genus Muntiacus; species Muntiacus reevesi. Next base: position 134,912,999 of record NC_089271.1, read on the forward strand.
GCCTTCACAGAAAAGAGAAGTGTTAGAAACACTGGGTCCCAAAGACTTCTACCCACCCCCTGGAGGGATTCAGGAGCTACAGGAGGAGGATTGCAGGGTCTAAAGGGGGCTGTTTCTCTGAGAGACAGGTTGATGGACTGTCTCTCTGCATGCATGTGACAAGAAACACTTGTTCCTTTGAATTTATTTTTCTTTTATGGTTGGCAATACATACTACATGGTGAAAATACAGGAAGCAGATATGTAAAATCAAGTGGATATACATATCAGTGGATACATTCCCATTATACCTGGGAGTGTTTGACGGTGAAACAGCTCTTCTTTGTAAAAGGAGAACATTGCCCTAGGTTGAAGCAATGAAACAGGATATTAGTCTTTTTCTTAACTATTATTCTCATTCTCCCTATCACAGATGAGGAATCATGGACACAGAGAAGTTAGGTCAACTCCCCCAAGACATTCTGATAGAATGTGTTTGAGTCCCACAGGCAAGGAATGTTCAACGTGTCCAAGCTGCCCCCATCTCCACCACTCCCCACACAGCTGCACCTCCTTTACTGTTGCCTGACAAAGTGCAAGGCAGCCTTCTCCCCAGCTGCTTAGGACAGAGATGCTTAAAGCCATCCTTGCCTGCTGCCTCTCTCTCACCACACTCTCAATCATTAAGCCTCACCTCTCTGCCTCCGAAGTCTAAGTAAGATCGTGTTCCTTCTCTCCATCAACACAGTGAGTTCCCTAGGCCAGGTCACCCTTGTCTCTCTCCTTGACAAGCACCAGCAATCCTGATGCTTTCCAACTCATGGGCTGTCCCACTGCCTGAGGACGGTTTCTTCAGTCCAATCTGGGCATGACAGCCCTGCTCAAATCTCTGCACAGGCTGCCTGCTGCTCTTAGGATACTGTCCGGCCTCCTGGACTAGGCACAGTAAGCCTTGTCTACCCACAAAAGCCTGATCTTTACAAGACCCTCCCCCTCTTCTGCTCCATGCCCCGCTTGATATTCCAGCCCACCCAGACCTCTCTCTGTTCATCAGATGGAGAGTGCCCTCACACTCATACTCCCTAGCTCCTTCCTGCCCCTTCTTGCTCCCCCCCAAACCACAGATTTCATAATCTCGCCCCTGCTTTTGCCTCCATCTTACATGCTCTTCCTTCCTTCCCATCTGACTGATTCCTTCTTAGGTTCAGCTGTCAGGCTGGGTAGAGCGATTTCCATTTTTCCTGGGAAGTACCTGATGAAGAGGCACAGTTGACAGGGTTGATAATTTTACCAAATGGAAGGTGACGGAGATTTCACTATGAGTCCCCCAAATGGTCACACGTTTTACCCTGCTGTACGATGTGCTGATACAAAATGCAGTCTGATGGCAGAGTTTTTGTGGGAAAGGCTTCCTTGCTAAGAATAGGATACAGATAGCAAAGCTCTCCTCTTGTTTTATATGGACCGATTTTGGTGTTTGAATATGGCCTTTGGAACTTGGTCACAGTGTTGGAAGCATAAAGGGATCCAGGGTGACCACCTGCTTCACAGTGAGGAGGGATCAGCCGAAGCATGGGATTTTCAAAAGGTCACTTTACGGTGTCTGTGACCCAGTACACGGAATAGGCCTTGAACTGCCCTAGGCATGCACTGTGTTTTGATGAGATTTTCACTATTTTTCACTTTATACTCTGAGTTTCTGTAAGGACAAGAGGAAGTGCATTAACACGTCCTCCCTATGCAGGGATTTGATTTATTAGTCCCTGTGGTCATCAGGGAGGCAAGGGTTTTGCCAGCTAGCATGGGAACCTTTCTAGGGACTGTGACAGCACCTTCTTGCAACTCCTCAGGTGTTCTCCACCAGGTGCCATCAACCCCTGGAGGAAACTGCCAGTTCCTGTGATGTCCGGTGGAGGGAGTGAACCTGCTGCTGCTTCTGCCTGCTACATATACAACTGTGAAGACTGACTTCATTCACTACAACTCCTCTGAGAAAAGCACACCTAAATATGAAATGAAGTGTGAGCCTGTATTATGTAAAGACAATTGAAAAGTTGAACATAATACCAGTTCCATCACCACCACCCCAACCCCAACCAGAGCCAGAGGATGGAGTAGACTCCCAGGGGCTCTGGCATGCCACCCTCTCCACTGACGTGTCCCTAACACTGGGTGCAGTGTAAATGACTCACCTGGAGCCTAGCTATGGAGCTTGTGGGAGCCGGGCATAGGAGTTTTATTCCTCACAGACCCAGAGAGGTAAGATGATCCTCAGCCTTCTCACAGACAAGGAAGCAAGCTGAAAGAGCTTAGGTGACTGAGGCAGTAAAGACTGGATCTGGGAGTCACACCCTAGTTCCTCCTGAGTGCAAAGGTAGTCTTCTTTGCAGTCAGAACAACGTGTGTGGCTTGCGTTTCATTACCAGGATGCAGATGCTGTTCAATGAGAGGAGAGCCATCATTGTCCCAATCCCCTGTCCACTTGTGAAACTCGGGTACCCCGTAGGGCAAAGCCACCTTGAAAGGTTCTAAGATCCTTTGTGTGTATACCTTAGGAGGAGCTGCCTTGCAGCCAAGAAACTGGAGTCCACTGGTGGGAAAGGCTTGCCCCAGAGGCAACAGCCAAGCAGGACTTCAACTTCCCCTGCAGGGAGGCACTTTGCCATACCAGACATACCAGAGAGACTTTGCAACCAACCGCCACCCCCAGTTATGTCTCAATCAGTTTCACAACTATGAATGTCTCTTAAGGAATTATCCACACATACACAGAGATGTGCGTACAATTTCAGCAAATCTAGAGGAAACTAGTGCCCATTGATAGTGACCACTGGATGGATAAATGAGACATGAATATTCCATGTTATAACATGGACCCTATCAGATACTTGAGGTACCAATATTTTGCCCTATTCTTTGAGTTGTGTTTTCACTTTATGATGATGTTCTATAAAGCACACTTTTTGGATGAAGTCATTTTAACCTATGTTTTCATGCATTACCTGTGCTTTTGGTGTCACATGGAGGAATTCATTGCCTAACCCAAAGTCATTAAGACGTCTAAGCTCTCTTATGGGAGCTTTATTATAATAGCACTTACATTTGGATTTCCATCTGTTTGGACTTAATTTTCTCTGTGGTATAAGGCTGGAATTCAAATTCATTCTTTTGCATGTGGGTGCCTGGTTGTCCTAGCACCATTTGCTAAAACAATGTTCTTTCCCTTCAATTGTCTTGGCACTGTTGTCAAAAATTAATGTACTACAGATATGTGGATTTCCTTCTAGACTCTTGATTCTATACCATTGATCTATATGTTTAGTCTTAGGCCAATTCCATGCCATCTTGGTCATTACAGCTTTGTTATAACATTTGAAATTGGAATATGTGAGTCCTCCAAGTTTGGTTTTCTTTTGTGAAGTTAAGGTATTCTTTGTCCCTGATCAGCCTCTCAATGTCTAAGAAGTATACAGTTAGAATATTAATAGGGATTACACTGAATGCCTGGATCAATTTGGGGAATATTGTAATTGTGACAATATTGTCTTCCAATCTATAAACACAGAATATCTTTCCATTTATTTATGTGGATGTGTGCTCAGTCGCTTCAGTCATAGCCAACTCTTTTTGACCCTATGGACTGTAGTCCACCATGCCCCTCAGTTCATAGGATTCTCCAGGCAAGAATACTGAAGTGAATTGCCATGTCCTCCTCCAAAGGATCTTCCCTACCAAGGGACTGAACCCTCATCTTCTGCATCGCCTGCATTTCAGGCGGTTCTTTACCACTGAGCCAACTGGAGAAACCTTCCATTTAGTTAAGTTTTCTTCCATTTCTTTCAACTCTGTTTTGTCATTTTCAGTGTCCAAATCTTCAACTTATTTGGTCAAATGAATTCCTAAGTATATCGTTCTTTTTATTCTAACTGGAATTTTCTTACTTATTAGGAGTATTCACTGCTAGTATAGAAATAGAAGTGAGTTTTGTACATTGAAGCTGGTGGTGATTTCATGCATGTATACACACTCACAAGTTTGTGAAGTACACATTAAATATGTTCAGCTTTTTATATGTTAAACATACCACACTAAAGTGGATTAAAAAGACAGAAGTGAAAAATTAAAGGCATCCTAAAGTTTAAAAGAGTCAGGGAATTTGTTAGTAGGAGAAGTGGCTTACAAGAAAAGCTAAAGGAATTTCTTCAGGCTGCAATAAATGACTTCAGATGTTAGTTAGAATTCACATGAAAACACAAAGAGCACAGGTAAAGGTAATTATGCAAACATAAATACTTTATGAATACACATTTTCATTCTTTTCATCCTGTACTTAAAAAACATTGGTGCACTGGGAAGACCCAGAGGGATCGGGTAGAGAGGGAGGTTGGAGGGGGGATCGGGATGGGGATACATGTAAATCCATGGCTGATTCATGTCAATGTATGACAAAACCCACTACAATATTGTAAAGTAATTAGCCTCCAACTAATAAAAATAAATGAAAAAAAAAAACAGTATCATGTAAATTATTGCTGGGGAAATAACATATGATATGTAAGATATCTGCCAGCAACAGCACATAGGAGGCGGTTGTTAGCAAACCGTATTAGGTGAGGAAATGTTCTGGATGGTGTCAAATCCACATGAACATATGCAAAGTATCAGATTTCATGGAAAAAAAAAGGTTAATATAAGTTTCAGTTCAGTGGCTCACTCGTGTCTGACTCTTTACGACTCCATGAACTGCAGCACACCAGGCCTCCCTGTCCATCACCAACTCCCAGAGTTTACACAAACTCATGCCCATTGAGTTAGTGATGCCATCCAAACATCTCATGCTGCCGTCCCCTTCTCCTCCCACCTTCAACTTTCCTAGCATCAGGGTCTTTTCAAATGAGTCAGTTCTTCGCAACAGGTAGCCAAAGTATTGGAGTTTCAGCTTCAACATCAGGCCTTCTAATGAACACCCAGGACCGATCTCCTTTAGGATGTACTGGTTGGATCTCCTTGCAGTCCAAGGGACTCTCAAGAGTCTTCTCCAACACCACAGTTCAAAAGCATCAATCCGTTGGTACTCAGCCTTCTTTACAGTCCAACTCTCACATCCATACATGACTACTGGAAAAACCATAGCCTTGACTAGATGGGCTTTTGTTGACAAAGTAATGTCTCTGCTTTTTTTTTTTTTTTTTTTTTTTCAACGTGCTGGACCTCAGTTTCGAATGTCTCTGCTTTTTAATATGCTATCTAGGTTGGTCATAATTTTCCTTCCAAGGAGTAAGCATCTTTTAATTTCATGTCTGCAATCACCATCTGCAGTGATTTTGGAGCCCAAAAAAATAAAGTCAGCCACTGTTACCAGTAGCTATAAATATATATCTGATATTCTACCTAATATCAGCTTTACATAGACATGACATTATATATAACGTAATAATGATGAGTGTATTCATGGGACGTACACTTTCTAGATTTACTATATATAACAATATGAGGGAAAGAAGTGAAACCAGAATAGAGTCACATAGAAGTAATGTTTGTATATCTTATTTGAATTAGTATAAATTTCAAGCTGATTATGATAGCGTAAGTTTATGGTAGCCTGAGCAGCTACTAAGGAAATAACTTAAAAGTAGTGGGAAAAATCAGTAAAGAATTTAAAATGCTACATTGGAAAATATCCATTTAATGCAAAAGAAAACAGTAAAAGGTGGACCATAGAAGAAAACGACATGAGACAGAAAAACTTATTGGCAGATGTGAGTCCGTATCAACATTAAATGTGAACAGATAAAACAATCCAACCAAAAGGCAGATGTTGATAGGCTGTATTAAAGAAAAGCAACAGGGTGCAACTGGAGGACACAATTTAGATTCAAAGATACATAAATTTACCGTGAGTGTGTGTGTGTGTTTCTGTGTGTCTCTGTGTCTGTGTTCAGTCCCTGAGTCATGTCCAACTCTTTACGGCTCTATGCATTGTAGCCCATTAGGTCTCTCCATCCATGGAACTTTCCAATCAGGAATACTAGAGTAAGTTGCCATTTCATTTTCCCGGGGGACTTCCCCACCCAGGGATTGAACCTGCATCTCTTGCATCTCCTGTGTCGGCAGGTGGATTCTTTACATCTAGCACCACCTGTGAATCCTAATATGACTCAGCCATTCTACATCTGGAAAATGTTGCCCAAGAGAAATGAAAATATGCTCACACAAAGACCTGTACTCAAATATTCCACACAAGTATACCTAATAGCCAAACCTAGAAACAACCCAAATATTCAACAACTGGTATTCAGATTAAAGAAAACCAACAGTTACACTAGTTCAAAATTGGGCAAGGAGTACAGCAAGGCTGTATATTGTCACCCTACTTATTTAACTTATATACAGAGTACATCATGAGAAATGCCAGGCTGGATGAAGCACAAGCTGGAATCAAGATTGCCAGGAGAAATATAAATAACCTCAGATATGCAGATGACATCACCCTTTTGGCAGAAAGCAAAGAGGAACTAAAGAGTCTCTTGATGAAGGTGAAAGAGGAGAGTGAAAAAGCTGGCTTAAAACTCAACATTCAACAAACTAAGATCTGGTCCCATCACTTCATGGCAGATAGATGGGGAAAAAAGGAAAACAGTGACAGACTTTATTTTCTTGGGCTCCAAAATCATTGTGGACAGTGACAGCCACCATGAAATTAAAAGACGTTTGCCCCTTGGAAGAAAAGTTGTGACAAACCTAGACAGTGTATTAACAAGCAAAGACATCACTTTGCTGACAAATGTCCGTATAGTCAAAACTATAGTCTTTCCAGTAGTCACGTACAGATGTGAGAGTTGGACCCTTAAAAAGGCAGAGCATCCAAGAATTGATGCTTTTGAACTGTGGTGATGGAGAAAACTCCTGAGAGTCCCTTGAACATCAATGTGATCAAACCAGTTAGTCTTAAAGGAAATCAACGCTGAGTAGTCATTGGAAGGACTGATGTTGAAACTGAAGCACTAATACTTTGGCCACCTGATGCGAAGAGACAACTCATTAGAAAAGACCCTGATGCTGGCACAGATAGAAAGCAGGAGGAGAAGGGGATGACAGAGGACAAGATGGTTGGGTGGCACCAGTGACCCAATGGACATGAGTTTGAGCAAGTTCTGGGAGATGGTGAAGGACAGGGAATCCTGGCATGCTACAGTCCATGGGGTTGCAAAAAGTTGGACACAACTGAGCGACTGAACAGCAATACTTGTGTTCTATAATTCTCCAGTGATCACTTGCTTTCCTGTCATTATACACATCATATGAAGAGGTCATTAGACTTCTAACTTCATAGAGAATATTCACTAAACTTTTTCACACAATTACATGATGAAACCTCAGTATTTCATTTAGGATTCATAACATCCCCATACAAAGAGGCGAATACTCATTATGCTAAAAAACAAACAAACAAATAAACCAAAATCCTCCTGCATGCCTTATACACTCCATTCTTGAGGCCCTGAAGGGCTGAAATGATAGCGCAAGGTCCATGAGGTGAGTCAAATATGGTCTTGACATTGTGTCCCTGGAACACTATCCAGGGAAAGAATCTAGGGAGCACTATCCAGGGGAACAGCAATAATATTAACAACAGTAATGACAACAGCTAGAATTGACTGGAAACATACCATATGGCACATACTGTCCTGATAGTTTCCCCTGTCTTAACATGGTCAGTGTTCTATACTGCCCCATGAAGTAGTCAAATTTACTCCATTCTAGTGTTTCCATGTGGCCAATGGAGGAATGAAGCACAGAGATGCTACGCAACTTGCTCTGTGTCGCCCAGCAGTAAGGGAGCCACCGGTCTGGAGGCATAGTGGAAAATTCAATGTGTTCTGCATTTATTCAGCTAAGCGTAAGATCCAACAGCTATGGCAAAATATGTAGAAAAACACCTACCACATAACACAAATTATGTTACATCATGGAAATGCACACTAAATAGAAATATGATTTCTTCAGAAATCTTTCTGATAGAGGCTTGGCAAGACCGGAATCAGGATGTTTTGTAGAAATGGTGGTCTGAGAGTCTCCTCAGAACAAAAGACAGCATGTCAGTGAGTCTCCTAGATGGGAGGTCTTGGGTTTGTGCATCAGAGAAGGCAGGAAAACCCTATCACCTACACATGCTTCCAATGGAGACAGAGCCTGGCAGTAGGCAAAATAAGACCATTCCTCTTAGTGCCCAGACAAGTTGTCCATGTCAATCAGAATTGAGGAATTCTAAAAAAAAAAAAAAAAAAAAAAAATTAAATGCGGATTCCATCATCTGCACTCAGTGGATCTCACTCAGTGTGACTACCACAGTGCCCTAGAATCTGTGAGCTTTCACTCTGCTTGGGCAACTCTCAGGGACTTTATTAAGCCCCTTTGGTGGTGAGACTGTCTCCAAAGGTCTTCCTGGGACAAACACATAGTTGCGAAGACCAACCTGATAGCACCAGGAAGACAGAATGTAATGAACGCATGAGAGTCAAACCAAGGGCAGGGTCTTCTGAGAAGACATCACCACCCCCCACTGGCCTTTCTTTCTGAGGCTTCAGTTTCTCTCAAATTCATTCTCTTCATGACCGGTGGATGCAGGTGATGAGAGATAACCTGTGAAATCCCTCATGGCCTGGGCTTTCCTCAGGGACCACGTGACAGACAATGTGAGGTTGTGTGATATTCTCCCAACCTCCTTTCAGCCTATGATTCTCTTTTTACCATCACTCCCTCCATCCCACACAAGCCCAGAGCAGCTAGATCTTAGGGCAAATATCTTCCCTTCACTGATCAGACACCTGCCCCTGACCTGAGGAGGCTGTCTCCCTTCTTCTCCTCTCAGCTGTTCTCTTTTGACCTCACCTGCTGTCCCAAAGCAGACAGCCTTCCCTAGAAGCTTAAAGCCCTAGTCTGGACCCTGACTCTGGTGACCAAGCCTGGAGCAGGCTTGTCCTCCTTGAGGAGGATGACTGTGTCGCTGATACTGTTCCTGACACCAGTTGTCTTGCTGTATCTCACAGTAGGCACTGTTTGCTGGACCTATGGTAGGCAAGGCACAAGCTAAAATGCTGGAAGATAGTGTGAGAAGCCATAGGAACTGCAGACATGTTTATTTTCTCCTGGCTGGTGCAGCAGACATAACATAATACAACATAACTGCACACAGTCCTTCACGGCTTTTCCAGGTGAAGCTTACATATGTATACTTACAGAACAAAAGTAGCCTGTGGCCAAGCGAGTAACTTATGATGTGCATGCACAGTGCTATAAGTGATCTCAGCTGTTACATAACTGTGCAAAGTCATTGTTTACAGAACACGGGGCAAGAGAGCATGAGAGCATGGGGCAAGAGAGCCTGACTGGCACCATCTTGCTATTTCCCCACAAGGACCCAGAACCAGGAACCAAGAGCCATGAGAACCACAGAACCATCCTTAACTTTGACGCCTGGCAGTGCTTGACCAAGGAAAGAAAACTTTGCCTCACACCCTACCTGTCCATGGACCACTATCTTATCAGATTTTCCTACATGAAATATGAAATATCTATATTTCACATATAGAAATCTCTGAACAGATATTCATACATGGCATATGAAAATTGTCATGTTTCATATGTGGACATCTCAGCCCAGATATATTTTACAATGTATATGGAAAGCTCTACATTTCCCATATAAATACCTGATGGGAATTTCAGACATGAAATATGGAATTTTGTTCATTTCACGTATGAAAACCAGGGAATAGATTTTCTTACATGACAAATGAACAGGGTATATTTTAGATATGAAAATTTGAGTACAAGATTTGTACGTGAAATATGGAATTTTCTGTGTTTCAAATATGGAAATCTTACCTCAGATATTCTTCCAGGAAGTATATAATTCCTATATTTCATATATGAAATCTGAGCACTGATATTTCTCCATAATATGTGCAATTTGTTGCATGTCACATATGAATATCTGGGTGAGATGTTCCCACATTAGATATGGAATTCTCTATTTCCCTTTTCAAAATATGAGGATAGGTTTATTTTCCAAAATATGGAATTCTTTATACATTACATTTGAAAATCTAGGTGTAGATTTTCTACATAACATATGAAATTCTGTATACTTCTTGTATCAAAGCATTAGTGCAGATTTCCCTGCTAAAAAGTATGGAATTCACATATGACAACCTGAATGATGACTTTCCTGCATGAAATACATAATTTTCTATATTTCATATATTTCACACCCATATGAAAATAAGGGTGCAGATTTTTCTACATGAAATAGGAAATTTGTATTTCATTTTTAAAATCTTGCTGTACATTTTTGTTCATGATATATGGAATATTGCATGTTTCACGTATGGCTATAGATGCACACATTTTCCTGCATGAATATAGAATTCTGTATTATACACAAAAGGGAATTTGAGCATACATTTTCCAACTTGAAGTATGGAAGTTTCTATTTCATAAATGAATTACCCAATTAAATTTTCTGACAAGAGGTATGTAATTCTCTATAGTTCTTATATGACACTGTGAGAGCAAGTTTTCATTCCTGAACTACTGAATCTGTACATTTCATGAATAAAAATCTAGATAGAGATTATCTTAAATGAACTTTGGTCCTCTTTATATTTCATATAAGAAAATGTGAGCACAGATTTCCTTGATTGTATGGAATAATCTATATTTCACATATGAAAATATGGCCCTATGTTAAATATGTAATTCTCTCTAATTCAGAAATGAAAATCCATGCATAGATTTTCCTGCATGAATATGGAATTCAGTATATTCCATACATGAAGATTTGGAAAAAGATTTTCCTGAATGAAATATTGTAATATTTATATTGCAATTATGAATATTAGTTGCACATTTTCCTGCACAATACATGGAATTGACTGTGTTTAACATTTGAATATATGGACATTCACTTTCCTACATTAATATTAAATTCTGCATACTTCACATATGAAATTATTAACATGGGCTTTGAAGCATAGATGTTTCAAATGTGAAATATTGAATTTTGCATGTTTTGCATGTGGACATCACATGAAAGTTTTCCTAAATGAAATGGAATTATATGTACTTCAGAGATGATAATTAAGAAAAGAATATTCTGCTATATTGATATGTGGGATCCTGTATATTTCATATATGAAAATCTTAATTAAGATTTTCTGATATAAACATGTAATTTTCTATATTACATGTTATAGAATCTTGGAACATACTTTTCTGTATGAAATATGAAATCTCATTTCACATATAGAAATCTATAAACAGATTTTCATATATGACACATGAAATTCTTCATGTTTCATGTAAGGGAATCTCAGACCAGAGAGTGCTACAAAAAATATGGAACTCAGTATTTCTTATTTGGAAACATGTGTACCAATTTTCCAACAGCAAATATGAAATTCAATATAAATCACATTGGAAATCTGGCCACCCATTTTCTACATGAATTAAGAAATTCTGTGTATCACATATGAAATTCTGTGTTCAGTTTTCCTGTAGGAAGGATTGACCATTACGTATATCACACATGAAAAACTGGGTGCCAATTTCCCCACATGCAATCTGGAATTCTGTATATTTCAGATATCAAAATGTAAACACCAATTTTACAACATAAAATGTGGAATTGTGTATACTTCACATATGAAAATCAGGATGATGATCCTCCTCAATTTAAAATGGATTTCTCTACATTTTACATATGAAAATCTTGATGCTGATTTTACTTCATGAAATAATGAATTTTTGCATTACACTTTATGAAAATCTGTAGGCAGATTTTCTTACATCAAATATGGAATCCTCTATACTTCATATATGAAAATCTGAGGGTGATTTTCTTACATTAAATATGGAACTCTCTATATTGCACACATGAAAATTTTGACCTTGTTTTTCTTAAGATATGGAAAATCAATGTGGTATTGGAGTTATCTCTATTTCAAAAGTGAAACTATGGCCACCACTGTTTCTTCATGAAGAATGGAATTTTTTGTATTTCTCACACATATGCCAAGACAATTTTCCGCCATGAAATATAGAATTCTCTGTATTTTTTTGACAGACATTTTATATTTTTTTCTTTTAATTTTCTTTTAATTATTTTAATTGGAGGCTAACTACTTTACAATATTGCAGTGGGTTTTGCCATACATTGACATGAATCGGCAATGAGTGTACATGTTTCCCCATCCTGAACACCCCTCCCACCTCTCTACCCATCCCATCCCTCAGGGACATCCCAGTGCACCAGCCCTGAGCACCTTGTCTCATGCATCAAACTTGGGCTGGTGATCTGTCTCACGTATGATAATATACATGTTTCAATGCTATTGTCTCAAATCATCCGACCCTCACCTTCTCCCACAGAATCCAAAAGACTGTTCTATACATCTATGCCTCTTTTGCTGCCTCGCACATAGGGTCAAAGTTACCACCTTTCTAAATTCCATATATATGCTTTAGTATACTGCATTGATGTTTTTCTTTCTGACTTACTTCTCTCTGTATAATAGGCCGCAGTTTCATTCACCTCATTAGAGCTGACTCAAATGTATTCATTTCAAAGGCTGAGTAATACTCCACGGTGTATATGTACCACAGCTTTCTTATCCATTCGTCTGCCCGTGAACATCTAGGTTGCTTCCATGTCCTGGATATTATAAACAGTGCTGTGATGAACACTGGGGTACACATGTCTCTTTCAATTCTGGTTTCCTCGGTGTATATACCCAGCAGGGGGAAATACTGGGTCATAAGGCAGTTCTATTTCCAGTTTTCTAAGGAATCTCCACACTATATTCCAGAGTGGCTGTACTAATTTGCATTCCCACCAACAGTGTAAGAGGGTTCCCTTCTCTCCACACCCTCTCCAGCATTCATTGTTTGGAGACTTTTGGATAGCAGCCATTCTGATTGGTGTGAAATGGTACCTCATTGTGGTTTTGATTTGCATTTCTCTGATAATGAGTGATGTTGAGCATCTTTTCATGTGTTTCTTAGCCATCAGTATGTGTTCTTTGGAGAAATATCTGTTTAGTTCTTTGGCCCATTTTTTGATTGGGTCATTTAGATTTCTGGAATTGAGCTGCAGGAGTTGCTTGTATATTTTTGAGACTAATTCTTTGTCAGTTGCTTTTTTTGCTATTATTTTCTCCCATTCTGAAGGCTGTCTTCTCACCTTGCTCATAATTTCCTTCATTGTGCAAAAGCTTTTAAGTTTAATTAGGCCCCACTTATTTATTTTTGCTTTTGTTTCCATTACTCTGGGAGGTGGGTCATAGAGGATCCTGCTGTGATTTATGTCAGAGAGTGTTTTGCCTATGCTTTCCTCTAGGACTTTTATAGTTTTTGGTCTTACACTTAGATCTTTAATTCACTTTGGGTTTATTTTTGTGGGTGGTGTTAGAAAGTGTTCTAGTTTCATTCTTTTACAAGTGGTCGACCAGTTTTCCCAGCACTACTTGTTAAAGAGATTGTCTTTCTTCAATTGTATATCCTTGCCTCCTTTGTCAAATATAAGGTGTCCATAGGTGCATGGATTTATTTCTGGGCTTTCTGTTTTGTTCCATTCATCTATATTTCTGAATTTGTGCCCAGTACCATACTGTCTTGATGACTGTAGCTTTGTAGTATAGCCTGAAGTCAGGCAGGCTGATTCCTCCAGTTCCATTCTTCTTTCTCAAGATTACTTTGGCTATTCGAGGCTTTTTGTATTTCCGTACAAATTGTGAAATTATTTTGGTCTAGTTCTGTGAAAAACACCATTGGTAGCTTGATAGGGCTTGCTTTGAATCTATAGATTGCTTGGGTGGTATACTCACTTTCACTATATTGATTCTTCTGATCCATGGACATGGTATATTTCATCATCTATTTGTCTCCTCTTTGATTTCTTTCATCAGTGTCTTATAGTTTTCTATCTCTAGGTCTTTTGTTTCTTTAGGTAGATTTATTTCTAAGTATTTTATTCTTTTCGTTGCAATGGTGAATGGGATTGTTTCCTTAATTTCTCTTTCTGTTTTCTCATTGTTGGTGTATAGGAATGCAAGGGATTTCTCTGTGTTAATTTTATATCTTGCAACTTTACTATATTCATTGATTAGCCCTAGTAATTTTTTGGTGGAGTCTTTAGGGTTTTCTATGTAGAGGATCTGTTTTGGGTGTTAGTTCTAAAAGATCTTGTAGGTCTTCATAGAACCATTCAACTTCAGCTTCTTCAGTGTTACTGTTTGGGGCATAGGCTTGAATTACCGTGATATTGACTGGTTTGCCTTGGAAACGAACAGAGATCATTCTGTCAGTTTTGAGATTGCATCCAAGAACTGCATTTCGGACTTTTTTTTTTACTGTGATGGCTACTCCATTTCTTCTAAGGGATTCCGGCCCATAGTAGTAGATATAATGGTCCTCTGAGTTAAATTCACCCATTCGAGCCCATTTTAGTTCGCTGATTCCTAGAATGTCGACATTCACTCTTGCCATCTCCTGTTTGACCACTTCCAATTTGCCTTGATTCAAGGATCTAGCATTCCAGGTTCCTATGAAATATTGCTCTTTAGAGCATCGGACCTTGCTTCTATCACCAGTCACATTCACAACTGAGTATTGTTTTTGCTTTGGCTCCACCCCTTCATTCTTTCTGGAGTTATTTCTCCACTGATCTCCAGTAGCATATTGGGCACCTACCAACCTGGGGAGTTCCTCTTTCAGTATCCTATCATTTTGCCTTTTCATACTGTTCATGGGGTTCTCAAGCCAAGAATACTGAAATGGTTTGCCATTGCCTTCTCCAGTGGACCACATTCTGTCAGACCTCTCCACAATGACCCAAACTTCTTGGGTGGCCCCACATGGCATGGCTTTGTTTCATTGAGTTAGACAAGACTGTGGTCCTGTGATCAAGTTGGCTACTTTTCTGTGATTATGGTTTTAATGTGTCTGCCCTCTGACACCCTCTCGCAAGAGCTACTGTCCTACTTGGGTTTCTTTCACCTTGGACCTGGGTTATATCTTCATGGTTGCTCCAGCAAAGTGCAGCTGCTGCACCTTATCTTGGACAAGGGGTATCTTCTCACTGCCGCCCCTACTGAACTTGAAAGTGGAGTAATTCCTCTCGGCTCTCCTGCGCCCGCACAGCCGCTGCTCCTTGGAGGTGGGGTTGCTCCTCTTGGACGCCTCCCCTAACCTGGGACGTGTGGTAGTTCCTATCGGTTGCTGCCCCTGACCTCAGACGTAGGGAACCTCCTCTGGGCTGCTCTTATGCTGTCGAAGCCTGGCGCTCTTGGTTGCCACCCCTGACCTTGGGAAAGGGGTAGCTCCTCACGGCCATGCTTCTGCGGGGTCCGACACAGCTGGCACGCTTCTGTGTGGTCCGTCGCAGCTGGCACGCTGCAAAATTAGGAAGTCAAGAAACACCTGGAGTTACAGGCGAACTTGGCCTTGGAATATGCAATGAAGCAGGGCAAAGGCTAATAGAGTTTTGATAGGAGAACGCACTGGTCATAGCAAACACCCTCTTCCAACAACACAA
Source organism: Muntiacus reevesi (assembly GCF_963930625.1). Classification (NCBI taxonomy): domain Eukaryota; kingdom Metazoa; phylum Chordata; class Mammalia; order Artiodactyla; family Cervidae; genus Muntiacus; species Muntiacus reevesi. The sequence continues at coordinate 134,928,573 of NC_089271.1, forward strand.
GAGAAGACTCTACACATGGACATCACCAGATGGCCAACACCAAAATCAGATTGATTATATTCTTTGCAGCCAAAGATGGAGAAGCTCTATACAGTCAGCAAAAACAAGACCGGGAGCTGACTGTGGCTCAGATCATGAACTCCTTATTGCCAAATTCAGACTTAAACTGAAGAAAGTAGGAAAAACCACTAGACCATTCAGATATGACCTAAATCAAATCCCTTATGATGATACAGTGGAAGTGAGAAATAAATTTAAGGGACTAGATCTGATAGACAGAGAGCCTGACGAACTATGGATGGAGGTTCGTGACATTGTACAGGAGAGAAGGATCAAGACAATCCCCATGGAAAAAAAGTGCAAAAAGGCAAAATGGTTTTCTGAGGAGGCCTTACAAACAGCTGTGAAATGAAGAGAAGCAAAAAGCAAAGGAGAAAAGGAAAGATATTCCCATTTGAATGCAGAGTTCCAAAGAATATCCAGGAGATATAAGAAAGCCTTCCTCAGCGATCAATGCAAAGAAATAGAGAGAAACAAATAGAATGGGAAAGACTAGAGATCTCTTCAAGAAAATTAGAGATATCAAGGGAATATTTCACACAAAGATGGGTACGATAAAGGACAGAAATGGTAGGAACCTAACAGAAACAGAAGATATCAAGAAAAGGTGGCAAGAATACACAGAAGAACTGTACAAAAAAGATCTTCATGACCCAAATGACAACTATGGTGTGATCACTCACCTATAGCCAGACATCCTGGAATGTGAAATCAAGTGGGCCTTAGAAAGCATCACTATGAGCAAAGTTATTGGAGGTGATGGAATTCCAGTTGAGTTATTTCAAATCCTGAAAGATGATGCTGTGAAAGTGTGCACTCAATATGCCAACAAATTTGGAGAACTCAGCAGTGGCCACAGGACTGGAAAAAGTCTGTTTTCATTACAATCCCTAAGAAAGGCAATCCCAAAGAATGCTCAAACTACCACACAATTGCACTCATCTCACACTCTAGTAAAGTAATGATCAAATTCTCCAAGCCAGGCTTCAGTAATACGTGAACCATGAACTTCCAGATGTTCAAGCTGGTTTAGAAAAGGCAGAGGAACCAGAGATCAAACTGCTAACATCCACTGGATCATCGACAAAGCAAGAGAGTTCCATAAAATCATCTATTTCTGCTCTATTGACTACACTGAAGCCTTTGACTGTGTGGATCACAATAAACTGTGGAAAATTCTGAAAGAGATGGGAATACCAGACCACCTGACCTGCCTCTTGGGAAACCTATATGCAGTTCATTAAACAACATTTAGAAATGGACATGGAACAACAGACTGGTTCAAATTAGGGAAAGGCATACGTCAAGACTGTATGTTGTCACCCTGCTTATTTAACTTATATGCAGAGTACATCATGAGACACGCTAGGCTGGATGAAGCACAAATTGGAATCAAGATTGCTGGGAGAAATATCAGTAACATCAGATATGCAGATGACACCACCCTTATGGCAGAAAGTGAAGGTGAACTAAAAAGCCTCTTGATGAAAGTGAAAGAGGAGAGTTAAAAACAGTTGACTTGAAGCTTAACATTCAGAAAACTAAGATCATGGCATCTGGCCCCATCACTTCATGGGAAATAGATGGGGAGACCGTGGGAACATTGTCAGATTTTATTTTTGGGTGCTCCAGAATCGCTACAGGTGGTTACTGCAGCCATGAAATTAAAAGATGCTTCCTCCTTGGAAGGAAACTTATGACCAACCCAGATAGCATACTGAAAAGTAGAGACATTACTTTGCCAACAAGGGTCCGTCTGGTCAAGGCTATTTTTTTTTCCAGTGGTCATGTATGGATGTGAGAGTTGGACTGTGAAGAAAGCTGAGCACTGAAAAAAATGATGCTTTTGAACTGTGGTGTTGGAGAAGACTCTTGAGAGTCCCTTGGACTGCAAGGAGATCCAACCAGTCCATCCTAAAGGAGATCTGTCCTTGGTGTTCAATGGAAGGATGGATACTGAAGCTGAAACTCTAGTATTTTGGTCACCTCATGCGAAGATTTGACTCATTGGATAAAGCACTGATGCTGGGAGGGATTAGGGGCAGGAGGAGAAGGGGGCGATAGAGGATGAGATCACTGGGTGGCATCACCTACTCGATGGACATGGGTTTGAGTAAACTCCGGGAGTTGCTGATGGACAGGCAGGCCTGGAGTACTGCGATTCATGGGGTTGCAAATAGTTGGGCACGACTGAGCGACTGAACTGAACTGAACTGCACTGATGTAGAGGATCATGTCATCTGCAAACAGTGAGAGGTTTACTTCTTCCTTTCCAATCTGGATTCCCTTTAGTTCTTTTTCTTCTCTGATTGCTGTGGTTAAAACTTCCAAAACTATGTTGAATAGTTATCCTTATGGGAATCCCCTTGTGTGTTATTTGTTGTTTAACCCTTGCTGCTTTCAATATTTGTTCTTTGTGTTTGATCTTTGTTAATTTGATTAATACGAGTCTTGGGGTGTTTTGCCTTGGGTTTATCCTGTTTGGGACTCTCTGGGCTTCTTGGGCTTGGGTGACTATTTCCTTCCCCATTTTAGGGAAGTTTTCAACAATTATCTCCTCAAGTATTTTCTAATGGCCTTTTTTTTTTTTTTTTGTCTTCTTCTTCTGGGACTCCTATGATTCAAATGTTGGGGCATTTGACATTGTCCCAGAGATCTCTGGGGTTGTCATCATTTCTTTTAATTCTTTTTTCTTTTTTCCTCTCTGCTTCTTTTATTTCCACCATTCTATCTTCTACCTTACTTATCCTATCTTCTGCCTCTGTTATTCTACTGTTGGTTCCCTCCAGAGTGTTTTTCATCTCATTTATTGCATTATTCATTATTGATTGACTTTTTTAAAATTTCTTTTAGGTCCTTGTTCAACATTTCTTGCATTTTCTCAATCCTTGGCTTCAGGCTATTTATCTGTAACTCCATTTTGTTTTCAAGATTTTGGATCATTTTTACTATCATTATTCTGAATTTTTTTCAGGTAGACTCCCTATCCCCTCCTCTTTGGTTTGGTTTGGTGGGAATTTATCATGTTCCTTTACCTGCAGAGTATTCCTCTGCCTTTTCATCTTGTTTAGATTGCTGTGTTTGGGGTGGGCTTTCTGTATTCTGGCAGTTTGTGGCTCCTCTTTATTGTGGAGGTTCCTCCCTATGGGTGAGGTTGGACGAGTAGCTTGTCAAGGTTTCCTGGTTAGGGAAGCTTGCATTGGTGTTCTGGTGAGTGGAGCTGGATTTCTTCTCTCTGGAGTGCAATGAAGCGTCCAATAGTGAGTTTTGAGATGTCTATGTGTTTGGTGTGACTTTGGGCAGCCTGTATATTAAAGCTCAGGGTTATGTTCCTGTGTTGCTGGATAATTTGCATGGCATATCTTGCTCTGGAACTTGTTGAATCTTTGGTGGAGCTTGGTTTCAGTGTAGATATGGAGGCTTTTGGATGAGCTCTTACCAGTTAATGTTCCCTGGAGTCAGGAGTTCTCTGGTGTTCTCAGGTTTTGGACTTAAGCCTCCTGCCTCTGGTTTTCAGTCTTATTCTTACAGTAGCCTCAAGACTTCTCCATCTATACAGCACCGATGATAAAACATCTAGGTTAATGGAGAAAAGATTCTCCACAATCATTGACACCCAGAAGGGTTCGCTGAGTTACATGGAGAAAAGAAGAGGGAGGAGGGAGATAGAGGTGCCCAGGAGGAGAAGAGGGGGAATCAAAAGGGGAGAGAGGAATCTAGCCAGTAATCAAATCCCTATGTGCTCCCCACAGTCTGGAACACCCAGAGAGGTTCACGGATTTACATAGAGAAGAGAAGAGACGAGGGAGGAAGGAGATAGAGGTGACCAGGAGGAGAAAAGGTGGGTGCCAAAAGGAGAGAGTCAGATCTAGCCAGTAATCAGTTCCCTAAGTGTTCTCCACAGCCCGGAATACCCAAAGAGATCCACAGAGTTGGGTAGAGAAGAGAAAGGTGAGGGAGGAAATAGAGGTGACCTAGGGGAGAAAAAGGAGAGTCAAAAGGGGGAGAGGGCAATCAAGCCAGTAATTACACCCCTAAGTTAAAATGGGTACTGAAGGATGGGTTCCTAAAGGTACAAAATTGATAACAAATACCAAAAAGGAAGGGTTAAAAATCTAGAGTAGAGGTTAGACTCTCAAAAATACTATATGAAAAAAAAAATCACAAAGATTATAAAAAATATATATGAAGCTTGCTTTGAAAATAGGGTCTTTTTTTGCAAGGTAATAGTAGGTTATAAAAATGAAAATTAAAGGAGTCATAGAGGACTTAAAAATAAAAATTTAAAAATTTAAAAATGATAATAATAAAAATATATCTAGGAATTTCTTTGGACCTCTTGTGGGCAGTGTGGGGTCATTTCAGATAGTTCCTTGTTCCAGTTTATACTTCTCAAGATCTATAGGCCCCTTCCAATGTAATCAGTGCTAAGTACAGAGGTTTAATATGTTGCACCTGTCACTTCCAAAGCCGTTCCCTCTGTTATATTGGCTTTTTCTGTTTACAAGTCTCTTCACTGTTTAATTTCCACTCTGACACAAAGGGGCAAAGGTGGTCACTTATTTAAGCTCATTTGTTAAGTCGTGCTGTGGGAAGGGAGGAACACTGCAAACCAATATCACTGGCGTGTGTGGGGAGTGCTCACAGCATCTCAGCCACCCTGGGTTTTCCCCTGCTCATGGCCTATGTGCTTTCCCAGTCTATCCTGCTCAGGCTCCAGGTTGCTCTGCAGGGGAACTGTCTAAAGCGGGCCCTGGGTTGCATGCACTTCCCAGGTCTAAGCCACTCATGTTCAGGTTCTTGGGTACTGCACAAAGGCACAGACTCAGTTGGGCCTGCATTTTGTGCCCTTACGAGGTCCCAGCAGCTCAGGTGACCAGGTGCTTGGTGAGTGCACTCTCCTTAGGTTCGATGCAACTTATCGCTTCCCCCATCCCAGCTGCTTGGTTTCCTGGGTGTGCTGTCTCAGGTGTGCCATGTGTCTCTTCTGGGGAGCTGGTCTCTGGCTACTGCCCTCCAAGCAGTCACCAGTCCAGGATCCCAGGAAGGCTTGGTTGGCAACTGGAAGCCTGCTCACAGTTTGGTGGTGGATCCGTCTCTGGGGCTGAGTTTGCCCCTTTCTGGCTCTGGCTGCTGTCCTCCTGCCTGCCTGCCTCCAGTGGGGGATGGGCTGGTCCGCTGCTGGCTAGCTCTCTTCTGGTATTCCCTCAGTCCTTTGTTCTGTGAGCAGGCCTGGCAGTGCCTTAGGTTAGGGCTTTTTGCAGGAAAGTTCTCTCTCTTTTTTGTCTCTCTCTCTCTGTCTATCCCACAGTCTGGGTTGCTATCTCAGGTTAGCTCCCTCAGATTGCCCTCAGGGTGTTCAGTCCCGGTCCTTACCCTAAGCAGTGTGGCCAGTGCCTCCCTAGTCAGCCCCTGCTTGCTGGTGGCGGATGCGAGTATCTGGGCTACCTTTCCACTGGGAATTGCCCTTAGGCACGTAATCTGCGGGTTTTATTTATTTATTTATTTTTCCTCCCAGTTATGTTGCCCTCTGAGATTCCAAAACTCCCCACAGACCCATTGGTGAGAGTGTTTCCTGGCGTTTGGAAACTTCTCCTTTTTTATGCCTCCCTCCCTGGGACAGATCTCCATCCCTAACTCTTTTGTCTCTCTTTTTATCTTCTATATTTTCTCCTACCTCCTTTCGAAAACAGTGGACTGCCTTTCTGGGTGCCTGGTGTCCTCTGCCAGTGTTCAGGAGTTGTTTTGTAGAATTTGCTCAGCGTTCAAATGTTCTTTTGATATGTTTGTGGGGGAGAAAGTGGTCTCCCCGTCCTATTCCTCTGCTATCTTAGGACCGCCCCCTCTCTGTATGTCTTATATCAAAATCTACGTGCTAATACTCTCTCCTAAAGGTGGACTTCTCTATATTTCACACTTGAAGATCAGAATGGGGAATTTCCTGTGTGAAATATGGAAGTCTCTATATTTCATATGAACCACTGGTCTTCAGGTACTGATACATGTGGTCTCCTGTTATGTTTCTCTCTGTGTGTCTCACTTGTATGTGGGTACAAGTGTGTGCTTGTGTCATCTGTGTTTGTGGATAGTGCATGGTTCTGTCTCACTTCAGACACAGTGTTGAGGGTGAAAGAACATGAGACATGGAACAACCAGAAGAGGAGGCAGAAGGCATCCACAGACTAGGGAAGGCTGGTCCACTCATCTCTGCGGCGCCCATGTCCAAGAGAGCAATGAAGGAAGGATTGCCAGGGACAGTTCCTGACAGTGGGCCCACAAATCTGCAATTACAAAAAGAGACACAAACAAGGTCACAATTTCTGCTGTGTTGTTTTGTGTGTTTGTGCTGTTAAGCAGGGTTAGAGGGTTTGAGGAGTCACCCAGAGTAGATCAAGTGGTGTGGGGCTTTAAAATCACTGCCTGTGGAACCCGCCATCTGTGGGGTATTGACTTCCCCACAGAAATGGTAGACATGGATAGGGTAGGACCCGGGATTGTGAAGAGATCTTGAATCCTAGGTCTATACATATACTCAAAGCTACCTCCAACACCACTTTATCTTGGTGTCTTATTCCCTTAGGATCTTATTTTTTACTAGAAAATTACCAAATTCATAGGCTCAGTTCAGTTAAGAATTGCAAGGATATAATCCAGAGAAATGATTTATGATATGAGCTTTTTGGCATGCAAAATTAACAGCGGAAGAGAGGCTTCTTTTGTGAAGTTCCAGAGTTAATTCAGAATAAAATATATTGTCATTTTCAAAAGATTACTCTGCTACTTTTCCATAACTTAAAGCATCCAATAAGAAATTTGCTAAAGAAGTAAGGCCACGTGCATCTCAGGAAAGTCTTTGTTTCTAATCTCAAACTTATTAGGATTTTGCCAAGAGATAGCCATCAAGGGGAAGAGATCTTTCTTCAAAAACCCAGTTAGATTGCATATAAAAAGTTTAAAAAAAAAAGTGAAAACAAACAACATTGTCAACCAACTATGTGCTGTGCTTAGTCAGTCATGTCTGCCTCTTCACCACCCCATGTACTGTACTTCAACTTAAAAAAAGAAAATTGCATTTAAAATACATAAAAGCATGTATATTTTGTGGCTGTGGCTAAAAACTCACCATGTCTACTCTAAACACTGCATTGACTAATAACAAGATATAATTCAGGGCACGACTTTCTCAATGTCAGTTCCACACTGTCTCAGGTTTCCTATATTAGTGACAACAATGAAAAACATAGAAAAATAAGTGCTCTTCTGATTCCATGTATTGTAAGTTAATTGAATTCTTTCTTTCTCTGCCTGTTTTTTCCTCTGTGGCCCTTAGTAATTATATGATATATTTTACCTCTTTACTTCTTGTATATCTCTACCAACTTGGAAATAAAATATAAACTCACTGAGGACAAGGGTTTTCTTTTCTTTATTTTTTTTATTCCTGCTGTACCTCTTGAAGCTGAAAAACTGACACATAATATGTGCTAAAAAAATCATCTGATGTATGAATGTGAAATGATACCACTATATCAAGAGAGACAAAAGGTTCAGATTCTATTATAATGGAACAACATAAATGGAGTTGAATGATTGATAGAAATGCCTTTATATGTTCATATCTATATTGTAACCATATTTATATGCCATGATGTGAAAGAGAAATGCTGAGTTAATTTTCTTTCATTTCAAATAATGGGTAATACTTGTTTTGATAAAACTAGTGTTCTGTGAAGTATGTATAACAATCTTTTGCCTCATTCTCAATGTTGTTTAGTTTATATTGCTATTTTTGTCTTCTGTGAAAGTTTATTTCATTTTTTAATGTTTTATTTTGTATTGGAGTATCATTGGTTGGCAACGTTGTGTTAGCTTCAGGTGTACAGCAACGTGATTCAGTTACACATACATCTATTCTTTTTCAAATTCTTATCCCATTTAGGTTCTTACAGAGTATTCAGCAGAGTTCCCTGTGCTATAGAGTTTCTGGTTATCCATTTTATTTATTTTTTTTAATTTTTCAGTGGGTTTTGTCATACATTGATATGAATCAGCCATAGAGTTACACGTATTCCCCATCCCGGTCCCCCATCCCACCTCCCTCTCCACCCGATTCCTCTGGGTCTTCCCAGCCCACCAGGCCCGAGCACTAGACTCATGCCTCCCACCTGGGCTGGTGGTCTGTTTCACCACAGATAATATACATGCTGTTCTTTCGAAACATCCCACCCTCACCTTCTCCCACAGAGTTCAAAAGTCTGTTCTGTACTTCTGCGTCTCTTCTTCTGCCCTGCATATAGGGCCATCGTTACCATCTTTCTAAATTCCGTATATATGTGTTAGTATACTGTAATGTTCTTTATCTTTCTGGGTTATCCATTTTAAATAGAGCAGTGTGTACATGTCAATCCCAAACGTATTTAACTGAAATATGTCTTGTATCATAAGTCACTTTAAATCAGTGTTGGAAGTAAACAGAATGTACATTTTACTAATGATAACATAGTAATTAGAAAAATATTCATCAGGCACAGTTCCAGACACTCAAAAACAAGTGTCTTAAGATTTCTCTTCTCTTGAAAATCAAAAGCATGTGAAAAGGTTGATTAAAATAATCTTACCTCCAAAGAGAACTAGCACATTCTCTTTGCTGACATGAAAACAAGACTGGATACCTGAACTATAACAAGACTCTAAGTTGAACTAGTTAAAACTGAACATTAGATTTTCTGTAAATCTATGTTTTCTTGAGCTGCTTACTAATTTATCTTCTCTGTTTATAGACTATATGCAAAAACATTTGGACTTTGATAATTACAAAATACACTGAGAGAAAATTAATTATGCTATCAAATAGCAAACCGTTTAGTTACTGTTCTTTTTGAAATATATTTTTTCAATAACTATAACATATTTTATGATTGTTCTCTGTTTTAAACATTATATAAATGGATTCATTTGAATCTCAATGGAGAAGAGGCACAGACTGTTAGAAACTGGAATAATGAGCATAGAGTTCTTCAAACCAATATGAAGAAGACACATAATAAAGTCAAGATTCCATTAAAATACACATATGCTTGTAATAAAACTTCATGATAAATGTAAAATTGTAACTGCAACTGGTACTAATACAGATTTGGTTAACATCTAGTAAGTATGCTAAGTCACTTCAGTCGCGTCCGACTCTGTGCGACCCCATAGACGGCAGCCCATCAGCTCCCCCGTCCCTGGGATTCTCCAGGCAAGAATGCTGGAGCGGGTTGCCATTTCCTTCTCCAATGCATGTAAGTGAAAAATGAAAGTGAAGTCGCTCAGTCGTGTCCGACTGTTAGTGACCCCATGGACTGCAGCTTACCGGGCTCCTCCGCATGGGATTTTCCAGGCAAGAGTACTGGAGTGGGGTGCCATTGCCTTCTGCATCTAGTAAGTATAGAAGAGAATAAAAACAACAAAAAAAAGAGGGGGGGGGGGATGGCAGTTCATGCTGAACTTAAACTTCTGTGTGGAGGCATTAAACATTAGTGGACAAAGCAATACTCAGGAAAAGAAAATGTGTTCAGTGTTTTTCAATTATTTTTTCCCTAATATACATGATTTCAATGTATAAGTCCTTCATGAAAAAATTATTAGAGGACTAATTAAGGAAAGTAATCACTGACGGCATAAACAGAGGCAGAAGTTTTGCTGAGCAGATCTATCTAAACCTCAGATTTAAGAGAAAACTCCTGAAGAATTGGTGGTAATAAAGCACAATGGAAATATGGAAATAAGATAACATTTTACAGTAGACTGGTGATATTAGAACAGAGAGGTACAACCACAGACTTATTGGAATGGTCAAATACAAAAATCTGACAATCCATTTACTGGCAAAGATGAGGAACAACAGGAATTCTCATTCATCGTTAGTGGGAATGTAATTTGGAAGCAACTTCTTACTGAACTAAACCTTGTCATACCACATGATCTAAAAATTATGCTCCTAGATAGTTCAGCAAATGATTTGATAGTTAATGCCCACACAAAAACATGCACAAGAATTTTATAACAGCTTAATTCATACTATCTCTCTCTCAAACACACATACACACACACACACACACACACACACAAATTGGAAGCAACCAAAGTGTCCTTTAATAGATGACTGGATAAACAAATTATGGTACATCAACATAACAGAGTATTATTCAAGAATAAAAGGAAATCAACTATCAAATCACAAAAAGAAATGGATGAAACCTAAATGAATGCTATTAAGTAAAATAAGCTAGTCTGGAAAAGGTTATACATTGCACACTGCCAATTATATGACATTCTGAAAAGCTAAAACTATAGAGTGAATAAAAATTATCAGAGGCTTTTTTCTTTTGCTTCAGAATAGTTTTATTAGTTTGTATAAGGTATGTCAACGCTCAACAATTCCTCTCCTATTTGACTCACAAATCCACTCAGTCGAATTCTTCATTGCCCCAGAACTCATACGTCTGCAGGAACCTCGACATTGAGGGGGTTGAGGTTACCGCTGATTGATGTGGTGAGTTTCAGATTCTGCACCTTGGACACAAATTTCACAAGGTCCTTCTTAAGCAGGGCTAAAGTATGGAACATGTACACGTCTTCAGAGGAAGTCTATCTTTTTCCTTCCGAGAGAGTCAAAGGAACAGCCCTGACGGGCAGCAGGAGTCTACATTCTACTCTCGCCAATCTCTCCTGCCAACTTCAATGTCATGTACATCAACACAACGAAGAAAAGCCAGAGCAACATGATATCAAGGGAGTCTTGGGCTTGCTCTTGTAGATTCTGCCGAATTAAAACGTGCCCTCTGTGGGAGAAGGCGAGGGTGGGATGTTCTGAGAGAATAGCATTGAAACAAGTATACTATCAAGGGTGAAACAGATCATCAACCCAGGTTGAATGCATGAGACAAGTGCTCAGGGCTGGTTCACTGGGAAGACCCAGAGGGGTGGGATGGGGAGGTAGGCGGGAGGGGGGATCGGGATGGGGAACACATGTAAATCCATGGCTGATTCATGTCAATGTATGGCAAAAACCACTACAGTATTGTAAAGTAATTAGCCTCCAACTAATAAAAATAAATGAAAAAAAGAAAGTGCCCTCTGCAGAGCACCTTACCCTGGATTTCTTCGGCTTTCTTTCTCAGAGAAGTAAACATTAAGGCGTAGATACAGGAAACACCCATGGGTAAGCACAGGAATGATCTGAGGGACCACATGGTGAGCCGAGAGGAAATGGCTCCTGGTGTGCTGGTCTGCCCTGGCACCTGGAGACTGAGGACCAGCCAGGACCAGGCCCTTTGGGAGTCACAGAGGGCCCCACCCCAGCCAGAACCCATGTAGCCATTGTGATGACTTCAGGGCGGGGGATAAGGAGGCTTGCAGAGGTCAACTGGTAGTAGGGCTTAAAGGAAGATGGTGACATTTCCAGCAGGTAGTTGCAAAAGAGTTGGGGGGTGACAGAATGCCATCTCCTTGCCAGTGTATTCTTTCTGAACCTGGTGCTCTACTGGGAGGGTGGGTCCCTGTTCTATTTTTATTTTTCCATTTGTTAAATCCAGACAATGGGTGAGCAGAGCAGACCCATGGGCATGTGCCCCCGTGGAGCAGAGGGCCAAGTTCGAAAGAAAGATAGAGGCCATAAACTAGGAGCCACTGATGTGCTTTCTGTGGCCTTCACTGTTCCTAAAAATGACTACTTTCAGTTGTCAAGTCCTGTGTGACTCCTTGAGACCCCATGGACTGTAGCCCTTCAGGCACTTCTGTCCCTGAGATTTCCCAGGTAAGATTACTGGACTGGGTTGCCATTTTCTTCTTCAGGCATAGAGGATATTTTAGGGCAGTGAAACTGTTCTGTATGATGTTATGTTAAATAGATGACACTGCATATTTGGCAAGACCCTTAGAATCTTACAGCACAAAAAGTAAATCAATGTATGTATATTAAAAAGAACATTTTGACATCAAGAATGGAACTCAGAATTTGACTAAACAATCTAATTATATTGCAAATATTTAAAACTACCTCACTCAGATCCCCTGACTTAAGTAACTTTGGAAATGAATGGAGTTTGCAAGACTGAAAGCAAAAGATAAAAGCACTGTGATCTAGCTGATAGTGTTCTTTCTCGTAGGGGTACACGTTAAAAATCTTGATACAGTTACACATGCATACATGAATTAAGCAGTTAAATAGATGGCACATGAATATACATACATATATTTCTTTGTTCTGTGAGCTGAAAGTGTCTAAGAGAAATGATACTCCCAAAATCTGAAAGAAGCAGTGATGTAGAAATAAGCACAGATTTTGGTTTCCAATACTTTTTCCAAGAAAAGGAACCAGGCGTCTAGGAGTAATTACTGATTGTGGGACACAGAGAAGAAATATTGAAAAAGAGTCTGGGGGATCTTATTGTACGAAAAAGAAAGTAAATAAAAAGAAGATCCCCACAGTAATGGGGTTATGTCAAAGCAGAAAGGAATGAACTTCCAATGGCCAAAACTAGAACAGGATGAGCAATGTAATAAATTAAGTAAACCATCTTTTGGGATTATTCATAAAGCAATTCAGTGAGATCTATCAAGACAGGCATCCATGATAGGGGAACATGGTGCCATAGTGGGCCAGATGAGATGAGGGGTGAAAAGGATATCCATGCAGACAGAGCATCCTAGTACAGGGAGTCAGAACTCAAATATGGTAAAATGATAAGATCCACAAGAACAGGTAAGGGAGGTGTGTAGTATGAGATGTGACAACTTGAGCGGGGAAAAAAAAGATATCCATCCCAAGACATATCATGGGTAGTCAGTGCCAAAGTGGGATTAAGAGGCCTTCACAGAGCAGAGAAGCCTGCCACAAGAGTCAGTTTAGTCCAGAGGATATTAAGTAGGAGGCTTGCCAGGCATGCAGAGTAAAAGCCTAAGTCCAGAGAAGCAGAAATCAACATGGGGGAAGCAGATTTGTGTAGAAAGTCTGAGGTCAATCAAGGGGAGGAGTGCATCCATGCATGGAAGTGGGCAGCCCTTGTGGGCAGGTAGAGGCTGAGTGGAACAAGGAGAGTATCTGAACCTGGGGGTATCCCACTGCAGAGTATCCCAAGCAGGGTAAGGGGAGCATGTTTAAAAAACAGTTGCCTGGAGTGGGTGTCAGAGTCTGAATATGTTGAGAAAGGCATTCACATGGGTTGGGGACAATTGAGAATTTTGTGATCTCAGAACCAGAGCTATGCAGGAAGGATACACACACAAAGGCATGCACACACACATTCACACTTCCCAGACTCTGTCCAATGACAGGAACTGGGAAATAATGAGTACATACAAGTCTCATATATTGGATTCTGATTTCCATTTTCCACTAAAAATTATTGGGACTTCTGGGAGAGATTGTTAATTCCATGGCAAGTCCAGGGAAAGTACAAGATGAACCTGGAATATCTTGTACAGAAAGCATCAAATTGTTCCAAGAATGATGGGGAGATGTCAAAAGGACAGAGAGCCTGACATAAGGAGGTTCCCACTCTCCGAGGCTGGATATTAACCATATGAACATCAAAATTAATAATGATAGTGACAGGTCATGATTCATTTAGTAAAATAAGAGGTTATTAATCAAATAGATTTAATTCAATTGATGAATCTAACTTTTGGTGAGGAATAAAATATGTATATACATTAAAATACAAAATAATGTCTTAATAACAAGATAGGAGGGAGTAACTTGACAGTGGAGAAGCTTGACAGAAACCACTTTAATCAAGTGATCCAAGTGAATATCATCAATACTGGGACACACTGAAATCATGAATCACTTGATAGAATGAGATGATATGAACACAATATCATTTCCATCATTTTCCTGTCAAAGGTGCAAAACATGATATTCATTATGAGCAAATACTGGGTGGAGCAAAGTTGAGGAGAACTCTACAAAGTAACTGACCTATGGGTTTTGGCATTCGAGTAATTCTGCCTCACAGAATGAACAGGGAAGTGTTTCTTTCCACTTCTATGGATACATTTAGAATGCATGTGTGGAGAATTGGCTTGAATTTTGGTTTAAATATTTGGTAGAATTCAGCAGTGAGGCTATCTGGGTCTAGGTATGGTAGGGAGACTTTTGTGAGGTGGGTTGGGCAAGAAGTTTAAAAATGAATAATTCTTTCTCTATGCTTCATACTTTCATTTTCCTTTTGAGTCAATTTCAGTCAATTGTGTATTTCTAGAAATTTTTCTGTTTCATCTAAATTTTCTCATTAGTGCATATTCCTAATCAGGAAAGGAGTTGACAAGGCTGTATATTGTCACCCTGCTTACTGAAATTATATGCAGAGTACATCATGAGAAATGCTGGACTGGATGAAGCACAAGCTGGAATCAAGATTGCCAGAAGAAATACCAATAACCTCAGGTATGCAGATGATACCACATTTTTGGCAGAAAGCAAAGAGGAACTAAAGAGCCTCTTGATCAAGGTGAAAGAGGAGAGTGAAAAAGTTAGCTTAAAACTCAACATTCAGAAAACTAAGATCTTGGCATCCAGTCCCATCACTCAAAGGCAAATAGATGAGGAAACAATGGAAACAGTGGGAGATTTTATTTTTTGGGGGGCGGGGCTCCAAAATCACTGCAGATGGTGACTGCGGCCATGAAATTAAAAGATGCTAGGTCCTTGGAAGGAAAGCTATGACCAACTTAGACAGCATAGTAAAAAGCAGAGACATTACTTTGCCAACAAAGGTTCTCCTTGTCAAAGCTGTGTTTTTCTAATAGTCATGTATGGATGTGAGAGTTGGACTATAAAGAAAGCTGAGCACCAAAGAACTGATGCTTTTGAATTGTTATGTTGGAAAAGACTCTTCAGAGTCCCTTAGACTGCAAGGAGATCCAACCAGTCCATCATAAAGAAAATCAGTCCCGAATATTCACTGGAAGGATTGATGCTGAGGCTGAAACTCCAATAGTTTGGCCGCCTGATGCAAAGAACTGACTCATTTGAAAAGACCCTGATGCTGGGAAAGATTGAAGACAGGAGGAGAAGGGGATGATAGAGGATGAGATGGTTGAATGGCATCACCGACTCAACTAAACATGAGTTTGAGTAAGCTCCAGGAGTTGGTGATGGACAGGGAGGCCTGGCATGCTGCAGTCCACAGGAACGCAAGGAGTCAGACATGAATGAGCAACTGGACTGTCTGACTGATTCCTTTACAATTTTATTAATTTCTCTAAAGTGGTAGTAATTTTCCCTTTTTTATTCCTAATTTTAGTAATTTGAGTCTTCCTCCCTTGATCAATATCACTAAAGTTTTGTTATTTTTGACCTTTCTAAATAACCAAATTTTCACGTGGTGAATATATCTGTGGTTATTCTATTTTCTATTTCCTTTATTTTGCTCTAATATTTATTGCTGACTATATCTGCCTATTTGAGTTCAGTTTGCTACATTCCCTTACTTAGGTGTGGTGTGTTTTTGCTTTCATTCCACTCAAAGTAATTCAAGTCGATGTGCCTACCACAGATGCCGAAGTAGCTCAGGCTGATCAGTCATATGAAGACCTAGAAGACCACCTAGAACTAACACCAAAAACAGATGCTCTATTCATCAGTTGGGATGGGTATGCCAAAGTAGGAAGACAAGAGATACCTGGAGTAACAGGCAAGTTTTGCCTTGGAGAAAAAAAATGAATCAGGGCAAAAGCTAACTAAATTCTGCCAAGAGGATGCACACAGCATAGCATATACCCGTTCTGAAGAGCACAAGAGACGAGTTTACACATGGACATCACCAAATGGTCAATATTGAAATCAGACTGATTACGTTCTTTGTAGCCAAAGATGGAGAAGCTGTAGGCAGTCAGCAAAAACAAGACCTGGAGCTGATTGTGGTTCTGCTCTTCAGCCTCTAATAGAAAACTTAAGGCTTGAACAAAAGACAGTGGGGAAAACCACTAGGAGAGCCAGGTGTGGCTGAAATCCAATCCCCTATGATATGCAGTGGAGGTGACTCAGATTCAAGGGGTGAGATGCAGTTAACAGTGCACCTGAAGAGCTATGGATGGAGGTCCATAACACTGTACAGTTCAGTTCAGTCACTCAGTCGTGTCCAACGCTTTGCAACCACATGAACGGCAGCATGTCACACCTCCCTGTCCATCACCAACACCCGGAGCCCACCCAAACCCATTTCCATTGTGTCAGTGATGCCATCCAATCATCTCATTCTCTGTCATCCCCTTCTCCTGCTGCCCTCAATCTTTCTCAGCATCAGGGTCGTTTCAAATGAGTCAGCTCTCTGCATCAGGTGGCCAAAGTATTGGAGTTTCAGTTTCAACATCAGTCCCTCCAATGAACACCCAGGACTGATCTCCTTTAAGATGGACTGGTCGGATCTCCTTGCAGTCCAAGGGACTCTTTCCCAGCATCTGGGTCTTTTCCAATGAGTCAGTTCTTCCCAGCAGGTGGCCAAAATAAGGGAGCTTCAGCTTTAGCATCAGTCCATCCAGTGAATATTTAGGATTGATTTCCTTTAAGATGGACTGGTTGGATCTCCTTGCAGTCCAAGGGACTCTCAAAAGTCTTCTCCAATGCCACAGTTCAAAAGCATCAATTCTTCGGGGCTCAATGTTCTTTTTGGTCCAACTCTCATATCCATATGTGACTACCAGAAAAACCATAGCTTTGACGAGATGGAACCTTGTCGCCAAAGTAGTGTCTCTGCTTTTTCATATGCTGTCCTGGTTTGTCACAGCTTTTCTTCCAAGGAGCAAGCATCATTTAATTTCATGGCTGCAGTCATCATCTGTAGTGACTTTTGAGTCCAATAAAATAAGTCTGTCACTCTTTCCACTGTTTCTCCGTCAATTTGCCATGAAGTGATGGAACTGGATGCCATAAGCTTAGTTTATTGAATGTTAGGTTTAAGCCAAGTTTTTCACTTTCACTTTCATGAAGAGGCTTTTTCTTTCATCTTCACTTGCTGTATACCAGTGGCGTTATCTGCATAAGTGATGTCATTGTTATTTGTCCCAGCCATCTAGATTCCACCTTGTGCTTCAACCATCTGGGCATTTTGCAAGACGTTCTCTGCATATAAATTAAATGAGCTGGGTGACTATATACAGCCTTGTCGTATTTGTTTCCCAATTTGGAACCAGTTTGTCGCTCCATGTCTGGTTCTAAATGCTGACTCTTCACAACCATAGATTTCTCAGGAGGCAGGTAAGGTGGTATTCCCATTTATTTCCACAGTTTATTGTGATCCACACACTCTATGGCTTTGGTCTAGTCAATAAAGCAGATGTTTTTCTGGAACTCTCTTGCTTTTTCTATGATCCAGTGGATGTTGCCAATTTGATTTCTTGTTCCTCTGCCTTTCCTGAATCCAACTTGAGCATCTGGAAGATCTCAGTTCACATACTGTTGAAACCTGGTTTGGAGAATTTGGAGCATTCATTTGGTAGCAAGTGAGATGAGTACCATTGTGTATTAGTTTGAACATTCTTTGGCATTGCCTTTCTTTGGGACAGCAATGAAAACTGACCTTTTCCTGTCCTGTGGCCACTACTGAGTTTTCCAAATCTGCTGGCATATTGAGTTCAGCACGTTCACAGCATCACACTTTCAGATTTGAAATAGCTCAACTGGAATCCCATCATCTCCACTAGCTTTTTTCGTGGAGATGCTTCCTCAGGCCCACGTGACTTTTGCTTCCAGGATGTCTGGCTGTAGGTGAGAGATCACACCATCGTGCTTATTTGGGTCATTAAGATCTTTTCTGTATAGTTCTTCCCTGTATTCTTGCCACCTCTTCTTAATATCTTCTGCTTCTCTTAGGTCCATGCCATTTATGTATTTTATTGTGCCTATATTTGCATGAAATATAGTCTCTAGTCTTTCCCATTCTACTCTTTCCCTCTATTTCTTTTCTTTGATTTCTGAGGAGGCTTTCTTTTCTCTCCTTGCTCTTCTTTGGAACTCTGCATTCAGATGGTTACATATTTCTTTTTCTCCTTTGTCTTTTATTTCTATTATTAGCCCATTATTTGTAAGGCCTCCTCAGACAACCATTTGGCCTTTTTGTGATTCCTTCTGTTGGGGACGGTGTTGATCACTGCCTCCTGTGCAATGTGGCCAACCTCCATCCATAGTTCTTCAGATACTCTCTCAGATTTAATCCCTTGACTCTATCTGTCTCTTCTACTGTAAAATTATAAGGGGTTTGATTTTGGTCATACCTGAATTTTCCCATGATTTCCCTACATTCATCAGTTTAATTCTGAATTTGGCAATCAGGAGTTCATGATTTCAGTCAGAGTCAACTCCAAGTCTTCTTTTTGTTGATTGTATACAGTTTCTCCATCTTCATCTGCAAGGAACACAATCGATCTGATTTTGGTATTGGCCATCTGGTAATGTCCATGTGTAGTGTCGCCTCTGGTGTTGTTGGAAAATGTTGTTTGCTATGACCAGTGCATTATCTTGGCAAGCTCTGCTAGCCTTAGCCCAGCATTTCATTTTCTACTCCAAGGCCAAACTTGCCTGTTACGGCAGGTATCTCTTCACTTCCTGTTTTTGCATCCCAGTTCCCTATGATGAAAAGGACATTTTTTTTTTTTTTTTTTTTTTTTGGTTTTAGATCTAGAAGGTCTTGTAGGTCATCACAGAATCATTCAACTTCAGCTTCTTTGCCATTGTTGGTTGGGGCATAGACTTGGATTACTGTGATATTGAATGGTTTCCCTTGGAAATGAACAGAGACCTTTTTGTCATTTTTGAGATTGCACCCATCCCATCAGAGGCAAGTAGCCTAACCATCTGTGCTTCCATGTCTCAGCTGTGTGATCTTAGGCAAGTTGCCTGAACTCTCCCTGCTTTCACTTCTGAGCTTTTTGATCTTAGGCAAGATGCCTGTATGCACTGTTCTTTCATATTTCAGCCATGTGAGCTTAGACAAGTTGTCTAAACTCTCTGTGCTTCTGCATGTAAGCTGTGTGATCTTAGGCAAGACTGCTAACCTCTCTCCTTACACTTCTGAACTGTGTGAACTTAAGTAAGTTGCCTGATCTCTCTGTGTTTCTTCATATGAGCTATGTGATCTTAGCCAAGTTGCCTGACCTCTGAGTGCTTCCTCTTCTGACCTATGTGATCTCAGTCACATTGCCTGACTTCTCTGTTCGTAACATTGAGAGGTGTGTGATCTTGGACAAGTTGCCTGACCGCTCTGTGCTTCCACTTCTGAGCTCTTTGATCTTAGGGAATTTGCCTGAACTCTCTGTTGGCTTCCCTGTCCATCAACAACTCCTGGAGCTTGCTCAAACTCCTCTACATCGAGTCGGTGATACCATCCAACCTACTCATCCTCTATCATCCACTTGGAATCCTGCAATCAAAATTTCTGCCATTTGGGACTTTTCCAGTGAGTCAGATTTTCACATCAGGTGGCCAGAGTGTTGGAGCTTCAACTCCAGCATCAGTCCTTCCAATGAATGTTCAGGACTGATGTCCTTTAGGATGGGCTAGTTTCATCTCCTTGAACTCAAGAGACTGTCAGGAGTCTTCTCTAATACCCCAGTTCAAAAACATCATTTCTTCTGTGTTCAGCTTTCTTTACATTCCAACTCTCACATCCATACATAACTACCAGAAAAACCACAGGTTTGACTAGAGGGACCTTTGTCAGCAAAGTAATGTCTCTGCTTTTTCATATGCTGTCTGGATTGGTTAGAGCCTTTATTCCAGGGAAAAGTGTCTTTTGATTTCCTGGCTGCAGTCACCATTTGCAGTCATTTTGGAGCCCAAGAAAGTAAAGCCTGATACTATTCCAACTGTTTCTCCCTCTATTTGCCAAAAAGTGATAGGACTGAATGCCATGATCTTAGTTGTTTTTAATGTTGAGTTTTAAGCCAACTTTTTCACTCACCTCTTTCACTTTCATCAAGAGGCTCTATAGTTTTTCTTCTATTTCTGACATTAGGGTGATGTCATCTACATATCTGAGGTTATTGATATGTCTCCCAGAAATCTCTATTCCACCTTGTGCTTCATCCAGTCTGGAGATTCCCTCGATGTACTCTGCGTATAATTTAAATGAGGAGGGTGACCATAAACAGCCTTGTACTCCTTTCCCAGTTTTGAACTGGCCTGCTGTACCATGTCTAGGTCTAACTGTTGCTTCTTGACCCACATACAGATTTCTCAGGAGGCAGGTAAGGTTATCTGGTATTCCCATCTCTTTAAGTATGTTGCACAGTTTTTTGTGATCCACACACTCTAAGGCTTTGGTGTAGTCAGTAAAGCAAAAGTAGATGTTTTTCTGGAACTCTCTTGCTTTTTTGATGATCCAATGGATGTTGGCAATTTGATCTCTAGTTCCTCTGACTTTTCTAAATCCAGCTTGAACATTTGGAATTTCTCAGTTCATGGACTGATGAAGCCTAGATTGGAGAATTTGGAGTATTCCTTTGCTAGTGAGTGAGATGAGTGCCATTGTGTGTTAGTTTGAACGTTCTTTGGCATTGCCTTTCTTCAGGATTGCAGTGAAAACTGACCTTTTCCAGTCCTGTGGCCACTGCTGTTTCCAAATTTTTGGCATATTGAGTGCAGCACTTTCACAGCATCATCTTTTCAGATTTGAAATAGCTCATTGGAATCCCAACACTTCCACTAGCTTTGTTCATGGAGATGCTTCCTCAGGCCCACATGACTTTGCTTTCCAGGCTGTCTGCATGTAGGTGAGTGATCACACCATCATGGTTATCTGGGACATTAAGGTCTTTTTTGTATAGTTCTTCTGTATATTTTTGTCACTTCTTATTATCTTCTGCTTCTTTTAGGTCCATACTGTTTCTGTCCTTTATTGGGCCCTTATCTTTCATTTATTTTCCTTAGATTCGGGAGATTAAAGATTTCATGGGTAGAGATTCACACTGTATGAAAAAAGAAAAAAAAATCAAGTTGTATTGGCTTGCCATTGAGCTGCTTTTTGCACTGGTGGTGGGAAGATTTTCAGTGCTCTAATGTGTAAGTCCACGGGTCTACTGCAGGTTGACTTTCTACTAGACCAACCCATGGTACCATCTTAAAGTAAGTTGTGCTTTGGCTGGTACCCAGCTATAATGAATTGCTTTTTAGCACTACAGTTAAGAGACCTTCTTTCTCAACTATATACATGTCCATAGTTTTTGTTATTTTTATTCACCAACAATAAATAAGGATCAAGCTTGTGTCAAACTTTCTATGAAAAAAGGGAAATATTCACAGTCTGCTGCCTCACTTTCAAGAAAGCATTTTCCATTGGCCATCGAACAGATATTCATTATTTAAGCTCACTTCAGAGTTGAAGCACAAAAATTTCAAAGGCGGAGTCATCGATACATTTCCTTAAAAATAGTAATGACTAGATCACAGACCTGTATGATAGTGAAGCTTAAATAGCTAAAATTGTGTACCATACCTTCTTATCAGCTGCCAGACCAAAGCTTAAGTCAAGGTTTGATTTCCATTTTTCAGATCTTGTGCTCCAGTGCCAACCAGAGAGAATTTGGCAGCATGCTTCCCTAATTCAGTGGCATAGTTCCACATTTCTAGCTGCAAACACACAAAAGCAAATGGTTAAAGATTTTTACTTGTGTAATCTGTGTATGTGGGTGCACACACAGTTGGGCAACTTGCCTAGGATCACAAATCTCAGATGTGGAAGCATCCCCTGGAGAAGGGAAATGCTACCCCCTCCAATATTCTGGCCTGGAGAATGCCATGGACAATCCATGGGGTTGTAAATAGTCGGACATGACTGAAAGACTTTCACTTCACCTTACTTCACTTCACTGAGCAGACTAATTATAACGAATGCTGGATCTCAGGAGTGGCTACCTAAATGACACAATTCAGTAAAGAATAAAATATGGGGCCCCTGCTTCATAAATGATTCAAACTTTCAAGATGGTCACAGCAGATCATGAAACCATGGTTGAGGCCCTTCCAAGCACCCAAGAAGAAGGCCTGGTGTAATTGCACAGAACACATACCCATGAAGCCCATCTGCATTCACTTTGGCCCAAGGGTAGGATTTTAGGGAACTCCTCCTGTTATTCCTTAGTTGCTCTGAGAGCTTAAGGGAGTGAGTTCAAAGTAAGGGGCTAGGGCATCCCTAGATGACAAGAGACAGATGGCCAAGAGAAGGACCATGGTTTAAGGCACTGTGTATAGACCAACCATTTGGGAAATATGCAATACTTTACACCTCTATCATAATAAAAAGAAATTTTTAAAAGTGAGATTAGAAGCTAAAACTTTAGAAAATTTGGGGTCACATTACTTAAAAGTAAATAAATCTCCACAGCTACAGGGTCAGGAGTTCCAGGGGTCCTTTCCCAGGGTCCAACTCTGTGAAGATTTGGTATCACATGGTTGGCATACCCAGTCTTGGCCCAGTATTGGGCCAACTGTGGTAGGGGCTTCTACGTGTATGGCAGGGAATCCATAAACCTTTGATTAGGAGAGTTTGTTGTGCATGCTCTGAACTGGCCAATGGAAGTAATAGGTCCTGAAAACCCATTCAGCCTCCAAGGATGGCATTGCCAACCATTTCCCTGTCTATGGTGAAGTCCACCCCCATTCTTATTTTCTTTTATGATTTTGTTTCAAATTTGTCCTTGTGATTTTTCATAATAACAAAATTGGAAAATATTAACAAAGTGATTAGATAAATGTGCCCTGTGTAACTCTTAACTCTCAATAAGTCAGATGTTTATATCATACAAGGCTGTAGTGAGTGAAATTTGGTCTTCAATTAAAGTCCCAGTGGGAATAATGGAGCTAGCCTTTAAGGGTCAAGCTTTGTAAAAATTGTCTCACATTCTGGTGACTGAAGAAATGAGCCTTTTCTTATCTTTCATTCTTTTTTTTTTTTTTTAAGGGATGAAATTAGAATGATCCTTCTGCATAGCAAGGGCTTTCCTGGTGGCTCAGTGAGTAAAGATTCTGCCTGCAGTGTGGGACAGCCGTGTTTGATCCCTGACTTGGGAAGATCCCCTGGAGAAGAAAATGGCAACACACTCCAGTATTCTTGCCTGGAGAATTCCTTGGACAGAGGAGCCTGGTGGCCTACAGTCCATGGGGTCACAGAGTCGGACACAACTGAGTGACTAACACTTTCACTTTCACTGCATAGCAAGAAATGAGGCAACACTAGATAACCTTAAAAAGTTCACAAGACTTGTCCTTCCAAAACTAACATCTCCCACATGTTTTTGACATACTATGGAACATCTTCAATCCTAGGCCTACACCTATAGTCAAAACTATCTCCAACCTCACCTTTTTCTTGGTGTCTTATTCACCTAGGATGTTATTTTCTACTGGAAAATTACCAAATTGATGGACTCAATTCAGTTAAGGATTGAAGGATATAATCCAGAGAAATTACTAATAATATGAGCTTTGGGGCATACAAAATTAACAGGGGGGAATAGGCTTCTTTCATGAAGTTCCAGAGATATATTGCTATTTTGAAAAGATTGCTGTGCTATTTTTCTATAACTTAAAACATCCAATAAGGAATGGGCCAAAGAAGACCACATGCATCCCAGGAAAGTCTTTGTTTCTAATCTCAAACTTATTATGATTACACCAAGAGATAGTCATCAGGGCAATAGAAATCTGTCTTCAATAACACGGTCAAGATTGCATATAAAGAGCTTTTATAAAGAAGAAAAAAAAAAAAAAAAAACCAACCACATTGTAAACCAACTATGTGCTGTGCTTAGTCGCTCAGTCAAGTCTGCCTCTTTGCCACTCCATGGACTATATTTCAACTTAAAAAAAGAAGATTGTATTTAAAATACATGAAAGCATGTATATTTTGAGGCTGTGGCTAAAAACTCACCATGTCTATTTGAAACACTGCATTAACTAATAACAAGATATAATTCAGGGCATGACTTTCTCAATGTCAGTTCCACACTGTCTCAGATTTCCTATATTAGTGACAAAAAAGAAAAACATAGAACAAATAAGTGTTCTTTCTGTTTCAATGTATCTTTAATTAATTGAGTTCTTTCTCTCTCTCCCTGTTTTTTTCTCTGTAGCCATTAGTGATTATACAATATATTTGACTTCGTTGTTTATTGTTTATCTCTACCTAATTTTGGATAAAATATAAAATCCATGAGGAAACATTTTTTCTTTACTGCTGTATGTCCAGTACCTGAAAAACTCTGACCCACAGTAAGTGCCTAAAAACATCAGATGTTTGAAAGTAAATGACACCACTAAAGTAAGGGAGATAACAAATACAGATTCTATTATAATGGAACAATATAAAAGGAGATGAATGATTGACAGAATTGCCTTTATACATTTTCATCTATATCTGTATATGTATTTATATAGCTTCATGTGAAAGAGCAATGCTGAGTTAATTTTCTTCCATTTCAAAACATGACAAATATTTATATTGACAAAGCTAGTTCACTTTGAAGTACAATAATCTTTTGCCCCATTCTCAATGTTGTTTCTGTTAGGTCGATAGCATTTTTGGACCTAACAGAAGCAGAATATATTAAGAAGAGGTGGCAAGAATACACAGAAGAACTATACAAAAAGGATCTTCATGACCCAGATAATCATGATGGTAAGATCACTCAACCTAGATCCAGACATCCTGGAATGTGAAGTCTCGTGGGCCTGAGGAAGCATCATGATGAACAAAACTAGTGGAGGTGATGGGATTCCAGTTGAGCCATTTCAAATCCTAAAAGATGATGTTGTGAAAATGCTTCACTCAATATGCCAGCAAATTTGGAAAACTCAGCAGTGGCCACAGGAATGGAAAAGGTCAGTTTTCATTCTAATCCCAAAGAGAGGTAATGCCAGAGAATGCTCAAACTACCACACAGTTGCACTCATCTAACACGCTAGAAAAGTAATGCTCCAAATTCTCCAAGCCAGGCTTCTACAGTACATGAATCATGAACTTCCAGATATTCAAGCTACATTTAGAAAAGGCAGAGGAACCAGAGAACAAACTGACAACATCTGTTGGATCATTGAGAAACAAAATGAGTTCCAGAAAAATATCTACTTCTGCTTTATTGATTATGACAAAGCCTTTGAGTGTGGGGATCACAATGAACTGTGGAAAATTATTAAAAAGATGGAAATATCAAGCCACCTGACCTGCCTCCTGAGAAATTTGTATGCAAGTCAGGAAACAACACTTAGAACTGGACATGGAAAAACAGACTGTTTCCAAAGAGGAAAAGGAGTACATCAAGGCTGTATATTGTCACTCTGCTTATTTAACTTATATGCAGAGTACATCATGAGAAACTCTGGGCTGGATGAAGCACAAGCTGGAATCAAGATTGCCAGGAGAAATATCAATAACCTCAGATATGCAGATGACATCACCCGTTTGGCAGAAAGTGAAGAACTAAAGAGCCTCTTGATGATAGTGAAAGAGGAGAGTGAAAAAGTTGACTTAAAACTCAACATTCAGAAAACTTAGATCATGGCACCTGATCCCCTCACTTCATGGCAAATAGATGGGGAAACATTGGAAACAGTGACAGATTTTATGTTTTGGGGCTCCCAAATCACGGCAGATGGTGACTGCAGACATGAAATTAAAAGATCCTTGGTCCTTGGAAGAACAGTTTTGACGAACCTAGACAGCATATTAAAAAGCAGAGACATTCCTTTGCCAACAAAGGTCTGTCTAGTCAAAGCTATGGTTTTTCCAGTAGTCATGAATGGATGTGAGAGTTGGAGTATAAAAAAAGCTGAGCCCGAAGTATGATGCTTTTGAACTGTGGTGCTGGAGAAGACTCCTCAGAGTCCCTTGGACAGCAAGGAGAACCAGGCCATCCATCCTAAAGGAAATCAGTCCTGAATGTTCATTGGAAGGACTGACGCTGAAGCTGCAATGTCAATACTTTGGCCACATGATGCAAAGAACTGACTCGTGTGAAAAGACCCTGATCCTGGCAAAGATTGAAGGTGTGATGAGAAGGTGACGACAGAGGATGAGATGGTTGGATGGCATCACCGACTCAATGAACATAGTTTTGAGTAAAGTCTGGGCATTGTTCATGGACAGGGAGGCCTGGCATGCCTCCATGGTGTTGCAAAAAGTCGGACATGCCTGAGCGACTGAACTGAACAATGTTGTTTAGTTAATATTGCTATTTTTCTCTTCTGCAAAAGTTGGTTTTCTTTCTTTAATATTTTATTTTATATTGCAGTATAATTGGTTAGCAATATTGTGTTACCTACCAGTGTACAGCAAAGTGATTCAATTATACATATATCTATTCTTTTTCAAATTATTTTCCCATTTGGGTTCTTACCGTGTATTCTGCAGAGTTCCCTGTGCTATAGAGTAGGTCCTTGTTATCCATTTTAAATAGAGTAGTGTGTACATGTCAATCCCAAACATATTTAACTGATATATGTCTTTTATCATAAGTCAATTTAAATCAGCATGAAGAGTAATCAGAATGCACATTTTAACTAATGATAACATTAATTAGTAAAATACTCATTAGGCACAATACCAGACATTCAAATACAAGTGTCTTAAGATTTCCCTTCTCTTGAAAATCAAAAGTATAGGAAAATATTGAGCAAAATAGTCTTTCCCAAAGAGAACTAGCACATTCTCTTTACTGACAGGAAAAACAAGAATGTTGATAACTGAACTATATTGCAAGACATTAAGTTAAACTAGTTAAAACCAAACATTAGACTTTCTATAAATTGTTGTTTGACTGAGGTGCTTGCTAATTTATCTTCTCTGCTTACGACTATATGCAAGAGCATTTGGACTTTCATAATTACAAAATACACTGAGAGAAAATTAATGTTGCTAACAAATATCAAATGGTTTAGTTACTGTTCTTTTTTGAAATATATTTTCTTCAATAACTATACCAACATGTTTTATGATTGTTCTCTCTTTCTAGCATTATATAAATGGATTCCTTGGAATCTCAATGGAGAAGAGGCACAGACTATTCAAAACTTGAATAATGAGCATGCAGTTTTTCAAAACAATACGAAGAAGAAAGATAATAGAATCAAGATTCTGATAAAATATATAAATGCTTGTAATAAAACTTCATGATATATGTGTCACTACATCTGCAACTGGTATTAATATCTATTTGGTTAACATCTAGTAAGTATATAAGATAATCAAAACTAACCAAAAATAAGGGGGAGAAGTTCATGCTGGACTTAAAGTTTTATGTAGAGGCACTAAAGAATAGTGGACAAAGCAATACTCAAGAAAAGAAAGTTTCTGCGTTGCTCAGTTAAAAATAAATTTTTTCCCATACACATGATTTCAAGTTATTAGTCTTTCATGAAAATATTATTAGAGGACTAATTAAGCAAAGTAAGGCCTGATGGCATAAACAGCAGCAGAAGTTTTGCTGAGCAGGAGATCCATTTAAACCTCAGATGGAGGTTTAAACCTGAAGAATTGATAGTAATAAAACACAGTGGAAATGCTCCAATGGAAATATGGAAATAAGATAACTTTTTAGAGTAGACTGATGAACTTAGAGAAAAGAGATGCCGCTACACACTTATCAGAAAGGTTAAATACAAAAATCTGACTAACCATTTCCTGGCAAAGATAAGGGACAATAGGAACTCTCATTTGTTGTTAGTGGGATTGCAAAATGGTAGAGTCACTTTGGAAGCAATCTCTTACAGAGCTAAATATTGTCATATCACATGATCTAATGATTACACCCCTAGGTAGTTCACCAAATGATTTGATAGCTAATGTCCACACACAAACATGCACATGAATTTTATAACAGCTTGATTCCTACTACCTCTCTCTCTCACACACACACAAATTGGAAGCAACCAAAATGTCCTTTAATAGACATATGCATTACCAAACAATGGTACATCAGCATAGCCGAATGTTATTCAAGAATAAAAAGAAATGAGCTATCACATCACAAAAAGAAATTGATGAAACCTGAATGAATGCTATTAAGTAAAGTAAGCTAGTCTGGAACAGGTTATTCACTGCATGCAGCCAATTGTACAACATTCTGGGAAAAGTAAAACTGCAGAGCAAATAAAAAATATCAGAGGCTTGGCTTTTTTCTTTTACATCATAATAGTTCTATTAGTCTGGATACAGTATATCAACCTTCAACAATTCCTCTCCTACACTGACACACAAATCCAGTCAATTGGAGTCTTCATTGCCCCAGAGCTCATATATTGTGATGTTATTCTGTGCGTCTGCAGGGAACTCGACATTGAGAGGGCTGAGGTTACCACCGGTTGGTAGTTTCAGATTCTGCACCCTGGACACAAATTTCACAAGGTCCATCTCAAGCAGGATTAAGGTATCAAGCATAGTCTTTTTCTGGGGAAGCCTTTTGTCTTTTTCTTTCCCGGAGAGCCAAATGAACCACCTTAATGGGTAGGAGAAGTATGAATATTATGCTCGCCACTCTCTCCTGCCAACTTCACTGTCACATACATCTGCGAAGAAGTGACCTCAAACCAGTCTTGGGCAGGCTCTGGTAGATTCTGCCATATTAGAAAGTGTCCTCCACAGAGGACCTTACCCTGGAGCTCCCCTGAGCCAAGAGGAAATGGCTCCTGGTGTGCTGGTCTGCCCTGGCACCTGGAGACTTAGGACCAGGCAGGGCTAGACCCTTGGTGATGTCATAAAGAGCCCCGCCCCAGCCAGAGTCCATGTGGCCACTGTGATGACTTATGGGCAGAGGATAAGGAGGTTTGCAGGGCCAACCGGAAGTAAGGCTTAAAAGGAAATGGGGACATTTTCCACGGGCAATCGAAAAAGAGGTGGGGAGTGACAAAATGCCATCTCTTTGTCAGTGTATTCTGTCTGAACCTGATGTTCTACTGGAAGGGAGGATCCATCTTCTATTCTCATTATTCCATTTGTTGAATCCAGACTCTGGGCTGAGCAGAGCAGAGCCCTGGGCATGTGTGCCTGTGGAGCAGGGAGTCAAGTGGGAAAAAAAGATATTAAAGCAGAGGCCAGAAACTAGGAGCCACTGATTTGTTTTCTGTGGACTAAACTGTTTCTAAAAATGACTGTGGTCAGTTGCTAAGTCATGTCTGAGTCCTTGAGACCCCATGGGCTGTAGCCCAACAGGCTCCTCTGTCCCCGGGATTTCCTAGGCAAGAATACTGGAGTGGGCTGCCATTTCCTTCTGCAGGCAAAGGGGATGTTTTAGGACAGTGAAACAGTTCTGTATGATGTTATGGTAAATACATGGTACTATATATTTGTCAAAACCTGTAGAATCTTACAACACAAACAGTGAATCAATGTATGCATATTTTCAAAAAAATTTGACATCAAGAATGGAATGCAGAATTTGACCAAACAATCTAATTTATATTACAAATGTATGAAACCACCTCACTAAGATCCACTGAATTAAGTAACTTTGGAAGTGAATAGATTTTGCAAGACTGAAAGCAGAAGATAAAACCAATGAAATCTAGTTGGTAGTGTTTTTTCTCATAGGAGTATAGGTTATCAATCCTGATACTGTTACACATGCATACGTGAACAGTTTCATAGATGGTACATGAATATTCATACATACATATATTTCTTTGTCTGGTGAGCTGAAAGGATCTAAGAAAAATGACACTCCTAATTAATGAAAGAAATAAGCACAGATCTTGGTTCCCAATACTAATTTCCAATAAAAGGAACCAGGCTTCTTGGAGAAATCGCTGATTGCAGGGCTCAGGGAGGAAATATAGAACAGGAATCTGGGGGAACTTATTGTATCAAAAAGGAAATGCTAAAAATAAAATATTTTTAAAAAGCCCCAGAATAATGAGGTTATGTCAAAGAAGACAGGAATGAGCTTCCATTGGCCATAACTATCACAATGTAAGCAATATAATAAAGTAAATAAGTCATCCCTTGGGATTA
The DNA here is from genome assembly GCF_963930625.1 of Muntiacus reevesi. Classification (NCBI taxonomy): domain Eukaryota; kingdom Metazoa; phylum Chordata; class Mammalia; order Artiodactyla; family Cervidae; genus Muntiacus; species Muntiacus reevesi. The sequence goes on from NC_089271.1 coordinate 134,958,617, forward strand.
TACCCCAAAGTATAAAAGGAATATCTATGCGTCCATACTGATATAAATAAAACATTGAATACTTGTGAGAGAATAGACCAATTCCCATGCGGAAGAATTTCAGATAATTGACAAAGGTAATCGTGCTCTCAGAAAAGTGAAGTGTAACTCCCTATTCCTGAAGAGTGAGTTACACATAGTGACTTCCTTCCAAAAAATACAATGTTATGTGGAGGGAGAAAAAGAGTAACTTGAGAGTGGAATAACCTGATAAACACTACTTCAGCCAGGTGGTAAAGATCAGCATTACCAGGGATAAGGCTTGTTGATCGTATCACATGATTAAAAGGGCATTCCACCTCTTCAGTCTTCTTCCCCCAAAACCCATGAAGTGACAAAGTGAAAGTTGCTCAGTCATGTCTGACTCTTCGCAACCCCATGGACTATACTGTCCATGGAATTTTCTAGGCCAAAATACTGGAGTTGGTAGCCTTTTCCTTCTCTAGGGGATCTTCCAACCCAGGGATTGAACGCAGGTCTCCCGCATTGCAGGCAGATTCGTTACCAGCTGAGCCACAAGGGAACTCCTCCCCCCCTCAAAATCCATAGTCCCAGGCTAATACGAAAATCATCAGACAAATCCAAATTGAGAAACATTTTATAAAATACCTGATAATATTCCACAAGATTATCAAGGTTATATAAAATAAGGGAAGTCTGAGAAATTGTCACACCCAAGAAGAACCTGAAAGGCATGACTACTACATGCAATATGGGATTTGGAATGGGTTCCTGGAACAGAAAAAGGATATTAGGTAAAAACTAAGAAAATTTTCTTAGGAAAAATCTTAGAAATAATGTAGGCACTCTAGTTTATAACAATATGGGTGATATTTGGGAACTTTCTGATATATAGAAAATATCTTTGCTTTCTTGTAAATCTAAGATCGTCCCAAAGTTTTTTAAAGTTTATTTTCAAATCATACAGCAATAAAGGCAGCATTAACATTATTTGCTGATGACATAATTGTGTATCTGGAGACTCCAAGAGAAAAGTATTCTATACAGTTAGCCTTTCCTATCCATGTGTTTCACATCCAAGGATTCATCCAACTGTGGATTAAAAATATATATTAAAAAAAAAACTCCATAAAATTCCAAAAATCAAACTTCAAATTTACCACGTGCTGGGAACTATTTACATAGCTTTTACATTGTATTAGGTTCATAAGTAATTTAGAGATGATTTAAAGTATATGGGAGGATGTGTGTAGTTTGCATTATATGCAAATACTAAAATGCTATGCTACTTATTTAAGAAACTTGAACATTTGTGGATTTGGGTACCTGATGGTTGGCAGGGGTGTCCTAGAACCAATCTCCCACAGAAATCAAGGCACATCTATATTTTAAAGGAATTGAGCTAGACGACTGGATAAAAATAATAATATATAAAACACTGTTCCTATACACTAACAAGTAATTACATTTATAAAGAAAGACACCATTTATAATAGCTACAAACAGGTAAATATTAAATATATATTTAAGAACAAATATGCAATAGCTATTTGAAGAAAATTCTTAAATCCTACTGAAAAATGCAATGAAATACCTGATGAAATGGAAAGATATCTCTTTGGGAAATATGAAAATACTTTATACAGATATCAATTGTCCCCAAATTATTCTATAATTATGATAAGATTGCAGCAAGAATACTAATATGCTTGGTGTGGGAAATAAGCTAATTCTAAAACATGTGTGGAAAAATAAACACATAATAAGAGGCAGGACATTTCTGAAAAAGAAGATTAATGAGCATGAAGCCTGCCCTTACCAGATTTTAAAGCATGTGGATAGCCTACATAATTACGTAGAGAAGTACTGTTATATGACTAGTACTGGTACATGGCTAGCCTTACAGTTCATGAGGTAAGAAGTGAGAGCAGAAATCAACTCAACTACACACACACACACAGCTTTTGTCTGAATGTGGCACCCCCAAAATTCATGTTGTAAATGTAATGTCCAGTGTGATAATATTAGAAGGTGGGGCCTTAGGGAGATAGTTAGGACATGAGGGTGTAGCCCTCAAGAATGGAGATTAATGCTCTTTTTTTTTTTTAATTTTATTTTATTAGTTGGAGGCCAATTACTTCACAACATTTCAGTGGGTTTTGTCATACATTGACACGAATCAGCCATAGAGTTACACGTATTCCCCATCCCAATCCCCCCTCCCACCTCCCTCTCCACCCGACTCCTCTGGGTCCTCCCAGTGCACCAGGCCCGAGCACTCGTCTCATGCATCTCACCTGGGCTAGTGACCTGTTTCACCATAGATAATATACATGCTGTTCTTTTGAAACATCCCACCCTCACCTTCTCCCACAGAGTTCAAAAGTCTGTTCTGTACTTCTGTGTCTCTTTTTCTGTTTTGCACATAGGGTTATCATTACCATCTTTCTAAATTCCATATATATGTATTAGTATGCTGTAATGTTCTTTATCTTTCTGGCTTACTTCACTCTGTATAATGGGCTCCAGTTTTGTCCATCTCATTAGAACTGATTCAAATGCATTCTTTTTAACAGCTGAGTAATATTCCATGGCGTATATGTACCACAGCTTCCTTATCCATTCATCTGCTGATGAGCATCTAGGCTGCTTCCATGTCCTGGCTATTATAAACAGTGCTGCGATGAACATTGGGGTGCACATGTCTCTTTCAGATCTGGTTTACTCGGTGTGTATGCCCAGAAGTGGTATTGCTGGATCATATGGCAGTTCTATTTCCAGTTTTTTAATAAATCTCCACACTGTTTTCCATAGTGGCTGTACTAGTTTGCATTCCCACCAAGAGTGTAAGAAGGTTCCCTTTTCTCCACACCCTCTCCAGCATTTATTGCTTGTAGACTTTTGGATAGCAGCCATCCTGACTGGCGTGTAATGGTACCTCATTGTGGTTTTGATTTGCATTTCTCTAATAATGAGTGATGTTGAGCATCTTTTCATGTGTTTGTTAGCCATCTGTATGTCTTCTTTGGAGAAATGTCTATTTAGTTCTTTGGCCCATTTTTTGATTGGGTCATTTATTTTTCTGGAATTGAGCTTCAGGAGTTGCTTGTATATTTTTGAGATTAATCCTTTGTCTGTTTCTTCATTTGCTATTATTTTCTCCCAATTTGAGGGCTGTCTTTCACCTTACTTATAGTTTCCTTTGTAGTGCAGAAGCTTTTAAGTTTCATTAGGTCCCATTTGTTTAGTTTTGCTTTTATTTCCAATATTCTGGGAGGTGGGTCATAGAGGACCCTGCTGAGATTTATGTCAGAGAGTGTTTTGCCTATGTTCTCCTCTAGGAGTTTTATAGTTTCTGGTCTTACATTTAGATCTTTAATCCATTTTGAGTTTATTTTTGTGTATGGTGTTAGAAAGTGATCTAGTTTCATTCTTTTACAAGTGGTTGACCAGTTTTCCCAGCACCACTTGTTAAAGAGATTGTCTTTTTTCCATTGTATATCCTTGCCTCCTTTGTCAAAGATAAAGTGTCCATAGGTTCGTGGATTTATCTCTGGGCTTTCTATTCTGTTCCATTGATCTATATTTCTGTCTTTGTGCCAGTACCATAGTGTCTTGATGACTGTGGCTTTGTAGTAGAGTCTGAAGTCAGGCAGGTTGATTCCTCCAGTCCCATTCTTCTTTCTCAACATTACTTTGGCTATTTGAGGTTTTTTGTTTTTCCATACAAATTGTGAAATTATTTGTTCTAGTTCTGTGAAAAATACCGTTGGTAGCTTGATAGGGATTGCATTGAATCTATAGATTGCTTTGGGTAGAATAGCCATTTTGACAATATTGATTCTTCCAATCCAGGAACACGGTATGTTTCTCCATCTGTTTGTGTCCTCTTTGATTTCTTTCATCAGTGTTTTGTAGTTTTCTATGTACAGGTCTTTTGTTTCTTTAGGTAGATATACTCCTAAGTATTTTATTCTTTTTGTTGCAATGGTGAATGGTATTGTTTCCTTAATTTCTCTTTCTGTTTTTTCATTGTTAGTATATAGGAATGCAAGTGATTTCTGTGTGTTAATTTTATATCCTGCAACATTACTATATTCATTGATTAGCTCTAGTAATTTTCTGGAAGAGTCTTTAGGGTTTTCTATGTAGAGGATAATGTCATCTGCAAACAGCGAGAGTTTCACTTCTTCTTTTCCTATCTGGATTCCTTTTACTTCTTTTTCTGCTCTGATTGCTGTGGCCAAAACTTCCAACACTATGTTGAATAGTAGTGGTGAGAGTGGGCACCCTTGTCTTGTTCCTGATTTCAGGGGAAATGCTTTCAATTTTTCACCATTGAGGGTGATGCTTTCTGTGGGTTTGTCATATATAGCTTTTATTATGTTGAGGTATGTTCCCTCTATTCCTGCTTTCTGAAGAGTTTTAATCATAAATGAGTGTTGAATTTTGTGAAAGGCTTTCTCTGCATCTATTGAGATAATCATATGGTTTTTATCTTTCAATTTGTTAATGTGGTGTATTACATTGACTGACTTGCGGATATTAAAGAATCCTTGCATTCCTGGGATAAAGCCCACTTGGTCATGGTGTATGATTTTTTTAATATGTTGTTGGCTTCTGTTTGCTAGAATTTTGTTAAGGATTTTTGCATCTATGTTCATCAGTGATATTGGCCTGTAGTTTTCTTTTTTTGTGGCATCTTTGTCTGGTTTTGGAATTAGGGTGATGGTGGCCTCATAGAATGAGTTTGGAAGTTTACCTTCTTCTGCAATTTTCTGGAAGAGTTTGAGTAAGATAGGTGTTAGCTCCTCTCTAAATTTTTGGTAGAATTCAGCTGTGAAGCCATCTGGTCCTGGGCTTTTGTTTCCTGGAAGATTTTTGATTACAGTTTCGATTTCCTTGCTTGTGATGGTTCTATTAAGATCTTCTATTTCTTCCTGGTTCAGTTTTGGAAAGTTATACTTTTCTAAGAATTTGTCCATTTCATCCAAGTTGTCCATTTTATTGGCATAGAGCTGCTGGTAGTAGTCTCTTATGATCCTTTGTATTTCAGTGTTGTCTGTTGTGATCTCACCCTTTTCATTTCTTATTTTGTTAATTTGGTTCTTCTCTCTTTGTTTCTTAATGAGTCTTGCTAGTGGTTTGTCAATTTTGTTTATTTTTTCAAAAAAACCAGCTTTTAGCTTTGTTGATTTTTGCTGTGGTCTCTTTTGTTTCTTTTGCATTTATTTCTGCCCTAATTTTTAAGATTTCTTTTCTTCTGCTAACCCTGGGGTTCTTCATTTCTTCCTTCTCTATTTGCTTTAGGTGTAGAGTTAGGTTATTTATTTGGCTTTTTTCTTGTTTCTTGATGTAAGCCTGTAATGCTATGAACCTTCCCCTTAGCACTGCTTTTACAGTGTCCCATAGGTTTTGGGTTGTTGTGCTTTCATTTTCATTCATTTCTATACATATTTTGATTTCTTTTTTGATTTCTTCTATGATTTGTTGGTTATTCAGAACTGTGTTATTTAACCTCCATATGTTTGAATTTTTAGCAATTTTTTTCCTGTAATTGAGATCTAATCTTACTGCACTGTGGTCAGAAAAGATGAATGGAATGATTTCAATTTTTCTGAATTTTCCCAGACCAGATTTATGGCCCAGAATGTAATCTATTCTGGAGAAGGTTCCGTGTGCACTTGAGAAAAAGGTGAAGTTGATTGTTTTGGGGTGAAATGTCCTATAGATATCAATAATGCTCTTACAAAGAGAACTCACAGAGCTCCCTAGCTCCTTTTTCCCCGTGAGAATACAGTAAGTCCCTTACATAGAAATTTTCAAATTGCCCACTTTCAAAGATTCGAACTTGCATTCGCTTGGTCAATCTGTTAAGCTAGTTCATGTGTCTGGTGGACATTGTCACATGTGTGCATCCTCTGCAATTGGTTGTGTGTTTTGTATTTTACAGCACAGTGCTGTATAGAGTACATTACTGCACTACTTTTTTTTTCATTTATTTTTATTAGTTGGAGGCTAATTACTTTACAATATTGTAGTGGTTTTTGCCACACACTGACATGAATCAGCCATGGATTTACATGTATTCCCCAGCCCGATTCCCCCTCCCACCTCCCTCTCTACCCGCTCCCTCTGGGTCTTCCCAGTGCACCAGGCCCGAGCACTTGTCTCATGCATCCAACCTGGGCTGGTGATCTGTTTCACCCTAGATAATATACATGTTTTGATGCTGTTCTCTCGAAACATCCCACCCTCGCCTTCTCCCACAGAGTCCAAAAGTCTGTTCTGTACATCTGTGTCTCTTTTTCTGTTTTGCATATAGGGTTATCATTACCATCTTTCTAAATTCCATATGTATGTGTTAGTATACTGTAATGGTCTTTATCTTTCTGGCTTACTTCACTCTGTACTACTTTTATTTCTAGCCCAGGATGTCGGGAAGCATGTGTAAAAATAACAGTACATAAGTCATTCTGTTAGTTGGGTACTAAGGCTAACTTTGTTGGACTTCTGAATAAATTGGGCTTACATGTGCACTCTCAGAATGGAACTCGTTCTAATGCACGAGACTACCTATAGGTGAAAATTCTGCAATCCAAAAAGGGATCTCATCTGACCCTACTGCTACCCGTATCTTATACCTCTAGCCTCCAGAATTGTGAGAAATAAATTTCTGATGTTTGCAAACAACTCTGTGCCTGATATTTTGTTATAGCAGCCCAAATGGACAGGCAAATAGACATGCAAATAGACACACATGCACATTAAGAATATGATAAAGGTAGTTATTTTACACTGGGAGAGGAGAATTTTTTCAACAAATTTTGATGCATTATTTAATAAACTTCTGAAAAACATATAAACTTTAAGAATACTTTTACTACATGCCATAATAAGTTCCCTAACTGGAATGTGATTTATCGATCTTTGATTGGCAATGCTCACTTATGCTTCAAAATTAAATTCAAGAACTGCCCTCTCCCCTCCCCTTCTCTCTTTGCTGAGTAACTCATCATAAAGCAATTAGGTGAGATCAGTCCAGACAGGCATCCATGACAGTAGGGCATGGAGCCATAGTGGGCCAGAGTGAGATGTTAAAGGTGAAGGAGTGGTGAAGAGGATGTTCATACAGTCAGAGTAGCCTAGTATGGAGAGTCAGAACTCAAATAAAGTGAAGTGATGAGATCCACAAGAGCAGGGAAGGGAGGTGTGTAGTATGTGATGTCAGTACTTGATCAGGGAAAACAGAATATCCATGCTAGGGCGTGCCATGGGCAGTCCGTGCCAAAGTGGAATTAAGACACCTTCACAGAGCAGTCTGCCATAAAATTCAGTTAATCTGGAGAATATTAAACAGGAGTCTAGCCAGGCATGAAGAGTAAAAGCCTCGGTCCAGAGAAGAAGAAATCCACAAGGATGAGGCAGATTTGTGTAGAAAGTCAGAGGCCAAGCAAGGTGAGGAGGGCATCCATGGATGGAGGTGGGGCAGGTCTGTGTGCGCAGTTAGAGGCTGAGTGGAACAAGGAGAGTATCTGCACATGGGGGTGTACCAGTGCAAAGTATCAAAGCCCAAGCATGATAAGGGGAGTACACTTATGAAAGGACTGCCTGGTGTGGGTGTCAGGGCCTGAATATGTTGAGAAAGACATTCAAATGGTTTGGGGACAGTCCAACATTTTGTGATATCAGAGACTGAGCTATCTACAGAGGATACACACAGAGAGGAATGTACGTGCACAAGTACACTTCCCAGACTGTGTCCAATGATCGATGAACTGGGAAATAGTGAATACATACAGATCTCCTATATTGGATTCTAAATTTCATTTTCTGCTAAAAATAATCAGGACTTCCTGGAGAAACTGTAAATTCCATGGCTAGGGCAGGGAAAATACAAGATGAGCCTGGAATATCTTTTACCAAAAGCATCAAATTGTTCAAAGAATGATGGGGAGATGTCAAAAGGACAAAGAGGCCAGCTTAAGGATGTTCCAACTGTCCAAGGCTGGAAAAATGTGAACATCAAAATAAATAATGATAGTGACAGATCATGATTCCTTTAGTAAATAGAGACTATTAATCAAATTTATATAAATAAATTAATAAATTTGAACTTTAGTGAGGAATAAAATATTTATATCCTTTAAAATAGAAAAGAATGTGTTAATTACAAGCTAGGGGAGAGTAACTTGACAGTGGAGAATCTTGACAGCAACCACTTTATTCAAGTGGTCCAAGTGGTCATCTTCAATGAAATCATATACCTCCTGATAGAATGAGATGATATGGACAGAGTATCATTTCCGTCATTTTCTTGTCAAAGATGCAAAACATAAAACTCATCATGAGCAAATACTGGATGGAGCAAAATTGGGGAGATTTGTGCAAATTAACTGGCCTTTAGTTTTGGCATGGGAGTAACACTTCCTCATAGAATGAGCTGGGAAATGTTCCTTTCCACTTCTATGAATACATTTCAAATGCATGTATGGAGAATTGGCATGATTTTAATTTGTTTAAATATTTGGTAGAATTCAGCAGCGAGGCTATCTGGGTCTAGGTAGGGTGGGTTGCAGGGGGACTTTTGTGAGGTGGGTTGGGCAAGAAATTTTAAAATTACTAACTTTATCTCTTTGCTTTTCAAATTTCATTTTCTTCTTGAGTTAATATCAGTCATTTGTGTATTTCTGGAAATTTCTCCATTTCATCTAAATTTTCTAATTAGCACCATGGGATTCCTTTATAATGATATTTATTTCTTTAAAGCTGGTAGTAATTTTTCCTTTTTTATTCCTAGTTTTAGTGATTTGAGTCTTTTTCCTCCCTTGATAAAATTATCGCTAATGTTGTGTCAATTTATCGACCTTTCAGTGTCAAAATTATTTTCTACTTTCTCTTGTGATTCTTTGTTTGACCCTTTGTTTATGTAGGAGGATGTTGCTTAACTTCCACATATTTGTTTCTCAAAATGTATTATTCTCTAATTTCATCACATTCAGAGGACATACTTGATATAATTTGAGCCCTTCATATTTATTTAGGTTTGTCTTATGTCCTAGCATATAGGGTATCCTGGAGAATGTTCCATGGACTCTTAAAAAGAATGAATATCCTGTATTGGACAAATTGCTCTGTAGATGCCTGTTAGGTCCAGCTGGTTTATATTATCTTTCAAGTTCTCTATTTCATAGTTGATCTGCCTAGTCTTTCTATCCCTTATTGAAAGTCGATTAGTAAAGTCTAGCAATTATTGTTGAATTGTCTATTTCTCTCTTCAATTATGTCAGTTTTTTTTTTTTCTCCATGCCCTTTTTGGATGTCTTCTTAGTTGCATTGGTATGTCTTCCTAGTAGAGTCACCTGTTTATTACTATAAAATGTCCTTTTTTATCCCTGGCAACAGTTTTTAATAAAAATCATTTCTACTTGACATTAGTACAGTATAGCCAATTCTCTCTTTGGTTGATGTTGGCATGCTGTATATTTTTCAGTCATTTCACTTAAAAGCTATATCTTTGACTCTAAATGATGTCTCCCATAGATAGCATAGAGTTGGATCTTTGTTTTTTACCTAGTGTAGAAAAAATTGCTTTTTGATTAGATTGCTCAGTTCACTCATATTTTATATCATTATTAACATGATCAAACTTATGACTGCCATTTTAGTTTTTGTTTTTTTCTAAAATTCATATTTTGGCCCTTTTTATCTTAATCACCTTGATTAGTAAATGAATGTTTTCAGGGTAGCATTTGGTTCGCATTAATGATATATTTTAAATTTTATTTTTTTGGTGACTACACTAGGACTTGCCATATCCATATTAACTTAGCTCTACTTCATATTTGTACTCACTTAACAACAGTGAGAATAATCATCAACGTCCTGGTTAACAGTGAACTAAACTGGAAAGCAATGGGTGAATTTAGTTCAGATGACCATTATAATGACTACTGTGGGCAAGAATCCCATAGAAGAAATGGAGGAGTACTTATAAGCTACAAAAAAATTCCCGATACACACTACTTGGGTGCAACCTCCAAAATAACAGAATGATATCGGGTCATTTCCAAGGCAAGCCATTCAACATCACAGTAATTCAAGTTCATTCCACTGCCACAGATGCTGAAGAACCTGAAGCTGATCAGTCCTGTGAAGACCTAGAAAACCTACTAGAACTAACACCAGTAACAGATGTTGTATTCATCAGTGGGGATTGGTATGCCAAAGTAGGAAGTCAAGAGATATCTGGAGTAACAGGCAAGATTAGTCTTGGGGAAGAAAATGAAGCAGGGCAAAGGCTAACTGAATTCTGCCAAGACAATGCACTCATCATAGCCAATACCCTTCTCAACAACACAGAGATGAGCTTACACATGGACATCACCAAATGGGCAATAGCAAATCAAACTGATTACATTCTTTGTAGCCAAAGATGGTGAAACTGTATGCTGTCAGAAAAAAGCAAGACCTGGAGCTGACTGTGGCTCTGTTCATCAGCTTCTGATAGCAAAATTCAGGCTGAAAGTAAAGTCAGTGGGAAATCCAGTGGCATAGTCAGGTACGACTGAAATCCAATCCCCTATGAATATGCAGTGGAGGTAACAAATAGATTCAAGGGATTAGACCTAGTTAACAGCATGCCTGAAGAACTACGAACAGGATGTCCGTAATACTGTACAGGAGGCAGTGAGCAAAGCCATCCCAAAGGAAATGAAAAGCAAGAAGGCAAAGGGGTTATCTCAGGAGGCTTTCAAATAGCTGAAGAAAGAAGAGAAGCAAAAATCAAGAAAGAAAGGGGAGGTACATTCAATTAAGAGCAGCGTTTCAAAGAAGAGGACCAAGAGACAAGAAGGCCATCATCAATGAACAGTGCATTAAAATGAGAAGAAAACAACAGAAGGAGAAAGAATAGAGATCTCTTTGTGAAAATTGGAAATATCAAGGGAGCATTTTGGCCACAGATTAGCACAATAAAGAACAGCGATTGTACAGACCTGATAGACACTGAGGAGATCAAGAAGTGATGGAAAGCATACACAGAAGAACTGTATGAAAAAGATCCTGATGAACTGACTTATTATGATGCTGTAGTCCGTCACCCAGGGTCAGACATTCTGGAGCAGGAAGTCAAGAGGGCCTAAGAAGCACTACAGCTAATAAAAGTAGAGGATGCAGTGGAATTCCAGTGGAACTATGCAATTCTCCAAAGGATTATGCCATCATGGTGCTGCATTCAATGTGTCAGCATATCTGGAAGACCCAGCAGGGGCCACAGAACTGCAAAAGGTCAATCCTCATCCCAATTCCCAGGAAGGGTAGTCCTGAAGAATGTGCTAAGCATCTGACAATTTAAAAACTTGAGTAATGAGAACATAGTTTCTGAAAACCATATGAAGAAGGCACATAATAAAGTCAAGATTCTGCTAAAATACATATATGCTTATAAGTAAAACTTCAGGGTAAGTGTACAACTGCAACAGCAACTGGTACTAGTACAGATTTAGTTCACATCTATCAAGTATATTAAAAAATCAAAACAAATGATATTAGGCAAGTTGCCTGACCACTCTGTGCTTCCACTTCTGAGCTGTATAATCTTAGGCAAGCTGTCTAACCCAACCATGCTCCCACATGTGATATGTGTGATCTTAGGCAAGTTTACTAACCCCTCTGGGCTTCCACTTCTGTCCTATATGATCTTAGGCAAGTTGCCTGACGTCTCCTTGCTGCCCCTCCTCAGCTCTTAAGCAAGTTATCTCACTGCTCAGTGCTTCTGTATCTGTGCTGTGTTCAGTTCACTTCAGCTCTTAGTCCTGTCTGACTCTTTGCAACCCCAGGGACTGCAGGAGGCCAGGCTTCCCTGTTCATCACCAACTCCCACAGCTTGCTCAAACTCCTGTACGTCGAGCTGGTGCTGTCATTCAACCTACTCATCCTCATTCATTCCCTTGTCCTCCTGCCTTCAACCTCTCCCAGCATCTGGATCTTTTCCAATGAGTCAGTACTTCCCATCAGGTGGCCAAAGTAAGGGAGCTTCAGCATCAGCATCAGTACTTCCAATGAATATTCAGGACTGATTTCCTTTATGATGGACTGGTTTCATCTCCTTGCAGTCCAATGGATTCTGAAGAGTCTTCTCCAACACCACAGTTCTAAAGCATCAATTCTTCGGTGCTCAGCTTTCTTTCTACACATGACTACTGGAAAAACCATGGCTTTGATGAGATGGAGCTTTGTCGCCAAAGTAATGTCTCTGCTTTTTCATATGCTGTCCTGGTTTGTCATAGCTTTTCTTCCAAGGAATAAGCCTCCTTTTATTTCCTGGCTGCAGTAATCATCTGCAGTCATTTTGGAGCCTAAGAAAATAGAGTTTGTCACTATTTTCACTGTTTCTCTATCTATTTCTTATGAAGTGATGGGACCAGATGCCATGATCTTTGTTTTTTAAAAGTTGAACCTTACCAGCTTTGTCACTCTCTTCTTTCACTTTCATCAAGAGGATCTTTAGTTCCTCTTCACTTGCTACCATAAGGGTGGTGCCATGTGCATATCTGAGGTTATTGATATTTCTCCTGGTAATCTTGATTCCACCTTGCATTTCCTTGATTCAACCTTGTGCTTCATCCAGCCCAGCATTTTGCACTCTCTACTCTGCATATAAGTTAAATGAGCATGGTGATTGTACACAGCTTGTCATAATCCATTCCCAATTTGGAACCAAACTGTTGTTCCATGTCTGGTTCTAGATGTTGCTTCCTGACCCACATACAGATTTCTCAGGAGGCAGATAAGGTGGCCTGGCACTCCCATCTCTTTAAAAATATTCCACAGTTTGTTGTGATCTACACAGACAAAGGCTTTGGTGTTGTCAATAAAGCGGAAGTAGATGTTTTCCTGAAACTCTCTTGCTTTTTCTATGATCCTATGGATGTTGGCAATTTGGTCTCTGGTTCCACTGCCTTTGCTAAATCCAGCTTGGATATCTGGAAGCTCTGCATTCACAAACTGATGAAGCCTAACTTGGAGAATCTTGAGCATTCCTTTGCCAGCGTGTGAGATGAGTGTCATTGTGCTCTAGTCTAAACATTCCTTGGCATTGCTTTTCTTTTGGATTGCAAAGAAAACTGACCTTTTCCAGTCCTGTGTCCACTGCTGAGTTTTTCAAATTTGCTGACATATTGAGTGCAGCGCTTTTACAACATCTTTCAGAATTTCAAACAGCTCAACTGGAATCCCATCACCTCCACTAGCTTTGTTCATAGTGATGCTTCCTAAGGTCGATGTGATTTTGTATCCCAGGATGTCTGGCTCGAGGTGAGTGATCACACCATCATAGTTATCTGGGTCAATAAATCTCTGTATAGTTCTTCTGTGTATTCTTGTCCTCTTCTTAATATCTTCTGCTTCTGTTAAGTCCACAAAGTTTCTGTGTTTTATCGTGCCTATATTTGCATGAAATATTTCCTGTGATACCTGTAATTTTCTTGAAGAGGTTGCTATTCTTTCCCATTCAGTTGTTTTCCTCTATTTCTTTGCACTGATCACTGAGGACACTTTCTTATCTCTCCTTGCTATTCTTTGGAACTCTGCATTCAGATGGGTATATCCTTCCTTTTCTCCTTTGCCTTTTACTTCTTTTCCTTGCTCACTTATTTGTAAGGCCTCCTCAGACAACCATTTTGCTTTTTTTAGTTTATTTCTCAGGAATGGTCTTGATCACCGCCTCCTGTGCAATATCACGAACCTCTGTCCATAGTTCTTCTTGCACTCTGTCTATCAGATTTAATCCCATGAATCTATCTGTCACTTCCACTGTAAAACCGTAAGGGATTTGATGTAGGTCATATCTGAATTGTCTCATGGTTTTCCCTGTTTCTTCAGTTTAAATCTGAATTTGGCAATCAGTAGTTCATGCTTTGAGTCAGAGTCAGCTCCCAGTCTTCCTTTTGCTGACTATATAGCGCTTCTCCATCTTTGGTTGCAAGAAACACAAGCATTCTGATTTTGGTATTGACCACCTGGTGAGGTCCATGTTTTCTGTCGTCTCTGGTGTTGTTGGAAGAGGTTGTTTGCTATGACCACTGCATTCTCTTGGCAAAACTCTGTTAGTCTTTGCCCTGCTTTTCATTTTTTACTGCAAGGCCAAACTTGCTTGTAATGGGAGGTATCTCTTGATATCCTGCTTTTGCATTCCAGTCCCCTGTGAAGAAAAGGGCATCTTTTTTGGTGTTAGTTCTAGGTCTTGTATTCATAGAACCATTCAACTTCAGCTTCTTTGGCATTAGTGGTTGGGGTATAGACTTGGATTACTGTGATATTGAACGGTTTCCCTTGGAAACGAAGACAGATTTTTTTGTCCTTTTTGAGATTGCACCCATCCCACAGGAGGCAAGTAGCCTACCCTGTCTGTGCTTCCATAGCTCAGCTATGTGATCTTAGGCCTGTTGCCTGGCCTCTCTGTTCTTTCACTTCTGAGCTCTGTGATCTTAGCCAAGTTGCCTGTAGGCACTATTCTTACATATCTGAACTGTGTGGACTTAGGAAAGTTGCCTAAACTCTCTGTGCTTCCGCATCTGAGCTGTGTCATCTTAGGCAAGTTTGCTAACCTCCCTGCTTCCACTTCTGAACTGCGTGAACTTAGGTAAGTTGCCTGATCTCTCTGTGCTTTCACTTTGAAGCTGTGTGATCTTAGGTAATTTGCCTGACATCTCTGTGTCTCCACATCTGAGCTGTGTGATCTTATGGTAGTTCCTTACCTCTGTGTTGCCACATGTCAGCTGTGTGATCTTAGGCAATTTGGCTGACCTCTCTGTGATTCCACTTGTGATCTGTGTTATATTATCAAGTTGCCTCATACCTCTGTGGCTTCATCTTCTGAGCAGTTTGATCTTCAGGAAGTTGCCTGACCTCTCTGTGCTTCCACAGCTGAGCGGTGTAATCGAGAGAAGTCACCTTACTTCTCTGTGCTTCCATATATGAGCTCTGTGACTCGAGGCAAGTTGCCTAACCTCCCTATGCTTCCACATCTGTGCTAGTTGTCTTGAGGAAAATTGAAAGTTTGTGTGTATCCATATCTGAGCTATGTGACCATAAAAATCTGCTTAACCCCTAGGTGCTTCCACTCCACTTTGCAGTTGTTT
Source organism: Muntiacus reevesi (assembly GCF_963930625.1). Taxonomy (NCBI): domain Eukaryota; kingdom Metazoa; phylum Chordata; class Mammalia; order Artiodactyla; family Cervidae; genus Muntiacus; species Muntiacus reevesi. The sequence goes on from NC_089271.1 coordinate 134,973,760, forward strand.
GATCTTACATAAGTTGGCTAATCTCTCTGTGCTTCTACTTCTGAGGTGTATGATCTCAGGCAAGATGCCTGACAGACATCTCCTTGCATCCACTTATGAACTGTGTGTTCTTAGGCATGTTGCCTGACCCCTCTGTTCTTCAACATCTGAGCTCTTTGATCTTACGAAAGTTGCATCAACTCTCTGTGTTTCAACTTCTGGGCTGTGTGACCTCACGCATATTGCCTATCAGCTCTTTGCTTCCATATCTGAACTGTGTTACCCTAGGCAAGTTGCCCATCCTCTCTGTGTCTACCCTTCAGAGCCCTGTGATCATCCTCAATTTGATGGAGGACTCTGTGCTTCCACTTAAGAGCTGAACTTAGGCAAGTTGCCTGAACTCTCTGTGCTTCCACTTCTCAGCCGTGATATCTTAGGCAAGTTTCCTAACTTCTTGTGCTTTCATATCTGCATTCTGTAACCTTGGCAAGTGGCCTAACAACTCCGTGCTTCCACTTCTCAGCTGTTAAATACTGTGAAAGTTGGCTAACCTCTCTGTGCTTCCACTTCTGTGTTTTGTGACCTTAGGTTAGTTGCCTAAACTCTCTATGGTTCCCCTTCTGAACTGTGTGATCTTAGACAAGCTGCACAAACTCTCTGTGCTTCAACTTCTAACCTATGTGATAGTCGGCATGTTGCCTGATTTCTCTGTGCTTCCCCTTATGAGCTGTGTGTTCTAGGCAAGTTGTGTGGTCTCTGTGGTTCCACATCTGAGGTGTGTGTTCTTAAGCCACTTTTGTAACATCTCTGTGCTTCCACTTATAGGCTGTGTGAACTTAGATAAGTTGCCTCACCTCCCTATGTTTCTACGTATGAACTGTGTGACCTTAGGCATCTGACCTGTACTTCCACTTAAGAGCTGTTTGATCTTAGGGAAGTTGCCTGAACTCTCTCAAGGCTTCACTGTCCATTCCCAACTCCCAGAGCTTGCTGAAACTCCTGTATATAGAGTCGGTGATGCCGTCCAACTTACTCATCCTCTATCATCCACTTGGAAGCCTGCAATCAAAATTTCCTGGCATTTGGGTCTTTTCCAGTGAGTCAGTTTTTCGCATCAGGTGGCCAATGTATTGGAGCTTCAGCTCCAACATCAGTCCTTCCAGTTTATGTTCAGGACTGATTTCCTTTAGGATGGACTGGTTTCATCTCCTTGAACTCCAAGAGGCTGTCAAGAGTCTTCTCCAGCTCCCCAGTTCAAAAGTCATTTCTTCTGTGTTCAGCTCTCTTTACTGTCCAACTCTCACATCCATACATGACTACTGGAAAAAACATAGCTATGACTAGACGGACCTATGTCAGCAAAGTAATGTCTCTGCTTTTTCATATGCTGTCTAGATTGGTCACATCTTTTCTTCCAGGGAGAAGCATCTTTTAATTTCCTGGCTCCACTCATCATCTGCAGTCATTTTGGAGCCCAAGAAAATAAAGTCTGATACTCTTTTCATTGTTTCTCCATCTATTTGCCGTGAAGTGATGGGACCAGATGCCATGAACTTCCTTTTTTGAATGTTGAGTTTTAAGCCAGCTTTTTCACTCTCCTCTTTCACTTTCATCAAGAGGCTCTTTAGTTGCTCTTTGCTTCCAGCCATAAGTGCGGTGTCATCTGCACATTTGAGGTTATTGATATGTCTCCCAGCAATCTCGATTCCACCTTGTGCTTCATTCAGCCTGGCGTTTCACAAGATACACTCTGCATATAAGTTAAATTAGCAGGGTGATTATATACAGCCTTGTTGAACTCCTTTCCCAGCTTAGAACCAGTCTGCTGTTCCATGTCCGGTTCCAACTATTGCTTCTTGACCCACACACAGATTTCTCAGGAAACAGGTAAGGTGATCTGGTAACCCCATCTCTTTAAGAATGTTCCACAGTTTGTTGTGATCCATGAAAATACTTTGGTGTAGTCAGTGAAACAGAAGTAGATGTGTTTCTGGTACTCTTGCTTTTTCTGTGATACAATGGATGTTTCCAATTTGATCTCTGGTTCCTCTTTGTTAAATTTAGCGTGAATATCTGGAATTTCTCAGTTCATTCTCTGTTGAAGCCTAGCTGAGAGAATTTGAAGCATTCCTTTGCTAGTGTGAGAGATGATTGCCATTGTGAGGTCGTTTCAACATTCTTTGGCATTGCCTTTCATTGGGATTGCAATAAAACTGACCAATTCCAGTCCTGTGGCTACTGCTGAGTTTTCTATATTTCCTGGCATATTGAGTGCAGTACTCACAGCATCATCTATTCGGATTTGAAATAGCTCACCTGGAATCCCATCATCTACATTAGCTTTGTTCATAGTGATGCTTTCTCATCCCCACGTGACTTTGCATTCCAGGATGCCTGGCTCTAGGTGAGTGATCACACCATCATGGTTATCTGGGTCATTAAGATCATTTTGGTATATTACTTCAATGTATTCTTACCACCTCTTCTTAATACCTTCTGCTTCTTTTAGGTCCATACCATTTCTGTCCTTTATTGTGTCCTTATCTTAGGCTTGAGAGATAAAAGAATTCATGGGAAGAGATTCACACTATATGAAAAAAAAAAAAAAAAAACCTCAAGTAGTAGTGGCTTGCCATTGAGCTGCCTTTTGCACTGGTGGTGGGATGATTTTCAGTGCTCTAATGAGTAAGCCCACCAGTCTACTGCAGGCTCACTTTGTACTAGGCCAATCCATGGTAACGACTTAAAGTAAGCTGCTTATGTATATGCCTTCACGTGAAAGAGCAATGCTGAGTTAATTTCCTTCCATTTCAAATAATGACTAATGTTTATATTGATAAAGTTAATGTACTGTGGAGTACAATAATCATTTGCCTCATTCTCAACATTGTTTAGTTTATATTGCTATTTTTGGATTCAGTGAAAGTATTTTCCTTTTTTAATATTCTATTTTTATACTGGAGGACAATTGGTTAACAATGTTGTGATAGTTTATGTCTACAGCAAAGTGACTCAGTTATACATATATCTATTCTTTTTCAAATTCTTTTCCTGCTTATGTCCTTACAGAGTATTCAGCAGAGTTTCCTGTGCTATTGAGTAGGTCCCTGTTGGTTATGCATTTTAAATACAGCAGTGTGTACCTGTCAATCCCAAACATAGTTAACTGAAATATGTCTTTTATCATGAGTCACTTTAAATTAGTGTTGGAAGTAAACATAATGTACATTTTATTAATGATAACATATTAATTAGAAAAAATATTCATTAGGCACAGTACCAGACATTAGAAGACAAGTGTCTTAAGATTTCTCTTCTCTTGAAAATCAAAAGCATAGGAAAATATTGAGTAAAATAGTCTTCCCCCCAAGAGAACTAGCAAATTCTCTTTACTGCAGAAAAACAAAAATGTTTATAACTGAACTACAAGACTCTAGGTGAAACTAGTTAAAACTGATCATTAGACATTCTATAAATCTATGTTCCATTTAGGTGCTTGCTAATTTATCTTCTCTGTTTATGGATTATATCGAAGAGCATTTGGACCTTCAAAATTACAAAATCACTGAGAGAAAATTAATTGTTACCAACAGCAAACAGTATAGTTACTGTCATTTTTTAAATATAACTTATTCAATAACCATACCAACATATTTTATGATTGCTCTCTAGTTCTATCAATACATATTGACTCATTAGAATCTTAGTGGAGAAGAAGCACAGATTATTAAAAATTTGAATAATGAGCATGTAGTTTCTCAAAACTATATGAAGAAGACACATAATAAGTCAAGAATCTGATAAAACACATATTTGCTTGTAATAAAACTTCAGGGTAAATGTACCACTGCAACTGCAACTGGTACAAATACAGACTTGGTTAACATCTAGTAAGTATATAAGAGAATCTAAACAAACTGAAAAAAATGGGGGAAGCAAGTTCATGCTGAACTTAAACTTTTGCATGGAGGCATTCAACATTAGTGGACAAAGCGATACTCAGGAAAAGAAAATGTGCTCAGTGTTATACATGATTTCAAGTTATGAGTCGTTCAAGAAAAAATTATTAGAGTACTAATTAAGCAAAGTAATCACTGATGGTATAAACAGCAGCAGAAGTTTTGCTGAGCAGAAGATCTATTTAAACCTCAGATTAAAGATAAAACTCCTGAAGAATTGATGGTAATAAAACACAATGGAAATGTTGCAATGGAAATATGAAAATAAGATAATGTTTTAGAGTAGACTGGTGAAACTAAAACAATGAGATACCACTATATTTAATGGAATGGTCAAATACAAAATTCTGACAAACCAGTTACTGGCAAAGGTGAGGAACAATAGGAACTCTCATTTGTTGTTAATCGAGTGCAAAATGGTAGAATCACTTTGGAAGCAATTTCTTACAGAGTTATTATACATATATATATAGAGTTGTTATACAACATGATCTATCAATTGCACTCCTAGATTGTTCAGCAAATGATTTGATAGTTAATGCCCACACAAAAACATGCACATGAATTTTATAACAGCTTAATTCATACTCTATCTCTCTCTCTCACCCACAAATTGGAAGCAGTGAACTATAAAATCACAAAAAGAAATGGATGAAACCTGAATGAATGTTATTAAGTAAAATAAGCTAGTCTGGAAAAGGTTATACACTGCATGCTGCCAATTATACGACACTCTGGAAAAGGTCAAACTGTAGAGCAAATAAAAATTATCAGAGGCTTCTTTCTTTTGCTTCAGAAGAGTTTTATTAGTTTGGATCAGTTATGTCAACACCTTATCCTCTCCTACTTTGACACACAAATCCACTCATTCAGAGTCTTCTTCGCACCAGAGTTCATACACTGTAATGGTATCGTGTGCGTCTGCGGGAACCTCAACATTGGGAGGGCTGAGGTTACTGCAGGTTGCCGCGGCAAGTTTCAGATTCCGCACCCTGGACACAAATTTCACAAGGTCCATCTCGAGCTGGGTTAAGGTAGCGAACATATAGTCCTTGTCTGGGGAGGCCTTTTTCTTTTTCTGTCCCAGAGAGCCAAATGAACCACCCTGACAGGCAGGAGGAGTCTGCACATTACTCTCACCACTCTCTCCTGTCAACTTCACTGTCAGGTACATGAGCACAATGAAGAAAAGCCCGAGTAACACCATCTTAAGCCAGTCCTGGGCATGCTCTGGTTGATTCTGCTGAATTAAACAGTGTCCTCCGCAGAGCACCTGACGCTGGAGTTCTTCGGCTGTCTCTCTCAGGGAAGTAAACATTAAGCCGTCGACATAGGTAACGGCCATGGAAAAGCACAGGAACCATTGGACGGACCACATGGTGAGCCGAGAGGAAACAGCTCCTGGTGTGCTGGTCTGCGCTGGCACCTGGAGACTGAGGACCAGCCAAGCTTGGCCCTTGGTGATGTCACAATGGGCCCCGCCCCAGCCAGAACCCACGTGGTCGTTGTGATGACTTCAGGGCAGAGGGTAAGGAGGCTTGTGGGGGTCAATTGGGAGTAGGGCTTAAAGGGAAATGGCGACATTCCCAGAGGGCAATTGAAAAAGAGGACTGACAGAAGAAGAGGGAGTGACAGAATGCCATTTCCATGCCAGTGTATTCTTTCTCAACCTGGTGCTCTCCCGGGAGGGTGGTTCCATCTTCGATTTTCATTATTCCATTTGTTGAATCCAGACCCTGGGCTGAGCAGAGCAGGCCCATGGGCATGTGCCCCTATGGAGCAGAGGGACAAGTGGGAAAGTAAGATATTAAACCAGAGGCCACAAACTAGAAGCCACTGATGTGTTTTGTGTGGCTGCACTGTTCCTAAAAATGACTGTGCTCAGTCGCTGTCGTGTCTGACTCCTCGAGACCCCATGGACAGTAGCCCACCAGCTCCTCAATCCCTGGGATTTCCCAGGCAAGAATATTGGAGTGGGTTGCCATTTCCATCTCCAGGCATAGAGGCTGTTTTAGGGCAGTGAAACTATTCTGTATGGAAAATACATGACACTACATATTTGTGAAAATTGGAAGAACCTTACAGCACATAATTAAATCAATGCATGTATATTTTTAAAAACTTTGACATCAAGAATGGAATGCAGAATTTGACTAAAGAATGGAATTATATTACAAATGTATGAAACCACCTCACTAAGATCCCCTGACTTAAGTAACTTTGGAAATGAATGGAGTTTGCAAGACTGAAAGTAAAATATAAAACCAGTGTAATCTAGTTGATAGTGTTGTTTCTCGTAGGGGTACAGGTTAACAATCCTGATATTGTTACACATGCATACTTGAACAGTTAAATAGATGGCACATGAGCATACATACATATATTTCTTTAACTTCTTAGCTGAAAGGTTTAAGAGAAATGATACTCCCAAAATCTGAAAGAAACAATTATGTAGAAATAAGCACAGATCTTGGATCCCAATACTCTTTTCCAATAAAAGGAACCAGGCTTGTTGGAGAAGTTACTGATTGTAGGGCTCAGAGAGGAAATATAGAAGAGGAGTCTGGGGGAATCTTATTGTATCAAAAAGGAAGTGCTTAAAAAATTTTAAAAAAAATAAAAAAGCCCTGAAGTAACAGGGGTGTGTCAAAGAAGACAGGAATGAGCTTCCAATGGCCAAAGTTATAACAAAATGAGCAACGTAATAGATTAGGTAAATTATCTTTTGGGATTATACCCCAAAGTATAAAATGAATATCTACGGGTTCATACTGATATAAATAAACGAGTGAATACATGTGAGAGAATAGACCAATTTCCCATGCAGAAGAATTTCAGATAATTGACTTAGGTAATTGTGCTCTCAAGGAGGTGGAGTGTAACTCCCTATTCCTTAAGAATGAGTTACACATTTTTTTCATTCCAAAAAATACAACAATATGGAGAGGGAGAAAAAGAGTAACTTGACAGTGGAATAACCTGACAAACGCTGTTTCAGCCAAGTGGTCAAGGTCAACATTACCAGGGATAAGGCATGTAGATTGTATCATGTGGTAAAAAAGGACACTCCATCTCTGCAGCCTTCCTCCCCACAAACCCGTGAAGTGAAAGTGAAAATGAAAGTCACTCAGTCATGTCTGACTCTTTGCAACCCCATGGACTATATTGTCCATGAAATTTTCTAGGCCAGAATACTGGAGTGGGTAGCCTTCCCTTCTCTGGGGGATCTTCTCAACCGAGGGATCAAACCCAGGTCTCCCCCAATGCAGGTGAATTCTTTACCAGCTGAACCACAAGGAAGACTCCCCAAAAAATCTATAGTCCCAGGCTAATAGGAAAAACATCAGACAAACCCAAGTTGAGGAACATTTTATAAAATATCTGACTAGGACTCCTCAAAACTATCAAGGTCGTGAAAAATAAAGGAAGTCTGAGAAATTGTCACATCCAAGAAGAGCCTAAAGAGACATCTGCTACATACAATGTAGGATCTGGGATGGGTTCCTGGATCAGAAAAAGGACATTGGGTAAAAACTAAGAAAATCTTAATACGAAAAAAATCTTAGAAACAAAGTAGGCACTCTAGTGTATAACAATATGCGTGATATTTTGGAGCTTTCTGATACACAGCAGCTATCTTCGCTTTTTTGTTAGTAAAATCATTCTAAGGCTTTTTAAAGTTTATTTTTAAAACATAGAGCAGTGGAGGCAACATTAACATTATTTGCTGATGACAGGAGACTCCAAAGAAAAGTACTCTATGCAGTCACCCTTTCCTATCCATGGGTTTTGCACGCAGGAATTCACGAAGTGTGGATTAAAAATATTTATTCAAAAAAGTTCCAGAAATTTCCAAAGATCAAAATTCAAATTTACCACATGCTGTCAACTTTTACATGTCATTTACATTGTATTAGGTATTATAAGTAATCTAGAGATGATTTAAAGTCTATGACAATATATGTGCAGTGTATATGCAAATACTAAAATGCTATGCTACTTATTATAAGGGACTTGAACATCTGTGGATTTGGGTATTCGATATTTGGCGGTGGTGTCTTAGAACCAATCTCCCACAAATATTGAGGGACAGCTGTATTTTAAGGAAATTGAGCTAGATGGCTGGGTAAAAATAATAATGTACAGAACAGTCTTCCTACACACTAACAACCAATTACATTTATAATGGAAGACACCATTTATAATAGCTAGAAACAGATAAACATTAAGAATATATTTAAGAACAAATATGCAATAGCTATTTGAAGAAAATTCTGAAACCCTACTGAAAAACACAATGAAATGCACGATAAAATGGAAAGATGTATCTTTTGGGAGTATGAAAAGATTTTATACAGATATCAATTGTCCCCAAATTATTCTGAGGTTATGATGAGATTTCAACAAAAATACTAATATGATTGGTATGAGAAATAAGCTAATTCTGTAATATATGTGGAAAAATAAAAATGTTCTAAGAGGCAGGGCACTTCTGAAAAAGAAGATGAATGAGCATGAAGGTTGTCCTTACTAGATTTTAAAGCGTATGGATAGCCTACATGCTTACATAGAGAAGTACTGGTATACGACTAGTACTGGTACATGGTTAGACTTACAGCTCATGAGGTAAGACGTGAAAGCAGACATCAACTCAAATACACACACATACAGCTTTTGTAGGAATGTGGCACCCCCCAAAATTCATGTTGTAAACCTAATGTCCAGTGTGATGATATTAGAAGGTGGGGCCTTAGGGAGATATTTAGGTCATGAGGGTGTAGCCCTCAAGAACGGAGATTAATGCTCTTACAAAGAGAACTCACAGAGCTCCAAAGTTCCTTTTGCCATGTGAGAACACAGTAAGTCCCTTACACAGGAATCTTCAAACTGAAATTTCAAAGATTCGAACTTGCATTCCCATGTCCAGTCACGTAAGTTAATTCACGTGTCTGGTGGATATTGTCACATGCGTGCATCCTCTACAAGTGGTTGTGCTTTTGTGTATTTTACAGCACAGTGCTGTATAGGGTACATTAGAATCCTACGTTGATTTCTAGCCCAGGATGTCTGAAAGCACGTGTAAAAGAGCAGTATACCCTATGACCCAGCAATCCCACTCCTAGGCATATACTCTGAGGAAACAAAAATTGAAAAAGACACATGTATCCCATTGTTCACTCCAGCACTATTTACAATAGCTAGAATATGGAAGCAACCTAGATGTCCATCAACACATGAATGGATAAAGGAGTTCTGGTGCTTATACACAATGGAATATTACTCAGTCATAAAAAGGAGTCAGTTCCAAAAGTTGAGTCAGTTCTAATAAGGTGGATCAGCTTCCCTTGTGGCTCAGCTGGTAAACAATCTGCCTGCAATACAGGAGGCCTGGGTTCGATTCCTGGGCTGGGAAGATCCCCTGGAGAAAGGAAAGGCTACCTACTCCAGTATTCTGGCCTGGAGAAGTTTCCATGGACTGTATTGTCCATGGGGTCGCAAAGTGTTGGACACAACTGAGTGACTTTCACTTCACTAATAAGGTGGATGAACCTAGAACCTATTATACAGAGTGAAGTAACTCAGAAAGAGAAAGAGAAATATCATGACCCATATATATGGAATCTAGAGAAATGGTACTGAAGAACTTATTTACAGGGCAGCAGTGGAGAAACAGACATTGAGAATAGACTTATGGACATGGGAAGAGGGGAAGAGAGAGTGAGATATACGGAGTAAAGAGTATATATGGAGATATATATAGAGAGAGATATAGATATAGATATAGATGATATATGGATATAAACAGTAACATGGAAACTTACATTACCATATGTAAAGTAGAAAGCAATGGGAATTTGGTGTATGGCTCAGGAAACTCAAACAGGGTCTCTGTATCAACCTAGAGAGGAGGAAGATAGGAGGGAGGTTCAAAAAGGAGGGGATATATGTATACCTATGGCTGATTCATGTTGAGGTTTGACAGAAAACAACAAAATTCAGTAAAGCAATTATCCTTCAATAAAAAAATTAATTTTTTAAAAAAGCAGCAGTATACAGCCGATTCTGTTATTTGGGTACTAAGGCTAACTTTGCTGGACTTATGAACAAATTGGGCTTAAAAGTGAACTCTCAGAATGGAACTTGTTCATACGCAGGAGACTTCCTATAGGAAAGAAGTCTGCAATTCAGAAAAGGACCCTCATCTAGCCATACTGCTTCCCTGATCTTATACCTCTAGCCTCCAGAACTGTAAGAAATAAATTTCTGTTATTCACAAGCACTTCTATGCCTGGTATTTTGTTATAGCAGCCCAAATGCACTAAGATACATAGACACACATACTCATTAAGAATATGATAAAGGTAGAAGGTGTCATTTTACACTGGGAGAAGGAAGTTTCTTCAACTAATGTTGATGCATTATGTAGTAACTCTCTGGGGAAAAAATACAAACTTGAAGAATTATTCTTCTATACCCCATTTTTCACATATTAAGTTCCCTACTTGAAATGTGGTTTATCTATCTTTGATTGCAATGCTCACTTACGCTTCAAAATTCAATTCAAGAACCCCTCTCTCTTCCCCTTCTCCCTCTTGCTGAGAAACTCATCACAAACGATTAGATGAGATCAATCAAGACAGATATCCATGACAGGGGTCATGGAGGCATAATGGGCCAGAGTGAGATGTTAGAAGTGAAATAGGGGTGAAGTGGATATCCATGCAGTCAGAGTAGTCTAGTATGGGGAGTCAGAACTCAAATAGGGTGTAGCATGTGTAGCATGAGATGTCAGAATTTGAGTAAGGAAAAAACGATGTCCATGCTAGGACATGTAATGGGCAGTCAGTGCCAAAGTGGGATTTGGAGACATTCACAGAGCAGAGCAGCTTGCTACAAGAGTCCATTTAGCCCGGAGGGTATTAAATAGGAAGCTGGCCAGGCATACAGAGTAAAAGCCTCAATCCAGAGAAGATGAAATCCACAAGGAGGAGGCAGATTTGTGTAGAAAGTCAGAGGCCAAGCAAAGTGAGGAGGGCATCCATGGATGGAGGTGGGCTGGCTCCATGTGGGCAGTTGGAGACTGAGTGGAACAAGGAGAGCATCTGCATATGGGGGTGTGCCAGTGCAGAGTATCAGAGTCCAAGCAGGGCGAGGGGGTATGTTTATATAAGGGTTGCCTGGAGAGGGTGTCAGAGCCTGGATATGCTGAGAAAGGCATTCACGTGAGTTGGGGACAATCCAACATTTTGTGATATCAGAGTCTGAGCTATATCAGGAGGATACACACACACACAGGCATGCACACACATGTACACTTCCAACACTATGTCAATGAGAGGAACTGGGAAATAATGAGTACATACAGATCTCATATATTCGATTCTAAATTTCATTTTCCACTAAAAATACTTGAGATTTCTTGGAGAAATTGTTAATTCCATGGATAGGACAGGAAAAGTACAAGATGAGCCTGGAATATCTTGTACCAAAAGCATCAAATTTTTCAGAGACTGATGGGGAGATGTCAAAAGGACAGAGAGCCAGGCTTAGGGAGGTTCCCACTGTCTGAGGCTGGAAAAATGTGAACTTCAAAGTAAATAACAATAGTGACAGATCTTGATTCATTTAGTAAAATAAGAGAGCCTTAATCAAATAGACACAAATAAATGAATACATCTAATTTTGGTGAGGCATAAAATATATATATACTTTAAAATACAAAAAATTTTCAAAATACAAGATAGGGGAGAGTAACTTGACAGTAGAAAATCTTGTCAGCAACCACTTTAATCAAGTGACCCAAGTGAATATCATCAATATTTGGACACACTGAAATCATGAACCACCTGACAGAATGAGATTATATGAACACAGTATCACTTCTGTCATTTTCCTGTCAAAGATGCAAAACATGAAATTTGTCATGAGCAAATACTAGATGGAGCAAAATTGTGGAGAATTCTACAAAATAACTGACCTCTAGTTTTGTCATCAGAGTAATACTGCCTCATAGAATGAGTTGGGAAATGTTTCTTTCCACTTCTATGGACACATTTAGAATGCATATGTGGAGAATTAGCATGATTTTTGGTTTAAATATTTGGCAGAGTTCAGCAGCGAGGCTATCGGGATCTAGGTAGGGTAAGGGGGGACTTTTGTGAGGTGGGTTGGGCAAAAAGTTTACAAATGACTAATTCTATCTCTTGCTATTCAGATTTTCATTTTCTTCTTGAGTCAATTTCAGTCATTTGTGTATTTCAAGAAATTTGTCCATTTCATCTAAATTTTCTAACTAGCATCATGGTATTCCTTTACAATTATATTTATTTCTCTAAAGTTCGTAGCAATTTTTCCTTTTTTATTCTTAATTTTAGTAATTTGAGTCTTTTTCCTCCCTTGATCAAAATCGCTAAAGTTGTGTCAATTTATTGACCTTTCTCAGAGAAGGCAATGGCACCCCGCCCCAGTACTCTTTTGCCTGGAAAATCCCATGGATGGAGGAGCCTGGTAGGCTGCAGTTCATTCGGTCCCGAAGTGTCAGCACGACTGAGCGACTTCACTTTCATTTTTCACTTTCATGCACTGGAGAAGGAAATGGCAACCCACTCCAGTGTTCTTGCCTGGAGAATCCCAGGGACGGGGGAGCCTAGTGGGCTGCCGTCTATGGGGTCGCACAGAGTCGGACACGACTGAAGCGACTTAGCAGCAGCAGCAGCAGCATTAACCTTTCTAAATAACCAAATTTTAATTTGTTGAGTATCTCTGTGGTTTTCCTATTCTCTATTCCATTAATTTTGCTCTAGAATTAATTGTTTACTATGACTGCCTATTTGAGTTTAGTTTGCTACATCCCCTCACATAGGTGTGGTGTGTTTTCTCTTTTATTCTTCTCAAAGTAAAGTTGATCCTTGAACAACAGACATATGAACTGTGTAGGTCCATTTATACAAAGATTTTTTTTCAACACTAAAGTCTACAGCACTACACCATCTGCAGCTGGTTGAATCTGCAGAGGTGAAATCACAGATTTGGAAGAACCACATAGAGGACGAACTACAAGTTATATATGAATTTTTGACTGCAAAAAAGGTGGTTGCCCTAAAGCCCGCACTGTTGAAGAGCCAAATGTATTTCTACTTTCTCTTGTGATTCTTTCTTTGACCCTTTGATTATTTAGGAGTATGCTGTTTAACTTCCACATATTTGCCTGTTTCTCAAGATGTTTTGTTTTCCAATTTTATTATATTCAGAGGATGGATTTGATATGGTTTGAACCCTTTAATATTTATTTAGGTTTGTCTTATGTCCTAGAATATAGGGTATTCTAGAGAATGTTCCCTACACCCTTAAGAAGAATGCATATCCTGTATTGGATAAATTGCTCTATAGATATCTGTTAGGTCCATCTGGCTTATATCATGGTTCAAGATCTCTATTTCATTGTTGATCTTCTGTTAGTCTTTCTATCCATTATTGAAAGTGGATTAGTAAAGTATAGCAATTATTGTTGACTTGTCTATTTCTTTCTTCAATTCTATCAGTTTTTTTTCCTCCATGCATTTTTCTGTTGTTTTGTTAGTTGCATATATAATTATTATGTCTTCCTAATAGAGTCCCCTTTTAATCATTATGAAATGTCCTTCTTTACCCCTAGTATCAATTTTTAATAAAAATCTTTTTTTCCCTTAGTACAGTATACCCAATTCTCTCTTTGGTTGATGTTTGCATTATATGTGTTTTTCTGTCATTTCATTTAAAATATATATCTCTGACTCTAAATTATGCCTCCTGTAGAGAGCATATAGTTTTATCATTGTTTTTTAATCTAGTCTCAGAATATTTGCTTTTTCATTAGATTGTTCAATTCATTCATAATTTACATAATTAATCAGTTCAGTTCAGTCAATTAGTTGTGTCTAATCCTTTGAAACCCCATAGACTGCAGCACTCCAGGCTTCCCTGTCCATCACCAACTCCCAGAGCTTGCTAAAACTCATGGCCATTGAGTTGGTGATGCCATCCAACCATTTCATCCTCTGTCATCCCCTTATCCTCCCTCCTTCAATCTTTCCCAGCATCTGGGTCTTTTTCAATGAGTCAGTTCTTCGCATCAGGTGGCCAAAGTATTGGAGTTTCAGCTTCGGCATCAGCCCTTCCAGTGAATATTCAGGACTGATTTCCTTTAGGATTGACTGGTTTGATCTCCTTGCAGTCCAAGGGACTCTCAAAAGTCTTCACCAGCACCACATTTAAGATCATCAATTCTTGGGCATTCAGCTTTCTTTATAGTCCAATTCTCACATCCATACATGACTACTGGAAAAGCCATAGCTTTGACTGGACGTTTGTTGGCAAAGCAATGTCTCTACTTTTTAATATGCTGCCTAGGTTGGACATAGTTTTTCTTCCAAGGAGCAAGTGTTTTTTAATTTCATAGATGCAGTCACCATCTGCAGTGATGTTGGAGCAATAATAATAATAATAATAATAAAGTCTTTCACTGTTTCCATTGTTTCCCCATCTATTTGCCATGAAGTCATGGGACCAGATGTCATGATCTTAGTTTTCTGAATGCTGAATTTTAAGCCAGCTTTTCCACTCTTCTCTTTCATTTTCATCAAGAGGCTCTGTAGTTCATCTTCGCTTTCTGCCATAAGGGTGGTGTCACCTGTGTGTCTGAGGTTATTGATATTTCTCCTGGCAATCTTGATTCCAGCTTGTGCCTCATCCAGCCTAGCATTTTGCATCATTATTAATATGATCAAATTTATGACTATTTAATTTTTTTCCAAAATTCATGTTTTTTGTCCTTCTTTTTATCTTTATTGACTTCATTTGTAAATGAAATTTTTCAATGTAGACTTTGGCTTGCATTAATGATATAGTTTAAGTTTTATTTTCTTAGTGACTACACTGGGACTTTCTGTATTCATATTAACTTATTAGCTCTACTTTATATTTTTACTAACTTAATGACAGAATAATCATCAACATTCTGGGTAACAGTGAACTAAACTGGACAGGAATGGGTGAATTGAATTCAGATGACCATTGTATCAATTACTGTGGGCAAGAATCTTATAGAAGAAATGGAGGAGAAATCATAATCAACAAAAGAATCCTGATATGCTCTACTTGGGTGCAACCTCCAACACGACAGAATGATCTTGGTTCCTTCCAAGGCAAGCCATTCAGCATGACAGTAAATCAAGTCTATGCCCCTACCACAGATGCCAAAGAAGTTGAAGCTGATCAGCCCTATGAAGACCTAGAAAACCTCCTAGAACTAACACCAAACCAGATGTTCTATTCATCAGTGGGGACTGGTATGCCAAAGAAGGAAGTCAAGAGATACCTGGAGTGACAGGCAAGTTTGGCCTTGGAGAACAACATGAAGCAGGGCAAAGGCTAACTGAGTTCTGCCAAGAGAATGCCCTCGTCAGAGCAAATAACCTTTCTGAGCAACACAAGAGACGGGTTTACTCATTGACATCACCAAATGGTCAATACTGAAATCAGATTGATTACATTTTTTTGTAGTCAAAGATGGAGAAGCTGTGTGCAGTCAGAAAAAAGCAAGACCTGGAGCTGACCGTGGCTCTGTTCATCAGCTTCTCATAGCAAAATTCATGCTTAAGCTAAAGAATGCATGGAAAACCAGTAGGACAGCCATGTATAACTGAAATCCAATTCCCTATGAATATGCAGTGGAAGTAACAAATGGATTCAAGAGATTAGATCTAGTTAGCAGTGTGGTTGAAGAACTATGGGCAGAGGTCCATAATACTGTACAGGAGGCAGCGAACAAAGCTATGCCAAAGAAAAAGAAAAGCAAGAAGTCAAAGAAGCTATCTCAGGAGGCTTTAAAATAGCTGAAGAAAGAAGAGAAGCAAAAACCAAGGGAGAAAGGAAAAGGTACATCCAACGAAATGCAGTGTTCCACAGGAAAACAGAGAGACAAGAAGGCATTAATCAATGAACAGTGCATAAAACCAGAAGAAAACAAGAGAAGGGAAAAGAATTGAGAGCTCTTCATGAAAATTAGAAATATCAAGGGAATATTTCGGCCAAAGATGGGCACAATAAAGGACAGCAATGGTAGAGACCTAGTAGATGCTGAAGAGATCAAGAAGAGATGGAAGGCATACACATAAGGACTGTATGAAAAAGATCCTAATGAACCAGATTATTATGATGGTATGGTCAGTCACCCAGGGCCAGACATTCTGGAGTGTGAAGTCAAGAGGGCCTTAACTACTTTATTAACTACTGTTAATAAAGCTAGAGAATGCGACAGAATTCAGTAGAACTGTTGAAAACCCGAAAGGATGATGCCATCATGGTGTTGCATTCAATATGTCAGTAAATCTGGAAGACCCAGCAGTGGTCACAGGACATCAAAAGGTCAATCCTCATCCCAATTCCCAAGAAGGGTAGTACTGAAGAATGTGCTAAACTATCAGACAACTACACTCATCTCTCATGCTAGTAAAAGTCAGGTTTAAAAATTGCATGCTAGACTTCAGCATTATTTGAATCAAGAACTTCCAGCAAGCTGGGTTTAGTAAAGGAAGAGGTACCAGAGATCAAATTGACAGTATTTGCTGGATCACAGAGAAAGCAAGGGCATGCCAAAAATCATCTATGTCTGTTTCATCGATTATGCTAAAGCCTCCGACTGTGTGGATCATAACAAATTAACGAAAGCTCTTAAAGAGATGAGAATACCAGACCCTCTTACCTGTCCCCTGGAAAACCTGTATATGGGTCAAGAAGCAACAGGTAGCACCCCATATGGACCAACTGATTGGTTCAAGATTGAGAAACGAGCCTCAATAAGTTGTGCTGGGAAAACAGATAGCTACATGTTAAAGAATGAAATTAGAACACTTCCTAACACCATGCAGAAAAATAAACTCAAAATGGATTAAAGACCTAAATGTAAGACCAGAAACTATAAAACTCTTAGAGGAAAACACAGGCAGAATACTCGATGACATAAATCAAAGCAAGATCCTCTATGACTCACCTCCTAGAGTAATGGAAATAAAAACAAAAGTAAACAAGTGGGACCTGATTAAACTTAAAACTTTTTCCAGGAAAAGAAACTATAAGCAAGGTGAAAAGGCAACCCTCAGAATGGGAGAAAATAATAGCAAATGAAACAACTGACAAAGGATTAATTTCCAAAATATACAAACAAACAACTCAGTCAAAAAGTGGAGAAAAGACCTAAACAGACATTTCTCCAAAGAAGACATATAGGTGGCTAACAAACACATGAAAAGATGCTCAATATTGCTCATTATTAGAGAAATGCAAATCAAAACTACAATGAGATATCACCTCACACCACTCAGAATGGCCATCATCAAAGAGTCTACAAACAATAAGTACTGGAGAGGGTGTGGAAAAAAGGGAACCCTCTTGCACTATTGGTGGGAATGTAAATTTATACAGCCACTATGGAAGGCAGTATGGAGATTCCTTAAAAGAAAAAAAAAGAAACTAGAAATAAAACCAACATATGACCCAGTAACCCCACTCTTAGGTATATACCCTGAGGAAACCACAATCAAAAAAGACACATGTACCCCAATGTTCACTGCAGCACTATTTACAATAGCTAGAACATGGAAGCAACCTAGATGTGCATCAGCAGATAAATGGATAAAGAAATGGTGGTATATATACACAATGGAATATTACTCAGCCATAAAAAGGAATGTATTTGAATCACTTCTAATAAGGTAGATGAATCTAGAGCCTATTATACAGAGTGAAGTACATCACAAAGAGAAAGATATATATTGTACACTAATGCCAATATGGAATCTAGAAAGATGGTACCAAAGTCATTATTTGCAGGGCAGCAATGGAGAAACAGACATAGAGAACAGACTTATGGACAAGGGGAGAGGGGAGGAAAGAGTGAGATATATGGAGAGAGTAACATGGAAACTTACATTGCCATATATAAAATAGATAACCAGTGGGAATTTTCTCTGTCTCAGGGAACTCTAACATGGGCTATGTATCAACCTAGTTGGGTTGGATGGGGATGGAGATGGGAGGGAGTATAAGAGGGAGGGGACATACATATAATTATGGCTGATTCACCTTTAGTTTTGACAGAAAACAAAAAAATCCTGTAAAACAATTATTCTTCAACTAAAAATAAATAAACTTTGGGGGAAAAAAAAGCAACTACACTGATTTAGGGCTTCCCTGGTGGCTCAGGAGTAAAGAATCTGCCTGCCAATGCAGGAGACATGAGTTTGATCCCTGATCTGGGAAGATCCCATGTGCTGTAAAGCAACTAAGCTTGTTCTCTGGAGTCAAGGAGCCACAACTACAGACCCCATGTGTCACAACTACTGAAGCCTGCATGCCTTAGAGCCCATGCTCCATAACAAGAAAAACTACCACAGTGAGAATCCTGCACTACAAGTAGAGACTAGCCCCTGCTTGCTGCAACTAGGAAAAACAAAACAAAACAAAACAAAACCCTCGAAGTAACAAAGACTCCGTACAGTCAAAAATAAATAAATTTAAATTTAAAAAACTTAATTGATTTAAACATAACAGAGAAGGGCCATTAGAAGTAATATAAAGTCTGAATCAGATGACATGGTTCGACAGCATCATCGATTCAATGAATATGAATTTGAGCAAACTCAGGGAGATAGTGAAGGACAGGGACCCTGTGTGCTACAGGTCACGGGGTCGCAAAGAGTTGGACATGACTTACTGACTGGACAACAATAACAAAGCCTGACTTGTATGATACTTTTTGAATAACTATAATAAAGCAAATGCAAATAGCTACTGCTAAAAAAAAAAAAAAAAGATTGAGAAAGGAGTACAATAGGGCTGTCTGCAGTTACCCTGTTTAACCTGTACGCTGAGCACAGCATGAGAACTGCCAGGCTGGATGAGTTACAAGCTGGAATCAAGATAGGCAAGGAGAAACATCAACAACCTCTGATATACAGATGATAGCACTCTAATGGTAGAAAGTGAAGAGGCACTAAAGAGACTCTTGATGAAGGTGAAGGAGGAGAATGAAAGATCTGGCTTAAAACTAAATATTAAAAAAAAATCTAAGATCATGGCATCCAGCCCCATTACTTCAGGGCAAATAGAGGGGGAAAAGGTGGAAATAGTGACAGATTTCCTCTTCTTGGGCTCTAAGATCACTGCAGATGGTGACTGCAGCTATGAAATCAGAGGGCAACTGCTTCTTGGTAGGGAAGCTATGACACACCTAGACAGTGTCTTGAAAAGTAGAGACATTACTCTGCTGACAAAGGTCCGTATAGTCAAGGCTATAGTCTTCCCAGTGGTCACGTATGACTGTGAGGGCTGGACTGTAAAGAAGGCAGAATGCCAAAGAATTGATGCCTTTGAAATGTGGTGCTGGAGAAAACTCCTGAAAGCCCCTTGGACAGCAAGGAGATCAAATCAGTCAATTGTAAGGGAAATCAACTTTGAATACTCATTGGAAAGACTGATGCAGAAACTAAAGCTCCAGTCTCTTGGTCATCTGATGTGAAGAACTGACTCATTGGTAAAGTCCCTGATGCTGGGAAAAATTGAGGGCAGAAGGAAAGAGGGCATCAAAGGATAAGAGAGCTGGATGGGATTACCAATGGAGTGGATGTGAATTTGGCAAACACTGGGAGATGGTGAGGGACAGGGAGTCCTGGCATGCTGCAGTCCGTGGGGTTGCAAAGTGGTGGACATGACTGGGTGACTCAGCAACAACAATGACAGTGAGATATAGAAATGTTTCTCCTATGCAGCTCCATCTCCTCTTCTGCATTTTTGTTGTTTGCTCAGCAGCAAAACCTGCACTTCTTATAGCACTCTTAAATTTGAACACCTTCAGTCTCTATTCCAAATAATGTAGTCTCTTCAGGACAGCTAGGCAGCTCTGTTGTTACAGCCTGACTCTCACCCTCTGCCAAATCTCTGTGCTACTGCTCCAGAGATGGGACGGGAACTTTTATCCTGGCAGTGTCATTCCCATACAAGAAAGACTCTAGGCTGGGGGGTGGGGGCAGGAGGGGATGGGTCATCGCTGCTCTTCTTGGTTTGTCTCTCCCAGTATGGAATCTCTGCCCTACAGGGAACCTGGTGTGAAGATTATTGAAGCCTAGTATCCTCAGCTTACTGTGCCTCAGTGCAGGTCAGTTCAGTTGCTCAGTCGTGTCCGACTCTTTGCGACCCCATGAATCGCAGCACGCCAGGCCTCCCTGTCCATCACAAACTCCCGGAGTTTACTCAAACTCATGTCCATCGAGTCGGTGATGCCATCCAGCCATCTCATCCTCTGTTATCCCCTTCTCCTCCTGCCCCCAATCCCTCCCAGCACCAGGGTCTTTTCCCGTGAGTCAACTCTTCACATGAGGTGGCCAAGTGTTGGAGTTTCAGCTTCAGCATCAGTCCTTCCAATGAACACACAGGACTGATCTCCCGCAGGATGGACTGGTTGGATCTCCTTGCAGTCCAAGGAACCCTCAAGAGTTTTCTCCAGCACCACAGTGCAAAAGCATCAATTTTTTTGGCGCTCAGCTTTCTTCACAGTCCAACTCTCACATCCATACATGACCACTGGATAAACCATAGCCTTGACAAGACGGACCTTTGGTGGCAAAATAATTTCTCTGATTTTCAATATGCTATCTAGGTTGGTCATAATTTTCCTTCCAAGGAGTAAGCGTCTTTTAATTTCATGACTGCAGTCATTATCTGCAGTGATTTTGGAGCCCCTCCCCCCCACCCAAATAAAGTCTGACATTGTTTCCACTGTCTCCCCATCTATTTCCCATGAGGTGATGGGACCAGATGCCATGATCTTAGTTTTCTGAATGTTGAGCTTTAAGCCAACGTTTTAACTCTCCTCTTTCACTTTCATCCAGAGGCTTTTTAGTTCCTCTTCACTTTCTGCCATAAGGGTGTTGTCATCTGCATATGTGAAGTTATTGATATTTCTCCTGGCTATCTTGATTCCAGCTTGTGCTTCTTCCAGGCCAGTATTTCTCATGATGTACTCTGCATATAAGTTAACTAAGCAGGGTGACAATATACAGCCTTGACATACTCCTTTTCCTATTTGGAACCAGTCTGTTGTTCCATGTCCAGTTCTAACTGTTGCTTCCTGACCTGCATATAGGTTTCTCATGATGCAGTTCATATGGTCTGATATTTCCATCTCCTTCAGAATTTTCCACAGTTTACTGTGATCCACACAGTCAAAGGCTTTGGCGTAGTAAATAAAGCAGAAATAGATGTTTTTCTGGAATTCTCTTGCTTTTTCGATGATCCAGTGAATATTTGCAATTTGATCTCTGGTTCCTCTGCCTTTTCTAAAACCAGCTTGAACATCTGTAAGTTCTCGGTTCATGTATTGCTGAAGCCTGGCTTGGAGAATTTTGAGCATTACTTTACTAGCGTGTGAGATGAATGCAATTGTGCAGTAGTTTGAGCATTCTTTGGGATTGCCTTTCTTAGGGATTGTAATGAAAACAGACCTTTTCCAGTCCTGTGGCCACTGCTAAGCTTTCCAAATTTGCTGACACATTGAGTGCAGCGCTTTCACAGTATCATCTTTCAGGATTTGAAATAGCTCAACTGGAATTCCATCACAACCACTAGCTTTGTTCATAGTGATGCTTTCTAAGGACCACTTGACTTCACATTCCAGGATGTCTGGTTCTAGGTCGGTGATCACACCATTGTGATTATCTGGGTCATGAAGATCATTTTTGTACAGTTCTTCTGTGTATTCTTGCCACCTCTTCTTGATATCTTCTGCTTCTGTTAGGTCCATTCCATTTCTGTCTTTTATGGAGCCCATCTTTGCCTGAAATGTTCCCTTGGTATCTCTAATTTTCTTGAAGAGATCTCTAGTCTTTCCCATTCTGTTGTTTTCCTCTATTTCTTTCCATTAATCCCTGAGGAAGGCTTTCTTATCTCTCCTGGCTATTCTTCCGAACTCTGCATTCAAATGGGAATATCTTTCCTTTTCTCCTTTGCTTTTTGTTTCTCTTCTTTTCACAGCTATTTATAAGGCCTCCTCAGGCAACCATTTTGCTTTTTTGCATTTATTTTCCATGGGGATGGTCTTGATCTCTGCCTCCTGTACAATGTCACGAACCTCCGTCCATAGTTTCTCAGGCTCTCTGTCTATCAGATCTAGTCCCTTAAATCTATTTCTCACTTCCACTGTATCGTCATAAGGGATATGATTTAGGCCATACCTGAATGGTCTAGTGGTTATCCCTTCTCTCTTCAGTTTAAGTCTGAATTTGGCAATAAGGAGTTCATGATCTGAGCCACTGTCAGCTCCAGGTCTTGTTTTTGCTGACTGTATACAGCTTCTCCACCTTTGGCTACAAAGAATATAATCAGTCTGATTTTGGTGTTGGCCATCTGGTGATGTCCATGTGTAGAGTCTTCTCTTGTGTTGTTGGAAGAGGGTGTTTACTATGATCAGTGCGTTCTCTTGTCAAAACTCTATTAGCCTTTGCCCTGCTTCATTCCATACTCCAAGGCCAAATTTGCCTGTTACTCCAGGTGCTTCTTGACTTCCTACTTTTGCATTCCAGTCCCCTATAATGAAAAAGAAATCTTTTGGGGGTGTTAGTTCTAAAAGGTCTTGTAGGTTGTCATAGAACCATTCAACTTTGGCTTCTTTAGCGTTACTGGTTGGGGCATAGGCTTGGATTACTGTGATATTGAATGGTTTGCCTTGGAAATGAACAGAGATCATTCTGTCGTTTTTGAGGTTGCATCCAAGTACTGCATTTCAGACTCTTTTGTTGAATATGATGGCCACTCCATTTCTTCTAAGGGATTCCTGCCCACAGTAGTAGATATAATGGTCATCTGAGTTAAATTCACCCATTCCAGTCTATTTTAGTTTGCTGATTCCTAGAATGTCGACATTCACTCTTGCCATCTCCTGTTTGACCACTTCCAATTTGCCTTAATTCATGGACCTAACATTCCAGGTTCCTTTGCAATATTGCTGTTTACAGTATTGGACCTTGCTTCTATTACCAGTCCCATCCACAGCTGGCTATTGTTTTTGCTTTGGCTCCATCCCTTCATTCTTTCTGGAGTTATTTCTCCACTGATCTCCAGTAGCATATTGGGCATCTACTGACCTGGGGAGTTTCTCTTTCAGTATCCTATCATTTTGCCTTTTCATACTGTTCACGGGGTTCTCAAGGCAAGGATACTGAAGTGGTTTGCCATTCCCTTCTCCAGTGGACCACATTCTGTCAGACCGCCATGACCTGACCATCTTGGGTGGCCCTACACGGCATGGCTTAGTTTCATTGAGTTACACAAGACTGTGTTTCTGTGATCAAGTTGGCTAGTTTTCTGTGATTATGTTTTTAGTGTGTCTGCCCTCTGATTCCCTCTCGCAACACCTACCATCTTACTTGCATTCCTCTTACCTTGGATGTGGGGTATCTCTTCACGTCTGCTCCAGCAAAGCGCAGCCACTGCTCCTTACCTTGGACGACAGGTATCTTCTCGTGGCCGCCCCTCCCGATCTTGAATGTGGAGTAGCTCCTCTCGGCCTAGGACAGAGTTTCTGTGTTATGGATGTAAGCTGGGTAGAGGAAGGGAGTCTTGGATCTCTCTTACCTGGAAAGAGCTTCTGCAATAAAGCTGGGAAGGATAAAGAATGCTGGAGCCAACTGCTCATGGGGAGAAATCATTGTCTTGAATTGAAGTCTGGAAAAAAGAGCAAGTCCTGTGTAATTTAGTTATAACCACGTAGAATAGAGTTTCTGTTGCACTGAGCTTGACAAGGTGGGAGGTGGGGAGTAGGTCATGGTTCAGATGCCATAGACTCTAGCTCATCTTACCAAGATTTACTAGATTTTATTGAGTAAATCTTTCCCCAGGGCCTTCTCTGGTGGTGCTGTGGATAGGAATCTGCCTGCCAAAGCAGGGGACATGGGTTTGATCCCTGGTCCTGATCTAGGAAGATTCCACATGTCATAGAGCAATGAAGCCTGTGCACCACAACTATGGAGCCCCCCAGAGCCCATGTACTGCAACTACTGAAGCCTGCATGCCACAACAAGATTAGCCACCGGAATGTGAAGCCCAAGCACCACAACAAAGAGTAGTCCCTGCTCACTGAGACTAGAGAAAGCCCTGACACACAATGAATACACAGCCTAGCCAAAATAAATAAATAAAGTAAAAATAAATATTTTTTAAAATGTTTCTTCATTTGCTGTAGGCTTTAGAGTAATTTCTAGATATATTAAATATTTTTTAATTGCCAGTTATTGCTGTTTTGCTAATAGAAGGGATCCATGGAGCTTCTCATGCCACGATTCTAGAAGTGCTTTTTCAAATAACTTATTTTTAGAGTGAATGAACCTAGGACTGTTCTGAGCATGAAAATAACAATGAGTTCCCATTCTAGTTTTAATACTTTGAATGTCTTATTTAACCTAAGTTTTTCTTCACTTATAGCATGGGAACCTTACCTCTCAGATTTTGGTGAGGATTGAAAGATTATTGAAATAGTGTTATTCACCACCATGAACTGTGGTGCTGGAAAAGACTCCTGAAAGTCCCTTGGACAGCAAGGAGATCAAACCAGTCAATCAGTAGCATAGACATTGACTCACAGTAATCACTTAATAGATGTCACTCCTCTCCCCTTCAAGTAAATGACTGTCTCAGGCTGGATAACTATTTTGGGGACTATCACAGTGTCTCTGCTTAGTTACTCAGTCGAGTGAAACTCTTCGTGACCCTATGAAATGTAGCCTGCCAGGCTCCTCTGTGCATGGGAATTCTCCAGGCAAGAATACTGGAGTGGATTGCTATTCCCTCCCCTAGGGGATCTTCCCAACCGAGGGATCAAACACAGGTCTCTCGCATCGCAGGCAGATTCTTTACCATCTTAGTCACCAGGGAAGCCCTCACAGTGTCTAGAATATGGTCTATGTGTTCATATATACTGAGTTCAAAGTAAGGGGCTAGGGCAGTCCTAGATGGCAGAAGACAGATGAGGGGGCCATGGCTTAAGACATTGTGTATATATCAAGAATTTGGGAAATACTCACTATGCTAAAGCTCTGTCATAATGAAAAACAAATTAAAAAGTTGATTAAAAATTCAATTTTAGAAAATTTAGGATGACTGCAGTTGGTGACTGCCACCCTGAAATCAGAAGATGATTGCTTTTTGGTAGGAAAGCTATGAGAAACCTAGACAATGTGTTGAAAAGCAGAGACATTACTCTGCTGACAAAGGTCCATATAGTCAAGGCTATGGTTTTTCCAGTGGTCATGTACGGTTGTGAGAGCTGGACTGTAAAGAAGGCAGAGCGCCAAAGAATTGATGCCTTGAACTGTGGTGCTGGAAAAGACTCCTGAAAGTCCCTTGGAGAGCAAGGAGATCAAACCAGTCAATCTAAAGGAAATCAGTCCTGAATATTCATTGGAAGGACTGATGCTGAAGCTGAAGCTCTAATATTTTGGTCATCTGATGTGAACAGGTGACTCATTGGTAAAGTCCCTGATGCTAGGAAGGATTGAGGGCAGAAGGAGAAGACGGCGTCAGAGGATGAGATGGCTGGATGACATCATTAATGCAATGGGCATGAACTTGGGCAAACTTCAAGAGATTTTGAGGGACGGGGAGGCCTGGCATGCTGCATTTCAGGGGTCAAAAAGAGTTGGGCATGACTGGGTGACTGAACAACAGTAGCAAATACCTCATATAAGTGGAATCATATAATATTTAACAATATTTGTAACCTTTGTATATTGTCACCCAGCTTATTTAACTTATATGCAGAGTACCTCAGGCAAATGCCATATGGATGAAGCACAAGCTGGAATCAAGATTGCCAGGAGAAATATCAATAACCTCAGATATGCAGATGAAACACCCTTATGGCAGAAAGTGAAGAAGAACTAAAGAGCCTCTTGATGAAAGTGAAAGAGGAGAGTGAAAAAGCTGGCTTAAAACTCAATATTCAGAAAACTAAGATCATGGCATCCGGTCCCATCACTTCATAGCAAACAGATGGGGAAATAATGGAAACAGTGAGAGACTTTATTTTGGGGGGCTCCAAAATCACTGCAGATGGTGACTGCAGCTATGACATTAAAAGATGCTTGCTCCTTGGAAGAAAAGTTATGACCAACCTAGACAGCATATTAAAAAGCAGAGACATTACTTTGCTGACAAAGGTTCATCTAGTCAAAGCTATTGTTTTTTCAGTAGTCATGTATGGATGTGAGGATTGGACTATAAAGAAAGCTGAGCACTGAAGAATTGATGCTTTTGAACTGTGGTGCTGGAGAAGACTCTTGAGAGTCCCTTGTACTGCAAGGAGATCAAACTAGTCAATCCTAAAGGAAATCAGTCCTGAATATTCATTGGAAGGGGTGATGTTCCAATACTTTAGCCACCTGATGCAAAGAACTGACTAACCCTGATGTTGGGAAAGATTGAAGGTGTGGGGAGAAGGGGACGACAGAGGATGAGATGGTTGAATGGTATCACAGACTTAATGGACATAAGTTTGAGTAAGCTCTGGGAATTGGTGATGGAGAGAGAAGCCTGGCGTACTGCAGTCCATGGTGCCACAGAGAGTCAGATATCACTGAGCGACTAAACTGAACTGAACCTTTTTGTCCAGCTTATTTTATTTAGCATACATACTTATTCAAGCCCAGGACTAGGTGCTACATGAGGATCAGATATCATTTGTCTCTGAGCCATCACACTAACACAGCAACCTGAGAGTCAACTTCTAGAGGATACAATTAACCAAAGAGTCACATTGATTTTTCTAAAGTAGCAATCCATAAAATGAAACCAAACCACAAGTAAATATCTGGATATGGAGCCAGAGTAAGATCAATAAGTTTCCAAATAGACAGCAGAAAGACCATATTCAAGATCAAATGTTTTACCAACAAAAGACAGCTGCCTTTGTTTGGAGAGCCTACCAAAGGATATAGGCTTGGTAATAAGCTAGTGCTCAAATATACGAATGCCAAAACAGCAAAAAGTATTCCTCTGGAACTTCATGTAGCCATTGGCCTGTACATGGTGTTCAGTGTACATGTCAAAAAAGAGAGAGGGCAAGGAATGTGTCCCATTGATAGCAGAAACAAAGAGAGAGATACAACAGTGAACAAGGGGTTGACCTGCATCAGAAGAAAGTGTTCCTTAATAAAAGGGACAGCAGTGGATGGTGTGAAAGGTGATATAAGCAAGTATGCCAGGAAACCAAGGTCCAAAGAGGCTAACTGTTTTTGCCATTGTGAACCAGGTTTTCACATGATAAATTCACACATGTGGGCTACTCATGCTTCAAATTAATTGCTCTCTCCATGCTATAAATGGACTTTTTGATTTCATTTCTTCTATGTTTCTAGGCTCTTCTGGCTGTTTTAAGAATTAAATTGGCATGAGAGATTAATAGGAGAAAATCAAGCAAAGTTTCATAATGTATTCATGGGAAAGACCAGAAAAACTGAAAACTTCACTAAAATTGCTGAAACCCTCACATTAAATACCATCTTCAGCTGAAAACAAAAGAGGATGTTGGGTGTAGTGGTTTGGGACTTCAAAGCGGGGATGGCAATACACATGGAGCAATTCACATGAAAAGCAAATGTTTGGTAAACAAGTGTATGCTGGGTCAGGCAGAGACAACTAGACACTGAGAGGAATTTTACCAAACAGACTTTGCTAGGTTCCTCCCTGTCTAGTCCATTTTATAGTTATCTATGGTCATACCCCTTCCTGGAACAGATCCTCTATCCACATTCTTTAGAGGAAAGTCAAAGTGTCCTGAGTCTTTGGGGTCTTGATTGTTTTCAGCTCAAAATAATCTGCAGGCCAAAGAGACTTTTGGGGGTGGCAAATTGTGTTCCCCTCCAGAGTGGAGACCAACTTGACCTGCAAACTTCCTAACACTTGATGCTTCTATTAATAGACTCCCAGCCTCAGCTCCAGCTCCAATTTCACTTCTCTGGATCCACCCAGTTGCAACACCAACAGAGACGATTTTAGTTCCTTTCTCAGTCACAGGCCAGGACCATCCTGACCTGGTTTCTGGCCTGCTCCTGTTCTCTCCAGTTGTGCCTTGGCTCGGGTTCTTGAACATTACTTCCCCCCCAGGGTTTCCGCTCCTGCCTGTGGATGGTTTTTGATTCACAAGTTCAATACTCAGTGCATCAAGCTCACTCCCCTAGCCCCTGAATTCCCTGGAACTCCACAATTAGCTCTGGCATTCTGGTAAGATAGGAGATGGATGGGCTCCAGGTTAGACATTGCCAACCAGCCTCCTGTTTATACTTTGAGACAGGAATAATAATAGGAACCAGGTAAACACCTAGACTTTGTCTCCTGTGGACATTGTAAGATAACAGTAATGGCAGGGGCAGAGAGGTGTTAAGCCCTGCTTGGATAAAAGATCAAGAGGTCACATATTTCTGATCTTTGGAGTCAAGGAGATCTCAGCTGCACATGCAGAGAAAGGATTCTTGGAGGTCAAGAAGGAAGGGGACACCAGAAAATGATAAGCCTTGCTAGCAACCCGAAAGTCCCTAGGCTGAAATTCATCTTGGCTAAAGGATGTGTGTGCACACAGGGAGGGCCCTGAGACAAATCAGCTATTGGGTCCAAACAAAATGATTGGCCAGAGGAAAACAGAGACCCAGAAGATGGCTCCCTTATAAATGATTTAAATGTCCCAAAGCCACGACTTCTCTGAGCTCACCTGTGTGTCTGTCAGCATGTATTCTGTTTTCTAAATAAACACCTTTTCCTCTCTACCTTCTGTCTTTTTGTCATTTTTTTTCCAATGCAGACAAGAACTGGATTGCAGACTCTAGTCTCTGGCCCTCATGGTCTAGTGGCTATGATCTCATGTAGCCTCACCCTGCAGCAGCTTGTAGCAGGGTTTCTGTTCCCAACCAGAGACTGAGGTCAGGTCACAGCAGAAAGAGCACCAGATCCTAGCCAGTGACAAGGCCTTGGTCCCTCAGCTGTGTAGAAATGAATTTCCATAGAGATGGAAAGTAGTGAAAGAAGTAGTTCATTAAGAGGAAAAAGAGTACATGTGGATAGACACACAGGCAGGCTCAGAGTGAGAGAGAGATACACCCTCGTGGTGGTTTAAATCACTTTTATGGAGCATCTCTTCTGGGTTTCCTTTGGCCAATCATTTTCATTTCTCTGGTTCTAAGTCTGTATTTGGTTTATCTCAGTATCTTCCCATGTGTGCATGATATCTCTTAGCCAAGAAGAATTCTAGTGAAGAGGCCCATGGGGAGGTTAATACCACTGAATATGAGGTGACAGTGCCCCCTCCCTTGTGATCTCTAAAAAGCCTTTCTGTGACTATGTACTCAGGAAAGTCTTCTTGACTTCAAGAATGAGGAATATGTGGATTTTTATCTCTTATCTGGGCAGAGCCCAGCCTCCGCCATCATCCAACTTTTATGAAGTTTTGGTCAATAGGGGGGAAACTGTTCAGCCTGGGGCCCATCTATCTTCTGCCTCAGTTAGGATTCGGTGCTGTTACCACTGTGATCAGGGTTAAATATCTGCTCAAGGAACTAAGGTCTCACTCTGAGCTACTGCTCATTGCTATCTCCCTGAAATCACTGGGATAGAAATTGTGGCCCCTTCATGCTTTCTGCACCCTTGTAGGGGGCATGAGAGGCCTCGGCTGGCAAATATTTTTCCTGAAATCTACAAAATCACCTATTCTGCTCTCAGAATCTTCCTGCCTGAAATACATCTCATCATGATTTCAAGATAAATACCCATGTTGCTCCAGTGGTGTCAGACTCTTTGTGACCCCATGGACTATAGCCTACCAGGCTCCTCCGTCCATGGGATTTTCCATTCTAGAATACTGGAGTGGGTTGCCATTTCCTTCGCCAGGGGACCTTCCTGACCCAGGGATTGAATCTAGGTCTCCCACATCTCTCCGGCAGATGCCTTACCATCTGAGCCACCAGGGAAGACCTCTTTACCACAAATACCCACACACATGGTCATATGTACCTAGGATTAAAGGAAACCTCAGCTTCAAGGTCAAATCAAAATCCTTCCCTTATTTTCCTTCTAAAGACATAATATTTCCCCAAAATTTAAAGCTTTCCTTGCCTTTAGCTCAATTCTTAAATAAGCAAGTTGCATTATGCAATTTAACAACTAGATGGCAGGACCTGTTCAATTTGAGTATAATATTAACTGCTCAGAACAACTCCAGGTGGTCACAGGGGGACGCCCCAGACAAAGCAAGAGGAACTGATCTAGTTTTGCTGAAAGAAGCTTTTCCCAAGCATATCTTGATAATGTTAGCAAGTGTAATTTTTATTATCAACCTCATTTCCACATTGGTAAATCTGTCCTCTTTACATCCTCCCTTCACATTTAAGAACTCTTTTAAAGAAAATCACTTTAATCGGGAAAGAATATCTGAAACTTTTAAATGGAAATACAGGACAAACACAGAGGCTCCACTTTTGTTGAAAATGTATTAAAAGGAATCCTCAGCAAGCTTGCTGAGCAGAGGTCCTTTCAAACACAGAAAAACTAATCCAAATTTCATTCAGTTATTCACATATCTTTAAAGTCATTTCATGCTAAGTACTTTGAGCTCTTTCTAGGGGTGAAGTAGGTGTGTTGCAAAATTATTTTCCTCTTTTTCAAAAATAAAGCCAGAGGAAATAAGGCAGTGAACTGAAGGAAACCTAGAGACAAGGAGACCAGTTCTGGGTATGTGAGTAGAAGCGAAACTTAAATGCACTTTCTCACTCTCCTTGCAAACAATGTGAAGATGGAGGCTGTTGCTTCCTGCATTAATGAACACTAGGACCATTCGTCCCTGTAGTGAAAAAAAGTGAGAATTCTTGTTTATTGAAGAAATCATGGATGACCTCCATAAAAGGTTGTAAGAAAGGACTTAATATGGGGTTTTAATGTGTATTAGATGGTTTACAGAGGATTGAAAGAATTAGTGCTTTGTTCTAGATTGTATGCTGTGATATAATAAAAAATAAATATTTGGTCTTTGTCCCTGGTTGTTGGCACACAGATTGTAAAACTCTTGGAGGGAATTCCCTGGTAGTCCAGTGACTGAGACTCTGTACTTCCACTGCAGGGGGTGTGGGCTCCATCCCTAGTCAAGGAACAAGGATCCCACATGCTGTACAGCACTCCAAAAAAAAAAAAAAAAAAAGTCAAAAAATAAAGTTCTTGTAATTTCTCAGGGAAAAAGAATGTGTTTTTTATGCTAATGAGATGACTGGTGTCTGGGGGCTGGTCTCAGAAGGATGAAGGCATGATTAGAGGGTGAAACTTTCAGCCCCATCCTCTGACCTCCAGGGAGGGGAAATGGACTGGCAATTGAGTGCAATCACCCTCACAAGTGTAAACTGGCACCATTCAACCTATTGAGGGCCCAAATAGAACAAAAAGGCAGAGAAATGGTGAATTCTCTGTATCTCTCTCTTGAGGCAGGACATCCAGCTAATCATGCCCTCAGACATTACAGCTCCTGGTTCTTGGGCCCTGGGACCAGGACTAGCAGCAGTAAATTATTTCTCAATCTGAAACCAAACAAGCCCTGTGGGCCTAGGCACAAAAGCTTTCTGTGTCCCCCTTGCCCCTACTCCTTGTTTGTAGGAAATAGGCTTCATCCAGTCTCCATGACTCTCCTTGAGTTCCGAAGTGAAAGTTGCTCAGTCAGGTCTGACTCTTTGTAATCCCATGGGCTGTAGCCCACCAGACTCTGCTGTCCATGGAATTCTCCAGGCAAGAATACTGAATTGGGTTGCCATCCTTTGGACTCCAAGGGATCTTCCTGACCCAGGGATCAAACCAGGTCTCCTGGATTGCAGGCAGATTCTTGACTAGGGAAGCCACTAGGGAACCACTGGGGCAGGTTCAAACAGTTGTTTATCAGGGAACAGAGAAGATTTAAAGACAAGAGAGGAACAACCAAGAAACAACAATGCAGCCTTGAGGCAGAGCTCTGATTCCCTTGCAAGTACTAAGATGTACATAATGATCACATTTAGCATCAAACATCATACCCTCCCCACCTCAGGAGGGCACAAATAAAACGTTATGTGTACCAGGACCCAGGGACTCCACAAGAGACTGAGCCAGACTTTCCTGTTAGTGTCCAGGAGACTCTGGCAGACATGTGGGTAAACAGTTGCCTGCCACAGCGTCAGAGGCACTGAATACAACAGTTCTGGGAGCTGTGGCATGCTGTCATAAGTCCCCAGGCCAAACTACAGGGAGGGAACACAGCTCCACCCATCAACACAAAAGTGGATTAAAGATATACAAATCAGGGCCCCGCCAATCACAGCCAAGACTCAATTTAGCCCAGAGCCAGTCCCTCACATCAGGAAGCTTCCATAAGCCTCTTATCCTTATCCAACAGAAGGCAGACAGAATGAAAATCACAATCACAGAACACTAACCAAACTAATCACATGAATCAGGCCTTGTCTAACTCAATGAAACTATGAGCCATGGCACGTAGGGCCACCCAAGATGGACAGGTCTTGGTGGAGAGTTCTGGCAAAACGTGGCCCACTGGAGAAGGGAATGACAAATCACTTCAGCATACTTGCCTTGAAACTCCATGAAAAATATGAAAAGTTAAAAAGATATGACACTGAAAGATGAGCACCCCAGGTCAGTAGGTGCCCAAAATGCTGCTGGAGAAGAGTGGAGAAATAGCTCCAGAAAGAATGAAGAGTCTGAGTCAAGTGGAAACAATGCCCAGGTGTGGATGTGTCTGGTGGTGAAAATAAAGTCCAATGCCATAAAGAACAATATTTCATAGGAATCTGGAATGTTAGGTACATGAATCAAGGTAAATTGGAAGTGGTCAAACAGGAAATGGCAAGAGTGAACATTGACATTTTAGGAATCAGTGAACTAAAATGAACTGGAATGGGCAAATTTAATTCAGATGACCATTTTATCTACTACGCTGAGCAAGAATCCCTTAGAAGAAATGAAGTAGCCCTCATAGTCAATGAAAGAGTTCAAAATGCAGTATAGGGTACAATTTCAAAAATGACAGAATTATCTCTGTTCATTTCCAAGGCAAACAATTCATTATCACAGTAATCCAAGTCTGTGCCTCAACCACTAATGCTGAAGAAGCTGAAGTTGAATGGTTCTGTGAAGACCTATATGATCTTCTTGAACTAACACCAAAAAAAGATGTTGTTTTCAGCATAGGGGACTGGCATGCACAAGTAGGAAGTCAAGAGATACCTGGAGTAATAGGCAAATTTGGCCTTGGAGTACAAAATAAAGCAGGACAAAGGCTAACAGTGTTTTGCCAAGAGAATACATAGGTCAGAGCAGACACCCGCTTCCTACAACACAAGAGATGACTCCACACATGGATATTACCAGGTGATCAGTACTGAAATCAGATTGATTATGTTTTTTGCAGCCAAAGATAGTGAAACTCTATACAGTCAGCAAGAAACAAGACTGGGAGCTGACTGCAGCTCAGATCATGAACTCTTTATGGCAAAATTCAGGCTTAGATTGAAGAAAGTAGGGGAAACCACTAGGCCATTCAGGTCTGACCTAAATCAAATCCCTTACGATTATACAGTGGAAGTGACAAATAGATTCAAGGGATTAGATCTGATAGACAGAGTGCCTGAAGAACTATGGATGGAGGTTCATGACATTGTACAGGAGGCAGTGATCAAGGCCATCCCCAAGTAAAAGAAATAGAAAAAGGCAAAATGGTTACCTGAGAAGGCCTTTTAAGTAGCTGAGGAAAGAAGAGAAGCTAAAGGCAAAGGAGAAAAGGAAAGATATACCCATTTGAATGAAGAGTTCCAAAGAATAGCAAGGAGAGATAAGATACCCTTCCTCAGTGATCAATGCAAAGAAATAAAGGAAAACCATAGAATGGGAAACAATAGAAATTAAAAGATACTTACTCATTGTAAGAAAAGCTATGACAAACCTAGACAGCATACTAAAAAGTAGAGACATTACTCTGCCAACAAAGTTCTGTATAGTCAAAACTATGTTTTTTTAGTAGTCATGTACAGATGTGAGAGTTGGATCATAAAGAAGCTTGAGCGCCAGTCAGAAGAATTGATACTTTTGAAGTGTGGTGTTGGAGAAGACTCTTGAGAATCCATTGGACTGTAAGAAGATGAAACTAGTCAATCATAAAGGAAATCAATCCTGAATATTCATTGGAAGGACTGTTGCTGAAGCTGAAACTCAAATATTTTGACCACCTGATGTGAAGAGTCGACTCATTAGAAAAGACCCTGATGCTGGGAAAGATTGCAGGAGGAGAAGGGGTCGACAGAGGACAAGATGGCTGGATGACATTACTGATTCAATGGACATGAGTTTGAGCAAACTCCGTGAGATGGTGAAGGACAGGGAAGCCTGGCATGCTGGAGTCCATGGGGCTGCAGAGTCGGACACGACCTAGCTACTGAACAACATAATGATATGCTCAAAGATATCATTGAGAATTAAAAATCCCCACCAAAAGGAAGATGTAAACTACTCGATGAAGCATTCTTCATTCCAGAGAGAAGGTCAAAGTTCAGTAATATCGAGAATCACAGAAGGCCACCATGAGACCTTCTGATACCAGATGATCTCTGTATTGAAAAAATGCTTATCATCAACTCCACTCCTTGACTATAAGACTACTCACAACTCCTTCTCACCCCAGGTTGGGATGCACAGATTTGAAGGCATTAGCCCACTCTTGTCTCCTGGCAAAGCAATAAAGCTCTACTTTTATATTTCACCCAAAACTCTATCTCCAAGATTCAATTTGGTACTGGTATATAGAGGGTGATTTTTGTATCAACCCCTACTCTGAGTTCTTAGGCCTTTGGACTGAGAGTTATACTATTGCCTCCCCTGTTCTTCAGGTCTTCAGACTTTGACTGAATTATGCCACCAATGGCTTTCCTGGGTATCCAGCTAGCAGATGCTAATTAGTGTGATTTCTTGGTTTCCATAACCACATGAGCAATGCCAATTCATTATATATATATATATATATAT
This sequence comes from Muntiacus reevesi, assembly GCF_963930625.1. Classification (NCBI taxonomy): domain Eukaryota; kingdom Metazoa; phylum Chordata; class Mammalia; order Artiodactyla; family Cervidae; genus Muntiacus; species Muntiacus reevesi. The sequence goes on from NC_089271.1 coordinate 135,008,817, forward strand.
ACATATACATATATATATATATAATCTCCCATTGGTTCTATTTCTCTAGAGAAACTTACTAGAATAATATAATCACTAGCAGCCAATGATTTAATGAATTGTGCCTACATAATAAAATTTTCATAAAACCCCTCAACCATAAAAGCTCTCTCAAATTCAGAGAGCTTCTGTGTTGGTGAACACAGCAGGGTGCTCGGAAGGTGGCATGCCTGAAGAGATCATGGAAACTCTGCATCTCCCTTCCCCAACATATGTGTCTTCCATTTGGCTATTCCTGAGTTGTATTCTTTATAATAAAGCAGTAGGTATATGCATTTTACTGAGTTCTGTGAGCTGTTCTAGTAACTTATCAAACCTGAGGAGGGGTTATGGGAATCTTTGATTTATAACCAATTGGTCAAAAGTACAAGTGGCAACCTGAGACTTGTGACTGGTGTCTGAATTAGGGGCAGCCTTTTACATTAGCATTCTCTAGGCTAGCAAACTGATAAACACTATTTACAATTTCTAAAATGTGTGTACTTTCTTATATAAAATGTCTCAGTATGGCACCAAACATATTTATTAAGAGTCCTAAATATCCTAAGTTTCTCTGTAAAAGGAAGCCTATGTTCATTAACTGTTTCAGTATCTTAGTTTGGAATGATACAGATATTCAATAAACTTCCACATTTAACTTAATATGGCAAAACTCTAAGGTTTCAAGTTACCAAATATCTGGAGAAATATTTTTAAATAGATAGAATATGAAACATATTTATCCTTAGAGTTCACCTAAAAACTCTTATTCCATTTACATTTAATTTACTTATGAAAATACCATACCAAGTTATTTTTCTTGCTAACAAATTATATAATAAATGTGATAAGATCTTGTTTGACTTCTTTCAAACCTAGGTATAATAAAGGTATTACATATTTAATGTTGATGACTCTAAAGACATGTCCATATTACTTAAATCAAACTAAATTTAGTACCAAATATTACTTTAACCTGAATGTTTCCAGGAACATGTGACCCTGAAATTCATTTGGGTTAGTTTCTTTATATTTCTGGAAACTTACTTTAAGCAAATTAAATAGAGCTCATTTACAAATTAATTTTGGCAATGCCATTTGGAGATAGATGCAAATCATATCTATAATGTACATACAGACACACACTAGAGATCTCATAGCTTTGTTTGGAAACTTAGTCATAAATCAGATACTATAATATAAACTCACTAGTTTATAAATAACTGTTTAAGTTCACTTGCTGGAGTTTAAAAAGTTTCCCCCTACTATGCAGAACAGTGTAAGGATTCCTTAGAAAACTAGGAATAAAACTATCATACAACCCAGCAATCCCAAGACTGGCCATATACCCTGAGGGAACCAGACTTGAAAAAGACACATGTACCTCAAAGTTCACTGCAGCACTATTTACAATAGCTAGGACAAGAATTCAACCTAGATGTTCATCAGCAGATGAATGGACAAGGAAGTTGTGGTACATATACACAATGAGATATTACTCAGCTATAAAAAGAAACACATTTGAGTCAGTTCCAATAAGGTGGATGAACTTAGAGCCTATTAAACAGAGTGAAGTCAGAAAAAGACAAATATCATATATTAATGCATATATATGGAATCTAGAAAGATGGCACTGATGATTCTATGTACAATCCTATGTACAGGGCAGCAAAGGAGACACAGACAAAGAACAGATTTTTGGAGTCAGTGAGAGAAGGAGAGGCTGGGATGATTTGAGAGAATAGCATTGAAATGTATACATTACAATATGTAAAACAGATAGCCAGTGGGAGTTTGATGTATGATACAGGGAGCCCAAAGCCAGTGCTTGGTGACAATCTAGAGGGATGGGGTTGGGAGGGAGAGAGGAGGGAGATTCAGAAGGGAGGGGACACATGTATGCCTATAGCTAATTCATATTGATGTATGGCAAAAACCATCACAATATTGTAAAGTAATTATCCTCAAGTAAAATAAGTAAATAAATTTTAAAAAGTTTCCCCCTTTTTCCCCCTCAGTCTCAGAAAGTAGAGATGGTCTAGGCAAAAGTAAGGTAAGAGTTCCTGAGAGCCTTGGTAGAACATTTACCTCTCGAAGGCACAGGGTTTTGTTTGAGGTCCTCCTAGAAGGACTTTGTTCCTGTAGCATCAGAATTTTGAAAAGATGTTTTTATCAAGCTGGATTTTTCTAGTTGCATAGGCAAAATCCAGTTTTGGAATGTCAAAAAAGAGCGCCATCTTGGCCATTTCAGGGCAGAATGTCCTTAGCTCCCAACTAAGTACAGACTTATGTAGAGTGGCCAAGATGGTGGAGCTCACCTCCTCTCACAAGCACACTAGAATCACAACTATCTGCAGAACAACGATCAGTGGAAAATACAGGAACCTGCAAGAAAAGATCTTCTACAACTAAAGACATAAAGAAGAAATCACAATAAGATAGGAGGGATAGGAGGGATGGACTTGTCATATAATCAAATCCCAAACCCCGTGGGTGGGGGATCCACAGACTGGGAAATTGTAGACTATTGTAAAATTTCTCTCACAGGAGTGAGAATTCTGAGTTCTACATCAGGCTTCCCAGCCTGTGGGTACAGCACTAGAAAGAGGAGACCCCAGAGAATTAGGTTTTGAAGGCAAGTGGAGCTTAATTGCAGGAGCCCCACAGGACTGGAAGAAAAAAGGGCCCTCCTACAAGGGAAGATGTGACGGTATCTGTAAGGTCATTAACCTGGCAGACTTGAGTCCCTTCAGAGTTGAATAGCAATTCAGATAGAGGATTAGTAGACTGAATACTCAGGCAAAGGAGAATAGAGTAGTAGGAGTCATGTCAGACTTACAGTCTTGTTTTAGATAATTCTTGTGTCTTTAATGTTTCCTGGTCTTCTGCAGTGAATCATCCAAAGAAGCCATTTTGGAATTCTAAGGCCTTTTGGAGGCTTCTACCTGCCAGTTAAAATAGGTATCCCATTGTGTATGTTTGACTTGGGAACACTTACTTTCAAGTAAACTTCTTAAATGAATGACCTTGTCTAATTGAAGTGTACCTCACAATGACCACTGTGATTCTAGGTGGTCTTAGTAAGATTCTGCCATTTTTGTAGATAGTGATAGCTTCAGAAGGGAGTGCATTGCTTAGACACAGAATTAGTAGGTGTGCCAGAAGGTGGTGTGCTTAATTCTTTGAAACTTGAGGGTGTCGTTTCTTCAGCTAAGTCTTAGGTCTCTCAGAGCCAAATTAATACCTAAGAGGAAAGTGCTACTGGGTTGGGGATTTTGTGGTGTTTTACAGCATACCTTTTTGTATAGACCTTCACCTGCCTGCTGATGCAGGAGACATAAGAGATGCAGGTTCGATCCCTGCTTTGGGAAGATCACCTAGAGGAGGGCATGGCAACTCACTACAGTATTCTTGCCTGGAGAATCCCATGGAGAGGGGACCCTGGCGGGCTACAGTCCATGGGTCACAAAAGTTGGACACGACAGAAGCAAATGGGCATGCACACACTTCTTGAGGTTGGCAGGTAACATTAGAGTTAGGTAGCAAGCACTCTTAACAGCTTTTAAGTGCTTCACCTGTAGTCACCAATTTTGTGGCTATGGTTTCCAAGATTCGCATTAGCAATAGATCTATTATTCCTTTCACAAGAGTTCTTGACAGTGGCAGACATCCTAAAGGTTTTAAATAGTCCAACATGTGCCTACATAGATTCTGATGTACCATCAGTCAAAGCAGTCAGAATTTCTTATCTTAATTTGTTTCCCCAAGCCCCCCTGTGGTTTATGCTGTGGGCTTACCTTGAAGATTTGCAAAACTCCTAGCAGTGTCCATCTTGCTTTCTTAGATTGAAGAGTATCCATTATTTTCCCTTGTCGAAATAATCCTCCCTAGTTCAATGAGACTTACTGTTTCTGGCTGCCTGTGCATGGTTCATGAGACCTATCAAAACCTCCTGAAGTTGACAACAAACTCAAATGTTGTGGCCCAGTAACTCTCACCTAGAAAAGTCTGGAGTCTTTCACACCCCAATTTTCCACTCAGAAGGATTAGGACAAACAAACTCCAAAAACTCCGAACACAAAATAAGCAGGGATAAACCTGAGAGAAGCTTACCAGAGATTCAGTTCATGGAATCTTCAGTAGCTCTCTTCAGGTCTCAGCTCATTGCCAAAACTGTCAGCTGATGAAACAAAACAACTTGGTTACAAGTTTGAAGTCCATTATGTAGGGGAAAACAGTCCCTGGATTGGGAAGTACAGTGCCTCACAAAGAATGAAGCACTCTTCCTGAGGGATTTTGGGAAGAGCAAGTTTTATAGAGCTAGAAGAGGCAGTGCCGAAAGAAGGCACGATTTGCTAGGAGATCAGGGATTTCCTTCTAAGGCTAGTAAGCCCTGTTTTCTAAGGTAAATCACTAAAGCGGGGTTGGCGGATAGTTACAGGTGTGTGAGGATTCCTTGACAGATGTTTCCTATAAGTGCCTGCTGAGTTAGGTTTAGATTCGTGATGTGGGCCTGGCCACTAGGGTGGGCTTCACTTTGTGGGTCCTGATATATGACTCACCTTTATCAATAGGTACAGCAAGGAGTGTTTGCCATAGCGCAAATTCCATTTTGGCTGGTTAAGAGGTTTTCAAGCCCTGGATGATTGTCCATAGCAACCCTGATGGGTTTAGACTAGTTTGTCTTTCAAAGTTTAAATTGTATCACTAATGATTTATTAGAGTCTAAGGCAAGTTTTGGGCCGTGCTTGTCAGTGATATTACCCCTAAGAGGAAATTGTCACTTATAAAGTATGCATTTAAACAGAACGTCTGGAGGGGTTGTGTTTTTTTTTTTTTTTTCCAGTTTATGAACAATGCTTTATTATTATTTTTTTTTAATTTTATTTTATTAGTTGGAGGCCAATTACTTCACAACATTTCAGTGGGTTTTGTCATACATTGACACGAATCAGCCATTGAGTTACACGTATTCCCCATCCCGATTTCCCCTCCCACCTCCCTCTCCACCCGACTCCTCTGGGTCCTCCCAGTGCACCAGGCCCGAGCACTCGTCTCATGCATCCCACCTGGGCTAGTGATCTGATTCACCATAGATAATATACATGCTGTTCTTTTGAAACATCCCACCCTCACCTTCTCCCACGGAGTTCAAAAGTCTGTTCTGTACTTCTGTGTTTCTTTTTCTGTTTTGCATATAGGGTTATCATTACCATCTTTCTAAATTCCGTATATATGTGTTAGTATGCTGTAATGTTCTTTATCTTTCTGGCTTACTTCACTCTGTATAATGGGCTCCAGTTTCATCCATCTCATTAGAACTGATTCAAATGAATTCTTTTTAACGGCTGAGTAATATTCCATGGTGTATATGTACCACAGTTTCCTTATCCATTCATCTGCGGATGGGCATCTAGGCTGCTTCCATGTCCTGGCTATTATAAACAGTGCTGCGATGAACATTGGGGTGCACGTGTCTCTTTCAGATCTGGTTTCCTCGGTGTGTATGCCCAGTAGTGGTATTGCTGGGTCATATGGCAGTTCTATTTCCAGTTTTTTAAGAAATCTCCACACTGTTTTCCATAGTGGCTGTACTAGTTTGCATTCCCACCAACAGTGTAAGAGGGTTCCCTTTTCTCCACACCCTCTCCAGCATTTATTGCTTGTAGACTTTTGGATAGCAGCCATCCTGACTGGCGTGTAATGGTATCTCATTGTGGTTTTGATTTGCATTTCTCTAATAATGAGTGATGTTGAGCATCTTTTCGTGTGTTTGTTAGCCATCTGTATGTCTTCTTTGGAGAAATGTCTGTTTAGTTCTTTGGCCCATTTTTTGATTGAGTCATTTATTTTTCTGGAATTGAGCTTCAGGAGTTGCTTGTATATTTTTGAGATTAATCCTTTGTCTGTTTCTTCATTTGCTATTATTTTCTCCCAATCTGAGGGCTGTCTTTTCACCTTACTTATAGTTTCCTTTGTAGTGCAAAAGCTTTTAAGTTTCATTAGGTCCCATTTGTTTAGTTTTACTTTTATTTCCAATATTCTGGGAGGTGGTTGTGTTTTAATGAGCTTGGGTGCACTGCATTTTGAAGGTTTCTGGGTAGTATTTTTTTCCCACATGATCCACAGGAGGGATGGTACCTTTAAATATGTAGAAGTGTCTCATAATTATCCTGAGTACACAGAATAAATCAGTGTGTGGCAGATCGGTAGAAGCCTATCTATATAAAATGGAGTACCCTAGTTGGAAGTAAACTATACTGGAAGCGTAAGTATCGTTTATCACAAGGCGAGGTCAACTTGGTATCCTTCGAGGAAGACACTTTTTTTCTTTCCAGAGTGCATTTTTTATTTGTAGTTGTGGCAGAATATGCATAACAAATTTTACCATCTTAACAATTTTTAAGTGTATAGTGCAATGGTATTAAGTATGGAAGACATATCTTCTGAGTGGAATTAAATAGGTCAGCAAAGCAGGGTTTTCTGAAGAGGGTGGACTGACTCTCACGGTCAACAGGCCTCAATATTATTGTCTGCTACTGACTGGCAGGTCTTGCTGATGGTATTATAAAAACCTTAGCAGAAGTGTTCTGATAATGTAAGGTCAAGGTCCAATTTTATAAGGTTGAAGAGTGGGATTAATGATATGAGGGAAGCTTAAGTGCCAGGAGGGGCTTATAAGAGCATCTTCCTTCCAAGATGTTTAAAGGAATTTATATTAAATTAGTGTCCCCAGGATCTGGTGGAGGATATTAGATCTAGCAATCAGATAAATTCAGAGCAGCAGCTATGACTGGGAAAAATATATAGGAGAGTTTTGTTTTCCCTAAAGTGGCACAAGAGGGCAATAGGGGTTTAAAACTAACTGGAAGGTGATAGAGTAGCTAACAGGAGATAAAATATAATGGGATGAAACAAACAAACAAAAAAGATTAAAATATTTTTTAAAGGATAAAAATAATAGAATGAAGATAAGCTTTAAAGAAGGCTGAGTGCTGAAAAATTAATGCTTTTAAACTGTGGTGCTGGAGAAAACTCTTGAGAGTCCCTTTGAGAGCAAGGGGATCAAACCAATCAAACATAAAGGAAATGAACCCTGAATACTCATTGGAAGGACTGATGCTGAACCTGAAGCTCCAATACTCTGGCTACTTAAGAGCTGACTCATTGGAAAGGACCCTGATGCTGGGAAAGATTGAGGACAGGAGAAGGGAGTGACAGAGGATGAGATGGTTGGATGGCATCACTGACTCGATGGACATGAGTTTGAGTAATTTGAGCAAACTCCAGGAGATAGGGGAAGATGGGGAAGCCTGGCGTGCTGAAGTCCATGGGGTTGCAAACAATTGGACATGACTTAGTGACTGAACAACAATAGAAGGGAGATCACAAAAATGTTCTTGAGGGTGTAAAAGTGTCATGAAAAGTAAAAGTGAAGTCGTTCAGTCGTGCCCGACTCTTTGCGACCCTGTGGGGTGTGGCCTACCAGGTTCCTCCGTCCTTGGGATTCTCCAGGCAAGAATACCGGGTCCTTGGGATTCTCCAGGCAAGAATACCAGAATGGCTTGCCATTTCCTTCTCCAGGGTATTCTTCCTGACCCAGGGATCGAACCCCAGTCTCCCACATTGCAGGCAGATGCTTTAACCTCTGAGCCACCAGGGAAGCCCCTGGGTAAAGGGACAGAAAGAGTGTTAAAAAATGAGAAAATTGATCTCCATTCTGTCATCTTGGGTGGAACCTATCCAGTTCTGAAGACAGAAGCTTTCTTTGTCTCGGGCAGAAGCTGCCTATTTCCACAGTTAGCAGCTTCTGGGGGATTCCTACGAATCCTTAGCCTAAGGTCTTCTGATCAAATGAATGTTCAGTAGTATGGGAGGAAATGATGTATATCTTTTAAAGTAAACATTTGATATACTTTCAAAAAACGTCTAAGTATCAGTATCTTGGAGTTTTACTGATATATCAGTTGTTAACAGTACCAACAAGATACTTTTCACTAAGGCTCAATGAAGTTTTATCTCTGTTACCTATTTCAGAAGACCAAACCTCCAGGTGGCAGATCTCACAGGGGATGTTTAGGTAAGTATTTTGAAGATGTGCCTTGTATCCATTAGTCATAAAGTTGGAGATACTTTATTAGTCTCCGGGAGTACTCAGTCACATTAGCCTGTAAATAAAGTCGAATCTGGAATTGGAAGTGAAATTCCTAGATGCATGAGGCAGCTTTTTATTAACATACAAGGAAGAAAATTGTGGAACTTTGAGTGACCTGAGTTTATCATCTTAGGGCTAATGGCAGTACTTTAGGCCTGGGAAGTCCGAGAGTTTTTGAGGTTTAATAACTAAAATTCTAGAATTCTCTTTTTTTTTCCATTTATTTTTATTAGTTGGAGGCTAATTACCTTACAATATTGCAGTGGTTTTTGCCATACATTGACATGAATCAGCCATGGGTTTACATGTGTTCCCCATCCTGAACCCCTCTCCCACCTCCCTCCCCATCCCATCGCTCTGGGTTTTCCCAGTGCACCAGTCCTGAACACTTGTCTCATGCATAAAACCTGGGCTGGTGATCTGTTACACCCTTGATTGTATACTTGTTTCAAAGCTATTCTCTCAGAACATCCCACCCTCGCCTTCCCCCACAGAGTCCAAAAGTTTGTTCTGTACATCTGTGTCTCTTTTTCTATTTTGCATATAGGGTTATCATTACCATCTTTCTAATTTCCATATATATGCGCTAGTATACAGTATTGGTCTTTATCTTTCTGGCTTACTTCACTCTGTATAATGGGCTCCAGTTTCATCCATCTCATTAGAACTGATTCAAATGAATTCTTTTTAATGGCTGAGTAATATTTCATGGTGTATATGTACCACACCTTCCTTATCCATTCGTCTGCTGATGGGCATCTAGGTTGCTTCCATGTCCTGGCTATTATAAACAGTGCTGCGATGAACACTGGGGTGCACGTGTCTCTTTCAGATGTGGTTTCCTCTGTATGTATGCCCAGGAGTGGGATTACTGGTTCATATGGCAGTTCTATTTCCAGTTTTTTCAGGAATCCCCACACTGTTCTCCATAGTGGCTGTACTAGTTTGCATTCCCACCAACAGTGTAAGAGGGTTCCCTTTTCTCCATACCCTCTCCAGCATTTATTGCTTGTAGCCGTTTGGATAGCAGCCATTCTGACTGGCGTGTAATGGTACCTCATTGAGGTTCTGATTTGCAATTCTCTGACAGTGAGTGATGTTGAGCATCTTTTCATGTGTTTGTTAGCCATCTGTATGTCTTCTTTGGAGAAATGTCTGTTTAGATCTTTGACCCATTTTTTGATTGGGTCATTTATTTTTCTGGAATTGAGCTTCAGGAGTTGCTTGTATATTTTTGAGATTAATTCTTTGTCAGTTGCTTTGTTTGCTATTATTTTCTCCCGTTCTGAAGGCTATCTTTTCACCTTGCTTATAGTTTACTTTGTTGTGCAAAAGCTTTTAAGTTTAATTAGGTTCCATTTGTTTATTTTTGCTTTTATTTCCAATATTCTGGGAGGTGGGTCATAGAGGATCCTGCTGTGATTTATGTTGGAGAGTGTTTTGCCTATGTTCTCCTCTAGGAATTTTATAGTTTCTGGTCTTACATTTAGATTTTTAATCCATTTTGAGTTTATTTTTGTGTATGGTGTTAGAAAGTGTTCTAGGTTTATTCTTTTACAAGTGATTGACCAGTTTTCCCAGCACCACTTGTTAAAGAGATTGTCTTTTTTCCATTGTATATTCTCGCCTCCTTTGTCGATGATAAGGTGTCCATAGGTATGTAGAGTTATCTCTGGGCTTTCTATTCTGTTCCATTGATCTATATTTCTGTCTTTGTGCCAGTACCATACTGTATTGATGACTGTGGCTTTGTAGTAGAGCCTGAGGTCAGGCAGGTTGATTCCTCCAATTCCATTCTTCTTTCTCAAGATTGCTTTGGCTATTTGAGGTTTTTTGTATTTCCATACAAATTGTGAAATTATTTGTTCTAATTCTGTGAAGAATACCATTGGCAGCTTGATAGGGATTGCATTGGATCTATAGATTGCTTTGAGTGGTATACTCATTTTCACAATATTGATTCTTCCCACCCATGAACACGGTATATTTCTCCATCTATTTGTTTCCTCTTTGATTTCTTTCATGAATGTTTTATAGTTTTCATACCTATACTGAAACTAATCACCACCCAAGAGCAAATAAGTTCCAGAGCAACACATTCCACGCAAACTCTCCAGCAACGCAGGAACACAACCCAGAGCATCACCAATACAGGCTGCCCAGCCGAAAGCCACACAAACACATGAACTCATCTCAAAACTCAGTACTGGACATTCCATTGCACTCCAGAGAGAAGAATTCCAGCTCCGTGCACCAGAACACCAATGCAAGCTTCCCTAACCAGGAAACCTTGACAAGCCAATCGTGCAACCCCAGCCACTGGGAGAAACCTCCACAATAAAAAAGAACCACAGACCACCAGAATACAGAACAGTCACTCCAAACACAGCAATCTAAACAAGATGAAAAGGCAGAGAAATACCCAGCAGGTAAAGGAACATGAAAAATGCCCATCAAGCCAAACAAAAGAGGAGGATATAGGGAATCTACCTGATAAAGAATTTAGAATAATGATAATAAAAATGATCCAAAATCTTGAAAACAAAATGGAGTTACTAAAAAATATCCCAGATACAAGGATTGAGAAGATGCAAGAAATGTTTAACAAGGACCTAGAAGAAATAAAAAAAAGAGTCAATTAAAAGTGAATAGTGCAATAAGTGAGATCAAAAACACTCTGGAGGGAGCCGACAGTAGAATAACAGAGGCAGAAGATAGGATAAGTGAGGTAGAAGATAAAATGGTGGAAATTAATGAAGCAGAGAGGAAAAAAGAAAAAAAGAATGAAAAGAAATGAGGACAGCCTCAGGGACCTCTGGGACAGTGTGAAATGCCCCAACATTCGAATCATAGGAATCACAGGAGAAGAAGAAAAAAAGAAAGGCCATGAGAAAATACTCGAGGAGATAATAGCTGAAAACTTCCCTAAAATGGGGAGGGAAATAGTTACACAGGTCCAAGAAACCCAGAGAGTCCCAAACAGGATAAACCCAAGGCAAAACACCCCAAGACACATATTAATCAAATTAATGAAGATCAAACACAAAGAACAAATATTAAAAGCAGCAAGGGAGAAACAACAAATAACACACAAAGGGATTCCCATAAGGATAACAGCTGATCTATCAATAGAAACTCCAGACCAGAAGGGATTGGCAGGACATACTTAAAGTAAAGAAAAAGAGTAATCTCCAACCCAGATTACTGTGCCCAGCAAGGATCTCATTCAGATATGAAGGAGAATTCAAAAGCTTTACAGACAAGCAAGAGCTGAGAGAATTCAGCACCACCAAACCAACTCTTCAACAAATGCTAAAGGATCTTCTCTAGACAGGAAACACAGAAAGGTTGTATAAACGCAAACCAAAAACAATGAAGCAAACGGCAACGGGACCATACCCATCAATAATTACTTCAAATGTAAATGGGTTGAATGCCCCAACCAAAAGACAAAGACTGGCTGATGGATACAAAAATAAGACCCCTATATATGCTGTCTACAAGAGACCCACCTCAAAACAAGGGACACATGCAGACTGAAAGTGAAGGGCTGGAAAAAGTATTTCACACAAACAGAGACCAAAAGAAAGCAGGAGTCGCCATACTCATATCAGATAAAATAGACTTTAAAATAAAGGCTGTGAAAAGAGACAAAGAAGGACACTACATAATGATCAAAGGATAGAATGTCTTAACTTTCTTTATTTTTTGAGATTGAATATGGTATGTACAGAGGAATTTCTGAGTAAAGTGTTAATACTTCAAAGGATTTAAAAGTAACAATATTAGCAAAATGTGTGTCCCTGTTACTAGAGAGATAACTTGGGATTTCTGACATCAGGACTGGGAAATCACTTCACTTGGCTCTCCAGCAGAGAGGGCTCAACCCACCCCAAGAAGATACAGTAAACAGAACCCAGTCATTGCCCACTTGGAGATGTTTAAGGGGACCTTGAAGCTTTGGTTCCTATTTTCTACATTTACAGACTTTCAGGATTTGTGAGATTGCAGGTAGGACATGCCCTGAAAGCACCCTCAGTAATACTTACCATTTCCCCGACTCTTACTTCAATATTGTGGTCAAACTAGCTCTGCTATTGACTGTGATACCATGAAGCATTTTTGCTAAAATCTGTTTTTATCAAAGTTATCTTCTTAGATAATGGCCAAACATCTCAAGGTCTGTTAAGTCATTGTTTATTTTATAGGGGTTCCTGGAGAGGTCAGGAAATCTTTGTTTGTACACCATGTAGACATCATGTAATTAACCTAAAATCATCTGTTTACTATCAATATAAAATATCCTCTTAAATATTTTGTTGGTTAGTCTGAGCACAGACAATTAATTGAGCCATAAGAACTGATTTAATTTCTACAAGAAGTTTTCAACATTTCAAGAAGATATTTAAATCTGTAATAGCAAATAGGAAAAGGAGTACGTCAAGGCTGTATATTGTCACCCTGCTTATTTAACTTGTATGCAGAGTACCTCATGAGAAATGCTGGGCTGGAGGAAGCCCAAGCTGTAATCAAGATTGCCGGGAGAAATATCAATAACCTCAGATATGCAGATGACACCACCATTATGGCAGACAGTGAAGAAAAACTAAAAAGCCTTTTGATGAAAGTGAAAGAGGAGAGTGAAAAAGTTGGCTAAAAGCTCAACATTCAGAACACTAAGATCATGGCGTCCAGTCCCATCACTTCATGGCAAATAGATGGGGAAACAGTGGAAACAGTGGCTGACTTCATTTTTCTGGGCTCCAAAATCACTGCATATGGTGATTGCAGCCATGAAATTAATAGATGCTTACCCCCTTGGAAGGAAAGTTATGGCCAACCTAGACAGCATATTAAAAAGCAGAGACATTACTTTGCCAACAAAGGTCCGTCTAGTCAAGGCTACATGTATGGATATGAGAGTTGGACTATAAAGAAAGCTGAGTGCCGAAGAATTGATGTTTTTGAACTGTGGTGTTGGAGAAGACTCTTGAGAGTCCCTTGGACTGCAAGTCGATCGAACGAGTCCTTCATAAAGGAGATCAGTCCTGGGTGTTCATTGGAAAGACTGATGTTGAAGCTGAAACTCCAATATTTGGCCACCTGATGCGAAGAGCTAACTCATTGGAAAAGACCCTGATGCTGGGAAAGATTGAGGGCAGGTGGAGAAGGGGACAACAGAGAATGAGATGGTTGGATGGCATCACAGACTCAATGGAGATGGGTTTGGGTGGACTCCGGGATTTGGTGATGGACAGGGAGGCTGGGCGTGCCGTGGTTCATGGGGTCGCAAAGAGTCGGACACGACTGAGCGACCAAACTGAACTGAATAGTGTATCTTATGTAGCAATTGTTTGGTTTTACTTTTTCTGTTTGAACCATTAACAAATACAACTGCATCACAGTTCTTTGAGTCTCTAGGAGGTCTGTCCAGGGCACATAGACAATCTCTTAAAAGCTATAAGCAACCATAGGGGTTTTCCACTTCAAGTGAAGGAAGGCATGTGACTAGCCCTGAAATATTGCAATATTTCTTAGGTGACTAGCTGAAAGGTGGTGAACGCTTTTCTTTCATGGAAGAGTGTATATAGCACTAGAGCCATTACATTTAGTGAAGACTTTAAGTTACTGAAGTTTTCACATATTTTGTTGTTGCTGTTACAGCTTGCAAAGTGGGTATGTCTTGGTTTTGAATCCAGAAAATAGACTTTTCACAATTCCTATGTAACTGAGTCAGTACCCCCAGTGCCTACCCACAATAATTTTGAACAAAAAAGAAAAATAATCAGTGAATCCAGAGTCCTATAAAAATACTTGGCAGATTCAGTGCATCAGTCTTTGTGCTTAAATGTATGTTTCTTTTAACTTGAAATGTATTCAATCATTGAAAGACATAAGTACCATACTTTATTTATGCAAAATTAAAATAGCAATATAAACTCTTAATTTGTCAAGTTTATCATCACCACTTTTTTTACAGTTTGGACTTGATTAAATAGTATAAAAATTTATTCTTATATAGAATTGAGACTCAAATCTTCATAGTCTCTAGTGGCCACTTCAGGACACCCAAACATAGTTTAGGCATAAAAGATGTCTTAGTGATTTTATGATTCTGAATTTGGAGCCTGGATTTGGGCAAGGCAAAATCAAGGCTAGTTGTCAGAGAAGACAAGGTGTAAGTCCTAAGTATCTAAAGACAGGAAATATTTATAAACAACACCATAAAATCACACTAGATTTTACCAAGGCTAAAGCTGTATTAGAGAAAAGATAGCAGCAGTACCTTCTATCAGTGAGGAGAGGATGTTTGTTCATTTCTGACACTTAGAGGGCATTCATGTTTTGTCTGTGTTCAGACAAGATTACACAGTGGTCTTGTTTTGGTCTCACTTTGTCACCACCTCAGAGGGGCCTTGTCGGATGTTGGCATGTGAATTTCTCCATGCTCACGAGAGAACAGACTGAGCGGAGAATGCCAGGCCAGCTCCCATAGGCCAGGGGCTATTTTCCACTTTCTTATCAATGACACAGACTCTGAGAGAACTGTCTTATCTATATTTTAAGTCTGGGCGGTCAAGCCTTACAAGGAGCCCCTTCCATGAAATCCAGTGAGTTGTAGCAGTTTTGAAATTAAGATTTTGAAACCCGGGAGTAAATATAGGTCAAATCTGAACCTCAAGAAGCCTGCAGGATTTCAAAAAACCTATCTGGGACCCTTTATCTCCAATCAAATTTGCAAGAAATAAATCAGCAGCTAAACATCACTTTGCATTGTGGATTTTGTCAAGTACCATGACCCTGAAGCACACACATTGTTTCAGTTCAGTTCAGTTCAGTTCAGTTGCTCAGTCGTGTCCGACTCTTTGCAACCCCATGAATAGCAGCACGCCAGGCCTCCCTGTCCATCACAAACTCCCGGAGTTTACTCAAACTCATGCCCATTGAGTTGGTGATGCCATCCAGCCATCTCATCCTCTGTCGTCCCCTTCTCCTCTTGCCCCCAGTCCCTCCAAGCATCAGGGTCTTTTCCAATGAGTCAACTCTTCACATCAGGTGGCCAAAGTATTGGAGTTTCAGCTTCAGCATCAGTCCTTCCAATGAACACCCAGGACTTATCTCCTTCAGGATGGACTAGTTGGATCACCTTGCAGTCTAAGGGACCCTCAAGAGTCTTCTCCAACACCAAAGTTCCAAAATCATCAATTTTTCGGTGCTCAACTTTCTTCACATTGTTTACCCCTGTCCAAATTTACCCTTTTTGACTTTGGGCTCTGGATACAAACTTCCAGTCACACTTTAAATTAGTGGTAAGTGTTCATATCCCCGATCTGCAACTGTTGAGCTCAAGGAAAAGAATGGGTCTCATTCATCTTATTCAGGCCTTAGACAAAAGCCTGAAATTAAGCAGTTGCTTAATATTGTTTAACTGACCGTATAGGAGAAATATTTTAACAAAAGACTCAAAGTAAAATGTAACTTGCAGAACTTCTCTAGGCACAGGAAGTATGTTGAATAAAAGGTGAGAGAAGAGGAAGACTAAAGCCCTAAATTCTTCCCTGAGGGACATTTCACAAAGTGGACAAAATCTGATAAATTCCTCATGAGTTGCTGCAAGTTCCTTTACCTGGTGTTTAATGGTTTTACTTAAAAACCTTTTGCCAATATTATTTGCTTTCCAGTAAGTGGTTGTCATCTCCATCTTGCTGATCCTTGAAATAAACCTTTCCATGCAGTGTGTCTGGGAAAGTATATGAAGGACAGAGGACCACTTTCCATTAATTTAGCAATGATTTGTCTTTATCTTTAGGAACACTTAACATGAGATCCACCGTCTTAACAAATTTTTGCTGATGACATGATTGTCTATGTAGGAAATCCCAAAGAACTTATCCAAAAACTCCAAATAAAATGAAATACTTAAGTATAAACTTTAAAAAATGTACAGAATCTGTATACCAAAATATTTTAAATGCTGATTAAATAAACAAAGAAGACCTAACTAAATGAAGAGATAAGCTATACTAAATGTCCATTGACAAAGCAATGGATTAAAAAGATGTGGTATACATATACAATGGAATACTACTCAGCCATAAAAAACAATGAATTAATACCATTTGCAGCAACATGGATGAACCTAGAGATTATCATACAAGCCAGACAGAGAAAAACAAATATCATATGATATCACTCATATGTGGAATCTAATTTTAAAAAAGATACAAATGAACTTGTTTACAAAATAGAAAGAGACTTACAAACTATAGAAATGATCCCTGAAAGTATTGAAAACAAACTTATGGTTACCAAAACAGAATCGTGGCAGGGAGGGATAAATCAGAAGCTTGGGATGAACACCTACACACTGCTATATATAAGATAGATAATCAAGAAGGACATACTTGATAACACAGGGAGCTCTATTCTTCAATATCCTGTGATAAACTCTGTGAGCAAAGAATATAAAAAGAATGAATATATGTATAACTGAATCAATTTGCTGTACACCTGAAACTAATACAACATTGAAAATTAACTATCTGCCAAGAAAATTTTTTAAAAAATATATTTTTGGAATCATCTGGAAATTTTGAATTTGCATTTCATATTAGACATATCTATGTTATATTTTGGAGACATCATGACAATGTTGTTGTAGCATGTGGGAAAATGTCCTTATTTTCAGATTTATGATGAAATATTTAAGAGTAAAATGTCACAATATCTATAACTTACTTTCAAATGGTTCAGCAAAAAAACACACAGATACAAAACAACTATGTCAAAATGCTAACAACTGAGGAATTTAGGTAAACAATATATACATATTCACTGTAACACTCTTAACTTCATTGTAGGTTAAAAAAAAATTCTGTTATTTGCCTGATTATGGTAATAGTGTATTTTAATCATAACCTTCTGATATTATAGAAATATGTAATATAAAAAGTAAAAATCCCTTGTTATCACACTACATCCCTCCAAGTATAACTACACAAATATATTTATGGGAATTTCTAACACTTTTATCTATCTATACATATATATACTATCATTTATTTTTCTAAAATGGGATTAACACAGGGCATCTTTCCTTGTCATTATAGAGCCACAGCCATTTTTTTAAATTGTTTAAACTTTTTATTGGAGAATAGTTGACTTACAATATTGTGTTAGTTTCTGCTGTACAGCAAAGTGTATCAGTTATACATATTTATCCACTCTTTTTTACATTCTTTGCCCATACAAGTCAGTGCAGAGTATTGAGTAAATCTCTCTGTGCTATACAGTTGGTTGTCATTAGTTATCTATTTCATATATATAGCAGTGTGTAAATGTCAATTTTATATATAGTAGTGTTACATGTCAATCCCAGTCTCCCAATTTATCCCCTCCTTTCCTTGAAGTAACCAAAAATTTTGTTTTCTACATTTGTGACTCTACTTCTGGTTTGTAAATATTTGTACCCCACCTTTTTTTTCAGATTCTACATAAAGAACAGACTTTTGGACTAAGTGGGAGAAGGCAAGGGTGAGATGATTTGAGAGAATAGCATTCAAACATGTATATTACCATATGTAAAATAGATGACCAGTGGAAGTTCTATGCATTGAAGCAGAGCACTCAAAGCCAGTGCTCTGAGCCACAGCCATCTTTCTAACAACTACATAAATATTGCATTGTGTAGATGAACCACATTTACCTCACCAACCCTTTATTGTATTACAAGATGTATCATGGCACACTGCTGTACTTGCTGGCTGCAGAATTGAAGGATATGCTAGTTTTTGGTTTCTCTGTAATTACCAAGTTGCCTTCAACAATCTATAAACTGATCACTCTTCCATCTGTGGTGTCAGAGAATGCCTGTATGCTCATACCTTCATCAGCATCAAATAATTTATCAATTACTTTTTTTAAAAAAAATCAATGGCAGGCAGTTCATAAAAAAAGACAGTTCCATTAAATGCCTATTACTCAGTGAAAGAAAACAATCTGAAAAGGCTCTACTATATGATTCTGACATTCTGGAAAAGGCAAAACTAAGAAGACCGTAAAAAGATCAGTGGTTTCCAGTGGTTAGGAATAGGGAGGGATGGCAAGGCAGAGAACAGAAGATTCTAGAGCAGTGAAAATCCTATATATTATACTATAAAGGTAGGTTCATGTCATTACACATTTGTCAAAATCCACAGGATATCCAAGGTAAGCTATGGAGTTTAGGTGATTATGGATGTGTCCATGTAGGTTCATCAACTATAACAAACGCACCACTCTGATGGGGGATGTTCTTAGTGAGGGAGGCTCATGCATGTGTGTGGGCTGGAGGTATATGGAAAATCTTTGTACATATTACTCAATTTCGCTGTGAACCTAAAATTGCTCTAAAAATAAAGTCTTCTAAAAAAGGCAGCTCTTTGTTGGTTGAAACTACATAGCCCTTGTTACTTTTTGAGAATCAGCATTGCCTTTTAATGTTCTTTGTTTAATTATAGGCTTTGAATTGGATATTGATCTCCTTTGCCCATTTTTCTAATGGAACTTTCTCTTTTATAGATTTGTTAGATTTCTTAATATATTAGTGATTTTAGCCCTTTATTTGGAGGAAAGAAGAAACGGTGTGTTCAGGCCAACTGTTTCATGTGACACTTAAGTAACCAAAGGTGCATTCCTACAGATGGTGGGCTCTGTACAGTGAACCACCCAAGAGACTAGCTCCTGTTTTGAATAAAGGGAAAGATGGAATATGTCTTTTTATCAATATCTTGCTTCAAAGCCACTTCAAGACATTACTTGCAGAGAACTTTTGTACCTGGAAGGAAACAAATGTAGATAAGCATAGGAAATACAAAGTAAAAGACAGGTCATAAGATACAACTGTCCTGTCTTATCAGTTACCCTGGTAAATATTTGCAGAGACTGGTCTTTTAGCCTTATGTTAAGAAAATCCATCATACGGGTACTATAGATTAAATGTTTCAGGCGTCTCCAAAATTCGTATGTTGAAACATAATCTCCCAGTGTGATGGTATTAGGAGGTGGGACATTAAGTTATAAAGGTGAAGTCATGAGTGGGGTTAGTGTCCTTATTAAAGAGACGCCAAACATTCCTTGTCCCTATCACAATGTGAGGTTACAGATAGAAGACAGCCATCTATGAACTAGGAAGTGTGCTCTCACCACACAGCAAACCTGCCAGTGCCTTGATCTTGGACTTCCAGACTGCCTAACTGTGAGAAATAAATTTGGTGTTTATAAATCACCCAGTCTATGATACCATGTTACAGCAGCCTGAATGGACTAAGACAATGGGACCAAACTTTTTTCTTAGTCATCTATATTCTGACTTTGCTTACTCATTTATTGCAAAAGCAGAATTGTCACATTTATCTTTCTTTTATGTCTCTGGGGTTTATATCATATTAAGAGAGGTCTTTCTTGGGTTATAAATAAAAAATATTTTATAGTTATCACCATGTAGTTCCTTAAAGGATTGCATTTCATATTACTCATTCACACAAAACGTTAAAATGGTACCATAAACAACAGTTCGTCAACTAGAGATGATTTTGCCCCCACTTTGGAACATTTGGCTAGTTCTGGAGACATATTTGGTCTACACACTAGGGGTATGCTACTGACATCTAGTGGATAGAGGCCAGGAACACAGCTAAATGCCCTGCAATAATGCACAGAACAGCTCCCTCCCACCTCCAACAAAGAATTATCCAACCCAAAATGTCAATAGTGATGAGGCTAAGAAAACCTGTCATAAACCACTTCTCCTTCCTGGTTGTTCGGATCCCCATTGTTTTGACCTACTGTATATCATAGAACAGGCTTCCCTGGTGGCTCAGCAGTAAAGAATCGCCTGCAATGCAGGAGTTGCAGGTTCTATCCCTGTGTCAGAAAGATCCCCTGGAGAAGGGAATGACGACCCACTCCAGTATTCTTGCCTGGAGAATCCCCTGGACAGAGGAGCCTGGCGGGTTACAGTCCGTAGGATCGCAAAGAATCGGACAAGACTGAAGTGACTGAGCACACACGCAAACACATATCATGTCATTATTGAACACTGAAAAGATTGAGTGACATGGAAAAGAAAGAAAAAAGGAGAAACCGGATAAGGAAATTTTGGTAAGTTGGAGAAAACCATCTGACCTCATTGATCATTATAACCTTAATCTATCCATCCGTGTAATTCAGCTCCAAAACATAAATTTAACAAACATCATTTTATAAAGTATACCAGAAAATGAGTTAGAATATTGGAGAAAAAATCTGGCAAACATTATAGGCATACTACAAAGGGACAGAGGCATGAAGAGACTAATTATGTAAATGCCTTTATTTGAACTAATACATTGCTACCAGATTACAACACTTTTCAGAGTTAGAGTAACATTATGATCTTAAAAACTATAGCAAACAGCTTGACAAAGCAAGAGTACATTAGAATACATTAAGTCCTACATATATGTCTATTTTTTAGTGACCACATCTCCTTACCTTAGGTGTAAAATTAGAAAATATAATATACACTTAGCATACTTGGCCTACCATATCCTTCCTAAATTCTGAGCCCACTCTCTCCTCAAAAGTGTCATATTCAACAGCATTTTAAATCTAAAGAGAGAGTTTGATGGTACATGTTTTAAAACAAATAAGCATATATTGAACCAAGTGTTTCAGGACAAAATATGTCAAGTGTTTACAGCTTTAGTGTGAGAGGGAAGATGGAAATTCAAGGTACATTTCCCTCTACCTATAATGTATGTTTTTTACTTACTTGAAGACCCCTTAAAAAAAAGTAGCAAAATCAGCAGTCTTATTTAATGTAATCAAAATATTCTTAAATGTACAAAAAAGGATCATGTAGAAAGAATACTGTAAAAAGATACTGATTTTAAGAATAAAAGAATATGAGAAGCTTCTATTACATTCTGCACAGCCAGTTACTTCTGTTAATTTTCAGTACTAGAAAGATAAGCAAAGGATACTCATATACAAATACCCTCTGACCAAAGTTCTTGAATAAGAACTAGCATACTGGATGGAAAGCAAATTATTGCCTAATACCAATAATATTCATATTCAATCATCTAAGCAAGTCCCAGGAGGCGGACATTCTAAGAGGAAAACAGATACATAGAAATACGTACAGCAATGGGAAATGTCAAGGGCAGTGATCTAGGAGGAGTGAGTAAATGATTTGACTACAGGCACATTTCAGGTGGGCCTGACAAATCCACCTTGACTATGGGAAAGAGGAGATGTTGTTACTAAAACTCTTTCACCCGAGGGCTCCCATGATGAGCTTAGTCTTGTTAGAACTAAAAAGTCCTTTCAATAACCAATAGTTTCTTAAGCCATGAGCACTTCGGCCAGAAATTGCTGTACTGCTAATCATGCACCTGGGAGCAAGGTTGTTTTTTATTCAAATTGGTTATTTTACACTCTCTTCATACCCCTGCCCATCAAGCATGCAAACACAGTCATGACCATCTTGGGCTTTACTTCCACAAGATCTTCTGGGAGAGCATACACCCTGGCTCCAATTCTTCTAGCCATTGACACTGCATACCTATTTTTTGGAGGAAACAAAAATTGAGGTTCATTTCTGGTTAGTCAAGGGCACAACATGAGGCATCTATTTCCTCTCATATACTCAATTGTCTGGGATACAAAACTTCTGCAGCAAGAGTTCAAATCAGGATGACTTCATTTTTCATTGTTTTCTCTTTTATTTTGTGAGGTTACTCATAAGTGATATCAGATTTTTTAGCTCTACTATTTGGGGCTGATAATATTTATTCACTCCTTTTCTACAATGTAAAATGAGAACAATTTAGGAGCACTGATATGAAAAAACGTTTTTCCAGAATATGCGTGTGTGTGCGTGTGTGTGTGTGTGTGTGTGTATACACACACCCAGATGTTGAAAATATGTATATATACTCAGATGTTGATATTCTCATTGAGCATGAAATGAGATAACAGTGGCTATAATGAGATCTTAGAGACACAGTGGAAAACTGTGCCAGATGCAAAATACAATTTTATAGATGCAGTGAATACTTCCAAATATTCAAGGGAAGAGACAGAGTTTATATGGTACATGTCAGAGTGGCTGAAGCAAGGAATGAAAAAGGTAGAGAAGGGAAAGGAGTTAAGAACTGACAAGTCCAGCTGAGGAAATTTGCAAGAGCATCCCTCAATTAATACACAAGGCGTTTCTAGGTGTTCTGTAACATGAATCTTTAAATATGATCAAGTTTCTGGAAAAAGAAGTTTGAAGAGTTCTCTATAAATCTTTATCATATTATGCTGCAAATATTTTTTTCAAGGAGGGAAGAAATGATTTGACACAGTATGTGATGCCAAAATAAAGTTTTGCAGTAATGCTTCTTAGCTATCTTGTGAAGTCCTGTTGGGAGCTGATTTTCAGTGTATACTAGGAAAGCTTTCACGGGTTGCCCATGAATCAAGCAGATCACAGTCCAGGTCTTTGGAGAAGAAGGGAAGAGGCAGGTGGAAAAGACCTCAATATTGTCAAAATGCAGGAAACTTTCAAGGCACGGTTTCAGCTGAGGGTTTAGCATCCTGCCCAATTAAGGGATGAAGATAATAAACTCAATGTACATAGTAAGGTGGGCTATGCACAGTAAGTTTTTAAAGCGTTTTAAAAAAGTGCAACAAAAGAAAACCCTATCAAAGGCATGCTTATCCTTTGCCCATTTTCCCCTTGTTTTAAGTTTGCAGCTAAGTTGCTTTAACACATACATTATTTCTATAACCTACAAACCGGTGGCTGACTGAGCACCTACCTACTAGGTCAAGTGCAACACATACATTATTTCTATACATTATTTCTATAACCTACACATACATTATTTCTATAACCTACAAACCGGTGGCTGACTGAGCACCTACCTACTAGGTCAAGTGCAACAATGCTAGGCTCTTATGTATTTTACTCATTTCAAAATCTCCAAGGTAAGTATTATTGCTCCCATTTTATGGATGAGGAACCTGAGGCTAGAAGACATTTCTCCCAGCTGACACCATTCTTAAGTGGCAGAACCTGAATGATAATGCAGATCTGCCTACCTACAATGCCTATGCCCTTATCAGGATATTAGGCAGCATCCCTTACTTGGCATTATTGTGCTTGTCATCTTCTGTCAGAGTGCCACTCTTAACAAGGTCATAGTTTATGCAGCCTGGCTGGATGGCGTCAATCAAATCCACAACTGCCAAACTGGAGCTGATCGTCTTATCCTAGAGTAAATACATTTGAGAATTTCCATGTGTACAAATTAATGCACAGTCACTTATATAAAGCTGTCAAAAACAAAGTCTAGTGAATTAAAAAAGAATTATGTTGCTAGCCCCACAACGATCTCACTCACAAAGAAACCAAAGGCTAGCCTTCTAAACTATAGATACTTTCTATAGCAAACATAACCTTTAATAGTCAAACATGGAATTCTTACCTTAAAACTCTGAATGGAGGTTGATTTCCCTGCTTCATTCAATGTTCTGTTCACCCAGCTTACAATGATGTCATCATTAGCTTTCTGACCATCACCAAGATCTTCCAGGACATTGAGGGTATATCTAAATGAAGCAGCAGAAGAAACAGGTTACTAATGAGAAGCTACTGTATAGCATAGGGAACTCTACTCAATGCTCTGTAGTGATCTAAATCAGAAGGAAATCTGAAAAAAGACGAGATATATTTAAACACATAGCTGATTCACTTTGCTGTATAGCAGAAACTAACACAACATTGTAAAGCAACTAAACACCAATAAAAATTAATTTAAAAAAAAACAGAACAAGTTCCGTTCTAGTTTATTAGAAAAAATACAAATATTAGAAAGATGCTTTATCTTTCATTTCTTTTCCTTAGGTTTGAGAGATTAAAGAAAAAATTTCTCAAGAAGACAGTCACACTATATGAAAAAAAAAGAATTTCAAGTAGTAGTGACTTGCCATTGAGCTGCTTTTTACACTGGTGGCAGGAAGAGTAAGTTCACCAGTCTACTGCAGGCTCATTTTGTACTAGGCCAACCCATGGTAACGACTTAAAGTAAGCTGTGCTTTGGCTGGTCCCCAGTTATAATGAATTGCTTTTTAGCATTACAGTTAAGAGATCTTTCTCAAATGTATACATGTTCATAAATTTTGCTGTTTTTATTCACCAATGCAAAATGAGGCTCAGGTCTGTGTCAGGCATATTATGAAAAAAGGGAAATATTCACAGTTCTGCTGCAACACTTTCAAGAAGGCATTTCCCATTGACCATCTAACATATATTCATTACTTAAGCTCACTTCAGAGTCTAAACACAAAAATTTCAAAGGTGTAGTCATTGATACGTTTCCTTAGAAGTAGTAAAGACTAGATCACAGACCTGTATGATAGTGAAGCTTAAGCAGTTAAAATTGTGTACCATACCTTCTCATCAGCTGCCAGACCAAAGCTAAAGTCAGGGTTTGATTTCCATCATTCAGGTCTTGCCCTCCAATGCCAACCAGGGAGAATTTGGCAGGATGCTTCCCTAATTCAACAGCATAGTTGCAGTTTTCTAGCTGCAAACAAACAAACGCAAATGTTTAAAGATTTTCACTTGTTTAATCTGTATATGCAGGTGTGCACAAAGTAAGACACAGTTTCTGTCCTCAAGAAGCTCAAAGAGTTTCCCAAACAAAAGAAACAAATTGAGAATAAAAACAGTCTGTAACAAATATGTGCAGCAACTTAATTAACTACCTTTTTCATGTTGGCTCCAAGTTTCGGGTATGGAGGTTTATTCACCTTACTCCAGTCAACAGGAACTTTAATTCGTTCATATAGCTGTAAGATTACCAGGGCATCTTGCAGGTCACTGATGATTTAAAAAGAGTTTGATCAGTGTTTTCAGAGAGCAGAGCCTGTTTCCTTAAAAACAAGGACACTACACTGTCAAAAGACTCATGCATTTTATTAATCTGTGCTAAAAATAGAGCTAACATCATCCAATTCACTTAAAAGTAGTTATTGAGAGCTTATTGTTTACAAAGAACTGTTCTAGAAGCTGGGCTCACAGGAGAAAAATTCCAGGCCTTTAGAGTCGGAGAAAGAAAGAGAATGAACAAGTAAGTATATGGATAAATGGGTTAGGGGAATGTATTTAATTGCTATGAAAAACAAAAAGAACGAGGTTAGGAGTCAGGGAGTGATAGGTGGTGGTTAGGATCTGAATCAGTGGCTTGAACATAGCAAGGGAATAAGGCATTTGATGTGGAAAAGAACATTCCAGGCTGAGAGAACAGTGAGCACAAAGAGCTCAAGGCACCATGGATGGTCTACTTAATGTACTCTTTGGTCTCCATTTCAAAATATAAAGTCTCTGTTCCCTAGGGTGTTAGAAAGATATTTACACATTCCTTCACTTAATGACCATGTAAAGTCTGGGCTTTTGTGTATTTGGGAAATGATCATGGAAGTCACCACATTTTCCAATAAAGTAATGGCTACAAACTAACATTTAGAAAAGGTTTAGAGCTATAATTATTTATGCAGCATCCATTCATGATGTTCAAAACTTTATAATAGCATTGGAAGGCTTACGCATAGAGATGGTTTACATGGGGATTAACACCAAGAGAGTTCATCCAGTTACGGAAGGTTCTTTCTTCACGAGTTTCTCCTATTAAAAATATTCACAGTGTTTATATAATCATTAAACGCCTTGCATATGTACATATAACATCAACCCACAATTAGATTATTTTATGTTTTTTCAGATCTAGAGGTTTTTTCCAATATGAATCATCAAGCAGTGTCTCTGAATACATTCTCTCTTGTTTTTTAAATTGGATGACTTTATTTTAAAAGTAAAAATATAACCTTATTATAACCAGCTAAGAGGTATAGGAATTTTTTATAATCTCTTCTCCATCTCATCCTTCTCCAGTATCTCCCCAAATCCCCATACTTCTAAAGTAACTGATATTATCAGTTTAGTTTTTGTTAGAAACATTTGCCATGGTCACACAAACCTCTATACTCACATTAATTTACATCTTCTCTCTACCCATTTAAAAATATTGATACTAAGTTACATATATGAACTTTTTTTACATGCCTATATTAGAGCAACAAATTATTTGAAACTTCAAAAGCATAAATTTAAAGATTTTATAGTAGCCCTAGTATATATGCAATGAGCTGCTAATTGAGAGTTTAAAGTATTAGTTGCTAAGTTGTGTTCAGCTCTTTGAAACCCCATGGACTGTAGCCTGCCAGAATCCTCTGTCCATGGATTTCTCAGGCAAGAACACTGGAGTGGGTAGCCATTCCCTTCTCCAGGGGATCTTCCCAACCCAGGGATTGAACCCAGGTCTCCTGCACTGCAGGCAGATTCTTTACTATCTGATTTCATAATAATGCTAGTGGATATGCAATGAGCTACTAATTACATTTGTTAATTTTTAAGTACTATACTTCATGCATATATAATCTGGCAAAGGTATACTCTGCCTTTCCCAAATTAAATGAATATTTACATGCATTATTATTTTTTGAGTAGGTTAAAGGTGAATGGAACTGAGAGCAGTTTCAGTTAGTCTGACTGTGGAAGAATGAAACAATAATGCAGATTTATATAGGTCAAATTTTATGCACATGTGCATTTTTTGGAGGGAAGTTTAAAAATAAGTGACCTAAATATAAAATATTAAAACATTGGTTTACTAAGTGGCCTTATACTGAGTGATCCTAGGCTAACTTACTTTAAAAGTTCCCAGACTTTCTTGGTGGTACAGTGTATGAAAGTCCTCCTGCCAAAGCAGGGGACACAGGTTCGATCCCTGGTCTGGGAAGATTCCATATACTGTGGGGTAATGAAGTCCAACCACTGAACCTACACTCCTCAGCAAGAGAAGCCACCCCAATGAGAAGGCTGAGCACCACAACAAAGAGTAGCCTCTGGGTGCAGCAACTAGCAAAAGCTGTCATGCAGCAACAAAGACCCAGAGCAGCCAAAAATAAGTAAATTAAAATAAAAGTTCCCTTGTTATCATCCCTTTCTATCAGTTGCCACTTATTACTCAGCCCTTGGGACTACTTCTAGTAGACAGTTGCTAAAGGAAAATGGATAAGGAAACTTATTAAATCAAGATTATGAAATCATCGTGGCCTATGTATTTCCACTGTGTAGTCCCAAACATAATTTAAGAAACCTTTAGTTACCTTCTAATAGAGTCCAATCAATATCTTGGTTCTCTGGCTTAGTGAGTGCTGGGTATTTATTAAACAGGTTAGCCACAAAGGCTAAGTTCAGTTTAGGGTTCCCACTGACGACATCAGCTGGAGTAACAAACTGTCTGCAACCTAATTTATCTGCTTGTTGAAGCATACTCTCAGCTCTCTTCAAATCATCTGTTTCCTGTTGAAGTAAAATAAGAAGACTTTTTTTTTTCCAAAGGTCATACTAAAAATATAGAAACTTTGCCTTACAATGATAGGCTGGGTATACAATTCTATTTTCTCTTAGCCAACACATGGTACTTATATTACTGTTTTGAATGCAAAAAAAAAAAAAAAAAAAATGTTGGCTGTGCTGAATATGCAGTACCTTGAAAAATACCCTAGATGGCACAGATCATGTATCTAAGGACAGAATAGATTTCACTCAACTGAGATCACTTGTCTCATGCCAAAATTCATTAAGAAAAAAGTGAAACCTGTTCAGATTTTCAATTTAAGCCCTAAAGAGGGTGTAAGGCTGAAAAATATGAAGGAATTATGAAGAAATTTTTTAAGATAATAATCAAGGATACCAGGCTCCAATAATTCTGAGGTTTAAATTGCATATTTCAAATTGTCATCTTTCTCAAACTATTTTTTGTTTTTACTTTACCATCCAGGAAGCAACGTTGTCTATTTCTGTGTAAAATACTTACTTTCAACTAATTCCTAGGACTCCTAACTTCTTTGTTTTGTCTTCTCCTCCACCCCAACTTCTTTCCTTTTGGAAAGATGCATGCTGATTTCTTGACTACCATACAGTTTGGTGAGGATTCTAAGTTATAGATCTGATAATTTCAGACCAAATTAAAGATAGTTTCCCAAATGCTCACCATTCCCACCTCCCCATAATAAAAGTCAAAAACCTGGAGCTGCAGGAGGAACAATTGCTTTTGGATTATTCGTTTCTAGTGACCTGTCCCCTCCAGACTTCTCTTGGCAGCTACTATAGACATGGCCACCCCAGTATGCTCCAGGGTAAATGTAGCTCTTATGGAAAACAGTTTCAGGTAAGAAGGGATTTTTATAATAAGGGGGAAATAAGAGATAAAGGAAATTTGAGAAATGTTACTTATAAACCAACACAGTTCAGAGTCTATAATTTGAGAGTCTTAACTCTGTCTTTAATGGGTGATGCTATCTTTACTTTTTTCATCTCTAGTGAGATGCCTCAATCATCTAGGTCTCTAGAAGAATGGGTATTTACTGTGTTACCCTTCACTGTTACCATTTCAGAGCAATCAGTAACCACCAGCAGATAGGCAATTGACTGGGATTCAGCCTTCGGGATTCTCCATGAGCCTAGTGAGTTCATCTCATAGAGCCTATTCTTTTTCTTTTAATCTGTCACTTGTTACTTTAATACTTCTGGTTTGTGCTATTTATTATCTTTATTTTTAAATCCCGTAATTTTTTAATCATCTTGGCATTCTTAAACAAAAAGCATTAATAATATTGGAGTAGAATGAAACACTGAAATAGCAACAATTTTAAAAAATTAGGATACAGAATAATGAAACAAAAAATAATCAAATAAATATATATATATATATGCCCAAAACAACTTCAGCCCATACCTCACATCATATTCAAAATTAACCTTCAATACACACACACATGTAAATGTATGAACCCAAAACTATAAATATAAAACCCCAACTATAAAACCTCTAAGAAGAGACATAAGAAGAAATGTTTGTGACCTTGTGTTAGGCTAAAATTTCTTAGATACAACATCAAAAGCATGATTTGTAAATCTGACTTTGTCCAAATTAAACAATGTCTGTTCTTGGAAAAACACTGGGACTAAGTATCTGCAAATCACATATCCAATCAAGGACTTTTATGCAAAATATATAAAACACTCAAAACTTGATAAGAAAACAAACAGTGCAATTAAAATAGGTAACGTATTTAAATAAAGATGTATAGACAGCAAATAACTACATGAAAAGATGTTCAACATCATTTGTCATTAGGGAAATGCAAACTAAAATCACAACGAGACACCTCTACCACTGTTAAAATTCTTAATGTTTAAACTAACCACATTAAAGTGTCAGTGAGCATGTGGATGAACTAGAACCTTCATGTGCTACTGGTAGCAATGTGCAATGGTACAATCATTTTGGAAAACAACTTGGCAGCTGCCTAGAAAAGTTAAATGCACATATACCATTACCCAGCCATTCCACTCCTAGGTATTTACCAAAGATAAATGAATGCATAAACTCACACAAAGACTTGTATATGAATGTTCAGAGCAGCTGTATTTGTAATAGCCCCAAACTGGAAACAATCCAAATGTTCATCACAGTGAATGGATAACAAATTATAGCATATCCATCCACTGGAATATTATTCAGCAACAAAAAAGGAATGAATTTCTGATTTATGTAATAACACAGATGAATCTCAAAATAATAATGCTGAAAGAAGCTTGATTAAAAAAAAGAGCACCTATTATATGATTCCATAAAATTTTCAAAAATTCAAACTAAATTGAAAGAAAGCAAATCAGTGGTTGCCTAGGATGGAGGAGTATGGGGGCAGAGAGGAATCACAAAGGATCATGAGGAAACTGGATGTTACGATGGAGATATAGATCCCTAAAGAAGATATAAGACTGACAAAGATAAAGGACACTGAAAAACAAGGGAAAAGCATGATGAAAGACTCAACAGTAAAATGGGTGTGTGGACAGAGCAGTAGGAAATTGCCCTGGCTAGAAGAGATGGAGCAAGATGGTGTAACAGGGCTTCACATGCTCAGCATAACATTTCAGACTGAAGTCTTGAGTCAATGAGGAATCCTTAAAGGATTCTGAGGAGGATAGAGACAATGAAGGAGTGCTTTAAGATCAACCAGGCAGACATGACTAGAGAAGAGCTGTATCAGAATCAGAATCAGTACACTGGTATTATCTACCTAGGCATTAGATCACCTGGCTAGTCATCCCAGAGAGCTTCCTTCACGCACAGAAGGGCCCCTCATTTGTACCAAAAGTGACCTGAAGTGAAGAATTTCACATTTAAAAACAGACAGAAATACAAGTACTACAAGTCAGTGACAAATTCAGTTCTGGTAAGGGCAACATAAAAGGTTTAGCAAGTGTAATCTACTCAATCCTGAAGTGGATATGAAACATGCTAGAAATGTGCATTTTTAAAAAATCAGTAGAATCCATTCCATATCTAATGAATACAAAAAATAACAGGATCCTAGAAAGTTGAGACTCATAGTCTAGGCCAACTTGTTACTTCATGTATGAACAAAGGAACTTGTCCAAGATCATTGAGCAAATAAGTGATGTAACAAGGGAACATGGTCTGTGACAGTAATTCACCAAATTGGATTTTAGGGACCAGGAGTTTGTAAACATATTCACCTTACTCTCAACATAAGAATATTACAGATGCACATATGAATATGCTTTCATTAAATCTATCATTGTGATTATAATCCAAAAACTCAGAAAAGGTTAGCCTCTAGTGCTTATTTCCCCACACTTACTCTGAATATTTTATGCCATCCATAAAAACCAAAACCACCATAACTAAAGAACTCACTAATAGACTATTAACATAAATCAAAGCTGATCTTTCTGTCTATAAATTACATCTACAGTAATAAAACTTAAGATAAAACTGCCAACATCATAACATACAATTATAAGCATTCTTGTTATTTATAAGAAATTGACAATTTTTTAAGCTTGTAGAATTCACAAGAACACCTATACTTACATTGAAACCTGACATGTTAATATCTATCCGTGGTTCACCTTCCTTTTGTCCTTTTGGTGCAATTTGATTGAGAAGATGAAAATAGGCTTTGGAATCCTAAAAATGAATTGCAAATATCAGTGAGATCACATTTACAAAGCATAAATGTATCCTATTGTCCCATGTGTGGAAGGATATTTGCATTGGATTTTGTAAGAATGTGACACAAATCTCTATCTTCTAATTTAATAGTTTCTTTTCCCAGAAAAGTCCACTTATCTGGCCTTATGTCTGCCTTGAATATGGATGAACTGGATTTTGTCATGACTTTACAATTTATTGAAATCATCAATACAATAATGCTAGAAAACATAGAACTAGTTCTGTACCTTCACTGAGTTACTGAAGTCAATAAGCTTGACAGATAAAACAAGCACGAAAAACAAGTAGGAGAGGAGAAATCCAGGAAGCATAGGGAAAGAGAAAATAAACAGGTTATATCATGATAAAGCATAATATGTATATACCATAACCTATGGAGAAGAGATTAGTTGTGCTAACAATGCATTAAATTATAAATTGAAATGACAAAAATTTTAAAATGAGTTCTACTTGCGGTGGTGAAATAACAGTAAACCCTTAATCATCTGAATATATTTAACCAAATGAGCTTCTCTTTGTTTTAAGCCCTTGACCTCTTTCAACACTTGAACACTTTTACTTGGAATCCCAATACCTAAAACAAAAATGGCACTGCTTATATGGGATATGGGCTGGGTGAATTCAGGCTGTGTGAATGCTACACAGAACAAAACCTGAAAACCACTGTATTAGTGTAAACATTTAATGAGGGTCTTCAACACACATGTCAAGTACGATTCTGCCTCTCTGGAATACCAGAGGACAGGAACTGGAGTGAAGTTTCTTTATCATGTTGAGGAAGGACATACATGGGCCCCAGACTGAACAGTTTCTCCCCTGTGGACAGAAACTCCATAATATTAATAGCAGAAACCATAAAAGCTGGATGATGGAGCAGGCTGGGCCCTGCCCAGATAAGAGATAGAAGAGGGAGGATCATGGTGATTTTGGGTAGCCTCAGTCCACAGTGCCTTGAAGCAGGGCGTTGGTTCCCAGCCAGAAATTGAGGTGATGCCCCCTCCCTTTTGACCTCCATTGAGTCTTTCTGTGCGTGTGTAGTCAGGAAGGTCTCCTTGACTTCAAGAATGAGGAATATATGGTCTTTTATCTCTTATCTGGGCAAGGCCCAGCCTCCTCCATCATCCAGCTTTTATGGAGTTTCTGCTATTATAGAATTTCTGTCCACAGGGGAGAAACTCTTCAGCCTGGATCCGTGTATCTCCTGTTTCAAGCTCACAGTAAGTGATGTCAACCTACCCATAGGCCTCTTCACTAGAATCCATCTTGGCTAAGAGATACATGTGCACACATGGGAGGATCCTGAGATAAACCAAATAAGGACTCAGAACCAGACAAAGCAAGATGACTGGCCAAAGGAAACCCAGAAGAAATGCTCTATGAAAGTGATTTAAACCACCATGAGGGTGCCACTGTCTCTCTGAGCCCACCCGTGTGAGTCTATTCACATATACTCTTTCCTCCTAATAAACACTTGTTTTACTCATCTTAATCTCTATGTGGAAATTCATTTCTATACAGCTGATGGGCCAGGGCCTTGGTCCAACTGGTCCTTGGTGGTCTAGTGGCTAGGATTCAGTTCTTTCACTGCTGTAGCCTGACCTCAATCTCTGGCTGGGAACAGAATCCCTGCTTCAAACTGCTGTAGGCCAAGGCCACCTGAGATCAATGTTACATCTGAAGATCACTTTCCCAGCTTTGGAAGTTTTCTGTTCCTTGGCCTTGACAGTCCAAACAGATGATAAAGGAATGTTTCTCATGGTAACTCCTATTGATTGTGTACATCCTAATCCTGTAGGGAAGTTGCTGAATGTGGAGATGGCCAGGTGTAAGCTCTGACCTGCCAAGTACAGATCTCTGAGAGAGGCCTAGAAAGCTGTATCTTCAATGAGTCAACTATGTATGTTTGATACACTTGCCAGAAATTATTCTAAGAATGGGGAGAATCAGGTGAGAGTGAAAGCCACTGCAGAGCAATTCATGGAATGCAAACCCAGATCTTACCATTAGTGGAACAGGGGTTATCTCCTAAGGAGTAGTGCATTACAGCTGTGAAAGTGCTTTCACTTACAACTATCTACTAAAGGTACAGAATGAATTTGTATGTGCCTTCTCCCTATGCACTTGAGAAAGACAGGTAAAGAGTAGACCCCAAAGTCTGTAAAGGGGCTTTACTATCTGAAAAGGGGCTTTAGGTGAAAATTTGAACTTGAACATAAATTGGAAGTTCCTTTTCACATTACCCAGCAATCCTCTGCTTTTTAAAAATATTAAAAGCAGAATATGTTTTTAAAAATATCAAAGGAGAATTTTTAAAATATTCATTATACAGAGTGAAGTAAGCCAGAAAGATAAAGAACATTACAGCATACTAACACATATATATGGAATTTAGAAAGATGGTAATGATAACCCTATGTGCAAAACAGTAAAAGAGACACAGAAGTACAGAACAGACTTTTGAACTCTGAGGGAGAAGGTGAGGGTGGGATGTTTCAAAAGATCAGCATGTATATTATCTATGGTGAAACAAATCACTAGCCCAGGTGAGATGCATGAGACGAGTGCTCGGGCCTGGTGCACTGGGAGGACCCAGAGGAGTTGGGTGGAGAGGGAGGTGGGAGGGGGGATCGGGATGGGGAATACGTGTAACTCTATGGTTGATTCGTGTCAATGTATGACAAAACCCACTGAAATGATGTGAAGTAATTGGCCTCCAACTAATAAAATAAAATTTAAAAAAATAATAATAAGATTCCCTTTCCAAAACAACAGAATACACTTTTTTCTTAAGTGCACATGGAACACTCTCCAGGATAGATCACATCTTCGGTCACAATCATCAGGAAATTTAAGAAAATTGAAATTGTATCAAGCATCTTTTCTGAGCTACAATGCTATGAGACTAGATATGAATTACAGGGGAAAAAACTAAAAAACACAAACACATGGAGGCTAAACAACCTGCTTCTAAATAACCAACAGGTCACTGGAGGCATGAAGAAAGAAAATAAAAATACCTAGAAACAAATGACAATGGAAACATGACAACCCAAAGCCTATGGGACACAGCAAAAGAGGGAAGTTTATAACAATACAAGCCTACCTCAAGAAATGAGAAAAACATCATAAGCAACCAGACTTTACACCTAAAGAAAATAGAAAAAGAAGAAGAACAACAACAACAAAAACACCCGAAGTTAGTAGGACAGAAATCATAAAGATATAAATGAAAAATACATGAAGGAAACAATAGCAAAGATCAATAAAAGCTGGTTCTTTGAGAAGATAAAATTGACAACCCACTAGCCAGACTCATCCAGAAAAAAGGGAGAAGACTCAAATCAATGAAATCAGAAACAAAAAAGAAGTTACTACAGAATGCAGAAATACAAAGGATCATAGAAGACTACTGTGAGCAACCATATACCAATAAAATGAACAACCTGGAAGAAATGGACAAGTTCTTAAAAAAAATACAACCTTCCAAAACTGAACTGAACCAGGAAGAATTAGAAATCACAAACGGCCCAATCACAAGCACCAACATTGAAACTGTGATTTAAAAATCTTTCAGCATCTTTTCGTATGTTTGTTAGCCATCTGTATGTCTTCTTTGGAGAAATGTCTGTGTTCGCAGCACTGTTTATAATAGCCAGGACATGGAAGCAACCTAGATGTCCATCAGCAGACAAATGGATAAGGAATTTGTGGTACATATACACCATGGAATATTACTCAGCCATTAAAAAGAATTCATTTGAATCAATTCTAATGAGGTGGATGAAACTGGAGCCCATTATACAGAGTGAAGTAAGCCAAAAAGATAAAGACCAATACAATATACTAATGCATATATGTGGAATTTAGAAAGATGGTAACGATAACCCTATATGCAAAACAGAAAAAGAGACACAAATGTACAGAACAGACTTTGGGACTCTGTGGGAGAAGGCGAGGGTGGGATGTTTCGAGAGAACAGCATCAAAACATGTATAGTATCAAGGGTGAAACAGATCACCAGCCCAGGTTGGAGGCATGAGACAAGTGCTCGGGGCTGGTGCACTGGGAAGACCCAGAGGGATTGGGTGGAGAGGGAGGTGGGAGGGGGGATCGGGATGGGGAATACATGTAAATCCATGGCTGATTCATGTCAATGTATGGCAAAAACCACTACAATATTGTAAAGCAATTAGCCTCCAACTAATAAAAATAAATGGAAAAAAAATTAGTATATACTAAACTTTGATATTACTTCCAATAAAAATCTTTCAGCAAACAAAGGCCCAGGGTCAGATGGCTTCACAGGTGAATTCTACCAAAAGTTTAGAGAAGAGCTAACACCTATGGTGCTCAAACTCTGCCAGAAAATTGCAAAGGAAGGAGAACTCCCAAACTTGTTCTAAAAGGCCACGATCACCTTGAGAACAAAACCAAACAAAGATACCACCAAAAAGAAAATTACAGGCTAATATCATTGATGAACATAGATGCAAAAATCTTCAACAAAATTTTAGCAAACAGAGTCCGACAACATATTAAAGGATCATACACCATAAACAAGTGTGATTTATCCCAGGGATGCAAGGATTCTTCAACATATGCAAATCAATCAATGTGATTAACCATATCAATAAACTGAAAGATGAAAGTCATACGATCATATAAATAGATGCAGAGAAAGCTTTCGACAAAATACAACACCGATTCATGATAAAAACACTCCAAAAAGTAGGCACAGAAAGAACCTACCTCAACATAATAAAGGCCATATATGACAAACCCACAGCAAACACTATTCTCAATAGTGAAAAACTGAAAGCATTTCTTCTAAGATTAGGAACAAGACAAGGGTGCCCACTCTTGCCACTATTATTCAATCTATATTTGGAAGTCCTAGCCACGACAATCAGAGAAGAAATAAAAAGAAATAAAAGGAATCCAGATTGGAAAAGAAGAAGAAAACTCTATTTGCAGATGACATGATAACATAGAAAACCCTAAAGATTCCACCAGAAAATTACTAGAATTAATGAATGAATATGGTATAGTTGTAGGATATAAAATTAATACACAGATATCCCTTGCATTCCTATACACTAACAATGAAAAATAAGAAA
The DNA here is from genome assembly GCF_963930625.1 of Muntiacus reevesi. Taxonomy (NCBI): domain Eukaryota; kingdom Metazoa; phylum Chordata; class Mammalia; order Artiodactyla; family Cervidae; genus Muntiacus; species Muntiacus reevesi. The sequence continues at coordinate 135,045,296 of NC_089271.1, forward strand.
GAGAAGTTAAGGAAACAATTCCATTCACCATTGCAACAAAAAGAATAAAATACCTAGGAATAAACCTACCTAAAGGGGCAAAAGACCTGTATGCAGAAAACTATAAGACACTGATGAAACAAATCAAAGATGACACAAACAGATGGAGAGATATACCATGTTCTTGGATTGGGAGAAATATTGTGAAAATGACTATACTACTCAAAGCAATCTACAGACTCAATGTAATCCCTATCAAACTACCAATGATATTCTTCACAGAAGTAGAACCAAAAAGAGTTACAACTTTTATGGAAACACAAAAGACCCTGAAAAGCCAAAGAAATCTTGACAAAGAAAATCAGAGCTGAAGGAATCAACATTCCTAACTTCAGACTATACTACAAATTTACAGTCATCAAGACAGTATGGTACTTGCACAAAAACAGAAATATAGACCAATGAAACAAGATAGAAAGTCCAGAGATAAACTTACACACACCTATAGGCACCTTATCTTTGACAAAAGAGACAACAATATGCAATGGAGAAACGACAGCCTCTTCAATAGGTGGTGCTGGAAAAACAGGACAGCTACAAAAGAATGAAACTAGAACACTTCCTAACACCATAGACAAAAATAAACTCAAAATGGATTAAAGACTTAAATCACAGCAAGATCCTCTGTGACCCACCTCCTAGAGTAATGGAAATAAAAACAAAAATAAACAAATGAGACTTAATTAAACTTAAAAGCTTTTGTACAGCAAAGGAAACAATAAATAAGATTAAAAGATAACCCTCAGAAAGGGAGTAAATAATTGCAAATGAGACAACTGACAAAGGATTAATCTCTAGAATATATAAGTAGCTCATATAGCTCAATATTAGCAAAACAAACAGCCCAATCAAAAAATGGGCAAAAGACATTTCTCCAAAGAAGGCATATAGATGGTCAAGAAACACATGAAAAGATGCTCAATATCATTAATACTTAGAGAAATGCAAATCAAAACTACAACGAGCTATCACCCCACACCATTCAGAATAGCCATCATCAAAAATTCTACAAACAATAAATGCTGGGAAGGATGTAGAGAAAAGCAAACTATTCTGTTGGTGGGAATGTAAACTGATAAAGCCATTATGGAGAACAGTATGGAGACTGCTTTAAAAACCAGGAATAAATCTACCATATGACCCAGCAACCTCACTACTGGGCATATAGCCTGAGAAAATCATAACTGAAAAAGACCCATGTACCCCAATATTCACGTGTGCTTAGTCACTCAGTGTAGCCTGCCAGGTTCCTCTGTCCATGGGATTCTCCAGACAATAATACTGAAGTGGGTTACCATTTCCTTCTCCAGGGGATCTTCCCAACCCAGGGATTGAACCCAGGTCTCCTGCATTGCAGTCAGACTCTACCGACTGAGCTACATGGGAAGCTGAATATTCATAGCAGCAATGTGTACAACAGCCATGACATGGGAGCAACCTACATGTTCACCAACAGATGAATGGATAAAGATGTATATATATGCCATGGAATATGACTCAGCCACAAAAAAGAATGAACTTGAGTCAGTTCTAGTGAGGTGGGTGAACCTAGAGCCTGTTATACAGAGTGAAGTCAGTCAGAAAGAGAGAAACAAATATAGTAGATTAATACATATATACGGAATCAAGAAAAATGACACTGATGAACCTATTTACAGGGAAGGAATGGAGACACAGATGTAGAGAATGGACTTGTGGACAAAGTGGGGGAGGGAAAGAGTGGGACGAATGGAAAGAGTAGCATCTATATATATACACTATTGAGTGTAAGATGGATAGCTGGTGAGAAGTTGCAGTGTAGCACAGAGAGCCCAGTCTGATGCTCTGTGATGATCTGGAGGGATGGGATGGGGAGAGAGGTAGGAGGCTAGAGAGGGAGGGGAATGTATGGCTGATGTGCATTGTGGTATGGCAGAAACAAATACAACATTGTAAAATTTTTTTAAATATATTTAAATTTAAAAAATAGGGGCAGGGCTGAGGTAGGAGATACAGACATACATAAGAGTATATAACTACCCCCAAGAACTGAATGCCTGAAGGAGGGAGCACATGACAGAAGAGGAGCCAAATAAGAAAGGGGATGGGGAATTCTGAGGCTCTTTCTCTTCTAGGCCTTTACTAACACAGGTACACTGAGGCTTGGGAAAGTCAGTTAGGAACAGAAGTCATGACTGCCAATCTTTTCGTACAGCATGTTGAATGGTAGGCAGAATAGAAAATGTTAGCACTATAATACTTAAACCCCTTTCCATAAGATGAAAGCTAGACTTAGTGCTGGTGCTCTTACTTGGCTCAGTCTCTCTACTGAAATCTACCATCAGGTCCTAGAGGCAACAAGGCTGGGTGATAAAACTCATAGGATTTTCCCTCCTTTAAGCTGGCCTGAAGTCTCCATGTTATTATGTCCCCCTGAAGTATTTAACTAAACAGTTAAGGCTGTATATTGTCATCCTGCTTATTTAACTTATATGCAGAGTACGCTGGGCTGGAGAAAGCACAAGTTGGAATCAAGATTGCCAAGAGAAATATCAATAACCTCAGATATGCAGATGACACCACCATTATGGCAGAAAGTGAAGAAAAACTAAAGAGCCTCTTGATGAAAGTGAAAGAGGAGAGTGAAAAAGTTGGCTTAAAGCTCAACATTCAGAAAACTAAGATCATGGCATCCAATCCCATCACTTCATGGCAAATAGATGGGGAAACAGTGGAAACAGTAGCTGATTTATTTTGGGGGGGGGCTCCAAAATCACTGCAGATGGTGATTGCAGCCATGAAATTAAAAGACACTTACTCCTTGGAAGGAAAGATATGACCAACCTAGACATCATATTAAAAAGAAACATTACTTTGTCAACAAAGGTCTGTCTAGTCAAGGCTATGATTTTTCCACTGGTCATGTATGGATGTGAGAGTTGGACTATAAAGAAAGCTGAGTGCCGAAGAATTGATGCTTTTGAACTGTGGTGTTGGAGAAGACTCTTGAGAGTCCCTTGGACTGCAAGGAGATCCAACCAGTCCATTCTAAAGGAAATCAGTCCTTGGTTATCATTGGAAGGGCTGATGTTGAAGCTGAAACTCCAGTAATTTGGCCACCTGATGCAAAGAGCTGACTCATTTGAAAAGACCCTGATGCTGGGAAAGATTGAGGGCAGGAGGAGAAGGGGACAACAGAGGATGAGATGGTTGGATGGCATCACCGACTCAATGGACATGGGTTTAGGTAGACTCCGCGAGTTGGTGATGGACAGGGAGGCCTCGCGTGCTGCAGTTCATGGGGGTTGCAAAGAGGACACAACTGAGCGGCTGAACTGAACTGAGCTGAAGTATTTAACTAAACAGTTACCTTGATGTCAGCACTAAAATTGTTAATTTTCTGCCAGCCCGAGTTTTCCAAATGAAAGTTTGCCCATCTAAGCAGAAGCTCTTCTGGAGATAATTTCATAAGCTCCTCCAAAGTCTCACCGTCTCGAAGTAAAGCAGCCAAGGCTATAAAGGAAAAAAAGAAAAACCCAACGAATACATTACATGGTAACAGTCATTACATGTTTAGAGTCTTTTGACACTCTGTTAAGTAAGTAACAGAGGTTCAAAAAGTACTGTGTCCTATTTCCTGGTTTTCAGGTACTCACAGTCTAACAATAAAAATAAATAAAAGTATATAATTAGTTATAAGATGATACAGATAGAAACACTTAATTATGAGAATATACAGCATTACATATTTTAACATCTTGATTATTCTTCACATTCCAAATACCAAGTAAGTTCTAGCTTTTAAGTTGAACATTATCACATTATGTCATATATTTACATAAATTGTTCTTAAATAATATTAAAATCAGAGGCTTGGGGGAGTATGTTTAAAACTTTGGAGTCTTTTGATTAAAAGAGTATTCAAACACTATGGTATTTATTTTTAAACATAACTAAATTTTGGAAGTATTAAACCTGTTTTTTTAATGAATTTATTTATTTTAATTGGAGGCTAATTACAATATTGTAGCGGTTTTTGCCATACCTGGTTTTAAAGAAAAAGAATTCAACTTTACATTTTCTATAGCACCTAATATGTAAAGACTCTTCAACAATTCTTTGTTGTTGAGTTGAATGTGCAGAAGAAGTCAAGGGTTTTTGGGTAAATATCCCCAGAGGTAAGAGGTAGAAGCTTGGGCATCTACACAGAGAACTATCTAAATTTAGGCACTGTTTTCATGGAGAAGTTGTATAGTCCTTATACAATAATTACCTCCCATAAGATAAAAGATTTACACTGAACAAGAAGACTAAAACTGCCTGACTTCCAAAGAGGTCTAAGTAATATCTCTAATGGGCAAATTTCAACTTCCATAGACTCCACTTCACACCATGTCACTCTGGCACTGAGAAATTTAAGTTAGGGCAGAGGCAACATTGTCACTTGTACAGAAACCTCCTCATGCTCTCCATCTCCAAGTCAAAAGGCTGGAAAGGATTAAACAGTCTGACCTCTCTGCAACTGAGACCTTGTCAGAGATAAATCATTTAACTTATTACATGAGTCAATGTAGTTTAATTTTGTTGTCTTCCTTTCCTTGTTCAATGTACTTCAACTCTAACAAGATCAATACTGCTCTGAAGAGACCACCAACTAGAAAATTTTTTATTTGTTCAAATATAAGCCACTTTGAGTGGACTGAAAATTTTAAGTGTCATAAAGTCTTGGATAAATGTGCAGAATAGGACTGTTGATAGGTATTGTGAGACCCTGAAATACTGAGAACTCCCAATATATATTCTTCCCCCAGAGTAACTAATGATTGATATGGTGATTTCCAGAAGAAAATGTGAATATTTGGAGTGATGCTTAATATTTTAAACTTCAAAAAGAGAGGACAATGTAACACTTCCTAGGGCCTTAGGACAACTGTATTACATTGCTTATACATTCTACAAGTCTATGATGTGATATCAAAACCTATGATATAAAAATGGTGCTTCTGCTAATTCAGGAAATATGAGACCATCAAGGGCAGGTTAGAATATTTTTGAAGAGTCCTAAATCTATAATATAATATAAAAGGTATTAAAATTAATAGGAGATGGTGTGCCTGATGGTGGTAATGGGGTGGGGACTATGTGAGTAGATCAGAAAAGAACTTTGCACAAATTCCTTAAGATCTCTGGGTTTTCGTGTCTTTATTGTGAAATGAATTCTAAAGAACCAGACAAATGCTAATTACTACTAAAGAGGAAAGTTATAATTAGGCTGTTTTCCTGAATAACACTATAACATTAGCTTCTGTTAATTCTAGTTATCATTTAATCACCTCAATTAGGTGAAAGCATGATAGTCTGCATGACTAGAAAAAATTAACCAATAAACAATTTTCAAGATCATGACTGTGTTTCATTACCTTCATTCCTGCTTAATTCAATGTCAGCAAACAAACCAATCTTAATGATCTGCCACAGCAGTCCCAAAACCAGGTGAGGTTTCCCAGCCCTCAAATCCTCTGCACCAATGTTCACAACATGACATCCAATGGCAGAAGCTGAGTTCAGTGCCAAGTTCAAGTTTTCCTGCAAGACAGCCAATTTATAACATGCCTCTTGACCTTTCTGGTTTTTTACAGTCTTTTTCTCCTTTCACTGAAATAACACTCAGTAATGAAATTAGGTATTAAGTTTACCCATACAGGATCCACAGAAAGCAATATCCAAGCTTTAGTGTTAAAAGCATAGCCAAAACAAATCTAGCCTCATTTTTATAGTCTTTTTCAGATTTCCAAGTCAAGTTAACAGCATTTTTAGTTAGTCCCTATTGAAAGATACCGACCCGAAAGGAAAAGGCTCAGTTACTAAAGTATATCCATGTGGGTTATGTGTTGAATTTCTTAAAATGCCTAAAGAGAGGTCTCCAGAATACACATGAGAGTTCTAGGAGTTCTGAATCTCATCCCAAGAGATGGTCTTGCATGAGGATATACAGCTATATAACACCCTAATACTAGGTGGAAAATAAAAGCTTTCTATTCTTTAAGCATGCTAATTAACTAAGAGCTTAAACATGCTTGCTTATTTCTGTATGTTTGAACGCAAAATGTAATGAAAAGAATATAGGGCTTTGCAGTTAGACCTGGATTTGAGCTTTAGTTCCAGCATTATTAACCTTGGTACAGCTCTGAAATCTTTCTGCATCTCAGCTTCTATGAAATCTGGAAAATAATCTTCAACTCAGAGCTGTTGTAAGAATTAAATGATAAGATGCAAAATGCAGAGCCTTCAGTCTGTAAAACAGGTCCTCAAATAATAGTTTCATGGAAGGAGAGGAAAAGAGTGCATACCTGAATGATGAATGGTGTGAGTTTCTTCTTGTTGATTGCTCTCTCATCAATTGTATCAGGAACTGAAAGGTTGATCATTTTACTGAAACAGAAATTTTAAAATATTGACTTATTTTTTAAGTAATCCATAAGTATTCACAAATATTTTAAGGCTTATTATAACATGTATCTCATGTAATCTGAAAAAAAAGCAATGTATGACTTTAGTCAGGTTGATAAAAAAAAAAACTATACATATAAAAATGCAAATAAAGGAAAGACCAAAGTATTTATAGTGGTTGAATATTTCTGAGTTGGGGATTAGGGCAATTCTCTTATTTAATGTTTTGTACTTTTCACATTCTTTTACAAGAATGAATTACTTGGATATTAAAAACTTTGTTGAGTAAGTGTTAAAAGCAGATAACATCCCACATTGCAGCTGAATCTCTCTGTCAGATTATATAATGTATAATTAAAATGATTTCATCTACAAAAAGTGAAAATTAGTTGAGCATGAGATTCTTTCATTCACCAAATATTTATTGAGTACCTAAATGATGCACAGGTACTATATTTGGTGCTAGAAATACAGTGATAATATCGATAGAAAGAAAAGTTGTATTAATTAGGGCAGGATCTGACTTAGAACAACCTCATTTGGTAAAATTTGGAGTTAGACTCTAATATTTTAGATGTTTATACTACTGCCCTAAAACAAGTTATTTTGCATAGAGAAAGCCATGCTTATTTCCATGCAAAATTTAAATATTAAATAAATAGCATCATATGAGTCTCTCTATTAAAATATATGGGAAATTATTTCTTTACAGCCTTTACAGCCTATAAGTGGCAAGTAAAAGGGTATCTCACATTTTTAGAAATCATCTTTTTAAAAAAACCAAAATGACTGTATTGGAAAAAAAATGTATTTTATATATTGTATATTGTCATCAGAAATACACCCACTGCACTGTTCTAAGTGTTCCAATATGTACTTACTTGATGCTCACAACAACTTTCTGAGCAAGCACAATAATATGGGGATCATAATGGATGGATCCTGAAATGCAAAGCAGTCAAGTACCTTTTTTTTTCTTTTAATAATTCTTCCCTACTATGATTTATTACTAAAGAAGGAAACGGCAACCCACTCCAGTATTCTTGCCTGGTGAATTTCATGGACAGAGGAACCTGGTAGGCTACAATCCATGGGGTTACAGAGTCAGATGCAAATGAACACACACACAACATGGTTTATTACAGGATATTAAATATGGTTCCCTATGATATACAGTAGGACCTTGTTTATTTTATATATAGTGTATATATATATACATATACATATACACTATATACACTATAAAACACTACAGTGTTTTACATATAGTGTATAGTGTAGTTTATATATAGTGTGTGTCTGCTAATGCAAAACTTCTAATTTACCATCCCCCCTTTCCCGTTTGGTAACCATAAGCTTGTTTTCTATGTCCTTGAGTCTGTTAGTTTTATAAATAAGTTCATTTATTTTAGTTTCATATATAAGTGGTATCATGTAGTACTTGACTTTCTCTGACTTCACTTAGTATTATAATCTTTAGGTCCACTCATGTTGCTGCAAATAGCATAATTTCATTCTTTTTATGGCTGAGTAGCATTCCATTCATCTTCTTTATCCATTCCCTGTCAACTGACATTTAGGTCATTTCTGTGTCTTGGCTATTATAAAACAGTGCTGCTATGAACACTGGGGTGCATGTATCTCTTTTAGTTTTCTCCAGACATATGCCTGAGAGTAGTATTGCTGGATCATATGGTAACTCTATTTTTAGTTTTTTAACCTCCATACTTTTTCCTATAGTGGCTACACCAATTTACATTCCCACCAATAGTGTAGGAGAGTTCAAAGGGGTCAGTGTCTTGATTGCAGTTATACAGCTACTGAGAAAGGAGCCAGGCAGACTGATTGTAGAGTATGCTGTTAACCACTGTGCTCCACTACCTCAAAAAAAGAGGTAGTAAATCTACTGACAAGCTGTTGATAATCTTTTACCTTTTTGGTTGAGACACTGTTGGGTCTCGGGCAGCAGCAGTGACAAACATATTTTTCAGAAATAAGTAATCTGAGATTGAAAAGTGACAAGTGGCCTGTTTTTGTCTTTTGGAATTTATGGTACTTGAGAATAAAGAGATACTAACATAAAAGGCTTAACGAAGTTGAAATGTGTAGCTTGCTCAGTGATGAGAAGAAACTGGAAGCTTAAAGCTCCTCTAGGAAGAGGTGTCCAGTCTGAATGACTGAGTTTTAGATTCACCTTTGGCGGCACTTTCATAGACAGACCTACAGATGAAATGGACAGAACCTAGACAACTTTCAATTCTAGTTTTTCCCCAAGAAGAATCTGTCAGGCATCCAGAAATGACTGCAGCAATTACATGGAAGACTACTCTTGGAAATCTTACCAAAGCACAATTCCATCACCAACAGCTTTGAACAGGTCATCGGTATTTGGGTTCATTGGTATGACGTGCCGGCAATCTGGATCATTTTCCAAAGCTTTGTTTATCCAGTTAACAAAAGCATATTTTTCTTCCTCTAAAATTATGTGGAATAAGAAGACATTAGTTTATACTATAGGTTAAATATTTGACTCTAAAGCCTGAAATAGCTGTTCATGAGCACTGCAATCAGTGTGTCATAAACCTGTGTTATCCTCTTTGGAAATTCTAACAATTGAATGCAACACACTAGCTTTAAGGAGCTATAAAATTAACGAAGAAATAGAGCAAGGTTAACTGATCTTTACAGAAATTACAAAACTCTTAGAAGTTAGTTATAAAATTCTTTTAAAAATTCTATTTATATTACCACAAGTGGTGCAAGTGGTAAAGAACCCACCTGCTGATGCAGGAGACAAAAGAGACATGGGTTCCATCCCTAGGTCAGGAAGATCCCCTGGAGGAGGGTGTGGCAACCCACTCCAGTATTCTTGCCTGGAGAATCCCATGACAAGGGGAGCTATAGTCTATATGGTCGCAAAAGAGTCAGACACGACTGAAGCGACTTAGCACACACTGCTATAACAAAGCCACTATTGTATCATGTGTTGTATCATATCAATATTGTGCACATACTGTATCATGGCTCTTACAAGCTAACAAAGCTATATAATAAATACCTGTAATGCTTTTATGGCAAGTATTAGCCCCAGTCCAAATACAGATCACAACAACTTCAACTGTATTCTTACCTAGGAGGCAGGGTCTTTCTAGAGCCTCTCCTTGACATTATAGCAGGCACCCTATGTAGCTCACTGTGTTAACCATTACCTGAGTAAGAATGCTGCGTTCCTTCACTGGACAGCTCTGAAGTTCCTCCCAGAGCACAAATCCCTTCTTTCCTGTTGATGGCTTTGCGGAAGGTTTTGGCTATATCACTGCTTTTTACCTCTTGGAAAATCTATTAATGAAAACATGTTGCTGATTCACAATTTTCAATCTGGCACAATTATAAGCATATTGATCTTCTTTTATATGCTGGTAACCTACATTCCCCCCACAGATGATGAGTGTTAAAAGATAAGGCAAACTAAGCTTGAGTTTTTAAAATGCTAAACAAGTACTTCAAAACTGCCACCAAAAATGAAGCACCAAAAATCAACTGTACACACTTGTCAAAAATATTAAATGCCACATGCATTGAAATCTGCTTTAAGTCAAAAACTAGCATAGTTCAAAAGCATAGATAAATCTATTAATTTTCTAGAACAAGGAAGACTCTTCTTTTCCTGCAAAGAAACGACTGAAGGATTTCCCCCTTCTTTAAGCATGATACACAGTGCAAAGAAATATGTAAATTTTATAGCTCAACCAAAAAAACTATTTCTTATCCTGGGGTAGCTTGGTAACAGCTAGAACAGAATAACAAGGGGGAAAATATGCTTAGTTGGCAGCAGGAGATGAATAAACCCAGAAAAGAGACTTTTCAATGATTTTCTCTTCACAATAAGGCACAAAAGCAGGATGGAACAAAGCAAATTTCACACCCTACTCTAACCGATTGACTGAATGACTGGACATTCCAAAGGTCTGCCAATGTAAGTCTGAGATACTGGAACTTACCTAACCTCCAATGTGTTCCTGAGCTATCAATGTGCGTGGCTAAATTAGCCACCACCAGAAAAACAAGAGCAAGATGTAGTATTTTCATAAAAACTCCTTTAAAAGGTGTTTGAAACACACCAGGCTTGTTGAAGGAAACTTAGAGCCCTAATGGAAAAGTCACTGAGCAAATAGAAGATAACCCAAGGCCTTTAGCATTATTGACTAGTACATACTCATACACACACCTCAGGAGGCGTAGCCTACATGTGAAGGTCACAGAACAGAGTCATGGTATCTAGCAGTTCAGGCTGTGTCTGTGACAGCAGACATGAGCAGGCATGAAATGCAGCCCACACCCCCCTAAGCAGGCCTGGGGTCTTATGCAAGACTGTGGCAGGCAGAAACACCAGTGCATTTTCACATTTAGTCTTTCCAGGAGGACATCCTTTTGTAATTAATTGACCAAGAGAGAGTGACTTTTGTAACCAGTAGGAAAGTTGCTGCAACCCTGTTACAAAGTCATCTTTTCCTGTTACCATCCTTAAATCTTGGCCTTCCTTGGACTTATAAACCCAATTTTATTTAGGAAAATGGTAAGCATGAAGTTTTACAAAATCAAGCTTATTCACTTTCCACAGCTGTGATTTTGTGCTATGCCTGTAATTTCAGAGGTGGACTTTTAGAATGGGTGTGTGTGTTTATGTGTGTGCACGCCTCCATCTATTTATGTATAATATATAGACACACCCATACTGACTACCAATGAAATCACTCTTCCTTCTCTCTGGCCATTATACTGACTCCTATTAAGTATCAATAGTGTGGAGCTGACTCATGTACTCTGGGTAATTTTCAAATTATTAAAATCGTTTTTACTCACACTCTGATTTCAACTGGAATTTCATTTATTTCACTTTACCATCCAAGCCAAGGTTATACAACAAAATGGTAGCAGTTTTCATTGTGATACATTTTGTTCAAACAGGTCCCTCTTTGGTAACTATCCATCTGCTCAGTGAAAAAGTAGTATTCACTATCCCACCTCATTCTGAACTCTACTTCATTTAGTAGAACAGTGTCTAGTAAATTAAAATCCAAAATCTAAGTCTTTTCCTCAACACTGAGATACTATAAATCACTGGAATGACAAAAAAAAAAGCTCCCAATGTGATTGCCTTGGAGTTACTGCCTCAGAATGACATATGAAAAGTTATTTTTCTTATTACAATTATTTCTGTGTTAAGGATCATTACCTTCTAAAATTAGGTTGCTTCCGTGATCACAGTTTCAGCTGGAAAAACCCAAATTTGTATACATAATGCAAAAGACGAGTAATACAAATAATCATCATTTTAAAAAAGAATCTGCTGTACAATATTCTAATGCAATTGCTTACATAGCTCTACTTAAACCCTTGATGCTTGGGAATGACATGTTGAATGCAAAGATGCAATTAAATTAGTTACATTTTCAATTGTCTTACAAAATTTACATGACGTTGCTTTTCTAAATATCTTTAAATAAATTCTTCCAGCCAAGTGCAAATTTGCGGTTTCATAGTATTTTCGTCTGTTCTTTAGATTTTAAACAAATGTTAAAAGATAGGAGATGCACTGGGAGGACCCTGAGGAGTCGGGTGGGGAGGGAGGTGGGAGGGGGGATCGGGATGGGGAATACATGTAACTATATGGCTGATTCATGTCAATGTATGACAAAACCCACTGAAATGTTGTAAAGTGATTGGCCTCCAACTAATAAAATAATATTAAAAAAAAAAAAAAAGAGCAAACATTTTAAACTTTGATGAAAAAAAAAAAAAAAAAGATAGGAGATGACTGAAGATTTACGTATTTGTTCAATGGATTCACCACGTGAGAATGAACACTTTATTTTCTACTTTAGTAAAGAAATCTCTCCAGTGGATGATAAGGCAATTTGAGTATAAGCCTTGGCTTAACAAGAATCTCTGAAATCAGAGAAAACACCAGGCCAACTACTGTGCTGGAGAGTTGTCAATGAATCTTTTCAAAGCTGCCTGTTGTGATACTAATGAGCTCACTGTTTCATGCTGTTTTCCCTCCAGGAGGAGGGACTTGTTTTATCATGTATGAACAAACTCCTGGTGTACACTGCTCTCTTTGGTTCTATACATCTTTTCCAGGCTCTTTTATGAAATATATATATGTCCTGTATTCCTTTTAAAAGTGTCATCACCTTCCTAGATCAACACTAGTGGCCAAACCAAAGCAATGCAGTGACATAAGAGTTTAAGAGGGAAAGATTTCAGAAAGAATTGCAAAAAACTATGACTGGCTTCCAGTGTTTGAGGTTTGTTTCCTTTGTAGGTTTGAATTTTTACTTTTTAGGAATCTGTTGTAGGCCTAAACTTAGTAATAATAGGAAGAGAACACTGCCTGTTTAATAAATAGAAATAACTACCAACAACTAACACTTCTATAGTATTTGCTGTAAACCAGGTACAGTTCTAAGCACTTTGCTTATATGAAGTTACTTATCTCTATGATATACCAGTCTTTTTACAGATGAAGGAAAATACCTTACTACAATCTAAGAAGTATAAAAATCTAGTAACTTACTTTTGAAATACTCAAGAGAAACAAGATCAATTAATATATATTTAATTTTAATGTGTGAAGTTTACATATAATTTGGGGACTCTTTTTTCCCATATATTATATATATATACACACACACACATATATATCCTCCTCCAAAATTAATACAGACATTTTGTTGGTAGCCTGATTTGCAATTAATACCTTTTAAGTAGCAATTTAAATAAAATCCAAAAATCTAACATGCAAGAACATGTTTATTTCTATTTCCTTATGTCAATCCCTGACAGGAATAACATGCTTCTGTTAGGGGAAGCACACTGACTGAAATGGCCCACTCTGGCCAGGTACCATAATAACCATTTTCATGAGTTGTTCTACGATAGGAGGTCCTGGTAAGGAACAGGGAACTAATAAGCCACCACCAGAAAAAGTAAAAAAGAGACACCACATGTCCGACCATCTCCCAGAATCCTTCTCTCTGGCATCCATCCTGGCTGAACAAGGCGTGCACCACCAGAATGGACTCTGAGTCAGAATGATTGGCTAAACACAACCTGGAAACTAATCCCATCACCATAAAATCCAAGACTTTGAGCCATGTGGCAGAGATGTCCTCCTGGGTTCCCTCACCCTACTGCTCTCCACCTGGGTGCCCTTTCCCAATAAAATCTCTTGCTTTGTCAGCACATGTGTCTCCTCGGATGATTCATTTCTGAGTGTTAGATAAGAGCCCAGTTTCCGGCCCTGGAAGGGGTCCCCCTTCCTGCAACACTTCCTTTTTCTCAGATAACTAGAATCTACCATATTTTGTCTAATGATTTGTAAGAGGTTTCATTGATGACAAGGCAGAGGGGAGTGGACAGATGTCTGCTTGGTTAATCACACACCCATCTTTCTTTCATGGTGGTATCATTCTGAAACTTCAGGTGAGTTATTTTACTGTCTTCCTTTCCAATTTTTTGAACAAGAGGGTAACTGACAAAGCCACTAGTTCCCTGTGTAATGTTGGGCAAATCACGTCCTTTTTGAGAAACCCAGGCTTTTATTATTTTTTAATTTGAGAAATGAAGGAGTATAAACATATTGATTTCTTCCAATTCTAATATATATATATATTAACCAATATGGTTCTCATTAGTATTTTATTTTTAAAAAAGTCCCGGGTGATGCCAAAATTATGATGCCTATAATTCCCTTTTTAAGAAAATACTAGGTTAGTCACAGCCACAAACAGCTGTGTGGAATCAGCAACATTTCAAAATATACAAAATTAAATATTTCCCTAAGATGATTTTTCTCAAAGACAGTTTCATAACCGTCTCCTTTAAAATACTGGCACACTGCACATCTCAATTATTTAAGTCTGTTCTTCCTAGTAGATTAAAAAATTCTGAGCAGCAAACTATATCAAAAGTAAGCAATCATAGTTCGCCACCATTCTAAGCTGTTTTAAGTCCACAATTAAACATGCAGTTACAAGGAGTGCAAGTTATACATCAGAGGACATGCAAGTGCTCACATTGCAAGTCAATTGCAACTTACTATTGAACACAGGATTTAAAACAAAAGGCTTTGGCAATAACTGGAAACAAAAAATGGTGGGGAAGAAATCAGTATTGCAAAAGAAGATGGCACGAACTATAATAGCGTTATAATTCTGACCCTTGTGCATTTTAAAACAGTAATGCTCCCTTCTTCCCTGCCCCGCCCCCAGGCAAATGCTATCAGAAGAGCAGACATCATTACTTAGTCAATTTGTTTCTGGAACTCTCCAGGTGTTCTAAAGGGGCTAATTCTAATAGAAGAAAACATATCAGAATTTCACTTGCTATATTGAGCTGTGGTTACTGATGGGAGTATATGTTATCATTTCAGGTGTCTTGGGGCAAAAACAAACCCTAGAAAAGATAGGAGTGCTAGGAAGTTTGTGATAATATTAGGCACTAATTACTATCTGTAATACACATAAGGAATGCCAAATAAGATCTAGTCAAACTCAGTCTTAAATGAATAAAATGATGAAATCTTAAGAGTGCTCTTAATTGAGGAAACGGCTATTCTTTAATATCAATCTCAAATACTTTGTCAGTGAATATGGATGGAAAATATCCTATGTCCAGAAAAAATTTGACCCCACTAGCTAGCAGCTAAAAGCATTAAATTTCAATAATGAGTACCACACACATACTCGCTGAGCACTGAGTATGGAACACTAGGTGCTTGGGGGTAGAATTAAGAAATCAGCCCCTAACCTTGAAGAGTATTTGATGATACTAGAGAAGAAAACAAGAATTTTAACGGCCCCTTCCAATGGATTAAAAAGATATGCTTCTAACTTTTAATTATCAAAATCATCATCCTAGGGAAAATGGTACAGTTAACTACTACTACCACAAGATTAGCAAACATGTTTTTAATCAGAAAGTTGAACTCAGGAAGCTTCCAAGACTGTGAGTCAGGGTGTATCATTAACGTTTGGGACCACACTGTTCACCTATAGAAAGAGCACTTCAAGGATGTGATTTCACACCTTGAAAAGTGTCCTTTAATGATGCACCCTCTAAGGAGACTGTTCACCTTACACAGCAAGCGGAGTGTTATATCTTTGATTCTGTCTGTGTTTTTTTTTTTCTCAGTTCTTTTTTAAGGTATTCTAATGGCTAAAAGAATGAACTAAATGTAGTGGGTGAGATTAGAGAAATTTTATTAGTTATAACAATACTACTATGATATATTTAGGAACTTAATAGGACCTATTACTAAAAGATCCCACAAGACAAAGAAGCAATCATTACTTCTAATAATGGTAGGTTTCCACATACTTACATAAACAAATTCATCAAAACTTATCTTCCCATCTTTATTCCTGTCACCATCCAGCATGAGTTTTTGAATAATTTCTCTCACTTTATATCCAGGTAATGGCATATTAGCTTCCTTGAAAAGCTCATGAAGTTCATAGTCACAAATGAATCCATTGCTGTTGAGGTCTTTTTGATAAGGGAGAAACAAGCAAAAAAGGATATAAGTTAACCTATAGAATATTTTTCTTCATTTTAGGCTCAGTTCTTAAAGCTTAAAGTTCATAAGCTCACCTAAATACAATATTATCCTATCTTATTGTTTGCTACCTAAAGAGGTCTGAAAGGGAAATGCAAATTTTAACTGAAAGGGCATGGCTTACATCATGTTTCTTGTATTTTGAACTGTATAAGTAGCTTAGCTTAAAAATAGCATCCCTAAAAAAAAAATAGCATCCCTAATATTAGGAAAGCATAGTTGTCTAATAAAATTATCATTAAATCATAAAGCTGACAGGACTTCAGAACAGATTATACACCAGTAAAACAATGCCATGGTATAAAACAATTCCTACTGTAGCTATTTAGGAGTTTTATGCCCCTTATTCTCCCCTTTGTCAAAGATAACAGTTTATAATTAATGCTAATTATATTATATAGAACACCTGAAATTATGCTATCCTCTTGAGTGCCAATTTTTTCAAGAGTTAATGTAAATAAGTGTTAATCCAAAACAAATACAGCGTTCATAAAAATAAATGCAGTCGTAAGTAATGCAAATGTTTAAATGAAGTCTACAAATAATTTAAAAATTTTTTGTGCTTTCATAATTTTAACAGACTGTATCTAAGTGCTGATAATGTTTATTCTGAAACAATTAAAAATCGAAAAAAAAAAACTGATCAATGACTAAAAGTTAATTTATTGGAAAAGAGGGCTAATGTCCTGAGGTGTAATTTTTTAGTAAAGACAGTTGGACTTTCACCAGCTATTTCATATACTTAAATGTTCAGAAATGCTTTTTATTCCTTAGCTCCTCCACTGATTTTCATATATAAATTTAATTATAATAGAGGGAAACAATCTGAATAGAGAAATGACTCAAGATGATGCCAACACCATTCAAGAAAATATACTATGAAGTTAATATATTTGATATATTACTTATAAACTGTACCAAAACAAAAAATAAAACAAAACTGTACCAGATACCGTCCCTAAGATTGGAGATACTGCAACCAATGAAACAAAGTCTTTAGCTCACCTTCTCATGACAACTAATAAGCAAGTAACATATAGCATAAGTGCTATGAAGAAAAATAAAGAGGGGTAAGGGGTTAGAATGGGGGCTATTTTGCCCTCCAGGGGACATTCAGTGCATAAAGGCCAAGAATGCTACTAAAAATCCTCCAGTGCATATGACCCCCACTCCCACTCCCATCCTGCAACACAGAATCATGCAGCTCAACATGTCAGTAACGCTGAAGTTAAAGAACCCTGGGTTATAGTGACAGGTGGGGATATGGGTGATGGTGGGAGTGCTATTTAGATAGAATCATCAATGATGGCCACTTTGATGAGGTAATATTTGATGAAGACTTATCTGAGGTAAGAAAGAGAATCATGTGGCTATTTGTAGGGGGCAGATTTTAGGTAGAGGAAAGAGCAAATGCAGTTTGTGATGTGGAAGTGTGTCTGATGTGTTTTGGAGACAGTAAAGATCCAGTATGAATTGAGCAGAGTGAGCAAAGGAGAAAATGAGAGATGAGGTCAGGGAACTGATCATGGAAGCTCTTATAGGCCATGGTACACACTCTGGATTTTCTTCTAAGTGTGACTGAAGCAAAATTGATATTAGCTAATGTGGGCCAATTATTAAAATATTAAATCCCCTGTATGAAACTAGTTCCCTAATAAACTGAAAGCTGATGAAATTGTTGTTTAGTTTTAATGAAGTATATGATTCTAGAGTCAAATATTCTTAAGCATAGATTACCATATTTTAAATCTATCAATTAAAATATTCATACTTTTAAAGCATCATCACCAAAGTACCCAACACTTCTGAAAATCACTAATAGTTCCTTCAAGGTAAAGTACTTGATTCCCCTTAGGGCACATCTTCACTGTTTTCGCTTTGAACGTATAAAAGGCCATACATCAAACACTTTATTAGTAAGTGTTTATATGCAGAAATCAATCCAGCAACGACATCTGCAGTTGCTAAAAAGAACAAAGTAATCCACATGGCACTGTGGTAAGATTTTAGCAACTTCTGATGAATGAAATTCTTGGGTTTAAATACACCTTTCCCCATGCACATACCAATCTGTTTCTCCCACTTTCTTTAAAAAGCCAAAAGACAACTCAGTTCTAGGAGTGTGACAAAGTAAAAGATACACAGCATACACAACAAGAGGGAGTAATGTGACACGGGCTCTAACTACATTTAATTTGCCCAAGTCATCTCTCCAGATCATAGTTTTCTCATTTGTAAAATGGGGGGCTTCACTTGATCTTAGAGAAGATTACCTTTTAGCTCTAAAAACTGGAGGTAAAAAACCATCGTACACATGAAAACCAAAGATAGAGTAATAACATTCTGATCATTATTAACCCTCAGTATGCAACCACCATATTCCTTCATTTTATTGTGTCTATAGAGAAGGAGATGGCGTATTCCTTTTGACTATCAAAACTTTGTCCACACTAGCAATTTCTGATAGATATTTTAAAACATACTCTATTTTCCTCTGACTTCTGAAATGACAGAACATAATTTAATTGTGTTACTTACTCCAGCTTGAACCTAGCAAGTTGTTCTTTTTGTATTCTCAGTGATATAATAGAAGTGGAAAACAGAGATGTTTACTTTTTTATTTATTATGCTGGAGAACTATAATGAATTCAAAGCTACAGGAAACTGACAAAGGCACTGAGTCTAGTCTGTCTGGCAGTTTCTTTGCTTTAGGTAGAAGAGAGGTGCAGGTAATAGGGGAACTACCACTTGTGTGCACCCTCTCTGAAATAACCTCTCTTGAGCATTAATTAGAAGCTCACTGATGTGATTAAAAGATGCCAGGAAATAGCCACCCTAAAATATAACTAGCATAAAATAACCACATGTGGAAATACCATTTTGAAGTAAGAGAAGTAATAACAGATGCTTTCAGCAATGGGCAGAAATGTTTTAAAGGAGGTCTGGAGGAATATGAATTTGTCATTACCTAACAATCTTAAGAGATTGCAAAAATCTCTTGATAAAGATTCTCCTAAATCTTTCTCTAACCCCAGTATGTAGCACAGTACCTTGCACAGAATAAGCATAGGGAAAAAATTATTTTTGTAGAACCAGAGATCCTGAAGTATTTTAAAATTAATTTTTATTACAGTATACTTGATTTACAATGTTGTTGGTTTCTACTGTACAGCAAAGTGAATCAGTTATACATATACATATACCTACTCTTTTTTAGATTATATTCCCATGTAAGTCATTACAGAATATTGAGTATATATTCTGTGCTATACAGTAGGTTCTTATTAGGATCCTCAAGTATTAAACCAGGAAAATAATGTTCTAATCTAAGGAGCATTTTAAAAACATAAATAAGCAAACAACAATGAGCAAAAAATGAAGAAATAGCACTGATAGACCGAATGGCACTCCATCAGGAAACCCTGAGGACAGAAATATCCCTTAAATAACATTCAATCTCATTCCCTTTGTTCTAATTCTGTCCCCACCCAGCAGCCTTCAGATCTGTAATTTGGTTTTCTAAGTGAACACACCCACCAAGGAGTATCCAAGTAGACTACCAGTGATGGTTGTCAGGTCAGGACCTCTCTCTCATTCTAAATGTAGAAACCTGCTTTGACTTTATTAAGAAAAACTACACTTGCATAACATGAATCAACCTCCAGAACAAATCGAGTACCTACTCTGTGGCAGGCACAGGGCTAGACACCAAAGATACAGAATTAACCAGACAGAACGTCTGGTTCTTACTTGAAACTGTGGCTTCAAAATCCTTATAAAATCTGGAATTACTTGGAATCTCTCTCCTGTATCTTTCTTGATATGGGAAAAGAATAGTTGACCATGTGTCATCTTCTACATATTTGTAAAATTTTACCTTTTACCTACTCTGTTTCTCCATATTGTAAAAGCAGAGCAAGCTTGTATTACCTCCTGAGATCAAAGGCATTTTAGTGTTAGTACTAGTAAATTACTGCAAGGCTTTCGGTCTCTAAATCATACCTTTTGAAGAAAACAATTTTAGTTTCAATAAGAAGGCAGAGGGAGCCTTAAAAGGCAGCTTGCGATTAATTTTAGAAAATCTCCCAGCTGCTAAAGTACTTGAAAGACAAAATAGGGTGCAATTACTTTAAAAGAGTTTTAGGTTAATTTTATTCCCAATCTCCAGCCAAAACACACACACAAGACAGTTTTAACAACTGGAAATCACAACCTCCTGGCATGATGGTAGTCCTTTATTTTCTCATTAAATCTGTCAATATTCTGGAGGCCCTTTCTGGCTCATTTGCCCCTTTTTCATTAACTACGCATTGGCATGGGGTGAAACAAGTTTTGCATTTCAAAAACTCTTCTGTTCCAGCATCGTATTTTTGACTGCCCAATAACGTAGACATTATCATTCAGCCTATATTATCTGGAGCATTTTCAATGTTTCTGCAACCACAGGTCTCAACTTTTTGGTTCAGAAAATACGGTCAGTGTGGGTAGACACTGACGGGCTGGGGAGAGGAGGGAAGAAGAAACTCCACCTACCTACCCAACAAACTTCCCGCATAGAGTCCAGAGCTAAATTTCAAGAAATGGATCAAGTGTTCTATTTTTAAAGAAAAACTGCTATACTTAAAAAAAACACATAAAGATTCTCCCAAGGGTTTACCAGAGAGGCCTGTGTGTTTCATACTGGCTGCTGAATTCATCAGAAAGGAATCAAATGTTTTTAACAACAGATTCTGTCTGTCTGTCTGTCTATGATGACACGTGTAGATTCACATCTGCACTTAAAAAAAAAAACTTACTATGCTCTTAACAAGTATTATTTTAGATGCCAGTTAACTCTCCCCAAACCCTCCCCCCAAGTAACCTTAAAGTAAATAAACTTATTATACAGCCATGTTCCTGCAGAAGTTTGAATCACACCAAGAATGCATATCCTTAAAAGGAAATGTTTTCCCTCCCCTTGCATCCTGTTATTTAAGCTATTTTAAGTACTTGTCTGGAGAAAGCTCAGCCAGAATTCAAGTGGTTTTGATTTTAGCTGCTGTTTTACACTGCCCATGTCCAGGTGGAATGTGGCGCAATCTATCACTTCAAATGCATCTTTTGGGGTGCTACTTTGTCCTATAAATCTAACAGTGAGAAAAACCAGGATTTCCCTTGACTCTTAGGTTGTGTGTGTGTGTGTGTGTGTGTGTGTGTGTGTGTGTGTTGCTTTATCCAGCCTTGATTCTGCCTAAATGTAGTGTCTTTCTTTATAAACAGGTCACATATGTGTGTCTTCATCTGCAATACATATGCAACTTCTTTACTAACCCACTGTGGACAGTGCTTATTAGGACTTAAAGAAGAAAACCAATCAAGTGCAGATGCACATTCTTTACAAAATGCTGTGTTTAAAAGTTCCATTTAGTTTAACTGATAAACTCCACAAATTTTTTGCACTAAAAAAATGACAAAAGGAATCTATGTATCTAGCAATAATGGATTTACACACACACACACACACACACACACACAATCCTGACCACCTGTGAAAGCACACAAAATATTAATTTAAAAGACTCAGCCAAGAAACTTGTGCAGAAGAATTTAGATTATATTCTGTCCTCAGATCTAAGCAATAAAATTGAGCTTTCATTAGCCATTAAAACTTTAGAAAAGGGAGATGATAAACATCTCCAGATGCTTAGATAAACACGGATTTTCCCTTTCACAGCTTATACCTTTTGAGGTAGCTCATTCCAGCAAATACATATAAGAGGAAGTTTAATGAGTCCCAGCTAACAGTAGAATAGAGGTTGCTACCGAAGAGTTTATCCTTAGTGTGTTCCCAAAGGTGGAGGTCAAGTACAGCTGAAGGCTGGACAAGATTAGAGGGCTGGAGACCAGGCAATCAAAAACGTTGTCTATCAACTCTTTTCCAACCCAAAATTTCTAACTCAAAATTGGCCATGATTTCCCACCAACTGCCACTTTCCCACTTAAAAAATACACACACACACACACACACACACACACACACACACACACACGAACATACATACACACATGTATGCTCCTGCTCTTACCCAACACACCTATAATCTGTGCACCTATTTTCCATACAGTCAAAACACAGCTTTCAGACTATCCTGAGACCTTAATTTCCAATATTCTATTGATAGTTAACCAGAAGGTACAGTGAAAGAGCACTGGTCTGTTTATTTATTTATTTAGTTTTGTTTGGGATGTAGTTTTTATTTTTTAATTTTTTAAAATAAATTTATTTATTTTAATTGGAGGCTAATGACTTTACAATATTGTAGTGGTTTTGCCATACATTGACATGGATCTGCCGTGGGTGTACATGTGTTCCCCATCCTGAATCCCCCTCCCATCTCCCTCCCCATCCCATCCCTCTGGGTCATACCAGTGCGCCAGCCCTGAGCACCTTGTCCCATGCATCGAACCTGGACTGGTGATCCATTTCACATGTGATAATATACATGTTTTAATGCCATTCTCCCAAATCGTCCACCCTCACCCTCTCCTACAGAGGCCCAAAGACTGTTATATAAATCTGTATCTCTTAGCTTTCACGCATATAGAGTTATCATTACCATCTTTCTAGATTCCATATATATGCGTTAGTATACTGTATTGGTGTTTTTCTTTCTGGCTTACTTCACTCTGTATAATAGGCTCCAGGTTCATCCAGCTCATTAGAACTGATTCAAATGCACACTTTTAAATGGCTGAGTAATATTCCATTGTGTATATATGTACCACAGCTTTCATCCATTCGTCTACTGATGGACATCTAAGTTGCGTCCATGTCCTGGCTATTATAAACAGTGCTGCGATGAACATTGGGGTACACGAGTCTCTTTCAATTCTGGTTTCCTCAGTGTGTATGCCCAGCAGTGGGATTGCTGGGTCATATGGCAGTTCTATTTCCAGTTTTTTAAGGAATCTCCACACTGTTCTCCATAGTAGCTGTGCTAGTTTGCATTCCCACCAACAGTGTAAGAGGGTTCCCTTTTCTCCACACCCTCTCCAGCATTTATTGCTTGTAGACATTTGGATAGCAGCCATTCTGACTGGCGTGTAATGGTACCTCATTGAGGTTCTGACTTGCATTTCTCTGATAATGAGTGATGTTGAGCATCTTTCCATGTGTTTGTTAGCCATCTGCATGTCTTCTTTGGAGAAATGTCTGTTTAGTTCCTTGGCCCATTTTTTGATTGGTTCATTTATTTTTTCTGGAATTGAGCTACAGGAGTTGCTTATACATTTTTGAGATTAATTCTGTGTCCGTTGCTTCATTTGCTATTATTTTCTCCCGTTCTGAAGGTTGTCTTTTCACCTTGCTTATAGTTTCCTTTGTTGTGCAAAAGCTTTTATGTTTAATTAGGTTCCATTTGTTTATTTTTGCTTTTATTTCCATTACTCTGGGAGGTGGGTCATAGAGGATCCTGCTGTGATTTATGTCGGAGAGTGTTTTACCTATGTTTTCCTCTAGGAGCTTTATAGTTTCTGCTCTTACGTTTGGATCTTTAATTCATTTTGAGTTTATTTTTGTGTATGGTGTTAGAAAGCATTCTAGTTTCATTCTTTTACAAGTGGTTGACCAGTTTTCCCAGTACCACTTGTTAAAGAAACTGTCTTTTCTCCATTGTATATTCGTGCCCCCTTTGTCGAAGATAGGATGTCCATAGGTGCGTGGATTTATCTCTGGGCTTTCTATTTCGTTCCATTGATCTGTGTTTCTGTCTTTTTGCCAGTACCATACTGTCTTGATGACTGTAGCTTTGTAGTATAGCCTGAAGTCAGGCAGATTGATTCCTCCAGTTCCATTCTTGTTTCTCAAGATTGCTTTGGCTATTCGAGGTTTTTTGTATTTCTATACAAATTGTGAAATTATTTGTTCTAGTTCTCTGAAAAATACTATTGGTAGCTTGATAGGGATTGCATTGAATCTACAGATTGCTTTGGGTAGTATAGTCATTTTCACTATATTGATTCTTCCAATCCATAAACACGGTATATTTCTTCATCTATTTGTTTCCTCTTTGATTTCTTTCATCAGTGTTTCATAGCTTTCTATATATAGGTCTTTTGTTTCTTTAGGTAGATATATTCCTAAGTATTTTATTCTTTTCATTGCAATGGTGAATTGAATTGTTTGCTTAATTTCTTTTTCTGCTTTCTCATTGTTAGTGTATAGGAATGCAAGGGATTTCTGTGTGTTGATGTTATATTCCGCAACTTTACTATATTCATTGATTAGCTCTAGTAATTTCCTGGTGGAGTCTTTAGGGTTTTCTATGTAGAGGATCATGTCATCTGCAAACAGTGAGAGTTTTACTTCTTCTTTTCCAATTTAAATTCCTTTTATTTCTTTTTCTGCTCTGATTGCTGTGGCCAAAATTTCCAAAACTATGCTGAATAGCAGTGGTGAGAGTGGGCACCCTTGTCTTGTTCCTGACTTTAGGGGAAATGCTTTCAATTTTTCACCATTGAGGATAATGTTTGCTGTGGGTTTGTCATATATAGCTTTTATTATGTTGAGGTATGTTCCTTGTATTCCTGCTTTCTGGAGGGTTTTTATCTTAAACGGATGTTGAATTTTGTCAAAGGTTTTCTCTTCATCTATTGAGATAATCATATGGTTTTTATCTTTCAATTTGTTAATGTGGTGTATTATGTTGATTGATTTCTGGATATTGAAGAATCCTCACATCCCTGGGATAAAGCCCACTTGGTCATGATGTATGATCTTTTTAATATGTTGTTGGATTCTGTTTGCTAGAATTTTGTTAAGGATTTTTGCATCTATGTTCATCAGGGATATTGGCCTATAGTTTTCTTTTTTTGTGGCATCTTTGTCAGGTTTTGGTATTAGGGTGATGGTGGCCTCATAGAATGAGTTTGGCAGTTTAGCTTCCTCTGCAATTTTCTGGAAGAGTTTGAGTAGGATAGGTGTTAGCTCTTCTCTAAAATTTTGGTAGAATTCAGATGTGAAGCCGTCTGGTACTAGGCTTTTGTTTGCTGGAAGATTTCTGATTACAGTTTCAATTTCCATGCTTGTGATGGGTCTGTTAAGATTTTTTATTTCTTCCTGGCTTATATTTGGAAAGTTGTACTTTTCTAAGAATTTGTCCATTTCATCCAAGTTGTCCATTTTATTGGCATATAGCTGCTGATAGTAGTCTCGTATGATCCTTTGTCTTTCTGTGTTGTCTGTTGTGATTTCTCCATTTTCATTTATAATTTAGTTGATTTGATTCTTCTCCTTTTGTTTCCTGAAGAGTCTGGCTAATGGCTTGTCTATTTTATTTATCTTCTTAAAGAACCAGCTTTTAGCCTTGTTGATTTTTGCTATGGTCTCTTTTGTTTCTTTTGAATTTAATTATGCCCTAATTTTTATGATTTCTTTCCTTCTACTAACCCTGGGGTTCTTCATTTCTTCCTTTTCTAGTTGCTTTAGGTATAGAGTTAGGTTATTTAGTTGACTTTTTTCTTGTTTCTTGAGGTAAGCCTATATTGATTGCTATGTATCTTCCCCTTAGCACTGCTTTTACAGTGTCCCATAGGGTTTGGGTTGTTGTGTTTTCATTTTCATTTGTTTCTATGCAAATTTTTATTTCTTTTTTTATTTCTTCTGTGATATTTGGTTATTCAGCAGAATGTTTTTCAGCCTCCATATGTTGGAATTTTAAAGTTTTTCTCCTGTAATTGACATCTAATCTTACTGCACTGTGGTCAGAAAAGATGCTTGGAATGATTTCAATTTTTTTGAATTTGCCAAGGCAAGATTTATGGCCCAGAATGTGATCTATCCTGGAGAAGGTTCCATGTGCACTTGAGAAAAAGGTGAAATTCCTTGTTTTGGGGGTGAAATGTCCTATAGATATCAATTAGGTCTAACTGTTCTATTGTATCATTTAAAGTTTGTGTTTCCTTGTTAATTTTCTGTTTAGTTGATCTATCCATAGGTGTGAGTACAGTATTAAGGTTTCCCACTATTATTGTGTTATTGTTAATTTCCCCTTTCATACTTGTTAGCATTTGCCTTACATATTGCAGTGCTCTTATGTTGGGTGGTTGCATATATATTCATAATTGCTATATCTTCTTCTTGGATTGATCCTTTAATCATTATGTAGTGTCCTTCTTTGTCTCTTTTCACAGCATTTGTTTTAAAGTCTATTTTATCTGATATGACTATTGCTACTCCTGCTGTCTTTTGGTCTCTATTTGCTTGGAATATCTTTTTCCAGCCCTTCACTTTCAGTCTGTATGTGTCCCTTGTTTTGAGCTGGGTCTGTTGTAGGCAACATATATAGGGGTCTTGTTTTTTTTTCCATTCAGCCAGTCTTTGTCTTTTGGTTGGGGCATTAAACCCATTCACATTTAAGGTAATTATTTATAAGTATGATCCCGTTGCCATTTACTTTGTTGTTTTGGGTTCGAGTTTATACTCCCTTTTTGTGTTTCCTGTCTAGAGAAGATCCTTTAGCACTTGTTGGAGAGCTGGTTTGGTGGTGCTGAATTCTCTCAGCTTTTGCTTGTCTGTAAAGCTTTTGATTTCTCCTTCATATCTGAATGTGAACCTTGCTGGGTACAGTAATCTGAGCTGTAGGTTTTTCTCTTTCATCACTTTAAGTATGTCCTGCCATTCCCTTCTGGCTTGTTGTCATTTTTTAAGCCATATTTAAACAAATATGCACTAGTGTCATTTTATTGAATACTAAAAGTAAATTAAATGAAACCACTGTACTTTTCATCACATCATCTGGATGTGGTTTTTATATACTAGAGAATATCAAGTAATTTGAAATCAGTTAACTTCCTGAGATGAGAAAATCTGGTACAGCTACAATCACCATAACCAGAAAATTTTGGCTTAGTTTGGTGTGCAGCCTCAAAAGAATATACCCACAATATTCCTAGTCACTTATGAAACCCCATTATTCTTTAACTTCAAAAGTGTAGAATTCCTGTTTTGTTTTGTTTGTTTGTTTAAAGCAGAGTGGCTACTGTTTAGGAGAGAAAAAAATTCAGATGTAAGTGTTTGCAGGACTAAAGCCAATCTGAGAAGTTCTATGTTACATGAATTTACCTTTATGACAAGTAATCATTCAAATGACCTCTAGTTTCCCTAACAAGATTAAAGTTTCAGAATGTAATAGGCATTTTCTACTTCGTAAAATATTTACTTCCTAAGTGTTCTGAAAAGCTTTATATATTCTTCTTTAGAATGAATTTATGCAGCCTTGCAGCATTTAAATTAAAACAGAAACATCACGATGTAAGAAAAAATGAAAGCCAAGGCTTCTGCTATCCCAATGAGAAATACTGGAAACAAATATTGAAAAAATGAAAATAATTAGATGAAAATATACTGCTTGGAACTTAACATTAAGCAGGTGC
Source organism: Muntiacus reevesi (assembly GCF_963930625.1). Classification (NCBI taxonomy): domain Eukaryota; kingdom Metazoa; phylum Chordata; class Mammalia; order Artiodactyla; family Cervidae; genus Muntiacus; species Muntiacus reevesi. The sequence continues at coordinate 135,072,798 of NC_089271.1, forward strand.
AGAAAATGAGTGAAAGGAGAACTTTAAATCTTAGTACTCGATTTTTATTGCTAGTAAAGAGAATTTTAAAGCACTATTAATTGAACAAAACCCATGATTAGTGGTAATTACAGAGATTTTCTCCATACACTATGATCTTGCTGAATTTCTAAAGAGATAATCAAGGCTATTATTGTTAATAGATGGGGAAAATCATATAATGATTTCCATATTTTGTCACAATTGAACTGAGATAAAGTAGTCCTTCCTTCCCTCCCCATAAGAAAGAATTGTCCTTGTCAGGGAAATAAGTTATGGAGCTTGTTTTTAAAGTCAAGTTTCCCTGAATGAAGAAAAAAAAAGATTTCCATAATACCTTTGATAGTTGCCTAAGGGCCCTGTAAATAAGAATAACTAAAAACTACAAAGATTTTAAAGGAAAATCTAGATTCAGCTGGGTCTTTAAACATTTTTCTGAAAGACTATACACAGCTTTTAAGATGCTGAAAAATACAAATTTTATGTGTTATACTGTAATGGCCAAATCCTTCAGCAGTAAATTCTGCCATGATGAAAATCTTCATAACAAAGAACCTTTGTCACAAAGACAAAGTCCTAATACATGAAAAAACTATGTATCATTCCTTAGAATTCAATTATTTATGTATAGAAAACTAAATGCATACAACAGTGAGCTAGATACTGAGGGGGAATACAAAGAATACTATGTGGAACAGGTAAAAATTTTGGACTCCAGAATTCCTGTTTATAGCATACAGAGTGATAAGAGTCTACATATCACAGAATATATGCCTGGTAGGGCTTCAATAAGATACATGGTCCAATCTCTCAGCTTTGAGAAGGTCTTTGCCTACCCTAAACCCTCCAAGATATATGATTTAAAGTAAGACAGTAGTTCCACAATGACCGTTTCTTGCAGTCCAAGTTCTAATTGATCCCTCATTAGCCCAATTTAGTCTCATTTCCTCCTTGGAGATAATTGGTCAACTCTTTTTATATCATTAAGCTTTAAAAGAGCAATTAAGCTCTTTTACTGACAAAACTATTCCAGTGCCATCAGGTAAATAATATTTGAATTAACTTTGATTTTTTAAAAATATTTCACACAAATATTTCTAAGATGCTGCACATGAGAACAGTATTCAACAGTAAACACTGATTTGAGGAGGTGAGGCCTTGAAGATTAAGTAATAACAATAATAAGGTACCCACATCAAAATTCCAACAATAAAAAAAAAAAACAAATTAGGCAGAAATCAATACAACATTGTAAAGCAATTATCGTCCAATTAAAAATAAATTCAAAAAATAAAATAAAATGGATAACAACAACAACAACAACAAAATTAAACTGCCCCCAACACTGAAGATGAATAAAAATAAAACAGAAAGTTCAAAGGAAACAACGATTAAAAAAAGAAAAAAACAATTTCTACAGAAAAATGTGATTTAAACAGTCTTCCAGCCAGGAATCCACCTGCTGTTTTCCATAATCAATCTGATATTGAATATTTGAACTACATTGAGTAGTCCAGTAAGTGGTATCTATGGCAAGTTAACTGTCTTTTTTTTTTCATACACACACATAGTCATGTTAAAGATTCAGGACTATTTTTTCCTAGTTAGAATTCTGATGGGACTATGAATAGTCACTCTGGCTGTTGGGGAGGGGATCAGGTGGGGCTGTCATTACCTTTCCCAAGGCATGTTGTTATTACCAAATGCCTTCATAGAACATACTCACAAATATATGGGAATACAGCAAGGAGATTAAACCAGTCAGTCCTAAAGGAAATCAACCCTGAATATTCATTGGAAGGACTGATGCTGAAGTTGAAGCTCCAATACTTTGGCCACCTGATGCAAAGAGCTGACTCACTGGAAAAGGCCGTGATCCTGGGAAAGATTGAAGGCAAGAGAAGAAGGGGGTGACAGAGGATGAGGTGGTTGGATGGCATCACCAATTCAATGGACATGAGTTTGAGCACATTCCAGGAGATAGTGAAGGACAAGGAAGCCTGGCATGATGCAGTCCATGGGGTCACAAAGAGTCGGACATGACTGAGTGACTGAACAACAGCAACAAGAGATGTGTATTTCCTCACTTTTCACTAATGGGGTTTACAACACAGGTCAAAGAGTAGATTCTGGTTTAACTAACAAATCATCATGATTTAACTTCATACCCTTTAATCAAGAAGATATCAAACAGCAATACTCTCCCTCTGAAAGCACCTGTTGAGTACACACATCAATAATCAGGTCTTACTCTGTTTTCTCATTATCTTCACTGACTTGACCTGAGCACTGAAATAATGGAATGTAAATACTATAAATTGCTTCCATATCTGCTAAATTTGAAGACATGTTATATGATGTTAAAGGATAAGCCAAACGGTATGATAATCCTTCCCATCTTATACATATGCTAATTCAAGAAGGTAGAACAGTGTGCATTATCCAAAGGCACAATACATCCATGAAAAAGACAGTAAAGCCATGTTAATTAAAAGTAAACTATCATCCCAGCTTCCCAAGTGGGTCAGGAAGATCACTTGGAGTAGGAAATGACAATCCACACCAGTATCATTGCCTGGAAAATTACATGGGCAGAGCAGCCTGGTGAGCTAGAGTCCATGGGGTTGCAAAGAGTCAGACACAACTGCATGACCAAGCATGCACATGCACACATGCACACAAGCACGCACACAGGCACAACATCATCTAATGGTTTTTAACATTTTGGGGGGTCAGTTGGCTCTTTGAGAATATAGTGAAAGTTTCAAATCCTCTCCTCAGAATAATATGGTAAAACAAAATTTGTCTACAAATTTCAGGAGCCACAGCAGCCTCCAGTTAAAGAATGGGACCCTGGACTAAAAACCTTTCACCATATTAGATACTAGCTATAATTAGCAATGACACAGTTTAAAGTGTTGCTTCTAGAACTTTATTCCATTGATTTTAACTAGTTTCCTGATTAACCATTCACATAATTTTTCAGAGAAATAACTTTGATTAGTGCCAAATAAACATTGCTTTACCATAGTTACCCTACAAAAGAACAACTCACCAACTTTTGCAAAGGCCTCTTTGAGTTCATCAAGCTCATCTTTGGAAATCTGAGTGGTAGCCATCTCATCCATTTAAAGATCTAAAGAGAAACCAAAAAGGTTTAAGACTTGAAAACAGTTACAGATGAAGAGAACAGGTAGATGCAAGATGGGAGGGGAGAGGGGGAAGAAAGAAGTGAGGAAGGTGAAGAGGTACAAACTTCCAATTATAAACTGAAAAATAACTGAGTAACAGGCATGAAATGCACAGTGTGGGAAATATAGTAAATAACTAATATCTTTGTGTGGTGACATAATTAAAACTAGACTTATCCTGGTGATCAGTTTGGAGTGTACAGAAATATCAAATCACTATGTTAAGTAACAAGAACTAACAGTGTTGTGGGTCAATTATGCTTCAAAAACAAACTGACAGAAAAGGAGATGAGATTGGTGGTTACAAGATGCAGGGGGTTACCAGAAGATAGGGAACTGGATGAAGGCAGTCAAAAGGTATAAATTCCCAGTTATAAGTAAGTACTAGGGATAAGTACAACATGATAACTATAATGTGAAAGTTGTTAAGAGAGCAAATCCTAAGAGTTCTCATCAAAAGGAAAAACATTTTTTTATTTTATTTTGTATCTATATGAGATAATGCCTATTTACTAAATTTATTGTGGTAATCCTTTCATGATGTATATAAATCATTTTGCTGTTCACCTTAAATTTCTAGAATGCTGCATGTCAATTGTATCTATAAAACTGGAAGAAAAAAATTTTAAGACAAAAAATTTGTGATGAATATATTACAAGCAATCCTGTAAACTCTCATTTTAGGGGTAATTTAGACAGAAATTCAAACTACTGGAACTATCTGAATAGGTTCCCATACTTCTAGATACAGCCATAATGAAGAAAACAAAAGAGAAATTATCATTGGTCAAAAGCTCTTCAGACAAAAATACTTCTCAATCTTCCTTTCAAAGACAAAGTCTTATGCTACATTCAAAGAATGTAAAGAAGGGGCAAGGTAGCAAGCAATGATAGATTCTTGGTTATATGAGCCAAAACTAAGTCAAAATTATATGACTAAAGATTCAAGTAAAATATAACTTTTTTAGGACTTCCCTGGCAGTCCACTGCAAGGGACACAGGCTCAGTCCCTGGAGGGGGAACTAAGATCCTGTATGCCACATGCTGTGGCCAAAAAATAAATAAATAAATAAATAAATAAATAAATAAATAACTTCTTGAATTAGCATCTATCTTATTGGCTAGTTCCATTTTTTCCATCTTTACTGAGATATGTGATATAATATTGTGTAAGTTTAAGCTGTACACCATAATAACTTGATACATACATATATTGTGAAATATATAGTAACTTAACCACAATAAAGTAAGTGAACACATCTATCACCTCACATAGTTACCATTTTTTCCCCTTAAGTCATTTAAAAGTCATTCACTGTGGAAAACCTTATTTTCAAATAGGAGCATACTAACAGCTACCAATCATCCCCATTAAAGAGTGAATCAACTAAAACAAATTATTTTGGGGTTTGATACAGAAACACACAAGAGCATGCTTATCAACACATCTTTGTGTACACAACTTATTAATATTATTTGAGCTTATACTCTTCTTGATTTGGCCCTATTTTACCTATTTAACCAACAAATAAGGCTTGGCAAACTATGGTCTGTGGGCCCAATCTGGACCACTGCTTATTTCTGTATGGCTTTTTTTCAGATAAACATCTGCTGTCAAATGTTTGAACTTCAATAAAATGAAATGTTATCCCAGAAAAAAAAAAAAGGAATTCCATTTTTCTCATCAGTACAGTTGTAGTACCAAAAAAAGTACTCAAATAGTTATTATTTTTTTAATGTTGTCAGTAAAAATTTGTGGGAACAATATTTAAATCCTTGAGATTAATAATATAATATTTTTATTTTGCCTCTTGGCATACAATATTTATGAGGGGACCTTTACAGAAAATCTTGACTGATTCCTGCAATTGAAAAAGGAGGTCTGTACTACAATGGAAAATTCTCACATACAAACCTATTAACAACTTTTAGACAGAAGGAAGTGCACATGATTATTTGTTGCCTTTTTCTTTTTCTTTTTTTTCTCATTTAATGTTTTTAACTCTTGGAGAAGGAAATGGCAACCCACTCCAGTATTCTTGCCCAGAGAATTCCATGGACAGAAGAGCCTGGCAAGCTCTAGTCCATGGGGTCGCAAAGAGTTGGACATGACTGAGCGACTTTCACATACATAATCTTTTTAAAGAAATTTACTTTTTAGCAGAACTGAGCAAAAAGCAGAGAATTTAGTTTCCATATACCCCCTGCCCTAACACTCTCACAGCCTCCCTCATTATGAACATCCTTCATCAGTGATATATTTGTTACAACTGATGAACCTTCTTTGACACATCATTGTCACCTAAGTCAACAGTTCACATTAGGCTCACTCTTGGTATTGTACATACTATGCATTTTGTATATACAAAATGGATGCCATTGTAGTATCATAAGGATAGTTTCACTGCCCTAAATGTGTTGCCTGTTAAAGTTCAAAAACTATATGAAAAGCAAATTTGAGATCTTATATTTATTTATTTTAAACATTTTTATTAAAAGTTAAAAAATTACTTGCCAACTCTTCTGTTTGCCATGATGCCTAATATTTAATACAGAAGAATTCAAAAGAGAGTGGACCACATCTGTCTTTTGCACACCCACCATTGTCACTTCTAGAACTAACCATAGTCCCAGTCATATAGTAAGGGACTCAACAAAAAAGTACTTTCATAAATTCATCCATTCAACAACTATGTGCCAAGCCCTACATCAGATAAATTCATATTCCTACTAATTCTCTGAACCCTCATAACAGTCTTGAGGTAAATATTCTTACTCCTTTAGAATTCAAACTCAGGTTTCTCAAATCCCTGCAAAGATTTTAAATGACCATATGATACTATTCATGTTTCCACCCTAATACATTTCACATCTATAATGACTCATATTTAAATAAATAAATAAATAAAAGCAGACTTTTCAAAAACTTGTCTGTTTATAAAGCTTCTTACCTCTAGTGTTAATATGTCACTAGATGGACAACTTCTCAGTAGATAAGCTGTGTAAAAAACACCTTTCAGAGCAGTCTCGGGATCTATAGGGTAAAGAAAGATCTTCAGTTGGATACGAAGGCAGTCATTTTCAAGATTTGGAGAGTAAAAAATGATTTTGCCTAAGTTAGCCTGCAATCTGCTGATGGTACTTTTAAAAATATTCTATACTTTACTAATATGATGTTCAACACTTCTGATTATCAAAACACTCTACAGGTTTCACTCTAGTTTTCTTTACACATATTTTAAGTAATCATGTTTTCAATGTGAAATAATTGCCCCTCTCTAGTAATGACATCACACAGAACAATGGCACAGAAAGTTTGAAAGTGAGACTCTCAGAAAATTGAAAACAAGTGGCCTCTCCTTTATTTCTAAAGTTTCCATCTAATTTGGACAATTTGTGAGTCAATAATAATCTAAAATATATGTTTTTTTAAAGAATGTATTATTCTTATACTGTTATATCACTTCTATAAAAGAGAAAATTAGGCAAAAGTGGTTCTGGACATTTACCTCCCACCCAACCCATATCCACCCCCAACCCCAACCTGCAGCACCTTTCATTCTGGCTAACCGGTGGGTTCTGAATCAGTCCTTCTCTCCCACTTCTCTCCTTTGCAGGTAGCAGGGCTAACAGGTAGAAATCTCTTCCCTCTTCTTTATACCCATCCCTCAACACATATGCACTTCTATCCTCATACACTTTTACCCAGGCCTCTGTTATATGTCTAGTTCCTGTCCTCAAAGAATTTACAATCTGGGGAAGACAAAGATGTAGATAATTACAATTTGACACAAAGTGAATTAGTGGTTGCAATAAAAGGTACAGACGGGGGAAAGACTCTGAAGACTTTAAGGATTATTAATTTCATCTCAAGCAGGCCAAAAAAGTAGCACTTTTGTTCATCCTGCAAAATTAGGATATACATAACATCTCATAGAAATGCTTTCAAGGCACATGCTTACTTAAAAAAAAATTAACAAAACACATCATTAAAAAAAAACCCAAAATACACTTTCAAGTTTCCTAATTTCTTATTCCTGTCTAAATACCATAATGAAAGCCTAAAGCGACCCCTTTTACACTGATAGCTCAGATTTTTCAGCTACAGGAGACAAGAAGAGGCACAACTAAGAATGAAAAGAACTGTAACACGCACATATTACACAAAGAATATTTGTTTAGTTCAGGATAACAACATAGTTTAATTCAGGAATCTCCCACTTAAATAAACTCCATTTTGTTTATTTATAATAATCTGAAAGTAAATAAATAAATGCTACCCTGAAGCACCTGGACTAAAACTAAGAAATCCAATGTAAAGTTTAAAAGCCTCACAATATACACCTCAATCGACAAAAATCATAATATTCAAATTAGCTATTTAATGCAGATTTTTTCCCACTATGAATAAAAAAAGGTTTGTCCTTAAGATTACTTATGGGTACTTGATGGAATCAAGCAATTAAGTACCATCCTGGAAGAAAATATCACATTTAAATAATTTAGGGAAGACCGCCAGGAACATCAGAATTTTAGAAACTGTACAAATTAAAATTACTGAAAACTCTACCCTCTTTATAGGGCATTCATTATACTCTTTCTCTCAAAATAAGTAAAACATCCCAGATTGGGGTTTAGGAAGCAAAACAGATGGTTACTGCCCAATAAACACCTTGACTGAATCCTGAATACTTGCAGCAAACTGTTGTTCCCCACCCAAGGATGTAGTATGTTAACACAGGAAGATTGAGAGATGTGGAATCAGAAGACATCAATCAGTGTCCCGGCTCTGCGACCTCCTAGCAGTGTGTCTATGAGTTTGTTTATTTAATCTTTCTAAGCCTCAGTTTCCTCCTTTGAAAACAGCCATAATAACTACTTCCCTAGGGTCCTGATGAAGATTAAAGATGGCATGTGAAGGCACACTCTAAACCATAAAGCATTATACAGCAACTTCAAATCCTTAATGAAAGAAAAAGAGAAACAAATCAATGCCTAAGTAATTAAGAGGCTATGTATGAGTTCTACTAAGAACCTTTTAAATAAAATATACGAAAAGTTATATCTTTTGCTCTATAATTATCAACTGCAGAGTATGATAGATCTCCTTCATATATAAAAACTATAAGCCTTTAAGTCAAGGTAATTTAAGAAGGCTGGGGCTAATGAAAATTTGTCAGCCACTATTTACCCATGAGTCAATTTGGCTCCTGCATCAGGCCAGTTTCTAAACACAACTTGAAGAATGGCCAGGAGAGTTTTTTTTTTTTTTTAATCCAATTTTTACTTTATATCAGGACCACTTAAAAAATAGTTAACAGCTTGTCAATACTGTCACATTCTTCCTACTTTGCAGTTTATTTTTTCTGTGAGCAATGAAAAATGAAAGGTGAAGAGGTAAAAAATAAATATTATTGCTGAATAAAATTTCACAGTATGTCATTGGTAAGCAAAAAGAAAGTCTGACTGTTGAAATATGTTGAAATGTGTCCTTTTCCCCAGTCTGTCTTCCCACAAAAAATGAACTTCATTTGGAGAGAGAGCAGGCACTGATATTTTTTTAAAAAAAGAAAGAAATATATATTTTCCCTCCATTTAAATTTAGCCAAATGAAATACCAATCAAAGATAAAAGCTTCCAGGGTTTCTCCATTTTTCTGAATTCTGTCATCTGCAGAGCACTTTGTCCCAAATTCTGTTTTCCTCCCTAGCTACAGTGCTGGCCTTCTCTCTATAAAGGGAAAAACAGCAGAAAAAAGCAAACCTCTCTGCTTAAACATCGAGAGACAGGAAAACAGATTTTTAAATGAGGGAATGAAACAAAAGCAAACAAAACCTTGTCTGTTTGTTTTTTCATAAAAAGATATGGTATACAACTGAGTCTGAATTCAGGGCGTCACCCATAGAGGAATCTTATGCCTATGAAGTCATCCCTAATTACAGCGTTTGACTAACAATACAGCAATTACGAAACCACTCCACTGGGTCATTTAACTATACTTAAACCCTGAATACAAATCTTTGCTGAGGAAGGTGTACCTACAACGAACTACCTGAAACAATTACTCAAATTCTGAAAGGCATTTGATGGGGGGTGGAGGCGGCAGGGGTGTGTTGGGGGGAGAGAGAGAGAGAGCCTGTTTTCATCCCCTAAAGCGATTCACTTTAGGAATGCAGCAGACTAAATTTACTAATCTGTGTCAATCACAACCAACCGTGGCTCAGGCAGCAGGGCACACACAGTGGGAAAATAACCATGGATAATCAAGAGTTGATTATGAATTTTGTATTTTTTTCTTGAAATTGAAAGGAACTAAAAGATAAAAGCAGGGGCTATTCATCAGCCACTAGCAGGTAAACAGAATTGGGAAAGTGAGGCTGATGACTTAAAATCAGCGATTTGGTCATACACACACAGTTAAGCTGATAAGTTCAAATCATGAAGAAGAGAAGGTGGATAAAACATGGAAGAATACATTATTTGTATTTGTGCATTTGTCACCTTCCTCTGTCCAAAACAGGCAATGCTTCAGAACACCCACATTTCACATACCTAACTGTACCAACAGAAACTGCCACCGTGCCTCCTCCCTAGCTGGTAAGTCAACAGCACTAGTCTCCAAGTCAGATGGGCATGCAACCCTCTGAATTAAAGCTCACCCAAAGCTCTGATTACTCAAGCTCTAGTGACATGTTTCCAAACGACTTGTGAAGATTTCAGCTTGAATGTCTATCATACTCACCCAATTTATTCATTTATATTCAAGCCTTAAGTGAATGCTTAGTATGTACCAGGCACCGTGTTGGGTGCTGCATATATAGAGATTTAGGATCCAAAGTCTCCTCTAGAAGACTTTACTGTCCAGAGGAGACAAAGATGGAAAACAAAGACATAGTATTAATGCCATCATGCTAGTAACTGAGTGGTGGGGTGACAGTGATGGACTTCAGGAAAAGTTTTCCAGAGAAGGTAACTTTTGAACTTTATCTTAAAACATAAGGCGGATATCCTCAGACATATATCACTGGTAAAGGCACTCTAGGCACAGAGAAGATGATATTCTGGCGCTAGAGAAAGATAGTGTGGTTGGAGCACTGTGCCTAAGGTATGTGACAAACACAGTTGGAGCAGAAGGAGTCAGGGTCTAATTTAAAAGGCTGAGACTCAAAATCTGGACTTGACCTTCTGGCCAAGGGAGAAGGAAGGTCAGAGAGGAAAATCCCAATCAGGAAAGTCTAAGTGTCTACATTTGAACTTACTGCCATGTTATTTCTCCCCTTTTCGAACACCTCTGCTGTCAAATTCAGTCTCCTTTTCAACTTTCCTCAGTCTCCAGCTTTATAAACTCAAGAAGTTTGGCCACAAGAAACAAAGGGAGATAGAAGTAAATCACTAGACTCTTTGGATTATCATAGCCCTTTATCATGTCTAGATTTTTCTAAAGACCTTTTAGACTATCTATCTACAGTCCTATCTCCCTTTTATGTAATCTTTATGCTGCTACCTTCCTGAAGAGTAGATCTAAGGTACATTCCCTAAGAAAGCAAGTCCCAACTTTTCGGCACAACATCCAAGAACCCTACACACTTTCTGTATTGATACCTGTCTATCCTTCCAATGTTTCTTCCCATTACATGCGCTGAACACCCTGGAATCACACTCTATAAAGATAACCTCTGCCCCAATGAGGGCATCTACTCTCCCATCTACTCTTCAGAAGAATCTTTGAGAAAATCCTCTTTAGACAGTCCCCACCTGAGGGAAAAATTCTCTTTTCCCAGGACTCTCACAAAACTATATATTTTCCTCTATTACAGTCTGCATGAATCCTTTCAGATAGCTCTAATTTTACATATCTTACTGTCAGATCATACGTACTAACTTTTGAATGGGAAAATACAGTCACACAAGGATAACATTTAATACTATTATACAAAAGCTTTTTGATGGAAGGGACTGCTTTGCCTTCATCCTCATATTTCCAGCCCCTCTCACAGTGGCTACAGAGTGGGTAATAATCATAATTAAGATAATATAATAACATATCATTGTAAGTTTATATTATAACAGCTAACATTTATGGAGGACGACTTATTTAAATGAACTGTGCTGTACATTATGTAAAGTTACTTCTCAGAAAAACTCTGTGAACCACGTAATACTGTTATTTCCATTTTACAGTAAAGCAAACAGGCTTACAGAAGTTGAATAACTTGCCCAGTCACATGGCTCAAGAGAGGAAGACCTAGGTCTCAACCCAACTCCACCTGACACCAAAGTCAGCATTCTCAATTGTTATGCTGTATTATAGCTTTCTCAATCACAGTTTAGTGAATGAATTTATTTCCCCAACAAGATTATAAACTTATTTAAGTAGTAACACAGCTTACTCATCTCTGTATTCACCACAGCACTTAGCACAACACAGGGACACAAGTGTATTCTCAATAAATCTTTTATTTTCTTTTTAAACTTTTTATCTTGTATTGGGGCATAGCCGATTTAACTAGTGTGATAGTTTCAGGTGGACAGCAAAGGGACCCAGCCATACATTTACATGTATCCATTCTCCCCCAAACTCTTTTCCCATCCAGGCTGCCACAAAACACTGAGCAGAGTTCCCTCTCAGTAAACACCTTGAATCAAAAAAGGTCCACATCTAGGATTCACAACCATTTTGATCATGTCAGTCTCATTTCAGGAAGCTATAATTATTATGCTGAAACGGCTTGAATAAACTTTGCCGGGTATCCCGGGTCTTCTAGCGTTCCTACTAGTTACATCTAACCAGTTTAACCTTTCAACAACACTCAAAATTAGCTTTTTGATCACTACCACCCTCCTGTGGAGAAGGAAATGGCAACCCACTACAGTATTCTTGCCTGGAGAATCGCATGGAGAGAGGAACCTGGCAGGCTATGGTCCATAGGCTTGCAGACAGTTGGACACAACTAAAGCGACTAAGCACACATAAGCATGCACCATCCTCCTGAACATGTCCTACTGACTCCTACATCAGTACCTTCTGTTTTATCCTGACCCCACTACCTCTATCTCTCCCTCCTAGTAAGAACTCCCTCTCTCTATTATCTACCTTTCAGACTAAAAATGCCCTCTGCTTTATTCCTCTTATCTTCTTATCCAAATTCTACTCATCCTTCAAGTTTCAGCAGAAGCCTCATCCTCTCCCAAACCATGTTTCCCAATGACTACACACCCCTGCTGATCTTTCTCTTCAACTCCCACAGGATTTAGAATGTTGCCACAAAATTCAGCAATTTAATCACAGACATCCTCCTATAGTTATATAAGTGGATGAGGACAGTCTGGCTGGGACATCCATTATCCTACTAGATTCAGTTCATCTGCCTCCTCCACACAGATCCTCAAACTTGGTCAAACAGAATAATCTTCCCCCATCAAAGACAACCATTCTTTCACCATCAGCACACAAATACTTTTCTAATTACTTGCTCTGATGTCTTATTTCAAGATTGTTTATTTCTCAAGAACAGAATCTAAACTTCATCTTCCTCTCGGATATTCCCACAATGATAATCTTTTGCTGGATGCTGGGTACAGAAGTATGCCTCAAAACATATTCCAACCAACTGCAATGTTCTGAGGGTGGTGTTAATTCCCAGTATTTCCAACATCCAATGATTACTGAAATTAGGGAAGAAACAAAAACTTAGGGTAGTTAAGTGACTTTGCCCAAAACAGAGATGTACAGTAAATGTAAAATTAAAAAAAAAAAGAGTATGTGAGAGAGAAGGTAATTAACTACTCTTACAATAAAAATGAAAACGAAGAGGCTACACAGTGCTTTATGGAAAGAAGGCACATGCCTATTATACCCTATGGAAAATAATTTAAAAATTCCTAACCAAGAATTCACTGGTTGTCCAGTGGTTAGAACCCTGTGCCTCCACTGCAGGGGGCATGGGTTTGATTCATGGTTAGGGAACTAAGATCCCACATGCTGCCAGGTGCAGCCAAAAAAACAAAACTTTTAACAAATGTGACCATGATATTGAGAAATATAAAAAGTTGCCAGAAAATGAAGATAGGGACCCTTCTAGCTAATGCTAATTCATTTTCAATATTTAAAGAAGGGATTCAATTAATCCTTGAACTGAAATCACCAAAACTGGAACCGTGTAAAACATACAGATTATCGGCAACAGGTTCAGTAGGGACTATATATGAAAGCGCTCTAAACATTCTTTCTTCAAAACATTGGTGTTAAGTGGGTACTGACCAAAAAACAGGCCAGACTTTTTAAAAATAAGGACAAGAATGCTGACCTTCTCTTGCGGCATATTCATTCCTATATATGACATGTTTCTGCTTCCCTGTATTTAATATTGCTTAATTTCAGCCTCTTATATGCTAACTACTATAAACAACTATTCTCATTGTATCAGTGCTAATAATTTAGTATAGATATAAGCACACACTCAAGTATCAGTGTGATTTATTTTGAGTATAAGATTTTTTTTTAACACACAACAGCCATCCCTGTGGTACCCAGTTTTTTGTTTGTTTATTTGTTTTTAGTGATTAGTTTTTAACCTTATAGCCTATTTTCTCAAGGTGACTGCAGCTTGAAGTTTTGTTTGCTTCCTTTTAGAAAACTTTAGTGGAATCTTGGTAAAGGAGTAACTGTAGCAGTTTAAGAGTTGATATCATCTTTCTCAATCATCTGTTGCTCTTAAAGTCACAAGCAAGTTACTCTCTAAATGGTCTCACCTGTGTCACAGGTTCCCTGTTTTGAGTCACAGGTTCCTAGCCCTGAAAGTTTAGGAAACATGAAAGCAGACATAATAAGTGGTGAAATATATTACTGTTTATTATTCCAGCACCTCAGCATTATTAAAAATTGCTCATTACAGTCAAGTAGAGAACAAGCTTCTATGATGAAAGCAAAATTCAACAAGTAGTGCATACTTTGCTTAGCTAGGTTGCTTTTTCGGCCTAGAACCTCTGGTAATTCTACCTGACATTTCAGTCACAAATTGGTAAAATTACACAAGAGGACATCGCTAGATAACTCCCAATAAGACAGTATTTTACCATGAAGCACTGTTATATATGGACTTTCCTGGTAACACAGTGGTAAAGAATCTGTCTGCCAATGCAGGAGATACAGGTTCAATCCCTGGGTCAGGAGTTCCCTTGGAGAAGGAAATGACAACCCACTTCAGTATTCTTGCCTGGAAAATTCCATGGACAGAGGAACCAGGTGGGCTACAGTCCATAGTGTCAAAAAGCGTCTGACATGAATGAGCAACTGAGCATGCGTGCACATGCACACACACTTATATATGCTGTTAGGCTGTACAGGAGTGGGAACTAGAGAATAAAACAGCTGGCTGATTTGGATACATTTAGCAACAATGTTTCTACAATTCCTTTAGATCCTAATAATACAAACCCGGAAAACATCATTTTGGTGACATAGCATACCATTTCAGGGACAATTGTAAAGTGACCTTAAAAAAATTGTACCTACTATTTACATGACAAAATACATTTCAAATTCCAAATTAATTGAGCAATGAACTTTGGAAGGTTCTATCAGGACTGAAGGCTAACTCTCCCTTGTATATAACGCCAAGTAACTGCCTGCATATAACTGCAATTTTGCCTTGGTTGGATCCAAAAATGTCAAGGACACTTAAACATTAGCTTACTAGTTGATGTGAAGAAGAGATCGCTATCTTCTGTGTGTATGCTGCTCCACCAAGGCCCACGGATGCAGAAGAGAAGGGTGAAGGTTTATTAAGAGGGACAGATGCCCATCAGCAGATGAATGGATAAGGAAGCTGTGGTACATATACACCATGGAATATTACTCAGCCGTTAAAAAGAATTCATTTGAATCAGTTCTAATGAGATGGATGAAACTGGAGCCCATTATACAGAGTGAAGTAAGTCAGAAAGATAAAGAACATTACAGCATACTAACACATATATATGGAATTTAGAAAGATGGTAATGATAACCCTATATGCAAAACAGAAAAAGAGACACAGAAGTACAGAACAGACTTTTGAACTCTGTGGGAGAAGGTGAGGGTGGGATGTTTCAAAAGAACAGCATGTATATTATCTATGGTGAAACAGATCACTAGCCCAGGTGAGATGCATGAGACGAGTGCTCGGGCCTGGTGCACTGGGAGGACCCAGAGGAGTTGGGTGGAGAGGGAGGTGGGAGGGGGGATCGGGATGGGGAATACGTGTAACTCTATGGTTGATTCGTGTCAATGTATGACAAAACCCACTGAAATGTTGTGAAGTAATTGGCCTCCAACTAATAAAATAAAATTAAAAAAAAAAAAAAAAGAGGGACAGGGGAGCCAAGGAGGCTGTTATTTGTACAGTGACACATGGGGGCAGGGGCACACAGACTTAAACTGAGCCATCTTAGTCTTCTCCCTATTTCTCCAATACCTACAATCAATTAAACCACCTCAACTGTTGTGTCTGTGTTGTTTTAAAGGAGACACAGCATAGGGTTCTGGTTGCTGACCAGTGACTCCCCTTACCCCATTCCAGTACCCTCCTCAGTGTGTGATAACCATCTCCTTCTCTATCTCCTCTGCTAGGCTGTGAGTTCCTTGAAAGCAGGTCTGGTATCTTATTTGACTTTGTATCTTGGCTCACAATAAGCCCTTACAAAATGTTTGTTGAATAAATTGATGCTGGCAGGTAGGGAAAGGGAACAAACATAATACAGGCGAAATAGCTGTCTCACGTGGTTTCAAAAATGCACACTCTGTAAAGAAAGCTGGGAACAAAACACTTCAGACATAATAGTGCACCCACATTCTTCACATGCACTTGGCCTGTTAGCATGATTTAACTGTCTACTCCTGTTTAATACTTCAAGATACTACAAAACTCTTCAAGATGTTTGCAACCTGTCCTTTGAATTTAACTGAAAGTCAAACAAAGATTGTTGTTTTTTTTTCTTTCAGAAACAGTTTTTGCTGGGCAACAATTTTGACAATCAAGCAGCACATTTCACCTTTACAATAATACACATCATGTTTTGACAAACCTGCAATTTACAGATAAAAGTATCATTTAGAAATAGATGTAAATTGCTGCAAACTAAAACTATACTTAAAATTTTTATTATGATATACAGAAGAGAAAATTGTACAACACCCACAATCCTATCATTGAGACTCTACTTTTACCAGGATTTTCCCATTGATTTTCTTTACCTGTCCTCTCTTCAGCTGTGTGCTCTCCCTCTCCCTCTTTCTCATCCCCTCTCTTTTCCCTGAATTATTTTAAAGCAAACCCCAGACATCTAGTGAATGATTTCACCCTACGTAGCTATTAAATGAGTTCACCTTCTGGAAATAACTCTCTTCTATTCTAGAATCTAGCATAAGCTAGATTCTAATTGATCTTTTTTTCAAGTACCGATATCTATGAGTCACTTAAACCCCAAAGAGTGCCCAATCCTGTGTCATTTCCTGGAGGAATATCAAATACTTCCATTTTAAGTAAAAGTTTCCTTTCCTCTTTTTGTCTTAGTAAAAAAAGATAAGATGTTTAAGCAATGACTATTTAAAAATAAGTTAATAATTTTTCCAACAGAAACAGTCAAATCAATTGTCATATTGAAGACATTCTTTAAATTCTTGCCAGACAAGAGTGTTGTATGCATTTAATGTACCTCTTAACCATATTCAAAAAGCCCCCATTTCCTGTTATGAAGAATATTGTATCAAGCCCAAAGACACAACAAAGTTATACCTCTCCTCCATCTTTACAAAGCTAAGAATCATTAAATCCTTGGATTGAAATAGCATATTCTTTTTTTTTTTCATTTATTTTTATTAGTTAGAGGCTAATTAGTTTACAATATTGTAGTGGTTTTTGTCATACATTGACATGAATCAGCCATAGATTTACATGTATTCCCCATCCCGATCTTTTTTTAAAAGGTCCAATCCCTTCCTCATTGCCTAAGTAAACTTTGACACTTTCCAAAAATATCTGAATGATTTATGAAAAGACATATCTGCTTCTAATGAAATTAACTAACCTTCATACCTGAAGAGTATTTCCATTCTCCTCTTTTCAGTGAAAATTAACACTGCAGCCAAGGGCAACCTTCAGATATATATCTTTCACAAGGCAAGATCAGACTAGTTAATTCAAAACAAAATATTGTGATGTACAGCTCAGAATCACTAGAGATAAAATTTCAACTTAGACTTTGAGCTAAACTGAAAGTTGGTTCTATTAGTCATTGAAATTTCCTCCTGTAGTGTCACATACTCTGCTTATATGTTCTCAAATAAAGTACTTGTTAATTGAGAAAACTAGGTTCTTTTGTTTCTTCACTTTTTACTTCATTTGAGTTGTAGTAAGAACAACTAAGAGGTTACCCTTGATTCGGAGTCGAGATTTATATAACCAGCTATTCTGAAATAAGAGAAATAAAGCTTATATGACCACTATGTGATAGAAATCCCTGGTGGAGTCTGTGAGCATCAGAAATCAGTATCATTACTATGCTATTTAACACTATCAGAATCTCATCACCAGTGATTTTCAATTTATTTTGGAAAGTATGAATAAACACTAGGATAACTGTTTGTCGTATTTTGTCATGAGACTTCTATGTCACAGATTATCGAAAAACCATTTAACAGGGCTCAATGGCATTTGTAAATCCATCCCCTTGTGCCCCACCTCCAAGATTAAAGTAAGGATCTGTCATTTAAACCTTTGGGCATCTGACTAGATAAAAACAACTATATAATTAGGATTACAAAACCAACTTTTAAAAACATTTTTAAAGCATGTATTGAATGTATTACAATATTGCCTCTGTTTTATGTTTTGGTTTTTTGGCCATGAGACATGTGGGACTTTAGCTCCCCAGGAAGGGATCGAACCAGCACCCCCTGCATTAGAAGACAAAGTCCTAACCACTGGATTGCCAGTGAAGTGCCTACAAAACCAATTTTTTAAAATTAAAAAGTCCCTAAAATATTCTCCAAATAAAGAAAATACAGAATATACATATATATTTAGAAAATGTCAGATTCTAAGCTTCAAAATTTTCTTTTAAAAATTTGCTTCTATTTGAATACATAAGATTTAGAAAGTGTCTCTAAATGTGTAACTACTCAAACACATAATATGGATTTCAAGATGTCTCAATTTCTGCTTAAATATTCCATACTATAAAAGTTAGAGCCCAATGAAATATTAAAATAGTTCCCCTTCTGGGACGAGAGCAAACCTGTTTCTCACAGTACTAATAGAAGGAACCTCCCACGCCCAGAACTGCCAATCTGGAAACCCAACATTCTTCTTACAACTGCAACTTTACAGAGCAAGTCATAACACTTCCTGCTAGAGAAAGAATACCCTGACAAAGGAATGATACAATACTTATGAATCCCCTTCCTGTCAGCCTCACAGTATTTTGCCAAGTATTAATAAATTTGAACTTCACAACATTTAGAGAAAAGTGAATTTTTTCAGCTCTGCTGAAATCATGCAAAAACACAAAGGAATTTTAAGTTGGTTCAGGTAAAATAGCTGTAACCCACATACCTATTTAAAGTTTGAACATTAGCCAAGTAACCTGCTTATTTTAGAACACATGGAACCCGCTTCTCCCCCAGAGGCCAAGTCAGTCGTCCATAGGAAAGTACATTACTTAGAAAGGCAAATTAACTGTCCCAGACCACTTTAACTTTCTATTATTCATCTTGAGCCATACTTATTCATGTCTTCATACAAGACTTACATGCCACATACTAGATGTCAGAGCATTTACCGTGAGTATCTACATTTTGTTTGCTGTTGAAAATGTAGCCTATTAAGTATAAGAATTGTATTTTCTACCAGCGTAGCATATAGGAAGGGATTTCTCTGGTGGCTCAGAGGGTAAAGAATCCGCCTGCAATGCAGGAGACATGGGTTCAATCCCTGGGTCTGGAAGATCCCCTGGAGAAGGGTATGGCAAGCCACTCCAGTATTCTTGCCTAGAGAATCCCATGGACAGAGGAGCCTGGCAGGCTGCAGTCCATGGAATCGCAAAGAATCAGATCTGAATGAGCAACTAAGCACAGCACAGCATATAGGAACTAAGCTAGCACTTGCTGAACTGAATTTTCTATTAAGAGGTAGTACTGTTGAGTATCGCAGCATTCTGGAGCCAGACTGGTTCAAATCTTGTCTCCACAATTTTCTACATTGTCTTTGGGCAAACTGTTTAAGCTCTTGTGCCTGTTTTCTCATTCAGGGATGATAAAAGTAACTATGTCACTTAATAATAACTTTTGTACATTGCTGTGATGCTTAAATGATTCAATGTGTGTTCAAATTTTAGATCATAGCCTGGCACATGGTAAGCATTAGGTATGTGGTAACTGCTATATGCTTATTATTGAAATTTGTTTAACTGGTCTAGCAATTCTAATCAGTTACTTGCTCAATGAAGCAACTGGTGAGTTGTGAGTTCTTGCCCTTTATGGGAGACAACAATAAATCAATACGAGTACTGACCTAGGTTCAGGAGACCATGTCTAAGATGGACATAGGGCAAGTCAGTCACTTGAAAGGAAATGGAGTGCAATGGGAGCATCAGGGTCTTAGGAATCAGACAGACTTGAAATCTGTGTGACCTTGATCACACAACTTAGCTTCTCTGAGCCCCAGGTTCATATTTATAAAAGTAGAGCTAATTCCACATACTTCAAAGGGTGTTGATGATGATTAAATGAGATAAGTACATAACAGGGTCTGGTTCCATCAAGGTGCTCAGCAAGTGGCAGCCACTGTTATCATCTATCTGGTATAGTATATGCATAATCCATCTGCTCTATCTACCTAACAAGTATGAAAGTGAGATAATAGATCCGCCAGTCCTTTGTAAATAATATAAAACAAAGTGAAGCATTTTAAGATAACATGTTGAATTCTCAGAATAAGGAGACAATTCATGTTATACTCGCTTATAAAAAGGTTTGGGACACATCACATTAGGAGGCAAGAGTGTACTCCTGTTCTCGTCACTAACCACCACTAACAGACACTGGATTACACTCTATCTCCTTAATGCAAGCACTTTATTTCATCAATCACAAAAACTGCATGAAATATCAAAAGGCAACACAATCCAAAACAGAAGGCATAGAGCGTCAGAGCCAGAGGACGTGTTTTTCCATGTTTTTATTGCTGACTCACTAAAGGAAGCCTCTCCAACTTTGCCAGGTCTCAGTTTCACCGTCTGTGAAACAAGGATAGCTCTAGCTGCCTGTGGCCAGTCAGGGATTATGTGGGGGTAGTAAGCTATGCTCAAGCGCCTTGAGCTAACTGGAAGAAAGGGCATCCGTGTATATATTATCAGGTTTTTCCAGGGAAAACTGGGGCACAGGCAATTGCATCCACTAAGAAAACAGTATCAGTATCAGGCCAGCAATGTTGGGTTTTCCCTTCCTTACCTTTTATTTGGCCACACTTATCACTTTACAACACTGTCCCAAGTATTATGAACTTCTTCAATGATCATGCTACCCAGAAACAGATCCCTTGCCTTTCGCTTTCATGGTTATCTGAAATGTGTATGCTTTCTAGCTTTCTGAACGCTAAGGCTAATCTTTGATCACAGTGAAATCTGTCAATACCCAAGCACTGATTTTAAAGTCTATTCATCGGAGAAGGCAATGGCACCCCACTCCAGTACTCTTGCCTGGAAAATTCCATGGATGGAAAAGCCTGGTAGGGCTGCAGTCCAGGGGGTGGCTAAGAGTCGGACACGACTGAGCGACTTCACTTTCACTTTCATGCATTGGAGAAGGAAATGGCAACCCACTCCAGTGTTCTTGCCTGGAGAATCCCAGGGACAGGGGAGTCTGGCAAGCTGCCATCTATGGGGTCGCACAAAGTCAGACACGACTGAAGCGACTTAGCAGCAGCAGCAGCAGCATAACATAATAGAATTCATTTTGACAGCAAAATATTGTGACAAAAGTTCTAGGAATGGATACTCCCTTTAAAAACGGATGTCTTCTACTTAGTAAGGGGCTTCCCAGAGAGAGCAGCAGTAAAGAATCTGCCTGCCAATGCAGGAGATGTGGGTTTGATCCCTGGGTCAGGAAGATCCCCTGTAGTAGGAAAGAGTCAGACATGACTAAGCAGCTGAGCAAGCACTTCTTGGTAAAATACCAGGACATTTCCTAAGACTGTTGTATCCCATCAGTAGTTCAGCCAGTTTCAGTAATTTTCTAAATGTCTCATCATATGAGTTATGCACAGGTGTGTGGGCCTGGAGGAAGGATGGTATCAGTGTTTGTGTTTGTGCATGTGTGTGACTATATGTGTGAACAGCATCTGTTTTTACTATGGGTAATGAGAACTGGTTTGGGAATAGAAGATAGTGTTAAGAGTTGTGTAATACATTTCATATTTTTATAAGCAGGCCACAGAATGAAACAACTTTTATACTGTGTTCCAAATCCATCTTGATGAAGGCTGGGGAAAGCCAATGGAAACCAACCCGTGTTTTTTCTGTACATGTAAAGCTCACGCTCTCTCAGATGTTACCAACAAATCCATAAAGTTAAAAGTTCACACACATGCACCTGTGGATCTACACACCCTTCTGGGTGGAAAGGGAGGAAAAAGGCACACCCAAAGTTTCATGAGTTTCATAGATGGGTTGGTGTAATCCACAGTTAGGACACAAGACCTTGATGTAGTATTTTTAAAGTCCCTTCCAACTTTCATTCAAACGTCATCCTCTCCCCACCACACCCAGTACTGGGTATATTCTTTCCATGTGTGACACGTACAATGGAGGCCTCTCCCACTGTACTTAATGCCACACCTCAATAACACTCATCTATTGTTCTTTAATGGAACAGGACTTTACCCATCTTCATGAGTTATAAAACAAACAAACAAATAATGCAAAGGGATCTAACATAAAACAGGTATCAAATTAAGATGCAGAATATTGCTACTGTAATTTGGGGCAATATCAGAAAGTTTAGGAAATTTATACTAGGAACAGTCTTAGGTACACAAACTTCCTGTTGAGTGGATGTGTCAGGTTTAACAATCAAGTAGATCTGGTTTACGTGATGATTTAGGGGGGGAATAAGCCACAAGAACATCTTAATTTCAATATTCCAAGGGGTATCTCTCCAACAGAAAATATTTGTTGGCTCTGTATTTGCATAACAAAGTAATCAACATTTAAAAATAGGATGTTATATTACATATTAAATTATATACCTTATCTTAATGCCCTAAAACAAAAGGTTGAAATAAATAGAAGGATTAAAAGCATGGGTCCTCCACAGATTATCAATAGAACTACACATGGGATAAGGAACTGATTTGGAAGACATCTATGGTGACTATACATAGTTAACAATACTGAATTGTGTATTTCAAAGTTGCTAAGCAAGTAGATCTTAAAAGTTCTCATCACAGGGAAAAAAAAAAGTGAAACTGTGGGGTGGTAGATGTTAACTAGACCTGTAGGAACCATTTCACAATATATACATACATTAAATCATCTCATTGTACACTTTAAACTAATACAATTTTATATGTTAATTGTATCTCAATGAAATGGGGGAAATATATCTGTGTTCTGTTCATAGCTATTAAAATCATATAAAGAAATAACTCTATGTGCTCCACACCTTCCTATTCTGAGGGTCTCTCATTCAAAAAAATAAAGGGTAGGGGAGGAAAGGAAACAGGAAAGGACAGGAAACAAACCAAAAAACCCAATTAACTCAGCATCTCCTAAACTTTTTGGCCTCAGGACCTGAGGATTTCAAAGAGCTTTTGAATATGTTGGTTAAATCAGTGTTTATTATTGTATTAGAAATTACAACTAGGAAATTTTAAAGATATTTATTTAAAAACAATGATAAACCTGCTGCATCTGAATATAAATAACATTTAAGAAAATGAAAACTACCTTAAAAAATTAGTGGGGGGAGGCAGTGCATGTGGCACTCCTGTAGATATTTCTTGCTTCAACAGTGATTGGACACAACAGATACAGGGACGCCCCCTTTCCCAGACTCTGGTCAACCTCAACCTCTTTTCCAGTCGTAATCTTAGGAACCAACCACTCTGCCATCCTTGGCCTCTGGAATCAGTCAACACCGTTTTTGTTTTTGTTTTTTTGAAGTTTTGCTCCTTACTGCTTGTCAACCATGAGCTCCCAGATTGGTCAAAATTATTCCACTGAGATGAAAGCTGCGGTCAACCACTAGGTCATCCTGCATCTGGCACCCCCTACACCTACCTCTCTCTGGGCTTCTGTTTCCACCGCAAAGATGTGGCTCTGGAGGGCATGGACAACTTTTTCCATGAGTCAATGTGGAAAAGGGCAAGGGTGCACAGCGTCTCTTGAAAATGCAAAACCAGCGCAGTGTCCCATGCTCTCTTCTAGGACATGCAGAAGCTGTCCTCAAGATGAATGGAATAGAACTCTGGACAATAAGGAAACTGCCACGGCCCTGGAGAACAACCTGAGTCAGACACTGTGAACCTGCATGCCCTGGGTTCTGACTGCACAGACCCCAATCCCTGTGACTTCCTAGAGAGCTGTTTCCTGGAGGAGTAAATGAAACTCATCAAGTAGATTACAACCACTTGATCAGCCCCATCCAAACCTCCATAGACTGGGGACGGGGTGGGGGATGTGAAGCTGAGCCAGTAGCTCTTCCAAGGGCTCACCCTCAAGTACAATTGGAGCCTCTAGAGCCTTTGAGGGGCCCTTCCGCATCCCCCTGAAGTCAGGGCTGCTGCCTGAACCACTCCCAGCAGTCACTAGGCATTTTTTTAACCACCCTGGGGCCCTCACCCAAGCCCTGAACCAAAAAGAAATAAAGATTTTGCAGGAAAAAAAAAGTGAGAAGAGGATATTGTTTACATTTTTGTTTAATTTAATAGACTGCTGGATTTCCATATCTGCTTCTGCATTCAGCCTGTTGCAATGTTGTTTTGATTCAAGTATAGGAAGAAAATATGACCTCTCACAGACATGTTGTTTGGAAAAAGGAACTGTTTTAGGAGCTTTTCTGGATAATTGTGGATATTCTTCTTATTAATACCATGCCAAAATTGGGGCAGTTGTAGTTTCTTAAACGTTAGTTGCAGTGTGGAATCTGATACCAAATCAATGACTGTTTCATCATACTGTTACACTAAAACTCATTGGTTTGTCTTATAGTTTAAATGGACCTTTTACTTGATTGATTGATTTTAAATGCTTGATTTCATAACATCATGCACGGATCATATGGAACTAATACAGATCGTCCAAATGTTGTCACACTTCATTTTACAATATCTAACAAGTCACTTTCATTAAAAATACCCCCAACCTCATTAGAAAAGTCAAAGTATTGATGCATGGTGGCTGATGCAAGTTTTCAAGAATTTGAATTTTTGTTTGAAATCTTTATCATTGGCAACAAATACCCTCAGTTGTTTTCCTTGCAGTGACTAGCACACGGTTCACTTTTGATAATGTATCTGCAAAATTATATATATATATCTGAATAATCAGTTATTATGTCATCTGCTCTTTTAAGTAAAATTCATTTTGTTTTTTTTTAAAAATGCAGCTAGTTTAGCTTGCAATTCAAACAACTGCACAAGTGCTTTTCCTCAGGACAATCACTGTACATCCATATGCAGCAGAAATTTTTTTATGTACTTCCATTTCATCACACAGAGTATTGAAAAGATGTTTACCCAAGAGTTGAGATTTAAGAAAATCATTTTTTCCTGCTTAATCAAGAACATTCATTAATTAACTATATGGTATAGGTCTTTTTCGAACAGGATGGGTATGGTGTTGAATACAAAGACTAATAATACACTGTGGGGCCGCTGCAGTTTTACCCACTATTGCTCTTGTCAGTATACTGAAAAATCAGAGAACATCTTAGTGTTACTAAACAAGTAACTTTGATCTCCAAGGGACTCGATGGCATACTTCTTTATTGATAACTGGTGCTTTATTTACTAATATTTATGATGGAGTCATCCAATTTTAGAGAAACAAAGAAGCATAAAATCCATAGGTGTTTAACAAGACATTTCAAAACTGAGAATGCAATTACCAGAATAAGTTTTAACATGTGTTCTGTGCTGTTTAATTGCTAAAAGAAAAACTAATTCATTAATATCAATTCTGAACCTGATTGCAGAATCAGGTTCATGTCCCTGAGACAAGGGCTTATCATGATAGTGTAGTTTTTAGAAGCTTTTAGTACATTTTTAAAAGATTAAGAAAGGCAATATATTTGTTACAAAACTACTTAAAAATATCCAGCTTATATGTAGCAAATGGATTTTTCTTCTTATAATCAACAGGAGTTTCCTTCTCTAACACATACACTAGAAAAGAAAGGGTTTGAAAGTTAAACTCTGTATGAAATGCAGAAATTATTACTACTTTAAAATATTAAAAATGAAGAAGACTAGTATTTGTATGTAAAATAATAAGTAGGTTATTTTAAAGCAAATCCCAAACAACAATAAAGATGAAGGGGAGGGACTTCCCTGGCGGTCCAGTGGCTAGGAGTCCAGGCTCCCAAAGGAGGTGACCTACCTGAGTTTGATCCCTGGTCAGATAACTAGATCCCTCATGTGACATCTAAGAGTACTCATGTCTCAACTAAAGATTCCACATGCTGCAACTAAAGATTCTGCATGCTGCAACTAAAAGTTCCCACATGCCACAATGAAGATCTAAGATCCCACATGCCACAACTAAGACCTGATGCAGTCGAATAAAGAAAATAAATCTTTTTTAAAATCATTAAAAAAAAAAAAGAAGTGGAGAGAAAGGATGAAATATAAGAACATCAGATATTGATAAACTGTTGAAACTGAGGGGGTTCCTTATGCTGTTTTATTTTGTATGTTTAAAATTTTCCATAAAAATAAGTATTTTAAAAATTCCTTGAGCTTATAAAGTATTTGGTATTTTGGAAAACAAAAATAAAATTCTTGGCTCATATTCATTCATTGCACAAACACTGAATGAACATCCACTCTATAAAATGCACTGTACTAGATGGCATCAGGAAATAGAAAGATTTATGAAACCTGCCTTTTACACCCAAGGAGCTCAGGATGTCTGTGTCCATATATGTAATCGATTGCCTAAAATGGGTATAATGTCTCTACTATGACCATTCTAAGGGGTACTTACAGTATTTCAAAGCACAACTTGACCCAATGAATTGCAAATTATGATAATGCAATTTTAAGGGGGAAAAAGGAAAATGACATGAAAAGAAAATACAAAAAGGAAACTTAAAAAAAATAAGAAATGAGACTCTCTTTGGTTTTCCTCTATAAAAGGAAATGAACAAGAGATGTGAGCAAATATGGGCATGACCACATCATTTTTCCACCACAACCCCATCATCTTATTTCACTTCAGGACAGGAACCATCATGTCATCTCCTTTGAGTCAGCTCTTGTACTACTCACATAGGCAAAAATAACTGAGTAATACATCCACTTTCCATGGTGAACATTAAATATATTAAGTATTCTATAATTCTTCCAATAAGTGGAGATGGTGTTTATAAGTGCCTTATTTTAATTTTCAAGATTACTATGTCTATTCACACCCCCTTGTATAAATTAAGATCATCCTAAAGAAGAAATCCAAAAGTTAAATCAGTAACATTCCTCAGTTACTCAAGGGGTCTAATCGTAACACTGATAAATGAAAAATAAAAGCAAAACTGAAAACAATAATTTGCTTTAATTATCATCTTCCAGCTTATTGCCATATATTCCAAGCAAATGGTCAAATTTTCCCTGTTCAAACTTTGGGCAAAATGTGCAAGAGTTCTCAAAACTCATTCAATATATGCCTTTAAAATCTGAGTGACAGATTAAAGGATTTAAAAATCCTCTATTTCATCTTTAATATTTATTAAGCTCTATTAAGTGCAGTAATTTGTCTTTTCATCAATCTATCTCTAGTATTGAGAACAGTGCCTGGCACACAGTAGGTACTCAATAAGTGTCTGTTAAGGAGGGTGGGGGAGGAAAGATTGGATGAAAGTAATCAAAAGGTACAAACTTCCAGCTCTAAAATAAATAAGTACTAGGGATGTAATGTACAATATGAGAAATAAACACTGCTGTGTGTTATATACGAAAGCTGTTAAGACAGCAAATCCTAAGAGTCCTCATCACAAGGAAAATTTTTTTTTCTTCCTCATTTATATTTTGTATCTATATGAGATAACAGATGTTCACCAAACTTACTGTGATCATCATTTCATGAGGTATGTAAGCCAAATCATTATGCTGTACACCTTCAACTTAAACAATGCTGTATGTTAATTATGTCTCAACAAAATGGAAGAAAAAAATTCAGGAATAAATTTTTACTTTCAAATGAAAAAAAATTATGCTAAATAATATGTGATAATAACATTGCATCCTAAAAGAATTAAATTCACTGTCATTTGCTGTGTGGTTTTACATAATCAAGAACAAACCTGCAGCACTTTTAATGCAAATCATATAAATAAACATAAAAGACATCTACTCCTATTGGGGAAATTACAAAATAGAATGATTCTTGAGAGCTTATCCAGCCAAAGAAATGGTAGGTTACATCTTTCTAGTGGCACTGAATCCATTATCATATTTGACAGCTGAAATTATTTTTTAATTCTCCACTTTAGAAAATAAAGGCATTTCAGAGAAAAGTGGAATGGAAAGTATAAAGAACTCTGAATTTTATCAAGTTTTTCTTCAAAGTTGCTACACAAAGAAAAAAAAAGTCTCACTTAGCTGTCATGATCTCAATGCTTTAGCTTTCTTAACTTTAAAACAACTACTTTTTGACCTCACAAGCAATCACAAAACCTTCAAAGGGAAGAACTGCTTCAGCATTTCCTGTCTGCCTGCCCTAGCCCAAGATTAACCTTGTCAGTTCTTAGCAAGACTTATAAAACCCCCTTAAATGACTAATTCAGATAAGTGGTAACATGAAGCCAGAGTTTATAAGATGCTGGTTTATACTTGTTACCAGATGTAGCTATCACTTCAAAGTGTTAAATACATTCATGAAGAGGTTCAGATATATTTGCATGTGGAATACTTTCTGACTTCCACTATTATTGTGGAGACATGTTTCCAGAGGAAAAGTGTTGCCTTGTTGTCTAACAAAATGTCTTTAAGGTAGCCCAATGGTCACTTTAAAGACCACTAGGCACTCTGTCAGTCTAATTCTTTCCTTAACTCTTGCAAACACATACATATACACTTTCAAAACACACCACAGATAAATTCCATTTCTTTGGGAGCTTGTCATGAAACAGCCATCTTAAAGACCTATCTGAAAAATCCAAACATGTGTGTGTTTTTATAGTTTTGGAATGGCTTTTTTAGACAAGGAAAACAGTCACTGGCTTCACATAGTTTAGGGTTCCTTTGCAGGATAACTCAACAATTGCACTAGGTTTTCTGCCTCTATCCACTCTTCTCTGGTTATGTTAATCTTTGGTTATGTTGCCATTAGGGTTTTATTAGGTTAATTAAAAATGTTTTTTAATCTCCAGAGAAAGCTTAGGGCAACAACAATGGTTGCTATTTTCTACACATAATGGTCATTGTTAAGTTTGGCCCAACACAGCATCCTGAATACAATGTAGATTTATCCTTAAGATTGGCTGCAAAAATAACCACGGTCTTACACAGTGTTATATGCCTTTGCTATTCAAATGTCTGGGAGATACCCCATAACTTTTATTTTTGCTGAGATACCCCAATTGTATTTCGAGGATGAAGCTGAATCCATAAACATTACACTCCTGCTGGCTCAGATTTCTAGAGACTGAATTGTAACTGACCAGTCTTGCTTGCTCAGTATCTTATTTGGCAGTCTGGTAAACCTGGTCCAGCTAAAAAGTCTCATTCTAATTAATTCTGCCACAAATCAAATGGCTTTTGTGGCCTTTTTCTGCTAAAACTCATTGTTAGCAAAAAGTCATCCATACAAAGTAACTTCTTCCTTCTCCCAGTTTATCCCTCTCCCAGGTACTGTTACCTCAGAAATCGGCTAAAGCCATTAGCAGGATTCTTTTGATGGGGTAGACTATAGTAGGCTCACTGGCTCTGAAAGTTCTCTGCTTTAGAGAATGAGAATTAAACAGTCTCTCATTAGACCAAATTTTTAAAATGCTGATAAGCTATATGGGAAGAAAGAAGTTGGAGTATCTGTTTATGGTGAGTAGTACCATTATACTGCATTTTTCCTTAAATTACACTTTCTTTCCATCAGAAAATAGTTTTTGCTATAATGTGACTATTACCTAAACAAAGTTAGGAGTAGGTGGGGAAGAAAAAAATCACTGATATTAGTGGTGCTAATTTTTTTCAGTATTAGTTCTGTATTAACATAGACTGAATGATCATCACACATCATTTTACCAAGACTCCTCAATTCTTAAAATCTTAATACTGCCCTATATTTCAATTGACTGAATTTCACTTTGAAGTATTTCTCTTTTCTATTAGTTCTTTTATATTTACAGGAACTGCCTAATACCTTTATTTTTGAATGATGTCCTGACTTACTACTCTTAGATCACACTTTTATCCTTTCAGAACTCTGAAGACAATACTTAGTAGTAAATTTCACTGTAATAATTATATTAAAACTATGAGCTACATTTCTATAATATAGGTAAGTTTTCCTTATTGAGAAGTAATTGTGTTAATTGTGTTTAAGGTAGTATAACTGGACTGTGATTTTCAAATTCCTGCTTTCTGAGTGTAACCACTTAATACCATGTTTATAGGCTGCCAGCGATATATTTATTAAAACAATAAAAGCCAATTTAGAATATAAACAGGATGGGAAAGAGAGCCAGGTTGCTTTTTTTTTTTTTTTTTTGGTGCTTCCACCCTGAACCATGAAACAGAAAGAAGGGTAGAAAAGCTTATCTTGAGAAAGCAAGACAGAAATGAAAGCATGATCTCATTCCCTTTTCCCACACCCAAAAGCAACAAGGTGACATTTTCTCTTCCTCTCATCAGTTTAACAGTCCTCTTCTCTTTTTTTTAAATCCCTAATAGTAAGTTTTCAAATGCTTTTTTTAAAATTAAGAGGTTTACCAGATTCTTTTTGTAATTTTTAAGATTTTAGTTTTCAGCATCAAAGATCAAAGCATGAGAATGCACAAAAGTTCTCATTTAAAAACTTTTGATTTGCTATTTATGACTAACAAATACATACTGAGCTCCAACAACCTAAACTCCAAAGATTTGGGGGCATATTCTATTTTGCTCTTTGGGGAAATGCATGTGTTTAAAACAACAGAATAGGTAAACCATACTTTCATTAAGGCAGTAAATTTAGGAGTCCTGTAAAGAGAAATCTAATGGGGGAGGGTCTTTTAAAATTCTACAAAGAACTCTTCAAATAAGTTAAAGAACTTTTTAAATAATTTTAAAATTCAAAAACATAACAATGATTTAGAACTTGAAAGTTATACACCAAAATCAAGAATGTGTTATTCCTATGGAAAAGAAGTTTCAATTTTGGCCATGAAAAAAAGATGTCCAAGTTATATCTGAAGAGAAATGACCAATTAATATTTGCTCAGTGATTTAAAAATGATAAACATAGGAACCACTTTAGAAAATAAGACCTAGAATGAGACTACAGAAGAAATTAAATTGTCTTCTTTAAGACTGCCATTACCGTTTTTAACTAAATTAACATTACATATGCAATCTCAAAATTCTAATTTACTCATTATTAATGCAATTTCTATCGATAGCAGTTTTTTGTGGTCACAGTCCAGCTTATTCTAAAAATGTTTTGTGGAAAGGAAGTAGTTTTAGAACAGGTAAAAGATATTTAAAAATTAAAGTGGGTGGACTCTGTCTGCCTAGTTTTAAGTCATTTCTTGCAGCTACAGCAATCAGGATAATGTGGTTACAGAGCAACACACGCAGATCAATGCAACAGACCAGAGGACTCAGAAATAGGCCTACACAAATATGCTCAACTGATTTTTGACAAGGGTACAAAAGCACATCAGTGGAGGAATGGTGCTACAGGAACTGGACACCCATAAGAGAGAAAAAAATAAGAACTTTGACCTAGACCTCATTTTTTTATAATTTTGTGTAAAGATTTACACAAGAAATGAACTCAAAATGGGCCATAGATTTAAATGTGAGATGTAACGCCATAAAACTTTAGAAAAAAATTGAAAAATTCATCAGGAAGCATGTTTGGAGAAGGGACTTTAGACGTGACTCCAAAAAGACAATCTATAAAAGGAAATATAGATCAGTTTGGGCCTTGTCAAAATAAAGACTTTTGTTCTGTGAAAGACCTTGTTCAGAGATCAGAAAGACTAGTTACAGACTAGGAGAAAAGAGGTGTGTGTATACCACTTATCTGATAAAGGATTGTTATCTAGAATATATAAAGACCTCTCAAAACTCAGTATTTAACAACCCAATTAGAAAATAGGCAAAAGATATGAAAAGATACTTCACCAAGGAGGATAAACAGATGGGAAATGAACACATAAAAAGATGCTCAGCAACATTAACCACAGGGAAATTCAAAATGAAACAAAAATGATTTATCTCTACACTAAACAAAAAAGTGACAAAATCAAATGAAATCAAGGATGTGAAAAAACTGGACCATTCATATATTGATGGTAAGAGATTAAATGGTACATTTACTATGGAAAAACATTTTAGGATTTATAAATTTAAATATGTACTCCTATATGACCCAGAGATTTGTATTCTTTGGGCATTAATCTCAGAGAAATGAAAAGTTACAGTCACAGAAAAACCTGTACACAAATATCGATATTTGTAGCAGCTTTATTTGTAGCAGTCCACACTAGAAATGGCTCAAATGTTGTTCAATGTGTGATTGATTAAATAAACTATGGTACATTTACACCATGGAATACTACTCAGCAATAAAAAGAAAGAAAGTATCATTACACACTACTTGAATGAACTCTAGACAATTATGCTGAATGAAAAAAGCCAAAGATTGCATATAATTCTGATTCTGTTTATATATTTTTGAAATGACAAAATTATAGAAATGGGGAACAGATTACGGTTTCCAGAGGTAGAAAGAAATGGGACAGGTGTGGGGGAGGGAGAAAGAAGTGTGTGCTATTACAAAAGAGTAACAAATGGGATTCTAGCGGTGAAAGAACTATTTTGCATCTTGTTTATATCAATGTCAACATTGGCTTTGGTACTGTACTAAGGTCCTGCAAAAGGTTATTATTTGGGGAAACTGGGTAAACGGTACAGATCTCTCTGTGTTATTTCTTACAAGTATATGTCTACAATTTCTGCTAAGTAAAAAGTTCAGCTAAAAAAACTAACAGAATTAAACACGGAATATTGTATCATTAAATTGATGAGGATCAAAGAAGAACATTTACTTGCAAAAATTTCATATCTTTTTTTTTCATATCTTATTTTAAACATTATTTCCACAAAGTTTTCCGAAACACTATAGACATAACTACAACTATTTTGGTAGAAATATGAGTGACAAATCCTTCAACGTATATCCAACATATTGGCATTAGAGTTTTCAAAATTCTCTGGATGCAATACTATGTAGGAAACTCTTTAAGATCAGTGATTAGGACTGCAGCTTTGTAAGGATATGGTTGAAGATATAACCTAGAAAATAATTTACCATTTTAAAGCTATAACCAATGAATTCCCATTAGCTATGGAAGAGTTGGTCAAGTTAAATAATGCTGCTTAAGTCATAGGTGAAGTGAGTTTCAGAGAGTTATGTCAACTTTTAATAACACGACATTCCCCATTTTGTTAACATCTGAAAGAAAACTCCAATTAGTATAAATTGATTCATGGAGGAAGAGGAAGAGGCATTCCTAGTAAACAAAGTTGGACTCTGGATGTGATGTTTAAATTTACGGTGAGAAGGGTGACGGATTAGGTATCAGGAGACTCTGTCCCCCACCACCGCTCTACCACTTCATGATGTGGCAAGTCAAAATCAATTTCTTTGTTGCCTCATTTGCAAAAATCAGTGGCTGGATTAGACTCTGAGCTCTTCAAATAATGGCACATTATTTTATTTATCTTAGTGATAACAGTGCCTAGCACACTGTTGATCATTAATAAAGCCCTGTTAAGTGAATTAAGTAATGGAGTAGGAAATGTCAACCCACTTCAGTATTCTTGCCTGGAGAACCCCCATGGATGGAGGAACCTGGTGGGCTGCTGTCCACAGGATTGCAAAGAGTGGGACACAGCTGAGTGGCTAAACACAAAACAAATGAATTAAGTATTGAAATGCATATGTGTATGCTAAGTCCCTTCAGTTGTGTCTGACTCTTTCAGACTCTATGGACTGTAGCCTGCCAAGCTCCTCTGTCCATGGGATTCTTTAGGCAAGAATACTGGAATGGGTTGCCATTTCCTTCTCCAGGGGATCTTCCCGACCCAGGGAGCAAACCCACGTCTCTCACATCTCCTGCATTGGCAGGCAGGTTCTTTACCACTAGTGCCACCTGGAAAGCCCCAAGCAATTAAATAGGAAGTTCAACAGGAAGTTCTAAATGGGTCTCCTGGAAATTATATCTTTTCTTGACTGAACTACAGCCCTTCTCTCTCAAGGAGGCCTATCCTTTCCTAGTGGGTTTGCAAGGTGCTAGCTGCCCAGAAGAATAAGGCAACTAGGCCCAGGAAATTCTCTGTGGGTCGAATATAGAAGATAATGGCCGAGATTGGTTCTAGCCATCATTACCTATTTTGACCAGAAGGGTTCTTACAAGAAAAAACTCTGTAACTGAAGGTGATTCTTTTTCATCATCCTTGGATGATAATCCCTCCTTCTCATGTTCATCCCTAAAAAGTCAAAAGGTAAAGACTCCTTCAAACGTCATGCTGCACTTTCTAAATGTAAAACACCAAGCTCTTCTGAAAATGTCAAGTGTCAAATGTATTCAGTATTATTTCTGGATAGATACACAAGAGACTAGTACTAATGGTCATGGGGATTGGAGTCAGAGGCACATTTCTTTTCTTTATGTCCATTTATAGCATTTGAATTTTGTTCTGTGTTTATATTTCATATTTGAAGAATAATTTTAAAAAATAAATATATTAGATATGCTCAATAATGCTTTAGGTTGACTGAAAACCACTATGTTTCAAAGCATTTTTCATTTACTTCTGCAATACTTAATACTGCTTACTTTTGATCCTTATACTAGGTGTTTGATAAATGTGTTTAAACAAGGCATTTTGGATAAATCTATTATATAAAAAGATTTTTTTAATGTGATTATATGACTTTTACAGATTTTCCATTATTCAAGTAAAAATATTAAGGAAAAAGTTAGTATTGGGAACAAGTTGATAATAAGCTACTAAGCTTCAGGAAACAGGAAAAAATAGCTTCACTTAGATGTAGAAATCAATACTGCTCAGAGTGAAAGCAAGGATGTGCATTAACAGCAGAGTAGTGATACATGAAATATTATCTTGTCAGTACCACTTCTAATGCATTAGCTGACCTGTAGTTAGACATTTAATATTAACATGTCCCATTATTCATAACAGCCAAACAGTGGAAACAACCCAAATATCTATCAATGGATGAATGGATAAACAAGATGTCATATATCCATACAATGGACTATTATTCAGTCATAAAAAGGAATGAAGTGTTAATACATGCTATAGTTTCAATGAACCTTGAAAACAATATTCTAGGTGAAAGAAGTCACTCAAAAAAGATTATATGTTCCATTTATATATGAAAGTCCAGAACTGGGAAACCTGTAGAGACAGAAAGTAGATTAGTGACTGCTTGGGGTTGGAGAGATAGGTGCCTGGGGAGAGGGATAGCTTAAAAGTATGAGGTTTCTTTCTGAGGTGATGAGAAGGTTCAAAAACTGGTGACAGTCATACACATCTGTGTATATACTAAAATCCACTGAACTATAGAATTTACATGAGTGGTAGAGAATGTGAATTCTATCTCAATAAAACTGTTTTAAAAATGAAAAATATGAATATATCACAATTTCCTTTTTGATCCTAAAGTTAAGCAGTTCTCATAATGGAAGTGCTATCTGTAACATTCATTCCTGACCATTTAAAACAAGTCAGAGGAAGAAAACCAAAGAAGCCCCTTGCTTAGTCTTCTGATAGGTTCACATCATGATGTATTTTATTCAATTATGATTCATAAGCTATCAATTTGTTGATTAGGTTTTCACAATTTAATCTTTATTAGCAAAGGCCTCTTTCAAATGTATTTATGGAGAACTGCTATGTGCCAGGTGTACTGTGAAAGAATCAGGAGAATGGGTTTATTTTCCTTTCTCTCTAGAACAGTGTTTTCCATGGTGCATGGCAGGAATTTAGAGCTATCTTTGAAGCAAACCATATACAGAGGACATAGTACATCCAGATATAGTGCATCCATTTGATCCTCTCCCATCAAACAGAATGATGACCACATTTGGAATCCTGGGTCATTTCAAAGTCTGGGACAATCAAGAAGTTCAAGGCAGAAAATTAAGGTGTCAGCCCTGTGTGCAGGGCTTCCATGGTGGCTCAGATGGTAAAGAATCTGCCTGCAAATGCAGGAGACCCAGGTTCACTCCTGGGCTGGGAAGATCCCCTGGAGAAGGAAATGGCTACCCATTCCAGTATTCTTGCCTGAAGAATTCCATGGACAGAGGAGCTTGGCAGGCTACAGTCCATGGGGTTGCAAAGAGTCAGACACGACTGAGACACTAACACTTTTATACCTGT
Organism: Muntiacus reevesi; assembly: GCF_963930625.1. Classification (NCBI taxonomy): domain Eukaryota; kingdom Metazoa; phylum Chordata; class Mammalia; order Artiodactyla; family Cervidae; genus Muntiacus; species Muntiacus reevesi. The sequence continues at coordinate 135,108,874 of NC_089271.1, forward strand.
GCACATGTGCTCAGTTGCTCAGTTGCGTTGACTCTTTCCGACCCCATGCACTGTAGCCCATTAGGCTACACCTTTGCCCAACCCAGGATAAAACCCAGATCTCCTGCATTGCAGGTGGATTCTTTATCGGCTAGGTCACCAAGGAAGCCCCATTATACCTGTAGTTACTTGCTATTATCCTTGACTCAGATAAAACTTAACAGAATGCTGTACTATAGAAAGTATGAGAGCTACATGTGCAAGTAATGGTGAATCAATGTTTTTAGAGCTTCTGCATACATGGATATTTCCACAGCTGCAGAACCAACTACTGCAGAAGTACATGCTGTGCACAACATCTACAATTTAGTAAAACTGGAAAGAATTTTATTTTTGTAAAAACTAAATGGGGAGTGGCTCACTTTCTTGCCAAAGGGCTATTTTATTCCAAGACACTGGTGTCTGCTGACCTTCATTTATAGGCTGAGCAATGTTCTATTTAAGTGAAATTAACTCATGGTGGGCACTTTTTCTAGGATGCAATAATTATTGCAAAGAAATAACAATGTTTAAACTTGATTTGTTCTTAGTTTAGATTTGATTATATTGCGTTATACATGAATGTCTTTGTTCACACAAGGCTTAAATTTAGAAATTATTTTATGTTGAGAAAAAAGGCCATATTTAAGTTCCTTTTCTACATGTAAGAATATTTTTAGGTTTTATGAAATCCAGTATTATGTCTTTTCTTCTAGACTACAGGAGTATCTTACCATCTTTGTAGCCCTAGCACCTAGCAGCTTTCATTATACTTATTTTAGTTAAATGATGAAAAGAATTCCACAAATACACTAATTAAGGCATTGTCCATGTTACTATATTTAGCTAACTCTTACTCAATCTGTAGTTTGCACTATCAGCAATATGTACCTGAGGACTTTGGGCATATTTTAAAGTTTCCCTGAGTTTTACATCTTTTTATAAATGCCTTATAGGCCTGCTTTTATATAATCCTTACGCATTTCAAAGTACTTGACATAGCAACATTCCCTTCATCTTTACACAAACCCTCTCTGGTTAGGGAAGTTTGCCATGATCTGCTTGCTCCTATAAATATATTCTAGTTTGTTTTCATTTCAGGAGGGGGGCAACTAATGCCAGAAAATTTTGATTTAGGATAAGATACCAAATGTATGGGCTGGCTTATATCTTTACACATGTTACTCTATCAGTATTACTTTTTGGCTATCTATACTTAATGTTAATTTGGCTATATTGTTTTTTAATTATTGTAAGACAAAATATAAAATTTTAATTATTCATAACCACTTGCAAAAGCTATTCAACTGTAGCTTTAAACTGGAGACCCACAAACTTCTCAAAATATTTGTTGAATGTGTCAATGTCCTTCATCATTTCCTGGTTTTTGCTTTTGAAAACTTCCACTAGAGGAAATAACGGGCATCGTAAATTTAAAATGAATATGTTTTGGATTCACCCATGACTAAGATTCTGATTTAATTTATAACTCTCTGCCTTCCCCAGCATTTTAAGTTTTGACTGATTTAATTTCTCTTTTCTCCTATTTTTCAAAGTTAAACTTTTAAATATTCATGTTTATACTATTTCTACTATTGTAGAAACAAACACTTAAGAACTTGAAGTTTTTTTTCCCTACCCTCCAAAATAGGCATCAACATTACCAATTACCTTCCATCCAGATCTAAGCTAAATTTGTTAGTAGCAATGAGTTTACAGTGGTATCTGTAATATATTAAAAGAGTATCATTTCCAATTTTCGTTTGAGGGTGAATTTAGACTGCTGGATGGCATATCCTCATAAAAAGGCAAATGGTAAAAGGGTTTCTAGCTAAGTCAAGAGGCTTCTTCAACCTGGAACATTGTTAAAATCCTCCACATGTGTAATGCAAAGCATTAGGAAGTCATATTTTCACAATACCATTAAATAAAACAAACAAACAAAAAACCCTATCTTATTTATCTTCAGTGGTGATACTTAAGGGGAAAAAAGAGTATATCAGAGGAAAATGAAGAGGTTGCTACAGACACCTGATAAAGATCACCTAAGGCAACATTAATTGACCTATAAATTGGTGGTGCCACATGGTTTGTGGGATCTTAATTCCCTGACCAGGAATCCAACCCCTGCTCTCAGCAGTGAAAGCGTGGATTCCTAACCATTGGACCGCCAGGGAAGTCCCCACTAGTTTCTTTATAAATGTTCTCCTTTAATTTTAAGCACAACACTAAAACAAGTCATATCATCCCCATTTTATAGATAGTAAAACTGAGGTTTGGAGGAGTTACAGAACTTCCCCAATGTCACAGAGATATAAAACGGCAAAGCCATGGGAACCCACATTTTATACTAAACTCCAGTCTGACTATGAAATATAGCGTGTACATAATACCTCTGAGAACAAAAAAAGGAGGTGGTGAGAATGAGTTGTGTGGTCAGACATTTTCTACATCACTTCTGGGTCATCAGAGGATGCCCAGAACAACATGGTCCTTAGTTCCACCGGTGAACTGGAGGAAGGAAACAAACATCCGAGAAGGGTCTATGAAGCAGCATGTGACAAGTTTAGAGAGAGAGATGCAGAGTGCAATGAGTCATTTAAATATACAAAATATTTGTTAAGTGTTGTAATTGGGGGATTCACTATACATGAAATCTAGGCACAAATTAACTGATGGCACCAGAAATTTTACCACTATTTGATCTCAGTTTAGCTATTTAAGAAACTTGAATGAAATATAAAACTAAGTTTATTGAGCAGTGTCAAAGTACAGGCACACCTCATTTTATTGAACTTTCCAGATATTTCACTTTTTACAAATTGAAGGTTTGTGGCAAGCCTGGATCAAGTGAGGAATCTATCGGCATCTTTTTCCCAACAACCTTTTCTCATTTTGTGTCACATTTTGGGAACTTCCACCATATTTCACAATTTGTCATTATCATTATATTTGTTATAGTGATTGGTAATCAGTGATATTTAATGTTACTAGGATACACTGAAGCCTCAGATGATTAACTGGCATTTTTTAAACAAAAAAATATTTTTAAATAATTAAAAGTACATAAGTACTTTTTAAAAGACGTTATGCTATTGCACACTTAATAGATTACAGTATTATACACATAACTTTTATATGTGCTAGGAAGTCAAAAAAATTGGTGTAACTCACATTATGGTGGTAGTCTGGAACCCAACTGATGTATCACTGAGCTGCAACTGCACAGCCTGAGATAAAAAAGTCTATCGACAAACAGAGCCATTTGTATGTCTGTGAGTCTATTTCTGTTTTGTAAATAAGCTCATTTATATTGTATTTTAGATTCCACGTATAAGTGATATCACATATTTGATGATATTTGTCTTTCTCTGTCTGACTACTTCACTTAGTATGATCATTTCTAGGTCCATCCATGTTGTGGCAAATGGCATTATTTCATTCCTTTTATGGTTAAGTAATATTCCATCACATATATACACACACAGAGCACATATCCATTCATCTGTCAGTGGACATCTAGGTTGTTTCCAAGTCTTAGCTATTGTAAACAGTGCTGCTATGAACATTGGAGTATGTGTATATTTCCAAATTAGAGTTTTCATCTTTTCCAGATATATGCCCAGGAGTGGGATTGCTGGATCATATGGTAGTTTATGGTTACTAAAGGGGAAGGGGGGAATAAGTTTGAGGTTAACATACACATACTGCTATATATAAAATATAAAACAAGGACCTACTATACAGCATAGGGAACTACACACTATCTTGTAATAACCTATAATGGAAAAGAAACTAAAAAAGAATACATATGTATAAAATTGTATCACTTTGCTTATGCCAGAAACTAACACAACATTGTAAATCAACTATACTTCAGTAAGAATAAATTAATAAAACAAAAAAAGAACCTCTAAACACAGCCATTTAATCAACTTCAGGATTAAAAGTTTCTTTAGGATACTGAAAGTTTCTGGTCACAAATAAGCTTTCTGTACTTGAACAGAGTTTTACAGCAATCTGAAATCTAAAGGTTAATTAAATATAAACCTGTCTCCCTTCCCCCAATAACAGTTCCGTTTCAAAAAATAGAACTTCCTATGATTGTGCACCCCACAGGATTCTACTTCATCCTGCTTTGCACCTGCTAACTAGATCAGAGGAAACCACAGTATTTCTAAGACATATACTTTACCTAAACCAGCTCCAGTTTAGTCACATACAAAACACTATATAAAGAATGGCTTTTTGTTTTCCTGAGTGCTGTTCTTTGAAATCAAGGCTCTTTTTAGGTAAGCCAGTGTTTCAACTTCAAAGACTGTCAAAGGAATTCATCTTTAAAAACAAAAAATCTTTGCAAATTTTCTTCTAAATACTTATCCCAAAGAAATAATCAGAGTCACGAAATGCTTTTTGCCCCAAGATGTTCACTGAAGTATTATCTATAACACATGGAAAGGAAAAAAAAATTCCAACAACCTGGAATTAGTGAAATAAATTATGAAATCTCATGCAGTAATTGTAAATATTTTCAAAAATATCTTTTTACATGAAAACATTTTCACAGTATAATAAGTGAAAAAAAGAGATACAAACTGTATATACAACACAATCCCAATTTTAAAAATATTTAACTTTCTATACAAGAAACATTAAAAAATATGAACAGGTGATATGATTATGAGTAATCTTTACTTTTATTCTTTATAAAAATTTTTGCTTTCTTCTAATATTTTTACAATGGGCTTATATTTTTTAATCCAATGTAAAGTTATTAAAAACTTCTGAAATGCACACTACTTAAGACACTTTTCCAGCAGATTAACTAAATATGCCTATTGACTATTATAGCAATAGGACATACCAAAGGAATCATCTCTTGTCATTTTTACCTCTGAGAAAGCAGTCTTAAATGGAAATTCTTCCTCACTGAAATACAAACTCCAAAATGTCAAAAAGACATCAAGAAATGGCAAAAACAGGGACATATAAGCAAGTTTTAGATACAGAAAAAAAACTTTAAAATGACATTCATCTATAAAGGACAATGTATTAATATTATGATTCAGTGTCAATAGCAGAATGTCAATCTGAGCACAACACTATGTGATTAGAGTGTATAATGTAGAATGCAATAATATGAATATTCAAAGCTATTATACTGTCCTCACAAATTCTATTTTATAAAAAGCATTTATATCTTATATAAATATATATACACATATAAATTAAAAACAGCTTAAGAGAATCAAAGTTTTATTTTCAATGACTGGGTTACAAGGTTACAAAAAATGATTTGCTATTGACTCTTTTAAACCAGAGATGGTAGAAATAAGAGATCAGATTTTACAAAAGAAAATGATTTCTTTTAGCAAAAAGAATCTTCTCTTCAGAACTAGCCACACGATACCAGGTAATTTCAAAAGTCCTTTAACTCAAGCCTTTCTGCTTATTTCATTTTCATTAGGTACTGTTACTTCACAAATGATATTTTAACAAATGTTATCAAACATAATTTTAATAAAATAAAAACATATGATAATGCAAAGAATGACAGAGTTAAAGAACCATTATGTAACTGGCAAGTTCAATGACAACAGACATTGAAAATTAATTCCAAGTTAACAATTTTGAGAGCAGGGGTTGAAAATGACCTAGCCCAAGGCTTGTTTTTCAAAAAAACAAAAAAAGGGGGGGATTGAAAATGACCTAGCCCAAGGCTTGTTTTTCAAAAGAAAATCTACATTCACTTCTCACCTTTTCTGTGTTAATGATGGCATTACACTTAAACAAACAGACTATCTCCTTCCTTCATTATGCACTTTTCTATACTTACATACACAATTTAGAATGCAATTACACGGAGAAACATTGGATTTTTCATGTGCAATTTTACACAAAACCTCCTATAACAGGCAATCACAAAACTAAGAATGAAGTATGATAAGCCAAAGTACTTTGTAAGCTTTAGCAATGAATGCCAAAATACTGCTCGATAGTTGCCTGGGAAAAGTAAGGGGAAAAAAAAAAAAAAACCACCACATTAATGGCTTTAACGGGCTACTTGGCACAATATTTGAGAGAAAAGAATATAACAAAGTATGACACGTATAGGGCTTAATGCTCTTGTTATTAACCATTTCTCTTATTTTTCATTATATTATGTCTGGCTTTATTTCTCCTTAGCTTGTAAAAGTGGATGGTTGGAGACTATTACAGACAAGTAAAAATGTGGCAAAACTTAAAGTGATGAGAATTCTATTTCTGCAAACTCTTGTTAAAACTTTGGTGCTTATATGATATACTAGTACAGTACTTTGAATTTATATAGCACCTGTCTGCTGAAGAGCCAAGGCTTACACAGCTCATTTATCCTTTCAGCATCCCTGTGAAATATGCAGATTGGAAACAGATGGTTTACAAATAAAGTATAATCCAGATATGAACACAGAGAACTTCCATAATTTACTTAAGATGGCCTATCTGTGCAAATTGTAGAGGATTAAAAGAACCTGGAGTTTTTTCCAGTAAACAACACTACCTCCTTATCATCAAACCAATTTCTACACTGCTAAGAAAAATTAAGCTTTCTTATAATATAAAATCAGAAAGTTTAATGTGCCAAAAACCTCTGATAAGGAATGACAGAAATGGTCTATACTTTAAAGAAAAAACATTAGTCATGGCATAAACCACCGGTGTATAGTCATCAATCTTCCAACAAGGTATTTAGCTTAAATACAGTTGCTTCTCAGGTGGTGCTAGTGGTAAAGAACCCGCCTGCCAGTGCAGGAGACATAAGAAACTAGGGTTCAGTCCCTGGGTAGGGAAGATCCCCTGGAGGAGTGCATGGCAACCACTCCAGTATTCTTGCCTGGAGAATCCCATGGACAGAGGAACCTGGCACCCTGTAGTCCATAGGGTAGCAAAGAGTTGGACATGACTGAAGCGACTTAGCATGCAATATAGTTGCATTAAAATTGGCAAAAAAAATCAACTGATAAATAAAATTGAAATAAGCCATACTATTTCTATATAAAAGACACAAAGTCCTTGAGCCATGCCCTCAGTTTATAAATGAGAAAATGTGTGGTGTCTGGCACATGTATGTACTCAATGTTATATAATAATGTAATAATCTTTAGTGGCTTTCTCAAGGTCAAATTATGAGTCAGTGTCAGAACCATGTCTAGAATGTAGTTCTTCTGAAGGAAGTCCAACATACTTCCTCCTTACCATTGTAATTTTCATTTAACAGCAATGCTTTTTCATCCCTAAAGCAGTTTATACTCAGCAATATTTGTCTTTCAAGTGCTAAGAATAAGGCAAATTCAATGTTATTAAACATATTAAAATTTTGGAAACTGTCACCTCCATAACTACCAGTTGGCCCAAGAATTATCAGATCTTTTCCTGAGACTGACATTTCATTATTAGACTGTTTTTAATATTTCTAGACCATAATTTTAACCAAAGCTCTCTCATAACTAAAAACAGCGAGTCCTGGCCACTGGTATCTAAAAGACCTTCCAACAGTATAATGTATCCAAAAAACCTTTGAAACCTCCAACACATTGAACATACATTATATGGTATGTCATTCCCTAGAATAATTATACAGACTCAAAATGTGATCTAACTGCTTTCTTCTAAACTGAGTTTTATTATTTTCACACATCAAACTTTCCCCCCTGGATTACTTTTCACCAAAACAGCATGAGCAATTACAAAGTGATTCCAAAAACAGATACCCAAGTCGTCATGTACTGATAGATGTTAGATGTTTGTTTTCAATTTTATATCTGCTACTTCTGGAATCTATACTAAACAGCAAAAACAAACAGTTCGGCATATACATTCCACCTAGATTATGATAAATTCTGATAAGGAATGACAGAAATGGTCTATATTTTAAAGAAATAACAGTCACACAGTAGCAAATTCACTAATTTATCATATGTGCTAAGAATATTATTATGTCAGTATATTTCTTGGATAGGCAAACAGAAATGCCTAAAACAGAATATGGAAAAATTGCAAATGGATTTCTTTCCTTTTCTCTGTCAGTTTCACCAAAAATAATCTCCTTAGTGCTCAAACACCATGGCAAAGCTACTACCCACTTCATTTCAGTAACAGTCACACTGTTTGCCTTGGAGAGACATCGACTCAGTGGACATGAATTTGAGCAAACTCCAGGAGACAGTGAAGGACAGGGAAGCCTGACTTGCCACAGTCCATGGGGTCGCAAAGAGTCAGACATGACTGAACAACAACAAAAATTTCCATGTAGTTCCTGATAGTGCCCTGAATACTGACATTCTGCCAGTATAAATAGTCACAGTTAAGTCTAATGTACTTATAACCATTTGTAGAAGAAACTTAATCTCAACCCAAATATTACTCACTAGTTATAATTAATCCTTTTACCCAAAATTAATTAAGCCGAGACAGTTTTAGCAATTGACCCTAAATGATGCCATCAGATTGGAGTCCTTCGACCTGAGTGTTGATTGTGTAAAATCAAGTTGTTGGTTAGTTGCTAGGTATTGTCCCACTCCTTTGCGACCCCATGGAGGCAAAGCTTAATTTATTTGGCTCTCCCACCCCAGACAGAGTTTGATCACTTTCTAGATCTAACAATAGAAATTAAGTATTAGACTCATAATCCTCTAATTTTAATGAAAGCCTGGGTTCATTAGATACTACCACTAAAAAATGAAGTCAGTAGTTTTAAACAAGTGGACGCCTCCGAGACAAAAGACTGGACAGACAGCCTAGTGAGGATCCTGTTTTGACATGAGTTAATATTATTTTAAAAAGAACTTAACTCCCGACCACTTTAACCTAGTTGGATAGTTGTACTCTTTCTTTTTTTAAGGTTAAATATTTATTAGTTCAATCTAAAATTATATTATCACCTCACTTCCACTAGGGGGGTCTATCTAGCAGTGTGTCCTTAACTCCCAATTAACTCAGGTGCAGCTTGAGTCCACTTCCAGCTAATCTGTGCTGCCAGGTTAAGCCTGGCGGTCAGAGCTATGTGCTTTAAAGTTGTTCTAGTTTTTAGGCTCAGAAACCCCCATGCACAGCATGAAAATGGAGTGCTCAAGTCATCCAGAGGTTGCTGCAGTACGTAGACAAAGGGTTTTTGGCTAAAGCATACAAAGCCAAAATCTCTTAACTGTTCCCAGCTTCATTTTTAGCTGCCCTAGTTGTTTTCAAGACTGAATATGTGTCAACTGGATCCATTTTTGTAAATAAGTAAAGCTTTTAAACTCTTGACCTCAGGGGTTCTGCTGCCCATTTCTGTACTCTGCAATATATAATCTAAATCACAAAAACCATAACGTTTTCCAACAGCAGTCTTAACTTAGGTCACTTGGGTGGGTATTGGTCATTACAGAAGTTGTTTCTGTGGCATCTCATTATTGTGCTAAAGTATTGGCAGGCACAAACCCACACAGCTCCATTTCTCAAATTTAGTGTCCACTGTTTTTGTGCCTTATTTCTGATCCAATTTCAAATCACAGTAACTGATGGTTAATTTTAGCCAAGAGATTATCCACCACTTTAAAGCAGATGCCTAATATAGAGAACAGTTCAACTGGAATATAGGCCAAACCCAGGTACATGGACAAAGCCTAATTTTTAAAAACACCATCTTACAGGATGTGGCTTCAAATCAATCATTTCAGAATGAAACAGGGCATGAATAAAAGGACAATCTTCCCAGGAAATAATTAGTAAGATATTTTTAAAATTTAGAAAAGCCATAACTAGATTGAAGAGCCACAGGGGAGACACATATCCCAGCACAAACATGTTTCAAGCCCTTGTTTTAAAAACAGCTTCTGTTTTTATTCTGGATAAAATCTGAGCACCAAATTCCCTTTCTGTTCCCCTCATTCACATCCAAGTAGAATTCCCTTGAGTGGAGGCTAGTTCACACCCTCTCCCCTTTTTGGTCGCGTATTTTTGGGAAAATGGACTTCAGCCATTACATTCCAGTTTTAAAGTCAAAAGAAGTCATGTGACAATGACCCCAGGGGCATCAGAGACTTGAGGCACGTGATGCCAATTGGCATGTGTGGGGCTTCCGCCACTATGTTGGAATTCGCTCTAAATTGCAGCTTCAGGATCAAGTTTAGGCGCCCAAATACACTGTGACATCTTATAAAGCGGACTATCTGCTTATCTCTCAGTAGTTTTTCATTTCACCTAGGTACCTACTGTGCGGCCTGCCAGGCTCTTTTCCCAGTCCCCACCCTCATTCCTGGTAACAAGTCAGGTACTCCCAGCATCCTGTCTGTCTGATCCTAAATGGCGAATTAATTCTAAACTCAACCTTGAGCACCAACAGGGATGTCGTGCAAATCGGGTGTGGAGCAAGAAGCGTCGCGTACGGGAAGTGTCATAAAGCCTTAAGTCCACTCCACCTCCCAGGCTGGGATCTCCTGCCCAGGAGCCCGGCGGTCTGAGCCGCCAGTCCATTAAAGTCAGTAGCAGCGGCGGCGGCGGCGGCGGCAACTTTGGGACTGGCGAGAAGCCAGGGCGCGGGTGGTCGGCGTTCCCCGCCCCGCCTCTCATTAGGGCCCTAAGTTCTGCGGGTGCGGAAAAGTAAACACCCGTCACTGTGCTGTGTGGGAGAAGGGGGATGTTGCCCCTCTCCCACCGCCCTTTCGACTCCGTCTCCCGAGCGGCCGGGACCGAGTGCGCTCGAGGGTGCGGAACCAGAGGGGCTGAGAAAGAAGCAGACAGGGCGGCGAGGAATCGGGAGAGTGAAGAACGGAAAGGTGCTGTCCTAAAGGCATGGGGATGTCCTGCTACTGAAAGGAAAAAAAGTGCTTACTCATAGGGAGACGCGGTACGATCGCTAAGCCATCGCTACTGGCCAGGGAAGCAGGCGGAAAGCAGGCAACCAGAGCCTCGTTCTCTCCCTGGGGCGCCGCACCCCGTGGAGCCGGGGGCCGAGGTGAGCCTGCGAGGTCACCGGAGGCGGGCGAGCGGGGGCTGGAGACGTAGCAGGCGGCGGGCTCCGGGATTTCCTGAGTCCGGAGCCGGCGGAGGCGGCGGGAGGAGGGTGGCAGTAGCTGGAGGAGGACGATCGAGGGAACTTTAGGCGCTGGGTTTCTACTTTGGGGCCGCCGCCGGTAAAGGGGAGAAGGGCAAGGGCTGGCGTCAAGGACTCCAGCCCAAGGTTGGCAACAAGTTAAAAGCAACTATTGAGAAAACACCATCTCCCCAGTGAACGTCAGAAAATGTGTTTGCGGCGGGTAGCGGTCCTGAGGAACATTCGGTCACTCCCACCCATCCCTGCTGTGAACGGTCGCTTTGGCGCCCAAGGCTGGGACAGAAATCTCTCCAGCCTCCCTCTCAGGCCCCCGCCCCCCATGCCGGGCATGCTCCCGCCGAGGTTCCTGGAGATGCTCTCCTCTGGACCCACTCCTGCCCACGCTCAGAGACCCTGCTCCCCTCGTGCCCTCCTGTACCTGCAGAGCACTTAAAAGTCGCAGAGTACCGGATCTGGCCCGACTGTCTCCTTCCGACGCACTCAGACAACTTCTGCCGCTCGGAATTCTTGCGGCTGTGGTTCTAAAGCCAGCGCTCCCGCCCCTTCTGCCAGGCCCTCCGCCCCTCGGCCGCCGCCATTGGCTCGGGTGGTGCTAGCAGTCGGCCTGGGAACCAGGAAGGGGATTGGGCCACGAGCCTGTCACATCATCTGGGTGGGGTGTTGGGACGCCTGGCACAGGGATGGGCGCCCTGGAGGGATGGGGACAGTAACTGCGGCTGGGAGCGGAGACTGGTCCTCTGCTCCTTTTCTCCCCTTTACTAGCTCCGAAGAGACTAGAAGTCCTCAGAGCCTGGCTGGGGTACCACGTTCCCAAAAATCGTGTAGAATAAATGAAAAGATGAGAATGTGGGAGCGAGAGTTTGAACGTTACCAAGACCCTATTTAAGTCTAGAGAGTACAGTTTCAACGCAGAATCGTAAAAAGAATCTGGACATGGGAAGGGTTGTTATTAGTACGCATCAATAGTCTCTTCGGCTCCGATCAGCTCAGGTGTGGAGCAACTCAGAGGGAAAACCTCAGCAATCTTCCCTTTCTAACTAGTTCTCTGGAGCAGATATATGAACAGGACGAGGCTTTCATGTTTTGGGTTTCGTGCCAAGTAAATTTTTGGCCAAAATCACCTGTGTGGTCTGTTTGTCCATGCGGAAAGGAGTGAGAGGTGGAGGTGGGGAGGGACGTGAAAGTTACATGGTTCCACTTGTTTGACTGTAAATGGATGTCAATACTCATCAGTCTCCTTTCACCAGAGAAAACTTGGAGACATGCTCCTGCTTCCTAGACTACCTTTTCTTCTTCTTGGCCTCTGTGTCACAGCTGACCTCTTTCATTAACACGCGCGGAGGTTTTCCCTGCTTATCTGCATTCCAATCTTTGGAATCAAGAGATTGGCTTGTGGCACAAGAAGCAAAATGCTAAGCCCTTTCCCGTTTCAGTCGCAACCATTTTGTTCAGGCAATGTGTGCTCGGAAATTTTTTTAAGAATTTTAAGTTGGTTCAATTACATCTCATTTTATATGCACTAGGAAAATCTACTAAGTTCAGAGTGGCCTGAAAAATTGAATGGTCTTGTCAAGGAAACCTCTCTTCATCTGATGTTATGGATTTCTTTAGAGAAATTAACCTATAGTGAGTGTCCTGGCTTCTTAAATGGGCAGAAAAGGGAAGTTCATATGCTTCCTAAAGGCTATAGCAGCAGAGAAGGAATTGGCATTGTGAAAAAGCCTTGTTAAATATTAATTAATGATTAACCAGCTGGAAGAACATATGAAAGGCACAGAAAGGTGAAAAATAAATGAGAGGGCAATCATCAGGCTTTCAGAAATATTAAACTTCTGGTGTGAGAGATTTTGTACTGGGTCAGGCTAAGGTCAGCTTAAAAGTACCGATTTCAACATGTTCACGTTGTATGGACTGTGCACTATAGTACCACACACATTTACAAGAGGCTCCAAAATGAGATTTCTAATTTTCAGTAATTAGCCCAAGGTTTGGTATGGTTTCTGGAATTCTTTACACAAAATTTCTAGATACATTGATAAAGTACTTTAGTTTTCTACATTTTATGGTGTCTGTAAATCACTCCTGAAGAGCTTCCAGTCGCAATTAATTTTTTTTAGAGTTTGGTTGCTTTACAATGCTGTGTTAGTTTCTACTGCATAGCAAAGTGAATCAGCTATATGTATATGTATACCCCCTCTTTTTGGGGTTTCCTTCTCATTTAGGTCACCACAGAGCACTGAGTAGAGTGCCCTGAGCTTTACAGTCCACCTGCATTAAAACTTGTGAGAAGGCAATGGCGACCCACTCCAGTACTCTTGCCGGGAAAATCCCATGGACAGAGGAGCCTGATAGGCTGCAGTCCATGTGGTCGCTAAGAGTCGGACACGACTGAGTGACTTCACTTTCACTTTTCACTTTCTTACATTGGAGAAGGAAATGGCAACCCACTCCAGTGTTCTTGCCTGGAGAATCCCAGGGACGGGGGAGCCTGGTGGGCTGCTGTCTATGGGGTCACACAGAATCAGACATGACTGAAGTGACATAGCAGCAGCAGCAGCTTTAAAACTTAAATTTACAGACTTAGAATGTCTGTATGAAGGGACTCTGCAAGCTAAATTTTCAAGAATGGGTATATTTGTCTCAATTACTTCCCTGAGTATTCTATTTTAGTATATTTTTCAAGTGTTAGAGTTTAGAAGAAGTCAAAATATTAAGAATCCTAAGGATATGCTATTTAGGCTTTCCTGTTTTTTTTTTTTTTTTTTTTTAACTTACATCGGAGCTTTACATAAGCTTTAATTTACTTACTAACACTAAGGATGTCAGAATTCAACAAGAGTTTGTGGTCAAGAAATGTCACTTTAATAGAAGTTCGGTGGTCATAATTTCAAAGCCATGGGGTACTCAGGCAGTAGCACTGCATCTCACTGCCTCAGTAGTTTCCAGCAGATAAAACATACCCTATTTGGATGGTGGTTGAGATTCCTGCTTAACAAGCTCAACAATAAAATCCAAGTAAAACTCCATTTTAATGAAAATTCCTAAAATAGCCATTTTGATGTAACTAAGCTACTTTTGTGTTACCCAAAATCTAAAAGTCCTTTTCAAAGGTTAGGGTTTTGCTCTAGGAAAGGGACCTTGGGCTCAAAGCTCTAATAAAACTGTATTTCATTCTGATCTTTCAAACCGTCAGTTTAAGACATATAGAATCATTCACAAAGTAACCCAAAGTTGGTAGTATTTTTTATCTATATAAAAGAGTCTTGCACAGATGAACTTCAGGGTCTCTTTCAGAAGCTCAAAGGCAGGTTTTTTACTCTAATTCATATTTTTTAAATTGAGCTATAATTAACATACAAATTATATTAGTTTCAGAGGTACAACATGTTGATTTGATATTTTTATACATTACGAGATGATCACAAGTCCAGTTACAATCAGTCACCATACAAGTTGTTATAATATTATTGACTATATTCCATACATGTACATAATATTCCCGTGAAATTTACTTTATAGCTGGAAGCTTGTACTTCTTATTCCTCTTCACCTGTTTCACTCATTCCCCCATGCCCCTCCATTCTGGCAACCACTAGTTTGTTCTCTGTATTTCTAAGCCTATTTCTGTTTTGTTCATTTGTCCTGTTATTTTAGATTTCACATATAAGTGAAATCATATGGCATTTGTTTTTCTCTGTCTTATTTCACTTAGCATAATACCCTCCAGGTCGATCCATGTTGCCACAAATGGTAAGATTTCATTCTTTTTCATGGATGAGTGATATTCCATTGTGGGCTTCCCTGGTGGCTCAGTGATAAAGAATCTGCTTGCAGTGCAGGAGATGTAGGAGACATGGGTTTGATCCCTGGTTTGAGAAGATTCCCCTGGAGAAGGGAATGGTTTCCCTCTCCAATACTCTGGCCTGGAGAATTCCATGGACAGAGGAGCCTGGCACGCTACAGTCCATGGGGTCATAAACAGTCGGACGTGACTGAGCAACTTTCACTGGGTTCCTTCCTATATCGTGGCTGTTGGAAATAATGCTGCAGTAAACATACGAATGCATATATCTTTCAAATTAGTGTTTTTGTTTTATTTGGATAAATACCCAGAAGTGGAATTGCTGGATTAGATGGTAGTTCTATTTTTAGTGTTTTGAAGCACCTTTATATTATTTTCCATAGTGGCTGTACCAATTTACATTCCCAGCAACAATGCACGGGAGTACCCTTTTCTCCATACCCTCTCCAACACTTGTTGTTTCTTATATTTTTTATAATATTATGAGTTCTAACTCACCTTAACAGCACCATGCATAGCACCTAGCACACAGGAGTTCAGTAAGCGTTTTTGAACTAATGGATAGCTTATGTTTCTATTCTTGTAAAAACAAAAACAAAAGGCTCTATACCTAGATCTCGCACAGATCCTTTGAATTAATAACATAAATGTTTTCCCTTTGTTTCCATCTCCAATTGTCAGCCCCACGTGTCTTTGTAATAACTTAAAATCAACATCACAAAATTTTAAGAATTATTTCTTCTTCCTGTGTTCCTTTGATATCATAGGAGGATCCAAGTTTCCCCATAGGTTTTATCTCTGTCCAATCGACCTTTCTTTCCTTGTTTCCACCAGCACATCCTTTCTTTGCTCTTTTTCCTATAGCTCCAATGAACACTCTGCCCAGTAAACAACTTATTATGTGCACATAGTCTGAGTTTTCCCAGAAATTTCCCTAGGGTAAATTATATATTTTTTTCCGTTTTATCCACTTCTTTTATAAACAAAACAAAACAAAACAAAAAACCTTCTTTTAATGGTCTACTAAAATGTGGCTTTACTATACAATCATTGTATAAGTAAGAAATAAGGATTCTTGTTCAATTCAATACTAAATAATTTATTTGAATTCATCTGACTGTTTTCTCAGTGTCTAAATGTATGATTGTGTACCAATCTATTTTTTAATTAATTACTTCTTAATGTATCATTTCATTTCCAAGAACCAATCTATTTTTCTTTCATCTTATGATTTATATGATAATTGTTTACCATGTTGTCAGGTTGGTTTATTTATCTCCCTCAGCTCTTGTCTCATCATAACAGATTTGGAATAACGGACTAATTACAGCTCAAGCAGGCAGGATTTCTCAGCTCCTATCTTGCCATAACAAGGATTCAAAACAACAGGCTGGTTACAGTTTAGTTACAGCTCAAGCAGATAGATGTTTTATTAAACAGACAGCAGATATTACATCTCCAAGACATGGGAGTGTACTGACCCCAAAAGAGTGGCCATAATCCCGTTATCCCACTTGGCTTCTCTTATTATACTCCCCATCTCTTCCTCACAAGGTCAACATTCAGAAAACTAAGATCATGGCATCTGGTCCCATCACTTCATGGCAAATAGATGGGGAAACAGTGGAAGCAGTGTCAGACTTTATTTGTTGGGTCTCCAAAATCACCGCAGATGGTGATTGCAGCCATGAAATTAACACACTAACTCCTTCGAAAGAAAGTTATGACCAACCTAGACAGCATATTAAAAAGCAGAGACCTTTGCCAACAAAGGTCCATCCAGTCAAGGCTATGGTTTTTCCAGTGGTCATGTATAGATGTGAGAGTTGGACTGTGAAGAAAGCTGAGCCCCGAAAAATGGATGCTTTTGATCTGTGGTGTTGGAGAAGACTCTTGAGAGTCCCTTGGACTGCAAGGAGATCCAACCAGTCCATCCTAAAGGAAATCAGTCTTGAATATTCATTGGAAGGACTGATGTTGAAGCTGAAACTCCAATACTTTGGCCACCTGATGTGAAGAGCTGACTCATTTGAAAAGACCCTGATGCTGGGAAAGACTGAAGGCAGGAGGAGAAGGGGACGACAGAGGATGAGATGGTTGGATGACATGAGTTTGAGCAAGCTCTGGGAGTTGGTGATGAACAGGGAAACCTGGCGAGCTGCAGTCCCTGGGGTCGCAAAGAGTCAGACAGGACTGAGCAACTGAACTGAACTGAACTGAACTGATCTCTTCCTCTTGGATCTGCCCTGTGCAAAATAGGGCTTGTACCCACCACCAGTCAGGAAAGGGAATGCAAATAGGCTAGGCTCAAGGTTGATTGACAGTTGCAAGTTACATAAAAACAGGCTCTATTGCACAGGTCATCAATGTATCAGCCCTATTGCACTGATACATTAAGAAGTTAGTTTGCATCGACTGTGTGCCTAGGGTAGCATGTGCAGGAGTTGGAAAACTCTCTGTGGTTATTTTTGTACCATATCTGTGAGGTCTCCTAGATGTGTCTGGGATGGGGTTTAGAGATTGGCTTACATCCTTTTCTGCTAAGTCACCCCTCATTGCTCATACCTAACTTCCTACCTAACAGTGTTATGATACTTTAGGTTCTTGGACTGATCATGAGTTCTTCTTTTTTTTTTTTCTTTTCTTTTTTTTTTTTTTTTAAATATTATTTTATTAGTTGGAGGCCAATCACTTCACAACATTTCAGTGGGTTTTGTCATACATTGACATGAATCAGCCATATAGTTACACGTATTCCCCATCCCGATCCCCCCTCCCACCTCCCTCTCCACCCGACTCCTCAGGGTCCTCCCAGTGCACTAGGCCCGAGCACTTGACTCATGCATCCCACCAGGGCTGGTGATCTGTTTCACCATAGATAATATACATGCTGTTCTTTCAAAACATCCCACCCTCACGTTCTCCCCCAGAGTTCAAAAGTCTGTTCTGTACTTCTGTGTCTCTTTTTCTGTTTTGCATATAGGGTTATCGCTACCATCTATCTAAATTCCGTATATATGTGTTAGTATACTGTAATGTTCTTTATTCAATATGTCCTGTCTTATTAAAAATACAGTTTAATGCCCACAGCATAGAGTGAAATGGAATTTTTAAAAAATTAGGTGGAATTTTAAGAGGTTTTTTACTGTTAAAATATTAGACATGGAGGAAATATTGGTAGACATGGAGGAAATATTGGTAGACCTGGAAAATTCTTGATCTAGAATATAAAAATTTGAGCAGTTGTTTTCATTGTTTACTAAGTGAGGGATATTTTCTTGTTCCCAACTCAAAATGTACACATATATAAGCATATGTGTTAATTCCTTAAATAGGTACTTTCAAATATTTTTCAAACCTCAAAGGTTACTATGAATCTGAATGTCTCCTAAAACATGCCAATCATCTTGCAAGCAGGTTTTCATAAATAATTGTGACATGTCCAAGGGTATTTTCAAATTTCCACTTGTTAAAAAAAAAGAAAGACAAAAAAAAATCAAGATAAACAGCAAGGTCCTAATATATAGCACAGAGAACCATATTCAATGTCCTATGATAAACCATAATGGAAAAGAATATGAAAATGAATATATATATGTATATGTATAACTGAATCACTTTGCTGTACAGCAGTAATTAACACAACATTGTGATTCAGCTATCAGTTTGGTTCAGTCGCTCAGTCATGTCTGACTCTTTGCGACCCCAGGGACTGCAGCTCGCCAGGTTTCCCTGTCCATCACCAACTCCCAGAGCTTGCTCAAACTCATGTCCATTGAGTCGGTGATGTCATCCAACCATCTCATCCTCTGTCGTCCCCTTCTCCTGCCTTCAGTCTTTCCCAGCATCAGGGTCTTTTCAAATGAGTCAGCTCTTCACATCAGGTGGCCAAAGTATTGGAGTTTCAGCTTCAACATCAGTCCTTCCAATGAATATTCAAGACTGATTTCCTTTAGGATGGACTGGTTGGATCTCCTTGCAGTCCAAGGGACTCTCAAGAGTCTTCTCCAACACCACAGATCAAAAGCATCAATTCTTCGGAGCTCAGCTTTCTTTATAGTCCAACTCTCACATCCATAGATGACTACTGGAAAAACCATAGCTTTGTCTAGATGGACCTTTGTTGACAAAGCAATGTCTCTGCTTTTTAATATGCTGTCTAGGTTGGTCATAGCTTTTCTTCCAAGGAGTAAACGTCTTTTAATTTCATGGCTGCAATCACCGTCTGCAGTGATTTTGGAGTCCAAGAAAATATAGTTTGTCACTGTTCCTATTGCTTGCCCATCTACTTCCCATGAGTGATGGGACTAGATGCCATGATCTTAGTGTTTTAAATGTTGAGTTTTAAGCCAAGTTTTTCACTCTCCTCTTTCACTTTCGTCAAGAAGTTCTTTAGTTCTTCCTCACTTTCTGCCAGAAGGGTTAAAAATAAATTTTACAAGAAATTAACTCATACACAAAAAAGATAAAAATCAAATGATGTCTTTACTAGGATTAACACATATTTGATCAACATTAACCTTCTATTATATAGGTCCAATGAAGATCTCTTTCATCACTGGAAATCCTCAAAATTAAAATGCCCCCCCCCCACTTTGACTGTCTGCTAAATATATAATTAGTTGACAGTATTCTTTTAAGTGCCTATCATGTTCTAAACATTGTATTAAATATTGGGTTAACCAAAAAGTTTATTTGTGTGTGGAATACATTGTTCAATAAAGTCCTTGGTGAAGATGAAAAATGTCTTTTATTTTTACTTAAAACCAAATGAACTTTTCACCCACCCAATATTAAAAGCAACATGGAAAAAGTGTGGTCTCAACACAAATGGAATTAATAGCCTAATCATGATTCAATAGCAAAAGTAACATGTGAAATAATGAGAAAATAATTCAACATAGGATATTTAAAGGATGCTGTAGGAATTCTGAAAAGAATGAGAATGATTGGGCTAAAGTAATCAGAGAAGGCATCTTTTACAATAGGACTTGAGTTAGTCTTTAAAAGATGCATAAGACTTGGTAAGGTTAACTGGAAAGGACAGGCATTCCATTCCTAGAGAGAAAAAAAAAAAGAGGGCTTCTGGGGCATTTCTGGGATTGGGCTTCTGCTTCCTCATATGCAACACAAGAGCCTATCCTAAAGGTCCAATGATAACCTCAACAGAAAGAAGATTGCTTGAGATCTCACCTATTTAAACTATTTAAGATATAAAATATTTGTTATACTTAGAGGTTGAACAGACTTCCAAATCTTGTTTTATAATGATTAAACTGCAAATTACTGAAGGTCTTGGTTTTGATTACAGCAGTTCTCAGTTACTTTAGACATAGCCATATTAATCTCCATGAGGTTTACATAACTAATTGGAATATATCACATTTTTATTTTAGAGGAAAAATGAACATGCCTGAAATTACAGGACAAGAGAGATGAGTGCACTGGCTCACATATATATCTTGATTTCACCATTTTGTATGTCTGGGTTATAAAGGCATTCTTTTGAATGAAATATCCAACCTAAACCTTCATCAGAATGTATTTCAAATATTGGAGGTTTCCTATGAGAAGGACCTGGTAAAGGTATACTAAAGACTCCTTGAAATAAATTATAAATCCCCCAATTCATAGGGATTATCCATAATTTTCCATGCCACTAATCAGGCTCCTAAATAGGCAACCATGTCTAGCCTATTCTCTTTTTTTGGCCATACCACAGGGCATGCAAGATCTTTGCTAGAACCCTGACCACCTGCAGCGTAAGTGTGGAATCTTAATTACTGGACCATTAGGGAAGCCCCTAGCCTATTATTCTTGTTTGTTAGATTCTCCAATAGGTTTGCCAGATTTTGGTGAATTTAAAAGTTTCTGTGTGCATTAGAGTGTGTGTATCTGTGTGTGTATATGAGAGAGAGAATATAATAGTATTTTTAAATGCTATAAATATTTTCAGACAGATGGATGGATCAAGAGACTGAAAAAAGAGCCTTCACCACATAGGTTATTGGTTAAATACTATAAATGCTATAAACATGCAAAATGTGACTTTAAAAAGAGATTGACAGAGTTACAACATAGGTAAACTTTGAAAATATTAATATGATGCTAAATGAAAGAAACTAATTACAAAAAGCCACATGTTATATGATTCTACTTATCTGAAATGTACAAAAAGGGAAAATCCATAGAGACCAAGAGTAGATTAGCTATTACCGGGAGCTGGGGTGGGGATCAGTGGATTTGGAGGAAAATGGGGAGTTACTGTTAATGGGGTTCCCTTTTGGGGCCTTCAAAGTGTTCTAAAATAAATTGATGGTTGCACAACTCTGTACACTAAAAACCATTGAATTTTACCATTTAAGCAGGTTAATTGTGTGGTGTTGTGAGTTATATCTCAATAAAACTGGTATTAAAAGAGAGAGATTGACACAATTAGGCTGCTTAAGCACATGAAAACCACGCTAGTGATGATATGGCATGTATACAGGTATAGGAAAGATCTATACTGCAAGAGACAAACTAAACTCAGAAATCAAAAGGACCTTGAAAGATAAGTCATCTACATCTTATTTAGAATGATCACTTGTCTGCCACTGTCATTGCAATAAGGGCGAAGGACAAATGACAAAGTGCTTTAATTTACTACAGAAGAGATTTAAACTTTGCAGAAACATTTCAACAAATCAAATAAGCCAGAAAGAGAACCTGGATAACAAAAAAGAAAAAATGATGTATTTCTCCTCTGATACTTTTAGAAAGGTTAAAGTAATTCTGTTTGATTTAATTTTTGATATATTTGATTTAGGGATTAAATCATGCAAATGTTTTCATAACTAATTGCCATCAGAAAGATAATTGGACATTTGGTCTAAGTAGCCAAAAGTTTCCTTATAAAATGTCACAGAAACTTCTTGATGACAAGAAGTTTCATTTGAACCAACAAATATCTTTTTGATAATTCAGGACCAAGAGTATATCCACTGGTTTGTTTATTTGTCAGTGTAATAGGGTCACCTAAAAAAGGTGTAAGTAGAGTGTAAACCTGTCCATTCAGAGAGGGTTCCCTTTTACACACTGGCACTGTTGTTATAAGATACATCTCATCTAGTGCTGGAATGGAGTAGGTCTAGAACTAAACTAAGCTTTAAATTTTTTAAAAAAATATTTGGGAGTCTTCAGGAAAGGATATCATGTGAAATGCGATCAGACTCCTAGGAATATCCTAGGTCAGGAATTTTAAAGGGCCTATAAACATTGTCTATAAAGGGCCAGATAGTAAGTATTTTGGGCATACAAGCCATATAGTCTCTGCTGTAGCTACTCAAATTGGCTGTTAGAGTATAGAAGCAGCCATAGAGAATGGCCATAAACAAATGGCCTTGGTGATATGCCAATAAAGCTTTATTTACAAAAACAAGCCTGGACCTGAAACAACTTAGTTTGCTGACTGTCTGGGTTCCTCTGCTTGCCCCAATATGAACTTGGTATCCACATGGAGTTGTATTCTTAAAGGAGTGTATGTATTTACATTACAATTGATTCATGACTGAAGATATGAGAAACAGATTAAGACAGAAATTAGCACCCTTTGCACATTACAATCTTAGGTCTTCACAATCTTTAATACCAAGCAGTTGATAGAGAGCTGTATTCTACTCTCATTTCTTTGTTGCCTTTCAAATGTGAATATCATCACAATGGCAGAATTCCATCAAGGGGAAAAAATGACAACTAGCAGAGAGTCAGACTTGACTGGGCAACTGAGCACCCACGCACAACTATCCCTTAGTGAGCTCCTTCTATGTGGCAAGACTTGTACTAGGAACTTTATATGTATTATCTCATTTAAGGCTAATGATTAGTCCATGAATGGAAGGGTATTATCCCCATTTTAGAATGAGAAAACTGAGGCTTATGGAATTTAATAATGTTTGCCCAAGATCATTTGGCTGGTAATGCAGAAGTTGGGAGGTGTGGGGGTGGGGAAAAGATAGATATGCCATCTTATACTGTGTGAATACATTCACATTTACATCCTGTAAATAGAAACATAGGATCTTACAGGAAATGTTCGCTATACTTTTTCCCAAGAAATAAAGCATAGGAGCACAACTGATTAAAATCATCAATTTCATGGAAAATTGATTAGACCACTAGTGGTAAATTTCATTGATAAATAGACATGTTTATTATACTTATGCAGAATCTAATGTTAGCTGTGTATAGTAGCATGTATTTATTTTTATAATTCTACACATGGTGCTTTCTTTCCACCAAATAACACTGTCAACTTCAAAGAGTAAGTCAGTGGATCCATGAAATAGAAATATATGCCAATGGCAACAAAAAGAATATAACTCTATCTTCCTCTTTAACAATATTTTAGGTGATGTCCAGGATTAGTAACATAGATATTTCAGAACTATGAAGACTATAAGCAAAGAATATTTTCAGGCTATATTCTAAGGGATATTAAAATATGGGATAATTTCAGTGAAAAGCTTAGTCGAACCAGTTGTTATTACAAAATAACAGATTTTCAGTTTACCCTCTAGGCTGGATAATTTATCAAATTTTCTAGCAAATGCACTATTATAGCCCAACTTGTCTTACCTAATGAACTCTGAATTCTGGGTTATATAAATCATTATGTGTTGGAGGGATGTAGTTTTAAACAAATGAAATATATTCTAAAATAAATGTGTTGATAACAAAACTCATAGCATATGACTGACATTTTCTTTAATTTTGTTTAATACAGGGTCTCCTGAAGCATCAAATTTACAAACTAAAATAGCTGGATAATGAAAATCATAGAATTTTTGTGTTGGAAGGAACATTATAGACCATCCCCTTCACTCAGTAAAACAGAGGCTCACAGGTGCAAAACAACTTGCCATAATATTTTGGTTTATTCAAAGCCCTTTTAAAGTTACCCTACCAAGTGACATTTTGAGGATTATAATCTTCTTTCTGTGTAATTTAATTTTAAGTGTGGCTTTGCAAATATGCTACACAATGATGCATTCCAGTGACCTTGCCTTAACTCAAGCTATTTAGCAGGGTAGAGTCCCTTCCAACTGTCAGTTTCCTGGGGAAGAAAAGACAACAACAACAATACCATACTGGCTGAAATCAGATAGCAGGTATGGTATACGTGGGTCTCCAAAGTCTTTCACTTACAGAGCAAAAGTAGGCCTGGGACTGACCTAGATCAGGAAGCCTTGTCAATCAAAAGAAATGCAAAATCCAAGTTTTAAGGACCCAGTCCAAGATGAGGGCTTGACAAGGAAGCAAGAGAAGGCAAGGAAAACCCGATAGCAGCTCAGTGTAGATGTGACTTGCTGTTTTTTTAGACAATGCCTTCCACAGGTCCTATAAAGCAAAGATCTCTTATTTGGACTCCTCTTTTAAGTCTGCTTTCTCCCTGGTGGCCCAGATGGTAAAGAATCTGCCTGCAATGCAGGAGACCCAAGTTCGATCCCTGGGTAAGGGAAGATCCCCTGGAGAAGGGAATGGTTGCCCACTCCAGTATTCTTGCCTGGAGAATCCCATGGACAGAGAAGCCTGGGGAGCTACAGTCTATGGAGCCTCAGAGTTGGACACAGTTCAGCGACTAACACTTTTACCTTCACTAATTAAGTACTCTGATTCTAAGAGGCATGAAAGTCACTACATTATTCCTGGCGAAGCTGGAGTAAATTATTCACAACAAGAGTGAATTCAATGTCTGCAAAGAGGTCACTTGACAGGTCATTCTGCCCCACAGTGGAAAGTCTTCCCCTAGTTTGCCTTCTTATTCTCATTTCTCCCTTTCCTTTTTGTTGAGTATACAAAAGTCCTTCTCTTTTGTTAAAGGAGAGTAAGCCCTTTCTCGTCACCAAATCTGAGAAGCAGATTCTAGGCTTATTTATCACTTCCAATTTCTTTGTTACCTTGATTGAAGCAGATACTGCTTAATCAAGTGCATGACATAGTCATTCTAGAGCAGTGTAAGTTTCAACTTTCAACCTAGTTGAACACCCACCAAGAAGAGACCCATAGGTAATAGACTTCGAAGTGTTGGTAGTACTTCCTTTACATCCAGATATGAATACCAGCCCTCTCCTACCACCCAATGACATATGATTATGTGTTGGAGTTCCCGAGATGCTCAAAATGAATGGATATGCCAGACTAGAGCCAGTTGTCCAGGAGTCTATCTTCTTTAAAATTTATCTTGGAATATTTAAAATAGTAATATGTATCATTCATTTTACTGGAAATGATTCAGAACTTTAAGGTCTTTTCTCCATCTTACTTTCCATTTTGAATTAAATATAAGTTTTTCAAAAATGAATCAATATTTCCATTAGTAACTGTATCAACCCATTTTTTGTGTATCTGTTGAGTTGTGTCTAACTCTTTGGGACCCCCATGGACTGTAGCCTGCCAGGCTCCTCTGTCCATGGAATTTCCCAGGCAAGAATACTGGAGTGGGTTGCCATTTCTTCCTCCAGGGAATCTTCCTGACCCAGGGATCAAACCCGCCTCTCTTGTGTCTCCTACATTGGCAGGTGGATTCTTTACCACTAGCACCACCTGTGTGGAGGAAAGAAAATCCTCTGAAGGTTTGGAACACCTTATTAACATCTACAAACTTAAAACCAACATCTTAATTCTCAGTAAAGGAGACAATTCTTTTCCATGGTAACTAAAATTGGTCATTTCAATTATTGCCCTGAAGGCTTAATAGATACCCCATGAAACTGGTTATTTGCACCACTCAACAACTTAAACGTTATCACAAAATACTTTCTTCTGTAACACTGTTAAATATAGTTGTAGATGATTTAATGATTTAATTTTCTAAGAAATGAATTTTCAAGATATATATAGAATTTAGCAATGATTTTTGGAAAATGAAAACATGAAATTACATAAATGCAATATAGCTATGATGCAACATGAAATTTGTCATCTTTATTTGGTATCCTCATATTTGCTTTGGACAACTGTTCCCTTTGCAGTTGGGTTCAGGCATATATATTGTCTGTGATAAATATTCATGGTGTTTTAATGTAATTGCAAGTAAAAAATGGGTGCATTGAGAATCAATTTTAATTCTTTCTTCATTTATTTTCCTCCTCAACATTGTGGGGTCATAAGTTTCTAAAAACTTTAAGAAGTTGTTATTGTGCCTGTTCCAGAATTTTCTTGAAAAGGCACAAAAAGGAATTATTCCCTCTTTTCTAAAATTGAATGCAAATGATCAGATATATAAGCCTTAACATGCAAATTAGGGAAACATTCCACAGATCGTCTGCTTCCACTTCTCCCCCCACCTACACATTCCCTCATATTTGAACCAAACCAGCTATTTCATCATTTCCCAAATATGCCTGTACCTATATAATTCAGTTTTGGCAGTGGGATAGAAAACATGTGTATTTAAGGACAGTCAGAACTTGGTTTGAATCTGTCTCTTGCTCTCTGTGTAGTTTTGGGAAAGTTATTTAGTCTTCATATGCTTTGTATCCTCATAAGAAAATTCAGAGAACTGGCGCCTGAGCATAGTGCCAGGTATATATTATATAGCATGTGCTCAGTTAGTTGTTATTGAATGAAAATGAAGGATCAAATATATATAAAGTATCGGTAAATAGTACCCTCTATTCCTCTTTGAGCTAACCTTTTCTTTTTTTTTTTTTTTTTTGGTCATACTTCTGGACATGAGGGATCTTAGTTCCCCAGCCAGGGATGGAACCCACACCCCCTGCAGTGGAAGCACAGAGTCCTAACCGCTGGACTGCCAGGGAAATCTCTTGTGTTCTTTTTTAAACTAGCAAATCCCTAAGCATCCTTCAAGTCCCACATCAAATGATACATCTCTGGAGGGGACTTCTCCAGCTTCCCCAAGGCAGCTAATAGTTCTATCTCTGCACTCTCATAGCATCTCATACTTGGCTCCCAGAGCATGGTGCTGTCATTGTTGATTGTCTGTTTTTCCAAACTAGGTATAGGAAGCTCCTTGAGGGCAGTGATGCCACCTTATTTGGCTTCTTATTCCTAGTTTCTAAGTCCCAGGTGCATAATAGAGCAAATAAATGTTTGATAAAAGATGAGGAAGAGGCTGAATCGTCTGCCAGAGGTTTTACTAGGTTGTGAGAATCAACTAAACTTTCAAATTTGCATATTCCCCAGTTCCTACTACACCATGAAATCTAAGGGAAGGCCACTTCCTTTGTATTTGCAGTGCTGACACCGTACCTGATTCAACAGATGTCTGTTGAGTTCATGTAGGCAAAATTGTCTTTAGGGTTCTTTCATGCATTATTTTCTGTTATTTCAGTAACTCTTCCCCCATTTCATAGGATCCCTACAATATCTGCCTTTCCTTGTGTGCTCTCAGTCTCTGCTTTCTTTCTCTAAGTACTAAAGGATAGGTTTGTGTTAGATAAGCTCATCTCTGCTAATGTGTTATTAGCTAACTCCTTGCCATCCTTCCCAAGCAGTAATGCCTTGGTGAATGGCGGTATATCCACCCTCAAGATAACCTGTTTTGAGGAGATAGGGGAGGGGAGATTTGGATGCATAATCCTTAAAATATCTTTCAAATTACATTGTATACAATGACTACACAGTGTGTTAATTGGCATGTCTAGCCATGGGCAGAGCTGTGATAAATTAGATATAGTGCATCAACCTCTGAAATCTCTCAGGTTTTTTTTTTTTTTTTAGTAAAGATTTTTTTTAAATGTAGACCATTTTTAAAGTCTTTAATTGAATTTATTACAATAGTTTCTGTTTTATGCTTAAATCTTTTGGCCATGAGGCATAAATGATCTTAGCTTCCCTACCAGGGATCAGACCTGCACCTCCTACATTGGAAGGTGAAGTCTTAAGCACTGGACCACAGGGAAGTCCCAAAATCTCTCAGTTTTGAACCTATTCTTTTAAACATGGAGAATTAAACTCACCAAATCTAATTCCCCACTATGAGTTGGGAATGTTCAAGTAGTGACTTCTTATGGGGCTGGGATAAAAATTTTGGCTCTAACTCCCTTCCAGGCTACCTGAAGTGATCCCTGCTTTGTTTTCATTTGCCTAGCAACCAATTAGAACCATTTTCCATGCTGATTTTCATATGAAGAAATTTGGCCTCTACGTGGGTATTCAGCTAGCAAGTAGTATACCAAAATTATCACTGTCCCATCAGTCTATCAAGCGTGATACCTACAAAATTCATATGGTTGCCTAAGATTCTTTGGTATTTTCTCCTGAAAAGTTGATCTTTGATGGGTTGGGTCAACCCATCTGTATCATCTTCCTTTTCAGTCTTTTAGCTACCAAAATTAACCCCTACCCAACCATCCAACTAAAGATGGAATGTGACATTTCTCTTATAATTACAACTTAAATATCTTGAAGGAAAGTCTTTTCTGTTAAAAAAATCTTATAAGTATTTATGATGTTATGTTCATCAATTTGGGTAATGGATTATACAAGAAATGTTTTGGTCTAAGAGTTCTAAATTAGAATATAGTTAAACAAGGAATGTTAGTAAAAATTTCCTTTTGCTTTATCCTGATAATCATTTTATCTTCCTTCAGACATCTGTTCCCAGAGACTGTTGCCTTGAGTCCCTATCCCCCTCTTTCAATTAGGGAGACAGATAAGCAGTTGTCTTGAGAATATAAGGTCATTGGCATTCCATAAATGGATTCCAGTGCCTGCTACAGAAACAAGTGGTGAATGTTCTCTGTCACTTGCAAACTATAAATTAATTATGTTGACAACTTTTCCTTCTTTATGTTATGCTTTCAGAAGGACTTTTGAAATACCATTTGTTGCATTTTCTGATTTAAAAAGTAACATATGGCCACTGTAGAGAATTGATAGTACAAAGTACTAAGAGGAGAGTAAAAATCTCAATACCCAGATATAACAGCTGTTAGCATTTTGATGTAGTTACTTGCACATTTTTAATGTGCATATAAAATATATATATTTTAAATGTGGATTATATTTTGCATACAATGCTATGTCTTGGCTCTTCAAAGTATCCTTATATTGGAAACATTTTCAAGTGCTGTAAAGTATTTGAAAACACCCGTTTAAATAGTTATATAACATTTTGTCATATTAATATACCATGGGTTGTTTATTAAAAATTACATATTTTTATTGTTGGGCATTCAGTTTGATTCCAGTTTTTCCATCTTAAAAATAATTCTGTAATCTTTGTTTGAATTTCTGATTATCTCATTAGGCTGGAATCCTACAAAGGAACTTAGTGGGTCTAAGTATGTAATTTTTTTTTCAAAAAGCATACATGATAAGAACTTTAAAAGTATCTTAAAGAAAGTTTGTATCAATTTACCCAGCCACCAACAGTTTAAGTGTGCCTGTCCTTTACACTGAACCATCTCCCAAATAATCATTTAAAAGTTCCTAATTTGATTGACAAAAAAAGGTATTTTCAAATATTGAACATTTGTAAAAAAAAAATCTAGCCATTAGGTTCTTGAACTTGTCTCATGTGTATTTATCTCTTTTCTTGTGTTTTACACATTTTCCTTTTTTATTTTTGTGGGCTATTTAGTATTCCAAATCGATCATCCCTTTTAAATGTTTGTTGCAAATATTTTTCCCAGTTTGTGCCTTGTGTTTTAGGTTTTCTTATTTAGTAATGACTTTTGAGCTTTAAGTTTTTCCATTTTTGTGTAGTCCAAATCTATTGATTTTTCCATTTACAATTTGTTCCATTGCTTATATGCTTAAACATTGCATTCTTATTCAGTAAAGTTTTCTGCTAGTTTTAATTAATCAGACATAATTTTGAAGGCAATGGATCTGTTCTACATGACTGCACATATAGCTTTAGCTGCACTTTGTTCATTTCAAATATTTTACAGACAGATTTGGAAGTGTTAGTTACAAAAGTTGGAGCAGCTGTAATTCGTTTTAAACAGGACCATGTATAGAGAGACTGATTCTTTAAAAGGCTTTTGAAAAAACGACTTGAAATGTTGACATTTTATTGCAGTGAACAACTGTGTTGATTGAATGTTCCACATTATTCACGTCACATTGTGTAAGAGCTCTGTAACTCAAGGCAACAAAACACTCAAACTCAAGAATCCCCATCAGTTTTCACTTTGAGGATTGTCTGACTGTAGACTTATTTCAGAATGGTTAAAACAGCTTTTCTCAAAGGGTGGTCTCTGACTCCCTTCCGTCACAATCACTTAGACTAATT
This sequence comes from Muntiacus reevesi, assembly GCF_963930625.1. NCBI lineage: Eukaryota > Metazoa > Chordata > Mammalia > Artiodactyla > Cervidae > Muntiacus > Muntiacus reevesi. The sequence goes on from NC_089271.1 coordinate 135,139,012, forward strand.
GTTAAAATGGTGATTCCTCCAACCTCCCTTCACACATACTAAATCACATCCCTTGGGTTTGGGGCCTCAGAAGTCACATTTTAACAGGCATCCCAGAAAATTTGAGAATCTCTGGGCTAGGGAGGAAAATGAGTTTAAGAAGTGGATCCACAGAGGTAAAATAAAAAGCAAATGTTTGAGAACTTGAGGTCAAAGATAGATCTGAAACAAGTGTATCAGCCAGTGGACAGAAAGGATAGTCAGAATGCAACAGGGCAGAGATTGAAGAGCACTGGTCAGAAAGTCAGAAAAAGGAGCTCTGCTACTTAATATTCTTCTGACCCAGGGTAAGTAAAAATTCTTCGGGCTTCTTATCCTTAAAATGAGGGTAAGAAAATGCATGTACCCAAGTATACAAGACTGTGAGGACTGGGAGGAATAAAAAAAATATAACAGTGCTTTGTAAAGTTCACAGATTTCATTGTTAATAATAGAATCACAAAAAGTGCTGGTGGTGGTCAGCATCTGTAAGATATGGCACTGGGTACCAGTGAGTCATTGGAGTTATTAGAGTTCAAAGTACACAAATCCAGTCCTTGGAAGGATTTGAAGCTGGAGGCAAGGATGTCAGGGGACAGAGAAGGCAGGACAACATTAGAAGGGCTAAAGTAGAAGAAGGAGCACAAGCTATTGGCAGGCCTACGTGAAAGAAGGAACAAAGCCTCCAGTGGCTCTTTCAGTGGTTATGGTCTCACTGAGCAATATGGATAATGACCATTAAGTTCTTTTATCTGGCTTCACACTGGTCCTGCAACCCCATTTAGAATCAGGATTGGGCCAGGATATGAGGTGAGGCTCACCTGTAAGAGGTGACTAAGTTAAACTATTCCTTGAATTAGAGGGTTGAGGGCTACAGGGGATGAGGGGAAGTGGCAGGAGTCCAAGTATGTACTTCTCCTGTTGTCACAACCTCATGAAATGGAACATATGCCTTCAAACAGTGTAATTTCCCTTTTGATTTCTCTCCTCTTCAGTCACCTTCATTTATTGTGAAATTAAATACATTCCAGTGTTATTAATATTAAAATCTCGGGGTAACAAATAGAATGTATATATGTGTGCTCAGTCGCTTCTGACTCTTTATGACCCCATGGACTGTAGCCCACCACGCTCATCTGTCCATGGGATTCTGCAGGCAAGAAAACTGGAGAGGGTAGCCGTTTCCTTCTCCAGGAGATCTTCCTAACTCAGGGGTCGAACTCGAGTTTCCTGAATCTCCTGCATTGGCAGGAAGATTCTTTACCACCTGAGCCAGTGGAAAGCACAACAAATAGAATATATAGCAGTAAATATAGATATAGTTATTTAAACCAGGCCCATGCAAACTCTGTTCATTAAGTGTAGTGTAGAGAGCATGGGCTTCCATGTGTCAGGAACCATCTGAATTACCCCTGAGCTGGAATTCTCTCTCAATTTCTTCCTATCTGTGTGATCTTGAATATGACTATATATGAGCCGCTATCTATAAAATCTGGAAAATGGAGATAAAAAATGTCTACCTGAATAGTTAGTGGAGGATTAAATCAGATCACCTAGCAAAAGAAACTGGTACAATGACTGGTATCCTTGTTTAACTGATTAATCAAATTTCAATAATTCTTATCTGATTTTCTAATAGAGGGCCTAAGCATATTCCTTTACCCTTATCCTATGGTGTCCACAATTCTCCTCCTCAACTGTAGCCATTTTTGCTTGATCCATCTCTTTCTCTTTTATGTTTTCTCCCTCCAACCTTTATTTTTAAGAAATCAAGATTCATGTGCTCTGGAATCTAGGACCACTTCTCTCCAGATGAAAAATTCTCTCCTTAGCTTCCTAAATATTGAATACCTTCCCTTGGTTTTCTACTCAGAGAAGTTTTTCTAAATTAGCCTTCCACTTTTTTTCATGGCCACTTTCTTATTTTGCATGATTTATCCTGTTATTATATCAAAGATTAAAAAAAAAATTCTTCTCTCCACTTGTTCCAGAGTAACTTTTCTAGCCCTTCAGTGTTTGTCATCATTTTCTGGCCACAATCAAGCCTTCCTACAGAGATGCAAAAACACACTGACCTAAAACCCACCTAATTATGGATGAGATCCCAACCAGGCTGGAGATTTCACCACTTGGCTTAGAGGATGATAAGAGGCCTGTTTTAAGACTCTAGACTACCCTGTACTCACAGTCAATACTAACTTCAGCTAAACCTCTCCACTTATCCACAGGGGCCCAGAAATCTAGTTACTGAGAATTACTTATATTTTAGACTTTGTCAGTGAAGAAAATGCCAAAATCTTTCTCCTCTTCCTTTCTGCATCCAAGTACTTTTGGATAACAGAACTGCAAAGTCTTTTATTGTGAATTAAGAAAAGGGAAGAAAGTCCTTTCTATTTGCTTGGAAGTCCCACACCTCTGGGTACGATCACTGTAGAGTTGTAGTTAGTACAAAATAAAAACAGTCCACACATTCATTCATTCAGCAAATATTTATCAAGAATTTACAATATGCAATGTAAAGTTCTGGATAGGGGGATTAAGATGAGTAGACATGGGCCCTGCTGAGATCTCACAGTTTTTACTATCGAACAGAGAAGATAAGCCACAAACAACTATAATACACAGCATAAAGGGTTAAATGCCATACAAATGAAAGAGAATATATCGTCAGAGAGGGGAGAGATTCCTCCAGGCTTAAAACCTCATGTGATTAGTTTCCTTCAGCGACTGACCAAATGGTAAGACTGTCTCATGAAACCAGCTTCTGCAACAAGACTTAAAATATTTCAATTTAATATAAGGAAAAAATGAAATTCAATTGTCTCAACAATGAGCATAGTGTCATTGTATGAGGGCAGCCTGTGGGCACCAGAAGACCCTGACAATTGCAGTGCTCTATTTGTAAAGCCTTCTTTCTTTTCCTCAGGTTGTGGAAATAAAATAGAACAGTCTTCAAAAAGAGCAAAGTGGAGAATTTCCAATTTTGTCCTTTAATATATGGCTTCTTGGCACTGTATAGAATGAAAATAATGATAGCTCTTTTGCCACCAAAGCATAATGACCTTTATGGCCTTTCTCCTCACTCTGTACCCTGTACTTTACATGGTAAACAGCAATTTGAGTGGTGACATTGTAAAAGATTTTAACCCTCTGTTGCTCAGCAAGTATGAAGCAGACACAGAGCCCATATTGTGCACACTGAGTCAGGACTAATAGCAAAGGGGTGTTTCTGGGTTTTCTCCTTTCCCAAGTTCACTGAAACAGAAAGGGTAGTATTAATAGAGAGCCCTGACTGAGAAGGCAGAGGATCCATGGATGGTCAGAAAACTTATAAACCTAAAACATTGAAGTTGATACTGCATGGGAACTTAGAATCTGAATTCTGTAGATGAAATTATTACCATCCTAAATTATTTTTAAAAAGTAATGGAACAGTTAGATTTCAAATTTTTTGTTTTTACAGTCACGGGAAAAAAACACTTTTTTCCCCACATAGCAGTGTAAGAACTCTTTGACTATTCTTTTTTTTCCAAGGTCATTTGTGTGAGTGCTAAATTATTTCAGTTGTGTCCGACTCCATGCAACCCCATGGACTGTAGCCAACCAGGCTCCTCTATCCATGGGATTTTCCAGGCAAGAATACTGGAAGGGGTAAATGCCATACAATGAAAGGGATCCCAGAAAATTTGGGTTGCTATGCCCTCTTCTAGGGGATCTTCCCAACCCAGGGGTCAAATCCATATCTCTTATGTCTCCTTCATTGGCAGGCGGGATTTTTACCATTAACACCACCTGGGAAGCCCCTTTCAGTCATTTCAGTTCAGTTCAGTCACTCAGTTGTGTCTGACTCTTTGTGACCCCATCGACTGCAGCACGCCAGGCCTCCCTGTCCCTCACCAACTCCTGGAGTTTATTCAAACTCATGTCCATTGAGTCGGTGATGCCATCCAACCATCTCATCCTCTGTTGTCCCCTTCTGCTCCTACCTTCAATCTTTCCCAGCATCAGGGTCTTTTCAAATGAGTCAGTTCTTTACATCAGGTGGCCAAAGTATTGGAGCTTCAGCATCAGTCCTTGCAATGAATATTCAGGACTGATTTCCTTTAGGATGGATTGGTTGGATCTCCTTGGAGTGCAAAGGACTCTCAAGAGTCGTCTCCAATACCACAGTTCAAAAGCATCAATTCTTCGGCACTCAGCTTTCTCTATGGTACAACTCTCCCATCCATACAAGACTACTGGAAAAACCATAGCTTTGACTAGACAGACCTTTGTTGGCAAAGTAATGTCTCTGTTTTTTAATATGCTGTCTAGGTTGGTCATACGTTTTCTTCCAAGGAGCAAACATCTTCTAATTCCATGGCTGTAGTCACCATCTGCAGTGATCTTGCAGCCCCCCAAAATAGAGTCTTTCACTGTTTCCATTGTTTCCCCATCTATTTGCCATGAAGTGATGGGACCAGATGCCATGATCTTAGTTTTCTGAATGTTGAGTTTTAAGTCAACTTTTTCCTTATCCTCTTTTACTTTCATCAAGAGGCTCTTTAGTTCTTCTAAATATTAAACCAAGCTTCTCCAAAACTACAAGATCCTAGGAAAATGTAGAGAATTATCAAAAGCACTGAATGAATAGTTGATATTTTGTACAGCCATTATCAACTCAAGTGTGCTATTGAATAACTTTTTTGGATGACCTTTTTATTGAGATAGAATTGACATAGAATACCATATTTGTTTAAGTGCACAATGTAATGATTTAACCCTTTATTGTTCATCAAAGAATTGTTGTTGTTTAGTCAGTAAGTCATGTCCGACTCTTGCAACCCCATGGACTGTAGCCCACCAGGCTCCTCTGTCCATGGGATCTCCCAAGCAAGAGTACTGAAGCGCATTGCCATTTCTTTCTCTAGGGGATCTCCTCCACCCCCACGGATCAACCCCCCCCCCCCCCATCTCCTGCATTGGCAGGCGGGTTCTTTAACACTGAGCCACCTAAGAAGCCCTCTTTAAAGAATGCTTAATTATAAAACCTGACTCTGAATTTTAAATGCCACAGATGTGATAGAGTAGCACCTTAATAGGGTTGCCAGATTTAGTAAATAAAATTAAAGGATGCCCAGTTAAAGTTAAATTTGAGATACCAAAATAATTTTTTAGTATTATTATGACCCACACTACACCTGGCAACTCTAATGTTACTTAGAGGGTGTTGCCCGATTATATAATATTCCAGTGGGCTGGTTAAGTTTTAGGAGGCCTGTTTGCTTTTAGTCTCTGCGTTTTCATCTTTCCCTGTTTCTGCATGTCTGCTCAGCATACAAGATTTATTTAAATGAATGGAAAGATCTTCAGTGAAGAAGACTATTCATTTCATAAATGAATTATTTTAAAGCCCTCCATTCCTCTGCAAAAAAAAAAAAAAAAAAAAGTGAACCAAAAGCCCCTTTTTGTGCTAGCAGCCGAGTCAAAAAATGTAGAAATATATTAAATTGAGAATTTGGAACGCACCCAAAATGAACATGCAGTGAGCCAAAATGTACACCTCATTTGGAATTTTCTTTTATTTTAAAGCATCTCACCTCTTTAACTAAAACTCAGCCAGTTTACCTGTTCTGATCATTTCAATGAGTATTTAATTCACACTTCGATCAGAAGGTTTAAAAATGTCTGAAAAATTGATGGTTCTGCATTTAGTTCTGAATAATTTTACAAGGAAAATACACTTTCTTCACATTTAAATACCTTGATGTTGGCATCTGGCATCACTTCTTATCCTCTCCCCCCCCCAAAAAAATTAGTTCCCTCTCCACATCAGGCTAGCTCTGAAGACAGATTCTAAGTATAAAATAGTACAAAGGAATCTCAGTAACATGGGATGTTAACTAAGTTTACAACAGTTTTGAGAGGGGCATCAAATTATGCAGATCAAAACTTATAAGAAAGAAATATTAGAGATTTTCAGTTGTTTCTTTATAAGAAAACCTTTTAATGAAACCCGAGGCAGCTTATCAAAGTTTTAACTCTGTTATGACAGATAATCTTCATGATGAAATAACCTTAAATATAAGATTCAAAGTTTTAAGTTGTTGCTTTTCATACATTTCTTATAAATCTTTATTCTTTTAATTTTAAAATGATTTACATACTCCTGCCTTTTGTTTATATAATTTGTTAAACACACAGTTTTTTATATTATAATTGAAACCCCATGAGTTATTGAGCTATGTAGGTAATATTATTTTATTTTACTGATGAAAAATATTGAGGTTTAGAGAAAGTAAGTGATTTTCAAAAGCACACACAGCGACAAGTATCTCAGTTGCCTCTAGAAATAAGTTAGAACTCTATTTAGGCAGTTTTGCATGTACTATCTGCCCTCTCAGGAATTTTTTAATGGAAAAATATTGGTGTGCTTTTGTTTATGATGATTATTAAATCTTTTGCTCAGCCCCCAAAACACTATATGGGCTTAAAAAGATATCATGTCCTCAAGATGCTGACATAAGCAAAAGCATACTTTCAGATAGAGCTTCAATGTTGATTAAAATACATTTTTCTATATGTGACTTTGTACCATATACATTATACAGTATGTCTTTTGTCCAAGGGAGCTTCACTTATAATAACTAAATTTAAATATATGCCTACATGAATATAAAAAGATATTTTAAGGGTAATTAAAAATTTCCCACACTATGAAATATATATATCTGACAATAATATTGGCATTTAAATAAGTATGTACTATAAAACCACAGTAACTAAGATTCTAATAACACAAAATATATGATAAATTAGTTATAGGTTAGCCATAAGTGTATGTTTTCACTATGATTTTAAAAAAATTGCCAAGCAAATTAAATCTGGTCCATAATCCATAAAGCATGTACTCTGAGAATCTTTCAAACATGTATACATACATGCACACACACATATACAAAATTATATATTAATATGCTGACCATAAAAATTATTTTTAATAGAAAATGTCTTGACATAGCTTTGTAATGAAAACTTGATTGGCTTAGTTTAACTTAATGTACATTTTCAAACATAAGAACCTCATATTTTAACACACTGGAAGCTCTAACCAGAACAATTGCACGATAAAAAGAAACAAAGGGCATCCAGATTAGAAAGAAAGAGGTAAAGATATCTTTATTTGCAGATGAAGTGATCATATATATAGAAAATCCCCAAGAAGTTATAGCTAATAAGTGAATTCAGCAAATTTACAGGATATAAGATCAACATGCCAAAGTTAATTGTACTTCTATATACTAGCAATAAACAATTCAAAAAGGGAATTGCGAAAACAATTCCACTTGTAACAGCATCGAAATGAGTAAAATACTTAGGAATAAATTTAACCAAGGAGGTGAAAGACTTATATATGTAAAACTACAAAATACTTTTGAAAGAAATTAAAGAGGCTCTAAATAAGTGAAAAGACAGCCTATGTTCATAGTTTGGAACACAATATTGTTAAGATGGTAGTTATCCCAAAAATGATTTACTAATTCCATGCAATCCCTACCAAAATGTCAATGGCCTTTTCCCAGAAATGTAAAAACCAATTTTCAGATTCATATGAATTTGCAATGGATCCTAAATAGTCAAAGCAATCTTGAAAAAGAACAATGTTGAAAGAAAGACTTACACTTTCAGATTTTAAAACTTACTACAAAGCTACATTAATTGAAAGACATATGAATAGACATATCGACATATAGACTTAGTGGAATAGAAAACAGAGTTCAGAAATAAACCCTTACATTTATGATCAACTGATTTTTCCCCAAGAACGTTCAATGGGGAAAGAATAGTCATTTGAACAAATGGTGCTGAGGCAACTAGATATCCACATGTGAAAGAATGAAATCGAACCCTTACTTCACCTAAAATGGATCAAAGACCTATACGTAAAAGATAGAACTATAGAACTTTTAGAAGAAAACAAATAAGCCAAGTCTTTGTGACTTTGGATTTGGCAATGGCTTCTTACATATGACACCAAAGGCACAAAAAACAAAAGAAAAAATTTATAAATTGGACTTCATCAAAATTAAAATCGTTTGTCCATCCAAGAACATTATTAACAGAGTAAAAAGATAAGTCACAGAATGGGAGGCAATACTTGCAATCACATTCCTGATAAGGATCCAGTATTCAGAAATTTTAGAGATCTCTTATAATTCTACAACAAAAAGGTTTATTTCTTATAAAACTATCAGAACACTAGAAATAGAAACTTTCTCAATTTGAAAGTATTCTCATCCATGAAAACTCTGAAGACAAAAATCACACTTAATGGTTCAGGAACAAGAGGAGGAGGTTTGCTCTTTCCACTTCTATTCAACATTGTACTGGATGCTCTAGTAAGTATAACTAGTAAGTATAATAAGCTGAGACATAAAGGGCATTTGAATTGGGAGGAAAGAAGTAAGACTGTCTTTGTTCACACACAACATGATCATTTATATAGAAGATATTAAATCTACCAAAAAAAGCTACTAGATATAAAAAATGCCTTAACATTGCAGGATAAAATGTAATAGAAACATCAATGTTTTTTCTATACACCAGTAACTAACAATTGGAAATTGTATTTAAATAAAACAATACCATTGACAGGAGCATAAAAAGACATGAAATACATAGGTGTAAATCTAACAAAAGATGTTAAAGACTAGTATACTGAAAACTACAAAACAAAATTAAAGAAATTATAAATAAATAGATATATGGTGTTTATTGACCAGAAGACTCATTTTTGTCAATTTTCTCCAAATTGATGTTTAAGATCCATATATTATATTCAAGTTCATCTGGAAAGACAAAGGACTAGCTAAAACAACTTTGAAAAAAAAGTGTAAAGCTTGAGAAGTAAGAGTATCTGTTTTCAAGACTCATTATAAATTTATAATAATCAAAACCTTATGGTACTAGTGTCTTTGCACTAGTTTATTTTTATAAACATGTAGGTCAATGGAATAGAATAGAGAGTTCAGAAATAAGCCCATACATATATATGCTGCTGACTTTCAACAATGGATCAAATGCAGTTCAGTGGAGAAAGAATAGTTTTTTTCCACCAATTGTGCTGGAACAATTAAACATCTATATGCAAAAGCATTAATGGAGGTCCACACCTTTGTCATAAATGGAAATTTTACCCCAAATGGTTCATAGACCTAAATGTAGAACCTCAATATATAAAACTTCTAGAAGAAATCATAAGAGAAAAGTTTTGCATCCTTGGATTTGGAAAATATTTCTTAGATGTGACACCAAAAGTATTTACAATCTGAAAAAGCCAAAAGTTGATACAATGGGCTTCATCAAAAATTTTAAATTATGCTCTTTGAAAGGCACTGTTAAAAGAATGTAAAGACAAGTCACTGACTGGGTGAAAATTTTGTACTTAGGTGATAAAAACTTGCATGCAGAATAACAAACAACCAAATTTAAATGTGGGTAAGATTTGAAAATACGTGAATGTCAAATAGACAAATGAAAATATATTCATCATTAGTCATTGAAGAAATGAAAATTAAAACCACAAACTAAGTTAACACCATACATCTATGCATATATCTCACTTTACTGTCTTTCATTTTATTGCATTTTTTAGATCTTACTCTTTTTACAAATTGAAGGTTTGTGGTAACCCTGTGTCTAGCAAGCTTAAGGGTGCCACTTTTCCACTTCATGTCTGTCTCATTTTGGTAAGTCTCAAAATATTTCACTGAAGTCTCGGATGATGGTTGGCTTTTTTTTTGCAACAAAATATTTTAATTGTTTTTTATAGATGTTTTAATAATCTGTTGCACACTTAGTAAACTATAGTATAGTGTAAACACAACTTTTATATGCACTGGGAAACTAAAAAATTCTTGTGACTAACTTTATTATGATATTCACTTTATTATGATAATCACTTTATCATGATATTCACTTTATTAGTCTAATAGTCTAGAACTTAACCCACAATTATCTCTGGGGTATGCCTGTATTAGAGTGAAAATGACTGACCATACCAAGGGTTGACAAGGATGTGGAGGAACCTGAACACCCATATACTGCTTGTGGGAATAGAAAATGTAAAATCACTTTGGAAACCAGTTTGGCAGCTTCTTAAAATATTAAACATATACTTAACATATGATACACCCATTAAACTCTTAAGAAATTATCCAATAAAAATTAAAGAATTATGTCCATGCAAATTCTTTTACACAAATGTTCATAACATTTTTATCTGTAAAATAGCTCCAAACAGGAAACATGCTAAATATCCTTCAGCAAATGAAGGGATAAACAAAGTGATATATCTTACAATGTAATACTACTCAGTACTAAAAAGAAATGAAATTTTCATACATGCAAAAACTTGAATGGAACTCAAAATAATTATGCTGAGTGAAATGAGCTAGCCAAAAAATGAGTTCAGACCATATGATTCCATGTTTATATAAAATATTATAATATGCAAATAAGCCTGCAATGAACAAAAGCAGATCAGTGGTTACCTGGGAATACGGAAGGTAGGAATTGAGTGTTAGGAAAGGATTACAAAGGGATGCCAAGAGAACTTTTCAGGAGTGCTATATTTTTCCACTGTGTGGTGCTGGAGAAGACTCTTGAGAGTCCTTTGGACATCAAGGAGATCAAACCAGTCAATCCTAAGGGAAATCAACCCTGAATATTTATTGGAAGGATTGATGTTGAAACTGGAGCTCCAATACTTTGGCCACCTGATACGAAGAGCTGACTCACTGGAAAAGACCCTGATGCTGGAAAAGATTGAGGGCAGGAGGAGAAGGGGATGATAGAGGATGAAATGGTTGGATGGCATCATTGACTCAGTGGACATGAGTCTGAGCAAACTGTAGGAGATGGTGAAGGACAGGGAAGACTGGTGTGCTGCAGTCCATGGGGTTGCAAAGAGTCAGACATAACTTAATGACTGAAGAACAACAACGTTTTTTAAAAGTGTTTTTTATTTGTTTATTTAATATATTTAGTTTTTGGTTGTGCTGGGTCTTCGTTGCAGCCTGGGCTCTCCTCTAATTGCAGTGACTGGTGTGTACTCTAGTTGTGGTGCATGAGCTTCTCATTGTGGTGGCTTCTCTTGTGGAGAATAGGCTCTAGGGCGAGCAGACCTCAGTAGTTGCAGCACGTGGGCTCAGTAGTTGTGGCTCCCAGGCTCTAGAGCAAGGATCAGTAGTTGTGGTGCAAGGGCTTAGTTGCTCCTCAGCATGTGGGATTTTCCCAGACCAGGTATCAAACCCATGTCTGCTGCATTGGCAGGCAGATTCTCTACCACCAAACCATGAGGGAAGTCCTGTCTACTATGTTGTTTGTGGTGATGATTTCGTGTATGCACATGTGTCAGAACTTAATTGTAAAATTTAATTGTATCTAGTTTATGGAATGTCAAATTATATCCTAATAAAGATGTTAAAAATTAAGTATCGGGTTATGATAATTTTTTCCTGAAAATCTTTTATAGTGAATATCATAGAAGTATCTTGCTGGCCTTTCTATGTTAATTTAGAGCCAATTGTGTTCCTCTGAATGAACACATTGTATTTTCCCTGAATTCTTACTGGTTATCATTCCATCTTAAAATGAGAACAGAATGGCCTAGCAACTGTTCTGAAAAACTGGAATAAATGAAGCCAAGAAAACAGTGTTTTCAGAGTGAAATGATTTTACTTAGCTGCCAAAAGAAGTTCAATATTGTCTGAAATGAAAGATGGAGAGATATACCGTGTTTATTGGTCAGAAGACATGATGTTGCCAATGATGTCAGTTCGTCTAAATAATATACGGTGACTAGCACAGAGAGGGGGTACCTACCAGGTGGTCAGTGAATTGTTACTCTTCCTAACACTTTAAAATCAGAAAGTTCTGTAAAACAGATCATCATATACTTTTGGCAGTAACCAATTAAAATTTGAGACAATCTCTTGAAGTCAGAAGTACACCGCACTGGAAAACTGGAGACCTAGTTGTATTCCCACTTTATCAGCATTTACTTCTGTGATATATGGCACATCGTTTCACCTCTTTGGACTTGAGTTCCTCCCTTATGAAATCAGGTGGTATGTACATACACACACACACACACATGTTTGTATACATATACATTCTTTTAAAAAATATTCTTTTCCATTATGGTGGATATTGAATATATTTCCCTGTCTATACAATAGGACCTTGTTGTTGATCCATTCTATATATAAAAGCTTACATCTGCTAACCTCAACCTCCCACTCCATCTCTCCCCCAAACCCCTCCCCTTTGGCAACTACCAGGTCTGTTCTTTATGTCCATGAGTCTATTTCTGTTCCATAGATAGTTTCATTAGTGTCATAAGGGCTTCCCAGGTGGCTCAGACAGTAAAGAATCTGCTTGCAATGCAGGAGACCTGAGTTCGAACCCTGGGTCAGGAAGATCCCCTGGAGAAGGGCACTCCAGTATTCTTGACTGGAGAATTCCATGGACAAAGGAGCCTGGCATGCTACAGTCCATGGGATCGCAAAGAGGACACAATTGACTAACATGTAGGTTCCACATATAAGTTATATCACATGGTATTTGTCTTTTTCTGTCTGGCTTACTTTACTTAGCATGGTACTCTCTAGGTCCATCTATGTTGCTGAAAATGGCATTATTTCATTCTTTTTTATGGCTGAGTAATATTCCATCATATTTCCATATCTTCTTTATCTATTCATATGCTGATGGACATTTATGTTGTTTTCATGTCTTGGCTATTGTGAAAAGTGCTGTATTGAACATAAGGGTGCATATATCTTTTTGAATTATAGTTTTGTGTGGATATATACCCAAGAGTGGGATTGTTGGGTCATATGGTAATCCTACTTTTAGTTTTCTGAGGGACCTCCAAACTGTTTCCCACAGTGGCTGCACCAACTTACTCTCCCACTAAGGTGGTTAATAGATGCTTATTCCTTATAACACTTATAATCTAAGACATAATGAGTTTAGCATCAGATTTATTAGTGTCAAAAATTTAAGACACCATCTCGCTACTGCACCTTCAGCATTGATGAGCAGAGTAAAGTGCTTTATAAATACAGAGAAGAATGAGCTTTTTGACTGGGTCATTTCAGATAATTGTATTAATTGTCAATTGGCATTAAAGATTCATCCACAGTGTGTTAGTAATATCAAAAATAATCAAATAAAATCCTCAGAATTTTGTACTTTCCAAAATCAGATGATTAGGAGCAGGCAAAGAACATTTTTTTAAAAAAATTATGGTCTTCTGATTTAGACTTGTGAGGCATTCACAGGGCAGACTATAAATAATTACAAAGGCCTTAAAATAGCATTTAAAAAAAATACTAGCAGTTTTGTTCTCATGCTAAATATTTGGACTCCGTTTGGAAAACACATAAAGCTTTATACTCAACCAAGCAGATAGCCAAATTGTCACATTACATATCTTACCAACATTGTTATTTTTTATTTCCCTACAATGTTTTCTTCAGCACATTCAGATGTCATAGTCCAAAATCATGAATCTTTTACTCTTTGAATCCTCTCCTCTGTCCTTGGGAGTTTTCAGGCAAGAATACTGGAATGGGTTGTCATTTCCTTCTTCAGAGGATCTTCCTGACTCAGGGATCAAAACTGGGCTTCCTGCATTGCAGGTGAATGCTTTACTCTCTGAGCCATAGGGGAAGCCCTTTTTTTGAATATCTTTATATTTTTTCAAAAGAACAAAAATGATGTAGTATGCACTGTTCTATATAGAATATGAGCCTTTGAATTGGTGACGTGCTACACAATTGTTTCTTTCCTTCTTTAGAATCAACCTCTTTTCCCACTCATTGATACAGGTTCATCTGTTCCACTCATCTACTAGTATCCAGTAGTAACGTCTTGTTTATATTTATTTAGTTTGCTAAATCGGAGAAGGCAATGGCACCCCACTCCAGTACTCTTGTCTGGAAAATCCCAAGGACAGAGGAGGCTGGTAGGCTGCAGTCCATGAGGTCGCTAAGAGTCGGACACGACTGAGCGACTTCACTTTCACTTCTCACTTTCATGCGCTGAAGAAGGAAATGGCAACCCACTCCGGTGTTCTTGCCTGGAGAATCCCAGGGACCGGGGAGCCTGGTGGACTTCCGTCGATGGGGTCGCACAGAGTCGGACACGACTGAAGTGACTTAGCAGCAGCAGCAGCAGTTTGATAAATGACTGCTAAGTGACTTCATATTCCTAGACATCTATAGACAGGGAAACTGTTCTATCTGTGTTCTGAGATTTCAAAGCCTTTTGAACAGTCTGAATTTCAAGAAATACGAACTTACTTCATTGCATTTCATGATTTGAATATTTACTAAAGTTGAAATCCTTGACTGTATTAAAGTCTCTTCAGAGTTTTTTCAGTGGGTAACAAACTTCACTTTATATACTATATAGTTATTTTCTTCTTTATAATTTCTACATTGGCAAATTTAAACTATGAGCCAAGGTTGTTTCTGCATTCCAATTTGATAATGAGCCATCACAGTGTATTATTTCATTCCATTAAGAGACAAATACTACTTATTTGCAAAGCAAATGGCTCATAAAGTAATCTGAGTGCTGGAGAAAGAACAGCTCCCAGCATGAAATGAAAATATCTTTCACCAAAATGAAGCATTTTAGAAGTCCTCCAGCTGTAGATGCTTTAGACCATTGATGATCTTAGATAAAATTCTCCTTGGGTCCCTCATAGTGATTTTGACCACTAATGTTTTAGAGCTTGAAACGTGATTAATTACCTTCAATCTCATAAAGTTCTTACACATTTACCTTATAAAACTTTTGGATGTTTTTCAAATAAAAATTTTTCTAAATATTTCTAAATTTGTTTTGCAATGCCAAGATTCCAAAGGGGATCCTAATAAATAATAAAGCAGCTTAGCCTGAAATGAGGAGCCAGACTTTGTTTATAATACCAGCTTCATTGCTCAATTACTATGTAGCGTTGGAGAAGTCCACTCACCTTTCTCCTCAGAGTCACAGTGAGAGCTAAGTGCAAATAGATGGTGAAATCTGTATTCAGGTCAAGAAGCAACTGTTAGAACTGGACATGGAACAACAGACTTATTCCAAATTGGTAAAGGAGTACATCAAGGCTGTATAATGTCACCCTGCTTATTTAACTTATATGCAGAGTACATCATGAGATGTACTTCATCATGGGCTGGCTGAAGCACAAGTTGGAATCCAGATTGCCAGGAGAAATATCAATAACCTCAGATATGCAAATGACACCACCCTTATGGCAGAAAGTGAAGAAGAACTAAAGAGCCTCTTGATGAAAGTGAAAGAGGAGAGTGAAAAAGTTGGCTTAAAACTCAACATTCAGAAAACTAAGATCATGGCAACTGGTCCCAACACTTCATGGCAAATAGATGGGGAAACAATGGAAACAGTGAGAGACTTTATTGCGGGGACTCCAAAATCACTGCAGATGGTGACTGCGGCCATGAAATTAAAAGATGCTTGCTCCTTGGAAGAAAAGGTATGACCAACCTAGACAGCATAGTAAAAAGCAGAGACATTGCTTTGCTAACAAAGGTCTGTCTAGTCAAAGCTATTTTTTTTTCCAGTAGTCATCTATGGATGTGAGAGTTGGACAATACAGAAAGCTGAGTGCTGAAGAACTGATGCTTTTGAACTGTGGTATTGGAGAAGACTCTTGAGAGTCCCTTGGACTGCAAGGAGATCCAACTGGTCCATCCTAAAAGAAACCAGTCCTGAATATTCATTGGAAGGACTGATGTTGAAGCTGAAACTCCAATACTTTGGCCACCTGATGAGAAGAACTGACTCAATGGAAAAGGTCCTGATGCTGGGAAAGATTGAAGGCAAGAGGAGAAGGGGATGACAGAGAATGAGAAGGTTGGATGGTATCACCAACTCAATGGACATGAGTTTGAGTAAGCCCCAGGAGTTGATGATGGACAGGGAAGCCTGGCCTGCTGCAGTCCATGGGGTAGCAAAGAGTCAGACATGACTGAGCGACTGAACTGAACTGAACTGACACGGTGAAAGATGTTTTTAAACGATAAACAATAAAACACTATACAAACATAAAGTGTTTTCTCCAAAAAGCCACCCAAATGAATGTTCCCAACAACTTACCTCCATTCAAATTGGTTTTTCAAATTATAACTATATTTCCACCTTTCCAATCTTCTCACTTCTCCACCTTTTCAAGCATGTCTTTTTAAAATTTTTAAAAAATATTCATTTATGTGGTTGCATCAGGTCTTAATTGCAGAATGCAGGATCTTCATTGCATCATGTAGGATTTTTCATTGCAGTGCACGGACTCTCTAGTTATGGTGCACAGATTCAGTAGTTTTGGCACACGGGATTAGTTACTCCTCAGCATGTGGGATCTTAGTTCCAAAACCAGGGATTAAACCCTAGCATTGGAAGGCAGATTCTCAACTACTGGGCCACCAGGGAAGCCCCCCTCAAGCATGTTTTAAAATGGTAAGTTCTGACCTGTTGCATCCTAGGAAAGGAAGTCAAAAATCTTTATAGACTGTCTCCTGAAGATAACTGCCCAAATGTTGCTTTGACTAAAATAATCTGGATCATGTTCAATATCATTAAGAGAAATAGGAGGGGAAAACCCAGTAGGTCGTCATCCTACTTTTCCATAAATCCTTGAGGTATCTGTTCTGGGACATTTTTTTTTGTAGTTGTGCTTTGTGTGCAAGACAGGAATAATAGTGTTGGAGAAGATGCAGAGAAAAGAAACTCAAATAATGAAGGGAATGATAGAAAACAAGACAGGAGTGGGGATAAAACTACATATATAGTCAGGACCTCTGTATCCATGGATTCTGCATCCTTAGATTCAACCAACCATGGATCAAAACTATTAAAAAAAATTTCCAGAAAGTTCCCAAAAGCAAAACTTGAATTTGCTACACACAGGCAACTACTTACATATAATTTACACTGTATTTACAAGTACATACATAACGTTGACACTGTTTTAGGTATTATAAATAATCTAAAGATGATTTAAAGTACACAGGAGGCTATGCGTAGGTTATATGAAAACACTATGCCATTTTACATAAGGAACTTCAGCATCCACGGATTTTGGTATTCATGAGGGTTGTGGAACCAATTCCCCTTGGATACCAAAGGACCACTGTATATAATATGACAACTCTAATTAATGAAACTGGCTAAGGGTGAGCATCATCAGAGAGCCATGTGGCTGGCAGGTCTTTGTTACTGGTGTCTTGCCAGAGTATGCCTGCTAAACAGATTCTCCTCCACATGGCCTCAGCTTTGGGCTGTTTTGCTTTTGCTTTATTTCTATGTTCTTTTACTTGAAACTTCCTTAGTCCAACACATCCTCACTTAGAAGGAGCTTCTTCTGTCAGTATGGAAAACATCAAGCTGTCCTTATATTGTGCCACAGGGCTGGTGAACAGTCTTACTTAATGAGCTTGAAAGCTGGTTCATAAAGCTTCTGGTTTGAATCCCCCTCCAGGCCAATTGACTTACTCTTTAGCCTCCATGAGCCTCAACCAAATTGTGTACATCAGAATCACCTAGGGGAACTATGGTGCTATAAATCATTCAGAACTTGATTTATCTATTGTGTAAAACCAGAATGTCATAGGAGTGTTTCTTTAATACAGAACATAACTAAACAAACAAGGACAATGCATTAGTAAATACAAAACCACTTTTAGCTTTATGTTATATTTAAATTTCTCAAATAGAAAGGCATCCAACATTGAACATGCTCAGAGGCTAAGGTTGGCTTTAGTTAGCTGCCAAGAGCAAAGGCAAATAACTACTTACATAAGCGTTAAGCAAGACCATGTCCCCGTTCTTTACAATTCAGTTTCTACAGCTCTATACTTAAAACATTTAACTTAGTTAGACCATTATCACACTAACCTTATCAGCTTGTCCTGAAGAGATAGGAGGCTTTGGATAGGTGGGCCCAGACAAGTTATATAATTCATAGACTGTTTGCAATACTCTTGTAATGCAACATACTGATCCTACTTCTTCAGATCTGTAACAAAGCACCTAGCTAAGCTAGAGGACTCTGCTATACAAAACTTGTCTTTACTTAAAGAAAAGAACAGCACCTCGGTGTCATTTTACTAAATATTTATTTTCACCGCTTTTAGCTATAATTCAATGAAGGAAGCTGCCATCTTTTCCTCATGTGGTCTTTTTATTTTATTTAGAGTACTCTATTTCTATTTTTTAAGATTTTATTTGAGTATAGTTGATGTACAATGTTGTGTTAGTTTCAGGTGTTCAGTAAAGTGAATCAGCTATTTATATACCTAATTTGGTCTTTTTTTTTTTTTTTACTTGATCTTAAAACTGGTCATACTGTTTTTGCCTCTTTGCATTCTATCCTCTATGCCGCAGTCAATGCGTGAGTGCTCAGTTGTGTCCAACTCTGCGACCCTATAGACTGTAGCCTGCCAGTCTCCTCTGTCCATGGGATTTTCCAGGCAAGATACTGGACTGGGTTGCCATGCCTTTCTCCAGGGGGCCCTCGCAACCCAGGGATCGAATCTGTGTCTCCTGCATTGTAGGCGGATTCTTTACCACTGCGCCACCTGGGAAGCAGCCGGAGCAAGGTTTTTAATGAGTCACTCTTTTGCTCAGAAATCTCCAGCAGCTAATACCCACCAGTTAAAAGGCCAGATCCTTGTATTATCCAATAAGGCCCCATAGGAAGTCTCTGCATCTCACTCCCTAACCCCTCTCCTACTAGTTCCACTGGGCTTCAGCCACATTGACCTTGCTTTTTTCCTAGACAAAGCTGGGTTTTTATCGCACATATAGATGTTCTCCTTGCTGGACTAGTTTTACACCAGATAGAAGCATCACCCTTGTCCTCACCTATTTAAGGTCTCTGATCAAATGTCACTGTCGATGAGGCATTCTCTGGGTACTCTTTAAGTTTCTCCATTCACATTTCCTATCTTCCGTCCTTGCTTCATTTTTCTCCATAGCACTATATATGCTTTCCTTATTGATTTGTATATGCTGTGTATCCTTGCTCCCCAACTGACATGTAAATTCCATGAGGATGGGGGCTTTTATCTCTACCTTGAATGGTGTCGCTTGAACAGTGTATGAGACATATTAGGTGCTCAATATCTTTTGTTCAAATTAAGGAATTAAAGATGCCTTCTCAGCAGCCATCTGCTTAATTCTCAAACTTTCACTTAATTCTCAAACTTCCTGTGGAATCCTTCTGGCACCTCCTTATCCAGTATTTCTTCCCCAAAGTCCTCTCTGCCTGAATAAGTTTTTCTAAGTGGCAATCTCTTACTTCCATTAGTGTACAACTTTCAGGCAATGCTTGCAGCCCTCCCCAGTAGCATGAAGTCACTGCTTAGCAGATCCAATTTATTGTGAATTTCCTTTTTGCCTGCATCCCTGTCCTCAGAGTTAGCCTGCACATCTCATTTCCCGCCCAGGCCCATGATGTAGGTGATTGTCACTTAGTAAAACCGCAGCATACTTAAAACACAAATTTATATTAATGTTAGTCTTGTACTCTTGGACTTCCCTGGTGGCCCAGTGGCTAAGACTCCACAGTCCCAATTCAGGGAGCCTGGGTTCAATTCCTGGTTGGGGAACAAGATCCCAAATGGCACAACTAAGAGTTCATATACTACCACTAAAGATCTCACATGCCACAGTGAAGATCTGGCAGAGCTGAAGAAATAAATAAAATTTTTTAAAGTAAAACATGATTCTTGAACTCTTGCTTCAATTCATAGGTGTATGCTATAATTAAGGCTGTCAGACTCAGCACCATCCTAAATAAAGAACTCCTCCTCTTGGAGGGCACAAACAAATAAAGAACACCCAGTTAAATATTTCATGGAACTTACTTTTATTAAGACTTACTTGTTGTATTTCTGAAATTCAACTTTACTGAGGCATGATGTATTTTATCTAGCAACCCTACCTATGATGGACATAGATATTATTGAAAGGGCATTTTCAGCCTGATTATTTTCTAGAAAAACTGTATGCAAAATAGCTATATTATCCAAGTCTCCAAGTAAGACACACTTGGATTATTTCACTGTATTAAAAAATACCAGAAATAGGGAGTACTCCCTTGAAATTTAAGGAAGTGATTTTGAATTTAAAAGAAATTGAAATACTTAATGAAGTAATAAATATATGGAATTTATAAATCCCAGGAAAAGATTCAGGTAGAACATTTTTGAAAAAAAATCTTTTAAAGGTTTTAGAAACATTCATGTGTAAAAACGCAAATCAAATAAAGATAATAAAACACCTTCCGTATTTTGGGCACTCATGATGCAGTCTAGAAGACACTGTCTCTGCACTTAGTGTCTGCTATTAATACAGATATAAATCAAAATGACAATATAGTGTCAGGAGAAAAATAGAAGTAAATAAAAAAGTGCAGTTGTAGCAAGAAAGTGGTTGTTTATCTGTAGTCGGGGAAAGATGAGAGTAAGGGGAAAGCTCTCTAGTAGATGACCCTTCAATTTGGTTTTTAAAATCCATTTTATTTGGGGTATAGTTTACATACAATAAAATTTACCCATTTAAAATCTATTTTGATGAGTTTTATTTTATTTTTATAGGTTTACTGATGCATAGTTTACATAAACTGTAGCCTTTTTAGGTGTACAGTTCTATGAATTTTGACAAACATACTCAGTTGTTTAACTACCACCACAATCAAGATATAGCGTATTATTTGAAAGTTGCTAGAGAGTAGATCTTAAAAATTCTCACCATAAAACAAAAAATAACTATGTGAGGTGATGGATGTGTTAAATAACCTCATTGTGGTAATCATCTCGCTATCTTTACATATTATCAAATCTTCATGTTGTACACCTGAAACTTGGACAACATTATATGACAATCATATCTCAATAAACCTGAAAAAGATGCCTAAAATAAAAGATAGGGTATTTCTTCTACCCAGAAGACTCCTTTCATGCCCTGCTGTATTAGTTTTCTATTGCTGTGAAAACAAATTACCACAAACTTCATGGTTTAAAACAGCATCCACTCATTAGCTCATATTTCCGTAGGTCAGAAGTCCAGGCACAGAGTGTTGGTTTCTCTGCTCAAGGTCTCACAAGGCTGAAATCAAAGTGTTCCCCAGGCTTGAGTCCCTTTTTGGAGATGAGTAAAAAATTTGCTTTCAGGCTTATTCAAGTGATTGGCATAATTCAGTTCCATGGGGCTGTAGGACTGAACTTCCCCATTTTTTTTTTTGACACTTGACCCCTCCATCCTCAATCCAGCAACAGCAAGTTGAATCCTTCTTGTACTTCAAACATCTCTCCCTTCTTCCTCTGCTTCTAAGAGTTCATATGATTACATTGGGCCTACCTAGATAATCCAGGTTGATCTTGTCATTTTAAGATTAAATGACTAATAACCCTAATTACAACTTCAGAGCTCCTTTTGCCATGTAACATAATGTATTCACAGGCATAAAACCCAGACTGAAGGTCACAGGAGCTCAAAATTCTGTTTCCCTCACTTTTTGTATCAATCCCTTTGCTCCACTCTAGCTTCTGGCAACCTCTGATCTGATCTCTGTCCTTGCAGTTTATTTTTTCCAGAATGTCATATACATAGAACTATACAGTTAATAGTCTTTGAGTCTGACTTTTTTTTTACCCAGCATAAGGCTCTTGAGATCTATCCATTGTGTGGATAAGTAGTTCCTTTTTATTGTGGGATAGGTAATATTTCATTGTATGGATATATCATAGCTTGCTTCACCTGATGAGGTGGTCCAGGTGGTAGTCATATTCATCTTAAGGGAACAGGGAGAGGACAAAGGCTAGGAATCACTTAGTGATCTAAAGTTACAGGTAGATGCACACATTCAGGGGATGACCTGGTCCTAGGAGATCATCTATACGCACCACTTTTTAAATAAGAGAAACTCCAAGAGTTTAACTAATTGCTAAAATCACACACCTGATCAGTACCCGAATTGGGACTTAAACCTATGTCTGTCTGACAAGAGTTACATTGGTTATTCCTAACTATCTTTGATGTGGTAAAGTTATGGATCTTTCCTCCCAAAAAGTTTACTATGCAAGTACATACCAGCCCCAGTTTAAGAACTCTTGTGCCATGGCACTATTCTTCAGCATGACCTAGAGCTCTGTGGGTACTTTGTGTTGATGATTTCTCCCCAGATATAGGACTAAATCTTTCTCAGATTCCTTATGGTTCTAAAGGTTGGGTGGGGTGGTAGGGGATAGCATGTACTAATGAAGACATTTCCTGAACTTATGGGACATTTTGATGGGTAAGCAGGGGTTCCAAAACTTTTTTTTAAAGAGCCAGAAAATAAATATCTTAGGCTTGCATGAATATAGTTTCTGTGACAAAACTCATCTCTGTAGTTGTAGACCGTATGTAAGTGAATGAATGAGCACAAGAGCACAGCTGTGTTCCGATAAAACTTTATTTAAAAACCAAGTTGTGGGCCTTCAGGTCATTATTTGCTGACCCTTAGAGTGGTCACAGTCTGTTATAAAGATGTAATGCTATAGAGTCTGATGTGTGTATTTGTATCTCCTCATACATTTACCCTAATCCCCTAGGGCCAATTATAATTATTCCTTGTGATTAAAATTCAGACCGTTATTGCAGGTAGGGGCAATTGGAGTAGGAAGACCTAATTTCAAATTCTGTCCTTTACTGTCTGTGTGAACCTTGATCCCATTACTTTGAGCATCGTTATAACAGAGTACAAGACCTGGAACATGAGTGTAATAATGGCAGACTTGCAAGGCTGTTGTGAAGCAGACAGTGGTTATTCAGTGATCCTTGATAAACTGAACTGCTCAATGAATTTCACCTCTGTGACCTTTGTCCTTTCTTCTGACCATCCCATCATAATAAAGAACTGCATTGTCAACTTCAGTGGCAGTTACTATAAAAGTTAGGTGCAACTAGCTAGGCACATAGGAGGTTTGATAAGGCATAAGGATCAAGAAGCCTCCTGGGAAAGAAATCATCCAAAGTTAAAAAGACTGTCACATAACCTGATTCAAGGGCAGTTGGGTTCATGTTAGGACCTTGGCTAGATTATGTGAATCTATCAGAAATATCTGTCACAGATATCATCTGGCCCAGGCCCCCTTGAACCCAGGCTTGAATCTTACATCAAAGTATCTCCAATAAAAAAACAAATGTAAAGGAAAAAAAGTCTTGTTGTAATATGACAGCTGTTCCTATTGGGTACTGACAACCTGGACATGGATACTGCTTGTCACCAGGCTTGCCCTTGGCAGATACCAAGTGGAGGTTTTGCTTTTGATGGCCATTGGCCAGGACAGTATATGTACACAGAGCAAGCCCTAGAAGAAGAGAAGAGAAATGGGAGATATGCAGTGGCCATGAGTACTGATTCCCAGAGAACTTGTGAGATATTATCTTGGTTTAACAGGTAGTTTTTGGTGGTGGGCAGTGGGGAAGGGCCAGAGAGATGACATAAGGGAGTGTATGGGTACAGAATAGGGAGTGAAGTTACTAGAGTGTGCTTGGGAATGGAGCCAGGAAAACATGAACTTGTGATTCCTCCCTTTCCTACAAAGCTAGTGCAATTGTGGAAACTCAAGTGCAACGCAGTAATATTTAGTCTTCCTGAAGATCTTGTACTTCATAACTTATGACTTTTTTCTTTCTTTTTAAAATTGAACTATGGTTGATTTACAATGTTGTGTAAATTTCTGCTGCTGCTGTTGTTGCTCAGTTGCTCAGTCATCTCTGACTCTTTGTGACCCCATGGACTGCAGCATGCCAGGCCTCCCAGTCCTTCACCATCTCCCAGAGGTTGCTCAAACTCATGTCCATTGAGTCAATGATGCTGTCCAACCATCTTATCTTTTGTCACCCTCTTATTCTCCTACCTTCAATCTTTCCTTGCATCAAGGTCTTTTCCAGTGAGTCAGCTCTTCGCATTAGGTAGCCAACCTATTGGAGCTTCTGCTTCAGCATCAGTCCTTCCAATGATTAGTCAGGGTTGACTTCCTTCAGGATTGACTGGTTTGATCTCCTTGGTGTCCAAGGGACTCTCAAGTGTCTTCTCCAATACCACAGTTCAAAAACATCAATTCTTTGGTGCTCAGCCTTCTTTACAGTCCAACTCTCACATCCATACATGACTAGTGGAAAAACCATAGCTTTGACTAAGTGATTCATAACCCTCTGACCTTTGCATGTGGGTTTTTGTCCTTCAGCACCATCTTTCCTCTTGAGGTTTTCCTTCCTGAAGTCTCTCCATGTCTTATGCTCATCAAAAGTTAACTTCTAGTCCAATTCTCGTCTAAGGTGTAGTATCTTGAATTCAGGCACAGGCTATGCTATACTAGGGAAGTCATTCTCAAGCTTGCTCAACTGTTTTTGTTGTTGTTTAGTCACTAAGTGTAAGTGTTAGTTGCTCAGTCGTGCCTGACTCTTTGCGACCCCATGGACTGCAGCCTACCAGGCACCTCTGTCCATGAGATTTTCCAGGCAAGGGTACTGGAGTGGATTGCCATATCCTCCTCCAGGGAATCTTCCTTACCTAGGAATAGAACCCATGTCTCCTGCATTGGCAGGTGGATTCTCTACTGCTGAAACACCAGGGAAGCCCCTTCTCAGGTGTTAGAGTACTTGAAAGTCATGGTGCTCTTTGTGGGACTTTAACAAATGAGATATTTTTTCATTTAGTTCCATGAGAATGAAATAATAGCTGTATCATAGCACCTGTCATTGGGGGGTACTTCCTATGTATCAAGCACTCTGCTAATCTTTTTACGTGCATGACTTTATTTGTCTCTCACTATAACCCTGTGCACTGTGTTGAAGATGGAGGCTCAGATACGTTTAGACACTTCCCCAGAGTCAAACAACCTAGAAGTGATAACCAGGATTTGCACTCTGGACTTTAAAGTTTGTGATTGTAACTAATGTACCTACTGCCTCTCCTTATGAACAGTTTTCCTAATAGAAAACATGCCTATGTGACAAGTGGGCAATATTAAATGCAGCCTCTAGAATATGGATTTGAGTACACAATATAAGCTGATGAAAACATATGTTCTGCCAAATACACCATAAATATTCTTTTGCACACCATAGTAACACAGTCTTTTTTGCCCCTCCATCTTATTCATAGTAATTACTTGTACTTCTTTATTTGTCTGGGGTTCATTTAAAAGTACCAGTTGATAATACTCCCATCATAGTACTATTGTGAGAATTTATACACTATCACCAGTGCCAGCTTTCATAGACTCTCTAAGGTACTTCACAGACTTGGGGACACGTGAAGATAGTCTGCCACCCAGACTGCTTTTTACTGATAGTGTGTTGCTGGAATGGATAGGCCACATGGAGAACAGAGCACAAATGTATCTAGTCTTGCTTCAAAATGGATATTCTGAAACATGCTTATACAAGAAAGTTAAAAACTTTTTCTTTCATCTTGCCACTTTGTCAATTCTGGTTCACCTCACATATGTTTCTCTTGGGTGACTTTTCTTCCCATTTTGGTTCCTACTAGATGTCGTAGAGCTTCAGCTTTCGCCCAACTCCAGGTTCAGTAAGTGAAGTACTCAGAATTAGTTTAGATCTTAGCCACCCACTAGGGAGGAATGCTGATACATTTTTGGATTAAGTGGTTTGTTTAACAGAAAAGGAGACTGCATAGAAAGTAGACAGTACAATTTTAAAATTGGGGGTCAATTTTGACTGTAAACCACAATATTTTTGTGAGGAATCACAGAATACTTAAATGCTACTTAAATTCTCTTGGTTGTTAATCGCTCAGTCATGTCTGACTCTTTGTGACCTCACGGACTATAGCCAGCCAGGCTCCTCTGTCCATGGAACTCTCCAGGCAAGAATAGTGGAGTGGGTTGCCATTTCTTCTCCATGGGATCTTCTCAATCCAGGGATAGAACCTGTGTCTCCTGCATTGCAGGCAGATTCTTTACCATCTGAGCCACCAGGTCAGTGATGTTAAATGCTCTTAACACCACCTTAATACATCACACTAATGATTGCCCACCTCACTGTAAGCAATGAATAAGAGGTAGCCATTACTTTTGTGATGATGATGATGGATAGACAGCCAATTGGAGTGTTCTCAAAGACTATTCAGATTTCTTAAGATGCATAAAAAAATAAAAAATAAAAAAGTGAAATTCAAACTAGAAAGATGTAGCTATTTACTTTGAATCCATAACATGTGTGATGTCTGTGATTGCTATTTGTCCCTCAATATTCATCCTTTCCTTCTTTCTCTTAGTAACAGAACTACCTGAGTTTTGACTCAGTCAAAGACTTCATATTCCAATCTGCTTTGCAGCTAAGTTTGGCCTTGCCACCGCCTGGCCAATGATGCGTGAATGGCAAATGCAGCCTCCAGGTCACATTCTTAAAAGGAAACTGCTTGCCCTTCAAATCCTTGTTCTTTTTCTCATGAGAATTGAGTGAGTGTTGATCATGTGAACAAGGAAAGCAAAGATAGAAGAACCCCAAGGACTTGGATGACCTTGTGGAGCAGAGCTACCTACCTCCAAACTGTTACAAAGGAGAAAAACAATTTCTATATCATTTGAGCCACTGTATTTTTTTAGTTTCTTCATTATTTATCAACTTAGCCTAATACATGAAATAAAATGTCTGGTACAATGCCCATCAACTGTAAACGAAAATCACACATTTTAAAAAGAAATGTAAATAAGAAAAATGTATCATTAAATATGGAATCTAAAAATGTGGGGAAAAAAGTATCAGTTGATACCAAATGATGCATTGTTTGCTACTAGCAGCTGATGCAAGAAAGGATGGACAATTGCCTCTTTAGGATGCACTCTTGATTACTTCCAGAAATCGTTCTTTGAAAAACAAATTTATTTTAACCATTCTCTTTTCAATGTCCTTCACAGAAGTTAAAAATCTTTAACAGTTTTAAAGAGCAGAGCGTTAGAGATGTTCACTAGAAAGGTGTCTGAGACTTTTCTTTTAACATGCTTTCTTTGGCCAAAAATGTCAGGACTATTCAAGTAACAGAACATTTGCCATTTTTATCACCAGTCGCTCATCACCGTTGCTCAGAGAATGAAGAATTTTTCTTTTTGAGTGTCAGAACTCTCCTCAGAATTGACATTTATGCCCCACCATGAAGGATGTATGAACATTCACACTGTGAACAACTTCAGGTTCCAAACCATACCCAGGAAAACAAATGACAATTGCCTAGATAAGACTAGAGCCAAGCCTACATTTGTCTTCTTAGTTTCAACCTCCTTCACCTTTATGCCAACTTGAACACTTAATAATCCCATGGTAACTATAGAAAAATAGGTCTTTCTGACTGGACTTTATCCATAAGCCTAAGATTTTAGATCAATGATAAAACAGCAAAATAACAATTGCCCTGACAGCCTAGTTGGACTGTTCTCCTTCAGATACCCTGAATAAAATCTTAGCTTGGACACTTGACCTAGTCAGGTTCCATGAGCTATTCTTGACTCAATCACCCAGGTTCTCTCTTACTTTTGTTCTAATCTGTTCTTGTTACTTCAGCCCTTTCTCTTATGGTTTACACTTGATTCAGAGTCATCTTAAATTCTAGGTTGTCTGCACATTTATATTTTATCTCATGAGCCACATCCATATTGCCTACATTTTCTTCAACATACATGAATTTGCTTTTCTTAAAATAAAATGGAGCTACATAGACAATACAGATGGCTCTTGGGAGGGATGAATCATCACATCCTCAATACATAATGTAATTGGTACATAATATCAAAGAAACACGCCTTCAAGGTCTCAGAGAAGAAACAGGGACTTTTATAGGAAATGTCTGTTTTTTAACTCAGCCTCATCTCAAGCAGTGAATCAAGACCTTATTTTTCTGTGCAAAGATTCAGGAGTAGCTAGTTCATAAAGTATCAGTTCAAATCTCTTTGGGGAACCAAAGTTATCAAAAAATATGTGAAAATCCACAGGCTAATTGAAATACAAAATTCTCCCAAGGGAAAAGTTAAATACCAATGGCATCTTATCTTGCTGGTTCTAATCTTCTTAACATTGCTATCTGGTGGGAATAACTTTCTTCCACAATCACTTACTACACAGAAGCATCTTTTGTTAAATTTTAAGTCCTTGACCAAAAAGTTTCCTTTAAGAAAAATTTTTAAAAGATGATTCAAAAGAGAGAGTAGCTAGATACTTTTGTTTAACAATTTTCTTTTTGTATTTTTAAAACTGTGATCAGATGCCTAGACATGATGCCAAATTATGAAGAATGACACTGTAATCATAGAAACTCACTCTCCAATATACATGTTTGGCCCTGACCTTTAAACTTTTTTTTGGCCACACCTATCTATAGTTATCTTCATTTGAGTTTCTCAAATTTGGGTCACCTCAAATCCTTTATTTAAAAATAAAATCATCTTCCTAGCTTTCCATTTTTCTTGATGTTGTTCATCTATATTTCCAACCTAAAAATCTTGGTATCACCGTGTACACCCACCATTCACAGACATTTATGGAGCATCTACTGTGAGCCAGGTCTCATGCAAAGTGCTGAGGATATGGCATCAGTTTTCAAGGAGCTCTATTTTGGGTAACTGAGTTGAGTTGTTACCTGATTTATATGCAAGCATATTTTAATATTGCCAGTGTTGTTTTTTAATGTGTCAGATTTATCCTCTTCTCTCCCTTTCTCCCCCATCAATTCTTTATAATTCTCTCCTCTTCTTTCCTTCTTACTATCTAAATGCTAACTCTTTAAACCTGATGCTTAAAATATTGCAGCGGTTTTTCCTTGTCTTCAAAGAGTATCCGTGGTTACATGTGGATAAGGGAATGGCGAGCCACTCCATTATTCTTGCCTGAAGAATTCCATGGACAGAGGAGCCTGGTAGGCTACAGTCCATGGGGTCACAAAGAGTCAGACACGGCTGAGCGACTAACACACAGATATTTAGTCTACTCACTGAATGTGCTGTGTTTACGCCTAATGTTGCAGTATTTTATGAACATTATCAACTCCATTCATCTTGTGTCAGATTCTGCAGAAGCAGGGATTTGGTTGTGAATAATGTGTCGAGAGAATGCTCTTTAGGAAACACCTGTCAATGAATCAGAGAAGCAGGATAAAAGGGAAAAGAACTGGGAAAAGATGTGGTCTCAGATTAAAGCCAAGCTTTGATCTGATCCATGGGATAAGGATTCTGGAGCATAAACCACATTGCAGAGTTCTCCCATTTTTGTCAAGAAGTCAGTCTTTCACACCTCTATCAGTGGTTCAGAAGTTATGGGCCAGGGGATATATATATATTGACTCATATTGTTGTATGGCAGAAAGCATTTAAGTGAAGTTGCTCAGTTGTGTCTGACTCTTTGCAACCCCATGGACTGTAGCCTGCCAGGCTCCTCCATCTATGTGCTTTTCCAGGCAAGAATACTGGAGTGGGTTGCCATTTCCTTCTCCAGGGGATCTTCCCGGCCTAGGGATCGAATCCAGGTCTCCCGCATTGCAGGCAGACTCTTTACTGTCTGAGCCACCAGGGAACACCTGGTGGGCTTCAGAAGTTCAGGGGATGTATGTATAGCTATGGTTGATTCATATTGTTGTATGGCAGAAACCAATACACCATTGTAAAGCAGTTACCCTCCAATTAAAAATAAAAAAGAAGTGATGTGCCACCCCCAATCTGGGGCACAGCTGCCTGGGAGAGTCAGCTCTGACAGCTGAGGACAATTCCGCTAAGAAAGGGGGACAACTGTGGGATTTCAACAGCTGCCTGGTGGGTGCACCAGTGAGATCTGGGCAGGACACTAACAGAACTGTATATATCAGGTGTTTTCTTTAAAAAAATTTTTAAATTAAAACAATTTATTTTATATTAAAGTATAGTTGACTTACAATGTTGTGTTAGTGTCAGGTGTACGGCAAAGTGAATCAGTTATGCATATACATATATCTCCTTTTTTTTGGCTTCTTTTCCCATATAGGCCATTACCAAGTACTGAGTAGAGATCCCTGTGTTATATTAGTTATCTTATTATTAGTTCCTTATCTATTTTACATATAGTAGTGTATGTATGTCAATCCCAATATCCCAATTTATGCCACCCCTTCCCCCCAGTAATCCTAAATTCCTTCTCTAAGTCTGTGAATCCCTGTGTTTCTGTTTTTTTTTTTTTTTTTTTTTTTTTTTTAAATATTATTTTATTAGTTGGAGGCCAATCACTTTACAACATTTCAGTGGGTTTTATCATACATTGACATGGATCAGCCATATAGTTACACGTATTCCCCATCCCGATCCCCCCTCCCACCTCCCTCCCCACCCGACTCCTCAGGGTCCTCCCAGTGCACCAGGCAAGAGCACCTGATTCATGCATCCCACCTGGGCTGGTGGTCCGTTTCACCATAGATAGTATACATGCTGTTCTTTCAAAACATCCCACCCTCACGTTCTCCCCCAGAGTTTCTGTTTTATAAATAAGTTTATTTGTATCATTTGTTAAAAAAGATTCTTCACATAAATGATTATATCAGTTGTTTTCAAATTTTAGTATACACCAGAATTACCTGATGGGCTTGCTAAAACACATTTCTGGGCCCGAAGCCCAGAGTTTCTGATTCATTTGTTTTGCCTGAGGTGAACCCAGGAATTTGCATTCATAACACGTTCCCAGGTAATGCTGATGCTGCTGGTTTTAGGATTATAATTTGAGAATAAGTGCTTTATATAGAATAACACTGCATCATAGATATTAATAGTCAATCAACCTTGATGAAGTTAATTGAATCATACATGGGATTGCCAGATAAAACATAGGATGCCCATTTAAATTTGAATTTCATATAAACAACAAATCATTTTTAATATAAATATAATATAACTATTCTCTCTGTTATATATTTATATATACATTTATATATTTATATATAATATAAATACAAAGTATAACTATGTCCCACATATAGCACAGGACATACTTACAGAGAAAAACTGTTGTTTCTCTGAAATTCCCACTTAAATTTAAATGTATTTGCTAAAACTGGCAACTCTACTCCTGTGTCATCATGAGTAGAAATGTAGACAGTGTTATGTCACAAGATTAGTATAGTCATGACAAAAATAAAAGTAGAGAATAAAAAATTTAAATTGGTGAGAAATGACCAGTATTTAATGGGGTAACTCCTTCTGTGATAGAAACAATTGTGGATGACAAAGAGCAAATAATGACAAATATAAAAAGTTTTGTGCTTTTGCAATCCACAATAATCAGGGAAAGGATATGGAAATCTGTTGAGGAAATGGAAAGCTTCTGAATGTGGGACTTGGGGCCTAGCATCAGTGTCCTATGCCTTGTTGTTGTTCAGTTGCTCAGTCGTGTCTGACTCTTTGCGACCCCATGGACTGTAGCACGCCAGGCTTCCCTTTCCACCATCTCCCGGAGTTTGCTCAAATTCAAATAGGTCCTGTGCCTATTAGTATAATATTAATTTAGGAGGAGGCTAGTTTTTCCTTGATGGTCCAGTGGTTAAGACTCCACGCTTCCAATGCAGGGGAAACAGGTTTGATCCCTCGTTGGGGAACAAGATTACACATGCTGTTGGATGCCAACAACAAACAAACAAAAATTGACTGTGGTGATGATTGCACATATCTATATCTATATCTATATTTATATATATATATATCTACATGTATATTCTTTTAAAAGAATGTACATTTTTTTTTTGTTTTGTTTTGTTTTTTTTTTTTTTTTAAATATTATTTTATTAGTTGGAGGCCAATCACTTTACAACATTTCAGTGGGTTTTGTCATACATTGACATGAATCAGCCATATAGTTACACGTATTCCCCATCCCGATCCCCCCTCCCACCTCCCTCCCCACCCGACTCCTCAGGGTCCTCCCAGTGCACCAGGCCCGAGCACCTGACTCATGTATCCCACCTGGGCTGGTGGTCCGTTTCACCATAGATAATATACATGCTGTTCTTTCAAAACATCCCACCCTCACGTTCTCCCCCAGAGTTCAAAAGTCTGTTCTGTACTTCTGTGTCTCTTTTTCTGTTTTGCATATAGGGTTACCGCCACCATCTATCTAAATTCCGTATATATGTGTTAGTATACTGTAATGATCTTTATCTTTCTGGCTTACTTCACTCTGTATAATGGGCTCCAGTTTCATCCATCTCATTAGAACTGATTCAAATGAATTCTTTTTAACGGCTGAGTAATATTCCATGGTGTATATGTACCACAGCTTCCTTATCCATTCATCTGCTGATGGGCATCTGGGTTGCTTCCATGTCCTGGCTATTATAAACAGTGCTGCAATGAACATTGGGGTGCACGTGTCTCTTTCAGATCTGGATTCCTCAGTGTGTATGCCTAGAAGTGGTATTGCTGGGTCATATGGCAGTTCTATTTCCAGTTTTTTAAGAAATCTCCACACTGTTTTCCATAGTGGCTGTACTAGTTTGCATTCCCACCAACAGTGCAAGAGGGTTCCCTTTTCTCCACACCCTCTCCAGCATTTATAGCTTGTAGACTTTTGGATAGCAGCCATCCTGACTGGCGTGTAATGGTACCTCATTGTGGTTTTGATTTGCATTTCTCTGATGATGAGTGATGTTGAGCATCTTTTCATGTGTTTGTTAGCCATCTGTATGTCTTCTTTGGAGAAATGTCTGTTTAGTTCTTTGGCCCATTTTTTGATTGGGTCGTTTATTTTTCTGGAATTGAGCTTCAGGAGTTGCTTGTATATTTTTGAGATTAATCCTTTGTCTGTTTCCTCATTTGTTATTATTTTCTCCCAATCTGAGGGCTGTCTTTTCACCTTACTTATAGTTTCCTTTGTTGTGCAAAAGCTTTTAATTTTCATTAGGTCCCATTTGTTTATTTTTGCTTTTATTTCCAATATTCTGGGAGGTGGGTCATAGAAGATCTTGCTGTGATTTATGTCGGAGAGTGTTTTGCCTATGTTGAAAGAGAATAACCTACAACCTAGATTACTGTACCCAGCAAGGATCTCATTCAGATATGAAGGAGAATTCAAAAGCTTTACAGACAAGCAAAAGCTGAGAGAATTCAGCACCACCAAACCAGCTCTTCAACAAATGCTAAAGGATCTTCTCTAGACAGGAAATGCAGAAAGGTTGTATAAACGTGAACCCAAAACAACAAAGTAAATGACAATGGGACCACACCTATCAATAATTACCTTAAATGTAAATGGGTTGAATGCCCCAACCAAAAGACAAAGATTGGCTGAATGGATACAAAAACAAGACCCCTATATATGCTGTCTACAAGAGACCCACCTCAAAACAAGGGACACATACAGACTGAAAGTGAAGGGCTGGAAAAAAATATTTCACGCAAACGGAGACCAAAAGAAAGCAGGAGTCGCAATACTCATATCAGATAAAATAGACTTCCAAATAAAGGATGTGAAAAGAGACAAAGAAGGACACTACATAATGATCAAAGGATCAATCCAAGAAGAAGATATAACAATTATAAATATATATGCACCCAACATAGGAGCACCACAATATGTACGGCAAACACTAACGAGTATGAAAGAGGAAATTAATAGTAACACAATAATAGTGGGAGACTTTAATACCCCACTCACAACCATGGATAGATCAACTAAACAGAAAATCAACAAGGAAACACAAACCTTAAATGATACAATGGACCAGCTAGACCTAATTGATATCTATAGGACATTTCACCCCAAAACAATCAACTTCACCTTTTTCTCAAGTGCACACGGAACCTTCTCCAGAATAGATCACATCCTGGGCCATAAATCTGGTCTTGGAAAATTCAAAAAAATTGACATCATTCCAGTCATCTTTTCTGACCACAGTGCAGTAAGATTAGATCTCAATTACAGGAAAAAAATTGTTAAAAATTCCAACATATGGAGGCTAAATAACACGCTTCTGAATAACCAACAAATAATAGAAGAAATCAAAAAAGAAATCAAAGTATGTATAGAAATAAATGAAAATGAAAACACAACAACCCAAAACCTATGGGACACTGTAAAAGCAGTGCTAAGGGGAAGGTTCATAGCATTACAGGCACACATCAAGAAACAAGAAAAAAGCCAAATAAATAACCTAACTCTACACCTAAAGCAATTAGAGAAGGAAGAAATGAAGAACCCCAGGGTTAGCAGAAGGAAAGAAATCTTAAAAATTAGGGCAGAAATAAATGCGAAAGAAACTAAAGAGACCATAGCAAAAATCAACAAAGCTAAAAGCTGGTTTTTTGAAAAAAATAAACAAAATTGACAAACCATTAGCAAGACTCATTAAGAAACAAAGAGAGAAGAACCAAATTAACAAAATAAGAAATGAAAAGGGTGAGATCACAACAGACAACACTGAAATCCAAAGGATCATAAGAGACTACTACCAGCAGCTCTATGCCAATAAAATGGACAACTTGGATGAAATGGACAAATTCTTAGAAAAGTATAACTTTCCAAAACTGAACCAGGAAGAAATAGAAGATCTTAACAGAGTCATCACAAGCAAGGAAATCGAAACTGTAATCAGAAATCTTCCAGCAAACAAAAGCCCAGGACCAGATGGCTTCACAGCTGAATTCTACCAAAAATTTAGAGAAGAGCTAACACCTATCTTACTCAAATTCTTCCAGAAAATTGCAGAAGGTAAACTTCCAAACTCATTCTATGAGGCCACCATCACCCTAATTCCAAAACCAGACAAAGATGCCACAAAAAAAGAAAACTACAGGCCAATATCACTGATGAACATAGATGCAAAAATCCTTAACAAAATTCTAGCAAACAGAATCCAACAACATATTAAAAAAATCATACACCATGACCAAGTGGGCTTTATCCCAGGAATGCAAGGATTCTTTAATATCCGCAAATCAATCAACGTAATACACCACATTAACAAATTGAAAGATAAAAACCATATGATTATCTCAATAGATGCAGAGAAAGCCTTTGACAAAATTCAACACTCATTTATGATTAAAACTCTCCAGAAAGCAGGAATAGAAGGAACATACCTCAACATAATAAAAGCTATATATGACAAACCCACAGCAAGCATCACCCTCAATGGTGAAAAATTGAAAGCATTTCCTCTGAAATCAGGAACAAGACAAGGATGCCCACTCTCACCACTACTATTCAACATAGTGTTGGAAGTTTTGGCCACAGCAATCAGAGCAGAAAAAGACATAAAAGGAATCCAGATAGGAAAAGAAGAAGTGAAACTCTCGCTGTTTGCAGATGACATGATCCTCTACATAGAAAACCCTAAAGACTCTTCCAGAAAATTACTAGAGCTAATCAATGAATATAGTAAAGTTGCAGGATATA
Organism: Muntiacus reevesi; assembly: GCF_963930625.1. Classification (NCBI taxonomy): domain Eukaryota; kingdom Metazoa; phylum Chordata; class Mammalia; order Artiodactyla; family Cervidae; genus Muntiacus; species Muntiacus reevesi. The sequence continues at coordinate 135,174,517 of NC_089271.1, forward strand.
AAATTAACATACAAAAGAATGTACATTTAATGGATGCCTTCTACAATATGTGTAATATATCTCAATAAAGCTGTTCAAATAAATCAGTGCATGAAGTGTTTAAAAATTTTTTTTAAAATTTCAAAACCTCAAAAGCTAAGCCTGGTAAACATGCTGTGAATGAAGATATTATTTTGCACTAATTTAATATGATGACTCTTTTTATTCAGTACCACAGCCTCCTTCTCCCACCTCTGCCCTTGCTCTATCTTTTCTTTTTTTTAATGTTTTTCTTTTTCTACAGCAGTTATTTCCTTCCAATATTTAATTTTCTTCTTTACTATGTTTATTGTCTTGTTTCCCCATGCTAGAACGTAAGCTCCATGAGAGCAAGGATCTTTTGTTCACTGATATACCTATCCTGAGAATCTAAAACAGTCCCGGACATACTGAATACTCAAAAATGTATTTTTCAATGAATGAAGACATGAATGAATGCTTCACAAGCAATTACTTCTCCTCTATGCTCTGGGTTCCCCGAGTTCAGACCATTTGAATCTAGGCAGGAAAGTCAAATCAGATGGTGATAGGTTAAGGCTGCTAGAGGATTCTCTAAGATACCAGTTATTGTATGAGATTCTAAGGGGCTGGTGTCAGGAGGGAGTATTTACTGAACACATTTCAGTATATTTGAAACTGGTTTGTTTGAGGGGAAAGATGCTGGATAGAATAAATCAACAAGGAGGAGATGAGTGTGCTTGATTTTAGAGCTGTGAAGGACAGCCCCATACCGATTGATTGGTGGCATGAACCGCACAGTGGTATTGTTCCCTGGTGACCAGCCTTTTGAAGCTCTTATCAGTTAATCTAGATATCTGCACCTTCCAGACTGGAGTATAACCTTCTTAGTGAGCATCTCCTATCAGCACACAGCAGTTCTCCAGAGAAGAGAGGCAACTGTGAGCCCTCAGCAGCCAACACTCATAGCAGCTGCTTGTAAATGTTTCCAGGGACTGTGTATGTATAACTGAATCACTATGTTGTATGCCTGAAACTAATATAACATTGTAAATAAACTATACTCCAATAGAATTTTTAAAAAGACAAATTAACTCCTTTTAAATAGTCAAATGTTTTACCTTTTTCTCTTGAACTCTTAATTTCATTCTAGTCATGCCACAGAATTATATCCTAATGTAATATATTTTTTGTGAAAGTCTTTGATCATTGCAGCCTAATCTCTGCTATAGAAACAAACATAAGCTTTCATTGTAAAAAATGCTTGTTTCCTGTGTCTGTAAAGCTCTGAGCTTTGGGATTACTTTCATTATAATCAGTACATGATTAAAATACAAATATATGTATAACTTTATAATTAATAAACATAACACAGACTATTATTGGCAGTACATCTCTTAATATGATGGAAGGGGATTTTTTTTAAAAGTAGTTCCTTTATCTGTGGATGAATGTTACTTATTCCTATAATGATACCAAGTTCAGCATTTTCAATACATTTAAGTGTTGAGAAATCTTGTTTATATAAGTGGCCAGGGGATGAACATAGTTTAGTTAAAACAGTATCATTATTGAACATTCTCTGAATACTATCTCAAAAAATTACATAATGATGATCTATCAAAATTATATATAATGACTCATCAAATGACAACATGGTAGGGCTCTCCTCTGATTTTTTTAAGGTAAGGCATTAAAAAACTACAATCAGCCTTCCATAGCCTATAGGTTTCACACCTGTGGATAGAAAGGGCCAGCTGTACTTGGTTTACAAAAGGATTTGTTATCACACCATTAAAGTAATATATTTTCTCAATATCAACATCAATATTTCCAATGGTCTCTTTGATGTTCAGGAGGTATTTATACCTTGGGACCACACACCAAGGTGAGCTTTGACCTGAGTTAGAGACATGCTTTTCTTTTGTAAAGTGGGAGAAGGAAAGGTGGGAAAGTAGGACCATCAGGTTTATTCTCACGCAGATCAAGCTCAGGAAAGAGTACCCATGGAAATAAAAAATCTGGAAATTGGTTAAAAACAGACACAAACAAAATCTGCCTATGTAATGCTTTAAAGTCTTCATGTATCCTAGGAGAATGGGTACCCAGTTGGAGCAATATTGACCCACAGGACAAAATAATGTGAAAAGCAGGAGATTGGAGGAAGGAGGAAGGCAGTATCCCTAGTGACTCCGTCAAGGCACTATAATACGATTTTTTTCATAATACGATTTTTAAAAAGGTCATATACTCAATCTAGTTTCCCAGGTGACACTAGTGGTAAAGAACCCGCCTGCCAATGCAGGAAACATAAGAGACACAAGTTAGGTCCCTGGCTCAGGAAGATCCCCTGGAAGAGGGTACGGCAACCCACTCCACTATCCTTGCCAAGAGAATCCCATGGACAGAGGAATCTGGCAGGCTACAGTCCATGGGGTCGCACAGAGTCAGACATGACTAAAGTAACTAAACTACCACCACTACCACATACTCAATCTAGAACTCAACATGCATGCGTTGCTCATGTCACTGGGACAAGGGATTCATTCACTTCTATTCAGACTTAAGTGTAGATGATGGTACAGAGGTGGGAGAGGGTTGCAGAAATGCCACTGGCTCTTTAGACAAAGGAACTCAGTACAGAAGAGGGAGGATGAGAATCACAAAGTTACCCATTTACCTGGTTTTGCTGATTCTCCTTTACAGAAGTTAAATAAATCTCTTTGAAGTGCTTTAAGTGGGCTTCCCTGGTAGCTCGGCTGGTAAAGAATCAGTCTGCAATGTGGGCAACCTAGGTTCAATCGCTGGGTTGGGAAGATCCACTAGAGGAGGCCATGGTAACCCACTCCAGTATTCTTGCCTGGAGAATCCCCATGGAGAGAGGAGCCTGGTGGGCTACAGTCCACGGGGTCACAAAGAGTTGGACCCAACTGAGCGACTAAGCACAACACAGCACAGGCACTAAGTGCTTTAGGTAGTATATGGCACACAGCTGAGATTCAGGGACGACCGACCTATCAGAGGCATCTCATGTAATTTCTTTTTGAGTGGTCTAACAGTCTACTTCTAGGCCTAGCTCAGTGCTTTGGACTTGAGTAGATAAAGTTCTACCCTAGCACATTTTCAACTGGGTTCCATAGGAACTCACAGGGTAGGGTGCTCCAGAGTCCTGCAAACAGTGGGATTTTTTGCCAAAATATTTAAACTTCCTGAAGAATTTGTTCATCACTTCTATTTTAAATATTAAGATTTAGAGAAAGATTTAGTTGGGGAAAAGTGTTGCTGAAACACACACACACAAAGCTACTCACTTGAACACACAATTACTTCCATTCCTTATTTGTGTCCTAGCACATGGTATTTCCTGTGCCTGGGGTAACCAAAGCTCACCTTCATTAGAGTCTCTGCCAGCCCTTCCAGACAAAAGATAAAGCTTTCTCTTTTACATAGTATTTTGTATTTACTATTATTACAGCACTTCCCATATTGTATCATAACTTTGTGATTACATGTACTAGCAATTCAACTTTCTAAATATCTCTTGAACATGTCCTCTTTTCTACATTGCCACTACAAAGGTTTAGCTCAGTTTATCATTATATCTCATTTGGATCATGGCAACAGCATTCAGTCTTTATTCTTTCCTATCTATATTTCCATACTGCCCACAAAAGTGACCCATCTAAGACTATATTCTGATTATATCATGCCTCTACTTACAACATTTTATGGATCTTATTGCTCCAAATGATAGATCCTATGATACTTCTGAGTGTGGTTAATTTGTCCTGTTTTCATCCTCATGCTTCTTTCACTATTCTTATCTTACCTATGGATCATAAGTTGTAGTCATGAAGAATTAGTGATAAATACAACCAGAGAGTCATGCTATCGTAAGGTTTTGTGCCTTTATAAACAAACACTGCCCTCTCTACCTGAGATAGCTGTTCTCTAGTGAGATTAATTCCTACAGACTTTTTACATCCCCACTTAGATATTACTTCTTCTGGGAAGTTTTTCTGACACTAAAAGTATTTATTTTGTGATCCCATAGTTCTCCTTCACCCATATTTACCATATTTCAAAGTATTTTTCTGCAATTGTGTTTGTCTCTACCATAAGACTCAAGTCTTTTTTGAGGGAGTATACAGTTTTCATATTTCATTGTACTTATATTTAAATTTCAACATTAAATACATGTATAAGTATATTCTAACCTTATGTCCTGATTTTTGAAATGGAAAAAGATAGGGGGTGCTAAAAATCTGTCTATAGACATGTACACATTTAGTGACACCAGTAAACACTATCAGGTCAAGAAGACATCTAAAACTTTGGGTTGCACTTAGAGGAAAAAAACCATTCAGGACTGAACTGAGAGGAGGTCCTTGGTTGTTGACATAATCTCTCTTTGATTTTACACTTTAGACAAACTAAGGACTCTGTCAGTATATTGAAACCCCTGAATTGTACAAAATCCCTATTTCTCAGGAGAAACAGTAACAACAAGGTTGATTAAGGAATTGGTTAACGTCGATTAGGATTGTGGGGGCTGGCCACAAAGTGAGCCTGGCTGCTGGAGGCTGAAAATCCAGTTAGATGATGTAGCTCAAGTCTAGTATCTGTAGATTTGAATAGCAGGCTAGAAACCCAGCCTGGAGACAGAATTGGTTAGTGCATTCCTCGAAAATCATTGTTTTCCAAACAAGTTCCTAGGAGGCTTTCCTGCAACAGAACATAAGACTTGTCAGTCTTAAGCAGGCACTGCATCTTCATTATCTATATATCTCCATTTCCTAGTACAATACCTTGCACAAAATAGTTTTTTAATTTATTTTTTAATTGGAGGATAATTGATTTACAATGTTGTGTTGGTTTCTGCTGTACAACAACACAAATCAGCCATAAGTATATATATATATTCTTTCCCTCTTGAGCCTCCCTCCCTGCCCATCCCACCCTTCTAGGTCACCACAGAGCACTGAGCTGAGCTTCCTGTGCTATACAGCAACTTCTCACTAGCTGTCTATTTTACACATGGTAGTCTAGTAGTTTTCAATAATCAGTTTTTGAACAAGTAAGAGATGAATGTTTGGGAGGAGAATGTATGTCTGACCTGGGGCAGGCTTTACTTTGGGGTCCTGGGTCATTCCCAGTAAAGAGGCCATGGGGCTTTAGAGCATGTGGTATAGAGAGCCAGAGGGTTTCTAGCTATGTCCAGAAAGGGTTAGCTTCTGTATAATCTACACAAATTTATGGAATTACTTGCATTAAAACTAGATTAAATAGAGCTTCAGACTCTAATAGCCACTGCAGTACACCCTGCAGCATAATCAATATCAGTAAAATGAAGACATTAGGAAAATGAGATTGCTGAAAAATGAAAGGAGAAGTGAATTTGGGTGCTATAGAGACCAAACAGTAGTCACAGCTGTTGACTCTAGGGGACAACAGAACAAGGGGATAAAAAGAGCAATAAAAGACCATTGAAAGCACACCTGTTACAGTAGGAGACAGGCCTTGAACAGTATCCGGTTACATGCCTAGGACAATTTGCCTCGTATTTATTTTAAACTCTGAGCAATCTAGGGATAAAATTGGACTAAGATGGGGCATTGTTCTAACATTTCCTATTGGCAATATCCTTTCTGTATTACTGAACAAAGAAACATATATATAGTTAAACACAAAGCGAAAATGATTTACCTTTTTAATTCATGTATAAAATGTAAATAATATAAGAAAAAGAAAATTATTGAGCCACTAACCATGTAACTCCAATATAACCATGTAACTCCAATATAATCTCACTGTTAACCTTTTCTGATGTCCTATCTTGCTATAAATATAATTTTGGAAAATCTTATCATCCAGATGTTATTGCTTAAATAATTATTTCATCTTTGGCTGCACAGATGGCTTAGATCCACAGGAATCTAGTTTGATAATTTAAGCACCATATTTTAAATATTCCTGAAAATAAGTGGATAGTTTAATAAAGCAGATAATGTATATAGACAACCACAAATATTTAGATAAAAATGGAAACATTCAGTCAAAAATCTAGATTTACATCTGCATGATGAAAGTAAAATTTCCATTTTCCATGCAATGTTTTTGCTGTAACAGTGTGGATGCTACAGAAACATCTTCTTAAAGTTATTCATTTTTTTCTATAGAAGATATTATTGCTGTATCAACAAGAAAAACAAACCAAGTTTGATTATATTAATTCATACTAAGGCAGGCCTAACAGGAAGAACTTCCTATAGTGTTTCTATATTTTTCTGTTTGATGTGTTTGCCGTTACGTGAGCCAAAGATTTTCCTAACTACCACCATTCATAGTTTGCATAGTATCAGTTCTAGTAGAATGCATTCCTTCATTAATTCATTTGATGATTAAACTGGAAGTAGAGGGAGAGGATGTTGAAGGATATTGCAAATAGAACAGCATGTGCCAAGGATCTGACTTGATAAGGTACCTGGAATGTTGGAGAATGTAAAAGAAGACCAGAATAGCTCAAGGAGAGTGAGTGAGGGCTCTTGGGCTTTATCCTAAGAGTCACAGGAAATCACTGAGCGGTTTTCTTGTTCAAGAATGATACATTCCTACCAACAGGGTGAAACAGATCACCAGCCCAGGCTGGATGCATGAGACAAGTGCTCGGGCCTGGTGCACTGGGAAGAACCAGAGGAATCGGGTGGAGAGGGAGGTGGGAGGGGGGATCGGGACGGGGAATACATGTAAATTCATGGCTGATTCATGTCAATGTATGACAAAAACCACTACAATATTGTAAAGTAATTAGCCTCCAACTAATAAAAATAAATGGGGGGAAAAAAGAAAAAATAAATAAATAAAAAGAATGATACAATCTCTTTAATGTTTTTAAAAGGTCACTAGGTAGACAGTGTAAAATGGATCAGAGGGCTGGGCAAGGCTAGACCTAGGGCCAGTGATACCTGTTTGCTTGTTATAGAGTCCTAGCAATGTAGATGGAGAAAAGTGGACAGATTTGAGGGAGATGTCAGAGGTAGACTCAATAAGGACATAATGATTAACTGTTGGCAAAGAAAGATGGTGAGTTTGAAGTTGACTCCTGATTTTCTGAGTTGAGTAATTGGGTGGATAGTGGTGTCTTTAACTGAAATGGCAAGTACCAAAGGAAGAACAGAAGTTTGGGGAAGGTAATATAAATCTTCAGTATACCTTTTGTCCTGATGAATTTTTGGTACCTATTGGATACCTATGGTAGACAGGTTTCAGGTTCAGTATGAAAATCTAGGATGGTGTCACTGGTATATAACTGAAATCCTGCAAATGAATGAAATCAACTAAGGAGAAAGGGCCACACCCTGAGGAACTCCAACATTTAAAGTTTGGTGAAAAATGGAGTAACCAAGAGATGCCAGTGGAATAGCCAGATAAAAGGAAGAAAGCTGAAAGAAGGTGATGTCATAGAAATCAAGGGAACATTGTTTCAAGAAGGAGGGTGTGATCTTCTATGATGATGACTGAAAGAGTGTCACGTGTAAGATTCTCTCTACTCAGGATCTCATCACGCCATCACACTTTTACCTGAATTATATGGTGTAACTATACGGGCAAGATAGCTCCACTAAGTCTATAGGACTCAGGCCATAGAAGAAAATAGTTCTCCTTTTAAATCTAATAAAGTTAATGGAGGAATGCCCTGGGTGTTTTTTTCACAGGCATATAGGGCTTCACTGGTGGCTCAGCAGTAAACAAATCCACCTGCCAATGCAGGAGATGCAGGTTTGATTCTTGGGTTGGGAAGATCCCCTGGAGGAGGAAATGGCAATCCACTCCAGTATTCTTGCCTGGGAAATCTCATGAACGGAGCCTGGCAGGCTACAGTCCATGGGTCACAAAGATTTGGACACCACTGAGTGACTAAATAACAACAACAACAATGACAAAGTATCTTATTTCTTAAATAGGAGAGTCAGACTTCTTATTTATGATTTATTAGAACCCACATGTACCAAACACACTGGAACTCAACAAAAAGGAATTAGACTATTTTCTAAGGGAAAAAAGAAATACAGGTCTCAGGGGGAAATGTCCAAGGAACACAGATATTATGTCTGTGTTTGTCAAACTGGCATAGGAGAGAGAACACTGAAAAATGATTCTTAAGCTAAAACTCCCTGAAGTTTGTGGATTTCTGGTGGTATGAAGCCCTTTGAACGAAGAGTTTAAGCTGTACACAAAGTTGGAGTTCAGTTAGAATCAGATATCAAAGATGATCTTGCTTACTCCAAGTGATTTAACTGGATACTGGCTGAAGAGATTTTTAAGCTGAAAAGGAATTAGTAATGTTGTGACTAAGATTCTGACAGATGTGAATAACAGGAAGAAAAACTCTGAGGCAATCCAAAAGGAAAAAAAAAATGGAAAAGAGGCTGAATAGATACAAACTGATGACTATTTTGATTGAATTTAATCTCAACAATGAATTAAAAAAGCAGATATATAATTTCAGAGAAACAAATCTCTTCTAATAAAGAAAAATTACATAGTATGTTCAATTTCTAAGCCCATACTATTGATAAAAGCTTTTTGAGAGAGAACGGGGGTAGGGGAAGGAAGGGAGGGTGCGAGAAAGAGAAAGAAATTGATTCTGAAAAATTGACTTTGTCTGCCTGATAGTCATTGGATGAAATCACAAAGAAAACATTGGCAAGAGATCAGGCCTCCTGGAATCCATTAAATACAAAGAAGGAGAAAAATATCTAACTGTTGGTTGCAGATCAGCATGATATATTCAAAGATTTGAGCAGAACTATTTAAGGGTGAGCAAATCCAGCAATAAAATGTGAAAATCAGCACTCATAAAAATGAGAAAAGAAATTTTCTAGGTTAGAGAGCAACTGGTACTACTACATATGTTGGATCCCATACATGGGTCTTAACCAGAAACAAAGATCTTAAAGGGCCACTGATTCCTCAGTTTCTGTTCTCCCCTCAGCATATGCAAATTTCTGCAGCACCTCCACTAGTTGGTAGTCACAATTACAGTTTTTGAAGGTATGCTCAGAATAAAGGCTAATCTGACCAACTAAACTACAGACTTAAAATAGACATGAGGGCTAATCTAGGCTGGGAGATGAACTGTGACAGTCATGTCCCACACTCACACCTTTTCTACAGTGGATAAATCCAATAGACAAGAGCTGCATGGTAGAATGACTTGACTTGAAAGTATAGTTTGCTTTAATGAGAAGTATCAGAAGGAAATTAGAGCTCGGATAGGCAAGATGCCAAGGACAGGAAAGTCAGCTAATGCAGGCTAGAACAGGTTGGTACTGGAGACTTAGACAGACAAGAACAATCATTTCTGACCTTTTAGAAAATGGAGACTACTCATTACTGACAAGACAAAGCTTTAAGAAAAATTGCAAAAGCAATAATCTTTCATTCTATAAAAATTTAGAAAATAAATCTGAACAAAAATAAGAAAATAAAAAAATACCTCCAGAAGTGAAAGTGAAAGTTGCTCAGTCGTGTCTGACTATATGATCCATGGAATTCTCCAGACCAGAATACTGGAATGGGTAGCTTTTCCCTTCTCCAGGGAATCTGAGATAGCCACAGTTAGCTCTTTGATGTACATCTCATAAAATTTTTTCAATGCATATACAAATATATATATACACACACACACACACACACACACACACACACACACACACATACATACATATATATATACACAGTTTGTGACCCCATGGGCCATAGCCTGCCAAGCTACTCTATCCATGGGATTTTCCAGGCAAGAATACTGGCCTGGCCTGGTTTGCCATTTCCTTCTCTTGGGACTCTTCCCAATTGCAGGGATTGATCCAGAGTCTCCTGCACTGGCAGGCAGCTTCTTTACCACTGAGCCAGCAGAGAAGCCCATGTATGCAGTTACTGAATTTTAATCAAAATTTTCACTTAATGATATTTTATGAACAACTTTTTACTACAATAAATACACATATTTTTCTACATAATATTACATCATAAGGGTCTATCTCAATTGATTTTACTGATCTATTGTTGAACATGTTTGGTATTTCTATTTTTTTCGCTACTATGAAGAATACTACAGTGAATATTACTGAGCACATCCTTTCTTTAAGAATCCCTTTATAACATCAAACATATAAATATGGGACAACTGGATCCACATGCAAAAGACAGAAGTTATACCCCTATGTCACACTAGATCTAAAATTAACTACAAGTGGATCAAAAACTAAGTATAAGAACTAGAACTATACAGCTTTTAGAAGAAAAGCAGAGTGGTAAAACTTTGTAACCTTGGACTTGGCAATGATTTCTTAGATATGACCCCAGAAGCACAATCAGCAAAAGAAAAAACAAGAAAATGGACTTCACCAAAATTAAACTTTTCTACATCAAAGAACAGTATCAAGAAAGTAAAAAGGCAATCAATGGAACAGTAGAAAATATTTACAAGTCACAGATCTACTAGAGCCTAGCATCCAGATTATATATACATCTCCTATAATTCAACAACTGAAAAGAAAACAACCCAAAGAAAATTTGAGCATGGGATCTAAATAGATATTTCTCTAAAGAAAATATGCAAATTTCCAAAAAGCACATGAAAATATGTTTAACATCTAATCATGAGGGAAATGCAAATCAAAATACAGTGAGATGTCAGTTCACACTGATTATGATGGCTACTATATATTAATTTTATACCCCATGTATTTTATTTCTTTTTCATGTGAAGGACACACATACAAAAAAACAATAAGTGTTGGCTAGGATGTGGAGAAATTGACTTTGGTACGTTGCTAGTGGGAATATAAAATGGTTCAGGCACTGTAGAAAACAGTTTTTACAGTTTCTGAGGTTAAGCATAGAAGTAACATTTGTTGTTGCTGTTCAGTCACTAAGCCGCGTCCAGCATTTTGTGACCCCATGAACTGTAGCAGGCCAGGCTCCTCTGTCTTCCACTATCTCCCAGAGATTGCTCAAATTCATGTGCATTGAGTCGGTGATGCTATCTAACCATCTTATCCTCTGCTGCCCTCTTATCCTTTTGCCGTCAACCTTTCCCAGCATCAGAGTCTTTTCTATGTGTCAGCTCTTTGCATCAGGTGGCCAAAGTACTGCAGCTTCAGCTTCAGCATCAGTCCTTCCAATGAATATTCAGGGTTGATTTCCTTTAGGATTTACTGGTTTGATCTCCTTGCAGTCCAAGGGACTCTCAAGAGTCTTCTCCAGCACAACAATTCAAAAGCATCAATTCTTCAATGCTCAGCCTTCTTTATGGACCAATTCTCACATCTGTACATGACTACTAGAAAAGCCATAGCTTTGACTATACGGATTTTTGTCAGCAAAGTGATGTCTCTGTTTTTAACACACTGTCTAGGTTTGTCATAGCTTTCCTTCCAATGAGCAAGCATCTTAATTTCATGGCTGCAGTCACTGTCCACAGTGAATTTAGAGCCCAAGAAAATGAAATCTGTCACTGCTTGCAGTTTTTCTCCTTCTATTTGCCATGAAGTGACGGGACTAAATACCATGATTTAGTATTTTTAATGTTGAGTTTCAAGCCAGGTTTTTCACTCTCCTCTTTCACCCTCATCAAGAGGCTCTTTAGTTCCTCTTCATTTTCTTCCATTAGAGTGGTATCATCTGCATATCTGATGTTGTTGATATTCCTCCTGGCAATCTGGATTCCAACTTGTGGTTCATCCAGCCTGGCATTTCGCATGATGTACTCTGCATATAAGTTAAATAGGCAGGGTGACAATATACAATCTTGTCCTATTCCTTTCTTAATTTTGAAACAATCAGTTGTTCCATGTTCAGTTCTAACTGTTGCTTCTTGACCCATATACAGTTTTCTCAGGAAACAGGTAAGGTGGTCCAGTACTCTCATCTCTTGGAGAATTTTGAGCATTACTTTGCAGGCATGTGAAGTGAGTACAGTTGAGTGGTGGTTTAACCGTTCGTTGGCACTGCCTTTCTTTGGGATTAGAATGAAAACTGACCTTTTCCAGTTCTGTGACCACTGCTGAGTTTTCCAAATTTGCTGGCATATTGAGTGCAGAACTTTCACAGCATCATCTTTTAGGATTCGAAATATCTCAGCTGTTAATTCTGTCATCTCCACTAACTTTGTTCATAGTAATGCTCCCTAAGGCTCACTTGATGTCATACTCCAGGATGTCTGGCTCTAGGTGAGTGACTACACCGTTGTGGTTATCTGAGTCATGAAGACCTATTTTGTATAGTTATTTGTATACTTGCCACCTCTTCTTAGTCTCTTCTGCTTCTGTTAGGTCCTTACTGTTTCTGTTCTTTATTGTGCCCATCCTTGCATGAAATGTTCCCTTGATATCTCCAGTTTTCTTGAAAAGATTTCTAGTCTTTCCCATTCTATTGTTTTCCTCTATTTCTTTTCATTGTTCATTTAAGAAGACTTTCTTAGCTCTCATTGCTATTCTCTGGAACTCTGCATTCAGTTCGGTACATCTTTCCTTTTCTCCCTTGCCTTTCACTTCTCTTCTTTTATCAGCTATTTGTAAAGCCTCCTCAGACAACCGCTTTGCCTTCTTGCATTTCTTTTTCTTTGGAATGGTTTTGGTTACTGCCTCCTGTATAATGTTACAAACTTCCATCCACAGTTCTTCAGGCATTGTGCCTACCAGATCTAGTCCCTTGAATCTATTCATCACCTCTACTGTATAATCATAAGGGATTTGATTTAGGTCATACTTGATGGGCTATTGGTTTTCCCTACATTCTTCAATTTAAGCCTGAATTTTACAATAAGGAGTTCATGATCTGAGCCACAATCAGCTCCAGGTCTTGTTTTTGATGACTGTTAGAGAGCTTCTCCATCTTCGGCTGCAAAGAACATAATCAACTTGATTTCTGTGCTGACCACCTTGTGATTTCCATGTGTAAGGTAATCTCTTGTGTTATTGGGAGAGGATGTTTGCTATGACCAGTGTGTTCTCTTGAAAAAACTCTGTTAGCCTTTACCCTGCTTCATTTTGTACTCCAAGGCTAAAGTTGCCTGTTATTCTGGGTATCTCTTGACGTCCTACTGTTGCTTTCCAATCGCCTGTGATGAAAAGGACATCTTTTTTGTGATAGTTCTAGAAAGTGTTTTAAGTCTTCATAGAACTGGTCAACTTCAGCTTCTTCAGCATCAGCTGTTGGGGCATAGACTTGGATTACTGTGATGTTGAATGATTTGCCTTGGATACAAGCTGACATCATTGTGTTTTTGAGATTTCACCCAAGTACTTCATTTCGGACTCTTGTTAACAATGAGGGCTACACCGTTTCTACCACAGTCATATATCTAATGGTCATTTGAATTAAATTTACCCGTTACCATCCATTTTAGTTCACTGATTCCTAAAATGTTGATGTTCACTCTTGCCATCTCCTCTTGACCACAACCAATTTACCTTGATTCATGGACCTGACATTCCAGGTTCCTATGTAATATTATTCTTTACAGCATTGGAGTTTACTTTCACCACCAGACATATCCGCAGCTGAGCGTTGTTCCTGTTTTGATGCAGCCACTTCGTTCTTACTGACGCTATTAATATTAGTAATTGCCCTCTGCTCTTCCCCAGAAGCATACTGGACACCTTTCAAACTTGAGGTCTCATCTTCTGCTGTTATACATTTGCGCCTTTTATACTGTTCATGGGGTCCTCCAGGTAAGAATACTGCAGTGGGTTTCCATATAAATCAGCAATTCTATTCCTAGATAAATATCCCAAAGAATTGAAGGCAGATATTCAAACAAAGACATGTATACCCATGTTCATAGCAACACTATTCAGATTCACTAGTCAAAACATGGACTCAACCCAAACATGCATCAGTGGATGAATGGATAAATAAAGTGGTAAGTCCATACAATGGGCATTCATCCATGAAAAGGAATGAGGTCGTGATTCATACTGCAACATGAATGAACTTTGAAAACATAGTAATTGAAAGAAACTGGACACAAAATGACACATATTGTAGAATTCTATTTAAATAAAGTGTCCAGAATAAGCCAATCCTTAGAGATAGAATGCATATTGGGGGTTTTTAGGAGCTGTAGGGAGGGGATATTATGGAGTTACCGCTTAATGGGTATGGGGCTTACTTTTGGGATGATAACAACTTCTGGAACTAGAAAGTAATGATGGCTACACTACATTATGAATGCACTTAGTGCCACTAAATTATGTATTTTAAAATGACTTAAATTGTAATTTTTATATGTTCATTTTGCAACAATAGATTTAAATTAAAAATGTATTTGTAAACTTATATAATATTATTACTTTCAATAGTCATTGTTTGAGGTATTATATAATGACAGAAAGCTACTATGACTTTAATAATATGAGTTAATAGACTATTAAATACCATAGATGGACATATTTGAAAAATAATACTAGATGTATATTCAAGATTAATGTATATGATCTAATACCAGGTTTGCTTCATGTAAGGATATGAGAATTTCTTGCTGTAATTTTCCTGGCTCCTGGAAGTTTATAGCACACAGGTTATGACTTATTGAGCCAAAGCATAAGTTCACAAAATCAGAAAGACAAGGCATTAGTTTCCTGTGGCTGTTGTAACAAATTACCACAAACTAAGGGCTTCCATGGTGACTCAGTGGTAAAGAATCCACCTGCCAATGCAGGAGACATAGTAGATATGGGTTCAATCCATGGGTTGGGAGCATCTCCTGGAGAAGGAAATAACAACCCAACCATGTTATTTATTTAGGCTTTTAAAATTTTTTCATCATGTTATACACACAGCCAACTAAAGAGGGGAAAATTTACTTGAGGAAGTGGAATAATCAGATTCCAGATCTCAACAGAGCATTAAGCAACACAAACATTTAATATGGTTTCATTTTTAAAAATTCAAGACAGATAACTATCATCAGCATGTCATCTAGATGTTGCAAAACACAGTGCTGAGAAACAATTTGAACTTAAGAGCAAAGGTAGCTGGCATTACATTTTTAATGTTATCTTTGAGATATAACTTGCATACAATAAAATTTGCCTTTTAAGGTGTTTAATTCAGTGATTTCAGTATATCTACAGAGTTGTACAATCATCATCATTATGTAATTTTTAGAACAATTTCATCACCCTCAAAACAAACCTTGTTCCACTAGCAGTCACTCCATAATATCCCCTTCCTGTCAGTGCCTCACAACTGCTAGTATACCTTTTGTGCCTACAGATTTACCTATTCTGGACATTTCACATAAATGGAATCATAATATGTGGGTTTTTTGTGACTGGCTTCTTTCATTTACCATCATTTCAAGGTCAATCCACATTGTAGCACATATGAGAACTTCATTCCTTTTTGTGGTCAAATAATATTTCACTGCATGGATCTAACAGTTTTATCTGTTCATTAGTAGTTGATGGACTTCTGGGTTGTTTTGACCACTGGATAT
Source organism: Muntiacus reevesi (assembly GCF_963930625.1). Classification (NCBI taxonomy): domain Eukaryota; kingdom Metazoa; phylum Chordata; class Mammalia; order Artiodactyla; family Cervidae; genus Muntiacus; species Muntiacus reevesi. Next base: position 135,190,022 of record NC_089271.1, read on the forward strand.
TATGAATAATGTTGATATGAGCATTTGTGAACAAATTTTTTAGTGATTGTATTTTCAGTACTCTTGGATCTATCCATAGGAGCAGAGTCGCTGGATCTTACCGTATCTATGTTTAACGTTATAAGGAACTGCTAAACTTCGCCAATCTACACTATTTTACATTCCCACCATTAATATATGAGAGATCCAAAATTTCACACCCCCACCAATACCTGTTATTGTGTCTTTTTAATTATAGTCGTCCTGCTGGGTGTGAAACAGAAATATTGTCTTGGTAGGATTTTGGGGCTTCCCAGGTGGCTCAGTGGTAGAGAATCTGCCTCCCAAGGCCGAAGATGTGCAGGAGACCTGGGTTCGATCCCTGGGTTGGGAAGATCTCCTGGAGAAGGAAATGGCAACCCACTCCAATATTCTTGCCTGGAGAATCCCATGGACAGAGGAGCCTGGCGGGTTAAGTGCCTGGAGTCCCAAAGAGTCAGACACAACTGGGCGATTAAGCAACAGCAACAACAGGGTTTATTTATTTATTCATTCCAAATATACTATCATTGTTTACAGAGTTTATCAGAAATACAAGAGATAAGTCACATTCTAAAAGAGGGTTTCTCAAATTTTAGCATGCTTCAGAATCACCTGAAGCACTTGTTACAATGCAGATTCGTGGGCCCCACCCTCACAGTTTCTGATTTAGTAGGCTTGAAGTAGAGCCCAGTAATTCACATTTCTAACAAGTCTGCGGGTGAGGCTGATGCCGCTGGTGTGTGAGCCACATTTTGAGAACCATTGTCAGGGCAGCATTTCCCAAAATGTCTATGGGACATTAACAACTGTTACACAGTGGAAGGATTTTATTGTGATAGAACTTTGAGAAAAGTTGGGTGAAGGATATTTCTATTTCCCAGTAGAATGAGAAACAATAGAATGGGAAAGACTAGAGATCTCTTCATGAAAATTAGAGACACCAAGGGAACATTTCATGCAAAAATGGGCACAGTAAAGGACAGAAATGGTGTGGACCTAAAAGAAGCAGAATATATTAAGAGGTGGCAAGGATATACAGTAGAATGATGCAAAAAAGATCTTCATGACCCAGATAATCATGATGATGTGATCACTCACCTAGAGCCAGACATCCTGGAATGTGAACAAGAGGGCCTTAGGAAGCAACACTATGAACAAAGCTAATGGAGGTGATGGAATTCCAGTTGAGCTATTTCAAATCCTGAAAGATGATGCCATGAAAGTGCTGCACTCAATATGCAAGCAAATTTGGAAAACTCAGCAGTGGCCACCAGACTGGAAAAGGCCAGTTTTCATTCCAATCCCAAAGAAAGGCAATGTCAAAGAATGCTCAAGCTATTGCACAATTGCACTCATCTCACACACTAGCAAAGTAATGCTCAAAATTCTCCAAGCCAGACTTCAACAATATGTGAACCGTGAACTTCCAGATATTCAAGCTGGTTTTAGAAAAGGCAGAGGAACCAGAGATCAAATTGCCAACATATTCTGGATTATTGAAAAAGCAAAAGAGTTTCAGAAAATTATCTACTTCTGCTTTATTGACTATGTCAAAGCCTTTGACTGCATGGATCACAACAAACTGTGGAAAATTCTGAAAGAGGTGGGAATACCAGACCACCTGACCTGCCTCTTGAGAAATCTGTGTGCAGGTCAGGAAGCAACTGTTAGAACTGGACATGGAACAACAGACTGGTTCCAATAGGAAAAAGAGTACATCAAGGCTGTATATTGTCACCCTGCTTATTTAACTTATACGCAGAGTACATCATGAGAAACGCTGGGCTGGATGAAGCACAAGCTGGAATCAAGACTGCTGGGAGAAATATCAATAACCTCAGATATGCAGATGACACCACTCTTATGCAGAAAGTGAAGAGGAACTAAAAGAGCCTCTTGATGAAAGTGAAAGAGGAGAGTGAAAATGTTGGCTTAAAGCTCAACATTCAGAAAACTAAGATCATGGCATCTGGTCCCAACACTTCATGGCCAACAGATGGGGATACAATGGAAACAGTGACTTTATTTTGGGGGGCTCCAAAATCACTGCAGATGGTGACTGCAGCCATGAAATTAAAAGACACTTGCTCCTTGGAAGAAAAGTTATGACCAACGTAGACAGCATATTAAAAAGCAGAGACATTACTTTACCAACAAAAGTCCATCTAGTCAAAGTTATGGTTTTTCCAGTAGTCAAGTATAGATGTGAGAGTTGGACTATAAAGAAAGCTGAGCACCGAAGAATTGAAGTTTCATGTATAGATGTGAGAGTTGGAGTATAAAGAAAACTGAGCACCGAAGAATCAATGTTTTTGAACTGTGGTGTTGGAGAAGACTCTTGAGAGTCCCTTGGACTGTGAGGAGATCCAACCAGCCCATCCTAAAGGAGGTCAGTCCGGAATATTCATTGGAAGGACTGATTTTGAAGCTGAAACTCCAATACTCTGGCCACCTGATGCTAAGAGGTGACTCATTTGAAAAGACCCTGATGTTGGGAAAGATTGAAGGTGGGAGGAAAATGGGACAACAGAGAATGAGATAGTTGGATGGCATCACCAGCTCAATGGGCATGACTTTGAGTAAACTCTGGAAGTTGGTGATGGACAGGGAGGCCTGGCGTGCTGCAGTCCATGGGGTCACAAAGAGTCTAACATGACTGAGAGACTGAACTGAACTGAACTGAACTGAAGGAGGTTTCTATACTCAAGTCTTCTCTGAACTTCTAATCTATGAGTGTGCATTTCCAGCCTCCGAGGTAAGAACCATCACAAACAGTGTATGCTATTTCTACACTTTTTGACAATGGGGAGATTTTTCAAAAACATTTTATTGCAGAATAATAGAAATATTTATATATTTATTTTATAAATGCACATATTTAAGGTGTGCAATTTATTATGTTTTAACATATGTATACATCCATGAAACCATCTCCACCATCATGTCACCTGCTGAGGTCATGAATCCTGGTTAGTCTACATCAATCATAATAAATTTCTTTTCCTTGCCAGTGTTTGAATTATGGATATATTACTCGATTCTCATCAGTGAGATATGAGAGGATGTTTCATTGGGACTTTCTGGAAATAGTTTCCTTACTTTAGAAAGATAGCCTCAAGAACATATGGTCTCTGCTTCCACTGGTCATGGCTACGTCTAGATGTTATGTCTGCAACTATAATAATCATCTTATGATAAGGAGAAGAATAAATGAATAGAGAATTGACACTTTGAGGATGGCAAAGCAGAAAGATGGGATGAAACTTGTCATTGAATTCTTCTTTGAAACACTGAAGATAAGACAGAACAAAACCCTGGAGCCACTCAACCTTGACACTTCTTGTTCTGTGACTTAAGACATTGTCTTCACAATTTGCACCATTTGGGGTAGGATTTTCTGTTCCACATAGCTGAAAACATGCTTACAAAGAGGTTTTGAGACACGTATCACTGACCATCCAGTTCCTGGTTCTTTAACCTCAGTCAGTTTAACTTCGTGACTTATAAGTCAAAGAGTGCAATTTTATGTACCTCTCCTCACTTTTGTGCCATCCATTGGGTTTACAACTCTGGCCTTTTATTCCTAGAACTGTGCTCCATCTTTTAATATGTAGCCCCTCTTTGACTTTTGCAATTTAGATTTACATTCAACTTTCAGCTTCCATTGATCCCTAAATTCAGCTGCTCTGACAAATTAAGAGGTGGCAAGCCAACTGCCCAAGCCACTAATGCCAGTCCAGTAATTCTCAGTCCCTTCTCTCATAAGTGGCTCCTCTTCCTTTACTTCTTATTTGAAAGTATGATACCCCCTTCCATGCAGATGCCCAAGCTAGAAATTATCCTTGCTTCTTCCTTTTTATCTCATCCCAACATGCAGTCAGTCATTGGCAACCTACTCATTTTTAAAAATTTTATATACGGAATTTAGAAAGATGGTAACAATGGCCCTATATGCAGGGCAGAAGAAGAGACGCAGAAGTACAGAACAGACTTTTGAACTCTGTGGGAGAAGGGGAGGGTGGGATGTTTCGAAAGAACAGCATGTATATTATCTGTGGTGAAACGGACCACCGGCCCAGGTGGGAGGCATGAGTCAGGTGCTCGGGCCTGTTGGGCTGGGAAGATCCAGAGGAATCGGGTGGAGAGGGAGGTGGGATGGGAGACCGGGATGGGGAATTCGTGTAACTCTATGGCTGATTCACATCAATGTATGACAAAACCCACTGAAAAATAAAAAAATTAAAAAAATTAAAAAAAATAAAAATAAAAAAAAAATTTTTTTTTATTGGAGTATAGTTGATTAACTGGAGAAGGCAATGGCAACCCACTCCAGTACTCTTGCCTGGAAAATCCCATGGATGGAGGAGCCTGGTGGGCTGCAGTCCATGGGCTCACGAAGAGTTGGACACAACTTAACTTTCACTTTTCACTTTCATGCATTGGAGAAGGAAATGGCAACCCACTCCAGTATTCTTGCCTGGAAAATCCCAGGGACGGCAGAGCCTGGTGGGCTGCCGTCTATGGGGTCGCACAGAGTCAGACACTACTGAAGCGACGCAGCAGCAGCAGTTGATTAACAACATTGTGTTAGTTTCTACTGTACAGCAAAGTGAATCAGTGATACATATACACATATCCACTCTTTTTTTAGATTCTTTTCCATATAGGCCATTACAGAATACTGAGTAGAGTTCCCTGTGCTAGACAGTAGGTATTTTGTTGGGTTGGCAAAAAAGTTCATTCGGGTTTTTCTGGAACCTTTTGCCCAACCCTATATATAGGGTTGTGTAGAAGTCAATTTCAATCTCCCAATTTATCCCTCCTCCCTTCTCCCACTGGTAAACATAAGACCTACTTATTTTAGCTTTGGCATATTTCTTCAACTCTTTTTCTCTACAGCCTCATTCTCATCTTCCTAGTTTAAATACCATCATTTCTCCTGAGTTACAATAACTACTTCCCTGCTGTTCTTCCTATCTCCAGTCTTGCCATTTTCAATGCAACCTACATTTTGCAGTGAGGGAAAGTTTCTGAAATGCTGACTATGTTATTTCCATGCTCATATCCACTGCCCCTCTTCTCCCGCGCCCATTTTTACAGGGGAAAGTCCTTAAGTTGGGACAGAGGGCCTCCAAGATCTGGCTCTCCCTTGCTTCTCCAGCTTCATGACCCACCACTGACTAACTCAAACTTTATTAGCCAGCAACCATGAATGGTTTATAATTCCTCAGAACACACCATGTTATGATTCACCTTCATTCCTTCGCTCATAATCTTCTCTGCCAAAAATACCCCTTCTCCTATTATAGTATTTTCCTACTTATTCTTTGGGTCTTGATTCAGGCATCACTTCCTAAAAGATTTATTTGATCCCACTCAGTCTAGATTCCCTTCTTTGATATTCTTTTATAGCATCTTTTACTTTTACAATGCCCTTAACACATTATGTATTAGTCGCTCAGTCGTGTCCCAATTCTTTGCAACCCCATGGACAGTAGCCCACCAGGCTCCCCTGTCCATGGGATTTCCCAGGCAGGAATACTGGAGTGGGTTGCCATTTCCCTCTCCAGCGTATCTTTCCAATCCAAGGATTGAACTTGGGTCTCCCACATTGCAAGTGGATTCTTTACTGTCTGAGCCACCAGGGAGGTCTAACACATTATATTATGACTTATTTATACGACTGTATCTCCCCACTCCAATCCCCATGAGAGTTTGAGCTCTTGAGTACAGGGGTTGTATATCATTCATTGCTGTATCCACAATATCTGGCTCGAATGAGTTTATTAATCTCATCAGGTGAACAGGGTTTTTGGTCCCCTACCTCCCTACTTTCCACTGCAATGATGTTGGACATTTTTGCCCAGAATCTAAGATTCTTGAGGATTGCTACCACTCACCCAGAGACAGAAGATTAGGTGTTAGGCACTGAAGGAATCTAGTAGTGTGAGGCCAAAATTGAGTCATACAGAACAAGCTGGCTGTACTCACCACTCAGTTGGCAGAAGACAGATTTTTGTTTAGCCTGTACTCACACATTAATCAAATACCACCTCCTCCATCATCAGATTTGTACTTGGTGATATCCATACGGGTTCCTAATTATTATTCTTCCTGCAAATGGAGATTCTAATAGGCTTCCAAGGCTTTGAATTTAAAGAAAAATCCAGTGGTGCAATTTCTCCACTCACTGTACAATAGTATCATAAAAGACCCACTGTATCCTCTATAACTCTTTCAGTGGTTCCTTCACAACTATTACATTGCATGGTTGGAGAGTCTGTATCCCAGTGCAACTAATAGTAGGAAATCCTCATATCCAAGTGGATGCTGTGATATGTTCTAAGACATCTTCTAACTTAATCAGTGCATTCCTGGTCCCACTCAACTGTTGAACTGGACCACATTCACTTCAGTGCAGGTGGACATTAAGAAAATATACCACGGACCTAGGGGCCTTAGAAGAGTGATGATGGTGTTAGGGGCATCCCCGTCAAAGGGCTCATGCTGTTCACCTCTCACTGCCTTATTCTTCCCTTTGTTCCTCAACTTCTCATCTTTGCAATCTCATTCTCTTTGGAATTCCATTTTGTTATTTCCTATATCTTACTTCCAAGTTATTTGTTTGTTGTTTAAAATCAGCATTGCTGCTTCTAGAATCCCCAGATAAGTATGCCATATTTCAGAATGTGAATGGTTGTCTGCTGGGGACCTTTAAGCCAGAAACTGTTTTTGCAACATAATGCACTGAGCACATATTATGTGCTCAGCTCCATTCTAGGTCCTGTAGACACAATGAACAAATAAACCAAAATTTTTGCCTCATGAACTTACATTATGATTGGGAGGAGGGGACAGACATTTAACAACATAAGTAAAATATATGTGAAATGGTGATAAAGAAAACAATAATTCAGAAAAAGTACAATTGAAAGGGTGACTAGCCTAGGATAGTCAGAGAAAGCAGCATTGAAAGACTTGAATGAAGTGAGGGAGTGAGTTACCTGGATGTCTGTGGGAAGAATATTACAAGTAGAGAGACCAGCAAGTGAAGAGGCTCTGAAGGAGGAAAAATGATTGGAAGGTTTCAAAAATAAGAGACCTGTGTGGCTGACCTGAAGTGAGCAAGAGAGTGAGTGGCTGAAAATGAATTCAGAGGGGAAAAGGGCAATCAGATCTAGTAAGGCCTTATGGATCATTGTAACAGCTTTGAATTTAACTCTGAGAAATTATGGTGTTTGAGAAAGCAAGTTAGGTGATCTGACTTGTATTTAACAAGATTGCTCTGGCTACTGTTTTGCAACTAGACACTGCAGGGAAGTGAGCAAAAGTGGAAGCAGGAAAAGACTATTGTAGTAATCCAGAAAAAAAACAGTAATAGTTTGGACCAGGACAGTGGCAGTAGAGGTGGTGAGAAATGTTTGCATTCCAGATATATTTTGAAAGTGCTGTTGACAGGACTTGTAAATGAATAAGATGTGGGGCATGTGGAAAGGAGAAGAATAAGGATGACAGATCCTTAGCTTGGACAATTGGAAAGATGGAGTTGCTCTTTACTAAGATAAGGGGAAAATGTGGGAACAGGTTTGAGGGACAATGACAGGAATTTGATTTGGGGTCTGTTAAGGGTGTGAAGCCTATTAGACACCCTAATAGAGACAGTGGGTAAACAGTTGTATGTGTAGGTTTGAAAGGGGAGAAGTCTGATTAGACGATTTGATATACATCAGCCTAAAAAAACGATTTAAATAATAGATGAGATTACCAAAGAGTGCCTTAGGGCTCAATAGATGCAGGAGTGACTAAGACTAAGGATTGACCTCAAGCTCTCTAGAAGTTGGGTTAATAGAGGAATTGGTACAAGACATAAAAAGAGGTCAATGATTAGAAGAGTGTGAGGTCCTGGAAGCCAAGAAAGAGAGAGTGATCAACTATACCCTTTACTGCTAATAAGTCAAATAAGGTTGGAACTGAGAATTGAACATTGGATTTATCAATGCGGAGACCATTGATGATCCTGAAAGAACTTTTTGTGGAACAATGGTGGCAAAAGTCTGACTGCAATGGGCTCAACAGAGAATGGCAGTATGGACTATTTAGGAGGTGTTTTGCTATAAAGTAAAGAATAAAAATGAGTGGAGCAGGTGCTAGAGGGAGACATAGAATAAGATCTCTCATTTTACAAATGAGAGAAATGACAGTATTTCTTTAGTGCTTATGTCAATGATACAGTAGAAAGTAGAAAATGGGTGATACAGGAAAAAGAGGCATGAATTGCAGGGTGATGTCCTTGAGTAAGTGAGTGGGTATGGGATCCAGTGGACAAGTAGAAGAGCTGGTGCTAGTAAGAACATGGGCAAACAGGAACAGTTCCATGGTATGTAGTGTCCATGCATGGCATGGATGGTGGGAGTTTTCTATTTTCCATTTTCTTTCAGGTGAATGTAACAATGGGAGGAGGAAATTTTCAAAGTTTGAGGAGAGTAGAAATATGAAATAGCAATTTGTGAGAGTGGGAGAATGAATGGACTTGGGAAACGCGGTATGATTCTTGAAGAACGTTAAGGTTCTATTTGAAGTTGCAGAAAGTTAGATTTAACTGGAGTTGGAATTTTTTCCAAGTATGTAAGATGTAGTAAGGAGGAATATAGTTGAGCTTAAATGTGAAAGGGTGATTATAATGACTGGCCACTGTGACAGAGAATTTGGGAAGTGGAACCATGAGGCAGTTGATGGAGTGCGAAGGTTGAAAGACTGCCTATGAATTGGGTGACACAATAAACTTTCTAGATCACAATACACTTACTGCCTGAGACTCATGTTATTAATAAAAATTATATCATTATAGACAAATAAATGAATTCCCACAGTGACTATCTTGACTATAACAACACTTATTTGAAAATATAAATTCTAGCATGTGTATTGAAAAAAAAAAATCTAGTCGCATCACTAAAGTAATGTCCCAGTCTCACCTCATTTATATATTACTTCTCCTCTGAAGGGCTTTAGCTGCTGAACAAGAATCTGTCAAAACTAAACATGCCTCAGAGGCTGTAAGTCCTAGAAGAATGCAGATTTGAGTGAAAGCAGATGAAAGCCTAGAGATAGTAGGAAAGGAGATGAAGAGAAAGGTAGACTAGAAAGGAAGCAGCAGTCCCTGAAGATAAAAGTGCCATTGACAAATCAAACTAGGCAAGAAATTATACATTAAAAGAATGAAGAGGATGAACAGGAGTAATAAGGGAGCAGTGCAGCAAAAAAAAACTTGAAAGCTACAGCAAGTATGGTAAAAGAATACAACGCTATTACTGAGATTCTTCAATGATGCTTCTAATAGAATAGAGTTAAAATAAGACATTTGTAAAGACTATTTATGTAGTGCTTAGTACATGCTAAGTATTTTACATGAATTTATTTGTGCTACACTTTTGACATCTAAAAGATAGATGCCATTATATCCCCATTTTACAGATAAAGAAACAGAAGAATAGAGACTTAACCTGAGTCCCCAGCTCATCTCTCTGATTTCAAAGCCAGCTCCCCTTCCATCTTTTTAAAACCAGTGCCCGAGTGGTTGAGACACTTTATATAAAGTGTCCTTTTAAAAAGTTATTCTTTGAATCCATATTTATTTTTAATTTTTATAATAATTTATAATTACCAAAAAGAACAGTATGTCACAATTGTGTCCATAAAGATAAATACACTAACTGAAAGCCACACAATTGGAAAGGTGATGGGGAATCCAAACACAAGAGAAAATGTTTCTCTGAATTCATGCATTTCAGTGACAATCAAAGTTCACTAATTACTCCTATTTGTGTGTATTATTCTTTATATTAATTTCATCTGGATGGATCTTCTCATTTTATTTCATTTTCTATGTGACCTACTCCACGGATTTTACCATATCATTAACTGCTGCTCTGGGGTTGAATATCTACTACTTAGCATCGAGAACCTCCCAATCTCTTCTCCTAAATCAGCACACCACTCATACCCTCCAACTTGTTTTTCTAGATTGTAAACATTTACTGAATAGACAAAAAAAAAACACAGCCATTTGATTATATTTCCTACTACGTTGTGCCACATGAATAATATTTTAAAATAAGAGGTGAATGATTTCTGAAACATTATTAGGAAAGTGAATAGTCAATTTAAGGCACTTTAGATGGAAGCTAATTTCAAAAATCTATACAAAAAGAACCTTGTATAAAATGTAGCAAGTCTACCTTTCACAGATTTTAGTCAAAATTTTGCTCTCCTCCTTATAGAAGGGGAATTAGGTCTTAAAGATGTAAGAGACAAATCAAGTATAAAGGCTTTCATTTTTTTAATTTGTATGGAAAGGTATTTCATGAGCTACAGATTGAATAGAATTAGCATTTCCCTGGTCAGACAGCTACAAAGCAGGTCATCTTGATACCAGTCTTAATCATTGGAATCAGAGCATAAATGTATTTTATCTGAGACCAGTTCAAGAACAGATGAAAAGATGATAAAAAGGCATCCAGATCTATCACTTCACCTTTATGTGTCATGTCGACATGTTTCAGTTCCAAAGGTCTGTTTCAGTTCCAAAGGCCCTTTCCTGGCCTTTGTTGACTGAATCTCACAACAGAAAGTGGGGCATGACATGCAGCCTAATGATTTTCCCTGTTGCAGACCATGCAAGGAAAAGCACTAGGTAACTGAAACATTTAAGCCAAGCAAGAAACTATTCACTAGTAAGTTAGAAAGGTCAAAGCAAGCTTGTTCAAAGCAATTCACTCGAAAAGCAAAGATCTCAGTGTTCTGAACTTTAGGAATGAAAAAAATAAACCCTTATATCATTTACAACTTATCAATAATGGTATATATTCACTTAAAATTGCTGATACATGGAATGAGAAGATCACTTTGACTTTATCGTCTCATCATTCTTTTGATAAATGCTAAAGGATTTGTTGTCCTTGTTCCACATCAGGGTACTTAATATTCAGACTAACCAAGAAAGTAATGTAGAAAACGACCCATACACAGAATGCCATCAGAATAGGGGTATAAATCCTTCTTTGACCTCCTCAAACAGGAAATATAAAGACCTCATACAGGTGAGAAAAGTTTAAAAATTGGAACCCTTATGTCTTACTTTATTCAGGCTGCCATAACAAAGCACAATAGACTCAGTGACTTTAAAAACAGAACTTTTTTTCCCCCTCCTCATAGTTCTGGATGCTGGAAAGTCTACCATCAAGATCCTGCAAGGTCGGTTTTGTTCTGAGGCCGTGCAGTTACCCTCTCACTGTGTGCTCACATGACCTCTCTGTGTTAAGAGTTGTGTGGTAGAGGGAAGGGCAACTTCTCTGATGTCTCTTTTTAAAAATTTTATTTATTTGGCTGCCTCAGATCTTAGTTGTGGCATGTGGGATCTAGTTTCCTGGCTGGGGGTGGAACCCAGGCCCCTGCATTGGGAGCATGGAGTCTTAGCCTCTGCACCACCAGAGAAGTCCTTGATGTCTCTTATAAGAGTGTAACCCCATCAGATCAAGGACTTGCCCTCATGACCCCATCCAATTACCTTCTAATTACTCTAATTACCTCCCAAAGGGCCCATCTCCAAATACTATTATAGTGGAGATTAGGGCTTCAACATACGAACTTTTAGGTGACACAAATATTCAGCCTATAATACTTTACAAACATATATGATATGGCTTTCAATACTAGTGCTCATGAAGGTGTTTATTTTCTTTGGGGTACTAGGTGTGTAAATCAGATGCAGTGTCTTAGGGGATGTGATGGAGCCTTGGTTATGGCTTCATTGTTTGCTCAGCTAAGCTTCCCAGTAGTTTGGTGTATTAGTCGGGGTTCTCCAGTGAAACAGAACCAATAGGATATATATATATATATATATATATATATATATATATATATATATATATATATATATATATATATATATATGGATAGATAGATAGATAGATAGATAGAATGAGATTTATTATGAGGAATTGGCTCTTGGGATTATGGAGGGTGAGAAGTTCCACAATCTCTCGTCTGCAAGCTAGAGACCCAGAAAAGCCAGTGGTGTGATTCAGTCAGAGTTTGAAGGCTTAAGAACCAGGGGAACCAATGGTGTAATTTCTAGTCTAAGGGCAGAAGACCCACATTTCAGCTCATGCAGTCAGGCAGAGATGGGACAAATGCTCCTTTCCTGTGCCTTTTGCTCTATTTCTCATCCAACAGATTGGATGATGCCCACCCACATTGGGGAGGGCAATCTGTTTTATTCATTCTACCAGTTCAAATGCTAATCTCATCAGGAAACACGTTCGCAGACACACCCAGAAACAATGTTTAACCGGATATCTGGGTACCTGGTGACCCCATCAGGTTGACACATAAAATTAAACAACACATTTGATCATTAGAGATAAACTGAGGGAAATATTTGTCTGTTGGTTGTTGACAGCTGGCATTGTACCTTATTGGTCAATGTCCATGCTGTACAACTTGTTAAATATTTTGAATATCACTACTGGTTATACATATTTTTGTTTATTCTTTTTTAAAGCATATAAGTAAATAAAAGCATATAGAAATAGACTTAAAACTAATTAACCTCTGTTCTCATTAATCTTTAAATGCTATTATTTTCTGATTTTGATGTCACTCAAACTTTAAAAGAACTAAGTGACCTTGAGTATTGAAAGTTAGAGTTCCTTTGATTTAAATAAAACCTAATTTTTTATTGAGATGAAATTCACTGAAAAGTAACGATTTAAAGTGAACAGTTCAGTGGTTCACAATATTGTATACCAATTATCATTGTCTAGTTCCAAAATTTTTCATCACCCCAAAAAGAAACCCCCTACCCATGAAGTACTTACTTCCGAATCCCCCTTCCCCAGCCCCTGGTTTCTGTTCATATGGATTTTCCTACTTTAGACATTTCATATAAACAGAATTATATAATATATGACCTTTCATGTCTGGCTTCTTTTACTAAACTTAATGTTTCCAAGGTTCATACAGGTTGTAGCATGTATCAGTACTTTGTTCCTTTCTTAATGTCTGAATCATATTCCATCATGTGTATATGTTATAATTTGTTTATTCATTCATCTACTGATAAATATTTGGGCTCTTTTCATTTTTTGGCTATTGAGTTAGACTTCTAACAGTTCCATCCAGAGTTAAACCCCTGTGTATCTCCCCACCTTCCACATAAAGCTTAGCTACCCTAGAAGAAGCATCTTGACTGCTTCATGTATCTTGTGGCACTTGGCTCTGTTTCCTGGACAGTCTTTCCTTGCCTGAAAGTCAGGGAAGAATCTATCTCATTCACTCAACCTCCACAACAGAAAAATTAATCAGTTCCTGCAGCATTAACTGCCCCTTCACTTCCTTCACCTCTTTGCTGACCAGTTCTTTCCTAAGTAGAGTGCCTTTCAATCTCTTCTTTTGCTCTCCTGTTCTTTGCCATCTGTAATTGGTCATCCATGCAGTGGCTTGTCTGTGAGTGAGTTGACACATGCAAGAGTATTTCTTTTATGATCTACACCATCCTCTAAAAATAGTTTGATTTTATAAAATACAATTACACCTAAGCAAAACTAAAAAACATGTTGAAACAGAATTAAAGCATGAACCACATTTCAGCTTTCTTTTCCTCTCATCCCCATCCCTACTCCATCACAGTTGACCAGTCCTGCACATATGGTTGAATTGATCTTGACTGGGTGGCAAAAGAATGTACTTTAGTTTAATAAACCAATTCCTGCAGATGTTATTCCTCTGATGTAACAGGATGCCTCAATCCAGACAAGCAGTTCATTTCTCCTTAAGAAGAGTCATGAGGATTGAGTATACGGTGAGTAATACAGGTCAGTAAGATCAGACTGCCCCAAGGTACCCCTCAAATCACACTATGTCAGCACTTGGCTTCTCTGCATCTCAGAAGGCCTGTACTGGTAGTCAGTATAAGACCTATATCTTTCACACATCTGCTCAAGGCAAGCTTATTTTTGGATGTTCCTCAACTCTGAATTGCACTAAAGAAATATTGTCCTTAGGATTCTAAATTTAGAGGAGGCAATGTGAGTGTCTTCTTACAAAGTGCTAATAGGTAGTCTAAACACATGCTTATAAACCTGGGTCACAAATTTCAGGGTGGCAGAACTCGGTTTTATCCCTTTATACAAGACATCCAGATAGTCACTATGGGAAAAATAGAATGCCTTGAGTTAGTTGATAGTACATCATTCATTATTTTTCAAGCTATCAGGTAGTAAAACTGACTTTTTTAATGTATAGTTCAATGAATTGTAGTATTTTAAATTTTATATTATATATAAAGTGGAGTCACTGTAATGCTTTCAGGGCTAAATGCCTCTAAAGGGTTTAATTCAGCCCTGTACCTCACAAATTTATAGGTTAAAATAAGTACTGAAGTTGGAGAACATTCAAGATATCTCTCTACCATCCTTCAATTTACATTAAAATAAATTTAGAAATTGAGTACTGAACTGTGAGCCTCCATTTTCCTTCTTGTGTCACATGGTAACCTATGGTAATGAGCCCATTACATGATCAATGAATAAAAGAAATAATTTCCAGGAATTCCCTGCCAGTCCAGGGGTTAGGACTTGGCACTTTCAGTCTCACGGCTTGGATTTGATCCCTGGTTGAGGAACTAGGATCCTGCAAGCCATGCCAGGACAGCAAAATTAAAGGAAAGAAAGAATTTCCAGAATTTTAAAAGATAACTGGCTCTGAAATGTGAAAGATTTCCTATTTGCTTTTAATACAAGAAAAGTTGCTTTTAAAATGGTGGAGGTGAGAAAACATAGTTTTGGTGATGCTGTGATATATTAACATATATCTTACCTGAAACTTTGCATTGTAACTACTTATTACCTTATTTTTCAATTTCCATTTTAGTGTAGCAGTTTGCACATAGAGCTAAAATGATCTTTTTTTTTCAATGTTATTTTAACCTAGCACTTGAAATTAATGTTTACCAGCTTCCAGTGTTCCACATACCCTATAACAAGTTTTTATTGAAAAAAGAATATTTATTCCAAGGTGGAATTTGAATCCATGCCTTCTACTTTGGAAAATTGAACTTGGTTGAATTTCATGAATCTTTATTAAGCATCTGTTATGTACAAGACATTGCTAGAAATTGAGACAGAGGTAAAGAGGAATATGATGATATGTTCCTAAGCATATTGCATTTTATTATGTATCTCATTTATTATATTTGTTAGTTCATGTGCTTTTTTTTTTACCCCTTATAGCAGGAAATGTGCCTTATTTGACTTTGTATACAAGTGTTAAAATTATTTGTTGAGCTATGTTTTTGGCTAACGCAGTGACATAGATATAACACATTATATCTACTACTGTGGGCAAGAATCCCTTACAAGAAATGCAGTAGCCATCATACTCAAAAAAAGAGTCCAAAATGCAGTACTTGGATGCAGTTTCGAAAACAAAAGAATGACCTCTGTTCGTTTCCAAGGCAAACCATTCAGTATCAAAGTAATCCAAGTCTATGCCCCAACCAATAATGCTGAAGAAGCTGAAGTTGAACAGTTCTATGAAGACCTAAAGACCTTCTAGAATTAACAACCAAAAAAAGATGTACTTTTCATTATAGGGGACTAGAATGCAAAAAATGGGAAGTAAAGAAATACCTGGAGTTACAGGCAAATTTGGCCTTGGAGTACAGAATGAAGCAGGACAAAGGTTAAGAGAGTTTTGCCAAGAGAATGCACTGGCCATAGCAAACACCTTCTTCCAACAACACAAGAGAAGACTCTACATGTGGACATCACCAGATGGTCAATACTGAAATCAGATTGATTATATTCTTTGCAGCCAAAGATGGAGAAGCTCTATATAGTCAGCAAAAACAAGACTGGGAGCTGACTGTGGCTCAGATCATGAACTCCTTATGGCCAAATTCAGACTTAAATTGAAGAAAGTAGTGAACACCACCAGGCCATTCAGGTCTGACGTAAATCAAATCCCTTATGATTATACAGTGGAAGTTAGAAATAGATTCAGGTATTAGATCTGATAGTCAGAGTGCCTGAAGAACTATGGATGGAGGTTCGTGGCATTGTACAGGTGGCAGGGATCGAGAACATCCCCAAGAAAAAGAAATGCAAACAGGCAAATTGGTTGTCTGAGGAGACCTTACAAATACCTGAGAAAAGAAGAGAAATGAAAGGCAAAGGAGAAAAGGAAAGATATATCCATTTGAATGGAGAGTTCCAAAGAATAGCAAAGAGAGATAAGAAAGCCTTTCTCAGTGATCAATGCAAAGAAATAGAGAAAAACAATAGAATGGGAAAGACTAGAGGTCTCTTCAAGAAAATTAGAGATACCAAGGGATCATTTCATGCAAAGATGGGCACAATAAAGGACAGAAATGGTGTGGACCTAACAGAAGCAGAAGATATTAAGAAGTGGCAAGAATACACAGAGGAACTGTGCAAAAAAGATCTTCATGACCCACACAATCATGATGGCTCACCTAGAGCCAGATGTCCTGGAATGCAAAGTCAACTGGGCCTTAGGAAGCATCACTGCAAACAAAGCTAGTGGAGGTGATGTAATTCCAGTTGACCTATTTCAAATCTTAAAAGATGATTCTGTGAAAGTGCTGCACTCAATATGCCAGCAAATTTGGAAAACTCAGCAGCTGCCACCAGATTAGAAAAGGTCAGTTTTCATTGCAATCCCAAGAAGGGAAATGCTAAAGAATTCTCAAACTACTGCACAATTGCACTCAACTCACACACTAGCAAAGTAATGCTCAAAATTCTCCAAGCCAGACTTCAGCAATACGTGAACCGAGAACTTCCAGATGTTCAAGCTGGATTTAGAAAAGGCAAAGGAACCAGAGATCAAATTGCCAACATCTTCTGGATTATCGAAAAAGCAAGAGAGTTCCAGAAAAGCACCTGGAGGGAACCAACAGTAGAATAACGGAGGGAGAAGATAGGATAAGTGAGGTAGAAGGCAGAATGGTAGAAATAAATGAAACAGAGAGGAAAAAAGAATTAAACAAAATTAGGACAACATCAGAGACAAAGATGCCACAAACAAAGATAATTACAGGCCAATATCACTGATGAACATAGATGCAAAAATCCTTAACAAAATTCTAGTAAACAGAATCCAACAACATATTAAAGAGGTCATATATCATGACTAGGAGGATTTTATCCCAGGGATGCAAGAATTCTTTGATATCCACAAATCAATCAATGTAACACACCACGTTAACAAATTGAAAGATAAAAATCATATGATTATCTCAATAGATGCAGAAAAAGCCTTTGACACAATTCAACATCCATTTATGATTAAAACTCTCCAGAAAGCAGGAATAGAAGGAACATACCTCAACATAATAAAAGCTATATATGACAAACACACAGCAAACATTATCTTCAAAGGTGAAAAATAGAAGGCATTTCCCCTAAAGTCAGGAACAAGAAAAGGGTGCTTACTCTCATCACTACTATTCAACATAGTTTTGGAAGTTTTGGCCACATCAACCAGAGAAGAAAAAGAAATAAAAGGAATCCAGATTGGAAAAGTAGAAGTAAAACTCTCACTGTTTGCAGATGACATGATACTCTACATAGAAAAACTTAAAGACTCCACCAGAAAATTATTAGAGTTAATCAATGAATATAGTAAAGTTGCAGGGTATAAAATTAATACACAGAAATCCCTTGCATTCCTATACACTAACAATGAGAAAACAGAAAGAGATATTAAGGAAACAATTCCATTCACCATTGCAATGAAAAGAATAAAATACTTAGGAATAAATCTACCTAAAGAAACAAAAGACTTATATATAGAAAACTATAAAACACTGATGAAAGAAATCAAAGAGGACACAAATAGATGGAGAAATATACCATGTTCATGGATTGGAAGAATCAATATAGTGAAAACGAGTATACTACCTAAACAATCTATAGATTCAATGCAATCCCTATCAAGTTACCAACAGTATTATTCACAGAACTAGAACAAATAATTTCACAATTTATTTGGAAATACAAAAACCTCGAATAACCAAAGCAATCTTGAGAAACGAATGGAACTGGATGAATCCACCTGCCTGACTTGAGGCTATGCTACAAAGCTACAGTCATCAAGACAGTATGGTACTGGCACAAAGACAGAAATATACATCAATGGAACAAAATAGAAAGACGAGAGATAAATCCACGCACCTATGGACACCTTATTTTTTTTCCATTTATTTTTATTAGTTGGACGTTAATTACGTTACAATATTTTAGTAGTTTTTGCCATACATTGACATGAATCAGCCATGGATTTACATGTATTCCCCATCCTGATCCCCCCTCCAACCTACCTCTCCACCTGATCCCCCTGGGTCTTCTCAGTGCATTAGCCCCGAGCACTTGTCTCATGCATCCAACCTGGGCTGGTGATCTGTTTCACCCTTGATAGTATACTTGTATACAATAGAAAAAAGACAACCTCTTTAGCAAGTGGTGCTGGGAAAACTGGTCAACCACTTGTAAAAGAATAAAACTAGAACACTTGCTAACACCGTACACAAAAATAAACTCAAAATGGATTAAAGATCTAAATGTAAGACCAGAAACTATAAAACTCCTAGAGGAGAACATAGGCAAAACACTCTGTGACATAATTCACAGCAGGATCCTCTATGACCCACCTCTTAGAATATTGGAAATAAAAGCAAAAATAAACAAATGGGACCTAATTAAACTTAAAAGCTTTTGCACAACAAAGGAAACTATAAGCAAGGTGAAAGATCAACCTTCAGAATGGGAGAAAATAATAGTAAATGAAGCAACTGACTAAGAATTAATCCCCAAAATATGCAAGAAACTCCTGCAGCTCAATTCCAGAAAAATAAATTACCCAATCAAACAATGGGCCAAAGAACTAAGCAGATATTTCTCCAAAGAAGACATGCAGATGCCTAACAAACACATGAAAAGATGCTCAACATCATTCATTATCAGAGAAATGAAAATCAAAACCACAATGAGATACCATCTCACGCTGGTCTGAATGGCTGCTATCCAAAAGTCTACAAGCAATAAATGCCAGAGAGGGTGTGGAGAAAAGGGAACCCTCTTACACTGTTGGTGGGAATGCAAACTAGTACAGCCACTATGGAGAACAGTGTGGAGATTCCTTAAAAAACTGGAAATAGAACTGCCATATGACCCAGCAATCCCACCACTGGGAATATACACCAAGGAAACCAGAACTGAAAGAGAGTTGTGTACCCCAATATTCATCACAGCACTGTTAATAATAGACAGGACATGGAAGCAACCTAGATGTCCATCCGCAGATGAATGGATAAAAAAGCTGGGGTACATATACACAAGGGAGTATTACTCAGTCATTAAAAAGAATACATTTGAATTATTTCTAATGAGGTGGTTGAAACTGGAGCCTATTATACAGAGTGAAGTAAGTCAGAACAAAAACCACCAATACAGTATACTAATACATATAAATGGAATTTAGAAAGATGGTAACAATGACCCTATATGCAAGACAGTAAAAGAGACATAGATGTATAGACCAGTCTTTTGGACTCTGTGGGAGAAGACAAGGGTGGGATGATTTGAGAGAATAGCATTTAAACATGTATATTATCATATGTGAAACAGATCACCAGTCCAGATTCGATGCATGAGACAAGGTGCTCCAGGCTGGTTCACTGGGATGACCCTGAGGGATAGGATGGGAAGGGAGGTGGGAGGGGGATTCATGATGTGGAACACATGTACACCCATGGCTTATTCATGTTAATGTATGGCAAAACCCACTACAATATTGTAAAGTAATTAGCCTCCAATTAAAATAAGTTAATTAAAAAGAAAAAGAAAAAAAGAAAGCTGAGCATTGAAGAATCAATGCTTTTGAATTCTAGTGTTGGAGAAGGCTCTTGAGAGCCCCTTGGACAGCAAGGAGATCTAACCAGTCCCTCCTAAATGAGATCAGTCCTGGGTGTTCATTGGAAGGCCTGAGGCTGAAGGTGAAACTCCAGTACTTTGGTCACCTGATGTGAAGAACTGACTCATTTGAAAAGACCCTGATTCTGGGAAAGATTGAAGGCGGGAGGAGAAGGGGACTACAGAGAATGAGATGATTGGATGGCATCACCAACTCAATCGACATGAGTTTGAGTATACTCTGGGCGTTGGTGATGGACAGGGAGGCCTGGCATGCTGCAGTCCATGGGGTTACAAAGAGTTGGACATGACTGAGTGACTGAACTGAACTGAACTGAGTGACACAGAACTATGTCACTCTGATCTCTAATACTGGAGATGGACCCTCATGGAATATGACTGTGAGCCCAAGACTCTCACTGGCTAGGTTCGTCATAAAAAATTCTTACTACTGTATTTCTGCTACAAGTTTTAGCCATGAAATCTTCTGATCAGATCTTTAGATTTGTTTATTTTCTTTTCCTTTTTGATGTGAGGTTGTCCTTCTGTGAACAGTTGGACCTATAGTTGACTAGAAGAAGTATGTTAGATATATTAAAAAGAAACAAACAATAGTAAAAATAGGGAACAATAGGAGCACAGGTATTAAGGCAGAAAACCACAGGGAATAATCAACAAAGAGGAGTAGTGCAATACGACCAGAATAGAATATGTAATGCCAAAAGGGAGTTGTTGTTCAGTCACTCAGTCGTATCCAACTCTTTGCAATACCATGGCCTGCAGCATGCCAGGCTTCCATGTCCTTCACTATTTTCCAGAGTTTGCTCAAACTCATATCAATTGAATTGGTGATGCCATACAACCCAAAAGGGAGTAATGTAAAATAATGCAGGAAATATTTGTTCAATTAGGTACATACATAGTAGAGCTAATAATGGTGTTACTGTTAATGCTTGACTGAGCTGTTGATCTTTATTAATACAGATAAAGTCTTCATTCCATGGCCCTAGATTGCATCCAGAATCTTCCAACTTTCTTTCTAAGGTGCTCCAGAATAAGTGTGTGGATTAATTCAGTTCATCATACCAACTCAATAAACAATAGGGAGTACTGATTAAAAGTGTCCTACTGATTAAGTGACAAGCCACTCCAAGTGCAAGAATATGCAGTTATATAGCAGCACTAAGTGGGGATAATAAATTGAGATTTGACTCGAGTAATTATGTCTGCTCTTTCTGGGATTCTTCTGAACAAAAGAAATTTAAATCATTCTCCAGCCTTGCCAAAATAGGGTTTTTGGATATTCTGACACCAATAATTGGCATTATACCAACCTTATGCCTTGCTACTGAAGAGGAACCAAGCTTAAATGATTGCATGTAGGATGAAATCAAAACACGAGTTAAATTGTGGAATGATAAAGTGCACTTAGGGAATCAACTTTTCCAGAAATATTTAAAATTTGTCTTATGTTTGACTGTTTGAGATATTTGATGTCTACCACAATCTGGAAGCAAAAATGTGTATACAAGCTGATTTCATTTGAATATTTGTTGAAAATTCATTTATCCATTCAATAAATATCAGTTGAGTACCCACTATATGTCAATCCCTCTTCTAAGCCTCAGGGGTAAACACTGAACAAAATCAAGTTCCTGCCCTCATGGAGCTTGTAATCTGGTGAGGGAGAGATAAATTAATCAACAAATAGGTATTCTATTCACATGATGATAGTAATTGGAAGGAAAACAAAAGTAGGATGAAGTGATATGAAGTAAACAGAGGGTAAATTTTATATCAAGGACAGCCACTCTTAGGTGGTGATGTTTGAATAGAGACATTAATGTACTAAGGTAATAAACTATGTAAAGGTCCAGGGAACAAGCACTCCAGGCCAAAGGAACAGCAAATCTGAAGGTTCTGAGGTAAGAATGAGTTTTGCATGTTCTAAAAACAGCAAGAAGATTTTGGCTGGAGCAGAGAATTTAAGCAGTAAGCCCTGAGGTCAGAGAGGTGGCCAGGATAAAAAAGCATGTGGGGCTATACTGGTCCATGATTAGGATTTCAGATTGATTCTAAAAGTGACTGGAGCCCACTGAAAGTGTTGAACAGCAGGTTAGCATGATCTGATTTACAATTAAAAAGTCCTCTGCTTGATCCTGTCTGTGTATAGGTTAAAATTGCCCCGATTCCTGATGATCAGGTGACATGGCCTCCTATAAAGACCTAAGTCTTTTTATTTGGGACAAAATGAAATTTACCTTAAGGGCAGACCCCAAGAAAACTCAGTGATATTCCTGTTCTCTGGTTTTAGTGTTTCAGTTTTCATGTCTTCCTCACTGGTGGTCCAAGGCCCCTCATCAGTGGCTGGCTGCTCAGCTTTAAGGGCACAAGCCCATTCTGCAACTCCCTAATCCTGTGGGTAGATGTATCACTATATTGCTGTTAACCTAGTGGCATTTCATTACTTGAATTCGCCTAAATAATTACTGACTCTATCGGGAGACTTCTGGTGTGCTGGGACTTGTCCTGTTGCCCTGCACTGACACCTCTGTGTCAAAGTATATTTGCAAATAACCCCCAGTCAATGAGGTAAAATCTTCCTTTCTTTTCTTCCAAGAGAATAAGCATATACTTGGGTACACTTATAACACAATTTAGAACTTAAAATCCTCAAATCACCGTATTATTCCAGAAATAGCTTTCATTCTGTTTTTCCCCACCTCTCGCAGAGAAAAACTGAGAAGTGAAATTCTTTACCACCGAATGGCAGAACCAGATATAGAACTGAGTAAGAGCTAGCTGAAATGTATGAAACTATATCATTATATGTTACTCTGTTGCTAAAGATATACTAATTTCCCATTTAAAATTTCCCTCTCCTCAGTAGCCATACTATAAACTTTGCTGGCATTTATTTTGATTCTATTTTTAAAAAGAAGCTCACCCCACAACATTGGTTTGAAAATATATTTCAAACCTGCAACTTATCAGGAATAATATGGCAAATGCTTTATTTTTGTTGTAGGCATGATAAGACTAACATTAATTTGAACTTTATTTTGGAATATGTCCATGAAGAACAAAGAAAGCCAGACTAATCTTCTTGACTTTCTCTCCTCCAGATTCTTATATCAAAGACCCTTTGACACTTGTAAGTTATAGCTTTTGAATTACTCGTTGTAGCATGACTCCATCTTTGAAGTCTTGCATACTCAGAATGGAGATTTTGTCTCGATTCTTGTCTTCTGCTGCTTTTTTCAGCCACTATTTTACTTTATTTGCATACCTTATCTTTCAAACCACATTATTTGGGAGGATGAGCTGTGGGTTGTATCAGACTGTCAATGGTGATTTGGGAGGAAGTTTTATGAAGCTCACCAGTGCTGGAGCTCATTGTTCAGTATTGCAAGAAATATCATTGCTGTGATTTGTGAAGTTTTCAAAACCTTATAAAGAATGTGACACAGCTAGTGTGTTTCAGCCAAATTATTTCAGAGCAAATCTAAGGGATTGGTAGACCTCTGAAAAGCTGACTTTGGCTGTACTAAGGTTTGTTTAAATAAACTAATAAAATAAAGGCAGCTACCTTCAGATTAGCTTCCACATGCCTCTGTTGTAATGCAAAGTCTACAGTCACACTAAATTCAAAACGTGGCAAATTTTTCATTGTAGGGTGCCACATCCCTGACTTCTTTTATTTTGGAAAAGGAACAAGCATGGGCAAAATGCACAAAGAGTCCTCTTTCTCTGCTCAAAAATTTTCACCCAGGAAATCAACAAACGGAGTTAATATGGCCATCTTTTAAAGTGAAAATATCCTATGGATAGGTTAAATATATCGCCTTTGATTTTAGGTAGCAAGTGAGTTGTTAGGGGTTAGAGCAAGAGTTGGCACATTTTTTCTGTAAAGCTACAGATAGTAAATATTTTGGTCCTTTGTGGGCCATGTGGTCTCTGTCACAACTCCTTAACCCTTTTCCCCCACTCATTTATTTATTTACTTATTTTTTAATTGGAGTATAATTGCTTTACAATGTTGTGTTGGTTTCTGCCATACAACAACATGAATCAGCTATAAGTGTACATGTATGTTCACCCTCTTGAAATTCCCTCCCGCCCCCTACTCATCCCAATCATTTAGGTCATCACAGAGCAACAAGTTGGTCTCCCTGTGCTATACAACAACTTCCTATTAGCTATCTATTTTACACACGGTAGTGTATATATATCAGTGCTACTCTCTGAATTTGATAGTGCAAAACCAGCCATAACAACACATAGCTGAATGAGGATGGCTGTATTTCAATAAAACTTTATTTATAAAAGCACAGCAGCCCAAATTTGACCCACGTGCCATAGTTTGCCCCTAGGTTATAACACTGATAGTAGAGCATGGGTTTCTTGGGAGAATTATTTCAAAACAAAGAACATTATGTAGTTTTTGGACAACTGAGAGAACGCCTTGAGTTGGGTGAATACCTTATAATTTTGCCATCAACCCTAGTGTCTTCTTCCACTAAGAGTTACCTCATTTGCTGCTTTTGGACTCAAGCTGATGTTTTGTTCTGGCTAAAAGGATAGAAATAACCCATATTTTTTATTACTCTCCATCTCATAATTCCTTTAGAAATAGACTGTCTAGATGCCCTACTCATAGCAACTAGTGACTTTAAAAAGGATTTTTATAGGTGCAGTTTAAAGTAGAATAAGTAGAATTTATTTCAATGTATCTTGCTCTAGTTATAATTTTGAATTTGGCCAAATATCACTTTACAATGTTTTGCTCTGTTCAGAGCCTTTCAGACTCATCTAAATAGCTTTGTGTGCATACTAAGGAATGCATGTACTTATTACTTTGTATCATAATAACCATGTATAGCTATTCTGTTTTTCCATTGTGGCTTAGAAGGGGGAATATCCTTCAACGAACACTTTCACATATGTTTTCTCATTTTATATAATTTAATTATTTTTACAGATGAATCATAAGGAAGATAAAGTTACTTGCCCAAGGTCACCCAACTAGTTAAGAGTGCAGCCAAGTTTCACAAACAGGTCTCTCCAACTCCAGAGGCTTTGCTTTTTCCACTACATCACAATGGCTACAGGAAGCTACTTGCAATTCTTGGCAGGCTTTGTCTATTTTTTTTCTTAACCTAAGCTGTTTTCAAGTAAATCATAGAACTGAGTAGCATAGTATTCAATCCTTTTCATATATTTTGGAAGCACATATTTTCTAAAGGAGATATGGTGGATGAATTTGTTTAAACAACCATGGTTCTTTGACTTGAATATTTCCAAATAAGGGTGACTTCCAAAAATTATTTGCTTTCTTGGCAGTCTCCATACATTCTTTGTGAATGCAACTACATTTCCCATCTTCCTTGTTTAGCAAAAAAAAAAAAAAAAAAAAAAATCATATGCTAATAACATTTTTGAAAGGTGTGGTTTGGTGATATTCTTTTCAGATTTGAAATAACTAGACTTCCTGACATCATAACTTCAAATTATGGTGGAGCTAGCTGATAATAAGTTGAACATTCTGAAACTGACTTTTGTTTGAGTATAACTTTGTGTCACCCTGAATGTGGATATAAGTTAGGGGTAAAAGTTAATGCCAAAATCTTAAGATACAGATATTCAAGTCTTTTTGTAAGTATGAGATAAATTCCCTTCTGTCACAATTTTCTTTTCTTGACCAGAGCAGAAAACATCAAAGTGAACCACTATATGATAAAAAAAAAAAAAGTGGGGTTGGGAGAATTGACCTTAAAGGTGTTTTAGTGTGTATGACCCTTAGACCTCCATGTCTATTGTGCAAAAATATAACTATTTTAAAATAACAATCTGTCTTTCAGACATTGAACCCCAAGGGCTCAATGGTGGGGGACTGGTGGGAAAAAACTATCCTCAGTCACTTCTTATGATTTTTTCCCCAAGATTTATCAATATCACACTGTCAATATCTTATGTGGTGCCTAGATGTTGGGGGTAATTGGGGTGAATAGCAGTGATGAGAGGACAAACATACAGTTATTAGTTATTAATCAGAGGTCTATATCAATTACTACTGAGATGCTCACTCTCCTGGCCCCTTTAAATCAAAGGTCTTTGGCTGCTTTCCCACTGCTCTTGGGGCTCAGGAATCTTTGTCAACTCTGCATACAGACTTGCCTGCCAAGAAACACCTCACAGCCATTGCTTTCTAGGGTCTTAATCCTTCCCTGCTAGAACTGCTACAAAATGAAGTAAAAGATCCTTGATTCTATTCAAATGTCTTATGTTTTGGCTCCAATCTTCTCCTCCAGCTTAGAAGAATCCATTTCTAGTGTGAGGAAAAGCCTTCTCTCTTTCTATATTCTGAAGGTCCTGTCTGCCTGTGCAATTATTTCCTCTATGAGCTTATTTTTTTATATTTTATTATTTTTAATTACAGGATAATTACTTTTCAGGGCTTCCCTGGTGGCTCAGATGGTAAAGTATCTGCCTGCAATGCAGAAGACCTGGGTTTGATTCCTGGATTGGGAAGATCCCCTGGAGAAGGTAATGGCTACCCAATCCAGTATTCTGACCTGGAGAATTTCATGGATAGAGGAGTCTGGCGGGTTATAGTCTAAGGGATCACAGAGAGTTACAATATTGTGATGGTTTTTGCCATATATCAACATGAATCAGGATTAAATATACATATGTATCCTCCTTCTTGTACCCCCCTCCCATCTCCCTCCCCATCCCACCCCTCTAGGTTGTCACAGAACACTGGCTTTCAGTTCCCTGAGTCACACATCAAACTTCCACTGGCTATCCATTTTACATATGGTAATGTATATGTTTCAATGCTATTCTCTCATACCATGCCACCCTCTCCTTCCCTTACTGTGTCCAAAATGTCTGTGTCTACTTTGCTGCCCTGCAAGTAGGATCATTAGCACTATCTTTCTAGATTCCATATATATGTGTTAATATGATATTTGTCTTTCTTTCTAACTTCACTCTGTATAATAGGTTGTAGGTTTATCCACCTTATTAGAACTGTGTACCACAACATTTTTATCCATTCATCTGTCAATGGACATCGAGGTTGCTTCCAACTTTTAGAAGAAAACATAGGCAGAACACTCTCTGACACAAACCACTATGACCCACCTCCTAGAACAATGGGAATATAAACAAAAATAAATAAATAGTGCCTAATTAACTTAAAAAAATTTGCACAATGAAGGAAACCATAAGCAAGGTGAACAGACAACCCGCAGTATGGGAGAAATTAACAGCAAATGAAACAACTCACAAAGAATTAATCTCAAAAATATACAGGCAGCTCATGTAGCTCAATACCAGAAAAAACAAACAACCCAATCAAAATAAAAAAGTGGGCAGAAGACCTAAATGGACGTTTCTCAAAAAAAGGAATGTGAAAGTCGCTCAATCGTGTCCAACACTTTGCGACCCCATGGACTGTAGTTCGTGGAATTTTCCAGGCCAGAATACTGGAGTGGTAGCCTTTCCCTTCTCTAGGGGATCTTCCTAACCCAGGGATCAAACCCAGGTCTCCTGCATTGCAGGCAGATTCTTTACCAGCTGAGTCACAAGGGAAGCCCAAGAATACTGGAGTGGGTAGCCTATCCCTTCTCCAGGGGATCTTCCCAGCTCAGGTATTGAACCGGGGTCTCCTGCATTGCGAGTGGATTCTTTACCAATTGAGCTATCAGGGAAGCCCAAAGAAGGCATACAGATGGCTAATAAACACATAAAAGGATGCTCAACACTGCTCATTATTAAAGAAATGCAAATCAAAAACTACAATGAGGTATCTCACACTGATCATCTAAAAATCTACAAACAATAAACACTGGAGAGAGTTTGGAGAAAAGCAAACCTTCTTATACTGTTGGTGGTAATGCAAATTGATACAGCCACTATGGAGGACAGTATGGAGATTCCTTAAAAAGCTAGGAATAAAGTTACCATTGTTGTTGTTCAGTCGCTAAGTTGTATGGACTCTTTGCGACCCCATGGACTGCAGCCCGCCAGGCTCCTCTGTCCATGGGATTCTCCAGGCAAGAATACTTGAGTGGGTTTGCGATTTCATTCTCCAGAGGATCTTCCCAACCCAGTGATCGAGCCCACATCTCTTGTGTCTCCTGCATTGCAGGCGGATTCTTTACCAATGAGCCACCAGGGAAGCAATCCCACTTCTGGGCATGTACCCTGAGGAAATCAGAATTTAAAAAGACACATGTACCCCAATGTTCAGAGCTTAGATTTCTTTGGATGACTAAAGTTGCTCGCAAGCTCATAAGGTATTTTTGGCTCAGATGCTCTGACCCTTCCCGAAAGGCAAGGAGAACAGAGCATGGATGGACAGATGAAAAGGAAAGTGGAAAATATATTGAGAAAAATTACTTAAAACCTGAAAATATTATCTTGTCACCTTATCCATTACAACCAGTAAATAGCTTTTCTGTGAAGTTGTCTCAGTACTAATGAACTCTGATTTAGATTCTGGAAAGAACTGTGTGGTATGTTGATAAATAACAAAATTGACATAATTCTATAAGTCCTTAGAAGCTCACAATGAAAAGTGGGAGGGGACATATGTATAACTATGGCTGATTCATGTTGATGTTTGACAGAAAACAACAAAATTCTGTAAAGCAATTATCCTTCAATTAACAAATAAATTAAAAAAAAAAAAAGAAAAGCCATGGTGTTGAAGAAAGGGATGATCTAGAGAGAGTGTCAAACTTCTTTTTCTCATCATAGAACAGCTTCATGGAAACCAATTTTGTGCATGTACGTGTGTGTGTTTGGTTGTTGTCGTTCTTCAGTCAGTCAGTCGTGTCTGACTCTTTGTGACCCCATGACTGCTGCATGCCAGGATTTCCTGTCTTTCACTATCTCCCGAAGCTCATCCTCATGTCCACTGAGTCAGTGATGCTGTCTAACCACCTCATCCTCTGCTGCCCTCTCCTTCTCTTGCCCTCTGTGTTTATAGACAAGGTTACTTACTTTTCTGCCTTGCATTTTGCCATTACAACAGGTTCAACATAAATGCTTACAGAATATGCATACTGTCATGTGACAGTGATGCTTATGGAAGCCATCTTTGCTTGCCCACCTCAGCAGCTGGGGTATAATCTCTCTTTTGGCTCTGATCAAGCTCCCTCTTCCTGTTGATCCTTCCTGAGCTAGCTGTTTGGTTGGGACCTGCAGTGTGACTAAGGGCTCTGTCAACAAAGAGCTACAGAATCAATCATTTTCAGATGGATTTGATTTTTTCTAATTACCATTGATACTGATTACAAAGCAGTTGACTGGACCACAACAAAGTAAATCATTTTCAGATGTAAGGCTGGGGGAGGGGGTGGCGAGGAGCTACGATGGTGGAGGAATAGGATTGGGAGACCACTTTCTCTCCTACAAATTCATCGAAAGAACATTTGAACGCTGAGCAAACTGCACAAAACAACTTCTGATCGCTAGCAGAGGACATCAGGTGCCCAGAGAAGCAGCCCATTGTCTTCAAAAGGAGGTAGAACAAAATATAAAGATAAAAAGAGAGACAAAAGAGCTAGGGGCGGAGACCCATCCCGGGAAGGGAGTCGTAATAGAGGAAGTTTCCAAACACCAGGAAACCCTCTCACAGGCAGGTCTGGGGGAAGTTTTTGAATCTCAGAGGGCAACCTAACTGGGAGGAAAAATAAATAAAATCCACAGATTACATGCCTAAAAGCAACTCCCAGCAGAAAAGTACCCCAGACACTCGCATCCGCCACCAGCAAGTGGGGGCGGAACAGAGAGGAGCGGGTGGCATTGCTTAGTGTAAGGGCCA
The DNA here is from genome assembly GCF_963930625.1 of Muntiacus reevesi. Taxonomy (NCBI): domain Eukaryota; kingdom Metazoa; phylum Chordata; class Mammalia; order Artiodactyla; family Cervidae; genus Muntiacus; species Muntiacus reevesi. Next base: position 135,219,875 of record NC_089271.1, read on the forward strand.
GGCCTGAATGCCCTGAGGGCAATCAGAGGGAGTTAATGTGAGATAGCAACTTAAATGTGGGATAGCAAGAGAGAGAGAAAATTAACCGGTGAAAAGCGCGCAAACTGAACACACTGCTGGCTGTTGGAAGAACAAAAGAAAGACTGAGCAATTCCAGAGAAGAGCCAGCCGGTGGACCGGCCCATCCCCCACCGGAGGCAGGAGGCAGGGAGAAGGGGAAAGGGGCAAACTCAGCCCCAGAGACGGCATCCCCTACCAAACTGCAAATAGGCTTCCAGCTTCTAACCAAAGGTGTCCTGAGATTCTGGATGGTTGACATCCACCGGGAGGGTCGCGGCTAGAGGTCAGCTTCCCAAAACAGACACAAGGCGCACCCGACCAGCGCGTATGGAAACTGAGACTGGGACCGCGGAGGGGATAAGGCACACTGCACCCAGGGAGAGTGCGCTCGTCAAGCTTCTGGCTGCCTGAGCTGCTCGGGCCAGGGAAGACACAAAACGCAGGCCCAACCAAGTCTGCGCTTTTGTGGAAGACCCGAAAACTGGAACCGCATGCCACGCAGGGCCCGCTCCTTATAGAGCAGCCTGGAGCCTGAGGATAGTAGATTGGGAAAGTACACACATCCGCCGCTAGTGGGGGCAAACCCAGTGTGGCCAGAACACTGCGGGTGCCCCCCCACCCACGCCAGTGATATTTGTCTGCAGCGCCCCTCCCTCCCCGCAGCACGACTGAATAAGCAAACCTAAACAAGAGACCACCTCCGCCCGCTTGTGTCAGGGTGGAAATTAGATACTGAAGAGACCTGCAAACAGAAGCCAAATAAACAAAGGGAACCGCTTCAGAAGTGACCTCTGCAACAGATTAAAATCCCTGTAGTGAACACTGACTACACCAGAAGGGGCCTAGAGGTATCGAGAAGTGTAAGCTGGAACAAGGAGTTATCTGAACCTGAACTGAACCTACACTGCCCAGAACAGCTCCGGAGAAATTTCTAGATATATTTTTACTATTTTTTTTAATTAAAACTTTTTTCTTTTTTAAAATTTTTTCTTTTATTTTCTTTTAAAATTCCCTATTGCTCCTCTATTACTCCTTAATATTAATTTTCATATATTTTACTATTTTTTAATTTTTTCTTTTTTTTTCTTTCTTGTATTTTCTTTTAAAGTCCTCAATTACTCCTCTATTACTCCTTAATTTCCATTTTCATTTCACTATAAACTTGCAAAAAAAAAAGACCCTATTTTTAAAGTGAACTTCCTAAATGTTTCTTTTTTTTTGTGTTTTTGTTTTTAATATTGTATTTTTAAGAGTCTAACCTCTACTCTAGATTTTTAATCTTTGTTTTTCAGTATTTGATATCAATTTTGGACATTTAAGAATCCAATATTCAGTACCCATTTTTACTCTGGAGTGTGATGATTACTCTTTCCCCCTTTTGACTCGCCTTTTTCTCCCCCAGATCACCTCTATTTCCTCCCTCCCCCTTCTCTTCTCAGTCCAATTCTGTGAATCTCTGTGGGTGTTCTGGGCTATGGAGAACACTTAGGGAACAGAGTACTGCATAGATCTGTCTCTCTCCTCTTGAGTCCCCCTTTTTCTCCTCCTCCTCATCTCTATCTAATTCCTCCCTCTCCTCTTCTTCATGTAACTCTGTGAACTTCTCTGGGTGTCCCTCATGGTGGGACATCATTAACCTAGAAGTTTTATTATCGGTGCTATATAGTTGGAGAAGCCTTGAGGCTACTGGAAGAAAAAAACTGAAAGCCAGAGGCAGGAGACTTAAGCCCAAAACGTGAGAACACCACAGAACTCCTGACTACAGGGAACATTAAGCAATAAGAGATCATCCAAAAGCCTCCATACTTACACTGAAATCAACCACCACCCAAGAGCCAATAAGTTCCAGAGCAAGTCATATGCAAATTCTTCAGCAACGGAGGAACATAGCCCTGAGCGTCAATATACAGGCTGCCCAAAGTCACACCAAACACATAGACCAATATAAAAACTCAGTATTGGACACTCCACTGCACTCCAGAGAGAAGAAATCCAGTTCCACACACCAGAAAACTGATGCAATCTTCCCTAACCAAGAAACCCTGACAAGCCAATCATCCAACCCCACTCACTGGGAGAAGCCTCCACAATAAAAAGGAACCACAGACCATGAGAATACAGAAAGGCCACTCCAAACACAGCAAACTAAACAAGATGAAAAGGCAGAGAAATACCCAGCAGGTAAAGGAACATGAAAAAAGCCCACCAAGTCAAACAAAAGAGGAGGAGATAGGGAATCTACCTGAAAAAGAATTTAGAATAATGATAATAAAAATGATCCAAAATCTTGAAAACAAAATGGAGTTACAGATAAATAACCTGGAGACAAGGATTGAGAAGATGCAAGAAATGTTTAAAAAGAACCTAGAAGAAATAAAAAAGAGTCAATTAAAAATGAATAAAGCAATAAATGAGATCAAAAACACTCTGGAGGGAACCAACAGTAGAATAACGGAGGCAGAAGATAGGAAAAGTGAGGTAGAAGATAAAATGGTAGAAATAAATGAAGCAGAGAGGAAAAAAGAAAAAAGAATGAAAAGAAATGAGGACAACCTCAGGGACCTTTGGGACAATGTTAAACACCCCAACATTTGAATCATAAGAATCCCACAAGAAGAAGACAAAAAGAAAGGCCATGATAAAATACTCGAGGAGATGATAGCTGAAAACTTCCCTAAAATGGGGAAGGAGATATTTACACAGGTCCAAGAAACCCATAGAGTCCCAAACAGGATAAACCCAAGGTGAAACACCCCAAGACATGTATTAATCAAATTAACATAGATTACACACAAAGAACAAATATTAAAAGCAGGAGGGAGAAACAACAAATAACACACAAAGGGATTCCCATAAGGATAACAGCTGATCTACCAATAGAAACTCTTCAGACAAGAAGGGAATGGCAGGACATACTTAAAGTAATGAAAGAGAATAACCTACAACCCAGATTACTGTACCCAGCAAGGATCTCCTTCAGATATGAAGGAGAATTCAAAAGCTTTACAGACAAGCAAAAGCTGAGAGAGTTCAGCACCACCAAACCAGCTCTTCAACAAATACTAACGGATCTTCTCTAGACAGAAAACAAAGAAAGCGTGTATAAACGCGAACCCAAAACAACAAAGTAAATTGCAATGGGACCATACCTATCAATAATTACCTTAAATGTAAATGGGTTGAAAGTCCCAACCAAAGGACAAAGACTGGCTGAATGGATTCAAAAACAAGACTCCTATATACACTGTCTACGAGAGACCTACCTCAAAACAAGGGACACACACAGACTGAAAGTGAGGGGCTGGAAAAACATATTTCACGAAAACAGAGACCAAAAGAAAGCAGGAGTCACAATACTCATATCAGATAAAATAGACTTTAAAATAAAGGCTGTGAAAAGAGACAAAGATGGACACTACATAATGATCAAAGGATCAATCCAAGAAGAAGATATAACAATTATAAATATATATGCACCCAACAGAGGAGCACTGCAATATGTAAGGCAAATGCTAAGGAGTATGAAAGGGGAAATTAACAGTAACACAATGATAGTGGGAGACTTTAGTACCCCACTTACACCTATGGATAGATCAACTAAACAGAAAATTAACAAGGAAACACAAACTTTAAATGACACAATGGACGGGCTAGACTGAATTGATATCTATAGGACATTTAACCCCAAAACAATCAATTTCACCTTTTTCCCAAGTGGCCACAAAACCTTCTCCAGAATATATCACATCCTGGGCCATAAATCTAGCCTTGGGAAATTAAAAAAAATATTGAAATCATTCCAGTCATCTTTTTTGACCACGATGCAGTAAGATTAGATCTCAATTGCAGGAAAAAAAATATTAAAAATTCCAACATATGGAGGCTAAATAACACGCTTCTGAATAACCAACAAATCATAGAATAAATCAAAAAAGAAATCAAAATATGCATAGAAACGAATCAAAATTAAAACACAACAACCCAAAACTTATGAGATACTGTAAAAGCAGTGCTAAGCGGAAGGTTCATAGCATTACAGGCTTACCTCAAGAAACAAGAAAACAGTCAAATAAATAACCTAGCTCTACACCTAAAGCAACTAGAGAAGGAAGAAATGAAAAACCCCAGGGTTAGTAGAAGAAAAGAAATCTTAAAAATGAGGGCAGAAATTAATGCAAAAGAAACAAAAGAGACCATAGCAAAAATCAACAAAGCTAAAAGCTGGTTTTTTGAAAAAATAAACAAAACTGACAAAGCGTTAGCCAGACTCATCAAGAAACAAAGGGAGAAGAACCAAATCAACAAAATGAGAAATGAAAATGGAGAGATCACAACAGACAACACTGAAATACAAAGGATCATAAGAGATTACTACCAGCAGCTCTATGCCAATAAAATGGACAACCTGGAAGAAATGGACAAATTCCTAGAAAAGTATAACTTTCCAAAACTGAACCAGGAAGAAATATAAGATCTTAACAGACCCATCACAAGCACAGAAATCGAAACTGTAATCAGAAATCTTCCAACAAACAAAAGTCCAGGACCAGATATCTTCACAGCTGAATTCTACCAAAAATTCAGAGAAGAGTTAACACCTATCTTACTCAAACTCTTCCAGAAAATTGCAGATGAAGGCAAACTTCCAAACTCATTCTATGAGGCCACCATCACCCTAATTCCAAAACCAGACAAAGATGCCACAAAAAGAAAACTAAAGTCCAATACCACTGATGAACATAGATGAAAAATCCTTAACAAAATTATAGCAAACAGAATCCAACAACATATTAAAAATCATACATCATGACCAAGTGGGCTTTATCCCAGGAATGCAAGGATTCTTTAATATCCACAAATCAATCAATTTGATACACCACATTAACAAATTGAAAGATAAAAACCATATGATTATCTCAATAGATACAGAGAAAGTCTTTGACAAAATTCAACATCCATTTATGATAAAAACTCTCCAGAAAGCAGGAATAGAAGAAACATACCTCAACATAATAAAAGCTATATATGACAAACCCACAGCAAACATTACCCTCAATGGTGAAAAATTGAAAGCACTTCCCCTAAAATCAGGGACAAGACAAGGGTGCCCACTCTCATCACTACTATTCAACATAGTTTTGGAAGTTTTGGCTGTAGCAATCAGAGCAGAAAAATAAATAAAAGGAATCCAGATAGGAAAAGAAGTGAAACTCTCACTGTTTGCAGATGACATGATCCTCTACATAGAAAACCCTAAAGACTCTACCAGAAAATTACTAGAGCTAATCAATGAATATAGTAAAGTTGCAGGATATAAAATTAACACACAGAAATCCCTTGCATTCCTATACACTAACAATGAGAAAACAGAAAGAGAAACTAAGGAAACAATACTATTCACATTGCAACAGCAACAACAAAAAATATTTAGGAGAATATCTAACTAAAAAACAAAAGACCTATACATAGAAAGCTATAAAACACTGATGAAAGAAATCAAAGAGGACACAAATAGATGGAGAAATATACCGTGTTCATGGATTGGAAGAATCAAAATTGTCAAAATGACTATACTATCCAAGGCAATCTATAGATTCAATGTAATCTTTATCAAGCTACCAATGGTATTTTTCACAGAACTAGAAGAAATAATTTTGCAATCTGTATGGAAATACAAAAAACCTCGAATAGCCAAAGCAATCTTGAGAATGAAGAATGGAAGTGGAGGAATCAACCTGCCTGACTTCAGGCTCTACTACAAAGCCACAGTCATCAAGACAGTATGGTACTGGCACAAAGACAGAAATATAGATCAATGGAACAAAATAGAAAGCCCAGAGATAAATCCACGTACCTACAGACACCTTATCTTCGACAAAGGAAGCAAGAATATACAATGGAAAAAAGACAACCACTTTAACAAGTGGTGCTGGGAAAACTGGTCAACCACTTGTAAAAGAATGAAACTAGAACACTTTCTAACACCATACACCAAAATAAACTCAAAATGGATTAAAGATCTAAATGCAAGACCAGAAACTATAAAACTCCTAGAGGAGAACATAAGCCAAGCACTCTGAGACATAAATCACAGCAGGATCCTCTGTGACCCACCTCCCAAAATATTGGAAATAAAAGCAAAAATAAACAAATGGGACCAAATGAAACTTAAAAACTTTTGCACAACAAAGGAAACTATAAAGAAGGTGAAAAGACACCCTTCAGAATGGGAGAAAATAAGAGCAAATGAAGAAACAGACAAAGGGTTACTCTTAAAAAATATACAAGCAACTCCTGCAGCTCAATTCCAGAAAAATAAATGATCCAGGCAAAAACTGGGCTATAGATCTAAACAAACATTTCTCCAAAGAAGACATACAGATGGCTAACAAACACATGAAAAGATGCTCAACATCACTCATTATCAGAGAAATGCAAATCAGAACCTCAATGAGGTACCATTGCACACCAGTCAGGATGGCAACTATCCAAAAGTCTACAAGCAATAAATGCTGGAGAGGGTGTGGAGAAAAGGAAACCCTCTTACACTGTTGGTGGGAATGCAAACTAGTACAACAACTATGGAGAACAGTGTGGAGACTCCTTAAAAAACTGGAAATAGAACTGCCTTATGACCCAGCAATACCACTTCTGGGCATACACACCGAGGAAACCAGAATTGAAAGAGACACGTGTACCCCAGTGTTCATTGCAGCACTGTTTATAATAGCCAGGACATGGAAGCAACCTAGATGCCCATCAGGAGATGAATGGATAAGAAAGCTGTGGTACATATACACAATGGAATATTACTCGGCCATTAAAAAGAATACATTTGAATCAGTTCTAATGAGAAGGATGAAATTGGAGCCCATTATACAGAGTGAAGTAAGCCAGAAAGATAAAGACCAGTGCAGTGTAGTAATGCATATATATGGAATTTAAAAAGATGGTAACGATAACCCTGTATGCAAAACAGAAAAAGAGACACAGATGTATAGAACAGACTTTTAGACTCTGTGGGAGAAGGTGAGGGTGGGATGTTCAGAGAGAACAGCATTGATACAAGCATACTCTCAAGGGTGAAAGAGATCACCAGTCCAGGTTGGATGCATGAGACAGGTGCTCAGGGCTGGTGCACTGGGAAGGCCCAGAGGGATGGGATAGAGAGGGAGGTGGGAGGGTGGATTGGGATGGGGAACACATGTAAATCCATGGCTGATTCATGTCAATGTATGGCAAAAAACACTACAATATTGTAAAGTAATTAGCCTCCAACTAATAAAAATAAATGAAAAAAAAAAAAAAAGATGAAAGGCCAGCAAAATGGGCAGACATAAGTGGAAAAGAATGTGACTCAGAAACTGAGATGCAGAGAGGTTAAAGGGCTTGTCTATGATCAAACAACAGCAAGTTCTTGAATGGAAGAATGTTATTAAAAGCCACTTTCATGGACTATATTAAGTGCAGGGTTGTGATAACATTCAAGCACATTGAGAACAATTCAACAGCTGTTTAATAAAACAGTAGCAGTAATTCGCAGAGAAGGTAATGGCATCCCACTCCAGTACCCTTGCCTGGAAAATCCCATGGACAGAGGAGCCTGGTAGGCTGCTGTCCATGGGGTCGCTAAGAGTCAGACACGACTGAGCGACATCACTTTCACTTTTCACTTTCATGCATTGGAGAAGGAAATGGCAACCCACTCCAGTATTCTTGCCTGGGGAATCCCAGGGATGAGGGACCCTGGTGGGCTGCCATCTATGGAGTCACACAGATTCGGACACAACTCTAGTGATTTAGCAGCAGCAGCAGCAGCAGCAGCAGTGATTGGTAAGACAGTGTCATAACATAAGTGTCAACACAGGCCTGACTGCTTGAGCTCCTGATTTACTTTTACCCCATATAAACTGTGAAATCTGGGCCTTGTCATTTTTTCTCTCTGTGTCTCAGTTTCCTCATCTATAAGGTAAGGATAATCATAGTAGTTTCCCTCATGGGGTTGTTATGAATCTTGAATGAGTTCATATATGTAAAGCACTTGGGATACTGCTTGGCTTCTAGTAGGTATTATGTATTAGTTGGTGTTATGAAATTACTGATGCTTCAGGGGAATAGCCCAGTGACTTATTCAGAGAAAATAAATGTGTGTGTGAAGATTAAAGGACATCAGAACAAAGACTGGTGATTGCCAGAGGAGAGAGGGGTTGGGGGAGGAAAGAAATAGATGAGGAAGATTAAGAGGTACAAGCTTCCAGTTGCAAAATAAATGTGTCACAGGTATGACATATACAGTGTGGAGAATATAGTCAATACTTATGTTATATCTTTATATACCAAGTCACTCAGTCACGTCTGACTCTTTGTAAACCCCTGGACTGTAGCCTACCAGGTTCCTCTGTCCATGTGATTCTCCAAGCAAGAATACTGGAGTGGGTTGCCATTTCTTCCTCCAGGGGATCTTCCTGACCCAGGGATTGAACTTCCCTCTCTTGCATCTCCTTCATTAGCAGTCAGGTTCTTTACCACTAGCGTCACCTGGGAAACCCATGTAGTGTCTTTGGATGGTGACATCTTTGGATGGTGACAAATTTTAAATGTATAGAACTATGGAATCACTATATTGAGTAATTGGAAGTGGTAAAGCAGGAGATGACAAGAGTGAACAGGGACATTCTAGGAATCAGTGAACTAAGATGAACTGGAGTGGGTGAATTTAATTATATAATTATATCTACTACTCTTGGCAGGAATCCCTTAGGAGAAATGAAGTAGCCATTATAGTTAACAAAAGAGTCTGAAATGCAGTACTTGGATGCAATCTCAAAAACGAAAGAATGATCTCTGTTCATTTCCAAGGAAAAACATTCAATATTACGATAATCCAAGTCTGTGCCCTGACCAGTAACGCTGAAGAAGCTGAAGTTGAACAGTTATATAAGGACCTACAAGATAAATCCATGTACTTCTGGACACCTTATCTTCTACAAAGGAGGCAAGAATATACAATGGAAAAGAGACAACCTCTTTAACAAGTGGTGCTGGGAAAACTGGTTAACCACTTGCAAAAGAATGAAACTAGAACAATTTCTAACACCATACACCAAAATACACTTGAAATGGATTAAAGATCTAAATGTAAGACCAGAAACTATAAAACTCCTAGAGGAGAACATAGGCAAAACACTCTTCGACATAAATCACAGCAAGATCCTCTATGATCCACCTCCCAGAATATTGGAAATAAAAGCAAAAACAAACAAATGGGACCTAATTAAACTTAAAAGCTTTTGCACAATGAAGGAAACTATAAGCAAGGTGAGAAGACACCCTTCAGAATGGGAGAAAATAAGAGCAAATGAAGAAACAGACAAAGGATTAATCTCAAAAATTGCAAGCAACACCTATAGCTCAATTCCAGAAAAATAAATGACCCAATCAAAAAATGGGCCAAAGAACTAAACAGACATTTCTCCAAAGAAGACATACAGATGGCTAACAAACACATGAAAAGATGCTCAACATCACTCATTATCAGAGAAATGCAAATCAGAACCACAATGAAGTATCATTACACACCAGTCAGAATGGCCGCTATCCAAAAGTCTACAAGCAATAAATGCTGGAGAGGGTGTAGAGAAAAGGGAACCCTCTTACACTGTTGGTAGGAATGCAAACTAGTACAACCACTATGGAGAACAGTGTGGAGATTCCTTTAAAAACTGGAAATAGAACTGCCTTATGACCCAGCAATACCACTTCTGGGCTTACACACCGAGGAAACCAGAATTGAAAGAGACACGTGTACCCCAATGTTCATTGCAGCACTGTTTATAATAGCCAGGACATGGAAGCAACCTAGATGTCCATCAGCAGACGAATGGATAAGAAAGCTGTGGTACATATACACAATGGAATATTACTCGGCCATTAAAAAGAATACATTTGAATCAATTCTAATGAGAAGGATGAAACTGGAGCCCATTATACAGAGTGAAGTAAGCCAGAAAGATAAAGTCCAATACAGTATACTAATACATATATATGGAATTTAGAAAGATGGTAACTATAGCAGTCAGGTTCTTCCCTGTATGGAAGACAGAAAAAGAGACACAGATGTATAGAACAGACTTTTAGACTCTGTGGGAGAGGGCGACGGTGGGATGACCTGAGAGAACATCATCGATACATGTATATTATCAAGGGTGAAACAGATCACCAGTCCAGGTTGGATGCATGAGACAAGCGCTCGGGGCTGGTGCACTGGGAAGACCTAGAGGGATGGGATGGGGAGGGAGAGGGGAGGGGGGTTCATGCTGGGGGATACATCTAAATCCATGGCTGATTCATGTCAATGTATGGCAAAAACCACTACAATATTGTAAAGTAATTAGCCTCCAACTAACAAAAATAAATGAAAAAAAATTGTTTTAATAATAATTCTTATAAATCTAAAAAAAAAAAAAAAAAAAAAAAAAAAAGACCTACAAGACCTTTTAGAACTAACACCCAAAAAAAGATGTCCTTTTCATTATAGGGGACTGGAATGCAAAAGTAGGAAGTTAAGAAACATCTGGAGTAACAGGCAAATTTGGCCTTGGAGTACAGAATGAAGCAGGTTAATAGAGTTCTGCCAAGTTAATGCATTGCTCATAGCAAACATCCTCTTCCAACAACACAAGAAAAGACTCTACACATGTACATCACCAAATGGTCAATACTGAAATCAGATTGATTATATTTTTGCAGTCAGAGATGGAGAAGCTCTATATAGTCAGCTAAAGCAAGACTGGGAGCTGACTGTGGCCAAGATCATGAACCCCTTATTTTGCAAATTCAGACTGAAATTAAAGAAAGTGGAGAAAACCACTGGACCATTTAGGTATGACCTAAATCAAATCTCTTATGACTATACAGTGGAAGTGAGAAATAGATTTAACGGACTAGATCTGATAGACAGAGAGCCTGATGAACTATGGACAGAGGTTGGTGACATTGTACAGGAGACAGGGATCAGGAACATCCCCATGGAAAAGAAATGCAAAAAGGCAAAATGGTTGTCTGAGGCGGCCTTACAAATAGCTGTGAGAAGAAGAGAAGTGAAAAGCAAAGAAGAAAAGGAAAGATATACCCATTCGAATGCAGAGTTCCAAAGAACAGCAAAGAGAGTTAAGAAAGCCTTCCTCAGTGATCAATGCAAAGAAATAGAGGGAAACAATAGAATGGGAAAGACTAGAGATCTCTTCAAGAAAATTATAGATACCAAGGGAAGATTTCCTGCAAAGATGGGCTCAATAAAGCTCAGAAATAGTAGGAACTTAACAGAAGCAGAAGATATTAAGAAGAGGTGGCAAGAATACACAGAAGAACTGTACAAAAAAGATCTTCACGACCCAGACAATCATGATGTTGTGGTCACTCAGCTAGAGCCAGACATCCTGGAATGTGAAGTCAAGTGGGCTTTTGGAAGCATCACTACAAACAAAGCTAGTGGAGGTGATGGAATTCCAGTTGAACTATTTCAAATCCTACAAGATGATGCCATGAAAGAGCTGTACTCAGTATGTCAGCATATTTGGAAAACTCAGCAGTGTCTATAGGACTGGAAAAGGTCAGTTTTCATGGCCAAAGACAGGCAATGCCAAAGAATGCTCAAACTACCACACAATTGCACTCTTCTCACACGCTAGCAAAGTAAAGCTCAAAATTCTCCAAGTCAGGCTTCAGCAATACATGAACCGTGAACTTCCAGATGTTCAAATTGGTTTTAGAAAAGGCAGAGTAACCAGAGATCAAATTGCCAACATCCGCTGGATCATTGAAAAAGCAAGAGAGTTCTAGAAAAGCATTTATTTCTGCTTTATTGACTATGCCAAAGCCTTTGACTGTGTGGATCACAATAAACCTGGAAAATTCTTAAAGATATGGGCATACCAGACCACCTGACCTGCCTCTTGAGAAACCTGTATGCAGGTCAGGAAGCAACAGATGGAACTCGATGTGGAACAACAGACTGGTTCCAAAAAGGAAAAGGAGTATGTCAAGGCTGTATATTGTCACCCTGCTTATTTAACTTATATGCAGAGTACATCATGAGAAACGTTGGGCTGGAAGAAGCACAAGCTGGAATTAAGATTGCCAGGAGAAATATCAATAACCTCAGATATGCAGATGACAACACCCTTACGGCAGAAAGTGAAGAAGAACTAAAGAGTCTCTTGATGAAAGTGAAAGAGGAGAGTAAAAACTTTGGCTTACAACTCAAGCTTCAGCAAAAACTAAGATCATGGCATCTGGTTCCATCACTTCATGGCAAATAGATGGGGAAACAGTGGGAACAGTGGCTGGCTTTGTTTTTCTGGGCTCCAAAATCACTGAAGATGGTGATTGCAGCCATGAAATTAAAAGACACTTACTCCTTGGAAGGAAAGTTATGACCAATGTAGACAGCATATTGAAAAGCAGAGACATTACTTTGTCAACAAAGGTCCATCTAGTCAAGGCTATGGTTTTTGCAGTAGTCATGTGTTGGACTATAAAGAAAGCTGAGCGCCGAAGAATTGATGATTTTGAAGTGTGGTGTTGGAGAAGGTTCTTGAGAGCTCCTTGGACTGCAAGGAGACCCAACCAGTCCATCCTAAAGGAGATCAGTCCTGGGTGTTCATTGAAAGGACTGATGTTGAAGCTGAAACTCCAATACTCTGGCCACCACCTGATGTGAAGAGGTGACTCATTTGAAAAGCCCTGATGCTGGGAAATATTGAAGGCAGGAGGAGGAGGGGACGACAGAGGATGAGATGGTTGGATGGCATTACCGACTCAGTGGACATGGGTTTGGGTGAACTCCGGGAGTTGGTGATGGACAGGGAGGCCTGGCGTGCTGTGGTTCATGGGGTCCCAAAAAGTCGGACACGACTGAGCGACTGAACTGAACTGATGTTGAGTAATAGGAACAAACAGTGTTATAGGTCAATTATACTTCAAAAACAAGCAAACAAACCCATAGAAAAATGATCAGATTTGTGGTTACCAGAGGCTAGGTCTCGAAAGAGGGAGGGGGAATTGGATGAAAGCAATCAAAAGGTACAAACTCCCAGTTATAGTAAGTACTAGAGATGTAATGCACAACATGATAAATATAATTAACACTGTGCTTAGTCAGTCAGTTGCTGTCTGACTCACTGTGATCCCATGGACTGTAGCCTGCCAGGCTCCTCTGTCCATGGGGATTCTCCAGGCAAGAATACTGGAGTGGGTTGCCATGCCCTCCTCTAAGGATTCTTCCCAACCTAGAGATCGAACCCAGGCTTTCTGCATTCTGGACAGATTCTTTACCAACTAAGCCACCAGGGAAGCCCATAATTAACACTGCTGTATGTTATATATGAAAGTCATAAAGAGAGCAAATTATAAGAGTTCTGATCACAAGGAAAACTAATTTTTCTATTTTTTTTAAATTTTGTATCTCTGAGATGAAGAATGCTTATTGAACTTATTGTGATAATCATTTCATATGTAAGTCAAATCATTATGCTGTATACCTTCAACTTACACAGTGCTGTATGTCCATTATATCTCAATAAAACTGGAAGAAAAAACCCACAAATGCTGTACTCATCTAGGAACTGGGATAATCACTTGTTCATTTGTTAAACATCCAAGGAAATCATGGGTTCTTTAGATAGTCTAGTAAATTTCAATAGAAATGTGTCTGAAAGATGTAATGTGATGTAATGTGATTCAAAGACTTAATTTTTAATAACATGTGATTATAATGTACTTTTGCATATATTTTATATGTTAAGAAGAAGTTAAAATGAGAAGGGAGATATAATATAACTAGCAATTGAAACTAAAAATTAAAACAACAATAAAATACCATTATTCTCTTATTGTTAGTCACTAAAAAATATCTAGGTGTTGGCAAATGTGTTTGGAAATACTATTCTAATACATGACTTCTGCCTAGAGAGTTAACTTGAAAAAATATTCCAGGGAAAGAATGTTTATTAAAATATAGAAAAATTGATATTTTCTTTGACATCATAATCCCAACCCTAGAAAGATATCTTAAGAAAACAAAGATATCATCAAAATTAATATATATCCGTATAAATTCTACTATATATTTAAATTAGAAATTAGAAGTAAACTACTATTTAAACAACTGAACTGTTAAGTAATGATAAACCCATACAAATACATATTATGTGGCCATTAAAAGTCAAGTTTTAAAGAATATTTAATAGCATGGGAAGTGCTCACAATGTAATATTAAATAAATAAAGACAAAGAGATCTGTATATACAGAATATCAGGGTTTATATTCAGTTGTGTGTAGTAGGACATGGACTAGAGTAGTTTATTCAAATGGCAGTTTTATTTTAATGTATAACCAAAAACATGGAAGTAGGATCTCCAAACCTTGTGCATTATGTCTACAATGTCATCAGTTTCCCAGACTTCTTCTATCTTTCCATTCTATCATCTTTAACTTGTGGCTTTTGTCCTCATGTTTGTCACCTCATGATCACAAAGTGGCGCTCCACATTCATGCTCACAAGCATGCTCTGTGCCAGAAAAAGAAAAAGGAAATAGCAAGGGGAACCCCATACTGCCTATATCAAGCAAGCAAATGCTGCCAGAACCTCCAGTAAACTTTTCCTTACATCTCATTCATCCACATTGTCACCTGGTTACTCTTAACTTTAAGCAACACTGGAAAGCATTTGTTTTTAGCTGGAAACATTACTATACAGGACAGAATTGGATTTCTCTAGTAAGGAAGATGGAGAAAATACATATTGAACTACCAGCAGGATGTGTTATATCTATCCTAATATAGTAGAATAATAATAATAATAACAATAATAATAACACTAGCAGTCACACCCTTATTCTCTTGCCCACAGAAAAGAGAAAATGAAAGTGAAAGTCACTCAGTCATGTCTGACTCTTTGCGACCCCATGAACTATACACTCCTTGGAATTCTCCAGGCCAGAATACTGGAGTGGGTAGCCTTTTCCTTCTCCAGGGGGTCTTCCCAACCCATGGATTGAACTCAGGTCCCCTGCATTGAAGGCAGATTCTTTACCAGCTGAGCCACAAGGGAAGCACAGGAATACTGGAGTGCGTAGCTTCCCTGGTGGCTCAGATGGTAAAGAATCCGCCTGCAATGCAGGAGACCTGGGTTCAATCCATGGGTTGGGAAGACCCCCTGGAGAAGGGAAAGGCTACCCACTCCAGTATTCTGACCTGGTGAATTCCATGGACAGAGGAGCCTGGCAGGGTACAGTTCACGGGGTCACAAAGATTAGAACACGACTGTGTGATACAAAAGAGAGACACACTATATACAAAAATGTTTACAATGTTTATATTTTAGTGGTAGGATTCCAGCTGTTTTTAATCTTATTTAAAATTTTCTGTATTCTACAAATTGGCTATAGTGAGCACATATTACTCTTGAAATCAGATAAATAGCAATCTTTAAACAAAAATTTACAGGCATTTCATTGCCGCGATGGTTATAATAACAGACCTTGCAAAAAACAACAACAACAACCAAAAACATAAGTGTTCACAAATAGAGAGCTGGTTAAATAAATTAGTTCTAGAAGATCTTGTAGGTCTTCATAGAACCGTTCAACTTCAGCTTCTTCAGCATTACTGGTCGGGGCATACTCTTGGATTACTGTGATATTGAATGGTTTGCCTTGGAAATGAACAGAGATCGTTCTCTCGTTTTTGAGATTGCATCCAAGTACTATATTTCGGACTCTTTTGTTGACTATGATGGCTACTCCATTTCTTCTGAGGGATCTTGCCTACAGTAGTAGATATAATGCTCATCTGAGTTAAATTCACCCATTAAGTCCATTTTAGTTCGCTGATTCCTAAAATGTCGACATTCACTCTTGCCATCTCCTATTTAACTACTTCCAATTTGCCTTGATTCATGGACCTAACATTCCAGGTTCCTATGCAATATTGCTCTTTACAGCATCAGACTTTACTTCCATCATCAGTCACATCCACAGCTCAGTGTTGTTTATACTTTGGCTCTGTCTTTTCATTCTTTCTGGAGTTAGTTCTCTACTGATCTCCAGTAGCATATTGGGCACCTTCCGACCTGGGGAGTTCATCTTGGGTGGCCCTTCACGACATGGCTCATAGTTTCATTGAGTTAGACAAGGCTGTGGTCCATGTGATCAGATTGGTTAGTTTTCTGTGAGTGTGGTTTTCAGCCTGTCTGCCCTCTGATAGAGAAGGATAAGAGGCTTATGGAAGCTTCCTGATGGAAGAAACTAACTGAGGGGAAAACTGGGTTTTGTTCTGATGGGCGGGGCCATGCTCAGTAAACCTTTACAAAGCTAGTGGAGGTAGTGGAATTTCAGTTGAGCTATTTCAAATCCTAAGAGATGATGCTGTGAAAGTGCTGCACTCAATATGAAAGCAAATTTGGAAAACTCAGCATTGGCCATAGGACTAGAAAATTTCAGTTTTCATTCCAATCCCAAAGAAAGGCAATGCCAAAGAATGCTCAAACTACCACACAGTCGCACTCATCTCACAAGCTAGCAAAATAATGCTCAAATTCTCCAAGCCAGGCTTCAACAGTACATGAACCATGAACTTCCAGATGTTCGAGCTGGATTTGAAAAGGCAGAGTAACCAGAGATCAAATTGCCAACATCTGCAGATCATCAAAAAAGCCAGAGAGTTCCAGAAAAACATCTATTTCTGCTTTATTGACTATGCCAAAGCCTTTGACTGTGTGGATCACAAGAAACTGGAAAATTCTTAAAGATATGGGTATACCAGACCAGCTGACCTGCCTCCTGAGAAATCTGCATGCAGGTCAAGAAGCAACAGTTAGAACTGGACATGGAACAATAGAGTGGTTCCAAATCGAGAAAGGAGTACATCAAGTCTGTATACTGTCACCCTGCTTATTTAACTTATATGCAGTGTACATCTTGAGAAGTGCTGCACTGGATGAAGCACAAGCTGGAATCAAGATTGCCAGGAGAAATATCAACAACCCCATATATGCAGATGACACCACCCTTATGGCAGAAAGTGAAGAAGAACTAAAGAGTCTTTTGATGAAAGTGAAATAGGAGAGTGAATTAGTTGGCTTAAAGCTCTACATTCAGAAAACTAAGGTTATGGCATCTGGTCCCATCACTTCAAGGCAAATAGATGGGGAAACAGTGAGAGACTTTATTTTGGGGGGGCTCAAAAATCACTGCAGATGGTGACTGCAGCCACAAAACTAAGACACTTGCTCCTTGGAAGAAAAGTTATGACCAAACTAGATAGCTTATTAAAAAGCAGAGACATTACTTTGCCAAGAAGGTCCATCTAGTCAAAGCTATGGTTTTTCCAGTAGTCATGTATGGATGTGAGAGTTGGACTATAAAGAAAACTGAGCACCGAAGAATCGATGCTTTTGAACTGTGGTGTTGGAGAAGACTCTTGAGAGTCCCTTGGACAGCGAAGAGATCCAACCAGTCCACCCTAAAGAAATCAGTTCTTAATATTCATTGGAAGGCCTGATGCTTAAGCTGAAACTCCAATACTTTGGTCACCTGATGCTAAGGGGTGACTCATTTGAAAAGACCCTTATGCTGGGAAAGATTGAAGGTGGGAGGAGAAGGGGATGACAGAGAATGAGCTGGTTTGGATGGCATCACCAACTCAATGGTCATGAATTTGAGCATACTCCGGGTGTTGGTGATGGACAGGGAGGCCTGACATGCTACAGTCCATGGAGTCCCAAAGAGTCGTATACAACTGAGTAACTGAACTGAACTGAACTAAGTAAATTATGGTGTGTTCATTCAGTGTGACATTATAAAAGCTTAAATAACAAAGTACATGTAAATGTACTGACATATAAAATCTTCAAGTAATATGAAGTGAAACAAAGCAAGTTTCAGGATACTATGGTCCTATTTATTATCTTAAAATATTAAGACAAGTTCTCTTAAAATTTAGACAAGACAGATATAAGCATTGAAGAAGGTCTGCAAGATTATTTTGAAAACTTTTATCAGTTTTCTTGGGGGAGCAGCACTGAGGGAAGGGTGTGTTCTTTCTTTTTATTAAGTTATACTTGACATATCAGTTCAGTTCAGTCGCACAGTCATGTCCGACTCTTTGTGAACTAATGGACTGGAGCACACCAGGCCTCCCTGATCATTACCAATTCCCAAAGCTTGCTCAAACTCATGTCCATCGAGTTAGTGATGCCATCCAACCATCTCATGATCTGTTGTCCCCTTCTCCTACTGCCCCCGATCTCTCCCAGCATCAGGGTCTTTTCCAGTGAGTCACTTCTTCCTATCAGGTGGCCATTGGAGTTTCAGCCTCAACTTCAGTCCTTCCAATGAATATTCAGGACTGATTTCCTTTAGGAAGGACTTGTTTGATTTCCTTGCAGTCTAAGGGACTCTCAAGAGTCTTCTCCAACACCACTTGACATATAGTTTTATATAAGTTTCATGTGTCTAACATAGTGATTCAATATTTGTATACATTATGAAATAATCATCACTATAATCCAGTTACCATCCATCAGCATACAAAGTTATTACTATATTATTGACTATATCCCCTATGTGTACATTACATTCCCATGACTTATTTTATACTGAAAGTTTGCATGTCTCAACTCCCTTTACCTATATTGTGCATCCTCCAACTCTTCTCTTCTCTGACAACCACTAGTTCTATGTATCTGAGTCTGTTTCTGTTTTGTTTTGTCTGTTGTTTTGTTTTTCAGATTTTGCATATGAGTGAAATTATATGGTATTTTTCTCTCTCTGTCTGACTTACCATTTCACTTAGCATTATACCCTCAAAGATACATCCATATTGTCACAAATGGCAAGGTTTCTGCTTTTATGACTGAGTAATATTCCACTATACACACTGTTACACACACATACCACAACTTCTTTATCCATTCATCTATGGATGGACACTTAGGTTGCTCCCATATCTTGGATATTGTAAGTGGTACTGCAATGAAATTAGGGGTACATAATCTTTTTGAACTAGCATTTTTGTTTCCCCCTCATCAATAGAAGTAGAATTGCTAAATCACATGTTCTTTCTATTTTTAGTTTTGTGAGGCACCTCCATAATGTTTTCCATAGTGACTGTACCAATTTACATTCCCACCAACAGTGCACAAGGATTCCTTTTTCTAGGGGGAAGGGAGTATTCTCTATTATTTTTGAAACTGATATATTTGTTATTAACAGAACTCTTTTGATAACAAGAATATAATGTTTATTGTTCCATCTAAAGATATTCAAAATAAACAAAAAGTTTAAACTGGTCCAATAAAAGGTTGTGGACTAAGGCTTCAAAGTTCTGGTTTTGAGACAAGAACCTTTGCCAGGCATAGCAAAGTATATGAGATGTTGCCCACCACAAGTTCAGAAATTTGCTGTTGAATAATCGAGATGATATAACATATGTATAATCAGTGAGGAAAGGGACTGGAGATTGTAGCAGCATAGGAAGTATGATAGCAGACCAAAAGATGGATTGCATTCAGAAAGCAACTGCAAGCTTTAAACGCCCTAAGGCAAGCCTTCAGGAAGCAACAGTTAGACTCTTGTACTTGGTGGTCTTGGATATCACTTGAATATTTGCTTCAGCTCTTGATTGCCAAAAAAACTTCTACTGGGGTTGCACAAGCTGTTTATAGCTTTTCACAGGCTATCTTTCTTTCTCAGAAGATAGTGACAGATGACATTTTGGAGCACAAGGCACATGGTCCCCATTCTCTTTCTGTAATCAGAAAGCCTATGATTACTCCTCAGATACAGCTACAATCTTAATGTACATGTCACGGGAAAGGCTCATGATCAGGAGAATTGGGACCATGGTTCCAAAAAGGGGAATTTTTTCCCACTCCTTGAGTGTAACGATGCCTGAGACACTGAAGAATGCAAGTTAACGTGAAATGCATAAAAGCTACTGTTGGGGGGTGGTTCTGGGGGAAAAAAATCTCCAACTAAAAACACTGAACTTTTAGCATTTCTGCCAAACTAGCTCTGTTTTTTTTGTTTTTTTGTTTTTTTTTTGTCTTTTGTAAGACAACAAAGTTAAACAAGCAGCTTTTACTTCCAAGACTGGACATTATCCTTTTGGCAGTTCTATTTGTACTTCTGATTTATGTGGTTTGTTTAATTGAAAGTAGGAATAATTTTCCTTCTCAAATTCTTTCCCACATTCTGATTCCCAATGTCTGGGCCTCAAGGATTTCTTCATGTTCTTCTTCTAATCTCCCACAGCAATCTAAAGAGCTCCCTTTAACTTCTTGCTATAATACTAGCCTGCAATGTGAGAGTGGGGAAAAAGTCTATTGTTTCAGTTTCTGTTTTCTTCTCTGGCCACCTCATAATCAGATATGAAAATTAATGAATATATATGCAAAGTGATTGGGAAGTCATTGAAGATACAGGCAATGAAGTGTAAATTGTCCTAACATTATTTCTGTACATATTCTTTTGGAAATCATCTCAGGGCTTCTGAGACTGTAGTCAGTACTGAAACACCTTGCCTTTAGATTCAATAATAGGAATGAAAAATTCACAGCATGGAGTGGAAACACCAGCAAGGTGGATTTTTTTTTTTCTGTCTTGCAGGGCATGGCAGAGGACCACCTGAGAAAGATCAGTGGGGTCCTTGGAGTGGAGCTTCTCTACTGCTACCAGAAGCATGTGGCTACACACTTTGTCCTCCAGGCCACCATCTAGCCCAACTACCTCTGGAAGAAAAGGTTCTCCCACACAGGGTGTGTGCATGTGTGCTAAATCCCTTCAGTCGTGTCCAACTCTTTGCGACCCCATGGACTGTAGCCCGCCTGGCTCTTCTGTCCATGGAATTTCCAGGCAAGAATATTTGAGTAGGTTGCCTTTTCCTACTCCAGGGAATCTTCCCGATTCAAGGATTGAACCCGTGTCTCCTGGATCGCAGGCAAATTCTTTATCACTGAGCCACCAGGGAAGCACTCCACACTGGGTAAACCTTCACCAACTGGAATGCAGCCAAACAGGAAGGCAAAGCTGTGTGGTTCAAGGACTCACAGCCACCAATGGGCACAAGGTGGTTGCTTTTTGTGACACTGATGAGAACAAGATTGAGGAGTGTTTCTACTGCTGGGGACTCTTGGGAACAGTCCAAGCCTGGGATTCTCATCCTGCTGCCCTTTGTCATCTATGTGAAGCTGAACCTGGGTGGAGGTGGGATGGGAGTCAAGGGGAGGATCTATTGAGGACAACCTGAAGCTTCTGTACCAGCAGGAGGGTGGGGACTGCCTTCACTTCAGGTGACAGACCCATGGCAACCTCTCCTAGTCTAGGATCCAGACACCACTCTACAATGCACCTCACCTCCTTGCTGTCTGATCAGGAGCTTTCTGTAACTTCTATCTGGGAAGCACCCCTCCACAACATTCACCTTTTGAAGTGCCCCAGCTCCCTGGACCTGGCGGGTATGACAGTGGAAATCTTGCATCTGCAGTCCTGTGGGAGATGAGCCTTGCCCACCAGTGTGGCAGGGATGTCAGTGACTAACCTTGAACATAGGCTACCTGGTTGTCTTGGACCTCAGACCCTGGCTATTTAACCTCAGCCACTCTCCACTTCTCCTGCTCATCTGAATTGGGACACTGTCTATTTCAGGAGGGAGGCACGTTTAAAGTCTTGAATGAAAGCTAATCTATAAAGTAAAAAAAAAAAGAAGAAGAAGAAGAATGTAGTTTAGTAATATTGGTTTCTCAATGTTTCGTGAAAACTTTCTACCCATTGAAAACCAGAAATCTTCATTTTATGCTTCCTAAATAAATAGCACTATGAATATTTTTATAGGTTGTTAAATAAATAGGAGACCAATTTATAGCAGCCTTCAGAAAACAGGGCAAACTGAGCCGTGAAACCACATCCTGTGTCATTTGGGATGCTGGTATACCTGATTTGTTAAACCAAGCTGCATAGCTGTTCTCATAAGCTCTTTCCTGGCTTGTGAGTAACCATCTTCCTTATTGCTCCCCTCCGCTTTCTGACATCTTTGAATAATTATCATTTTCGGACGTTTGGACAAAGGGGAAAATGCCTTGGCTCCAATAGCAGTTTCCTTCATAGCAGTGAACATGTGATAACTCTAGAGTCTTGGTTGTCCTTTTCTCCCTGAGGACATAGGTACTGAAAAGAGAATTGGCTCAAGCTAACTGGTCTTCAGTTCATTTCAGTTCAGTCACTCAGTCGTGTCTGACTCTTTGTGATCCCGTGGACTGCAGCACGCCAGGCTTCCCTGTCCATTACCAACTCCCAGAGCTTGCTCAAACTCAGGTCCATCGAGTTAGTGTGCCATCTAGCCACCTCATCCTCTGTTGTCCCCTTCTTCTCCTGCCTTCAAACTGGTCTTACCCATATGATATATGGTTGCTAAAGTAATATGATTAGCAAGACAGCTTGGGTATGATGTCGTGGCAGTGTGGCCACAGATTTTTTATTTATTCCACAGGCTCTTTTGGTATTTTACTTTTTCCCCCACTCAGGTCGAGTTTTTAATTCATGAGAAAAAAATGTTACAGTTACACTATGGCTATATGGCACTACTACATTAGCAATTTTATATTCATTTTTAATTTTTGACTATCATAAAGTCCAAGCTTTAAAGCACTGATGTGAATCATTCTGAGTTGTTTCACTCCTTAAGACAGTATAATAGCCAAGCCTGAGTTCCCAGTCTGGTTATTAATGTAATTCAACCAGCCAGGCAGTGATCCAGTCCATTGCTCAGCCATTGAAACTCAACAAAAAGCTAATTTCTTCAGTTATAGCAATCTTGTTTAAACGTTTATAATTTGAATAATGTTCTTTTAACAGATTAGCTTTCCAGAGTGCATCTGGAAAGTGTGTCTGGAAAATGGAGATACTATGGAAAATAGAGAAATAAAAGTAGGGAAAAGGGAGATCATCTTTAGATGTGTTCACCATTGTTTCCCTCCAGGTCTGTTTTTAGCATTTGACTACACAGCCTGTTCAAGCCCAGATAAATTATTGCTTCCCACAGGTCATCATTCTTTCCATTCATCCCCAAACCATTCATCATCATCTCCAAAGTATGTTCTGACTTACGCTGTGCTTTGAAAGGATACACCCAAGGTTGGAGGTGAAATACTGTCAGACACTCTGACAGTAGAGTGACTGTAGAGTGACTACAATGTACAGTGACTACAAAAGTTAAATGCTTAGCTTTGGTCATGGATGTTCCCCAAGTTTGATTATGTACATTCATGCTTCTGCTACATGCCATCCTATATCTTTTGTATAAAACACTCCTTGATTCCCTTGCACAACTGATTAATCCTTTAAGGCCCTTTGCCTCTCCCCATAGGTAATAAATAACTCAATAACAACTCTCATTTTCACTACTTCCTTTCATCAGAAAATATACTTTCTTGAAGTCATTATCCTTCATGATTATCTCTAAGTCATTATTTAACTCTCACAACTATGAGGTAGATAGTCCCCAATCAACCAAAGAGAAAACTACCACTTAAAGAGAGGAACTGACTTCTTAAGTCTACATAGCTAGAACATGGTAGAACAAGATTTTTAACCCCAATTCTGTGGTCTATATTCTAAGTCATTACAGCACTGTCTTCCAAAGAGTGGCATATAAACCACTGCTGACAGATGATTTGAGATAGAAAATGATGTAAAGATATTCTGTACTATTTATTCATTTTTGGTGAAACATATAGAGACTAAGAAAACAAATCAGTTCTTAGTATTTTGCCAAATATGCTAAATTTAGTGGTTATCATTCCTTTGCAAGTTTTTTTTTTTTTAAACTACTGGTAAGAGCACATTTATCAATAAACAAGGCATTGTTTTTCTTGTGTTCAAACTTTATATAAATAGCACACCATACATATTTTTGCATCTTGTCTTGTTCCCTCGACATTTTCTTATTGATATTTATTGCTTTGATACACATGGTTTTTGTTCCTGCCATTTAACTACTATAGATCTATCCACTATATCAATAGGAAGTGAAGTCTCTTAGTTGTGTCTGACTCTTTGTGACCCCATTGGACTGTAACCTACCAGGCTTCTTGGTTCATGGGATTTCCCAGACAAGAATATTGGAGTGGAGGACCAGATGGATTCACGGGAGAATTCTATCAAACATTTAGAGAAGAGCTAATACCTATCCTTCTAAAACTCTATCAAAAAATTGCAGAGGAAGGAACACTTCTAAACTCATTCTATGAGGCCACCATCATCCTGACCAAAACGAGACAAAGACAACACAGAAAAAGAAAACTACAGGCCAATATCACTGATAAACATAGATGTAAAACTCCTCAACAAAATTTAGCAAACAGATTTCAGCAGCACATCAAAAAGCTCATACACCATGATCAAGTTGAGTTTATTCCAGGAATGCAAGGATTCTTCAATACATGCAAATTAATCAATGTGATACACAATATTAACAAAGTAAAAGATAAAAACCATATGATCATCTCAATCGGTGCAGAAAAAGCCTTTGAAAAAATTCAGCACCCATTTATGATTAAAACTCTTCAAAAAATGGGAATGGAAGGAGCCT
Organism: Muntiacus reevesi; assembly: GCF_963930625.1. NCBI lineage: Eukaryota > Metazoa > Chordata > Mammalia > Artiodactyla > Cervidae > Muntiacus > Muntiacus reevesi. Next base: position 135,244,584 of record NC_089271.1, read on the forward strand.
ACCTCAACATAGTAAAGGCCATATATGATAAACCTACAGCAAACATTATTCTCAATGGCAAAAAACTGAAAGCATTCCCCTTAAGATCAAGAACAAGATAAGGGTGTCCACTATCACCATTATAATTCAACATAGTTCTGGAAGTCCTAGCCACAGCAATCAGAGAATAAAAAGAAATAAAAGGAATCCAGATCAGAAAAGAAGAAGTAACACTCTCACTGTTTGCAGATGACATGATTCTGTACATAGAAAACCCTAAAGATAGTATGGGAAAATTACTAGAGCTAATCAGTGAATTTAGCAAAGCCGCAGGATACAAAATCAATACACAGAAACCACTTGCATTTCTATATACTAACAATGAAAAATCAGAGAAATTAAGGAATCAATCCCATTCACCATTGCAACAAAAAGAATTAAATATCTAGTAATAAACTTACCTAAGGAGACAGAAAAACTGTACACAGAAAATTATAGACACTAATGAAAGAAATCAAAGATGGCATAAACAAATGGAGAGATATTCTATGTTCCTTGATAGGAAGAATCAATATTGTGAAAATGACTATACTACTAAATGCAATCTACAGATTCAATGTGACCCCTATCAAATTATTAACGGCATTTTTCACAGAACTAGAACAAAAAATTTCACAATTCATATGGAAACAAAAAAGACCCCAAATGGCCAAAACAGTCTTGAGAAAGAAGAATGGAACTGGAGGAATAAACCTTCCTGACTTCAGATTATACTACAAAGCTACAGTCATCAAGACAGTATGGTTCTAGCACAAAAACAAAAATACAGACCAATGGAACAAGATAGAAAGCCCAGAAATAAACCCATGAACCTATGGGTATCTTGTTTTTGACATAGGAGGCAAGAATATACAATGGGGCAAAGACAGCCTCTTCAATAAATAGTGCTGGGAGAACTGGACAGCTACATGTGAAAGAATTAAATTAGAACACCTCCTAATGTCATACACAAAAATAAACTCAAAATGGATTAAAGACTTAAATATATGACCAGAAACTATAAAACCCTTAGAGGAAAACATAGGCAGAACACTCAATGACACACATCAAAGCAAGATATTCTATGACCCACCTCCTAGAGTTAACAGAAATAAAAACAAAAGTAAACAAGTGGGATGTGATTAAACTTAAAAGTTTTTGCACAGCAAAGCAAACTATAAGCAAGGTGAAAAGACAACCCTCAGATTGGGAGAAAATAACACCAAATGAAACAAATGACAAAGGATTAATTTCCAAAAATACAAGCAGTTCATACCACTCAATACCAGAAAAACAAACAAGTCAATCAAAAAGTGGGAAAAAGACCTAAACAGACTTTTCGTCAGAGAAGACATACAGATGGCTAACAAACACATGAAAAGATGCTCAACATCACTCATTATTAAAGAAATGCAAATAAAAACTACAGTGAGCTATCACTTCACACCGGCCAGAATGACCATCATCAAAAAGTCTACAAACAATAAATTCTGGAGAGGGTGTAGAGAAAAGGGAACTCTGTGGCATTATAAAAATAGAGACATAGAAATACAAAATCTTCTGTAGCCTCTATATAGTGATCAATTTCAAATACCCAATAAATATCTACTTCTACTGTTACTAATACTACTAATACTACTCCTACTACTACCAACACTGGGCTTCCCTGATAGCTCAGTCGGTAAAGAATCCGCCTGCATTGCGGGAGACCTGGATTCAAACCCTGGATTGGGAAGATGCTCTGGAGAAGGGAAAGGCTACCCACTCCAGTATTCTGGCCTGAAGAATTCCATGGACTACAGTCGACGGGGTCGCAAAGAGACGGACACGACTGAACGACTTTCACATGCCTTCTTTGGTAGCTCTGTTTGTTGCTGTGCTTAGTCGCTCGATCTTATCAGATTAACTGTAGCCCGCCAGTCTCCTCTGTCCATGGGATTCTCCAGGCAAGAATGCTTGAGTGGGTTGCCATTTCCTTCTCCAGGGGATCTTCCCAACCCAGGGATTGAACCCACATCTTTTGTGTCCCCTATAATGCAGGAGGATTCTTTACCACTAAGCCACCAAGGAAGCAATCCCACTACGGGGCATATACCCTGAGGAAATCAGAATTGAAAAAAGACACAGGTACCCCAATGTTCAGAGCTTAGATTTCCACAGTTTGTTGTGATCCACACAGTCAAAGGCTTTGGCATATAAGAGAAGTAAAAGGCAAAGGAGGAAAGGAAAGGTATATCCATTTGAATGCAGAGTTCCAAAGAATAGCAAGGGGAGATAAGAAAGCCTTCCTCAGTGATCCCCTGAAGAAGGAAATGGCAACCCACTCCAGTACTCTTGCCTGAAAAACCCCATGGATGGAGGAGCCTGGTAGGCTACATTCCATGGGGTTGCAAAGAGTCAGACACGACTAAACAACTTCACTTTCACTTTCTTTTCCTCAGTGATCAATGCAAAGAAATAGAGGAAAACACTAGAATGGGAAAGACTAGAGATCTCTTCAAGAAAATTAGGGATACCAAGGGAACATTTCATGCGAAGATGGGCACAATAAAGGACAGAAAAGGTGTGCACCTAACAGAAACAGCAGATATTAAGAAGAGTTGGCATGAATACACAGAAGAACTATACAAAAAAAAAAAAAAAAATCTTAATGACCCAGACAACCACGATGGTGTGATCATTCACCTAGAGCCAGATATTCTGGAATGTGAAGTCAAGTGGGCCTTAGGAAGCATCACTATGAACAAAGCTAGTGGAGGTGATGGAATTCCAGCTGAGCTATTTTAAATCCTAAAAGATGATGCTGTTAAAGTTCTGCACTCAATATGCCAGCAAATTTGGAAAACTCAACAGTGGCCACAGGACTGGAAAAGGTCAGGTTTCATTCCAATCCCAAAGAAAGGCAATGCCAAAAAATGCTCAACCCACCACACAATTTCACTCATCTCACACGCTAGCAAAGTAATGCTCAAAATTCCAAGCTAGGCTACAACAGTAAATGAACCAAGAACTCCCAGCTGCATTTAGAAAAGGCAGAGGAACCAGATATCAACTTGTCATATCTGTTGGATCATCAAAAAAGCAAGAGAGTTCCAGAAGAGCATCTACTTCTGCATGTCTCCTTGTGTATATGTGACGGATTTTCTCTAGAAAAGAAACCAAAAAGCAGAATTCCTAGGTCATAGTATAGGTATCCTCAACTTTAAAAAATATTACAGAGTTGCTCTCCAAAATGTATCAATTTACACATCCATCAGCAGCTTATAAGAGTTTCATTTTCTCAAAATCATCAACAGACTTCTTAGTTTTTGCCAACCTTGAAAGTGGGAAATTTTATTTCACAAGGCTTTTTATCTGCACTGCCGAATATTAGTAAATTTGAAGATCTTTTCTTCTCTTTTGACTTGCCTTTTTTTCCCTTTTAGAAACTATTTTTTAAACTTATGTCTAGTAAATTCATTCTTTTTTGATGTACAGTTTTATGAGTTTTGACAAACACCTGGAGTTGCATAATCAGCACCAAAAGAGAAGATACAGGACACGATACCTCTTTTTAGTCTCTCCCCCACAATCTCCAAGATCCCTAGATCCCTGGAAACTTATTTTCTAAACTAACAGTTTTGTTTCATCCAGAATTTCATGTAAATGGGACTATACTCTATGTAGATATTTGGTGTTTGACTTCTTTCACTAAGCATAATGTTTTTAAGATTCATTCATGTTATTTCTTTTTGTTGCCGACTGGCATTTCATTATATGTATGTGCTATAGTGTGTTTATTTACTATTTTAAGGATTATTTCTAAATTTTAGCAATTATGAATAAAGCTGCTATGAAAATTTCCATATAGGTTTTTGTGAGGCCTTTGTCTTCATTTCTTGTGGAGAGAAACCTAGGATTGGAATTGCTGAGTCATATGACCAGTATGTAAGTCTTCCCTGGTGGCTCAGATGGTAAAGAATCTGCCTGTAATTCGGCAGATCTGAATTTGATCCCTGAGTTGGGAAGATCCCCCAAAAAAGGCAACCCACTCTAGTATTCCTGCCTGTAAAATTCCATGGACAGTTCCCTGCTGGGCTACAGTCCATGGGGTCTCAACGAGTCAGACACGACTGAGCAACTGAGTACACAGCACATTAGAACACAGAGGTATCTCATTGTGGTTTCAATTTGCATTTAATTAATTACTAATAACGTTGAGTATCTTTTCATATGCATATTTGTTATCCACATATCTTCTTTGGTGAAGCATCTGTTCAAATTTTGTCCATTTAAAAACTCAGTCTATTCTCTATGTCTGTTTCTCCATTGCTGCCCTGTAAACAAATTCTTCAGTAGGACATGGGGAGAGGGGAGGAGAAGGTGAGATGTATGGAAAGAGTAATATGGAAACTTACATTAGCATATGTAAAATAGATAGCCAACGCGAATTTGCTGTATGGTTCAGGAAACTCAAACAGGGACTCTGTATCAATCTAGAGGGATGGGATGGGGTGGGAGATGGCAGGGAGGTTCAAATTGGAGGGAATATATGTATACTTAGGGCTGATTCATGTTGAGGTTTGACAGAAAACAACAAAATTCTGTAAAGCAATTATCCTTCAATAAAAAATAAATTAAAAAAAAATCAGTCAGGCTTCTCTGGTGGCTTAGTGGTAAAGAATCTGCCTGCCACTGCAGGAGACACAGATTCGATTCCCTATCCGGGAAGATCCCACATGCCATGGGACAACTAAGCCCATGCACCACAACTATTGAGCCTGTACTCTAGAGTCTGTGCTCCGCAACAAGAGAAACCACCACAATGAGAAGCTAATGCACTGCAACTAGAGAGTAACCCCTGCTCACCACAACTAGAGAAATGCCCACACTGCAACAAGGACCCAGCACAGTCAAATTAATTAACTTATTAATTAATTAAAAACCAGGTCATTTGTTTCTTTATTGTTGATAAAATAATATTGTTAATAGAAGTCCATTATCAGAAATATGATTTGCAACATTTTCTTCCAGTCTCTGGTGAGCTCCCCTTTCCACCTCTGAACTTCTCATCAGTGAAGAAGCTTTAACCACCTGCACATTAATTGATAAGAAGGCATTAAATCACCTGCCTCAATCTGAGCAGGATCCAAGTTTTCATGATTTAAACTGAAGAATGACAGCAAGTCAAATTTTTCTTTTTTTGCTTAAAATCTTAATTTTTTTTAAGTTTTCTATTTTGGAATAATTATATTTTGACAGAGAGTTACCCAAAAAAGTGCACAGAGAAGTCCTATGTACCCTTTACCCAGTTTCCCCCAGTGGTTAACATCCTGAATAACTATAATATCAAGCCAGAAACTGAAAATGGTAAAATCCATAGATATTATTCAGATTTTGCCAGTTTTCTATGTACTCATCTGTGTGTGTGTGAATGCATGTTTGTGTGTATAACCATGCAACTTTATCACACATATGAATTTGCATGATCACCACCATAGTCAAGATGCAGAACTGTTCCCAGAGTCCCCTTGTGAAACCTCTTTATAGTTATATTTATCACTCCCTTAACCTCTATCCTTAACCCCTAGAAATCACTAATCTGGTCTCCGTTTCTAATTTTGTTATTTCTGTATTATTATTTAAATGCATGCACAAAGTATGTAACCTTTTGGATTGACTTTTTTCATTGAGCATAATTCTCTGGAGATTGACGTAGGTTGTGACATGCATCAATAGTTCATTTCTTTTTATTGCTGACTGTCATCTCATGGTATGGATGCACCACAGTTTAACCCTTCACCTGTTGAAGGATATCCAGATTCTTTCCAGTTTTTAGCTATTTATGAAGAAAACTGTTGTGAATATCAACACACGGGTTTTTGTGTGAACATACGTTTTCCTTTCTGTGGGAAAAATGATTTAATTTGGGTTTCTTTTTCTATACATTAGTATTGAAACTTAGCAAACATTTTCTTGAAATGCCGCAACTAAACAATGTTTCTCATTAATCAATTAATATGGAGAATTACATTGATATATTTTCTGTTTTTAAATTATACTAGAAAGGTAGTTTGCTCTAATTCTGTGAAAAATGCCATTGGTAATTTGGTAGGGATTGCATTGAATCTGAAGATTGCCTTGGGTAGTATAGTCATTTTCACAATATTGATTCATCTAATCCAAGAACATCTCTCTGTCTGTGTTGCCTTTAATTTCTTTCATCAGTATCTTGCAGATTTCTGAGTACAGGTTTTTTGCCTCCTTGGGTAAGTTTATTCCTAGGTATTTTATTGTTTTTGTTGTGATGGTAAATGGGACTGGTTCCTCAATTTCTCTTTCTGATCTTTCATTGTTAGTGTATATTAATGAAAGAGATTTCTGTGTATTAATTTTGTTGCCTACAAATTTATCAAATTCACTGATGAGCTCTAGTAGTTTTCTGGTGGCATCTTTAGGATTTTCTATGTACAGTATCATATAAGACTCTAAATAGCCAAAGCAACTTTTATAAAGAAAAATGAGACTGGAGGAATCAGACTCCCTGACTTCAGACTACAAAGCTACAGTAATCAAAACAGTATGGTACTGGAACAAAAACAGAAATATAGATCAATGGAATAGGATAGAAAGTCCAGAGATAAACCTATGCACCTAATCTATGACAAAGGAGGCAAGAATATACAATAGAGAAAAGATAGTCTGTTCAATAAGTGGTGCTGGGAAAACTGGAAAAAAGCTACATGTAACATAAATGAAATTAGAACACTCCTTAACATCATACACAAAAATAAACTCAAAATGTATTAAAGACTTAAATGTCTTACTTCACTCTGTATAATGGGCTTCAGTTTCATCCATCTCATTAGAATTGATTCAAATGAATTCTTTTTAATGGCTGAGTAATATTCCATGGTGTATATGTACCACAGCTTCCTTATCCATTCAACTGCAGATGGGCATCTAGGTTGCTTCCATGTCCTAGCTATTATAAACAGTGCTGCGATGAACATTGGGGTGCATGTGTCTCTTTCAGATCTGGTTTCCTCGGTGTGTATGCCCAGAAGTGGTATTGCTGGCTCATATAGCAGTTCTATTTCCAGTTTTATAAGAAATCTCCACACTGTTCTCCATAGCAGCTGTACTAGTTTGCATTCCCACCAACAGTGTAAGAGGGTTCCCTTTTCTCCACACCCTCTCCAGCATTTATTGTTTGTAGTCTTTTGGATAGCAGCCATTCTGACTGGCATGTAATGGTACCTCAATGTGGTTTTGATTTGCATTTCTCTGATAATGAGTGATGTGGAGCATCTTTTCATGTGTTTGTTAGCCATGTGTATGTCTTCTTTGGAGAAATGTCTGTTTAGTTCTTTGGCCCATTTTTTGATTGGGTCATTTATTTTTCTGGAATTGAGCTTCAGGAGTTGCTTGTATATTTTTGAGATTAATCCTTTATCTGTTTCTTCATTTGCTATTATTTTCTCCCAGTCTGAGGGCTGTCTTTTCACACTGCTTATAGCTTCCTTTGTTGTGCAAAAGCTTTTAAATAAGCCAGAAAGATAAAGAACATTACAGCATACTAACACATATATATGGAATTTAGAAAGATGGTAATGATAACCCTATATGCAAAACAGAAAAAGAGACCCAGATATACAGAACAGACTTTTGGACTCTGTGGGGGAAGGCGAGGGTGGGATGTTTCGAGAGAACAGCATCAAAACATGTATATTATCTGTGGTGAAACAGATCACCAGCCCGGGTTGGATGCATGAGACAAGTGCTCGGGCCTGGTGCACTGGGAAGACCCAGAGGGATTGGGTAGAGAGGGAGGTGGGAGGGGGGATCGAGATGGGGAATACATGTAAATCCATGGCTGATTCATGTCAATGTATGACAAAACCCACTACAATACTGTAAAGTAATTAGCCTCCAACTAATAAAAATAAATGAAAAAAAAAGACTTAAATGTAAGGACAGACATTATAAAACACTTAGAGGAAAACATAAGCAGAACACTCCTTGACATAAATTGCAGCAAGAAATTTTCTGATTCACCTCCTAAGCGTAATGAAAGTAAAAACAAAACTAAACAAATGGGACCTAATTAGACGTAAAAGTTTTTGCAAATCAAAGAAAATCATAAACAAAATGAAAAGATGGCCCTCAGAGTTGGAGAAAATATTTGCAAATGAAGCCAACTGACAAGGAATTAATTTCCAAAACATACAAACAGCTCATGCAGTTCAACATCCAAAAAAAAAAAAAAAAAAAAAAAACCACAAAAATAAACAACCCAGTGAAAACATGGGTGGAAGACCTAAATAGACATTTCTACAAAGGAGGTATACAGATGGCCAAGAAATACATAGAAAGATACTCGACACCACTAATTATTAGAGAAAGAGATCAAGTCTACAATGAAGTATCACCTCACACTGACCAGAATGGCCATCATCAAAAAATCTACAATAAATGCTGGAGAGGGTGAGAGGAGAAAAAGGAACCCTCTTACACTGTTGGTAGGAATGTAAATGGGTACAGCCACTATGGAGAACAGTATGGAGGTACCTTAAAAAGCTAAAAAGAGAAATACTCCTTTGGGAAAAAAAAATAACAATCCCACTCCTGGGCATATATCTGGAGAAAACTATAATTCAGAAAGATACCTCCACCCCAGTGTTCATCACAGTATTATTTACAACAGCCAGTGCATGGAAACAACCTAAACATTTATCAACAAAGGAACAGATAAAGATGTGGTACATATATTATACAATGGAATATTACTCAAACATAAAATGGTGTGAAATAATGCCATTTGCAGAGACATGGATGGAACTAGAGACTGTCATAGAAAGTGAAGTAAGTCAGAAAGAGAAAAACAAATATTGTATAATATATTTTATATGTGGAATCTAGAAAAATAGTACAGATCTGCAAAGCAGAAAGGGACATGGATGTAGAGAACAAACTTATGGATCCCAAGTGGGCTGGGGAGTGGTGGGATGAATTGGAGAGATTGGGATATACATACTATATATATAGTATGTATAAAATAGATAGCCAATGAGAACCTGCTGTGTAGTACAGGGAACTCTACTCAGTGCTCTGTAATAACCTAAATGGGAAGGAAATCTACAAAAGAGGGAATATATGTATATGTATAGCTGACTCACTTTGTTGTACAGCAGAAACTAATACAACGGTGTAAATTAGCAACTATACTCCAATAAAAATTAATTTAAAAAAGAAAGTAGTCTGCATCTATGTTGTTTCATTAATGAATTTGCACTTCATAAAATGATGTGGAACAAAAACATTTAAAAAGAAAAGCAATACTTTTATATATAGACTAATCTGGTCAAAGAGTGTAGGATGGATTGAAGTGGGGAGACACAGAAAATAGATGAGCAAAACAGGTGGGGAAATGATAATAATTTTATAATGAAAGGATTGGAGGCATGAGAACTAGGATATTCCTGCTCTAATTCCATTTCTGTCACTAAACTAGTTATGTACACAACCGTCAGCAAGTCATTTCCCTTTACTTGACTTGTTACCTCATCTGTAAGAGTGATTTGGCCTGGATCTGCAACATCATTATTGTTTTCAAATGTGCAGTTCTACAATTCTAAACAATGAGGGAATGGTCAGGTTTTTCATTGTGAAAGAAAAACAGAAGATGGATCTGAAAGTAGCCTTGAGAATCAATTTGGCACAGTCACTGATAGAATGTAGAGCACAAGAGGAGTTGTCAAGAAGACTTTGAAACTTCAAAGCTAAGTGATAGAGAAAAGGCAGTGCTTTTAGTTCAGTGGAAATGGAATTTAGCAAGATAAGGTCAATTTGGTGGAAGGACTTGCAAGTTTAATTTTGGATATGCTTTGTCTGAAGACAAGGTAGGTGTGTTGCACAACTCCAAGAGACAATATTTTATATGGTAGTCTCTGTAAATTGAATAGTACACAGTCTGCATAGCCATCCCTAAGTCTTAACTATGATTACCTAAGTGGAAATGCCCCAAATGCAACTGGATAGGAGTCTGGTATTTGGGAAGGAGAATGCCTGGGAAATGTTGGCTTGGAGTTAAGTGATTAGGGATGGATAGTATATAGACAATCTACATTGAGAAAGAAATGCATCCTATGAATAGAATCAAACACTCAGCTGTAACCAAATGTATGGTTCAACTGAATTCTTTCAATATATCAATACTCAAGTACTACAAATATTTGTTTTGTAGTAGTTAGGCTATTCTTTATCTCATTCTGTGCATAATGCTGCATTAAAATAATCTGTACTCAAATTTTTATAATCTAATTACAGACTACTTACTGCTCTAACAATCAGATAATTCTAAAATCAGCAAGAAGTAATACGTCTGTAGATCAAGCATTTGGTTGAAAATGAAGAAAGAAATTTATTGCTGAACAGATGCATCCAAAAGTTGTATTCTTACCGAAAGAGATTAGGGTATAAAAATGGGCAAACATGCAGAGGTTCTTATCTTTTTCAGATAAAACAAAGAACTCCTCCTAAATTGTATTTATTCTTATATATACAATCTACACATTGCTGTCATGAATCTTTCTGGTTGATGGTTAATCTGTTTTAAAAAAGTTTTATCTCTAGGGAAGACGCCAGACTGAAACTGAATTATGAGACATAAAATTGAAGCTTAATATTGAGAGGACCACCACTGTTATTTTTTAGTTAATCCAACTGATCGTTGTGAACTCTTGCTAGGGAATACATGATATATCTGTTTTGTTTTGTAGTAGTTAGGCTATCTCAGCAAAATAGATATTCCTGAACCTGTATTTTCTAATGAGTGTTGACCTTCAAAGTTGAAGTGATTCTTTTGGGAGATGTATTTAAGTATCTGCTCATTAATCTCTGAAGTCTTTAGGTACTTAGCTGGTGTATGAATCAGGCAAGGAAATAAGCACAATTATATGTGCTATGTTAGAAATACAACTTATTTCTGCTCAAATTGTATTATCCAGCTTAATCATATTTAAATCAATAAAATGACTATTGTCAGTTTCCAAAAATCAATTCCTCTCAAAGAACTAAAATTTGCCACTGTTGAGAAGAATCAAACCAATGATTCATAGTCTGTGAAGACATTTTTGAAGACAAGTCCCAAAGAATTTTCAAATAATCAGAATACAACAGAGTTACCCAAGATGGTTCCTTTAAAGGATTATTATGTTTATAAATAAATCCAGTCACATTATTTGATTATAGTATTTGCATTGTTTCATGAAAAGAACATGGATTTTATCAGGCATATCTAACTTCAATTATTGATTTTACCACTTAAACAGATGTATGACCATGGGTCACTTTTTTTTTCAGGTTTTCTCCAACTTTTTGTGGTAAAATATATGTAACAGAAAATTTACTATCTTCACCATTTTTTAAATTTTATTTTTAATTGGAGAATAATTGCTTTACAATGTTGTGTTGGTTTCTGCTGTACAACATGAATCAGCCATAAGTATACATATAGCCCCTCCCTCTTGAACTTCCTCCTACCCTACCCCTATCCCACCCCTCTAGGTTGCCACAGAGCACTGGGTTTAGCTCCCTGTGTTTTACAGCAACTTCCTACTAGTTATTTTATACATGGCAGTGTATATATGTCAATGCTACTTTTTCAATTCATCCCACTCCCCTTTCTCAATTCATCCCACTCTCCTTTCCCTGCTGTGTCCACAAGTCCAACTCTACTGCTGCATCTCTATTTCTGCCCTGCAAATAGATTCATCTGTACCATTTTTCTAGATTTCGTATTATGCATTAATATACAATATTTGTTTTTCTCTTTCTGACTTACTTCACTCTGTATAACAGGCTCTAGGTTCATTCAACTCACTTCAACTGATTCGAATTTGTTTCTTTTTATAGTGAGTGATATTCCATCATGGGCTTCTGTGGTGGATCAGTGGTAAAGAATTCACTTACCAATGCAGGAGACACAGGTTCGATCCCTAGGTAAGGAAGATCATTTGGAGAAGGAAATAGCAACCCACTCCAGTATTCTTGCCTGGGAAATTCCATGGGCAGGGGAGACTGGTGGACTATTACCCGTGGGGGTCACAAAAGAATCAGACATGACTTAGCAAATAAACAATATTCCATTGTATATATGTACCACAACTTCTTTATACATTCATCTGTCAATGGACATAAAGTCAGCTTCCATGTCCAGGCTACTATAAATAGTGCTGCAATGAATATTGGGGTCTTCATCATTTTTAAGTGTATAGTTTTGTGGTACTGAGTACATTTATATTATACTCTTGCTTTTTGATGACACAATGGATGTTGGCAATTTGATCTCTGGTTCCTCTCTCTGCCTTTTCTAAATCCAGCTTGAACATCTGGAAGTTCACTGTTCACATACTGTTGAAGCCTGGCTTGGAGAATTTTGAACATTACTTTGCTAGCATGTGAGATGAGTGCAATTGTGTGGTAGTTTGAACATTCTTTGGCATTGCCTTTCTTTGGGATTGGAATGAAAACTGACCTTTTCCAGTTCTGTGGCCACTGCTGAGTTTTCCAAATTTGCTGGCATATTGAGTGCAACACATTCACAGCATCATCTTTTGGGATTTGAAATAGGTCAACTGGAATTCTCACCTCTACTAGCTTTGTTTGTAGTGATACTTCTAAGGCCCACTTGACTTAACATTCTAGGATGTCTGGCTCTGGTGAATGATCACACTATTGTGATTATCTAGGTCACAATATCTGGGTCACTGAAGATCGTTTTTGTATCATTCTTCTGTGTATCTTTGCCACCTTTTTTTAAATATCTTCTGCTTCTGTTAGGTCCATACTATTTCTGTCCTTCATTGTGCCCATCTTTGCATGAAATGTTCCCTTGGTATCCCTAATTTTCTTGAAAAGATCTCTAGTCTTTCCCATTCTATTGTTTTCCTCTATTTCTTTGCCCTGATCACTGAAGGAGGCTTTCTAATCTCTCCTTACTGTTCTTTGGAACTTTGCATTCAAATGGGTATATCTTTACTTTTCTCTTTTGTTTTTCACTTCTCTTCTTTTCTCAGCTATTTGTAAGGCCTCCTCAGAAAACCATTTTGCCTTTTTGCATTTCTTTTTCTTGGGAGCGATCTTGAACACTGCCTCCTGTACAACATCACACCTCTGTCCATAGTTCTTCAGGCCCTCTGACTATCAGATCTAATCCCTTGAATCTATTTGTCACTTCCACTGTATAATCGTAAGGGATTTGATTTAGGTCAGACCTGAAGGCCTAGTGGTTTTCCCTACTTTATTCAACTTAAGTCTGAATTTTGCCATAAGGAGTTCATGATCTGAGCCACAGTCAGCTCCCAGTCTTGTTTTTGCTGACTGTATAGAGTTTCTCCATCTTTGACTGCAAAGAATATAATCAATCTGATTTTGATATTGACCACCTGGGGATGTCCATGTGTAGTCTTCTCTTGTGTTGTTTGAAGAGGGTGTTTGCTATGACCAGTGTGCTCTCTTGGCAAAACACTGCTTCATTTTGTACTCTTCATTTTGTACTCCGAGGCCAAATTTGCCTAATATTCCAGGTATCTCTTGACTCCCTACTTTTGCATTCCATATCCCTATAATGAAAAAGACATCTTTTTTAGATGTTAGTTCTAAAAGGTCTTGTAGGTCTTCATAGAACCGTTCAACTTCAGCTTCTTCAGTATTACTGATCACATAGACCACAGCCTTGTCTAATTCAATGAAACTATGAGTCATGCTATGTAGGGCCACCCAGGATGGATGGGTCATATTGGAGAGTTCTGACAAAACGTGGTCCACTGGTGAAGGCACTGGCAAACCACTTCAGTATTCTTGCCTTGAAAACCCCATGAACAGTATGAAAAGGCAAGCAGTATACATATATATGGACACACAGTGGAATACTACTCAGCTATAAAAAAATAATGAAATAATGCCATTTGCAGCAACATGGATGGGCCTAGAGATGATCAAACTAAGTGAAGTAAGTCAGACAAATGCCATATGATATCACTTATATGTAGAATCTAAAAAATGATATAAATGAACTTATTTACAAAACATAAATAGACTCACAGACAGAGAAAACAAACTTATGGTTATGAAAGGGGATAGCAGTATTGAGGGGATAAATTAGGAATTTGGGATTAGCATACACACACTACTATCTATAAAATAGATAAACAACAAGGGCCTACTGTATAGCACAGTGAAGTATATTTAGTGTCTTCTAATAATCTATAATGGAAAAGAATCTTAAAAAGAATATGTATATATGTATATAACTTGGCTGTACTTGAAGCTAATACAACATTGTAAATCAACTGTACTTCAAGAAAGGGGGGAAGGAAATTAAGGAATTTTTAAAGTATTTTGTGGGTTATCTTAGTTCCTTTGAATAATTCTGAGTTTCAATCTTCCCCTGGACAAGCTGTGGCCACATAAGCCACTTCTATGTCCTTACTCATCAAGATGGTGATAGAAGGAGCAACCAGCTGACATCGGTGTCCTTGTGTGGTTCTTCATTGGCCTCTATAGTAATGTCCTCAGCAATGCTCCCTCTGACACACACACATAACATTGGCACCCTTCTGGCATTTAATGATGAAATATGGGGCTTGTGGAACATAGTGTCTATGATCTCAGCCCATGTAAGGGCCAGGGTTTTCACCACCCTGCCATCTTGGTACTATTTCTTCTCCTACTTGCCTTTCAGATCTTCTGAATCTCAGCCACATTCTTCATCCCTTTGATGAGGCTGTCTTCGTGAAATCTCTGCCGTTGGGTCACTTTGCTCCTCATGGCAGTGGCCCCATGGCAGGCATGCTGGCTTTCAGCATTCAGCTATTTCCCATGTCCTCCATTGGGAACATGTAGGATCTTCTGGATTAGCATATGCCAGGTAGGAGCTGAGGGAGACAGGACTCAGTCTCTGCCTAGATATGTCTTGTATCCATTTCTTTTCTGTTATCATCACCCCTTGTTAGTAAGAGGGCACAGAAAGGTGGTGTCTTTGACTTCCAAAGACCAAATTGGGTAAAAATTCCACCCTATTTTCAATTTTCCCTCAAACTCCGTTGGAAAATGTTTGTCAAACCTTCACTCATTCCCTCAAATTCCGTTCTCATGATGGTCAGATGAATGGGGGAGGGGGGAGGAGCTTTCATGTCTGGTCCCTTACTCTACGTTCTTTCACTCTCCCACTTCTCAGAATGCTCCATTTTTGTTCCTGGATAGTGTAACCTTCACTTGCATCATATACTGTGTTCTTCTAATCTAGTAAAGCTCTAGAAAGTCAGACCTGTCTCTTAAAAAAATCAGCTTCATTGAGGTAGAATTTACATACCATCTTATGCCTTTTCAGTAAATTTATAGAATTACATAGCTATTATATTTCCAGTTTTAGAATATTTTCATTATCCCAATGAAATAATTCATGCTCATATACAGTTGATCTGTTTTTCTACCCCTAACCCCAGGCAACCACTAATCTGCTTTCTGTGTCTGTGGATTTGCCTATTTTGGACACTTCATGTAAACAGAATCATATGCTACATGGCCTTTTGTGTTTGGCTGCTTTACTTTAGCATATTATTTTGAAGGGTAATTCCCATTGTAGTACATATTAGCATTTCATTCTTTTGTAAGGCTGAATAATATTCCACTATTAATGTACCAAATTTTATTTATCTACTAATTTGTTGATAGAAATTTGGATTATTTCCATCATTTGGCTATTGTGAATAGTGCTGCGTTCAATGTTGATGTATGGTGAAAGGAGAAGGATCTTAGGTTTAAAGCCCAACTCTACCATTTAGTGCTTTATAATGTTAAGCACAGTGTTCATCCTCACTAATCCTCAGGATCCTCAACTGTAAAATGAACTCAGTATCTTCATTTGCATCACAGGGTTGTTGGGTGATCAAATTATACAACATTAGTAAGGTATCTAGCGCATGAACATACGAGAGCTCTCATTATTGTGTATAATATCATGCTTTTAAAATGGAGATAGGATGTTAGAAACTGGATACCATTCATTGGCATTAATTTCACAAAGTTAGTGGGCAACTTACACCTAAGATGAGCAGCGTGTATCATCCAGAAGATGACTAGTAGACTTGAGCTTGAGATACAGCAGAAAATGCTCATGGAAGGAGGTAGGAAGGATATTTATCACAGGTAAATGAGGAAAAGTCATCCCAAACAAATCATGACTTTCTCTTCCAGCCATGGTAGGGCATATTAAAGGTACCCTGCAATTGCATATGGGCCTTCATGGTGCTCTCTCCCCACTTCTTTATAGGCACACTGACTTTGCTATCTCTTAAAAATCCTCAGCCTGCTCTCAGCTCAGGGAGTGTTCACTTGCTGGTCTTTTCACCTGAAACTATCTTCCCTGGGATACTGTGTGACTTGCATCCTCATTTCCTTCAAGATTGTTCCTTAAATGTTACCTTTTCAGTGATGTTTTCACTAATCACCCGTTGAAAGTAGCCCCTAGCACTCCTTGTTCTGCTTTTTTGCTTCTTCTTTTTGCTCCACATCACTTTTCACCACCTAACATACTGTCTAATGGTAACTCCAGGGGAGTCTTTACCTCCATTGTTCAGTTCTATATCCCCAGTGCACCTACCTGGCATATTGTAGGTGCTCAAAACATTTTTTTTGAAGATCAACTGATTTTACTCAATGTCAGTACATTCACATATCCAGAATCAATGGTCAATGAAATTACAACAAAGGGGATGGGGGCAAGAAATTAATTTGGACGGATGAGTGGGGTAAGGACTCCCATAGAGCTCCTGCTTCTATTTGTTATCCTGGAGACCTGCTGATAAGATCTACAGATCAATGGAAATAAGAAAAGGAACAATTGATTTCCAGTTACAAGAGGCAAATTCAGAAAGCCTGAGTCTCATTCAAGGTTACTTGCACTTTGGCTTACATTCAAAGTAGGTCAGTAGCTCAAAGGATACAAATGAGGTAAAGATATCAGAGCTGACCTTTCTGCCCATGGTTTCCCTTGCATTTTTCAGAGGCATGCCATAAATGCTTATCTAGGGATCCCACACAGAGAGAAACACCAACCAGATTAGGGGAGTGTGAATTTTAGCTTGCTGCATTTTACACCTTCCTTGGCCCCATATTCAGCACCCAGAGACAACTCAGTGCTAGAGAAGGCAGTAATTCCTCTACTAAGGAAGTCATATTACCTAGGCCCAATTTCTATGCTGGGGCCTTGAAGTTTTTGCTATGCTAGTACTAGCACAATCTCTGATTTCCTCTGCATGTATTATACTACAGGATATAGGAGTTCTCCATTGTTGTCCTCACTAGGGCTTCCTTTGGTCATGTCTAATCATGGCAAATTACACCAGTTGCAGCTCATGTGTGATATCATATTGGCAAGAGCAAAAGAAGAAAGGCAGCAAGTGTTCAAAATATATAAAGAACATGCTTAAGAGGCAGCAGCCAACACTGGTAAAACAAAGCATAAAGCTATAAATATGGTGGTTCAACTGAGAAATATCACTATCGAAGATGGAAAGGTGGAAGAAGAACTAGAATTCTTGACTACTGTTTGTGGGGAAATATGATGCTAAAAGAAATTGGTTTGTGGGAATAAAGGTAACAGAAGATGATAGGACCTCTGGAGTTTGGGGATTTTTTCAATAAGAAATGATAGGACTGATTCAGAAATTTCTGGTGCCAGTTCCCTGTTCACTACATGGTTCCCCTCACAGTATTAGGTCTGCTGGGGTGGGGGTGGGGGACCTTTGGCATGACCCTCAGGAATTATAGTGAGAAGGCAGGTTGCCATCAGAGAAAGAAAAGTTGGACATGATCAATAAAGAATTCTGTGACTTCTGAATTTTAGTGCTTCAAGTTTAAGAAAGTACAAAACTGAATTTCCCTGTTAGTCCAGTGAATGGATAATACTCCATGCTCCCAATGCAGAAGGCTTAGGTTCAATCCCTGGTCAGGGAACTAGATCCCACATGCTATAAAACAAAAGACCCTGCATGCTGCAGCTAAGACCCAGCACAGCCAAATAAAATAAATAAATAAATATTTTTCCTTAAAAAAAAAAAGAAAGCAGGAAACAGTAATTGGAGGTTAACTTCTAACATACCAGTCCATGCACAACATAGGCTCAGAGAATGTCACACAAGAACCTATCAGCAAATATTATGAGAGAAAAAAATATAGAGCAAATAAAGGACAATAAAGAGCTTGTGGGGTCCTGTTAAGTAGAGTGGAGTTATGAAGGTCAAAGACAAAAAGTCATAATTTGAGAGATGATAGAGTTGAGCACCTGCATGGGTAACTCACATCCCAGAAACAATGATAAATAAGGATAACAGTGAGCACTGCATGGTACTGACTTCATGAGGAATTTATAAACACTCCCTATGAGCAGATGTAGTATAAATCTAAGATAATTGAAGTTAGTTGAAAACCTTATAGACCTAAGTCTGAATGTTAGAGTAAAAAATTATTACTATCTAGACTGAAGAGTTGAAGAAAGGAAAGATTTCCTATTTCTTTGTTATAGTTTCAAGCTCCAAGCAATGAACAACAACAATAACAACAGGAGAAAAAAGCATATAGATATTGTTTGAAACCAATGAAAGCAGTGTCAAAGTTGGAAGCTGAAGCTAGTTAGATTAGCACTTTCCTTGCTTTCCTCTCTATTTTCCCATGTTTCTTTTATGACTCCTTTCTTCTGTGTTATTAAGAATTGTGTGATTCATGGGAAAATAAAATCATGAGACTCACTTTCCCATGGAACAAATATATTCATTAAGGAATTTATATATTTTGTTCTGAGGTAATATTTGTATAACAAAGAGCCTGGAGTGGTTCCCAAAGTGTCAATTTGTTAGCCTGTGCCAAATATGATAATGGAATAAACATAACCAAATTAATCCAAACAAGCCAATTTGATGGCATGTCCTGGTTGTGGAAAATAACAGGTGATTGTAACTCCACACTTCTATTTAGAAATCAGGGCTTTGTGTAGATACCTGATTTTCAGAATTGTATACAAGTAAGGTCTCTAATTAGAGAAGGAAATGGCAACCCACTCCAGTATTCTTGCTTGGAAAATCCCATGGACAGAGGATCCTGGTAGGCTAGAGTCCATGGGGTCGCAAAGAGTCGGACATGACTGAGCGACTTCACTTTCACTTTCAAGTTCTTTAATAATGGACACTTTAAATCCTTATGTCACACTATCTCCATCATCAATTGCCGCTGAATTGCAGATAATGCAGATTTTTTGTGAATAATCTCATTGGAAAATCCTGGTAGAAATTTCCTCTTGATGAAAGGTCAGGTTCAAAACTTAGATCAGAAATACACATTCCCATGGGCTTCACTGGTGGCTCAGTGGTAAAGAATCCACATGTCCAATACAGGAGACATGGGTTCCATCCCTGATCTTGGAATATCTCATATACTGCAGAGTAACTAAGCCCATGTGGCACAACTATTGAGCCTGTACTCTAGAGCCCAGGAGCCACAACTACTGAGCCCATGTGCCCTAGACACTGTCTCCACAACAAGAGAGGCCTATGCAATGAGAATCTCATGCATTTCAACTAGAGAGTAGCCCTCAATTGCCACAACTAGAGAAAAGCCTGCATAGCAACAAGGACACAGCACAGCAAAAAATAAACAAATGAAATTATATTTAGACTCTTCCAGAAAATTACTAGAGCTAATCAATGAATATAGTAAAGTTGCAGGATATAAAATTAACACACAGAAATCCCTTGCATTCCTATATACTAACAATGAAAAAACAGAAGGAGAAATTAAGGAAACAATACCATTCACCATTGCAACAAAAAGAATAAAATACTTAGGAGTATATCTACCTAAAGAAACAAAAGACCTATACATAGAAAACTATAAAACACTGATGAAAGAAATCAAAGAGGACACAAACAGATGGAGAAACATACCGTGTTCATGGATTGGAAGAATCAATATTGTCAAAATGGCTATTCTACCCAAAGCAATCTATAGATTCAATGCAATCCCTATCAAGGTACCAATGGTATTTTTCACAGAACTAGAACAAATAATTTCACAATTTATATGGAAATACAAAAAACCTCGAATAGCCAAAGTAATCTTGAGAAAGAAGAATGGAACTGGAGGAATCAACCTGCCTGACTTCAGGCTCTACTACAAAGCTACTGTCATCAAGACAGTATGGTACTGGCACAAAGACAGAAATATAGATCAATGGAACAGAACTGAAAGCCCAGAGATAAATCCACAAACCTATGAACACCTTATCTTTGACAAAGGAGGCAAGGATATACAATGGAAAAAAGACAACCTCTTTAACAAGCTGTGATGGGAAAACTGGTCAACCACTTGTAAAAGAATGAAACTAGAACACTTTCTAACACCATACACAAAAATAAACTTAAAATGGATTAAAGATCTAAATGTAAGACCAGAAACTATAAAACTCTTAGAGGAGAACATAGGCAAAACACTCTACGACATAAATCACAGCAAGATCCTCTATGAGCCACCTCCCAGAATATTGGAAATAAAAGCAAAACTAAACAAATGGGACCTAATGAAACTTAAAAGCTTCTGCACTACAAAGGAAGCTATGAGTAAGGTGAAAAGACAGCCCTCAGATTGGGAGAAAATAATAGCAAGTGAAGAAACAGACAAAGGATTAATCTCAAAGATATACAAGCAACTCCTGAAGCTCAATTCCAGAAAAATAAATGACCCAAACAAAAAATGGGACAAAGAACTAAACAGATATTTCTCCAAAGAAGACATACAGATGGCTAACAAACACATGAAAAGATGCTCCACATCACTCATTATCAGAGAAATGCAAATCAAAACCACAATGAGGTACCATTACATGCCATTCAGAATGGCTGCTATCCAAAAGTCTACAAGCAATAAATGCTGGAGAGGGTGTGGAGAAAAGGGAACCCTCTTACACTGTTGGTGGGAATGCAAACTAGTACAACCACTATGGAAAACAGTGTGGAGATTTCTTAAAAAACTGGAAATAGAACTGCCATATGACCCAACAATCCCACTTCTGGGCATACACACTGAGGAAACCAGATCTGAAAGAGACACGTGCACCCCAATGTTCATCGCAGCACTGTTTATAATAGCCAGGACATGGAAGCAACCTAGATGCCCATCAGCAGATGAATGGATAAGGAAGCTGTTGTACATATACACCATGGAATATTACTCAGCCATCAAAAAGAATTCATTTGAATCAGTTCTAATGAGATGGATGAAACTGGAGCCCATTATACAGAGTGAAGTAAGCCAGAAAGATAAAGAACATTACAGCATACTAACACATATATATGGAATTTAGAAAGATGGTAATGATAACCCTTTATGCAAAACAGAAAAAGAGACATAGAAATACAGAACAGACTTTTGAACTCTGTGGGAGAAGGTGAGGGTGGGATGTTTCGAAAGAACAGCATGTATATTATCTGTGGTGAAACAGATCACCAGCCCAGGTGGGATGCATGAGACAAGTGCTCGGGCCTGGTGCATTGGGAAGACCCAGAGCAATCGGGTGGAGAGGGAGGTGGGAGGGGGGATCGGGATGGGGAATACGTGTAACTCTATGGCTGATTCATATCAATGTATGACAAAACCCACTGAAATGTTGTGAAGTAATTAGCCTCCAACTAATAAAAAAAAAAAAGAAACCAAAAAATAAAATAAATAAAAAAATAAAAGAAATACATTCCTGGATGTCATTCTCCAAAATAAATTAGCTCATAATTTGTTGTTCTTCAGTAGCTAAGTTGAGTCCAGCTCTTTGTAGCCCCATAGACTACATTATGCCAGGCATCCTGTCCTTCACTATCTCCTGGAGTTTGCTCAAACTCATGTGCATTCAGTCAATGATGCCATCCAACCATCTCATCCTCTGTCGCTCGCTTCTCCTGCCTTCAATCTTTCCCAGCATCAGGGTCTTTTCCAATAAGTTGGCTCTTCGCATCAGATGGCCAAAGTATTGGAGCTTCAACTTCAGCGTCAGTCCTTCCAATGAATATTCAGGACTGATTTCCTTTTGGATTGACTGGTTTGATTTCCTTGCTGTCCAAGGGACTCCCAAGAGTCTTCTTCAGCGCTGCAATTGGAAAGCATCAGTTCTTTGGCGCTCAGCCTTCTTTATGGTCCAACTCTCACTTCCATACATGACTACTGGACAAACCGTAGCTTTGACTATGTGGAACTTTGTCAGGAAAGTGTTGTCTCTGCTTTTTAATATGCTATTGAGATTTGTTATAGCTTTTCTTCCAAGGAGAAAACATCTTTCAATTTCATTTGAAACCTGATTGATTATATTATTTGCAGCCAAAGATGGAGAAGCTCTATACAGTCAGCAAGAACAAGACTTGGAGCTGACTGTGGCTCAGATCATCAGCTCCTCATTTCAAAAATCAGGCTTGAATTGAAGAAAGTAGGATAAGGAGATGACAGAGGATGAGATGGTTAGATGGCATCATCAGCTTGATGGACATGAGTTTGAGTAGGCTCCAGGCATTGGTGATGCACACAACACACTGTCTAGCCTGGTGTGCTACACAGTCCATGGAGTTACAAAGAATTGGATATGACTGAGCAACTGAGCTGAACTGAGGGAAAATCGCTAGGTCATTCAGGTATGACCTAAATCAAATCCCTGACGATTATACACTGGAGGTGATGAATAGATTCAAGGGATTAGGTCTGGTAGACAGAGTGCCTGAAGAACTATGGACAGAGGTTTGTAACACTGTACAGGAGGCAGTGACCAAAACCATCCCTAAGAAAAATAAATGCAAAAAGGCATAGTGGTTGTCTGAGGAGGCCTTATAAATAGCTGAGAAAAGAAGAGAAGTGAAAAGCAAGGGAGAAAGGGAAAGATATACCCAACTGAATGCAGAGTTCCAGAGAATAGCAAGCAGAGATAAGAAAGCCTTCTTAAGTGAACAATGCAAAGAAATAGAGGAATGCAATAGAATCGGAAATATTAAACCTTTCTTCAAGAAAATTGGAGATGCCAAGGGAGCACCTCATGCAAAGATGGACACAATAAAAGACAGAAATGGCAAGGACCTGACAGAAACAGAAGAGATTAAGAAGAGGAGGCAAGAATACACAGAAGAACTATACAAAATAAAGGTCTTAATGGCCCAGATAACCACGAAGGTGTGGTCACTCACCTAAAGCCAAACATCCTGGAATGTGAAGTCAAGTGGGCCCTAGGAAGCATTACTATGGACAAAACTAGTGGAGGTGATGGAATTCCGGCTGAGCTATTTAAAATCCTAAAAGACGATGCTGTAAAAGAGCTCATAATAGAGTGCTATCAACACAGTTTTCCAATTGCTTTTGCAAAGAACATATGACATATTGATAAAAAGTTGAAATGTAGCATCATGTACATTATAATGCTTAGTTTCATCTTGAAGAAGTGGTTTATACATTGGTATATGAGAATAGTCATCTATCATAGTATAGAATTAGGTATATGTGAAAGAATGATAAGAAATACTAAAGCTATGCAACTGAATCACATAACATATCCCACTAAATTCTGAAACGCTTTTAATTAATCAAGAATAAGCCCAAACCATGAAGAGACTTGAACGTTAGAATTGTAAAGACAAAACTAAATATTTTTTATTGTACCTTGTTATAGTTACTAAGAATTTTCTGTGGATACTTTCCAATTGAACACCTGAGAGTTGGACTATGAAGAAAGTTGAGTGCAGAAGAATTGATGCTTTTGAACTGTGGTGTTGGAGAAGACTCTTGAGAGTCCCTTGGACTGCAAGGAGATCCAACCAGTCCATCCTAAAGGAGATCACTCCTGCGTGTTCATTGGAAGGACTGATGTTGAAGCTGAAACTATAATACTTTGGCCACCTGATGCGAAAAGCTGACTCATTTGAAAAAAACCGTGATGCTGGGAAAGATTGAGGGCAGGAGGAGGAGGGGACAACAGAGGATGAGATGGTCGGATGGCATCACTGACTCAATGGACATGGGTTTGGGTGTACTCCAGGAGTTGGTGATGAACGGGGAGGCCTGGCGTGCTGTGGTTCTTGGGGTCGCAGAGTCAGACATAACTGAGTGACTGAACTGAACTGAACTGAACACTCATTGTGGCAGAAAGAAATTTAATTCTCAACATTTGTGCTTTCTAAAGGATAGAATATGACAAAGAGACTGCACCATCTTGGTTTGGGGTTATAATGAAAGTTATTTAAAGAAGACAGTCTTTGGATGATTAGTATTTTCCATCTTCTTCTCCCATGTGCCTCTCTGTTAATGATATTAACTGCCTCTGTCAGGCTTGGTGAGATTGGTCAGGTCAGGATGAACTGGAAATGGACCAACCACAGGAGGGTGATTCAGGCAGGTAAAGGGTTAACATCAGGAAGATCACAGGAATACAGCTATAATATAAGCACTAAGATTACTATATAGCACTTCCATCTCTAGGAAGACTTTGGGTTGAAAGTCATGGCCAGACACCAGTTTTGTAGGAAATGAGTGCCAAGCAGAATCTCAGATATACAGGAAAATATGTTCATAAGAACTGGAGGGCAACTCAAGTGGCTTTATCAACAACCACCATGTCAGAGAACTATTATGAGAAGAAAGTGTAGAAATGGAGCAGGATCTTCCAACAGACTGACAACTGAACAATATGTAGAATTTCTTATATTCTCCCTGTCTGTGGTCTGACTTTCATCAGAGCTGGGGCAAGGCTAATTCTATCAGTGGGATTTTGTGACCCTGATTGTGGTGTTGATGTCCTGCTAAGCAGAATTAGGTAATGCACTTCTCACTAAATAAGCAATTTCTTTTAGTACAGGAGTTGCAAACTATGACCTGCTACCGATTTTTCTACGGCCCACAAGCTGAGAATGATTTTTACATTTTTAAGTTGAACAAAAAATCAAAACATTGCTTTTATGACACATGAAAATTAATGAAATTCAAATTTCAAGGTTCCTAAAGATTTATTGGAATGGAGCCACATCTATTTGTTTACATATTGTCTATGGCTGCTTTCATTCTACAGTGACAGAGCTAAGGGTTCATGATAGACACCGTATGGCCAGCAAAGCCTCAAACATGTGCTATCTGGACCTCTACAGAAAAAATTTTGTCAGCACTGGTGTAATGTGTAAATTCCACTGATATACAGATGTCTCATAGCCCATAATCAGAGCTGGATCACATTTAATTCCTTAGGAAGCTGCAATCAATTCTGATCTAAGTAAAAGTCATAGAGAAGTTAGCAATCAATGAGTATGATGTTCTTGTTACTATTTAAGCATTGGCAAATACAAGAGTTGAATGAAATGAAGTGTTTAAGGTAGCCTTCTGTTAATCCCTGACTTTCCTAGCTTTGCTCTGACAGAGGCAAGGAGTATTCTACCTCCAACATCTGGTGAGCCAAATCCTGCCTAAGAGAGCAAGATGTTAGGCATCCCATCCTGCCAGTAGGGATGATAGAATATATATTGCTACCCAAGGTCTCTACGTCTGATGTGTGCTCACTGAATTGCCTCCTCTTCCCCAATACAACAGTGTTGGGTTAACCTCTGTGGTTGGTTTTTGGCCTTGGTTTTCTGCTTAGAGCTATAATTCTCAGTTTGAGGCTAGACTTTTCCCTGAGTTCCCACCTGATTGGCTAGGGCACTGATTCTCAAAGAAATCCTTTCTACTCTATCACTCCTAGGAGCTGGATCCTGCTCTGCATGGCTTCATCTTTTAGTTGGTCTCCTTCTCTAATCCTGATAGATGACCTGATAGCAGGCCTTGCCATCAAATGTTTAGTCCCACTGCTTTCTCTTACCCCAAGTTCAGGACCTGATCATGCCTTTAACAAAGTTTGCCTCAATCTTTGAAACCTCATGTGATGGGCTAAACTTAATCTTGAGGGAATAGTCCTACAAACAAGTTAGTCATGAAATTTTAGTTAGACCCTCTCCAAGATTCTTTCCTACCCCTTTCCTCTGGTTCCTTTTGCTGAGGTGCCAGCATGCATTGTGACCCAGTCTGTATTAATTACAATAAACAATGGATTAGAGACAATTAGAGCTGGAAGGAATCTTACAAGTTACTTACGGTTGAGAAGATCAATTGGGAGGTCCACAAAGGGAAATATATATATATATGTGTGTGTGTGTGTGTGAGTGTGTGTGTGTGTGTGTGTGTGTGTGTGTGTGTATAAATTCAGTCTAAGAACTAAGGAATCATGCATGCATGTAAGACTCTTCAGTTATGTCTGACTTTGCAATCCCGTGAATTGTAGTCCACCAGGCTACTCTGTTCATGGGATTCTCCAAGCAAGAATATTGGAGTGGGTTGCCATGCCCTCCTTCAGGGGATCTTCCTGACCCAGGGATCAAACCCACGTCCCTTACCTCTCCTGCATTGGCAGGTCGGTTCCTTACCATTAACTAAGGAATAAGGTGGAGAAGGAAATGGCAACCCACTCCAGTATTCTTGCCTGGAGAATTCCATGGACAGAGAAGCCTGGCGGGCTATGGTTCATGAGACTGCAAAGAGTCGGACACGACTGAAGTGACTTAGCCCGAGGAATAAGGATCCCCATATCCTCCAAGAAGCATCTTGGAAATAAAAACTAAATTAAATGTAGTAAAGTGTTTTTAATGAGTCGATTCTGAATTTATTTATTTTTGGTCCATCATGAAAAGCCAAAAAAACAAAAGTGAGGAGAAATCAAAATGAGTGTAATAGGTCTGCCCCCAAGAAGGAGGAAACCCATAATTTGAGGCCATTGTGCAAATAGGATTAGTTTTGCTAAGATATCCTATAGCCTACCACTTCAATTCCCTTTTTAGTTTTTGGCAATTATGTCATGAATTAAATGACAGCTCTAATGCCTAAATATTTACAAGAAAAATCTCCAAATAAAATCTCAAATTGTCCTTGCTCACTTGCATTCCAATTTAATGACCAGAACAGCAGAAAAACTGATTGAATCAGAAAGGATTTCAGCTTCCCATTAGTCCATCTCTATATACAGAGGCTGAATGAAAGGAGGATTGAGACATTTATGATAATTGTCCATGGAAATTAGGCAAAAATTCCCTGCTTTCATGGAAATGTGGTGGTGGAGGTAGAATGGGAGTAGAAATTTTCATAGAGTCCACCTTCCCTGGCTAGTTATTTAGAACTGTTTCTCTGTAGGGACACAGTCCATATCTTGTGTGTGACTGCTGAACCAGATCACAGCACAGCAGGTCCAATCAGTTAAGCAGTCTTAAATATCAATCAGTGCATTTTCCCTTTCCATTCATGCTGCTGTGAATGGTCACAAGATCATGAAGATGGTTTAACTGATTTGATTAATCATGCCTCAATGCTTAATGTAGCTACCATGCATAGTTTATATATAACGACACGTATGGTAAGAGCTCATTATCTGTCCTAACACTTCTAATACTTGAAACGTTTAACAGTTCTTAGCAGGCTATGGCCAAACACAAAGTATGCAAACTAAATATCTGCTGACTGGCATTTAATGACTAACTGTACAAATTGTAATAGAATAATATAGACATGATCTTGAAAGTAGTAAGTAGGCCTTGGATTAGGCGAGTGGTTCATAACAAGTGACAGTTTTGCCACCCACTCCCAGGGGGCATTTGACAACATCTTGAGACATTTGAGGCTGGCCCAACTAAGAATGGCAGTGTTTCTGGCATGGGTAGTGTTTCTTGCTTGGGTAGAGGCCAGGGATGCTGCTAAACCTTCCACAGTACACAAGATATGCCCTTAAAAAAATTGGTCCAAAATGTTCAGAGTCCCTGAGTGAGAAACTCTGGATCAGGCAGATAAGAGATATGGAACAGTCTAGCTTTTAAAAATATAAGGAGGGATGAATGGGTAGAAAACAAAGGATTTTTAGAGCAGTGAAACTGTTATATATGACATTATAATGGTGGATACATACCATTATAACTTGTCAAAACCCATAGAATTCGCAACACTGAGAGTGAATCCTAATATAAACTATGGACCTTGGATGATCAAGATGTATCAGTGTAGGTTCTGTAACAAATGTTACAGGATGTTGACAGTGAGGGGAGGCTATGTGTATGTGTAAGTAGGGAGTACATAGAAACTCTCTGTACTTTCTGCTCAGTTTTTCTGTGAACCTAAAAATGCTGTAAAAATCATTCAGTTTTTAAAACAACCAGATAAGTAGTTGCAAATAGAATTCTGGTTTTCAAAAATTAGTCAGGCTGTCATTATCCTAAAATATTTGGGAGGAAACTGAAGATTTATAAGATTTCCTTTATGCTTCAAAATGACAAATGTTATCTTGTAACCTATTTTTCTTGTTTAACCTTTTTTTTTCCATGTAGTTTGTAAGGTTTTTTTTTTTTAAGGAAATTATTCCCATTAGCCACCTTACTTAAGATGAATTTCAAACTGCACTTGTGATACTATCAAATATATGTTTTTCCCAGCACAGCACAAGGCCTGATCCCATGATTGGTTTCTGAAGTTGAGTTTCTGAATCAATTTAGGAAAACTTACTTCTAGTTTTCCTCCTTTATTACTAGCAATAAAGAACTGAAAAGGAGCTTCCAATAGACTGCTTTTTTGCAATACACATGAGAACAATTATAAATTCACCTAAATCTAATATCAGAATCTAAAAAGTTTTTATGTAAGAAGAGGAAAAAAGAGTACTAGTAAAGAAACTGCAGTCTGCAGCCTGCTACACTTGCTAGGAAAGATAGTACTATCTGCCATATCTAAATTCCCATTCAGAGAACAGCACGATATGCAAAAGTTATTTCCAGTAGACTCGGCTATAAAAAAAGATATCTCAAATGAATCTTATTTTCAGACTTCTTTAATTACTAAAAAATGAGGATTTTGAGGATTTTTAACATTTTGCTGGTATTATCCTTATATTTTTAAGGCTTTAGTAATTAAATGTCAAGCACTGTAATAACAAAGTGCTAAGATTATAAGTTTAAAACTCATGAAAATGCAAGTAATATGCAGAAGTCTCAAAGAGTAACAAGGCGTATCTCAAGCTGTATGTCCAACTATTAAAACTATAGGAAATAGTTTAATTAAGAATCATTATTGCAATTATACTCTATTTTTTTAAAAAAGAAACCAGAAAAAAATCAACATTATTTACAACATAACATTTGAAATTTAATGCTATTATCATGGCCTATATATCACTGTGATTTTTATGAAAGATAAGGTTTTTAGCTTTTCCATTTTGCCAAGTTCAAATACCTAAACTAATATTTCATATTCAGATTTTTTTTTCAGTACCTGGAACCATAGTCTATTATTACAGATACAATTTATGAATAAGTAAGACTACCTGCATTCTTCTACTAAACTTCTCAAGGTCAGGCACTATGTCTTATTCATCTAATAGCATAATACCTATCTAGCATACTTCCTGACATCAGAGTTTTATCAGCAAATATTTATTGAATTTTCTTGACTTTATGAACATTAAGAGCTTCTAATTATTCACATGTGAAAATCAAACTTCAGATAACAACACTGCATTAAACCCTAGCCTTCGTTCATTTAAAAAATCCATTATGTTTAGATTTACAGGAAATAACTAATGGTTCTCTCATATATGAATAAAGTTTCCTAAACTGTGCTTAACAAGTATTTTTTATTTGAAAAACAATTATGATAAAGAAATCACCTAACATTTTCAGCTCATGAATTATTAGTTAGCTAATAGCACAGTAACTCCATCAATTGAAAACATGCAAGATTTATAAATGCATATTATATTTACCAAATACTTCCCTAAATTGGTTCTATATTATTATTAATATTTATCCCATTGTCAACTGCCCATCAATTGTTGATCCAGTTTGCTCAGTTACTTCTAGTAATAAGATCACCAAGATCAGCTGGAATTGCCAACTAAGAAAGGATTTTTCCAAAATGATAATCAAAGGATTCATTTAGCCCCCAGATCCTGATAGTATTGATTGATCTATTATTTTGAATATTATACAGAAATTTTTTCTTCTTTTTGGGTAGTCATAATATGAGTGAGAGCTTTAATTCCTAAAATGATAGAGGAAAAAGAGGCTTTCCTATAGAGGTAGAATGTGGTATACGGTTATTTTTGCTTTTTTTTTTTTAAGGAAATGAATACTACAGACTGATATTCAATTCAAAACTTTGATGACAACTGAATAAAAAAGCCACTCAAGACAGAATTTAAGTTCTAACTTCATTCAGTTCTAACTTGCTGTAGAATGCTGAATCTGGTTTTTCTTCCATTAGCTGTGGAAGGAAGAAAAACTTGAAAAATTTTTTGTTTAAATAATGCCTTCAAAAGTGAGAGTGATAATAACTCTGACTTTACTTATTAGGGAATAGAGTATTAGTGCTTCCTGTGTTTTCACTATTCCTCTCGGAGGTCTAAAAGAAACTTGATCTGAAAGTTGAAAGTAGATATACAAAGAAAGATTCACCAAAAACTTAAATACACAAACTACAACAATAACAACAGAAAATTAAACAAAGAAGTTGACTATTATTCACTTGAGAGTAGTTACAATCTCTCCCTAAGTGGAAACATACATAGTTAGATCTCATGAAGACAGTGCAAAGTTTATATCTTTTAATTCAGTGATCCTCAAACTCTAGTTGTGCATCACAATCACCCGGGAATTTGTCACAGTGCACATTCCAGATCCTCACCTCTGCAGATTCTGATGCAAAACCAGTGTTTGAAATGGGATCTAGTGCCGTCCTCAATAGGGGTTTTCTAAGTTTTTCTTTTTTAATTGAGATATAACTTACATACCATACAAACTCACCCAATTAAAATATATAATTCAAAGGTTTTCTTAGTAGATTCCAAGCTATGCAAACATCATCACAATCTTATTTGAATATTTTCATCACCCCCAAGTACCCATTACCTATTAGCTGTTGTTGTTTAGTCACAAAGTTGTGTCCAACTCTTTTGCGACCCCATGGACTGTAGCCCACGGCTGCAGGCTCCTCTGTCCATGGGATTTCTCATGCAAGAGTACTGATGTGGGTTGCCATTTCCTCCTCCAGGAGATCTTCCTATTCCAGGGATCGAATCTGCATCTCCTGCGTTGCAGGCAAATTACTTACCATTGCACCACCTGGGAAGCCCTTACCTATTAGTAGTCACTCTTTATTTACTCTTTCCCCCAGGCCTTGGCAAACCCTGCTATCTGTCTCTTTAATTTGCCTATTCTGTACTTTTCATATGTGTCCTTTGTGTCTGGCTTCTGTCATTTAGCATTATGTTTTCAAGGTTCATGCATATTGTAGCATCTATCAGTACTTCATTATTTTAATTGCCAAGTAATATTCCACTGTGTGGATATACTATATTTTTGTTTATCTGTTCATCAATTGATGGATGTTCAGGTTGTTTCCATTTTTCAAACATTATGACTAATGCTGTTACAAGCATTCATGTTCAAATTTCTGTATTACTGTATTTTCTAAGTGTTTTCCTTTTTAAAATAGAAAGCTTTATTAAATTGGGGAACATTTCTAGTCAAATACTCTTGTAACTAGCTATTTCTGGGCCATAAGAAAATGATGACTGAAGTGACCCATTAAAGCATTGACAAGTGACTGGTGAGGGTTAAAGGCTTTCAGAGGGACTTTGAGGATAAAGTAGTTCATATTCTGTGGCATCTGGGAAAGACAAAACAGAAACCAAAGAAAGAATGCAACTTTTTACCCTCATTAACATAAAAAGTATAGAAATAAGTGATTGTGAGAGGCAAACCAGACCTCTATAAAATGTCTGATCTCACCGGCCTACTGACATAATCAATAGCATAGTTTATTGTAGTGGTTTTAAAGCAACAGTAGGAAAATTCAAATGCAGTTAAACAGTTCATTGTGTTAGAAAAATATCAAAATACTTAGGAGGAAGCTGATTCTTTAGAATAAGAAATGAACCTGAAAATAAAGAAATAAGAAGAGAAATGCTGTTATTTTTCTCTCTGCCTATCTTGAAAATACAGAAGGCAATTCACACAAGGTCTAAGCTATACTGTGCCTTTTTTCCAGCTTTGCCTTCCAGCTCTTCCTTGTGTTGGAGAAAGAAATGGCAACCCACTCCAATATTCTTGCCTGGAGAATTCCATTGACAGAGGAGTCTGGGAGGCTACAGTCCATAGGTTGGCAAAGAGTTGGGCACCACTTAGAGACTATCACTCACTCTTCCTTGTGTCAGCTGTGGAGTATATGCAGACTTCTGTGGGTCAAACCAGGCCTAGTCATGCATCCTTTTAAACATCCCTTTAAACGCACGAATGGACTAAATCTATGATGGGAGTCCAAATATCGTCGACATGGATTTTAGTCCTAGAATGATCTAATCACCTGGAATTTAGGCTTTATTATTTCTACTATCATTAAAAAATGATAATGAGCTTAATTTATTAGGGCCTTGTACAACCATGTCTCATAATTAAACACAGAGGTCAACCATTTTTAATTCATGCTCTTCCAGCTTCCTTAACCTATTGCAATACAGCCAGCTAGATTAACTGCTAACAACTCTGATTTAGCTGTTAAAAAATTACTCTTGAGTAATATTGACTCATCTTTAGGTTTTCTCACAAACCTAGTTATATAGTGTTTTTATAAGCAAAAGTAGGCCTTGGGGATCTAAGTTTGTTTCAACTTATGAGAAATTAATAAGAAAGAAAATAGCCATGTTGATTTATCAATCTAATAATCAGTCACACTATACCAAAGGAGATTAAGATATGCTCTTTGGCCCAAAGAGCCAATATTCTTGCTGAGGAAAGCAAGACAGATGCATGAAGGAATTTGAGAATACCATAATATGTTATATTATCTCTGCCAAAGGAATTCAGACACAGAAGAGATAAACATGAGCTCAAATAGTTAAAAATGACATCATAGATAAAGTAAGACTTAAACTGGGTCTGAAGTTTGGGGAGGATTTGATCAAAATAAGGGGAGAGTATTTCTGGAATAGATAACAGTATGAACAAAGGCTGAGCTGAAATATTTCACATAATGTGGAGTGAAGGACACTTGCTTAGAAAAAAATGAGAAGCAAACTATGTAAATTGGTTGGCCAGAATATGGTGAGTCTTAGAAATTAAGCAGACATCCAAAAGCTGCATCTGCCGAAACTAGGAGTGTCTTACCAGAGCTGGGTGTGTCCAGCTGGATTTTATTCAAAGAGAGCTGCGTGACTGGCCATTAGAGAAGTAGAGACCAAGAGTGGGTATATAGAAAACAGGGTGGGTAAGAAACTTACAGATGTGGCCAAATCAATTCAAACAGTAATTACCAAATGCCTACTGTGCACATTCCAGGCACTGATTCCAGTGTTCTAGGGGTTATGAGAATGAATAAAAGTTCCTGGTTTCATGGAGTTTGCAGTCCAGACACACATATTACTATGATACCAGGAAGAAAGTAATGTTTCAAATACCAACAAAGAACAATAGGGGCACAGAATAAGCATTAATACTACCAAGGTAAGAGAACAAGTGACATTTTAACTTGGTGTTAAAAATATTAGGCTTTTGGCACTGATTAGGGGAGTGTTCTTGCTCAAGGTATAGGAACCAACAGGGGCAATGGAGTGAAGTAAGTTATGTTTCAGGAAAGGCAAGGAGTTCAACAAGTCAGGAAAGCAGAGTGCCTAGAAGAACAATATAGGGTTCTGTCAAAGCTGAAATGGTTAGTTCAGGCCATAGGGATGGGGAAAAAGAAAGAGGAATTTGAGCTTAGCAGATGATTTGTAGCCATTGTAAACTCTTTTTTTTTTTTTTTTTTTTAATTTATTTATGGCTACATTGGGTCTTTTTTTTTTTTTTTAATTGGGGGATACTTGCTTTACAACGTTGTGTTGATTTCTGCCTTAAACAATTTGATTCAGCCATAATATGTATATGTCCTCTCCTTCTGGAGCCTTCCTCCCTCTTCCCATCCCACCCCTCTATGTGTTCACAGAGTGCCAGGCTGGGCTCCCTGTTTTATATAGCAACTTCTTACCAGCTATCTATCTTACACATGGTAGTGTATATATGTCAATGCTACCATCTCACTTCTTAGTTGTGGTGTGCAGGCTCTTTGTAGTGGCACACAGGCTTCTCTCTAGTTGTAGCTCACAGACTAGTTGCCCCAAGGCATGTGGGATCTTAGTTCCCAGACCAGGGATCCAACCCGAGTTTCCTGCATTGAAAGGTGGATTCTTAACCACTGTGCCACCAGGGAAGTTCCCACCATAAGTTCTTGAGGGGAAAGTGAATTAGTATTTTCATGTTTATTGAGTCTACTGTATAAAAATCCCCAAGTCATGGAGTGTGTACGAGTGAGTAGTCTGGCGTCAGTATACAAAACAGAACTGAAAATAGGTGATATTGAGGTCAGGATGGTCAACTAGGAAGACTATTATGGTAATCTAAGGGTAAAGAAATGAGGGCAGAATAATGGAAGGGGGAAAAGAGAAATCAATACACCAGATACATTTCAAAGAAAATTGTATAATACTTGCTGGTTAATTGGATGAATGGTATAAAGTAGACATGAGAACTAGACGTACCTGATGTATGGAGCTTCAGTGGGAGTCTTGATTTTAACTGGCAAATATGGAAATTATATTGTAAGAATAAACTGAATTGGAGTGGTTGAATGCCATGCTTTTCATTTACAGTTCTTTTGAGGTATCAAGTGACCAAGACTCTATTGGCTTACTCATGGATCTGGGAGATAATTGAAGTCATGAGACTAAATGAGCTTCTGGAGAATGGGGAAAGGAACAAAACAAATATGTTTTGAATGCTTATTATGTTCCAGACAATGAATATGAAGAAAAAATAAGGGTGAAGAACAGAGTCTTTGGGGAAAGCCCAAAGTTAAAGGTCAGAAAAGGGGTCAGCAACTAAGACTAGAATTTCTCAAAAATGTAGAAAAGTAATATAATATGCACAAAATGTTGTCTCTGAAAACAAAGAAGAATAATTTTAAGGAAACAGGGAAGGATCAAATAGTTTGGGTATTCAGAAAATTAAAAATGGGAATAAAACCTTGCATTTGGTGAGGATCCTTGGTGACATTTAATTCAATTCTATTCCACAAAAATTTCTTGTGCATCTAGTATGTACTTAGCAACAGAGCCCTGGAAACAGCCTCATGAAGACTGAGGTCTGGAAGTAGAAAGTTAAATAAACTGCCAATTACAAGACAATTTGTTATATTCAACATAGGGGAACCATAGGGTACTAAAGTAGAACATAAGGAGGGCCACCAATCCCAGACTTGAGGGGTCTGGAAGTCTTTCTAGAGGAAATACTTAAACTGGGACCTATAGTTTAGAATTAGCCAAATGAGAAGCAAAGTTTGATCCAAGTAAGAAACACCTGATGTGGTAATCCAAAGAGAAAAAATGTATGACCACTCAAGCAACTGAAAGTGTCTAAGTGGGTGATTTTGTAGAGCTATTGTTGAAGAGGTTACCAAGTAGTAAATGATATTATAGAGTCATGTCAAAGACTTTATATTCAATACAAATTGCTATTGGGAAGGTGTTGAAGGGTTTAAGCAAGAGAATTATATAATCAAGTTTGTGGTTTAGAAAGACCTCTCTGACTTTGCACAGTGGCAAGATCAAAGTCAGACTGACCAATTCTGAGGCTGTTGTAACAGTTTAAGAGAGATGATGGTGTCAGTAGAGATGGAAAGGAGTGGGTAGACTCAATAAATATGTAGGAGGTAGAATTGACAGTTTTGGTAATTAGTTCATGGTGGGAGGTTTTAGTAGAGGGAAAAGCCAAAAATGGCATCAAGACTTTTGGCTTGGACAACTGAATACATGCTGATATAAGAAACACTGGTGAAGAAATAGTCTTGAGAATAAAATATAATGAATTCTGTTTTGTTCATATTGATTTTGAGGTACCAACTAGACATCCTAGTGGAGGTATATAAAAGGAAGTTGGCTAAATGTGTCTCAATTTCAGGAGAATTTAGAGAGAGAGAGAGAGATTTGGGGGAAATGAATTGTTGATAATTGAATCCATCAGAGAAAATGAGATTTCCCTATGTGAGGGTAGGACAGGTTGGTGTTGAGTGAGAAGAGAGAATGTCTGAAGAAAAAACACAGAGAAATGCAAGTATTTAAGGGCTGGGCAAGCCAAGAAGATCCAATAAAAGAAACTGAGAAGGAAGTTTGTGGGGGTGATCAGCAAAGAAATAAGAGCACAATTTCATAAGACAGTAGCATAAGGCTTTTCTAATGGAGGAAACGTATCTTATTTGATGATGGAGGGAAAAGGAGACAATGGAGAGGAATAAAGACCTGGCTAAAGAATAGTTAAATGCTGGACCACAGTCTTTTCAGAAACAGAGTAACAGAGGAGCAAAAACTCATAGAGGAAAAAATGTTTCTTTTAATAATAACAAGAGTGACAGGATACACAGAAGAACTATACAAAAAAGATCTTAATGATCCAGATAATCATGATGGTATGATGACTCACCTAGAGCCAGACATCCTGGAATAAGTAGTCAAGTGGTCTTTAGGAAGCATCAATATGAGCAAAGCTAGTGGAGGTGACAGAATTCAAGTTGAGCTATTTCAAATCCAAAACAATGATGTTTTTAAAGTGCTGCACTCAATATGCCAGCAAATTTGGAAAAGTCAGCAGTGGCCACAGGACTGGAAAAGATCAGTTTTCATTCCAAACCCAAAGAAAGGCAATGCCAAAGAATGTTCAAACTACTGCACAATTGCACACATCTCATATGCTAGAAAGTAATGCTCAAAATTCTCCAAGTGAGGCTTCAACAATATATGAATTGAGAACTTCCAGATGTTTGTTCATGCTGGATTTAGAAAAAGGAAAGGAACCAGAGATCAAACTGCCAACATCCATTGGATCATCAAAAAAGCAAGAGAGTTCCAGAAAAAAACACCTACTTCTTCAGTGACTATGCCAAAGCCTTTGTGTGGATCACAACAAACTGTGGAAAATTCTTAAAGAGATGGGAATACCAGACCCCCTTACCTGTCTCCTTAGAAGTCTGTATGCAGGTCAAGAAGCAACAGTTAGAATCGGACATGGAACAACAGACTAGTTCCAAATCGGGAAAACAGTATGTCAAGGCTGTATATTGTCACCCTGCTTATTTAAATTATATGCAGAGTACATCATGTGAAATGCTAAGCTGGATGAATCATAAACTGGAATCAGGATTGCTGGGGAAAATATCAATAATCTCAGATATGCAGATGACACCACACTTATGGTAGCAAGTGAAGAGGAATTGAGGAGCCTCTTGATGAAAGTGAAAGAGGAGAGTGAAAAAGCTGGCTTAAAGCTCAACATTCAAAAAACTACAATCATGGCATCTGGTCCTATCACTTCATGGCAAATAGATGGGGAAACAGTGAAAACAGTGACAGACTATTTTCCTGGGCTCCAAAATCACTGCAGATGGTGATTGCAACCATTAAATTAAAAGATGCTTGCTCCTTGGAAGAAAAGTTATGACCAACCTAGACAACATTTTAAAAAGCAGAGACATTACTTTGCCAACAAAGGTCCATCTAGTTAAAGTTATGGTTTTTCCAGTAATCATGTATGGATGTGAGAGTTGTACCATAACAAAAGCTGTGTGCCAAAGAATTGATGCTTTTGAACTGTGGTTTTGGGACAGGCTCTTGAGAGTCCCTTGGACTGCAAGGAGGTCCAACCAGTCCATCCTAAAGGAAATCAGTCCTGGATAAACATTGGAAGGACTGACACTGAAGCCAAAGCTCCAATACTTTGGCCACCTGATGCAAAGAGTCAACTCATTGGAAAAGACCCTGATTTTGGGAAAGATTGAAGGCAGGAGGAGAAGAGGACGACAGAGGATGATATGATTGGATGGCATCACTGATTCTATGGACATGAGTTTGAGCAAGCTCCTGGAGTTGGTGATGGACAGGAAAGCCTGGCATGCTGTAGTCCATGGGGTTGCAAAGATTTGGACACGACTAAGCGACTGAACTGATTGAGTGACAGGAGAAAGAGAGTTGAGAACGGAGATGGGCTACTGGTAGCAAAGGAGGCATGTATCAGATAGGTAGGAGTTGAGGACTCTGCCGAGCTCGCATGTCACAAGGGAGGAAATAGATGGAAAAAAAGATCGTGCCTTAGAGTTGCAAATTCCATCATTATTGACAAATATTCACTCATAATGTAGCTATTTTTAAGTTGATTGTGACTGTTTATATGGTTGAATAGCATCAATAAATCTAAAATAACTTAGACTTTAGAAGACAATTAGGTGCAAGAGATGTGAGGTAGGAAAACAAATATTTTCTGATATTTCTCTTAGCAGAGCAAGACTGGTTTATACAGTCTAAAAGAATAAGGCTGAAAGGATATTCTCAGAGTTGAGTATACTGACACATTTTTAAGGTTCAGCGTCAATAAGAATTCTAACTCTGATAGAGTATTAGCAATTATAATAGCTACCACTTAATCAGTCCCTACTATATTCCAGTTCTGACACTTATCACTGTGTACTGAGTAATTTTCCACCAGAGGCATATATTCTCCACTCCCTGTTCCCCCACTCCAGCCTTGGCCCCATCCTAGGGACTTTTGGCAATGTCTGGAGACATTTTTGGTTGTCGTGACTTGGAGGGCTAGCTGTGGGTAGAGACTATAGAGATGCTGCTGCATGCATCCTACAATGTTTAGAAGAGGCCAAGGTTGACAAACACTGCTTTATATTTATTATTTTGTGTAATTCTCAAAACAATCTAATGAGGGAGGACTAATTTTCTCTAATATACACATAAAGCAGAGAACTGAGGGCAGGTGAGGTTAAGCAAATCACCCAAGGTCCTAAAAAACAAAACTAGATTTTGAACCCATCTACCTGATTCCAAAGTCAATTTTTAACCACTGTAAACCTTGCCACTTTGTACTCAACATGCGCAGGCCAAAACAAAACTCTTAAACTGCTTACAATTTTTTTTTTCCTTAAAAGGCATTTATTAGTACACTCAAATCTGCATTCCTCTTAGATTTACCAAGTGCCCATCTGTCAACTCTAACCTTTCCCACTTGAGGACAACAGAACAGCTTTGTCTTATAGAAAACAGACTTGAGTCAGGCACATCAGACATGTAGATACCAACATGATATATTTTGCCTCTTTTTTTTTTTTTTTTTAAATATTATTTTATTAGTTGGAGGCCAATCACTTTACAACATTTCAGTGGGTTTTGTCATACATTGACATGAATCAGCCATATATTTTGCCTCTTGTGGGAATCTTCTAATTGAAAAGAGTTTTCATGTGATGGCCAGTTTATAGATCCATTCTCAAATTCTACTCATCACCCTCTGAGGAGATGGATTATTTCTGGGCTTTGAATTAAAACTGCAATTCTGTACTGATACCAACCATCATTCAAACTACTCAAGTATGTCTTGAGAATCTCTAGGCAGGAACCAAACACCAACCAAGGTATGTAAGTCTAGGTTAAGAAGTCCTTTAGTGACTATGGAGCTCTGGTGGTTGTATTGGGTTTGTTTTATTTTTACTAATTCTAAGTCACTGTAATGGTGAAAGTCTCCTTTGTAAAACTGTGCCAGAAGTCAGAAGTAGGTTTAAGAATCTAGCTATCTTCTGTTACACCAGACATGAAAAAGACTTGCAGAAATGCAAAACAATGTCACTCTTGCCTAAAATGTCACTGATGTTAGCATGCAATGGATTATTCTTTTGTTGTTTTTGGAAAAACTAATATTTCAAAAACACTATGTCAACAAGATAAAACAATAAATTCAATTCTCCCTTGAAAGGGGTAGAATTATTTTTCTGTTTTTGCCTTGTCAGTGTATAGGAATGCAAAGGATTTCTGTGTGTTAATTTTATATCCTGCAATTTTACTATATTCATTGATTAGCTCTAGTAAATTTCTGGTAGAGTCTTTAGGGTTTTCTATGTAGAGGAGCATGTCATCTGCAAACAGTGAGAGTCACTTCTTTTCCTATCTGGATTCCTTTTATTTATTTTTCTGCTCTGATTGCTGCAGCCAAAACTTCCAAAACTATGTTGAATAGTAGTGATGAGAGTGGGTACCCTTGTCTTGTCCCTGATTTTAGGGGAAATGCTTTCAATTTTTCACCGTTGAGGGTAATTTGCTGTGGGTTTGTCATATAGCTTTTATTATGTTGAGGTATGTTCCTTCTATTCCTGCTTTCTGGAGAGTTTTTATCAAAAATGGATGCTGAATTTTGTCAAAGGCTTTTTCTGCATCTATTGAGATAATCATACGGTTTTTATCTTTCAATTTGTTAATGTAGTGTATTTGTTTGTGGATATTTGTGGTGATTGATTTGTGGATATTAAAGAATCCTTGCATTCCTGGGATAAAGCCCACTTGATCATGATGTATGATTTTTAATATGTTGTTGGATTCTGTTTGCTATAATTTTGTTAACGATTTTTGCATCTATGTTCATCAGTGATATTGGCCTGTAGTTTTCTATTTTTTGTGGCATCTTTGTCTGGTTTTGGAATTAGGGTGATGGTGGCCTCATAGAATGAGTTTGGAAGTTTACCTTCTTCTGCAATTTTCTGGAAGAGTTTGAGTAAGATAGGTGTTAGCTCTTCTCTGAATATTGGTAGAATTCAGCTGTGAAGCCATCTGGTCCTGGGCTTTTGTTTGTTGGAAGATTTCTGACTACAGTTTCGATTTCTGTGCTTGTGATGGGTCTGTTAAGATCTGCTATTTCTTCCTGGTTCAGTTTTGGAAAGTTATACTTTTCTAGGAATTTGTCCATTTCTTCCAGGTCGTCCATTTTATTTGCATAGAGTTGTTGGTAGTAATCTCTTATGATCCTTTGCATTTCAGTGTTGTCTGTTGTGATCTCTCCATTTTCATTTCTAATTTTGTTGATTTGCTTCTTCTCCGTTTGTTTCTTAATGAGTCTTACTAACGGTTTGTCAGTTTTGTTTATCTTTTCAAAACACCAGCTTTTAGCTTTGTTGATTTTTGCTATGATCTCTTGGGTTTCTTTTGCATTAATTTCTGCCCTCATTTTTATGATTTCTTTCCTTCTAGTAACCCTGGGGTTTTTCATTTCTTCCTTCTCTAGTTGCTTTAGGTGTAGAGTTAGGTTATTTATTTGACTGTTTTCTTGTTTCTTGAGGAAAGCCTGTAATGCTATGAACCTTTCCCTTAGCACTGTTTTACAGTGTCCCATAGGTTTTGTGTTGTTGTGTTTTCATTTTGTCTCGTTTCTATGCATATTTTGATTTCTTTTTTGATTTCTTCTATAATTTGTTGGTTATTTAGAAGTGTGTTATTTAGCCTCTATATGTTTGAATTTTTAATAGTTTTTCTTCCTGTAATTGAGATCTAATCTTACTGCATTGTGGTCAGAAAAGATGACTGAAATTATTTCAATTTTTTTTGAATTTCCCAAGGCTAGATTTATGGCCCAGGATGTGATCTATTCTGCAGAATATTCCGTGGGCACTTGAGAAAAAGGTGAAATTGATTGTTTGGGGTGAAATGTCCTATAGATATCAATTAGGTCTAGCTGGTCCATTGTTTCAAAGTTTGTGTTTCCTTTTTAATTTTCTGTTTTGTTGATCTATCCATAGGTATGAGTGGGGTATTAAAGTCTCCCACTATTATTGTCATTGTTAATTTCCCCTTTCATACTCCTTAGCATTTGCCTTACATATTGCAGTGTTCCTATGTTGGGTGCATATACATTTATAATTGTTATATCTTCTTCTTGGATTGATCCCTTGATCATTGTGTAGTGTCCTCCTTTGTCTCTTTTCACAGCCTTTATTTTAAAGTCTATTTTATCTGATATGAGTATTGTGACTCCTGCTTTCTTTTGGTCTCCGTTTGCATGAAATATTTTTTTTCCAGTCCTTCACTTTCAGTCTGTATCTGTCCCTTGTTTCGAGATGGGTCTCTTGTAGACAGCATATATAGGGGTCTTGTTTTTGTATCCATTCAGCCAGTCTTTGCCTTTTGGTTGGGGCATTCAACCCATTTACATTTAAGGTAATTATTGATGGGTATGGTCTTGTTGCCACTTACTTTGTTGTTTTGGGTTCACGTTTATACAAACCTTCTGTGTTTCCTGTCTATAGAAGATCCTTTATCATTTGTTGAAGAACTGGTTTTGTGGTGCTGAATCCTCTCAACTTTGGCTTGTCTGTAAAGCTTTTGAGTTGTCCTTCATATCTGAATGAGATCCTTGCTCGGTACAGTAATCTGGGTTGTAGGTTACTCTCTTTCATTACTTTAAGTATGTGCTGCCATTCCCTTCTGGCCTGAAGGGTTTCTATTGATAGATCAGCTGTTATCCTTATGGGAATCCCTTTGTGTGTTATTTGTTGTTTCTCCCTGCTGCTTTTAATATTTGTTCTTTGTGTTTGATCTTTGTTAATTTGATTAAAATGTGTTGAGGTGTTTTGCCTTGGGTTTATGCTGTTTGGGACTCTCTGGGTTTCTAAGGAAACAATATCATTCACCATTGCAACAAAAAGAATAAAATACTTAGGAGTATATCTACCTAAAGAAACAAAAGACCTGTACATAGAAAACTATAAAACACCGATGAAAGAAATCAAAGAGGGCACAAATAGATGGAGAAATATACCATGTTCATGGATTGGAAGAATCAATATTGTCAAAATGAGTATACCACCCAATGCAATCTATAGATTCAATGCAATCCCTATCAAGCTACCAATGGTATTCTTCACAGAACTAGAACAAATAATTTTGCAATTTGTATGGAAATATAAAAAATCTCGAATAGCCAAAGCAATCTTGAGGAAGAAAAATAGAACTGGAGGAATCAACCTGCCTGACTTCAGGCTCTACTACAAAGCC
The DNA here is from genome assembly GCF_963930625.1 of Muntiacus reevesi. Taxonomy (NCBI): domain Eukaryota; kingdom Metazoa; phylum Chordata; class Mammalia; order Artiodactyla; family Cervidae; genus Muntiacus; species Muntiacus reevesi. Next base: position 135,287,605 of record NC_089271.1, read on the forward strand.
ACAGTCATCAAGACAGTTTGGTACTGGCACAAATAAATATAGATCAACGGAACAAAATAGAAAGCCCAGAGATAAATCTACATACCTATGGACACCTTATCTTCGACAAAGGAGGCAAGACTATACGATGGAAAAAAGACAACCTCTTTAACAAGTGGTGCTGGGAAAACTGGTCAACACTTGTAAAAGAATGAAACTAGAAAACTTTCTAACACCATACACAAAAATAAACTCAAAATGGATTAAAGATCTAAATGTAAGACCAGAAACTATAAAACTCTTAGAGGAGAACATAGGCAAAACACTCTCCGACATATATCACAGCAGGATCCTCTATGAACCACCTCCTAGAATATTGGAAATAAAAGCAAAAATAAACAAATGGGACCAAATGAAACTTAAAAGCTTTTGCACAACAAAGGAAACTATAAGCAAGGTGAAAGGACAACCTTCAGAATGGGAGAAAATAATAGCAAACAAAGCAACAGTTCAAGGATTAATGTCAAAAATATACAAGCAACTCCTGCAGCTCAATTCCAGAAAAATAAATGACCCAAACAAAAAATGGGACAAAGATCTAAACAGACATTTCTCCAAAGAAGACATACAGATGGCTAACAAACACATGAAAAGATGCTCAACATCACTCATTATCAGAGAAATGCATATCAAAACCTCAATGAGGTACCATTACATGCCAGTCAGAATGGCCGCTATCCAAAAGTCTACAAGCAATAAATGCTGGAGAGGGTGTGGAGAAAAGGGAACCCTCTTACACTGTTGGTGGGAATGCAAACTAGTACAGCCACTATGGAGAACAGTGTGGAGATTTCTTAAAAAGCTGGAAATAAAACTGTCATATGACCCAGCAATCCCACTCCTGGGCATACGCACGAAGGAAACCAGATCTGAAAGAGACACATGTATCCCAATGTTCATCACAGCATTGTTTATGATTCCAGGACATGGAAGCAACCTAGATGCCCATCAGCAGACGAATGGATAAGGAAGCTGTGGTACATATACACAATGGAATATTACTCAGCCATTAAATAGAATACATTTGAATCAGTTCTAATGAGATGGATGAAACAGGAGCCCATTATACAGAGTGAAGTTAGCCAGAAAGATAAACACCAATACAGTATGCTAACCCATACATATGGAATTTAGAAAGATGGTAATGATAACCCTATATGCAAGACAGAAAAGGAGACACAGATGTATAGAACAGACTTTTGGACTCTATGGGAGAAGGTGAGGGCGGGTTGTTTTGAAAGAACAGCATCGAAACATGTATATTATCAACTGTGAAACAGATCACCAGTCCAGGTTTGATGTATGATACAGGGTGCTCGGGGCTGGTGCACCGGAATGACCCAGAGGGATGGGATGGGGAGGGAGGTGGGAGTGGGGATCAGGATGGGGAACACATGTAAATCCATGGCTGATTCATGTCAATGTATGGCAAAAACCGCTACAATATTGTAAAGTATTTAGCCTCGAACTAATAAAAAATAAATGTAAAAAAAAAGGGGTAGATTTTTGCAAACAGCTTGGCCTCCAGTTTGAACATTCTCCAAATTTGTGGGACATGTGTGTGCTCTCTCCTCCTTTTAGGGTGTCCTACTCATCCTGGTTATCTCAGTATTGCTCAGTTTTAAAAACTGAAATCCCATATCCTAGGAATCCCTTCAATCCCAGGAAATGGTTATGTTAGTTGCTCTGGATATATCCAAAGTTTAGTAACTTATGCTAGAGAATAAAACTAAATTATTAACACCATTAGTTGAGGTCCAGTCAGAATATGGTATGATAACATGATTCAGCTTAGTAATATTGATCATCATTTTTGATTCTCACCTGTGTTTTTCAAAGATGATTTTTGCTATTATGTCAATAGGTTACTGATGGGGTGGCTCATAGGATGCCATATAACACAGCTGCTGTCAATTATGGTTACACATTAAAATCAATGGGGGTGGCAGTCTTCAAAATCCTGGCTCTACAGGATGCACACAAGACCAATTAAGTCAGAATTGCCTGAGATGGGACCCAGGCATCAGTGTTTGTAAAGAACCTCCAGTTATTGCAATGGACAGTCAAGTCTGAAAAACCCTGCTATAGCTTGATGCTTCCCGTTTTTCATTGTGAATTTGTAGCTGGGCTTCTGAGAAGGTGCAGCTATTAGCTTCCTTATGAGGGTCTCTGACATCGGTCCTTCTCCAGCACATGTTAAATACATTATCCAAAATGCCACCATGAAGACCAAAAGTCTTCCAATAGAGATATAATTAAAAACACAGGCAGGAGCAGAAAACAGTAACTATTAGGTTTGGGAAGGATTTTCTGTTTTTAAGAGGCCTTAATTCAAATATTTGAAAATGTTCACCTACTCTTATATTCATGTCTGTCCCATAAGATGAAAGATGAGATGAGTAGAAACTCTGTAAATTACAAAGTGTTACCACAGCAGACTTAATACCTAAAGCAAAGGTGACTTTATAAGTGGGTTGAGTCAGACCAAGGCCCCGAGAGAATTAGGCCTTTGGGGTTGAGAGAGCTAAGAGGAAGAGAATTGATACTGCATGAGAAGACAAGAGGGGAATCACCAAAAGCCTCAACTATATCACAAGGATTATTAAAAGGTGAAACTTGGAAATGAGGTCAGGCCATAAACATAATTTAAAAGATCCAGCAGCTTTTCCAGAGGAGTTTGCATAGCCAATTATTCCCAGGTAGCCTACTAGAGAGTGTAAAGCTGTGTTTATGTTCACCTCATGTTGTACCTCTTCAATAATATCAGAGTGAGTGGAACTGGAATAGAAAAAGGAGGGCTCCTCAAAATTCATCTCTTGAAGCAAACTGAGCTCATACTGACTTGTCTGGTTTGTAAGATATGACAAGAAACAGTTTTCCAGTTTTTTCCTCTCATATCCAATAAGGTTTGAGAAGTGATGGAAGTCAGAGAATTCTTCTTAGGACCTTAGAGATGGTCATGGTTCCTTGGAAAGCCATCCCCAAACTTCCTTTCTCAACAGTGGTCAGGGTGCTTGAAATCCTGCCAGGAGAAACACGTTCCTTCAAAATTGGTGATACATTAAAGAAGTTCTTGTTAATTGAAATAAGTGACACCTTAGGATAGGAATTCCTGACCAGAAAACACTATATTGGCTTTATTTCTAGATCTCTAAAATGGTTGCTGCCTCAGTCATGCCCCACTATTTTCCACTTTCTAGGTTCTCACACCTCCCTTCCTCTAGCTCTCTTTCCCCTTTCTCTCTCTCACACTCACATACACTACTGTTGGAAACCTCTGGTTTTAGCCTTATCAGCCACCTCCTTGCCAGTGATTACTTGACAGCTAGCTGAGAGCAAGATGGATATAGGGAGGCGGGGTTGCAGATACTAATGAAAGAAAAACTATTTAGGTAATAGAACTAAGTGCTATAGTACTTAGTTCTCTATACAAGCCCAGGTTGACTATATCCTGGGCCATTGATTTTTCCAATGGAAAGATGGGTTAGGAATCAAGGGCTACATACACAAATAAAGGTCAGTTAAGCAGCCATGTATAACCTTTGGTTTTAAGAATAAAGTCTTCTAATTGAATTGTGTGTGTGTGTGTGTGTGTGTGTGTGTGTGTGTGTGTGTGTGTTGAAGGACAAGGGAGATCACCTGTAATGTATCATGTAATTGAATTGTTCCATATCTCTTTTCCCAAGGGGCAACAATCAGCTCTCAAGAACACCGTTGAGTTGTCTGTGTGATTAAACTAAAAGGAAATTCCATTTCTATCATCTCTAAATGATAAATATCAACATTCCTAAAATAGCTTACAGCAGTGAAAGTCTAAATCTTTCTCAAATTCATAAAGCAAATAAAATTGGAAACATATACAATATCATTTGAGCATTTTGATGAATTTGCAGCTATGTGAGATATAATCCAGGAAGAATTAAAAAAACAAAAGTTGGACTTCAAAACATTTTACTTTTATGGAAATCTTACTGATAACGTTACAACAGATATGTCATAATATATGGTGGATCCATCCTGAAAACATAACAGAAAAATATATAGAATCCAAGTTAACAGAGACTATTTTGGAATATTGGTAGTTTTAAGGAATGTAAAGTAATAATAGCATAAACATTTTTGGTGCTGGAACAAGAAATAGCGAGAAGACCAACTTCATATCTAGCCCCAAATAATTCATTTGGTTTCATTGGTTTTATCAGGAATGTTGGTTAGTAAGCTTGCTGAGAGTGAGGATTTAGAGAAAAAATGTGCTGTGTCTAAAGAGAGTAAAATGCTGAGTGGGTTTGATTCAAAATTCACCACAGGCCAGGAAAAAGATTTTGCAAAACTGGCCCCTGTTGCACACACATGGCCTAGGCTGTGGGTAAGCCTCACATTCAAAAGAATAGGGTCATCGTCTCAGCCTACACGTCTCATTAAGTTCCAAACACTTCCTTGGGATATGAAACCTCCCCTTTCTCTTTCAGTACTCCCAGTAAAGCCAGCTTGTTCAGACAATACTGAAAGGGGCTGCTCTTTGGTGCTCAAACAGGATGCCTCATTGATATATCTTGCTGGGATAGCCCAGAAGCATTTGTCTGTTAGTGTCTCACACAACTGTCAACTGTTTCTACCCAGACTGAATTAAATGTTTTATATAAAAACTGGGCAATGTTTTTAGCATTCTCTCAAGAAGAATTTATTGAATATGCAGTCTGTGCAAGGTACTAGGCTAAGCCCTGGAACAGGAAGAGGGGAGGAGGGAAAGAAGAGAGGCTAGAGGAAGTACTGGAGAGAGAAAAAGATAAATAAATTGCAGCATCTGCCTTTAATAATAATATCTAATATTTACTGTGTAGCTACTCTGTGCCAGGCACAGTGCTAATGGCTTTACATGAATCAGATAACTGAAACTTTGCAACAGTACTGACTGTGTACCTCCTTTCAAAAACTGAAACTCAGAGAGGTTAAGCCAAAAGTCACACAGCTAGCGATGGAATCAAAGTTTGAGCCTGGTCGATCTGATCCCAAAAAACAGAGTGTGTAACCACTGTGCTCTACTGCCTTCAAGGTCTTAGCACCTGGTAAGGGGAGGAAGCAAACACCATGACCTCTAATAAAAGGCACAATATGATAAGTACCACAAAAGATTAAGGAAACTGCTGTGGGCACAGACATAGAGAACAAATGTGTGGATGCCAAGGGGGAAAGGGATCGGGTGGGAGGAATTGGGAGATTGGGATTGACATATATACAAGACTGATACTATGTATAAAATGGACAACTGATGGGAACATACTGTATAGTACGGGGAACTTTTCATGATGTTCTGTGGTAACCTAAATGGTAGGGAAATCCAAAAGGGAGGGGAGACATGTATATGTTCAGTTCAGTTCAGTTCAGTAGCTCAGTTGTGTCCAACTCTTTGTGACTGCATGAATCGCAGCATCCCAGGCCTCCCTGTCCATCACCAACTCCTGGAGTTTACTCAAATTCATGTCCATCAAGTCGGTGATGCCATCCAGCCATCTCATCCTCTGTCGTCCCCTTCTCCTCCTGCCCCCAATCCCTCCCAGAATCAGGGTCTTTATCAATGAGACAACTCTTCTCATGAGGTGGCCAAAGTATTGGAGTTTCACACGTATATTATGAAGTGTGAAACAGATCACCAGCCCAGGTTGGATGCATGAGAAAAGTGCTCAGGGCTGGTGCACTGGGAAGACCCAGAGGGAAGGAATGAGGAGGGAGGTTGGAGGGGGTAACAAGACGGGGAACACTTGTAAACCCATGGCAGATTCATGTCAATTTATGGCAAACAACACTACAATATTGTAAAGTAATTAGCCTCCAACTAATAAAAATAAAAGAAAAAAATAAAAAAAATCAAAATATGCTAAGTGAAAAAAAAAAGTATTGGAGTTTCAGCTTCAGCATTAGTCCTTCTATTGAACACCCAGGACTGATCTCCTTTAGGATGGACTGGTTGGATCTCCTTGCAGTCCAAGGGACTCTCAAGAGTCTTCTCCAACACCATAGTTCAAAAACATCAATTTTTCGGCAATCAACTTTCTTCACAGTCCAACTCTCACATCCATACATGACCACTGGAAAAACCATAGCCTTGACTAGATGGACCTTTGTTGACAAAGTAATGTCTCTGCTTTTTAATATGCTATCTAGGTTGGTCAAAACTTTCCTTTCAAGGAGTAAGCGTCTTTTAATTACATGGCTGCAATCACCATCTGCAGTGATTTTGGAGCCCCAAAAAATAAAGTCTGACACTGTTTCCACTGTCTCCCCATCTATTTCCCATGAAGTGATGGGACCAGATGCTATGATCTTAGTTTCCTGAATGTTGAGCTTTAAGCCAACGTTTTAACTCTCCTCTTTCACTTTCATCCAGAGGCTTTTTAGTTCCTCTTCACTCTCTGCCATAAGGGTGGTGTCATCTGCATATCTGAGGTTATTGATATTTCTCCCGGCTATCTTGATTCCAGCTTGTGCTTCTTCCAGCCCAGCGTTTCTCATGATGTACTCTGCATATAAGTTATATAAGCAGGGTGACAATATACAGCCTTGACATACTCCTTTTTCTATTTGGAACAATTATGCTGTTCCATGTCCTGTTCTAACTGTTGCTTCCTGACCTGCATACAGGTTTCTCAAGAGGCAGGTCAGGTGGTCTGGTATTCCCATCTCTTTCAGAATTTTCCACAGTTTAGTGTGATCCACACAGCTAAAGGCTTTGACATAGTCAATAAAGCAGAAATATATGCTTTTCTGAAACTCTCTTGCTTTTTTGATGATCCAGCGTATGTTGGCAATTTGATCTCTGATTCCTCTGCCTTGCCTAAAACCAGCTGGAACAGCTGGAAGTTCACGGTTCACATATTCCCGAAGTCTGACTTGGAGAATTTTGAGCATTACTTCACTAGCATGTGAGATGAGTACAATTGTGCGGTAGTTTGAGCATTCTTTGGGATTGCCTTTCTTAGGGATCGGAATGAAAACTGACCTTATCCAGTCCTGTGGCCACTGCTGAGTTTTCCAAATTTGCTGACATATTGAGTGCAGCACATTTACTGCATCATCTTTCAGGATTTGAAATAGCTCAACTGGAATTCCATCACCTCCACTAGCTTTGTTAGTAGTGATGCTTTCTAAGGCCCACTTGACTTCACATTCCAAGATGTCTGGCTCTAGGTGAGTGATCACACCATCGTGATTATCTGGGTCGTGAAGATCTTTTTTCACAGTTCTGTGTGTTCTTGCCATCTCGTCTTAATATCTTCTGCTTCTGTTATGTCCATATCATTTCTGCCCTTTATCGAACCCATCTTTGCATGGAATGTTCCCTTGGTATCTCTAATTTTGTTGATGAGATCTCTAGTCTTTCCCATTCTGTTGTGTTCTTCTATTTCTTTGCATTGATCGCTGAGGAAGGCATTCTTATCTCTCCTTGATATTCTTTGGAACTCTGCATTCAAATAGGAATTTCTTTTCTCCTTTGCTTTTTGCTTCTCTTCTTTTCAGAGCTATTTGTAAGGCCTCCTCAGAAAACCATTTTGCCTTTTTGTATTTCTTTTCCATGGGGATGGTCTTGATCCCTGTCTCCTATACAATGTCACAAACCTCCATCCATAGTTCATCAGGCACTCTATCAATTCTAGTCCCTTAAATCTATTTTTCACTTCCACTGTATATTCATAAGGAATTTGATTTGGGTCATACCTGAATGATGTACAGGTTATCCATACTTCCTTCTATTTAAGTCTGAATCTGGCAGTAAGGAGTTCATGATCTGAGCCACAGTCATCTCCCAATCTTGTTTTTGCTGACTGTATAGAGCTTCTCCATCTTTGGCTGCAAAGAATATGATCAATCAGATTTTGGTGTTGACCATCTGGTGATGTCCATGTGTAGAGTCTTCTCTTGTGCTTTGGAAGAGGATGTTTGCTGTGACCAGTGCGTTCTCTTGGCAAAACTCTATTAGACTTTGCCCTGCTTCATTCCGTATTCCAAGGCCAAATTTGCCTGTTACTCCAGGTGTTTCTTGACTTCCTACTTTTGCATTCCAGTCCCCTATAATGAGAAAGACATCTTTTTTGGGTGTTGGTTCTAGAAAGTCTTGTAGGTCTTCATGGAACTGTTCAACTTCAGCTTCTTCAGCATTACTGGTTGGGGTATAGGCTTGGATTACTGTGATACTGAGTGGTTTGCCTTGGAAACGAACAGAGATCCTTCTGTCGTTTTTGAGATTGCATCCAAGTACTGCATTTCGGACTCTTTTGGTGACCATGATGGCTACTCCATTTCTTTTAAGGGATTCTTGCCCACAGTAGCAGATATAATGGTCATCTGAGTTAAATTCACCCATTCCAGTCCATTTTAGTTCGCTGATTCCTAAAATGTTGACATTCACTCTTTCCATCTCCTGTTTGACCACTTCCAATTTGCCTTGATTCACGGACCTAACATTCCAGGTTCCTATGCAATATCGTTCTTTACAGCATCAGACTTTGTTTCTATCACCAGTCACATCCACAACTGGGTATTGTTTTTGCTTTGGCTCCATCCTTTCATTCTTTCTAGAGTTATTTCTCCACTGATCCACAGTAGCATACTGGGCACCTACCAACCTGAGGAGTTTCTCTTTCAGTGTCCTATCATTTTGCCTTCTCATACTTTTCGTGGGGTTCTCAAGGCAAGAATACTTTGCCATTCCCTTCTCCAGTGGACCACATTCTGTCAGTCAGCGTGCTTCTACATGTATATGTATGGCTATTTTTGCTGTACAGTAGACGCTAACTTTATAAAGCAAGTATATTCCCAATAAAAATTAATAACATAAATACAACTTTTCTCAGAAGGAAACTGCTATGGGAGTACAGAGTCAGAAGTAATTGATTTCTGGGAAGACTTTATGGAGGCAGCAGAAATTGAACTTGGCCTTAAATGAAAACTAGAATTTTGGTTGGTAGAGATGAGGGAAAGGGTATTTCAGGTAAAGAAGTTAAATCACAGAATGACAAGTATAGTGTAACTGGAGCATTATATGCATAAGAGAATAAAGGGTCACAATTAAAATGTTGTAAAGATTGGTCCCTATTGTCATGTACCTTGAATACAGAGAGGTCAGAATTTTATTATTTCCATAGTAGGCAATGGAAAGTCAATAATGGTTTTTGCACAGGCAAGTTATTTGACCAAATGTGTAGTTTGGAAAGAAAGTTTTGGTGGCAGTTTCATTACTGGGGGGCTTATCAAATGAATTAGAGGCCAAAGACCAGTTGTGTAACTAGAAATACCATCTAGATAAGTGACGGTAGGAGCCGGAACCAGGATGTTTGCCTGGGGAATGGGGTAGAAACAGCTACCCTGAAACACAGATAGTGATCTTGGGAACTGGTAACTGAGTATGTGGTAGAGGGATTATTTAAAGAGGATAGTAATATTTCCAGCCTGACTAGGTAGCTTGCTGTATCCCTGGGGGATAAGAGAGGGGACACAGGACAGAATAAATTTAAAGGGTGGAAGAGACCATGAATTAGGTGATTCATATGGAAGTATACAGCAAGCAGTTGTTAGTCATAACCAAAGCTCGGAGAAAAGGCAAGAATATAGATTTGAGAGTCACCCAGAGAGAGAATAGCTTTCCCTGGTGGCTCTAACAGTAAAGCATCTACCTACAATGCGGGAGACCCAGGTTCGACCCTTGGGTCTGGAAGATCCCCCTGGAGAAGGAAATGGCAACCCATTACAGAAATATTGCCTGGAAAATTCCATGGATGGAGGAGCCTGGTAGGCTACATTCCATGGGGTTGCAAAGAGTCAGACACGACTGAGCAACTTCACTTTCACTTTTCTTCAGAGAGAGAATATAGTCTGAAGAGAGGATGAGACTACCCAGAGAGAATATTGCTAGATAAGAAAACAAATTCTGTTTCTGGCAATAGGATAAATGTGTAGAGAAATCCCTCCCAGTAAAGAATGCCTACTTACAATGGTGCCTGACATGGCAAGCGCAATGTGGGGAAGGGAAAGTTGACTTAAGAAGCTGGAAAATATATTTTGAGTGTTGTTTTTAAAGTGAAACTGAGCTGTAGTTAAGTCAAGGAAACAATCAGAGGATACATCAAGCCTGATTTTCTAGGGGTAATCAAGCCAGAGTTTGTCTTTTGAGTATCTACTTACCCCTGAGGGCCTTGAGTTGGTATTTAAGTACTGTGTAGTAGGACCAGAGACAGGAGATGAAGTCTGAGACCCAAGCAAGGTAGTGGGGCTGAGTGGAGACCATGTCATAAAACTAAAGTCCCCTAAGGGTCACTTTGAGTGACCCAGAACATATCCACTTATCTGCAAAAAGATACCTAATCTAGGGAATGGGGGTGGGGTGGGGCGTGGTTGTAGAAGTTGTTTCTCCTGAGTATTCTAATTACATGCCCATGCTCAAGCACTTTGGGGAGCAGAATACTATGTATGTGTCATCTAAACCACCAAAAAGAGAGAGGAGCTAAGATGGCAGAGGAATAGGATGGGGAGACCACTTTCTCCCCTACAAATTCGTCGAAAGAACATTTGAATGCTGAGCAAACTGCACAAAACAACTTCTGATTGCTAGCAGAGGACATCAGGCGCCCAAAAAAGCAGCCCATCATCTTCGAAAGGAGGTAGGACAAAATATAAAAGATAAAAAGAGAGACAAAAGAGCTAGGGATGAAGACCCGTCCTGGGAAGGGAGTCGTAATAGAGGAAGGGAGTTGTAATAGAGGAAGTTTCCAAACACCAGGACACCCTCTCACTGGCAGGTCTGGGGGAAGTTTTCGAATCTCGGAGGGCAACCTAACTGGGAGGAAAAATAAATAAAACCCACAGATTACATGCCTAAAAACAACTCCCAGCAGACAAGTACCCCAGACGCCCGCATCCGCCACCAGCAAGTGAGGGCTGAACGGAGAGGAGCGGGTGGCATTGCTTAGGGTAAACACTGGACCTGAATGCCCTGAAGGCAATCGGAGGGAGCTAACGTGAGATAGCAACTTAAACTGTGGGATAGCGAGAGAGAGAGAAAATTAACCACCCGAACACACTGCAGGCCCGTTCGCAGAACAAAGGAAGAACTGAGCGATCCCAAAGAAGAGCTAGCCAGCTGCAGACCGGCCCATCCCCCACTGAAGGCAGGAGGCAGGGGGGAGGGGAAAGGGGCAAACGGCCCCAGAGATGGCATCCCCTACCAAACTGCAAACAGACTCCCAGTTTCTAACCAAAGACTTCCTGAGATTCTGGATGGTTGACATCCTCCGGGAGGGTTGCAGCTAGAGACCACCTCCCCAGAACAGACACAAGGCTCACCCAACCAGCACGTGCGGAAATTGAGGCTGGGACCGCAGAGGGGAAAAGGTGCACCACACCCAGGGAGAGTGCGCTCATCAAGCTCCTGGCTGCCTGAGCTGCTTGGGCAGGGGAAGTCACAAAATGCAGGTCCAATCGAGTTTGTGCTTTTGTGGAATACCAGAAAACTGGAACCGCATGCAACACAGGGCCCATTCCCTATAGAGCAGCCTGAAGCCTGAGCAGTGTAGATGGGAAAGCATACACCCATGAGAGGGGACAAACCCAGTGTGGCTGGAACACTGCGAGTGCTCCCCACACATGCCAGTGATATTTGTCTGCAGCACCACTCCCTCCCCACAGCAGGAGTGAACAAGCAAACCTAAACAGGAGACCACCTCCGCCCGTGTGTGTCAGGGCAGAAATTAGAGACTGAAGAGAGGGGCAAACAGAAGTCAAATAAACAAAGGGAACCACTTCAGAAGTGACTGGTGCAACAGATTAAAATACCTGTAGGTAACACCGATTGCACAGGAAGGGGCCTATAAATATCTAGAAGTGTAAGATGGCACAAGGAGCTATCTGAAACTGAACCAAACCCACACTGCCCACAACAGCTCCAGAGAAATTCCCAGATATATTTTTAGTTTTTTTTTTTTTAATTGAAAAATTTTTTTCTTTCTTTTTTTAAAATTTTTTCTCTTTAATTTTCTTTTAAAATTCCCTATTACTACTCTATTACTCCTTAACTTTTATTTTCATTTTCATACATTTTTACTATTTTTTTAATTAAATTTTTTTCTTTTTTTCTCTTATTTTCTTCTAAAGTCCTCTATTACTCACCTATTACTCCTTAATTTTCAGTTTCATTTCACTATAACCTTGCAAAAAAAAAGATGCCCTATTTTTAAACTGAACTTCATACATATTTCTTAAGTTTTTTGTGTTTTTGTTTTTAATATTGCATTTTTAAGAGTCTAACCTCTACTCTAGATTTTTAATCTTTGTTTTTCAGTATTTGATATCAATTTTGGACATTTAAGAATCCAGTAATCAGTACCCATTTTTACTCTCCCATTTTTGACTCTCTGTTTTCTCCCTCAGATCACCTCAATTTCCTCCCTCCCCCTTTTCTTCCCAATCCAATTCTGTGAATCTCTGTGGGTGTCTGGGCTTCAGATAACACTTAGGGAACAGAGAACTGTGTAGATCTATCTCTCTCCTTTTGGGTCCCCCTTTTTCTCCTCCTGCCCATCTCTATCTCCCTCCTCCCTCTCCTCTTCTTTATATAACTCTGTGAACCTCTCTGGGTGTCCCTCACGGTGGAGAGTCTTTTCACCATTAACCTAGAAGTTTTATTATCAGTGCTATATAGTTGGAGAAGTCTTGAGGCTACTGGAAGAACAAGACGGAAATCTAGAGGCAGATTTAAGACCCAAACATGAGAACATCAGAAAACTCCTGACTACAGGGAACATTAAGTAATAAGAGATAAACAAAAAGCCACCATATCTACACTGAAATAAACCACCATCCAAGAGCCAATAAGTTCCAGAGCAAGACATACCACACAAATTCTCCAGCAATGCAGGAACATAGTCCTGAGTGTCAACATACAGGCTGCCCAAAGTCACACCTAACACATAGACCCATCTCAAAACTCACTACTGGACACTCCATTGCACTCCAGAGAGAAGAAATCCAGTTCCACGTACCAGGACACAGATGCAAGCTTCCCTAACCAGGAAACCTTAACAAGCCAATCGTCCAAACCCATCCACTGGGAGAAACCTTCACAATAAAAAGGAACCACAGAACACCAGAATACAGAAAGGCCACTCCAAACACAGCAATCCAAACAAGATGAAAAGGCAGAGAAATACCCAACAGGTAAAGGAACATGAATAATGTCCACCAAGTCAAACAAAAGAGGAGGAGATAGGGAATCTACCTGAAAAAGAATTTAGAATAATGATAATAAAAATGATCCAAAATCTTGAAAACAAAATGGAGTTACAGATAAATAGCCCGGAGACAAGGATTGAGAAGATGCAACAAATGTTTAATAAGGACCTAGAAGAAATAAAAAAGTCAATTAAAAATGAATAATGCAATAAATGAGATCAAAAGCACTCTGGAGGGAATCAACAGCAGAATAACGGAGGCAGAAGATATGATAAGTGAGGTAGAAGATAAAATGGTGGAAATAAATGAAGCAGAGAGGAAAAAAGAAAAAAGAATGAAAAGAAATGAGAACAACCTCAGGGACCTCTGGGACAATGTGAAACGCCCCAACATTCAAATCATAGGAGTCCCAGAAGAAGAAGACAAAAAGAAAGGCCATGAGAAAATACTCGAGGAGTTAATAGCTGAAAACCTCCCTAAAATGTAAAAGGAAATAGTCACACAGGCCCAAGAAATTCAGAGAGTCCCAAACAGCATAAACCCAAGGCAAAACACCCCAAGACACATATTAATCAAATTAACAAAGATCAAACACAAAGAACAAATATTAAAAGCAGCAGGGAGAAACAACAAATAACACACAAAGGGATTCCCATAAGGATAACAGCTGATCTATCAATAGAAACCCTTCAGGCCAGAAGGGAATGGCAGGACATACTTAAAGTAATGAAAGAGAATAACCTACAACCCAGATTACTGTACCCAGCAAGGATCTCATTCAGATATGAAGGACAACTCAAAAGCTTTACAGACAAGCCAAAGTTGAGAGAATTCAGCACCACCAAACCAGCTCTTCAACAAATGCTAAAGGATCTTCTATAGACAGGAAACACAGAAGGGTTGTATAAACATGAACCCAAAACAACAAAGTAAGTGGCAACAAGACCATACCCATCAATAATTACCTTAAATGTAAATGGGTTGAATGCCCCGATGAAAAGACAAAGACTGGCTGAATGGATACAAAAACAAGACCCCTATATATGCTGTTTACAAGAGACCCACCTCAAAACAAGGGACAGATACAGACTGAAAGTGAAGGCTTGGAAAAAAAAAATATTTTATGCAAAAGGAGACCAAAAGAAAGCAGGAGTCACAATACTCATATCAGATAAAATAAACTTTAAAATAAAGGGTGTGAAAAGAGACAAAGAAGGACACTACATAATGATCAAGGGATCAAACCAAGAAGAAGATATAACAATTATAAATGTATATGCACCCAACAGAGGAGCACTGCAATATGTAAGGCAAATGCTAGCAAGTATGAAAGGGGAAATTAACAGTAACACAATGGTAGTGAGAGACTTTAATACCCCACTCACACCTATGGATAGATCAACAAAACAGAAAATTTAAAAGGAAACACAAATTTTAAATGACACAATGAACCAGCTAGACCTAATTGATATCTATAGGACATTTCACCCCCAAACAATCAATTTCACCTTTTTCTCAAGTGCACATGGAATCTTCTCCAAATATATATCACATTCTGGGTCATAAATCTAGCCTTGGGAAATTCAAAAAAATTGAAATCATTCCAGTCATCTTTTCTGACCACAGTGCAGTAAGATTAGATCTTAATAACAGGGAAAAATTATTAAAAATTCCAACATATGGAGGCTAAATAACATGCTTCTGAGTAACCAACAAATCATAGAAGAAATCAAAAAGGAGATCAAAATATGGCTAGAAACGAATCAAAATGAAAACACAACAACACAAAACCTATGGGACACTGTAATAACAGTGCTAAGGGAAAGGTTCATAGCATTACAGGTTTACCTCAAGAAACAAGAAAAAAGCCAAATAAATAACCTAACTCTACAACTAAAGCAACTAGAGAAGAAAGAAATGAAGAATCCCAGGGTTACTAAAAGGAAAGAAATCTTTAAAATGAGGCAGAAATTAATGCAAAGGAAATCCAAGAGATCATAGCAAAAATCAACAAAGCTAAAAGCTGGTTTTTTGAAAAAATAAACAAAATTGACAAACCGTTAGCAAGAATCATTAAGAAACAAAGGGAGAAGAACCAAATTAATAAAATTAGAAATGAAAATGGAGCGATCACAACAGACAACACTGAAATACAAAGGATCATAAGAGACTACTACCAGCAGCTCTGTGCCATTAAAATGGACGACCTGGAAGAAATGGACAAATTCTTAGAAAAGTTTAACTTTCCAAAACTGAACCAGGAAGAAACAGAAGATCTTAACAGAACCATCACAAGCACGGACATCGAAACTGTAGTCAGAAATCTTCAAACAAACAAAAGCCCAGGACCAGATGGCTTCACAGCTGAATTCTACCAATATTCAGAGAAGAGCTAACACCTATCTTACTCAAACTCTTCCAGAAAATTGCAGAAGAAGGTAAACTTCCAAACTCATTCTATGAGGCCACCATCACCCTAATTCCAAAACCAGACAAAGATGCCACAAAAAAAGAAAACTACAGACCAATACCACTGATGAACATAGATGCAAAAATCCTTAACAAAATTATAGCAAACAGAATCCAACAACATATTAAAAAGATCATACATCATGATCAAGTGGGCTTTATCCCAGGAATGCAAGGATTCTTTAATATCCACAAATCAATCAGTTTGATACACCACATTAACAAATTGAAAGGTAAAAATCAGATGATCATCTCAATAGATGCAGAAAAAGCCCTGACAAAATTCAACATCCATTTATGATAAAAACTCTCCAGAAAGCAGGAATAGAAGGAACATACCTCAACATAATAAAAGCTATATATGACCAACCCACAGCAAGCATTAACCTCAACGGTGAAAAATTGAAAACATTTCCCCTAAAATCAGGAACAAGACAAGGGTACCCACTCTCATCACTACCATTCAACATAGTTTTGGAAGTTTTGGCCACAGCAATCAGAGCAGAAAAATAAATAAAAGGAATCCAGATAGGAAAAGAAGTGAAACTCTCACTGTTTGCAGATGACATGTTCCTCTACATAGAAAACCCTAAAGACTCTACTGGAAAATTACTAGGGCTAATCAATGAATATGGTAAATATGTATGATATAAAATTAACACAGAGAAAACTCTTGCATTCCTATACACTAACAATGAGAAAACAGAAAGAGAAATTAAGGAAACAGTACCATTCACCATTGCAACAAAAAGAATAAAATACTTAGGAGTATGTCTACCTAAAGAAACAAAAGACCTATACATAGAAAACTATAAAACACTGACGAAAGAAATCAAAGAGGACACAAATAGATGGAGAAATATACCATGTTCATGGATTGGAAGAATCAATATTGTCAAAATGACTATAGGACTCAAAGCAATCTATAGATTCAATGCAATCCCTATCAAGCTACCAACGGTATTCGTCACAGAACTAGAACAAGCAATTTCACAATTTGTATGGAAATACAAAAAACCTCAAATAGCCAAAGCAATCTTGAGAAAGAAAAATGGAACTGGAGGAATCAATCTGCCTGACTTCAGGCTCTACTACAAAGCCACAGTCATCAAGACAGTATTTTACTGGCACAAAGACAGCAATACAGATCAATGGAACAGAATAGAAAGCCCAGAAATAAATCCACAAACCTATGGACACCTTATCTTCACATAGGATGTAAGACTATACAATGGGGAAAAGACAACCTCTTTAACAAGTGGTGCTGGGAAAACTGGTCAACCACTTGTAAAAGAATGAAACTAGAACACTTTCTAACACCACACACAAAAATAAACTCAAAATGGACTAAAGATCTAAATGTAAGACCAGAAACTATAAAACTCTTAGAGGAGAACATAGGCAAAACACTCTCCGACATACATCACAGCAGGATCCTCTATGAACCACCTCCTAGAATATTGGAAATAAAAGCAAAAATAAGCAAATGGGACCAAATGAAACTTAAAAGCTTTTGCACAACAAAGGAAACTATAAGCAAGGTGAAAGGACAACCTTCAGAATGGGAGAAAATAATAGCAAACAAAGCAACAGATCAAGGATTAATCTCAAAAATATGCAAGCAACTCCTGCAGCTCAATTCCAGAAAAATAAATGACCCAGTCAGAAAATGGGCCTAAGAACTAAACAGACATTTCTCCAAAGAAGACATACAGATGGCTAACAAACACATGAAAAGATGCTCAACATCACTCATTATCAGAGAAATGCAAATCAGAACCACAATGAAGTATCATTACACGCCAGTCAGGATGGCCGCTATCCAAAAGTCTACAAGCAATAAATGCTGGAGAGGGTGTGGAGAAATGGTAACCCTCTTACACTGTTGGTGGGAATGCAAACTAGTACAACCACTATGGAGAACAGTGTGGAGATTCCTTAAAAATCTGGAAATAGAACTGCCATATGACCTAGCAATCCCACTTCTGGGCATACACCCCAAGAAACCAGATCTGAAAGAGACAAGTGCACCCCAATGTTCATTGCAGCACTGTTTATAATAGCCAGGACATGGAAGCAACCTATATGTCCATCAGCAGACAAATGGATAAGGAAGCAGTGGTACATATACACCATGGAATGTTACTCAGCCATTAAAAAGAATGCATTTGAATCGGTTCTAATGAGATGGATGGAACTGGAGCCCATTATAAAGAGTGAAGTAAGCCAGAAAGGTAAAGACCAATACAGTATACTAACGCTTACATATGGAATTTAGAAAGATGTTAATGATAACCCTATATGCAAAACAGAAAAAGAGACACAGATATACAGAACAGAGTTTTGGACTCTGTCAGTGAAGGTGAGAGTGGGATGTTTTGAGAGAACAGCATCCAAACATGTATATTATCTATGATGAAACAGATCACCAGCCCAGGTTGTATGCATGAAACAAGTGCTCAGGGCTGGTGCACTGGGAAGACCCAGAGGAATGGGGTGGGGAGGGAGGCGGGAGGGGGGATAGGAATGAGGAACACATGTAAATCCATGGCTGATTCATGTCAATATATGGCAAAACCACTACAATATTGTAAAGTAATTAGCCTCCAACGAACAAAAATAAATGGAAAAAAATGAAAAAATAAACCACCAAAAAGAAACACTACTTTATAGCAGTCCTTGGTTGATGGTGCCTCTGGGCACATTGCAATGGTAAATAAAAAATTTCTCTGGAAGAATTTTAAAGTAGCCTCAAAAGAATTCCTACAGATAAAATTCCAAAGAGCATGACCTCATAAGGAAAAAAAAATCACTAAATCTACAAAGAAACAAGCCACTATGAGTTGAAGTCTACAGAAACGACTTACAAAGATCAAAGTTATAAAAATTATCAGATTTTGAATATGCTAAAAGAAAGTTAAAGTGATTGAGAAATAAAGTATGGAAGCTGAACAGAAGATTAAAAAAGCAAATGGAATTCTGAGAAATAAAAAATATATTTTAAGCACGAAATAAAACCTCCTTTGATGGATTAAACAGAGAGCCAAAGAGAATTTTTGAATTGGAAAACAGGTCAAATGATATCACCCAGTAAGAAGCACAAAAAAAGACAAATACATGAAAAAGCGTCTGAGAAAGTTAAGACATTAAAGACAACAAAAGAAGGTTGAAATACATCTTAATGAAGTTTGAGAGGCAAGAGTAGACTGTCATAGAAATGATACATTCAAAGAGACACAGTGCTAATAATTTTTGGAGATTTAATAACAATGAAAAGAGAGGAAAAAGAACAGTATCTTCAAAAACTGCAAGGGCAGTTGGAGGGAAGAGGAATCAGAAAAGAAAACTGGAAATAAAAACTTTTTTAGGGAGGGAAAAGAAGAGCAAAGAGAATCAGGAAAACGAAGAGGGAGTGTGTTTTGAGAAAGCCATGATCAATAGTTCTACATGTTACAGACAAGTAACGTGACAATCAGAAGTGATTTTCCCCAAAACTTTAAACTTTTTATTTTGTTTAGGGGTAGACGCTTGCTCCTTGGAAGAAAAGCTATGACCAACTTAGTATATTAAAAAGCAGAGGCATTACTTTGCCAACAAAGGTCCATCTAATCAAAGTTATGGTTTTTCCAATAGTCATGTATGGATGTGAGAGTTGGACTATAAAGAAAACTGAGCACTGAAGAATTGATGCTTTTGAACTGTGGTATTGGAGAAGACTCTTGAGAGTCCCTTGGACAGCAAGGAGATCCAACTGGTTCATCCGAAATGAAATTAGTCTTGAATATTCATTGGAAGGATGGATACTGAGGCTGAAACGCCAATACTTTGGCCACCTGGTGCCAAGAACTGACTCATTTGAACAGACCCTGATGCTGGGAAAGGTAAGAGGACAACAGAGGATGAGATGGTTGGATGGCATCACCAACTTAATGGGCATGAGTTTGAGCAAGCTCCAGGAGATGGTAATGGACAGGGAAGCCTGGCATCCTGCAGTCCATGGGGTCACAAAGAGTCAGACATACCTGAGTGAATGAACTGAACTGATAGCTGATTAACAATATTGTGATTAACAATACTGTGGACAAAATGTGGTCCACTGGAGAAGGGAATGGTTAAGCACTTCAGTATTCTTGCCTTGAGGACCACAAGAACAGTATGAAAAGGCAAAAAGATAAGACACTAAAAGTTGAACTCCCCAGGTCGGTAGGTGCCCAATATGCTACTGGAGATCATTAGAGAACTAACTCCAGAAAGAATGAAGAGATGGAGCCAAAGCAAAAACAAAACCCAGTTGTAGATGTGACTGGTGATGGAAGCAAGGTCTGATGTTAAAAAGAGCAATATTGCATAGGAACCTGGAAAGTTAGGTCCATGAATTAAGGCAAATTGGAAGTGGTCGAAAGGAGATGGCAAGAGTGAATGTTGACATTTTAGAAACCAGCAAACTAAAATGCACTGGAATGGGTGAATTTAACTCAGATGACCATTATATCTGCTACTGTGGGCAAGAATCCCTTAGAAGAAATGGAGTAGCCATCATGGTCACCAAAAGAGTCCGAAATGCAGTACTTGGATGCAATCTCAAAAACGACAGAAGGATCTCTGTTCATTTCTAAGGCAAACCATTCAATATCACGGTAATCCAAGCCTATGCCTCAACCAGTAACACTGAAGAAGCTGATGTTGAACAGTTCTATGAAGACCTACAAGACTTTCTAGAACCAACACCCAAAAAAGATGTCTTTCTCATTATAGGGGACTGGAATGCAAAAGTAGGAAGTCAAGAAACACCTGGAGTAACAGGCAAATTTGGCCTTGGAATACGGAATGAAGCAGGGCAAGGGCTAATAAAGTTTTGCCAAGAGAACGCACTGGTCACAGCAAACATCCTCTTCCAACAAGACAAGAGAAGACTCTACACATGGGCATCACCAGATGGTCAACAAAAAAAATCTGATTGATTATATTCTTTGCAACTAAAGATGGAGAAACTCTATACAGTCAGCAAAAACAAGATTGGGAGATGATTGTGGCTCAGATCATGAACTCCTTATGGCCAGATTCAGACTTAAACTGAACAAAGTATGGAAAACCATCAGACCATTCAGGTCTGACCTTAATCAAGTCCTTTATGACTATACAGTGAAAGTGAGAAATAGATTTAAGGAACTAGATCTGATAAACAGAGTGTCTGATGCACTATGGACGGAGGTTTGTGACATTGTACAGGAGACAGGCATCAAGACCATCCCCAATTAAAAGAAATGCAAAAAAGCAAAATGGCTGTCTGAGGAGGCCTTACAAATAGCTGTGACAAGAAGAGAAGCGAAAAGCAAAGGAGACAAGGAAAGATATACCCATTTGAATACAGAGTTCCAAAGAATAGCAAGGAGAGATAAGAAAGCCTTCCCCAGTGATCAGTGCAAAGAAACAAAGGAAAACAATAGAGTGGGAAAGACTAGAGATCTCTTCAAGAAAATTAGAGATATCAAGGGAACATTTCATGCAAAAATGGACTCAATAAAGGACGGAAATGGTATGGACCTAATAGAAGCAGAAGATATTAAGAAGAGGTGGCAAGAATACACAGAAGAACTATACAAAAAGGATCTTCATGACCCAGATAATCACGATGTTGGGCTTACTCACCTAGAGGCAAACAGCCTGGAATGTGAAGTCAAGTGGGTCTTAGGAAGCATCACTACTAACAAAGCTCCTGGAGGTGATGGAATTCCAGTTGAGCTATTTCAAATCCTAAAAGATGATGCTGTGAAAGTGATGCACTCAATATGCCAGCAAATTTGGAAAACTCATCAGTGGCCACAGGACTGGAAAAGTTCAGTTTTCATTCCAATCCCTAAGAAAGGCAATGCCAAAGAATGCTCAGACTACTGCACAATTGTAGTCATCTCACACGCTAGTAAACAATGCTCAAAATTCCCCAAGCGAGGCTTCAACAACAAGTGAACTGTGAACACCAGATATTCAAGCTGGTTTTAGAAAAGGCAGAGGAACCAGAGATCAAATTGTCAACATCTGCTGGATCATCAAAATAGCAAGAGAGTTCCAGAGAAACATCTATTTCTGCTTTATTGGCTATGCCACAGCCTTTGACTGTGGATCACAATAAACCTGGAAAATTCTGAAAGAGATGGGAATACCAGACCACCTGACCTGCCTCCTGAGAAATCTGTATGCTGGTTAGGAGGCAACAGTTAGAACTGGACATGGAACAACAGACTGGTTCCAAATCGGAAAACGAGTACATCAAGGCTGTATTTTGTCACCCTGTATTTTGTCACACTGTATTTTGCTTATTTAACTTATATGCAGAGTACATCATGAGAAACCCTGGGCTGGAAGTAGCACAAGCTGGAATCAAGATTGCCAGGAGAAATATCAATAACCTTAGATATACAGATGACACCACCCTTATGGCAGAAAATAAAAAACTGAAGAACCTCTTAATGAAAGTGAAAGAAGAGAGTGAAAAAGTTGACTTAAAGCTCAACATTCAGCAAACTAGGATCATGGCATCTGGTCCCATCTCTTCATGGCAATTAGATTGGGAAACAGTGGGAACAGTGTCACACTTGATTTTTGGGGGCTCCAAAAATCACTGCAGATGGTGACTGCAGCCATGAAAATTAAAAGATGCTTGCTCCTTGGAAGAAAATTTATGACCAATCTAGATAGCATGTTAAAAAGCAGATACATTACTTTGCCAACAAATGTCCATCTCGTCAAGGCTATGGTTTTTCCAATACTCATATATGGATGGGAAAGTTGGACTTTAAAGAAAGCTGAGCGCAGAAGTATCCATGCTTTAGAACTGTGGTGTTGGAGAAGACTCTTGAAAGTTCCTTGGACTGCAAGGAGATCCAACCAATCCATCCTGAAGGAAATCAGTTTTGAGTGTTCATTGGAAGAACTGATGTTGAAACTGAAACTCCAGTACTTTGGCCACCTGATGTGAAGAACTGATTCATTTGAAAAAACCCTGATGCTGGGAAAGATTTAAGGTGTGAGGAGAAGGGGACAACAGATGGTCGATGGCATCACCGACTCAGTATACATGAATTTGAGTAAACTCTGTTTCCCGACTTGTCTGCCTCATTTGGGGGCACATAGTATTCAAGAGAAGGAAATGGCAACCCACTCCAGTGTTCTTGCCTGGAAAATCCCAGGGATGGCGGAGCCTGGTGGGCTGCTGTCTTTGGGGTCGCACAGAGTTGGACACGACTGAAGCGACTTAGCAGCAACAGCAGCAGCAGCAGTAGTCAAGAAAATAGCAATATCTGGTATGAGCATGGATGGTGCACCTTTAAATAGTATTTAATGACTTGTTATCAGGACTTGCATGCATGCGTCCTCAGTTGTGTCTGACTCATTGCAATCCCATGGACTGTAGTCTGCCAGGCTCCTCTGTCCATGTGATTCTCCAGGCAAGGATACTGGAGTGAGTTGACATTTCCTTCTCCAGAAAATCTTGCTAACCCGGGGATGGAACCCAGGTCTCCTTCATTGCCAGATGGGTTCTTTACCACCAGCGCCACCTGGAGTCTGGGTCAAATGCTGCAGATTTTCTCCTTTCCATTATCCCTGCCCTTGGCTTAGTTCAAGATCTTATCACATTCACCTGGGCTTTTCATAGTCTGCATATTTCAGCTCTGATCATCATATTTGCAGCTCAAGCCCACATTCATCTTAATACATCCCTATTCATAGCACGGACTTCATAGTGGAGACATTCAATAAATAAGAGTTGAAATGGAAGAATGCTCCATATAAAGTTAAACAGAAGTATATCTCCCATTGTCATGTGAATAATTTCATTTTTCAAAATCAAAGAGAGACTATGCCATTTGAAGGCATATTTTATCTATTGGGTTGCTTGTATTTTGCCAGAACCTCATTCCAAATATTACTATAGCCAGTGGTTTTATGTAAGTGTGTATACATATCTGTGTAAGGAGAAGTTATGTTCTTACTACAAATTTATATTTAATTCAACAAAAATTTACTAAATGTCTACTATGTGTCTCTGTTATTTATTGCAGAAAATACAAAGAAATGTATAATACAAATATGAGCGTGAATACATATCACACAGAATTGTGTGTGTATATATATATACATATATATACATATGCATATACACACACATATATACATATACACACACAGACGTATATATTCCCCACCAAAGAGGTCCAGATGAAGTGCAATAGAGATGGATCAAAAGAGGGAAATAGCACATCTAGATTGGAAGGGGATAAAATAAGATCCCCCAAAGTGGCTGTTGTTTGAACTGTCTTCAATGAGGAATAAGTTTGGATAAGTACAGATTTAGGGGAAAAGATGGTGAGGAGGAAGGGAGACATTTCAAGCATGGATACAGTCAAAGAGAAGAGAACAAAACTTGTTGAGTTGGATCGATTCACCATTACAATAACCTGTGAGTGTAAAAAAAAAAAAAATTGATCACAGTGGTTGAAACACATGAGGGTTTATTTGTCTCATGTAATGAGAAGTACAAAGGTAGGCAATTGATGGTGTTGGTTTAGCAGCTCAAGAATGTCAGGGCTGTTTGTAATTCTCTTGACTTGTCCCTCATGGTCCCCAGGTCTGCTGGAACTTTAAGCATCACAAATACCAGACAATGTGTAAAAGGGAGGTCAAAGGCAAAAAGGGCTCCCCAGAAGCTCCACCCCGTAATTTCTGCTTGTATCTCATTGTTCACCTCTGTTTGCAGAACACTAGGAAGCCTAGATATTTTTAGCTAGGCACAGTACTAGTGAAGAGTCTGGGGAGAACAGATATGAGTAGGCAGTTAGCAGTCTGGAACAAAACAGAAGTCAAGTCTGGCTTGAGCATAAAAAGTTTAGATACCATTTCTTAAATATGAGCCAACTGATTTAGTAAGAAGGAATGCATATTTCTTGTGCCTGACATCATTTTTCATTTGAGTGTTTTTCCACTCACTTGCCTATAAAGAAATCCGTGATAAAGGTGGAAGGTGCTATTGGAGAATAGAGGAGGAACACCTTCAGCTGCTCAGGGAAGACTGAACTAATAAGCCTAGTGAGTGGATATGGTCTAAATAAGGTTGGTGGGTAAAGGGTAGTTTGGGCAAAGACCTAGAGTTAAGAAGATGGAGAGTTCTGGGACCTGCATGCTTTCTGGTGAAGAGTACAATATAGATATGGTAAGAAAAGAGGATGGAGAGAGAGGTAGGTGCCAGGTCATGAAAATTTATAAGCCATGGTAAAGGATTTGAACTATATCACTGTATCACTAGCTTTTTATCAAAAAAAAAAAGGCAACAAAAATATTTTCTCAATTAATTGCCTAATCTCTGCTGTCTTTCCTGATAAATTTTGTAAGGGCATCTTGTTTGTTACTGTATTCCTAAAGCCTAGCACCGTGATTGGCCCTTGAAGCTTACCCAATGAATCTACATTCTTCATGCAAGGAAATATGAAACCGCTGGACTAAATGTCCAATGAAAACTACAACTTTCTATCCTTTAACTTGAGGTCCCTTAAACTACACATGTAGATGATCCCTTGTGTTGGTCCAGGTCCATGATGAAGGAGATAAAAAGATAGAATTAATAACACAAGAAATTTATTAGGGGCAACTCCGGTGATAAAAAAGAAAAATGGGACGGGAGCCAGGAAAGCCTGAGAGAGCCATCAGTATGCACTGCAATGAAAGGCAAGTCTGACCCTGAGTGAAGGAGAGAGAAGGAAGAGAGGGAGGAAAGAAGGAAGTCAGAGGTAAGTGTCTTAGCCTGGGTGTAGTTCTAAGGAAAGTTTAGCATCACCATCAGGGAGTCCTTAAGACAAAGTCGGCAGCCAAAGGAGTTCAGTGTCATGGAAAAGAGTATGCAGGTTACCCAAAACTAGAAATAGAGCTACCATTTGATCCAGCAAAGATACATGCACCCCAGTGTTCATCAATTGAGTTCAGTTCAGTCACTCAGTCATTTCTGACTCTTTGTGACCCCATGGACTGCAGCACACCAGGCCTCCCTGTCCATCACCAACTCCCGGAGTTTACTCAGACTCATGTCCATTGAGTTGGTGATGACATTCAACCATCTCATCCTCTGTTGTCCCCTTCTCCTCCCACCTTCAATCTTTCCCAGCACCAGGGTCTTTTCAAATGAGTCAATTCTTTGCATCGGGTGGCCAAAGTATTGGCGTTTCAACTTCAGCATCAGTCCTTCCAATGAATGTTCAGGGCTGATTTCCTTTAGGATGGACTGGTTGGATCTCCTTGCAGTTCAAGGGACTCTCAGGAGTCTTCTCCAACACCACAGTTCAAAAGCATCAATTCTTCAGTGCTCAGCTTTCTTTATAGTCCAACTCTCACATCCATACATGACTACTGGAAAAACAATAACTTTGACTAGACGGACCTTTGTTGGCAAAGTAATGTCTCTGCTTTTTAATATGCTGTCTAGGTTGGTCATAACTTTTCTTCCAAGGAGCAAGTGTCTTTTAATTTCATGGCTGTAGTCACCATCTGCAGTGATTTTGGAGCCCCAAGAAATAAAGTCTGTCATTGTTTCCACTGTTTCCCCATCTACTTGCCATGAAGTGATGGGACCAGATGTCATGACCTTCATTTTCTGAATGTTGAGCTTTAACCCAACTTTTTCGCTCTCCTCTTTCACTTTCATCAAGAGGCTCTTTAGTTCTTTATTTTCTGCCATAAAGGTGGTGTCATCTGCATATCTAAGGTTATTGATATTTCTCCTGGCAATCTTGATTCCAGCTTGTGCTTCGTCCAACCCAACGTTTATCATGATGTACTCTGCACATAAGTTAAATGAGCAAGGTGACAATATACAGCCTTGATGTACTCGTTTTCCGATTTGGAACCAGTCTGTTGTTCCATGTCCAGTTCTAACTGTTTCTTCCTGACCTGCATACAGATTTCTCAGGAGGCAGGTCAGGCGACCGGTCTGGTAGCCCCATCTCTTTAAAAATTTTCCATAGTTTGGTGTGATCCACACAGTTAAAGGCTTTGGCATAGTCAATAAAGCAGAAGTAGATGTTTTTCTGGAACTTTCTTGCTTTTTCAATGATCCACGGATGTTGGCAATTTGATCTCTGGTTCCTCTGAATTTTCTCAATCCAGCTTGATTATCGGGAAGTTCACAGTTCACTTACTGTTCATAGCAGCAGTATTTATCATAGCCAATACATGGAAACAACCCAAGTGCCCATCAGCATATGACTGGATTAAGGGAACATGTGGTATATAGATGTAGTAGATTATTACTTAGCCTTAAAAAAGAATGAAATATTGCCATTGTAGCAACATGGGTGGACCTAGAGAACATTATACTTAGTGAAATAGGACAGAGAAAGACAAATACTGTGTGATATCACCTATATGTGGAAACTGAAAAATAACACAAATTAATCTACATACCAAGTGGAAATAGACTGAGACATAGAAAATCCACTTATGATTACCAAAGGGGACAGAAATTGAGGAGGGATAAATTAGAGTATAAGATTAACAGAGAAAAACTACCATAGATGAAATAGATTAAAAAAACAGGATGTACTGTATAGCACAGGGAATTACAGTCATTTTCTTGTAATAACCTATATTGAAACACAAGCTAAAAAAAAGACTGAATCACTATTTTGTACACCTGAAACTAACACAATGTTGTAAATCAATTATACTTCAATTTGGAAAAAAGAGTACAAGCAACTATTTGATAATCATTTACACTGTGAGATATTTTGTTTGTATTTTAAATGTTAGAAGAAATATGAAGTGAAAGTTGCTCAGTCCTGTCCAACTCTTTGTGACTCCATGAACTATCCATGGAATTCTTCAGGCCGGAAAGGAGTGGGTAGCCTTTCCCTTCTCCAGGGGATCTTCCCAACCCAGGGATCGAACCCAGGTCTCCTGCACTGCAGATGGATTCTTTACCAGCTAAGCCACAAGGGAAGACATATGAAACTATTTTATATTAAATTTTTAACATTTTTTCCTTCAGGTTGGATCTAGTAACAACATGGAGCTGATATTAAACTGCCTTGTAACTTAAAAAACAACAACAACAAAGGAGTCTAGTGTCTTCCATGAACAGGCCTATCTAGTGTCCCTCCTGGGGTCATCCACTGAGTAGGAGCTGCCCATAGGAAGTGTGACTTTGATGCAAATGCAGTGATCATTTCAGAGTATAGCAGCATCCTGGTCAGTATCCCAGCAGTTTCAGAGATCTGAGATGCACATTCTCAGAGCTGCCATACCTGCAACCCCCAGCACTGTCAGCAGGGCTCCTATCCTGCTTCATATCGTCCTCATATTCTAAGCCACTACTTAGAATATAGGTAGCTTGTGCTAAGTGACTTGCTAAGTTGCTTCAGTTGTGTCTAACTCCTTGTTACCCTAAGAACTGTAGCCCACCAGGCTCTTCTGTCCATGGGGAGTCTCCAGGCAAGAACACTGGAGTGGGTTGCCATGCCCTCCTCCAAGGGATCTTCCCCACCCAGGGTTGGAACCCATGTCTCATATGTCTTCTGCATTCGCTGGCAGGTTCTTTACCACTAGTGCCACCTTGGAAGCCCATAAGTAGTATACCTGTAGATTATTTTTCACCTCCATCCTTCTCTCCAAGTCCTGCTTTGTACCTCTCCTCTGTAAACTCAGTCATGTCTTCCCTCTGGGACTGAAGCCTGCTTTGCTTTCTAAATCGCTTTATGGATTAGGAATTTGGCTCTGGATCAGAGTCCTCATGGCTGGCTCCTCCATCCCAATAGGCCAATGTCTTTTACCCCAGCTATCTACTTGCCTGGTGCCTGCCTTCACCATAGGATATTTTTAAAGGTAAAAGTCTATCTTGTTAGCTATCACAGCCTCCTGGCTTTCTGGGCTTCCCTGGTAACTCAGTTGGTAAAGAATCCACCTGAAATTCAGGAGACCCCTGTTCAATTGCTGGATTGGGAAGATCCACTGGAGAAAGGAAAGGCTATCCATTCCAGTATTCTTGGTCTTGCCTTGTGGCTCAGCTGGTAAGGAATCCATCTGCAATAAAGGAGACCTGGGTTTGATCCTTGGGTTGGGAAGATCCCATGGAGAAGGGAAAGGCTACCCACTCAAGTATTCTGGCCTGGAGAATTCCATGGACTGTGCAGTCCATGGGGTTGCAGATTTGGATATGACTGAGCACTTTCACTTTCACCTGGCTTTCTGGAACCCCAATAGTTCCATATAGATGTTCTGCTGGCCATCTGTGCTGCTTTAGAGTTAACTTAGGAGTTTCATAATTTACCTAAACCACACAGGAAATAAATGGCAAGACTGGAGTTTAAACCAGATCAACCTGATTTCAAAAGTGTACTTTCTAAATGGTGCTTCCCCGATGGCTCAGCAGTAAAGAATTCGCCTGCAATTCAGGAGCCACGGGAGATACGTGTTTGATCCCTGGGTCAAGAAGACCCCCTGGAAAAGGAAATGGCAACCCACTACAGTATTTTTGCCTGGGGAATCTCATGGACAGAAAAGCCTAGCAAGCTACGAAGCATGGGGTCTCAAAAGAGTCAAACACAACTGAGCAGCTGAGCACTTTCAAATCACTGTCTGACACTGCATCTTCTTCACAAAACTGGCCATACTGTATTATGACCAGCTGTTTACTTGTTCATCCAGCCTCTCCTTCAAGATGAGAGCTTCCTGAGGGTAGGGCCAAGGCACTGTTATCTAGTAAACATTAAAGTGTTATTGGAATAAAAGTGTAAAGGAAGGAAATATACAAACAGCTTGTAAAATTATTTTTAAAACCAATCCAATCAAAAAATGGGCTGCTGCTGCTGCTGCTGCTAAGTCACTTCAGTCGTGTCCGACTCTGTGCGACCCCATCGACGGAAGCCCACCAGGCTCCCCTGTCCCTGGGATTCTCCAGGCAAGAACACTGGAGTGGGTTGCCATTTCCTTCTCCAATGCATGAAAGTGAAAAGTGAAAGGGAATTCACTCAGTCGTGTCCGACTCTTCGCGACCTCATGGACTGCAGCCTACCAGGCTCCTCCGTCCATGGGATTTTCCAGGCAAGAGTACTGGAGTAGGGTGCCATTGCCTTCTCCAAAAAATGGGCAGAAGATCTAAATAGACATTTTTTTCCAAAGAAGACATACAGATGTCCAACAGGCACATGAAAATTTCTCCAAATCACTAATTATTAGAGAAATGAAAATCAAAACCACAATGAGGTATCACCTCACACCAGTCAGAATGGCCATCATCCAAAAGTCTACAAGTAATAAATGTTAGAGAGGGTGTGGAGAAAAAGAGAACCCTTGTACACTGGTAGGAATTTAAATTGAGGCAGCCACTATGGAGAACCATAAGGAGGTTCCTTAAACTAAAAAAATAGAGCTACTGTATGACCCAATAATTCCAATCCTGGGTGTATATCCAAAGAAAACAAAACACTAATTGGAAAAGATACATGCACCCCAATGTTCACAGCAGCACTATTTACAATAGCCAAGACACGGAAGCAACTCAAGTGCACATCTATAGATGACTAGATTAAGAAGATATACACATATGTGATGTATCTATGTATGTGTATATATATACATATATATATATATATATATGTACGTGTATCTCACATGGAATGGACAATGGAATATTAGCCATTAAAAGTGAAATATTGTCACTTGCAGCAACATGAATGGACCTAGAGATTACACTTAAGGAAATAAGTCAGAGAAAGACAAAATTGTAAGACATCACTTACATGTGGAATCTAAAAAATGATACAAATGAATCTATATGCAAAACAGAAGCAGACTCACAGACGTAGAAAAGAGACTTATGGTTATCAAAGGGGAAATTGATGGAGTTAGGGATAAATTAGAAGCATGGGGTTAACAGATACAAAGATATATAAGATATACTAGCAATAAGGATTTATTATGTAGCATAAAGAATTATGGTTTCCTGGGTGGTTCAGTGGTAAAGAATTCACCTGTCAATGCAGGAGATGTGGGTTTGATCCCTGAGTCGGGAAGATCCCCTGCTGTAGGAAATGGCAACTTCTCCAGTATTCTTCCCTGGGCAATCCCATGGACAGAGGAACCTGATGGGCTACAGTCCATAGGATTGCAGAATTGGACATGACTAAGCTCACATGCACACATAGAGAATTATACTCAATATCTTGTAATAACCTATAATGGAATATAGTCAGAAAAAAAAAACGAACAACTATGCTGTACACCTGAAATCAACACAATATTATAAAACAATTATTCCTCAATTTAAAAAAAAGGGAGGAATGAATGAAGAAATGAACAGTTAACAACCAAGCTGTAGTCATTCCAGTCTTACCTCCAATTCTTCAGTTTCTGAGGGCTTCACAGGTCTGAGGGATTCCCTGGTGGCTCAGCTGGTAAAGAATCCACCTGCAATGTGGGAGACCTGGGTTGAATCCTGGGTTGGGAAGGTCCCCTGGAGAAGTGAACGGCTACCCACTCTAGTATTCTGGCCTGGAGAATTCCATGGACTGTATAGTCCATGGGGTTGCAAAGAGTTGGACATGACTGAGTGACTTTGACTTGCAGGTCTAAGAAGTTCTAATCCTATCAATCCATATATCTTCCACTGTAACCACAAAATAATGACACCAGAGCTACTAGGACAGCATTTTCTATTTACTCCAAACCCCAAACGGCTTGCTGATCTAATAAATAATCTGAATAGGTGAGGCTCTAGAAATGTGAGATATACTATGCTTTCTGCCCAACAAGGAAGAAAAATTTAAACAAGGGGAATTCTAAGATCTATTTCATCTTGATGAGTTGGTGGTTACACAAGGGACCATACTGCCTGGAGGCAGCTTTCAGTGTCTCCAGACAGAAAAGGAAATGACAACAGTTTTTGATGAGAATAGAAGCACAAATAAAGATACTACTGAGAAGCAGGTAAATTCACTGGGCTCAGGAAACCTGTAATGACTCAAAGCTGCCAAGGATCCTGTCTGGCAGCCCACCTCTCCCTTACAATTGAGCTCAATGGGTTCCATGTTGCTTCTGTACCCTGGACCTTCATGTGCAGCATGAGCTCATTGAGCCTGAACATGAAGGGCCTCTTTGTTCTGCCACTTTCTCCTCTACACAGGCCACATGGCCTTAGAAAGCACTGATGACCTGACAACAAAACAAGGCTTTAATTCTGTGTATCTTTAAAGTTCAAGGAAACAATATGGAAACCAATGTAATACCATGCATCTAAGGTTGCCTTTCTATTTGCACATCACAGCTTTAGTGATACAAATAAACCATCCTGGGAAGAGATCTTCAAGATATTAATAAAGCTCAGAGAAAAATATTATTTGGGACCTCCTTGTTCCTACTCCCCATTCTGATAATAAATTGGTATGAAGTTACAGTGAAGGCTTAGAAGTAAAGGACATGGCTTCTTTATTATTTTTTAAATAAAAGTTTTATGTATTGAAGGGATACAAACATGAAGTTTTGGTATACATATATGTAATGAAATGGTTACTATAGTCAAGGTCATTAAGGGAACATAGTTTCTGAGTCTGATAGCTCTGCATTCAGAATAACAGCTTTGCCACTGACTGGCTGTGTAACCCTGGGCAAGCCACATAACCTCTCCAAACTTCATTCTACTCATATCTAAAATGGGGGTTGATTAGATATTGAGATAATGTATTTTAAGTGTCTGACAGAGTCCTGACATATAGTAAGCATTTGTTAAATACTTGTGAAAAGAATTAAAATATTATTCCAGAATTTTCTAGTCCTATGCCAGGCCTAAGGACCATGTCAGCAGTGTACTCCTATTCCACAACGAGGCGCAACGAGGCTTTCTCCCCTCTGTATTCTGAAGTGCTCCATGGAGAATTGGTTAGTCAACATTCACTATGAGCTAGTGTGTGGGGGGAAGGAAAAGGGGAAGCAAATTCAAAATATCAGATATTACGTGTTTTCAAGGATGCTTTTAAAATCTCAGAGCTGCAAAGCAAGACATCCTTATTTCTTAGAACTGCTCTCTGATTCTTTGCCATTATTTCCACCCATGCTGCTACTACCACAACCTCTCTTTCCCAGACATGCTTCCCATGGAAAACACAGCAGTAGGTATTTGTGTATTACAAAACTATTCTACTTTAGTGGTAAGAACTTCTTAGGGCATAAACTCTTGTAGTATCTGCAGTTATAGGTTCAGAAAAAGTCATGTCTGACTCTTTTTGACCCTATGGACTATCCTCATGGACTGTATAGTCCATGGAATTCTCCAGGCTAGAATACTGGAGTGGGTAGCCTTTCCCTTCTCCAGGAGAGCTTCCCAAACCAGGAATAGAACCAGGGTATCCTGCATTGCAGGAAGATTCTTTATCAGCTGAGCTACCAGGGAAGCCCCAGAAAATTGGACAACTGGGCTATAATAAGATCTACTATTTATTGACTTCTTACTATGTGTCAGGCTCCATGCTAAGTTCTTTATATATGTTATTTCATTCAATCTTCACATTATCATCACTTTACAGATGATGACATTTAGGCTCAGAGAGGTTAATTCTGTAAGGAGATGACATGGCTAGGAAAAGGAGCCAAGGTTTACATTCGTGAAGATCTGATTTCACCTTCATACTCTATTCTTTCAATCTTTATTATTATTTTTAAAATTTTATTTATTTTTGCCTGTGCTGGGTCTTCCTTGCTGCATGGACTACTCTCTAGTTGAGATATGCTGGCTTCTCATTGCACTGGCTTCTCTTCTTGCAATGCATAGGCTCTAGGGCATGCAGGCCTCAGTAATCATGGCTCCTGGGCTTGAGAGCACAGTCTCAATAGTTGTGGCACATGGGCTCAGTTGCTCCATGGCATGTGGGATCTTCCTGGACCAGGGATTGAACCCACGTCTCCTGCATTGACAGGTGGATTCTTTACCACGGAGTCACCAGGGGGAACCCTAGTCTTTATTATTAATAAAAAATGTTCACACATAATAAAGTAGATAATGTAGTATTATGAATCACCAAGTGTTCCTCATCCAGACTCAATAATTACTAATTCATAGACAATCTTGTTTCATCCATACCCTACCCAGCCCCTATTCAACACACATACAGAATTTCGTCTTTTCATTTGTAAATATTTCAATATACATCTTCAAAAGGAATGGACTCAAAAAAAAAAAAAAAAAAAAAAAAGGAATGGACTCTTTTATAAAAAAAATAACAATACCCACGACAAACATTCCTTAGTATCAAATGTGCAGTC
Source organism: Muntiacus reevesi (assembly GCF_963930625.1). Lineage (NCBI taxonomy): Eukaryota > Metazoa > Chordata > Mammalia > Artiodactyla > Cervidae > Muntiacus > Muntiacus reevesi. Next base: position 135,321,625 of record NC_089271.1, read on the forward strand.
CATGTTCATATTTCCCAATTGTCTCATAATTTTGACTCATGATCTAAACAAGGTCTGTGTCAGAAAATGGCATTTGGTTAATATGTCTCTTAAGTCTCTTTTAATCTTTTGGTTTAGCCTCTTTTTTTCCTTGCCATTTGTAAAAAGAAATTGAAAGCCTGTGCTCTTAACCACATAATATGGCACTATATGTCCATTTTTGGAGTTATGACTTTGGAGGGAATACCCTCCTTCCAAACATAATTTTTGTGTTTAAATATGACTCCCTATTTTCCTGTAGAATAGAGGGCAATCAAAGTTAAAAAATGGATCTTAGAATTGTTTCAATATTCATTGGAAACACTGATCAAAAAAACCACTTGTTATGTAAGTGTTTATTAAATTATATAGCCTGAGGGCAGAGAAACCAGCTCTCAAAAAATAAGTCCTGTCCCATCTCCCACAGGGCTGAACTACCATCAGTAAATATGGTCCTTTTCTTTAACAGTGGTGCTGGAAAAACTGGAGAGCTATGAAGCTGGAAAAACATGTGAAGCAATGAAACTAGAATATTCCCTCATAACACATACAAAAATAAAATAAAAATGGTTTAAAGACCTAAATGTAGGACATAAATCCATAAAACTCCTAGAAGAGAACACAGGCAAAACACTCTTCAGCATAAATTGTAGCAAAGTTTTCTTGGATCAGTCCCCAAAGGTAAAAGAAATAAAAGCAAAAATAAGCAAATGGAACCTAAATAAATTTGAAAGCTTTTGTACAGCAAGGAAACCATAAACAAAGTGAAAAGACAACCTATGGAATGGGAGAAAATATTTGCAAACAACTTAACTAACAAGGGATTAATATCTAAAATATACAAACAGCTCATACAACTCAACATCAAAAAAAAAAAAAAATGGGTTGAAGACTTGAATAAACATTTCTTCAGAGAAGACATATAGATGACTTTGGGCTTCCCAGATAGCACTAGTGGTAAAGAATCTGCCTGCCAATGCAGGAGACACAAGAGATGCAGGGTTTGATCTCAGGGTCAGGAAGATACCCTGGAGAGGAAATGGCAGTAATTCTCACTCCAGTATTCTTACCTGGAAAATTCCATGGGCAGAGGAGCCCAGTGGGATATAGTCGATAGGGTCACAAAGAGTCAGACACAACAGCACAACAGGTATAACCAAGACATGGAAACAACTCAAGTGCCCATCAATAGACAATTAGATTAAGAAGATGTGGTATACATGAATACACAATGGGATATTACTCAGTCATAGAAATGAAATACTGCTATTTGCAGCAACATGGATGGACCTAGATAATATTATGTTTAGTGAAATAAGTCAGAAAAAGACAAATACTGTATGATATCACTTATATGTGGAATCTAAGTACAAATGATTGTATCAATATATGCAAAATAGAAACAGACTCACAGATATAGAAAACAAATTTATGGTTACCAAAGGGGAAATGGGCGGGGGAGGGAAAAAGTAGAATTATGGGATTAACAAATACAACCTACTATATATAAAATAGATAAGCAACAAGGATTTAGCACAGGAAATTATAGCCATTATATTGTAATAACCTATAATGGAATATAATTTGCAAAAATACTGAATTGCTATGCTTTACTTGAAACTACCACAATACTGTAAATCAACTATGCATCAAGAAAAAATAAAATTTCAAAAATTAAGTAAAGTGAAAAAAATGAGTAGGATTAAGATTACATTGAATGGGGTGATGGGAACTCTTTTCCACAGTCAATATCTTTCTACTCAAATAATTAAGCATTTGTAGACTTTGTTCCTCTTAAGAATTCAAGAATGTGACAATAAAAAGTTATAATGCTAAAAGACAAAGAGACGACAATATTTTAAAAAGCCATCCCTAAGATGTGGTATCTTTAAGCACCATAAGTCACTAGCACTTTCAAAAGTAAGGCTCTGAGTAGGTAGGTGAGTATGGTACAAGCACGAGAAGAAAAGCCCGAGGAGATCTAGCAGAGATGATATCCTGGAGTGAGGTCAAGGGAACTGTGGGGAGGGGCTGCGGGGGAGGGAGGGGGAGGTGCAGGGAACCTGAGGACCCAGATACCTTTTCAGGGGATGGAGCACCTACTGTGAGGAAAAGACAAGTGATAGGCTCTACTTTAAGGTTGTGTTGTTGGCTTGTCTTCATTACAAGTCTGAATGATATTATAAATATTTAAGAAATGGTATGATATATTGGGGGCTTCCTTGGTGGCTCAAATGGTAAAGAATCTGCCTGGAATGTGGGAAATCTGAGTTGGATCCCTGGGTCAGGAAGATCCCTTGGAGAAGGGAATGGCTACTCACTCCAGTATTCTTGCTTGGAGAATTCCATGGACGGAGGGACCTGGCAGGCTACAGTCCATGGTGCTGCAGAGAGTTGAGCATGACTGAGTCACACACACACACACACACACACACACACACACACACACACACACACACACGATATACTGGGGAGGCTGTGTTCTCTTCAGTGGCTAAATGAAGGTACTCAAGGGAGAGCTGGCCAGCAGTGGGCAAACACCTTGCTGGCAGGGAGGGTACAGTCAAGAGGTACATATTTGTACTCTAAGCTGCCAGTCCTGCTGTTCATGGTACATTTTCCCCTCTAACTGGTGCTGTCTCAGCTCTGGTCATCTGGATGCATACAGATGGCAATCTGCACAAGGAAGCTGGCAGAGACTGGGGCAGCCACACCCCAGAGGGACTCCCCCAAGCTGGTGCAACCTGGGAAACCATTGGAAGGGCTCAAGGCAGCAGCTGTTTACCGACCAGTACATCAGTATTTCATGCTTTTAACTACTACTGTTGCCAAATCTAGGGTTGAATCTCAGTTCTGTCATGAGCAACATCTCCACTTTTCTGGGGGGGATAAAAGATTGGCAGTGCTGTTTCACAAAAAAACTAAGTATTGGCTTAACCACCAACTCGAGCAAGTCACTCCATCTCTCTGAGCCTCAGTTTCATCAAAAATGGAGATAAAACTCTTCATCTACCTCTCAGGGCTTGTGTTAAACAAGAAGTGAAGTGAAAGGCACTCAGTTGTGTCTGACTTATTGTGACCCCATGGACTATACAGTCTATGGAATGCTCTAGACCGAATACTGGAGCCGGTAGCCTTTCCTTTCTGCAGGGGATCTTCCAAACAAGAACATGTATATATGCGAAAGTTAAAGTCATCATAAGAGTTCTCATCACAAGGGGGAATTATTTTTCTTTTATTTTGCATTTATGAGATGATAGATGTTCACTAAACTTATTATGGGGGCTTCCCTTGTAGCTCAGTGGGTAAAAAATCTGCCTGCAGTGCAGGAGGCCCGGGTTCGATCCTTGGGTTGGAAAGACGCCCTGGAGAAGGAAATGGCAACCCACTCCAGTATCCTTGCCTGGAAAATCCCATGGACAGAGGAGCCTGGTGGGCTGCAGTCCGTGGGGTCGCAGAGTTGGGCACGACTGAGCGATTAACACTTACTTACTTAAACTTACTGTGATAATAATTTCTTGATGTACATAAGTAAAATAATTATGCTGTACCTCAAACATATACAGTGCTGTACATCAATTATATCAATAAAACTGGAAGAAAATGCTTTTAAACAAAAACAATACAAACAAGAACATGTATGTGCAAGTGTTGTATAACCAATCACAACTTTGCTTTGCAAATATATATATCACTAATAATTTATTATTTTTTATTATTAAAGCCCTAACTATAACATGGTAATGAACACACAAAGGAACCAAAGTGTTTTTAATTTCCTTTTTCTTGGACAAAATATCATAATTAAATCACCAAAAAAAATTTCTGAGTAAACATGAGATTAACATGACAACTAGTGCCAGAAGTATACAAAAGCAGAACATGAAGAAAAGGGGATTTACTTTGAAAATTCTAACCTGATCCCAGAGTCTTACAGTTCATGCTTTCCCACTGCACTGTGTTTAACTTGAACAGTGTGGCTAAACTTTCCTGTTCTGACTAGAGCCTCTTCGGACCAGAAACAAAGGCAAGTCAGTTCTGAGGTTGAGATTCAAATAAACATATCACCAGACAGCTGCAAACTGGAAAGCAAATGAGACAGCTACTGGAGTAACCAGACTAATAAAGGCCCTCCCGCCCCAAACACCCTAGAGACCAAGAGTGAGAAGGCCTCTTCCTTTTTGGAAAACAGTGCCTGATGAACAACTGGAAGGATGAAGCTCTGTTTATGACTCCCTTTGAACTCCTGCTTTTCCCTGAGTGGTCACTGACTAAGGAGGAAAGGAAATTTTAAAAAGCTAAAACAATGCTGCTGTTGTTGTTTTAGACAAGACTGTCACATATAATGAGGATTTTTCAAAATGAACAGAGATTTACATTATTTTCATAAACATGACCTGTTCCCCAACCATTCTTGTTAAAGAACTGGAATTGACTTCAGAGATTTTTAATGGGAGGAGAACTGCTATGGGACTAAGACTGGAGTTACCAGTGGCTTCCAATTCCCTTCCCTGTCTGCAATAGTCCCTTGGATTCTCAGGGGAAGGAGAGCCTGAGGTATCAAAAGAAGGCCCAGCTGTGGAAATAGAGTTAAGATTCTGGAGACTGTAATTAGTTTGTCACCCCAACTTACTAGGGTAAACAAATAAGTATCTACCCAATAGGAAATAAAGGTCTCCTGTTCTTAAAGCTGTTCAAATGAAGGGATAAAGTCCTTGGCACTTTACCAGCTTAGTGAGTTCATGGTTTTTAGAGTTGGGAAGGGCACTGGAGATCTTGTCCAACCCTCCTCTTTCACAGATGAGGCAAGGGGTATTGACTTGCCTAAGATTACACAGTGAATGAATGGATTAACTTTTGCTCACCTAAGCTACACCATCCAGGAGTTAGGTGAGTAATAGATTGTCAGTGTCCACACTGCCTCTTCTTCCTCAAATGGGCTCTCAAATTCCTCACCATTCACATATCCTACTCTACAATGTTGCCCACACCACTCTCCCATCCACTATCCAGTCTTTTCTTAATACCTCCAATCCCAATTCTGCTAGTCTTTCTGTCATTGTACTATCAACTTTTCTAAGAGGAAAGAGTCTTTTGTCTATTGGTATTGCATGTGTTTTCTTAGGTTTTCCAAAGGTACATGCTTCTTATAGAGTTCCATTAGGCATGGAACCTGGGAGAACTTTCCTGGGACTGGGCCAAAGAGGAAGTCAGCAAACTACAACTTGTTGACTGTGTCTGTCTGGCTTAATGTGTTTTCATATGGCACACAATCCAAGAATGTTTTCTTTTGATTGTGATTTTTTTAAAAAATGACATAAAATTTACCATCTTAACTAATTTCAAGTGTGTCCAGTAGTGTTGAGTATATTCATATTGCTGTGTAACAGATGTCTAGAACCTTTCATCTTGAAAAACAGAACTCTATACCCATTAAACAACTCTCCATTTCTCCTTCCACCCAGCTCCTAGTAACCACCATTCTACTTTGTATTTGACTACTTTATATACCTCATAGGTTGCTCAGTACTCAGTTCTGACTCTGTGACCTTTGTGGACTGTATCCCTCCAGGCTCCTCTGTCCATGGGATTCTCCAGGCAAGAATACTGGAGTGAGTTGCCATTTCCTTCTCCATGGGATCTTTCTGGATCAGGGATTGAACCTGTGTCTCCTCCATTGATAGGTGGGTTCTTTACCACTGAGCCACCTGTGAAGTCCATATACCTCATAAGTGGAATCATTAACTGTCCTTTTTTGACTGTCTTATTTCACCTAGCATACTGTCCTCAATTTTCATCCATGGATATCATGTGACAAGATTTCCTTTTTGAAGGGTTAATAATATTCTGTTGTATGCATACACCAAATTTTCTTTATCCCATTCATTCATCCATGGACATTTGGGTTGCTTCCACTACTTGACTAATCTGAATAATACTGCTATGACCTTGGGTGTGTTTCGAGACCCTACTTTCAGTTTTGGGAGGGAATGTACCCAGATGTGGGTTTGCTAGATCATATGGTAATTCTATTTTTAGTTATTTGAGGAACCACCATACAGTTTTCCATGGTAGTTTCACCACTTCACATTTTATCAGTAATGCACAAGGACTGCAATTTCTTCACATCCTGGTCACTTTTATTTCCTTTTTTTTTTTTTTTTAAATAATGTATGCTAAGTCACTTCAGTCATGACTGGCTCTTTGCAACTCCATGGACCATAGCCCACCAAGCTCCTCTGTCCATGTGATTCTCCAGGCAAGAATACTGGAGTGTGTTGCCATTTCCTTCTCCATTTTTAAAAACAAATAGTAGCTATCCTAATATGTGTGAGGTGATGTTTCACTGTGGTTTTGACTTGCATTCATCTAATGAATAGTGATGTACATTTTTTCTCATGCTTTTTGTCATTTGTATATCATCTTTGGAGAAATGTCTACTCAAATCTGCTGCCTATTTTTTAACTGGGTTGTATTGTTGTTACTGAATTGTTGACATCCTCTACATATTCTGGATATTCATCCCTTATCAGATATGATTTGCAAATATTTTCTCCCATTCCGTAGGATGTCATTTCACCCTGTTGATTGTCCGTTGATGCACAGAAATTTTTTTAGTTTGTTGTTTAGTAGTCCCACTTTTCTATATATATAAATGTTTATTTTTTGCTGCCTGCACTTTTGGTGTCATATACAAGAAAACATTGTCAACTCCAGTGTCATAAACTTCTCTCATGTTTTCTTCTCGTGAGGTTTTAAATATTTTTAAGCCATTGAAAAAATATTTCCTGACATGTAAAAATTTTGAAATTTAAATTTCAATGCCCATAAATAAAATTTTACTCGATCATAGACTTTCTCGCTCATTTGTGCATTGTCTATGGTTGCTTTCGAACTGTAACAGCAGAGCTGAGTACTTGCAACAAAGATCAAATGTGGTTCTCTCATCCATGCACATTGTTGTTTCAGTATCAGTTCAGTCATTCAGTCTTGTCCGACTCTTTGTGACCCCATGAACCACAGCACCCCAGGCCTCCCTGTCCATCACGAACACCTGGAGTTTACTCAAACTCATGTCCATTGAGTCAGTGATGCAATCTAACCATCTCATCCTCTGTTGTCCCCTTTTCCTTCTGCCTTCAATCTTTCCCAGCATCACGGTCTTTTCAAATGAGTCAGCTCTTAGCATCAGGTGGTCAAAGTATTGAAGTTTCAGCTCAACATCATCCCTTCCAAAGAACACCCAGGACTGATTTCCATTAGGATGGACTGGTTGGATCTCCTTGCAGTCCAAGGGACTCTCAAGAGTCTTCTCAAACACCACACTTCAAAAGCATCAATTCTTCAGTGCTCAGCTTTCTTTATAGTCCAACTCTCACATCCATACATGACCACTGGAAAAACCATAACCTTGACTAGATGGACCTTTGTTGACAAAGTAATGTCTCTGTTTTTTAATATGCTGTCTAGTTTGGTCATAACTTGCCTTCCAAGGAGTAAGCATCTTTCAATTTCGTGACTGCAATCACCATCTGCAATGATTTTGGAGCCCAAAAAAATAAAGTCAGCCACTGTTTCCACTGTTTCCCCATCTATTTGCCATGAAGTGATGGGACCAGATGCCATGATCTTAGTTTTCTGAATGTTGAGCTTTAAGTCAACTTTTTCACTCCCCTCTTTCACTTTCATCAAGAGGCTCTTTAGTTCTTCTTCACTTTCTGCCATAAATGTGGTGTAATCTGCATATCTGAAGTTATTGATATTTCTCCTGGCAATCTTGATTCCAGCTTGTGCTTCTTCCAGCCCAGCGTTTCTCATGATGTACTCTGCATATAAGTTAAATAAGCAGGGTGACAGTATACAGCCTTGACATAGTCCTTTTCCTCTTTGGAACCAGTCTGTTGTACCATGTCCAGTTCTAACTGTTGTATCCTGACCTGCATACAGGTTTCTCAAGAGGCAGGTCAGGTGGTCTGGTATTCCCATCTCTTTCAGAATGTTCCACAGTTTGTTGTGATCCACACAGTCAAAGGCTTTGGCATAGTCAATAAAGCAGAAATAGATGTTTTTTCTGGAACTCTCTTGCTTTTTTGATGATCCAGCGGATGTTGGCAATTTGATCTCTGGTTCCTCTGCCTTTTCTAAAACCAGTTTGAACAGCTAGAAGTTCCCGGTTCACATATTGCTGAAGCCTGGCTTGGAGAATTTTGAGCATTACATTACTAGCGTGTCAGATGAGTGCAACTGTGCAGTAGCTTGAGCATTCTTTGGGCTTGCCTTTCTTTGGGATTGGAATGAAAACTGACCTTTTCCAGTCCTGTGGCCACTGGTGAGTTTTACAAATTTGCTGGCATATTGAGTGCAGCACTTTCACAGCATCATCTTTTAGGATTTGAAATAGCTCAACTGAAATTCCATCACCTCCACTAACTTTATTCATAGTGCTACTTCCTAAGTCCCACTTTGACATTCCAGGATGTCTGGCTCTAGGTGAGTGATCACACCATTGCCATCACCAAGAAGAGCTACCCCACATCCAAGGTAAGGAGCAGAGGCTATGCTTTGCTGGAGCAGCCGTGAACAGATACCCCATCTCCAAGGTAAGAGAAACCCAAGTAAGACGATAGGCGCTGAGAGAGGGCATCAGAGGGCAGACAGACTGAAACCACAATCACAGACAACTAGCCAGTCTGATCACATAGACCACAGCTTGTCTAACTCAATGAAACTAAGCCATTCCATGTGGGGCCACCCAAGGTGGACGGATCATGATGGAGAGGTCTGACAGAGTGTGGTCCACTGGAGAAGGGAATGGCAAACCACTTCAGTATTCTTGACTTGAGAACCCCATGAAAAGTATGAAAATGGAAAAAGATAGGACACTGAAAGATGAACTCCCCAGGTTGGAAGGTGCCCAATATGCTACTGGAGATCAGTGGAGAAATAACTCCAGAAAGAATGAAGGGATGGAACCAAAGCAAAAACAACACCCAGTTGTGGATGTGATTGGTGATAGAAGCAAGGTCCGATGCTGTAAACAGCAATATTGCATGGGAACCTGGAATGTTAAGTCCATGAATCAAGGCAAATTGGAAGTGGTCAAACAGGAGATGGCAAGAGTGAATGTCGACATTCTAGGAATCAGTTAACTAAGATGGACTGGAATGGGTGAATTTAACACAGATGACCATTATATCTACTACTGTGGGCAGGAATCCCTTAGAAGAAATGGAGTAGCCATCATAGTCAACAGAAGAGTCCAAAATGCAGTACTTGGATGCAATCTCAAAAACGACAGAATGATCTCTCTGTTTGTTTCCAAGACAAACCATTCAGTATTAAGATAATCCAAGTCTATGCCCCAACCAGTAATGCTGAAGAAGCTGAAGTTGAACGGTTCTATGAAGTCCTACAAGACTTTTTAGAACATTGCTGTTCAGTGCATTATAATTCCTATAAATCACAGTGACACATTTATAACTCTACAGCATTCAAAGTGTTATGCCTATCTTCATCCTGTACCTTTTAAAGAAGATTACCAGTGCATATTTGTGTCAAAACAAGGAAAGGAAAGTGTTCTTTGATTGTTATGCTCTTAAGACACACTGGAGTTGTCTAGGTAGATGGTGTATTTTCAGCTTGGACTGCCATTAACAAAACACCATAAAATTTGTGACTTAAATAACAAAAAAATTAATTTCTCACCTCTCCAGAGAGTTTGAGAAGCCCAAGATCAAGGTGCCAGTCAAGTCGGTGTCTGTGGCAAGTTTTTTCCTTAGGTTTCAGATGACTGCCTAGTTACTATGTCTTCACATGGCTCTTCCTCTACATACATGTGAAGAGAATAGTCCTCCCTCTCTATTCTTCTTCTGAGAAGGGCAACAATCTGATAGGATTAGGACCTCACCTTTATAAACTCCTCTAACCTTAATTGCCTCCTAAAAGCCCAATCTCCAAATACAGTCACATTAAAAGTTAGAGACACAATATGTGAATTTGGGGGCAACACAATACAGTCTGTAGTGGATAGCAAAATATTGCATTTACTGTGCATTTGGCACTAAAACTCTGCTAAAAAAAGTAGAATATATGACATTACTAACAGACTAAACACTCATCACAATATTCCCAATTCACAAGAGAGCAATGGTCAGAAAAATTGAAACATTTAAAGTAGAGTTTCTCATCATAACAGAATTTTTTCACAAACATAAAAATTTAAAATAAGGCTGCCACCAAAGTAAGTTGCCAAGTGGTTTATTTCTTAGCCAAGCAAAGAAAGCCATTTGCTGATGGTGAGTTAATTAAATCATGTTTGATTGCAATAGTTAGAGAAATGTGTCTGGAAAAAATAAACTTGTTTAAAACTATTAGTCTTTTGGTGAAAAACAGTTGTTCAGAGTTGAGGACAGTGGGAGCAACTCCAGTAGTCAATTAAAGACGAGCAAATAATTTTGAGTGGTTTTCCTTGGGTTTTGATGAGTTGACAGATGTTATCAATACTGCTTATTTTTGTTTATTTGGGGAGACTAATTTTGAAGTACTTGAAGTATTAGGTCCTATGAATAGTCTGTGTGGAACAGCTACAGAAGAGAATATTTTCAAAGAAGTTGAGAAAATACTAATTCTGTACAACTTGAAGCAGAATATTCTAAGATGTGTTACAACTGATAAAGATACTTGTGAAATGGAAAAAAAAAATGCTTAGTTGAAATGTACAGGACATCAAAATGCAAGGTGCTTATAGCCTATGGGTGAAAGAGGAGAGTGAAAAAACTGGCTTAAAAAACTCAACATTCAAAAAACTAAGATCCTGACATCTGGTCCCATCACTTCATAGCAAATAGATGGGGAAAAAGTAGAAGCAGTGACAGATTTTCTTTTCTTAGGCTTCAAAATCTCTGTGGACTGTGACTGCAGGAATTAAATTAAAAGACATATATTTTTTAAAAAAGACATATATATATATATCCCCTGCTCCCTGAGCCTCCCTCCCCTCTCCCATCTCACCCCTCTAGGTCATCACAGAGTGCTGTGGACTCCCTATGACAAGATTCTTTATATCTGTTTACAAGAACCTACTGTCATTCAAAAGATCATCTTCTGTTTCATTCCCAAGAGGCCTGATGGGAACTAACTTAAATGGAATTCTTGGCTTCCAATACTGATGATCCAGTTTTGTTTTGTTTTGCTTTGTTTTAGGAATCATGTCAAATTTATTGAGGTATAATAGACAAATAATTTAGGGTCCATGCATGCATGCTAAGTTGCTTCAGTTGTATCTGACTCTTTGCAACCCTGTGGACTATAGCCAGCTCACCAGGCTCCTCCGTCCATGGGGATTCTCAAGGCAAGAATACTGGAGTGGGTTTCCATGCCTTCCTCCAGGGAATCTTCCTGACCCAGGGATTGAACTCATGTCTCTTATCTTTCCTGCACTGGCAGGTGGGTTCTTTACCACTAGCATCACCTGGGAAGCTCAATTTGGGCCCCAGTCCATCTCTTTCATATCTCTTTGTTTATAAGAGCAGTAATTTAAAAATTGCAGATGTGCTGAGTTACTAAATAGTTTTTAGGGGAGTATAAACTTACTAATTCAGCAGTATCTAATTCAGTAACTATGCTACTCTAAGACCACTTTGGTGAAAGTGATATTAGTGGACCAAGAAAGGACAAATAATTTGCTTTTAATAAGATTTAGTGGCTTGAAATGATAAACATTGGCTGTATATTTAGCAAATTGCTTTTCATCCTTACTGTTTATAAAATGCTTATACTTCCTTACTCTACTATTTGATTCACAGCTAAAAGACAGAAATAAATGTCATAAAATAGACATTAAAACAAAGATGAAGCTTAGAAGCAAGTTGTAACCAGAAAACAAAAGGCAGATCGTTTCAAGGGTGCCTATTGTTAATAAAGCAAAAACCTTCCAAAACAAAAAATCCTATTTTTTTCTTCTTTTGCAAAACATAGACTCAATGATAGAGTTTATGGCTTGGTACTTATTGGGATAGTTGTTTATTTTGATTAGCCTTCTATAGTGGTCATTAAAGTGACCCTTAATGGGGTCAGTCATTTTTTAGTTACCCAAGCTTTTTGAAAAATAGTTTCACTCCCCAGCCTAACTGCAACAACCCTTCACAAGAAGAACACCTGTTTAATTAAATGATGTTTTATTTTTGTATTCTTCACATGGACTCCCCATTTTTAATTACAAATGACACACCAATATCCATGTTGGCTTCTAGATAAATTTTCTGTAAGACAAACTCACTTTAAGTGATGTCAAACATGTGATTTTGCCACCAGCTCATTACCAGAATCTGGGTACCTCCATTTTGCCCTCTTTTATGTAATATGAGAAAAATGCCGAATTCTCAATTGAATGGCTAATCTGATAACATTGAATCATTCAAGGCTTGATAACCATTCAAGTCTTGATAACCTGTTTGATTCATAAGCACCATTTGCAAGCAAAGAACTGTTAAAGATAAACTGAGGTGTATTAAACATTAAGAATTTTTTGAACAACAGTTTAAGTTGGGCAGTGTCAAATTGTTAAGTGATTAGGAGCACTCCACTGACACGAGCGAAGGGAAAGACTTATACAGAGAAAAGGTGTAAGCGTTACCAAGCAGGACCCTAGGAGGACTTGCTAGAATAGCATACCCCCCATCCTCCACCAGCCTCTTGTCCTTAGAAAAACAGCCTCCTAGGCCTTCATGTTTCAAAAAGGAAATTTAATCAGAGAAGTGAGAAAATGAAGAAATGAAAACAGTCAAACAAGACAAAATAATAGTTTAGCCATTAAAAAATTCAAGGACCTTTAGTTCCTCCTTAAGGGCAATAAATAATATTTTGATTCTTGTCCTTTGAGCTGTTTTGCAGATACAGAAACCCCTACCAGGTGGAAGAAGTTAACTGTATGCTGCCCACAAGCACAATCTTAGACCCCAAGACCAGTAGGAACAAGAAGGTTGATATTGATTCCCAATAACCTCACCAATCAGAAGAATGTCCATCAGCTGATCACACATTCCAGAAATTCCCTCCCTCACACTGTCTTTAAAAACGTTTCCCTAAAAATAAAATAAAATAAAATAAAATAAAAACGTTTCCCTGATTGCCTTAGGGGAGTTCAGGTCTTTTAGGCACTAGCTACCTAGACTTCTTGCTTGGCACCTGCAATAAACACTGTGCTTTCCTTCCCTATAACCCAGTGCAGATTGGCTTTGCTACATCCAGGCAAAGGGACCTAAGTTCGGTTTGGTAAAAGAAGCAAAGAAAGGAAATTTGATTAGCTATAGCTTAAGTGTTTGTCTTATTTGGAAAGGCCTCGTTGGCTTGTTGTGATTTGTTGCCCTTAGGTTTTGATTTCTTAACCATGAGGCATTTACAGTCTTAGGTTTTTGTTTGCTTATGTTGTATGCTAAGCTATTAGAACCATCTCAGTCTAATAGGCTCTTTGTATAACACAACTGATAGTCCACATATCATTTAGTGTTTTCTAATTTTTCTATAAAGAATTTTGAGTTGAAGTGCAACAACTACATAATGATTTTAGTTATTTTTCTCCAAAACATTCTTCCAAAAACGTGCCCTTCTTTATGTAAACCACACATATGGGGTTGGTTTGGCACATACCGGGCAGGGTGGCTATTGCCCCAAAATAGAGCCAAATTTCTTCAAAGATTGTTAGTTAAAATGGTTTCTACATTAGCAATAAACCCATTTTCTACTGCAAACCACATCCATTTAAAAAGAAAGGAATAGGTTCAGTCAATATTTCCTTGGTTTTGAAGTGTCCCTCTAAATATTTTTTTTTAACTGTAGTAATGGCCTATACCTAAAATCATTTTTGCTGACAATATCTAAGTGGGGAACAACTCCATATTAATTTCCTATAGCAGCTGCAACAAGTTATCACAAACTTGATGACTTAAAACAATGTACATTTATTCTCTTATAGTTTGGGAAGCTAAAAGTCCAAAATCAATTTCACTGGGCTGAAATCAAGGCATTGGCAAGGCCGTGTTCCCTGGAAGCTCTAGGGAGAGAATCGGTTTCCTTACACTTTTCAGCTTCTAGAGCCATATTCCTTGGCTTGTGTTGTCTTCCCCCATCTATAGTGACTGTAGCATATCACTTTCAAATATGTCTCCTGTCTCTATGTGTCTCTCGCCCTCTGCTGAGATCGTCATGTTGCCTTTCTTCTCCTATGTCAAATCTCCTTTTACTTTTTTAAAATTTATTTTAATTGGAGGCTAATTACTTTGCAATATTGTGGTGTTTTATGCCGTACATTCACATGAATCAGCCATGAGTGAACATGTGTTCCCCATCCTCCACTCCCTTCCTCCTCCCTCCCCATCCCATCCCTCAGGGTCACCCCAGTGCACCAGCTCTGAGCACCCTGTCTCATACATCAAACCTGGACTGGCGATCTATTTCACATATGACAATATACATGTTTCAATGCTATTCTCTCAAATCACCCCACCCTCGCCTTCTCCCACAGAGTCCAAAAGTCTGTTTTTTACATATGTGTCTCCTTTGCTGTCTTGCATATAGGGTTACTGTTTCCATCTTTCTAAATTCCATATATATGCATCAGTATACTGTATTGGTGTTTTTCATTCTGACCTACTTCACTCTGTATGACAGGCCCCTCATTAGAACTGATTCAAATGCATTCTTCTTAATAGCTGAGTAATATTCCATTGTGTATATATACCACAGCTTTCTTATCCATTCGTCTGCCGATGGACATCTAGGTGGCTTCTAGGCCTTGGTTATTGTAAACAGTGCTGTGATGAACATTGGAGTACATGTGTCTCTTTCATTTCTGGCTTCCTTGATGTGTATGCCCCGCAGTGGAATTGCTGGGTCGTATGGCAGTTCTATTTCCAGATTTTAAGGAATCTCCATGCTGTTCTCCACAGTGGCTGTACTAATTTGCATTCCCACCAACAGTGTAAGAGGGTTCCTTTTTCTCCACACCCTCTCCAGCATTTATTTTTTGGAGATTATTGGATAGCAGCTGTTCTGACCGGCATGAGATGGTATCTCATTGTGGTTTTGATTTGGATTTCTCTGATAATGAGTGATGTTGAGCATCTTTTCATGTGTTTGTTAGCCATCTGTACGTCTTCTTTTTTTTTTAATTTTTTATTTTTCAGTGGGTTTTGTCATACATTGATATGAATCAGTCATAGAGTTACACGAATTCCCCATCCTGGTCCCCCATCCCACCTCCCTCTCCACCCGATTCCTCTGGGTCTTCCCAGCCCACCAGGCCCGAACACTTGACTCATGCTTCCCACCTGGGCTGGTGATCTGTTTCACCACAGATAATATACATGCTGTTCTTTCGAAACATCCCACCCTCACCTTCTCCCACAGAGTTCAAAAGTCTGTTCTGTACTTCTGCATCTCTTCTTCTGCCCTGCATATAGGGCCATCGTTACCATCTTTCTAAATTCCGTATATATGTGTTAGTATACTGTAATGTTCTTTATCTTTCTGGCTTACTTCACTCTGTATAATGGGCTCCAGTTTCATCCGTCTCATTAGAACTGATTCAAATGAATTCTTTTTAACGGCTGCGTAATATTCCATGGTGTATATGTACCATAGCTTACTTATCCATTCGTCTGCTGATGGGCATCTAGGTTGCTTCCATGTCCTGGCTATTATAAACAGTGCTGCGATGAACATTGGGGTGCACGTGTCTCTTTCAATTCTGGATTCCTCAGTGTGTATGTCCAGAAGTGGTATTGCTGGGTCATATGGTAGTTCTATTTCCAGTTTTTTAAGAAATCTCCACACTGTTTTCCATAGTGGCTGTACTAGTTTGCATTCTCACCAACAGTGTGAGAGGGTTCCCTTTTCTCCACACCCTCTCCAGCATTTATTGCTTGTAGACTTTTGGATAGCAGCCATCCTGACTGGCGTGTAATGGTACCTCATTGTGGTTTTGATTTGCATTTCTCTGATAATGAGTGATGTGGAGCATCTTTTCATGTGTTTGTTAGCCATCTGTATGTCTTCTTTGGAGAAATGTCTGTTTAGTTCTTTGGCTCATTTTTTGATTGGGTCTTTTATTTTTCTGGAATTGAGCTGCAGGTGCTGTTTGCATATTTTTGAGATTAATTCTTTGTCAGGTGCATTGTATGCTATTATTGTCTCCCATTCTGAAGGCTTGCACCTTGCTTATAGTTTCCTTAGTTGTGCAAAAGCTTTTAATTTTAACTAGGTCCCATTTGTTACTTTTTGCTTTTATTTCCATTACTCTGGGAGATGGGTCATAGAGGATCCTGCTATGATTTATGTCAGAGCGTGTTTTGCCAATATTTTCCTCCAGGTGTTTTATAGTTTCTGGTCTTACATTTAGATCTTCAATCCATTTTGAGTTTATTTTTGTGTATGGTGTTAAAAAGTGTTCTAGTTTCATTCTTTTACAAGTGATTGACCAGTTTTCCCAGCACCACTTGTTAAAGAGATTGTCTTTTCTCCATTGTATACTCTTGCCTCCTTTGTCAAAGATAAGGTGTCCATAGGTATGTGGATTTGTCTCTGGGCTTTCTATTTTGTTCCATTGATCTATGTCTCTGTCTTTGTGCCAGTACCATACTGTCTTGATGACCGTAGCTTTGTAGTAGAGTCTGAAGTCAGGCAGGTTGATTCCTCCAGTTCCATTCTTCTTTCTCAAGATTGCTTTGGCTATTCGAGGTTTTTTGTATTTCCATAGAAATTGGAAATCATCTGTTCTAGTTCTCTGAAAAATACCATTGGTAGCTTGAAGCTATAGATTGTTTTGGGTAGTATATTCATTTTCACTATATCGATTCTTCCTATCCATGAACCTGGTATATTTCTCATCTATTTGTGTCATCTTTGATTTCTTTTATCAATGTTTTATAGTTTTCTATATATAGGTCTTTTGTTTCTTTAGGCAGATTTATTCCTAAGTATTTTATTCTTTTTGTTGTGATGGTGAATAGAATTGTTTCCTTAATTTCTCTTTCTGTTTTCTCATTGTCAGTGTATAGGAATGCAAGGGATTTCTGTGTGTTATTTTTATATTCTGCAACTTTACTACCCTAAAGACTCCACAAGAAAATCTCCTTTTACTTTTACAAGGTACTTGTGATTGCATCTAGGGCCCACCTGGTAGGGCCCTATGGTGCTGCTGCTGCTAAGTCGCTTCAGTCGTGTCCGACTCTGTGTGACCCCATAGACGGCAGCCCACTAGGCTCTGTCATCCCTGGGATTCTCTAGAGAAGAACACTGGAGTGGGTTTCCATTCTTTTCTCCAATACATGAAAGTGAAAAGTGAAAGGGAAGTCGCTCAGTCCTATCCAACTCTTCGTGACCCCATGGGCTGCAGCCTACCAGGCTCCTCTATCCATGGAATTTTCCAGACAAGAGTACTGGAGTGGGGTGCCATTGCTTTCTCTAGGTAGGGCACTATAAGTAGTGTCCAACTGGTAGGGCCCTAGAATACTCTTCTACCTTGAGTCTTAATTTAATCACACCTGCAGAATATTTCATGCAATATAAGCTAAGATTTACAGGTTACAGAGATTAGGACCTGGATATTTTAGGAGTCATTATTCAGCCTGGGCTCCCCAGATGGTACTAATGGTAAAGAACCTGCCTGGCAATTTAGGAGACATAAGAGATACAGGTTTGATCTCTGGGTTGGGAATATCCCCTGGAGGAGATAATGGCTACCCCTCCCAGTATTCTTGCCTGGGGCATCCCCATAGACAGAGGAGGCTGGCAGGCTACAATCCATAGGGTCACAAAGAGTCAAACACGATTGAAGCAACTTAACACACACACACACACACGCATTGAGCCTGACACAAACTACAAACTTGCCATTCAAAAGTTTGCAACCTGTAGGCCTATTACTAAACAACTAAAATTATTTGTAGGACTCTAAAAATTTTATTCAAATAAATAATATCTTACATGTATAACTACCATTTACAAATTCATGTACATGCCATTGTTATTAATAAAATACAAATTCATTTCATAAAGAGATCTAAAGGGCATATTTCAGATAAGTTATTTATAAGTAAAACACTTAGTATAGCATTCATCCCTTTTCAACAAAAACTGTCCTTACAAAATGATTATACACTTTATCAATATATAACATAAGTTATAATGTATATAAAGCAGAACAACTGCTATATAAGAATTTAATAAATGTCAGCCATTATTATTGTGTCAGGTGTTCTGCAAGAAGAATGGAAGTATTCCAACACTAAAAATCTAATAATAGTAGGCTTTTCTCATTTTGCAGGAAAAGGGATGCAAAAAGATGTAATTCAATCACTTTATTTTGGGCCCACAATTTTTGTTTAAAGTTTGATACCTGTTACTACTAGACTGTTAGTGAATGCTAACAGATGACAGAACAAGAAGCCAAAGAATATTAGGGGGAAACTGGGAACAGCCAATCATGTTTGGTTCAAAATCTTATTTTGGTTGCATGTGCTCTAGGCTATGCTTTTATATTTTTTACTCAAACCACAGTAGTTTCTTTGTCACTGAATTGTTCTTCATTTACATAAATCAATCAAATACATCCAAATTTTACAGTGTTCTTCAAAGAGCACCATAACTTGCAGATATACCAGTGCCTGAACAAGTTTGAGGGCTGCTAATGGAAAACATTCTCTATTATAAAGGAGCTTACTTTCATGATGAGTTAAAATTGTGGTTCTCAACACTGGCTGCACATAAGATCTCCTGGGGAGCTTTTTAAAATCTCCATCTCTAAGCTGTTGCTAATACCAACTAAATAAGAATTTCTGGGGTGGGGCCCAGACATCAGCATTTTTCAAGCTCCCCAGGTAATTCAAGTGGTTGAGAATAGTAGAGTAAAAGAACACATGACACAGAGATCAATACAAATAATGAGGCCAAAATTTTCATGGTCATGATCAGGGATGCAATATGAACTCAGTGTGTTGATTAGTTAAATGAGGCAGGAGATAGAAAATGAACTGAGCCTGAAAACTGGGTAGTAAAGAGAGAGAGGACAAAAGAGATGGTGATAGGCAATATGAAGTTTTAAAAAAGCTGCTTCAGTTCAGTTCAGTTCAGTTCAGTCACTCAGTCGTGTCCGACTCTTTGCAACCCCATGAACTGTAGCACGCCAGGCCTCCCTGCCCATCACCAACTCCCGGAGTTCATAGGATGGGGAAAATTACAAAGTCTGAAAATTTTCCTTATGGGATTTAAAAAAAAAATACTAGTTGTGAAGGAAAGATATTCTCTAGCCCATTTCCGCCCCCCCCCCCGGATTTCCCCACCCCCAACTGCACCCAGACTTAAATATCTCTATGTAATTACTATTAACACCAGAATGAATTATTGAAAGAGATACATACTTTTTATCTATCAACAAAGGGATCAAGATGAGCAGAATACTGAAATATGTAGTAGAAATGTGTTCAAACTCAGCATCTTTGAATAAAAGGGCAACTTTATAGGCTGAAAATATATGTGTGTAAACCATATGTATTTTTTATGAAGACCAATTCCTATCTACAGACACTACCCACATGCCTCCCCAACAGTAGAGAACAACATAGTTTCCAGTTAAGCATTGCAGGATACTCTTTTGAAAAACTACCAACTTCTTTCCTGTAACCATTGCAAAACAATCTAATTCTGGCAATTTGGCAATTCAAGTGAAACTTGCTTATCAAACCTGGGACTTTTAATCATTGATAGCACATCAATTTTTTCAACTGCAGTCATATCATAATGACTCTATAGCAAGTTGTTATGCAATAATCATGACACAATTTCAAGCAACACGGGGCCCTGTAATTAATCAAGGGGAAAGTAAAGATCTATATGTAGCTAAATGCTTGAATAGCACTTACCATGTGCCAGGCCCTCTTTTAAGGATTTTATGTATAGTACTTCTACTCCTTGGGAGAGCCTAATGAGGTGCATACTATTATATTTTTATTCCTATTTTACACATGAGGTTATTGGAGTACAAAAAAGTTAAGCTACTGACTGAAAGTTATAGTTAAGTGGTAAAGCTGGAATTCAAAATCAGTTTGGTTTCAGAGCTGATTTTTTAAAAACATTTTGCTATAATGATTCCTAATTATAACAACATTGATTTTCTTCATTATTTTCTGGAGAGAACACCACTAAGTCTTTCTATTTCTTTTATCAGTGTTTCTATGCATTGAAGTTACAATGTGTAAAAATGTTCCATTTTCACTTTTAATTTTCTTAAATTATTTTTATCTAAATTAATTAATTTCTTCATAAATATTTTAATAAAATTTATTTTGGTACACATGTAGCTTTACTTTTATGGCCATTATTTCTACATAGTCTCATTTTTGCTGGGTTCATACTTTAGAGATCTATATTTTGTAATTGATTTCATTCTCTGTGCAATTTGCAGTTAATGACATATTTTTCTTAGTGTGTTTTTATCCATTTTCCTTTGTCTTGATAAGTTCTACCAAATCTAATTTATCAGGAAAAGTTTTTATTTTGTCATTGAAAAGATATTATTCTTAGGTTTTCATCTATAATAACTTTTTTAATCAAATACAGTTACTATCATTTTCAGCTTTATATTGTGCTGTCTTTACCAGTAATATTTAATATGAATTGGAGAAAAAAAAGAAAGTTTTCTATTTATATGTTATCTAACCCATGAGAAATTATGAAATTAGATATTCCAGGACTACTCTAAGGAGTAGTCTTCATTTAGGACTTCATCATTCTCAGGGTCAAAACAATGCATTCACAATGTTCTATTTTGGTAAGCATGGAAATCATTACTTCAGTTTTAACAGATGTATCTTAAAAACTTAAATTGTTTGCCTGAGATAAATGTTAAAACCAAGACTGGAGGTAATAAGGTGGTCCTTGTCCTTGTGTTAGTCACTGAGTCATGTTCGACTCTTTTCGAATCCATGAACTGTAGCCTACCAGGCTCCTCTGTCCATGGAGTTCTCCAGGCAAAAGTACTCGAATGGGTCATGCCCTTCTCCAGGGCATCTTCCCGACCCAGGGATCGAATCCAAGTCTACCACATTGCAGGCAGATTCTTTACTATCTGAGCTACCAGGGAAGTCCCTAACAGGGTGGTAGAATGGTTTTTGGCATCACTAGCCCTGACTGAATCCATACTCAGCCATTTATAGCTCTGTGACCTTGAGCAAGTGACTTAAACTTCAAGCTCCAATATCTCCCTCTGTAAAACAGGGATAATACTAATACCTAATTCATCTGTTATTAGCAGAATTGAATGAGATAAAGCATGTAAAAGCACTTTAATATATTGCCTGGCTTATGGTAACAAATTGATAAATGTTATTAATAGCAGTTTGACACAAGCATCCATAGTCTTTTTTCTTCCATTATCCCTACACTGCACTAGGCAATGAGGGCTACACATAGTTTTCAAAGAGTTTAGAATAATCTTGGTGAGATAACACATGTGAAAATAGTTGCAGAGATATTTTGTAAACACAGTTTCAGGCACAATGTAAATGCTGAACAATGGTCGCTATTATTATTTGCATTGCTTCTTAACAGGCTTTCCCCAGATGAAAGTAGATGGTATCCTGTGACAATTTATTGGGAGTACCAATCTCCTGAGAGTCCCTTGGACAGCAAGGAGATCAAACCAGTCAATCTTAAGGGAAATCAACCCTGAATACTCATTGGAAGGACTGATGCTGAAGCTGAAACTCCAGTATTTTCATCATGTGATGTGAACAGCTGACTCACTGGAAAAGCCCCTGATGCTGGGAAAGCTTGAGGGCAGAAGGAAAAGAGGGCATCAGAGGATGAAATGGCTGAATGGCATCACCGATGCAATGGACATGAACTGAGGCAAACTTCGGGAAATGTTGATGGACAGAGAACTCTGGCATGCTGCAGTCCATGGAGTTGCAAAGAGTGAGACACAACTGGGCGCTGAACAACAACAACAACCATATCTCTATGAAACATGCATTTATATAAAGCTTATGTGAGCAGCAGCTTCCTAATGATTTCATCTCCTCTAAGTGGAATAGATGGGGAAACTGTGGAAACAGTGTCAGACTTTTTTTTTTGGGGGGGGGGCTCCAAAATCACTGCAGATGGTGATTGCAGCCATACAATTAAAAGACGCTTACTCCTTGGAAGGAAATTATGACCAACCTAGATAGCATATTAAAAAGCAGAGACATTACTTTGCCAACAAAAGCCCGTCTAGTCAATGCTATGGTTTTTACAGTAGTCATGTGTGGATGTGAGAGTTGGACTGTGAAGAAAGCTGAGCGCTGAAAAATTGATGCTTTTGAACTGTAGTATTGGAGAAGACTCTTGAGAGTCCCTTGGACTACAAGGAGATCCAACCAGTCCATTCTAAAGGAGATCAGTCCTAGGTGTTCATTGGAAGGACTGATGCTGAAGCTGCAACACCAATATTTGGCCACCTCATGCAAAGAGTTGACTCATTGGAAAAGACCCTGATGCTGGGAGGGATCGGGGGCAGGAGGAGAAGGGGACGACAGAGGATGCGATGGCTGGATGGCATCACCAACTCAATGGACATGAGTTTGAGTAAACTTCGGGAGTTGGTGATAGACAGGGAGGTGTGGAGGGCTGCAATTCATAGGGTTGCAAAGCATTGGACACGACTGAGAGACTGAATCGAACTGAAGTGGGTTTAGTAGACAACTTGAACACCTAGTTTTAGGGGTCATTAGAGGGCAATTGAAATATTGCATAGGAACCTGGAAAGTTAGTTCCATGAATCAAGGCAAATTGGAAGTGATCAAACAGTAGATGGCAAGAGTGAATGTCGAAATTCTAGGAATCAGCAAACTAAAATGGACTAAATGGGTGAATTTAACTCAGATGACCATTTTATCTACTACTGTGGGCAGGAATCCCTTAGAAGAAATGGAGTAACCATCATAGTCAACAAAAGAGTCCGAAATGCAGTACTTGGATGCAGTACTTTGATGCAAACGACAGAATGATCTCTGTTCGTGTCCAAGGCAAACCATTCAATATCACAGTAATCCAAGCCTATGCCCCAAGCAGGAATGCTGAAGAAGCTGAAGTTGAACAGTTCTATGAAGACCTACAAGACCTTTTAGAACTAACACCAAAAGAAGATGTCCTTTTCATTACAGGGAACTGGAATGCAAGAGTAGGAAGTCAAGAAACACCTGGAGTAACAGGGAAATTTGGCCTTGGAGTACAGAATGAAGCAGGGCAAAGGCCAATAGAGTTTTTCCAAGAGAGCGCACTGGTCATAGCAAACGTCCTCTTCCAACAAGACAAGAGAAGACTCTACACATGGACATCACCAGATGCTCAACAATGAAATAAGATTGATTATATTCTTTGCAGCCAAAGATGGAGAAACTCTATACAGTCAGCAAAAACAAGACCAGGAGCTGACTGTGGCTCAGATCATGAACTCCTTATTTCCAAATTCAGACTTAAACTGAATAAAGTAGGGAAAATCACTAGACAATTCGGGTATGACCTAAATCAAATACCTTATGACTACACAGTGAAAGTGAGAAATAGATTTAAGGGACTAGATCTGATAGACAGAGAGCCTGATGAACTATGGATGGAGGTTCGTGACATTGTATAGGAGACAGGGATCAAGACCATCCCCATGGAAAAGCAATGCAAAAGGTCAAAGTAGTTGTCTGAGGAGGCCTTACAAATAGCTGAGAAAAGAAGAGAAGCAAAAAGCAAAGCAGAAAAGGAAAGATATTCCCATTTCAATGCAGAGTTCCAAAGAATAGTAAGGAGAGATAAGAAAGACTTCCTCAGTGATCAATGCAAAGAAATAGAGGGAAAAAATAGAATGGGAAAGACTAGCGATCTCTTCAAGAAAATGAGAGATACCAAGGGAACATTTCATGCAAAGATGGGTTCGATAAAGGACAGAGATGGTAGGGACCCAACAGAAGCAGAAGATATTAAGAAGAGGTGGCAAGAATACACAGAAGAACTGTACAAAAAAGATCTTCACGACCCAGATAATCACGATGGTGTGATCACTCACCTAGAGCCAGACATCTTGGAATGTGAAGTCAAGTGGGCCTTAGAAAGCATCACCAGGAACAAAGCTAGTAGAGGTGATGGAATTCCAGTTGAGCTATTTCAAATCCTGAAAGATGATGCGGTAAATGTGCTGCACTCAATATGTCAGCAAATTTGGAAAACTCAGCAGTGGCCACAGGACTGGAAAAGGTCAGTTTTCATTCCAATCCCAAAGAAAGGCAAGCCCAAAGAATGCTCAAACTACTGCACAATTGCACTCATCTGACACGCTAGTATGTAATTTTTAGCTAGTAATGCTAAAAATTCTCCAAGCCAGGCGTCAGCAATATGTGAACCATGAACTTCCAGATATTCAAGCTGGTTTTAGAGAAGGCAGAGGAACCAGAAATCAAATTGCCAACATCAGCTGGATCATCAAAAAAGCAAGAGAGTTCCAAAAAACATCTATTTCTGTTTTATTGACTATGCCAAAGCCTTTAGCTGTGTGGATCACACTAAACTGTGGAAAATTCTGAAAGAGATGGGAATACCAGACCACCTGACCTGCCTCTTGAGAAACCTGTATGCAGGTCAGGAAGCAACAGTTAGAACTGGAGATGGAAAAACAGACTGGTTCCAAAGAGGAAAAGGAGTATGTCAAGGCTGTATATTGTCACCCGGCTTATTTAACTTATATGCAGAGTACATCATGAGAAATGCTGGGCTGGAATAAGCACAAGCTGGAATCAAGATTGCCAGGAGAAATATCAATAACCTCAGATATGCAGATGACACCACCCTTATGGCAGAGAGTGAAGAGGAACTAAAAAGCCTCTTGATGAAAGTGAAAGAGGAGAGTGAAAAAGTTGGCTTAAAGCTTAACATTCAGAAAACTAAGATCATGGCATCTGGTCCCATCACCTCATGGGAAATAGATGGGGAGACAGTGGAAACAGTGTCAGACTTTTTTTTTTTTTGGCTCCAAAATCACTGCAGATGGTGATTGCAACCATGCAATTAAAAGACGCTTACTCCTTGGAAGGAAAGTTATGACCAACCTAGATAGCATATTAAAAAGCAGAGACATTACTTTGCCAATGAAGGTTCATCTGGTCAAGGCTATGGTTTTTCCAGTGGTCATGTATGGATGTGAGAGTTGAAATATGAAGAAAGCTGAGCATCGAAAAATTGATGCTTTTGAAGTATGGTGTTGGAGAAGACTCTTGAGAGTCCCTTATACTACAAGGAGATCCAACCAGTCCATCCTTAAGGGGATCAGACCTGGGTGTTCATTGGAAGGACTGATGATGAAGCTGAAACTCCAGTACTTTGGCCACCTCATGCAAAGTGTTGACTCATTGGAAAAGACCCTGATGCTGAGGGTGATTGGGGGCAGGAGGAGAAGGGGACGACAGAAGATGTGATGGCTGGATGGCATCACTGACTCGATGGACATGAGTTTGGGTAAACTCCAGGAGTTGGTGATGGACAGGGAGGCTTAGCATGCTGCTGTTCATGGGGTCACAAAGAGTCAGATACGACTATGCGACTGAACTGAACTAAGAGGGCAAGTTACAAAATCCTCATGAGGCCTGGGTCACTCAAATTCTTTTTGCCATTTTGCTTCCTGGCTGGGGTTTAGAATGACTCCTGAAGACATTTATGCCTTTGAATTAGGTCTAAGGTATATCTAATCTTCCCAGGTGGCTCAGTGGTAAAGGATCCAACTGCCAAACAGGAGACTCAGGTTTGATCCCTGGGTTGGGAAGATCCCCTGGAGAAGGAAATGGCAGCACACTCCAGTATTCTTGCCTGGACAGGCCCATGGACAGAGGAGCCTGGTGGGCTACTGTCCATGGGTTTGCAAAGAGTTGGACACGACGTAACAACTAAACAGTAACAATATTTAAAATATAAATTCATCCCAGGATGGCAGTTACAGAATTTACAGTTTTTATCTCCTTTTCTAGATACTATTAATATAGACTTGTATGTATGTATATAGTGATGTTTTATACATATTATATATATTTTTATTATATATACATTATATATATAGGTATTATTAACCCCTTTTTCAAATGAGAAAGTGGAGGGTAAGAGTTTGAGTGTCTTGTCCAAATTCAAGTTTTATGATACTAAACCCCTTTTTCTTTCAGCTATATTACTTTCTTTCTTTCTTGTCTCTGTGTGTGTGTGTGTGTGTGTGTGTGTGTGTGTGTCTGTGTGTAGCCGAGAGTTGGTTTTTTGTTTTGCTATTTATTTCTAGCTAAAGTAAATCTGAACTGCAGGCCATATGAGAGCTAGAGAATAACAATGAGAATACTTAATATACCAAAATTATCAAAGCTCAATAGAACACTGAAGGCAAATTCATCTTGGGTTCAGGCTCAGATTCTCAGTTTTACGGATCCAGAAACTCAGTTTATTTAGTGTTGGCAAAACAGTCAAGTCCTGGGGGATTGCTTTACACTAACTACACTTTCAAAAGACTCACATAAACAAAGGAGTAATTTATTAATTGCAGCTGGATCTACTGGGATAATGCACATTGGCCATTTACTCAGGGCATTCCCTCTGCATGGGCACATGTCTCAAAGAACCAAATTATAGATGAGAGGAGTTTAAAAAAGGGAGGGCATACTCTTGAGTTCTATAGTCTTATTTTCAGTAAATAAACATAGCTAGATGAATATCCTTCTCTACAGCAAGGCTATTTTCTCTCAGTGAAATAACTCATAGAAAGGCCAGAGCCCACTCTTCCCTGAAAACTAACAAGCTATTCCCATATTTTTCATTTCTATCCCTCCCTTTTCTTCATTCTCCATTTTTCACTCCCATGCTCCTTGTATAATTTTTGTCATGACCTTGTGTCATGTCAGGGAAGTTTCAGTGAAGTTGGATGGTTACAGTTTTTCACAGTTGTCACTTTCTGGTTACTGTTTCTAAGAAATTGACCTTGAGGAAGAAGCAAGTCTTTCTGACAAGATTCCAGTAACATCTTTCCTATATATGGTACATTTACAAGTCTTCACCCAAAGAAAGCCTCTTGTAGGCCAGGGCGACTTTTTATGAATAAATTCTACTAGGTTTCAATTTTCAAGACTTATCTTTTTTTCCTATTGCTCCATCCTTCCAGCTTGGCAGAGAAGATTGTATTAATGTTGTTCAGTCAGTCAGTTCAGTCACTCAGTCCTATGCGACTCTTTGCCACCCCATGGACTGCAGCAGGCCAGGCTTCCCTGTCCATCACCAACTCTCGGAGCTTGCTCAAACTCATGTCCATCAAGTTGGTGATGCCATCCAACCATCTCATCCTCTGTCATCCCCAATTAATGTTTCTCCTTATGCACTAAAGTGGGGAGGGAGGTATAAGACCAACACTAGGTAATCAAGGGGAGTAAAACAAGCTTCACTTATTTCTTAATCTGACCTGAGCTCCAACTTTTTTTTCCACTCCAGAACCCTGATTAGCAGATACATTCATTTCTAGGAATGAATCCTATTTCTTTCTAAACTCCACAGAGAGCAACCAAGGAAATAAAGATATTTCTAAGTTATCTGTCTTTTTGACTGATAAAATTAACTAATCACAGTTTGCTTCAAACAATAATTGAGCACCTTCTTTTGAGATATCATGATAGACATGGAGACGTGTCAATAGACACTTGCTGAATTTTCCTGTATTACAAGTTTCTTGAAGATAAGAAAGGGAACTATAATTCTGAATCACTTGTCTTAGTAAATAAATAGCTTTAAAAAATGTGCTGTGTAGTTATCCCCATCCACCCTCTACATAGATATAAATAAACTGCTTCCTGTATTTATATCCTTTTTATTCCTATTTGAAGTTAGACCAGGTCTTAGCAAACTAAACCCAAAAGGGCAGGCAAGTCCTTGAAACTATAGATGAAAGTCTGGATCTAATAAGAGCCAAGTATTTGGCTTTTTAACTGATGGAATTCCTTCAGGAAATAAAGGATTTATAGGTCTGAGCAAGTGGCCATACTGAAGTCAGGAAGGTTATGGGCATGTGCAGATTTTGACCTTAAAATAGAAACCCTGGGGGCACTTAGTTATAATTCCTGGATGAGAGGGACTGCTCTCAGTTTCATCACCTACTGCACTGCCTTTACAGCTTGTCTCAGGGTCCCTCAAAGGGTCTTCAACAAGCTTTTAGTCCTGAACCCCTTCCTTTTCTTATTCTCAATGATCATTCTCTTGTGCACATATATGTGTGTGGGAGTGTATGTGTAGATGTGAATGTGTTGCTGGGGAAGGCTGGGGCTTGGGAAGGTGGTGGTATAGAGGCAATGGAAGACATTGAATTGACTTGGGGGAGTTTTAATTGTTTTTTATTCCAAAGTAGGAGAAAAATCCTCCAGTTTCTCTGAGCCTACACTAATTTCCCACCTCCAGTGTTTGACTTTTTTCTTCCCTCTGGGGAACCTGCTTGCCTTTATCTTGACTTTTGTTCACCATTTACAGGTTTGAGTCAGATTCCAATGTATCCCAAATCAGAGGCCAAAAGGTTAACCCAAAGCACATCCCTAGGCACTTGATGAAATCTTAATCTGATCAAAGGTGACAAGCTTTTCCCCAAGGCCAGATGGAGTCAGAGAGGTTCCCTACCTCCATAGATCAAACTAGTGTTATGACGGAAGGTGGAGAAGCAACAGTGACACCTTGCTTGTCCCAGGTGCTGACAGAATCATTCACTGTTGCTTGGAGACTGCAAGGACATGACAATGCCTGACTGGGGCCATATGCGTGTGTAGTTAAATAGTTTAGAATGATTTTAGTTTTAAAGCTAGTTAATGACTTGTAGAACAGTTATGATTTAGAACTCTTTTTTTTTTTTACATTGAAAATTGGTAAATTGACTGTAAATTTCATTGAGAGGTGTACATGGCCAAGAATATTCAGAATTGTGTTCTCCCCCAACCCAGGTTTATTGAGATATAATTGACATGTAACACTGTGTAAGTTTAAGTTGTACACATGTTGACTTTTTACACTTATATATATAGCAAAATGATTGCCATCATATCCTTAGCTAACACTCTCATTTCATCACAGAAAGATTCTTTAACACTGAGCCACCAGGGAAGCCCCAGATATAGTATACTTACTCCCAAATGCATCAAGTTGTATATACTAATTATGTAAAGCTTTTTAAATTGTTTGATAGTGTGCTGTGTGTGTGCTAAGTGTGTAATCTGCTTTTTTTTTTTTTTACTTTTCACACAATCATCTAGCCATGGAGGACTTAAGGTGACATACTTTTTACTACCAAGGAGATTATAGGCTTTTCTGTATATGACTGTATGCTAGATGATTTGATACATATTGATACGTATTACTATATTTTGTTTTACCCTAACTTGTATTGATGTTTTCCATTCATGTATTCCTGGAAACAGCGTTGAATTCTACTGAGTATTATGGCTTCTGCATTGTTGTTCAAGTCAATCCTGGTTCTTTCACTTTTTCTTTTTTTTTTTTGGAGTATAATTGCTTTACAATGTTGTGTCAGTTTCTGCTGTACAACATTAATCAGCTACATGTATACATATATCCCCTCCCTCTTGAGCCTCCCTCCCCTTCCGGCATCCTGCCCCTCTAGGTCATCACAAACAAAGCAGAGTTCCCTGTGCTATACAACTGCTTCTTAATCTGGGGAAATTCAGACACTAGGAAGGTTAACATCAAAGGAAATATATTGTAATTAAAGTACAACTAAACATCCTTAATATGCAGTACAATTCACCTTTAGGTGATTTTGAAGAGAGAGAGACAGAAACATTAACATTATCATCCATTTTCAAGTTCACAACATCCACTCTCTCATTTTTTTCTTTTTCCCCAAGAAAGACTATTTCAGCCCCTTTTACTCTCATCCATTCTGGGGAACTTTCAGTCACTAACTTCAGCCTCTCCTAATATTTTCCCTCTGATTTTCCCTATCTCTTTCCTAGGAATATGTGTATAAGAGATAGAGAGGATCATAAGAAATAGGAGAAGAACAAACTAAGAGATAAGTACTTTCAACTCACCTCTAAATGCCTGAGACAACTTAGAACAATACATTTTCATAAATAGTCACTAAAATGAATTGACAAGATTATAGCTAAGGCAAACACTGTGTAGAGTTAAACCTAACATAACATTTTTTTTTCTGAAAAGAGGAAGGAAATTTAATTTGCCAACAAACTATTTTAATTGTGTCAATCTTGCCTGTCATTTAAAGGATGAGCATTTGGGGGACTGGGGACATAAGGGTTCTGGCAAATAGCTCACTGGCTGAGCTACGTATACATAACTTCCAGCCCTAATAGTCTCTGATTTTAATCTTGAAGATTAAATGTGGGCTTTGCCATGATAAACCTGAAATGACTGGGAGTGTCAGACAGGGGCCTATGAAAGGAGGCTGGTGTGTGGTCCCTTAGTTTTGGAGACAAAATGTGCAGGCAAGGAGAGAGAGTGGCATGATGACTGCATGTGTGATTGTATATTTTGCGTGTTGAGAATTGCTCATATTTTCCAAAGAGGAACAGACCTCTATTAGCCAGACTCCTGCTAAAGTTCAATGTAAATGCATCTCCTTTATTCATTATATAGAGTTCCCCCCACCCACCCACCCACATAGAGAATAAAGTGTGCACATGGTGTCATGATAGGAGAGAAAGCTTATACCCACTTTCTTTCCTGAACAATTACTAAGCACCATAATTCACCTGAATAATCCTAACCAATAAAAAGCATTTCAAATTGGCCTTCATTTTTTCTAAAATCTAATGCCAATGGTTTGTTTTCATTTAATCCGTATTTGATGTTTTACAAAACATGAAAGGTCAGGATTAGTAGAACTTTGGAGTAAAGGGCAATTGCATGAAAAGATTTCCATTTTCCCTTTATGTAAGGCTACCAAGCTCACCTAGGAGAGGCTTTTTTGCATTCTTTCAATTTTTGTGTCTGCTGCTTTCTGAATTTGCATAAAATTTCTTCTATTGTTAAAGCCAATCCACGTTGAAATTGGAGTCTCCCAGGGAATTAACTGTGGCTCTTTGTTTGACCTCATAGAATTCTAATTCCAGACTAAAGGGCATTCATCAGGAAAAATGGAAGTTAAAAATTTTTGCTATATGCCAATTTTAACTAACTTTTCTTCCTCTCCACTTTCTTTGATTTTAAATGACTTTCCCTCTCTTATACTTTCTCTTGCTTAGGATTACTGATTATTATACCTTGTTGTAGCTTATTTTCTTCCTTAGATTATTGACCCTGTCCCCCACCGCCACCCCCGACCCCGCCATCTCTGTTTTCCTTTTTTTTTAGCCTCCAACGGCAACTTGGCTAGGAATTTGAGTTCTAAGATGAAGGGTAGCAAGGCATGGAAGTGAACTGCTGAACCTTTGGCTTGTTCACTCTTGATTTATGTGTTTCAAAAAAAAAAAAATCTCTGGATTCTGAAAAAAGCAAATCTGGGAATGCTGTTGAGGATAGGCTTTGGCACCAGCACTCTCTTCTAAGGCGGCGTTTGTGATGACTTCATCCCTTTAAAATGTGGCTCTTATGATAGCACTGACACATGCCTTAGGTCGCTTGAAGGAAACGTCCTCTGATTCAATAAACAATGCAAGCTTTCTCCATCCTCCCATCTCCAGACACTTCTTGGTCAACACAGTGTTTACAAAAATGGGTAAGGAGAAGGGCTGAGAAGATGGATTGTTGGGAGGGAAAGGACAATTCGTTTGTGTGGGGTTCTTTTTTTAATTTTTATTTTAGGAATATGCATCAGCAAATGAGAAAGCTGCATGGAGTCTCATACAGTTGTTCCTTTAACTCTGCAGTATCATCAATGGATAAAGGTTAATTTGTCAGTTGTTATAAAGCACACCAGGCAATTCTGAGTGTCTGCTTCGATATCTTACTTTCCCATGTATTTCTGTTTTCTAAGTACCATTTCAACAATTCTGCCAAGCAGATGAAAAGGAAAAAAAAGAGTAAACAAATTAGAACACAGCAATAATTTTGTGCAAATCTTATTGTCAGCCACAAAGTAATCCATTTTGTGTGTGTCAGTTTCCACAGCTGCCTAACAAAGTAGAAATGGTAAAATAATATGAAACTACTATGACTAATAAATACATGAAAAATGTTTATTTTCAGATCTTAAAAAGTCCTTGCTGTATGGAGATAATTTTAAATAATGATTCTCAAGGGAAAGGCAGGGGCTACTGATGTACATTGAGTTACTGCTACATGCCAAATTCAGGACTAAGATCTTTGCATGTTTAACCTCATTAGAGACTCACAGCATTCCTGTGATATTAGCCTCATTTTAAAGACAAGTAGACTAAGGCTCAGAGAAGTCAAACATCTTGACCAGGATCACACAACTAGGAAGTAGCAGAGTTGCGATTCCAATTGATACCTGTCTGTCTGTGTGTGCTGTGTGTTCAGTCACTCAGTCTTGACTGGCTATTTGTGACCCCACAGACTGTAGCCTGCCAGGCTCCTCTGTTCATGGGATTATCCCAGCAAAAATACTGCAGCAGTTTGCCACACCCTCCTCCAGGGGATCTTCCTGACCCAGGGATCAAACAGAGTCTCTTGTGTCTCCTGCATTGGTGGACAGATTCTTTAATACTAGCACAACCTGGGAAGCCCCTGTCTGCACGTACTTTGCCTGTCATGTATTTTACATAGCTCATGTATCATTACATAGCAATTTATTGCATCATTATTTTAGTTTTTTTCATCTATAAAATTTCCAAAACAAGTACAAAATATAGAAGATTATACATGTCAGGGCTCAAGTTCATGAACTGGCTGTCATCACAGCCAACAAATTAATAAACTACCCCAGTCGACACTTCTGTTCTTAACCTTACTGACAATTAATGGCTTCTGTCTTCACCAAGGGCTTCTTAACATATCAAAAATGTCCCCATCCCCCTATAACCAGTCAGTAACCTTGAGAATGAAAGAGTAATGTTTCTCATGGGCCATGAGTTTTTGATATGTGACTTTGCATATACATTCCAACTCAAATTATTGCTGCAAAATGGTTCTTAACTGCTTTTTCATATTTCATGAGCTATGTTGTCTGAATGGCACACAGAAAGCCTAGAGGTTGTATAGTAATTATTCTGATTCCTTCCCTTACGAGCTGTGTGACAAATGAACATTATTAGTCTGTTCCCTGGAGAAAGGATACTCCAGTATTCTTGACTGGAGAATTCCATGAACAGAGGAGTCTGGCAGGCTACAATCCATGGAGTCACAAAGAGTTGGACACGACTGAATAGTTAACACATTTTCCCCTCATCTGTAATATGAGGATAATATTAGTGCCTGCTTCACAGGTTTTAATAATTAATGTGGTAAATAAGGCAAAATCAGCATAGTGGTTGGTAGATAATTAACACTTTAGATGAGTTATTAGTATCTATGTTGCTTCAGTTATGGGCTTCCCTAGTAGCTCAGCTGATAAAGAATCTGCCTGCAATATAGGGGACCTGGTTCGATTCCTGGATCAGGAAGTACCCCCTGGAGAAGGGATAGGCTACCCACTCCAGTACTCTTGGGCTTCCCTGGTGGTTCAGATGGTAAGGAATCCACCTGAAATGTGGGAGGCCTGGATTTGATCCCTGGATTGGGAAAATCCACTGGAGGAGGGCATGGCAACCCACTCCAGCATTCTTGCCTGGAGAATACCTATGGACAGAGGAGCCTGGTGGTTGCAGTCCATGGGATCGCAAAGAGTCGGACATGACTGAGCAACTAAGCACAGCACACTGGGCAGCTTCAGTTATTAGGAAGCAGTGTGCACAGTTATTTAAAAATCTGGACTTTGGGATCAGACTACACCAGTTTGAGTCGTAGCTTCATAATTTGACATTTGTGGGACTTTGGCCATGTTATTTAACATCTCTAAGAGTAAATTTCTTAAATGTAAAGTGGGACAATAGTGATATTTTCCTTTTCTACTACTGAGAGCTTTAAACGAGACACTGCACATAAAGTATCCAGCATGTAGTTGATATTCAGTTAGTGTTATTTGTCCCTCTTCTCCCCAACTGTACAACCAATCATATGGGCAAACATTAAAGATTATTGCTGCAATAATCTTTAGGGTGGACAGGGACCATGTATTGACTCTTCAAAAATTAGATATAGGAAATTTTGCCACAGATGTTGTATATTAATTCTTTGACTGATTTCCCATGAAAATTAAAGAGCAAAGACAAAACTTCCTTGGTAGTCCAGTGGTTAAGAATCTGCCTGCCAATGCAAGGGATATGGGTTCAATCCCTTGTCTCGAAAGATTCCACATGCCATGGGACAACTAACCCTGTGTGCCACAACTACTGTAGCCCACACACTCTAGAGTCTGTGCTCTGCAACAGGAGAAGCCACCACAATGAGAAGCCTAAGCACTGCAACTAGAGAGTAACCTCTTCTTGCTCTAACAAGACAAAGCCTGCATGCAGAAACAAAGACTCAGCAGGGCCAAAAATAAATAATAAAATAAAATTTTAAAAATTATTAAAAAAAAACAGCAAGGACAGTACCTTTTTTTTTTAAATTGGAGGCTAATTACTTTACAATATTGAGGTGGTTTTTGCCATATATTCACATGAATCAGCCATGGGTGTACATGTGTTCCCCATCTTGAACCCCCCTCCCACCTCCCTCCCCATCCCATCCCTCAGGGTCATCTCAGTGAACCAAACCTGAGCACCCTGTCTCATGCATCGAACCTGGACTGGTGATCTATTTCACTTATGATAATATACATGCTTCAATGCTATTCTCTCAAATCATCCCACCCTTGCCTTCTCCCACAGAGTCCAACAGTTTATTCTTTACATCTGTGTCTCCTTTGCTATCTTGCATATAGGGTCATCATTATGATCTTTCTAAACTCCATATTTATGCATTAGTATACTGTATTGGTGTTTTTCGTTCTGACTTACTTCACTCTATAATAGACTCCAGTTTCATCCACCTCATTAGAACTGATTCAAATGTATTCTTCTTAATAGTTGAGTAATATTCCATTGTGTATATGTACCACAGCTTTCTTATCCATTCGTCTGCTGGTGGACGTCTAGGTTGCTTCCATGTCCTGGCTATTGTAAATGGTGCTGTGGTGAACATTGAGGTACATGTGTCTCTTTCAATTCTGGTTTCCTCGGTGTGTATGCACAGCAGTGGGATTGCTGGGTCGTATGACAGTTCTATTTCCAGTTTTTTAAGGAATCTCCACACTGTTCTCCATAGTGGCTGTACTAGTTTGCATTCCCACCAACAGTGTAAGAGGGTTCCTTTTTCTCCACACCCTCTCCAGCATTTATTGTTTGGAGACTTTTTAGATAGCAGCCATTCTGACTGTCATGAGATGGTATCTCATTGTGGTTTTGATTTGCATTTCTCTGATAATGAGTGATGTTGAGCATCTTTTCATGTGTTTGTTAGCCATCTGTATGTCTTCTTTGGAGAAATGTCTGTTTAGTTCTTTGGCCCATTTTTTTTTATTGGGTCGCTTATTTTTCTGGAATTGAGCTGCAGGAGCTGCTTGCATATTTTTGAGATTAATTTTTTGTCAGGTGCATTGTTTGCTGTTATTGTCTCCCATTCTGAAGACTGTCTTTTCACCTTGCTTATAGTTTCCTTAGCTGTGCAAAAGCTTTTAATTTTAATTAGGTCCAACTTGTGTATTTTTGCTTTTATTTCCATTACACTGGGAGGTAGGTCATAGAGGATCCTGCTATGATTTACATCAGAGAGTATTTTGCCTATGTTTTCCTCTAGGAGTTTTATAGTTTCTGGTCTTACATTTAGATCTGTAATCCATTTTGAGTTTATTTTTGTGTATGGTGTTAGAAAGTGTTCTAGTTTCATTCTTTTACAAGTGATTGACCAGTTTTCCCAGCACCACTTGTTGAAGAGATTGTCTTTTCTCCATTGTATATTCTTGCTTCCTTTGTTAAAGATGAGGTGTCCATAGGTGCGTGGATTTGTCTCTGGGCTTTCTATTTTGTTCCATTGATCTATGTCTCTGTCTTTGTGCTAGTACCATACTGTCTTGATGACTGTAGCTTTGTAGTAGAGCCTGAAGTCTGGCAGGTTGATTCCTCCAGTTCCATTCTTCTTTCTCAGGATTGTTTTGGCTATTCGAGGTTTTTTTACATTCCCATACAGATTGTTCTGGTTCTCTGAAAAATACCATTGGTAGCTTGAAGCTATAGATTGCTTTGTGTAGTATATTCATTTTCACTATATTAATTCTTCCGATCCATGAACGTGGTATATTTCTCCATCTATTTGTGTCCTCTTTGATTTCTTTCATCAGTGTTTTATAGTTATATATATATATATATATATATATATATATATATATGTGTGTGTGTGTGTGTGTGTGTGTGTGTGTGTGTGTCTTTTGTTCTTTTGTCCTTTGTTTCTTTAAGTACATTTATTCATAAGTATTTTATTCTATTTTGTTGCAATGGTGAATGGAATTTTTTCCTTAATTTCCCTTTCTTTTTTCTCATTGTTAGTGTATAGGAATGCAAGGGATATCTGTGTGTTAATTTTATATCCTGCAAATTTACTATATTCATTGATTGGCTCTAGTAATCTCTTGGTGGTGTCTTTAGGGTTTTCTATGTAGAGGATCATGCCATCCTCAAACAATGAGTGTTTTACTTCTTCTTTTCCAATCTGGATTCCTTTTATTTATTTTTCTTCTCTGATAACGACATTATTAACACTAAGATCTTTAAGACCAAAGGAAGATGATAAAGTTTCTAGGAGTATTTCATAATACTAAAACACTGTAAACATGATATCCATCAGTATAAAACTATTTGGTGTGGATAGAACTAAATAAAAAGATTGCTGGATATTAATCCTGTCTTTTCATAATTTTGCCACATAACTTTGAGTGATCCTGTTAAACTCTGTGTCTCAGTTTTCTTTCTTCCCAAATTAGGAAAATAAAATATGTCTTGCCTGCTTCATAAGGATGTTGTGAAGCAACAATGTGGGAGAGCATTTGGTAAAAGTATGAATGGGAAACAAAAGAGTGGGCCCCTTTTTACATATAATTCTGGTTATTTCTTTCTGTGGTATCCTTACCCTCTTTGCTGTTTACTCACAGCACAGAATTCAAGCTTTTAAAATTTTGGTATTCAAAGGAAGATGCACTTCAGTAGAAAAATATAACTTTGAGATATTTGAGCACAAAACTTTATTCCATTTGATAGATTTGTGGATGCTTGATGAGCCGGGCAGAAAGCTTGTATGAAAGATCCTTATTCTTTGGATAAGAATAAAGGTTTTTTGTTTATACAATTAAATGTATTTATTTTTAATTGGAGGATAATTACTTTACAGTATTGTGTTTGTTTCTGCCAAACATCAACATGAATCAGTCATGGGTTTATCTATGTCCCCTCCCTATTGTACCTCCATCCCACCTCCCACCCCATCCCACCCTTCCAGAATAGAGTTTCAATTCCTCTAAGACAAGCTGTCCAGAACCATAGGCTATTATCTTTCTTTTAATCACATCACCTGCTCCAAATGCACCAATAGGATAACTAAAGCTCAGGGAAGCATTTATCCTGCTTTTGGCTGAAACCAAAACATCCTCTGTGTGAAGGGAGAGAAACAAGGAATATTTCTGCTTTAGCTCAAACGTAAGTTTATAAACTGAGAAGGATCTCAGGGGGTCTAGAGAAAACATCATGAAACAAATCCCCTCCCTAACCTGGCAGCTGGGGACAAATCTGGGAGATGACTATTTTCTATAGTAACTATCTTTTAACAATAATAGAGTAGGATGGCCTGGTGATAAAGACTAATTCCCAGGCTCCAATATTAGTTCTGCCACTTGGTAGGCATACAACCTTAGGCAAACCACTCTGACCTTCCTTAAGTCCTAGTTTCCTCATCTGTAAAATCGAAGATAATATGATACTGAAAGGGCTTCCCAGGTGGTGCTAGTGGTAAAGCACCTGCCTGCCAGTGCAGGAGACATAAGAGACTTGGGTTCAGTCCCTGGATCGGGAAGATCCCCTGGAGGAGGGTATGGCAATCCACTTTAATATTCTTGCCTGGAAAATCCCATGGACACAGTAGCCTGGTGGGCTACAGTCCATGGGGTTGCAAAAGTCAGACACAACTGAAGCAATGCAGACATGACTGCATGCATGAGACTCAAAAGAGTGATTTGATGATTATATAATTTTTATGAATAACTTAGCTCCACAGCTCCACACCAGGGTTCAGAAAAATCTTAACTGATTTTAACTGTTCTTACTTTTAATTATCATCATTATTATTTTCACTATTATTACATAATTAGAAGGTCTTCAGTTTTGAATTAGGGTTCATACCTGATTCATTTCACAAAAATGAAGATGTTATTAAATATGTCTTTCCCCTACATCATACTTTTTAGCACACACATCTCTTTTGGAGTCCTTATGGAGGTGTTCCCTCTCTGACCTTCACAAATAACCCTTTTCATTTCATCAACGTGAAGTTATGTGCCATGCCTAGGCACTGCCTGGAGTCAACTAGCAAGGGGTTGGATTAGATGACCTCTCGGCTTCCTTCCATCCCTGAAAATCTATGATTCTAAGAATCAGTGTTCGGGGAAAAAATGAAGGGCTGTTTAGCGATGAGTGACAGTTCTGTCCTAAAAGAACAAAGAACTTACTCAGTATGCCAGAAGCCATGTTGAAGATCACAGGATCATGAATTATAACTCTACTACCCTCTGGCAGGACAGGAAAGGAATCTCATAGACAAATTGCACTGGGAGAGATTATGGATTAAAGACTCCAATATTCATGACTTCCAACCAGCCAGCCAGCACATAAAACCATAGCAAGTGCCAAAGGCCACCCCTGTGCATTCAAATAATAATGAAAATAATGGGATTATCCCCAAAGAGAAGCAGGAGAATGAAATTGTAGCCAAGACAGTGTTTCTGAATCTTTCTCCTTTTCTGGCTACAGCTACAAATAAAGAGTTCAAGAGACAATAGAAGCCATCATCCGTAAACTTGTGGCTTTGAAGGAAAAAAGCCATAATGATGGAATTTAAATGCTACCCTGTCTTATTCCATTTACCATCAACTGAGGGATGCCCAGCAAGAGAAATGAGATCATTTCCCTCTGAGTGGCTAGCCAAGCTTGCCCACATTCATTCTTCTTCCCACATCATGTTTTAGCAGGCATCAACACGTCAGCAACTTCTGAAATGTACCAGATCTAGGGAGGCAGGACATTGCCATTACTGCTCTGAAGAACTCCCCACCTCTGCAGTGAACTCACACCGGCCACAGTTTCTCTTGTTTGCTTGTCAAATGGTAGGAGGAGGTTAAAGAGGCCCCTCGCATTTACTGCCTGACACAAAGCTTGATTAACCTTCAGGGACGGTAGCTCACCAGTCAGACTTCCTGAGGCCATTTGAAACAGTCCATTTCTTCTTTATATTATTTTAAACATCTTTTTTACTTTATTTTTTAAACTTGTTACTTTATATTGGAGTGTAGCTGATTAACAATATAGTAATAGTTTCAGGTGGACAGTGAAGGAACTCAGTCATTGCATGTACATGAATCCACTCTCCCCCAAACTCCTCTCCCCTCCAGGCTGCCACATAACATTGATCAGAGTTCCCTGTGCTATACAGTAGAATCTTGTTGCTTATCCATTTAAAATACAGCAGTGTAAACATCATTTTTCTTCATTTTGTTTCTTAGGTGGCTGCGAGCCTAGAGAGACTGGTGATACTGGGACAAGAGAGGAGAAAGTTTCTTGGATTTAATAAACTATTGTCTTTTTTTAAGGACTTTCCTGATAGCTCAGTTGGTAAAGAATCCACCTGCAAGACACAGGATCTTCCCCTGGGCTGGGAAGATCCGCTGGAGAAGGGATAGGCTACCCACTCCAGTATTCCATCTTTTTATAAAAATGAAAGGCATTTTTATTGCGTTTTTATGTTAAACAAGTTAATGCAGGACTATATTCTCATTTGAGAAGGAAATGGCAACTCACTCAAGTAT
Source organism: Muntiacus reevesi (assembly GCF_963930625.1). Lineage (NCBI taxonomy): Eukaryota > Metazoa > Chordata > Mammalia > Artiodactyla > Cervidae > Muntiacus > Muntiacus reevesi. Next base: position 135,361,802 of record NC_089271.1, read on the forward strand.
TCTTGCCTGGGAAATCCCATGAACAGAGAAGTCTGGCAAGCTACAGTCCGTGGGATCGCAAAAAATCGGACACAACTGAGCAACTAAACAACAACACTCTCATTGTAAAAATTCAAACACTGAGCAATCTAGAATAATGTGTGAGTCCCTTCATTCTGATCTTATTCTCTACCCCAGATGGAACTGCTACTAACTGTTCTGTATATAGCTCTCCAGATTTTGTATACTTATCTACATATCTGCACATAAACTATACAACAAACAGTAAGTCTAGGTTTTTGGTGTGAGATGTATATTCACTGAATCTGTAGTCTTCCCCCAAGATATCTTTGCCAGTTTTCCACCAATGAACCATCAAAGCTGAGTTCAAAAGAGAATGAAAGTCCTTCTACAGTTGACCATTGAACCACATGGCTTTGAACTGTGAGAGTCCACTTATATGCAGAATTTTTTTCAATAGTAAATACCACAGTTCAGCGGATGTGAAATGTCACTTATGGAGGAACCACAGATACTGTGTGACTATAAACTATACGTAGATTTTCCCACTCATTGGCGGCACAGACCCCTACCAGCATTGTTCAAGGGTCACCTGTATTTAGTTCAGTTCAGTCGCTCAGTCATGTCCAACTCTTTGTGACCCCATGGACTGCAGCATGCCAGGCTTCCCTGTCCATCACCAACTCTCTGTATTAGTAGGCATGCATTTGCATATCTTTATCAGCTGCATTCTAAGACCAAAGACTATTATTTCTGGATTATCCGTTCAACACAGTATCTACTCCTTTCATTTCAGCAGGACACAGTAAGCTGGGGTGTCTTTTCACCTGAGGGTGAATGGTGAATCTGGAAATAGGTTCATGGCACTGAGCCAATGAAATAGGGCTGTGTTCAGAAAATACAGGTTGGACCCATGTTGATTTTTTGAGCTGTAGGGGCCTTTAACGCCCTCTTGGGATTCAGAAGGAGGAATGGGAGAGCTGAGATGAACCCAGGTTTCTTGACTCCTAGTTTATGTTCTTGCCACATGACCACCTTGACCCACTAAAGTTTGTTTTACCTTCATCACAATATTAATAGGAGGACAAATGGAGGGAGATAAGGGTATGGAAGACCTAAGTGGTAGGAAGAGGCAACATCAAAAGAAGACAAAGGGACAGCAGAGAGGAAGGGCAGTGAGAGGCTTCAGAATTCCAGGTCCTTCCGAGTTTCAAACAGGACCATACCTACCTACTGGACCATATTCAGGTTCTCACCTTCCCATCTGAAGCCCTGAATCAAATTTGTTTAATCTATTTGACCCTTCTGACCGATGATGTTAAGATTAGTATCTCTTACCCAGATATCTCTTACCAATCAACTATCTCTAAGTAGTGGATTTTGGGGGCTTATTCAGTTGTCAACTCTAAGCCAAATTCTTGGTGTGCTGAAGTCCATGGGGTCGTGAAGAGTTGGGCATGACTTGGCAACTGAGCAACAATAACAAGTCAAATTCACCAATTTCCCACCAAATGCACCCCATCCCCAAACAAACAAACAAAAACTTAGCTCCTCTGAACAGGGTCATCAATGAGATTTATTTACCCCCCTCCCCATATCTGGTCTGTCCCCAAGCCCTATCTGATTTCCCTATGAAAGATTTCCTTTATCTGTGAAGCTTCTCTATCCTCACTGTCATTGCTCTTTTCTTGGTCCATACGACCCGGATCACCACCACATCCTCCTCCCTGGCCTCCCACCCTCCATTCTCACTGCTTTCCAATTCACATCTACTTATTTTCATCAAACACACCTTCCTTAAACTTGCCTTTCTTTATGTTTTACTCCAGCTGAAAAATCTTAAGTAATTCTCTATTTCCTGTCACATTTAATTTGTCATGTCAAGTGGAAGAGGGTGCCAATTTATTCTGTATTAGTATGAATAGCAGAAGTAAGACCAGTGGTCAAAAGTTATAGGAAGGTTTATTTCAGCTGATCAAAGGAAATCTTTGTAAACAAAAAGAGCTGTTGCACAATGAAGCATCTTGCTCAAGTACTGAGCTTCCTGCCCCTGGGGAGATGTATAATCAATCAAGAGCCAGGAACTACGTGTCAAGGATGTTGTAAAAAGGATTCCTGCATTAAGAGGTAGGAAAACACTACCGACAGTAAAGATGATGATAACTGAACCTTTTTTTTTTTTTTTTATAACTGACCATTTTTGAACATTGGCTCCATGTCAGGCACTCTTTCTGTTTTCATAGGTTAACTCATTTTTAAAAACTTTTTATTTCATTTTGGAGTATAGTTGATTAACAATGTTGTGATAGTTGAAGGTGTACAGCAGTGTTTCAGTTATACATGTACATATCTCCATTCTTTTTTTCAGATTCTTTTCTTTTAAAAAAATTTTTATTGGAATATAGTTGATTAACAATGTTGCATTACTTTCATATGTACAGCAAAGTGATTCAGTTATACCTATACATGTATCTATTCTTTTTCAGATTCTTTCCCTATATAGGCTATTACAGAGTATTGAGCAGAGTTCCCTCCTTGTTGGCTATCCATTTTAAATATAATAGTGTGTCATATGTTCACTCATTTATTTTCCTCACAACTCTGTGGTTGACCTTTTAATCCCCATTTTACAGTTGGCTCTACTTTAGTGGTGATTTATTTTCCCTGGTGACTCAGACAGTAAAGCGTCTGGCTACAATGCGGGAGATCCAGGTTCAATCCCTGGGTTGGGAAGATCTGGAGAAGGAAATGGCAACCCACTCCAGTATTCTTGCCTGGAAAATCCCATGGCTGGAGGAGCCTGGAAGGCTATAGTCCAGGGGGTCGCAAAGAGTCGGACACAACTGAACTACTTCACTTTCACTTTTCTACTTTAGTGATTAAATGTATAAACTCTAGAGGAAGAGCACAGGCCACATCTTGGCTCTGGCACTTACTGGATGAATGATTTTGCATTCATTTGCATTCAATGTGTGCCACTTTTTTTTTTCATTTATTTTTATTAGTTGGAGGCTAATTACTTTACAATATTGTAGTGGTTTTTGTCATACATTGACATGAATCAGCCATGGATTTACATGTATTCCCCATCCCGATCCCCCCTCCCCCCTCCCTCTCTACCCAATCCCTCTGGGTCTTCCCAGTGCACCAGGCCCGAGCACTTGTCTCATGCACCCAACCTGGGCTGGTGATCTGTTTCACTATAGATAATATACATGTTTTGATGCTGTTCTCTCAAAACATCCCACCCTCACCTTCTCCCACAGCGTCCAAAAGTCTGTTCTGTACATCTGTGTCTCTTTTTCAGTTTTGCATATAGGGTTATCATTACCATCATTCTAAATTCCATATATATGTGTTAGTATACTGTAATGGTCTTTATCTTTCTGGCTTACTTCATTCTGTATAATGGGCTCCAGTTTCATCCATCTCATTAGAACTGATTCAAATGAATTCTTTTTAATGGCTGAGTAATATTCCATGGTGTGTATGTACCACAGCTTCTTATCCATTTGTCTGCTGATGGGCATCTAGGTTGCTTCCATGTCCTGGCTATTATAAACAGTGCTGTGATGAACATTGGGGTGCATGTGTCTCTTTCAGATCTGGTTTCCTCGGTGTGTATGCCCAGAAGTGGTATTGCTGGGTCATATGGCAGTTCTATTTCCAGTTTTTAAAGAAATCTCCACACAGTTTTCCATAGTGGCTGTACTAGTTTGCATTCCCACCAACAGTGTAAGAGGGTTCCCTTTTCTCCACACCCTCTCCAGCATTTATTGTTGTAGACTTTTGGATAGCAGCCATCCTGACTGGCGTGTAATGGTACCTCATTGTGGTTTTGATTTGCATTTCTCTGATGATGAGTGATGTTGAGCATCTTTTCATGTGTTTGTTAGCCATCTGTATGTCTTCTTTGAAGAAATGTCTGTTTAGTTCTTTGGTGTGCCACTTTTTTTAACCTCAGTCTTCTCATCTGTACAATGGAGTGCTCACTTCAGTGGGATGTTGTGGGAGTTACATTGAAAGATAACAGGAAAAGCACTATTTGACACATAGTAAACAGGCAATGGTCACTGTTTCTTCTCTCCGTTAGATGATATACTTTTTGAGGGAAGTGGCTATGTTTCTTCTATATCCCCCATCTTAACTAGCTCAAACTAGCCATATAGTGTCTTCATTCAATATGGACTTATGGCCAAAGTTGTGGTGACTACTCCCCAATGTTTCTCCATGACACTCAGCACCTTGCATCAGCACTAACAGGGTACTCCTACTGTCCATCATCTTCAGTCAACCCAAGGTCAGCCTTCTCTCCCTTTTCCCTTCTATTAACTCCACTTTCATTGACTTTTCTAGGACAGCAAGTAACCAATTATAATGAACCAGTTCCCATTTCTCTACCTGCTCTCTTGAAGGTACAGAGAGGCTTGTGCTTCCTTTCTCTAATCCCAGTTACTAATGAAAACATGCTCACTGGAACCTCCCCAGGTTGAGAACCAGACCTCTATTCTATGTATATCTTACTATTCTGCATACCTCCTTTCCATACTGAACCTCACAAATTCTGGTCCCAAAGCATTTCCTTAGTATAGTTCATTGTTCACTCTTTGAGAAAGTGAATTAATGACATTTCTTGCACAAAATAACCTGGCAAAGATATAACTGTCTGTTGGGAAGCTCTTTTTGTAAGAGCCCTTTGATAGCATCATCACTTTGCTTTATACGTTTTACATGAAAGGGCTGGGGAGGGGGAGGCTGTCCTTTTCAGCGTGAATAAATTGGTAGCTGTCCTAGAGAGCACGTTTCTGAAGCCAGGTGCCGCCACTTAGCTTAATGTTTCATGATGTGTCACCCAGCAAATTATGAGTTGTTTGTATTGATTTCCTCCAAACAGCTGAGCTACAGCTTTTGTTCTATTGATGTTCGTCTCAATTCCTGAATGTGTGTTGCTTCCAGACAGGGAAAAAAAAAAAATCACATATCTTATAAAGAAATGTCATTAACTCACAGAGCCTAGCCTATAATTAGAAGGTTTGAGGGTATGCTTTTTTCATCCAGTGGACCTTCTTTTGACAGTTTAAATTCTTTTACCAGTTCTTAACTCTTTTCTACCTTCTTTGAATGTAATAGTATGCCATTACCCTCATATCTGTAAAACCAGGTTATACTGAATTTCAAAAATAAGGATTTGTTTTTACATATAATCATACAAATAATTGACTGGGTGCTTACTATGTGTCTCAGTTGAAGACCTTTAGGAAATAGAAGCAGCATGGATATTGACTTGGCTCTCATTGAGTGTATAATTTTTCTGGAGATTCACAATAAACATTTATAAAATAATTAGAGACCATCCTAAGTCTCTGACTGAATATAATTACTTTGAATTATTACACTGAATATAATCAAATGGCCCCCAGATAATATTGGCCTTCAGGGGTTTCTTTCTCTGATTGTGAATAGAGCAACTGGTGTGAAGTGGGCTCTTTCCCACCCATAAGAGCATAGGGGGGTGGGGGAAGGATAGATTGGGAGCTTGGGATGGACATGTACACACTGCTATACTTAAAATAGATAGGGACTCCCAGGATGGTCCAATGGTAAAGAATCCACCTTCCAATTCAGGGCACACAAGGTTCGATCCCTGGTCAGGGAACTAAGATTCCCCACGCTACAGGTCAACTAAGCCTTCATGCCACAACTAGAGAAACCCGCATGGTGCAAGACCTAGCACAGCCAATAAATAAATAAGGACCTACTGTATAGCATGGGGAACTCTGCTCAATACTCTGTAATAACCTAAATGGGAAAAGAGTTTGAAAAAGAAAAGATAAATGAATACGTATCACTGAATCACTCTGCTGCACACCTGAAACTATCACATTGTTAATCTACTATACTCCAATATAAAAGGAAAAAAACCTTAAAAAAAAAGAATATAGGAACTGCTTTGAACAAGTATGGTCCATCTGTCACTCTTATTGTGCCCTGTTCAGTTGCATATGACTAGATAAGAAGAATCTCAAGGCATTCTCATCTAGGAATTGTACACCAACCTCACCCCAGACACACCACATATACATATACATACCTATATAGGCTTTGGAGCTTATGAATATGCATTTTTATCCTATTATTTCATTAGCATCTTTGACCTTTTTTCAATTGGACTATTAAGATTCGGAATGGATTTTAGGATAAAAAGAGAAGTAAAATGGCCTTATGGGTCCCTCCCTTTTTGGGGATTGTTTTGTTTTTTGACAGAAAATCAAGTTTTATTCCAAGCAATCTCAAAAGTAAAAGTTATTAGCATCACAAGCCAGTAGAAAAGAATAAACACTTATACATACATATTTGATAAGATATCAACAGGAGTCACATCAATTCCTGTTATTCCTCCCACCCCCTGTTCAGCTGTTTTTCTGTTTGAAGATGAAAAGGTAGACTTGAAATTGCTCGTGTCTTTTTAACTAAAACAACAGCCAGTTTCAAGAAAGGGGGCATCTGGTGGCAAGTGTTATAGAGAATCAGCTACATTACTAAAATAAATTTTCTTCATTACTATGCCAGTTAATAATTTAGTAGCTTTCTTGGAGATGACACCACCCTTATGGCAGAAAGTGAAGAAGAAATAAAGAGGCTCTTGATGAAGCTGAAAGAGAAGAGTGAAAATGCTGGTTCAAAACTCAACATTCAAAAAACGAAGATCATGGCATCCAGTCCCATCACTTCATGGCAAATAGATGGGGAAACAAGGGAAACAGTGACAGACTTTATTTTCTTAGGCTGCAGATGGTGACATGAAATTAAAAGACACTTGCTCCTTAGAAGAAAAGCTATGACCAACCTAGACAGCATTTTAAAAAGCAGAGACATTACTTTGCCAACAAAGGTCTGTCTAGTCAAAGCTATGGTTTTTCCAGTAGTCATGTATGGATGTGAGACTTGGACCATAAAGAAAGCTTAGCACCAAAGAACTGATGCTTCTGAACCATGGTGTTGGAGAAGACTCTTGAGCATCCCTTGGACTGCAAGGAGACCCAACCTAAAGGAAATCCTAAAGATCCATCCTAAAAGAAATCAGTCCTGAATGTTCATTGGAAGGACTGATGCTGAAGCTGAAGCTTCAGTACTTTGACTACCTGATATGAAGAGCTGACTCATTTGAAAAGACCCTGATGCTGGGAAAGATTGAAGGCAGGAGGAGAAGGGGACAACAGAGGACGAGATGTTTGAATGGCATCACCGATTCAATGGACATGAGTTTGAACAAGCTCCAGGAGTTGGTGAAGGACAGAGAACCCTGGCGTGCCACAGTCCATGGGGTTGCAAAGAGTTGGACACAACTGAGCAATTGAATAACAACAAGCTTTCTTGATTTTTTTTCACATTTTTAAACTGGACATAGAAGTTTTTCACATTGAATGTAATGGACATGGTAAAATCTCCATTACTCAGGAGGTATTCTTTCAATTATTATTAACCATTGCTATGTGGAAGGATGGATCTCCCATTTTCAGAACATAGGCTGGGTGGGCATCAGTACTACAGGCCAAGAAAGTGGGAATCTGAGCAGCATGTGCTGGTACTAAGTGCATCAGGTAGCCGGGAACTTGCTTTCTTACTTACTTAGAAATCTACCTTATTCCACGTACAGAGCTGCCAAATAGTCTCCAGACTGACTTTTGCCTTGACCTGAAACCATTCCTACAGAAATGCCATTGACATTTCCGTACAGCCTGGTAATCTAAGCATTACTGGTTCCTCTCACCAAAGGCCATTCAATGCCGTATTAATCCATTCTAAATTCTCAACAGACAACAAATTTTAAGGGATGTAAGGAAGAAATACCAACGAGAATTGGAATGAGTTGAATTCTCTTCCATTGCTTGGAAGAGAAGAAGAGGCCTTAATAAAACATCAGTGGGATTTGGCTGGATTGAAAAGGTGGGCAGGGCAGCCTGCAAATGTACCAGAATAGGTCAATGTGTTTAAAATGTACAAGTTCATGCTTATTGCTAGGATACTACAGAGACTAAGGGCTCCTGTCTTTGTTGATATTGAAGTCATGCCAAGGAAAATCAAGACTGCTTTCCACAGCTGAGTTCTTACTTATTACTGAAAAAGAAGATGCAGACAGAAGTGACAGCATTTGGAACAGACAGAATAGTGCCCATGGTTTTGCTTAAGGGTACACCCTGCACAAAAGTGTTGGGTGGATGGGCAGGAGGCAGGAAAATCCCCTAGCACAGGCACTTCCAGAAGCTTTGATGTTTTGCGTTTCATCCATTCACTAAGAGGGGACACTTTTTCTCAATTCGTCTGCCTACAGGAAGTAACACTTTGTAATTTGTCAGAAGTATTGTATGTGCTGACAGTGGCCCTTGCAATGTTATAGATTTGTAGAAGATTGCTTTAGACAGGTGAATCTTGCTGGCTCTCTTAAGGCAGGAAAATAAACCATCAGGAATTTTTTTCCCTATTCAAACTTTTCTGTAGAAGATACTGTGACTTCATTGGTTAACACATTTCAACCTTTTAATATTTTTTCCTCCTTTCATCCTTCTGAAACTAATAATAACAATTATAATAATTAATAACATATGCCATACTGGTAGAAAAAAATCAAAACCAAAATGAGAACTGGGGAACATCAAACCAAAGTCAATTATGGTCTCAGTAACTAGTTCATATTTAGCAGTTGAACCTCTTATAGAAAGAAGGAAAATTCAAATGGTACTACTTCTAGGAACTTTCCAGGCCATATGATGTTAAATCTATGAAATACAATATTTATCACTGTAATGAGATTCAGAATATTTGATTTATAGTGTCAGTATTTACTAAGCTTTTATCTTGGGCAACTCACTTTTTTTTTTTCTGCACCATGTTTACATGCTATATAGATTACATGCTATAAAATGACTGAGTTATTCCTAATGTTCCTTCTAGCTCCAATATTGTCTAATTCTATATTATTATTATACTCAGTTCAGTTGACATGATGAAATAAAATAGAAACAATCTGCTCCAACTATTCTTCAATATATAAAGTAAATGCATTCCTGGATTATTGTTTTTGTTTCTTTTTTCCCTTAGAGTAACCTTGAAAAAAAGCCATATCCTGAGACTTGGAAAAAAAGAGCAACTTAATTTATAGTTGTAGTCAGTTCAGTTCAGTTGCTCAGATGGACCTTTGTTGACAAAGTAATGTCTCTGCTTTTTAATATGCTACTAGGTTGGTCATAACTTTCCTTCCAAGGAGTAAGCGTCTTTTAATTTCATGGCTGCAATCACCATCTGCAGTGATTCTGGAGCCCAGAAAAACAAAGTCTGACACTGCTTCCACTTTTTCCCCATCTATTTCTCATGAAGTGATGGGACCAGATGCCATGATCTTAGTTTTCTGAATGTTGAGCTTTAGGCCAACTTTTTCACTCTCCTCTTTCACTTTCATCAAGAGGCTTTTAGTTCCTCTTCACTTTCTGCCATAAGGGTGGTGTCATCTGCATATCTGAGGTTATTGATATTTCTCCCGGCAATCTTGATACCAGCTTGTGCTTCTTCCAGCCCAGCGTTTCTCATGATGTACTCTGCATATGAGTTAAACAAGCAGGGTGACAATATACAGTCTTGATGTACTCCTTTTCCTATTTAGAACCAGTATGTTGTTCTATGTTCAGGTCTAACTGTTGCTTCCTGACCTGCATACAGGTTTCTCAAGAGGTGGGTCAGGTAGTCTGGTATTCCCATCTCTTTCAGAATTTTCCACAGTTTATTGTGATCCACACAGTCAAAGGCTTTGGCATAGTCAATAAAACAGAAATAGATGTTTTCCTGGAACTCTCTTGCTTTTTTGATGATCCAGCAGATGTTGGCAATTTGATCTCTGGTTCCTCTGCCTTTTCTAAAACCAGCTTGAACATCTGGAAGTTCATGGTTCACGTATTGCTGAAGCCTGCCTTGGAGAATTTTTAGCATTACTTTACTAGTGTGTGAGATGAGTGCAATTGTGTGGTAGTTTGAGCATTCTTTGGCATTGCCTTCCTTTGGGATTGGGATGAAAACTGACCTTTTCCAGTCCTGTGACCACTGCTGAGTTTTCCAAATTTGCTGGCATATTGAGTGCAGCACTTTCACAGCATCATCTTTTAGGATTTTAAATAGCTCAGCTGGAATCCCATCACCTCCACTAACTTTGTTTGTAATGATGCTTCCTAAGGCCCATTTGACTTTGCACTGCAGGATGTCTGGTTCTAGGTTTAGTGATCACACCGTTGTGTTTATCTGGGTTGTGATGAACTTTGTTGTATAGCTTTTCTGTGTATTCTTGCCACCTCTTCTTAATAGCTTCTGCTTCTGTTAGGTCCATACCATTTCTGTCCTTTTTTGTGCCCATCTTTGGGCGAAATATTCACATGATATAATCACATGGACCACAACCTTGTCCAACTCAGTGAAACTATGAGCCATGCCGTGTAGGGCCACCCAAGATGGACAGGTCGTGGTGGAGAGTTCTGACAAAATGTGGTCCACTCGAGAAGGGAATGGCAAACCACTTCAGTATTCTTGACTTGAGAACCCCATGAAAAGTATGAAAAGGAAAAAAGATAGGACACTGAAAGATGAATTCCCCAGGTTGGTAGGTGCCCAATATGCTACTGGAGATCAGTGGAGAACTAACTCCAGAAAGAATGGAGAGACAGTGCCAAAGCAAAAACAACACCCAATTGTGGATGTGACTGGTGATGGAAGTAAAGTCCGATGCTGTTAAGGGCAATATTCCAGAAGAACCTGGAATGCTAGATCCATGAATCAAGGCAAATTGGAAGTGGTCAAAAGGAAATGGCAAGAGTGAATGTCGACATTTTAGGAATCTGTGAACTAAAATGGACTGGAATGGATGAATTTAACTCAGATGACCATTATGTCTATTACTGCACACAAGAATCCCTTAGAAGAAATGGAGTAGCCATCATACTCAACGAAAGTCCAAATGCAGTACTTGGATGCAATCTCAAAAATGAGAGAATGATTCCTGTTCGTTTCCAACACAGACCACTCAGTATCATAGCAATCCAAGTCTATTCCCCGACCAGTAACTCTGAAGAAGCTGCAGTGGTACGGTTCTATGAAGATCTACAAGACCTTCTAGAACTAACACCCAAAAAACATACTTTTCATTATAGGGGACTAGAATGCAAAAATGGGAATTTAAGAAATACCTGGAGTAATAGGCAAATTTGGCCTTGGAGTACAGAATGAAGCAGGGCAAAGTCTAATATAGTTCTGCCAAGAGAACGCACTGGCCATAGCAAACACCCTCTTCAAACAACACAAGAGAAGACTCTACACATGGACTTCACCAGATCGTTAATACTGAAATCAGATTGATTATATTCTTTGCAGCCAAAGATGATGAAGCACTATACAGTCAGCAAAAACAAGACTGGGAGCTGACTGTGGTTCAGATCATGAACTCGTTATTGCAAAATTCAGACCTAAATTGAAGAAAGTAGGGAAAACCACTAGACCATTCAGGTATGACCTAACCAAATCAAATCATTTACAATTATACAGTGGAAGTAAGAAATAGATTCAAGGAGTTAGATCTGATAGAGTGCCTGAAGAACTATGGATGGAGGTTTGTGACATTGTACAGGAGGCAGGGATCAAGACCATCCCCAAGGAAAAGAAATGTTTTTTGCCTTTTTGGCAAAATGGTTGTCTGAGGAGGCCTTACAAAAAGCTATGAAGAGAAAGGCAAAGGAGAAAAGGAAAGATATACCCATTTGAGTAAAGAGTTCCAAAGGATAGTAAGGAGAGATAAGAAAGCCTTCCTCAGTTTATAGCTTATGTGCTTAAAAATCCCAGATAGTCTGACAATCATACAGGTTTCCCCTTCTGAAACTCCCATTACATTATCAGAGGTGCAGGTGATGGACCATTCCCCTTCCTCTCATCCATAGAACCCTCACTTATTATTCTTTGGTCTTGTTCAGGTTGAACTTCCCTCTGGTCAACAATATCACCACTGTGGATGTCCTCAGGGCAAGCAACATTCAGCAATTTCCCCAATAAAACTAGGAAGGAATAGAAGAAAGTAAGGGAAGGAGTGAGAATAACTGCAAATCTTTCTCCTGGGTTTTCCTTTTTCTCATCATAACTGCCCATCAGATCTCACTTGAGGCCATAGGAGTTGTGTATTCCCAGTGCTCTTCTGGAGTTTGCTTTTAGCCATACTTTTGATGGTACTGTTAGGTAAGGGGCTTTGAAGCACTTCAAATGAGCAGTTCTCCAATTAATATATTTTACATTTATTCCTTACTTTATACGTTATGACATGGAAAATTGTTGTAGTGGAGTTTTCTTAAAATGAGGTCTAATTGCACCATCTGGGGTAGAGTGATAGTAAATGACTTGCTCAAGGTCAAGGAAGGTATGATTTGTCCAAAGAAAAGCCAGAAATAGAACCAAAGTCTGCTGACTTTCAGTTTACTTTAGCATCCAATAAACCACATTCTCTTTCCTCTGCACATTTTATCTTCAGTGGTTTGTCATGGGCACAGATATAATATAGCCTATAAACCTTAACAGTTATAAAATGGTCAGAGGTAGTAAAATAGGTTCCATAGGGAACAAAATGTATATGTCATTGTCAGTAACAGAACACAGCTGTCAAGTTCATGTACACAGTAGAGGCAGTCTACCTTAACACTTCCTGAGGCATCTATTTTCTAAGAGAAAGCATGATTTTTCTGTTTGTTTCAGTCAAAAACATATTTTGAATGAAAAAGTCATAGCGCCTTTATATTTGTGCCTGCAATTGAGGTAATGAAGTATGGAGTTCATTTGTGAATGTTTTGAATGGCAGCGTCTCCTTGAAATTATTTTTGCTGGGAACTCAAATGAACATTCTTTCAAAATAGTCACACTGTTGTAATTGGCAAACCTCAGAGACGGTATCTTGGGAGGGAAACAACACGCAGTTGGAAAGGAATATAAAATTCATAGACTTGCAACCTGAATTATCCATTTCATCTACCATAGTTTCATGTTAAAACCATATCCAGACGGAAAGACAAGATCTTAAAATCTTTAATTATGAAAAATACCTATTAATGTTACACACTGGAAGGACATTTTTAAAAATTACAGTTTAATTATATTTTTGTGTGCCTGTATCCTATTACTTGTTTATTCAAAATATCTCATTCTTTTTATCGCAAAACATACTTGACTATTTTTACAGTTTCTTTAGAAATATTTTGGAGGAAATAATGGGTTTGTCCCCCACAGGATCATGACATACTTCTTGGTTGTGGCTCCAGGCCTCAAGTCTATTTAAGGACACTTGGATTACTAAACCCTAAAATTGCTGCCTGACGCCTGATCAACTTTGGAAATTGCAAACAATTGATTTCAAAAACTAACCTTAGGCCTCTTTTTTTTAACAGAGAATGCACCCTTCAGGGAATAATCTCTTTTCATGATAGAGAGAAGTCTTTCAGTTACAGAGGGTAGGGAAATGAGGTTCTCTTCTTAGAATTCCTGGCTGTGTACAGAAAGATGAACTTTCTGAAAAGAGCTTGATTCTAACGTGTTCAGTCTCTGCAAATGCTTTTACGTTTTTTTCCCCCTTCTTGATACAAAATGTCATCAATTTCTCAAAAAAAACCTTTTTCTTAACCCCTGGAAATATGCCCAGGGGTGATTGCCTGGGTCAGGCTAAGACAACCTAGAGCCCAAGTGCTATTGTGAGTTTTTCTAATCATGCAGGGCCGTAGGAAGAGACTATGGTTACCTCTGCTCAAAGTCAAGTAATGGTACACACAAAGTGAGTCCAATTTCACTGGAAAGTTAAATAGAGGGAGTTTGGTTTTTTCCAAATTAATTTTCCTTACCCAGAGTTCATGAATCAAAGTAGGATGGGATGTTTCCACAGTATCTCTAGTGTGTCAAAGACCATGAGACTGCTGTTTCCTTATGCTTCAGAGAAAACAGTATATCTATAGTTCATATCAAACTTAGAAAACAACTTATTGTCAATAATGTACTCCATTTTCTCCCTTGAAAACTGAACTTGGTGGATAAGCTTCTTGCTTCCACATTTTATTTCTGATGATTTGTATCTTCTGTTTCTAATAAGACATTTCATCCTAAAGCGTCAAACTATTTTTCGTCTGCCAGTCATCATGATACTGACTGTGTAAAAAGGAAAAAGGTGCAAGGCTGGTCAGATACTTTGCCCAGTTTCAACAATTTTAGAAACGTTGCTATGACAAAGTTATGTTACTTGGAAGTATTTCTCAAAGTTTTACTAATTTGGAGTTGCTAACAGATCAAAAGAAAATGTGTTGAGTTTTAGCAAGTTGTGTTTGCATTTACTCTGATGATCCATGAGCCAAATTTCAATAGGGCTATGATAGTTAACAATTCACTGATGAGTTTAATGACTAAGTTGAGAAGAAACATGCCAACCAGACAAGTACTAGATTGTTAATTATCACTAGACATTGACTTCCCAAGTAGCGCAGATGGTAAAGAATCTGCCTGCAATGCCGGAGACTCGGGTTCAATCCCTGGGTCGAACCAGGGATCCCAGGAAGATCCCCTGGAGAAGGGAATGGCTACCCATTCCAGTAATCTTGCCTAGAGAATTCCATGGACAGACCATGGCATTGCAAAGAGTTGGACATGGCTAAGCGACTAACACACACATATATGTATTGTGGAAGTATATAAGATAATGCATATCTTTCTATTTTGATTTTTTCCTTTTAGGTCAAAATTATAGCCAGATTTCATTTATATATTTTCCTACTCTCTCTTCTCTTCCATCTATAAATGTCTTTATTGGGCTGAATTTCTTCCTCAGGTATTTCAAGCCATCTTTATTATCATATCCAACAAACAGCCATTAAGTATCTCTATGGGCCAGATACTGTGTTTGGTGCTTTACATTCATTAGCTCATTTAATCTTCACAACAAAATTGCATAGCATGTTCTACAATCATACTCATTGTGCTGTTGAGGAAACTGAGTTCCAACAGGAACTTAAGCAATAGACTCATGGTCACAAAACCTTTAAGTGGTAGAAAAGGCTTTAAACTCAAATATGACTATTCTAAAGACAGATTGTTCCACCATTGCAATGTTTCTCTTCTCATACCTACTATGCTATCAAGTTTGTACTATGAAATTTTACACCAAGCTGTTTAAAAATCATCTTTGTATAATTAGTATTATCTCCCTACCTACATGAGGAGGGGTACCATAAACTGAGTTTCATTTTTAACTTCTACCACATCTTGAGGAGGACTAGAAATATAGCAGAGACTCAGTCATGTGTGATTTGATTTTTGTCTTAACATTCTTTTATTAAAAAGTTACTTTTAAAAATGCCTCTAGGACTTCTCTGGTGGTCCAGTGGTTAAGACTCTGCATTTCCACTGCAGAAGGCATGGGTTCAATCCCTGATCAGGGAACTAAGATCCCACAGGTGGCCAAGAGAAAAAAAAGCATCTAATTTTAAAAGTTCCTGTTGTTTTGTTTTGCTGACTTGTTAAAGACGATTAACACTTTCTGTAAAATATTCTTTTTCCAGTTCCTTGTGATTAAGTTCAAAATCATTCAGTTGGGCTCTCCTAACTTTCCCAAAGATGTAGGATGCAATGCACATTGTGCAGGAAACACTTTAATAAATAATCACAATATCTCTGTTTTGGGAAGGGAAATATTTCCTCTATGAAAAATTAATTGTAAATCATATTAAGCTGAAGGGATCTGCAATATCATTGCATTCTTTATCTGTATCTATTTCACAGTTCTTATGCCTATTTACCTTATATTTCAATCCTTTGGGCACATAACTTTGCTTTCTAGATTTATAATCTTCTCAAGGACAGAAACTCATGTCTGGTTCATGTTTCTATTCCTTAAAGTGCCTTGTACCATGCTTACCATGTATTCAACAACCATCAAAGTTCTGTAAAATGACTGAATCAAATCCCCCATCCCCTTTGTTTGATAGATGTGCAAATAGATTCACAGCGAGTGTTTATATGACTTTAAGATCATACTGTTAGTGGCCAGCAAAACCAGATCTAGAACCCTATTATTCTGATTGCTAAGTCAATCGTTTTTCCTTGACATCTTGCTTCCCAGCTGGTTAAAAATGAGTATGGAATTTCTCTGAGTGAGCATAATCCATCATTTGCCTTCAGCTAAAACTCCTGTTGACTCCTAATGGATCCATTGGGAATATACCCACTGTGGGAACCAGCACAAAGAACAAGCACAAAGATAAGGGAGAGTTATTTGTTCCTCTCAGTATTCTTGGCCAGGATGGGT
Organism: Muntiacus reevesi; assembly: GCF_963930625.1. Taxonomy (NCBI): domain Eukaryota; kingdom Metazoa; phylum Chordata; class Mammalia; order Artiodactyla; family Cervidae; genus Muntiacus; species Muntiacus reevesi. The sequence goes on from NC_089271.1 coordinate 135,378,156, forward strand.
TGTATATTTAGTAGTGATAAGAAATATTTAAGCTTAAACATGAGAGGCAAGTCAAATCATAGCAGTGTAGGTGTTTGGGGTACATACTAAGGATTTTGGTCAGTCTCTGCCAAAGCTTGACTTAACTCTATGCGAATGTGTTTGAAACTATAGATAATAAGAAATAGTATTCTGAAAATTAATGGTTACAAAGATTAAATCAAATAACAAATTACAAATGCCTTTAGCAAATTCAGAGAAGTCTTCTGTAAGTTTGATTATGAACATTAAGTGATAATATTTTAGTATAATAGGAAGTGATTATCATCAGTAAGAAACATTTAGGGAGTGCCTAATCTGTGCTAGAATATAGGAGTTGAAAGACAAGAAGCTAGAATCCCTGCCCTTATGACTTTACAATCTAGCATCAGGAACAAGGCATGTCCATAAACAGATGACTACAAAGGAGGATAAATGGCGTGACTGTGAAGTCAGTATTAAAATTTGGCCTTTAGGAACCCTCTTACACTGTTGGTGGGAATGCAAACTAGTACAGCCACTATGGAAAACAGTGTGGAGATTCCTTGAAAAACTGGAAATATAACTGCCATATGACCCAGCAATCCCACTCCTGGGCATACACACCAAGGAAACCAGATCTGAAAGAGACACATACACCCCAATGTTCATTGCAGCATTGTTTTTAATAGCCAGGACATGGAAGCAACCTAGATGCCCATCAGCAGACAAACGGATAAGGAAGCTATGGTACATAGACACAATGGAATATTACTCAGCCATTAAAAAGAGTTCGTTTGAATCAGTTCTAATGAAATGGATGAAACTGGAGCCCATTATACAGAGTGAAGTAAGCCAGAAAGATAAAGACCAATACAGTATACTAACACATATATGTGGAATTTTAAAAGATGGTAATGATAACCCTATATGCAAAACAGAAAAAGAGACACAGATGTACAGAACAGACTTTGGGACTCTGTGGGAGAAGGCGAGGGTGGGATGTTGTGAGAGAATACCATTGAAACAAGTATACTATCAAGGGTGAAACAGATCACCAGCCCAGGTTGGATGCATGAGACAAGTGCTCAGGGCTGGTGCACTGGGAAGACCCAGAGGGATGGGATGTGGAGGGAGGTTCAGGATGGGGAACACATGTAAATCCATGGCTGATTCATGTCAATGTATGGCAAAAACCACCACAATATTGTAAAGTAATTAGCCTTCAACTAATAAAAATAAATGAAAAAAATAAAATTTGGCCTTTAATCTTGGTCAGTGGGGAACATTAAATGCTTTTGACCAGAATTGTGATGTCTGTGCATAAAGTAATGTTATAGGAATATTAATCTGACATAGGTGTGCATTAATGGAAGGACAAGAGAAAATAGGTATAAGAATATCAATTTAGAGATTATTGTAATAATTCATATGAGAGGTGATGAAAAGGCAGACTACGATGCAAATGAAGGCTATATAAGTAAAGAGCAAATCTGGGAGACACTATGAAATCGGAATCTACATGATTTGGTGACTACATAGATCTGGAGAGGGAGATATTTAAGCTGATTCCAAAGAGAGGAGTTAGTTCCTTATAACTGGCTTTATTAAATTTGTTACCCTGGTTGGTTTGAATCTCCTATAAGGCAGACTTTCATTCGTTATCTCTAAATTCCAAAGTCCCAGCACAAATTAGGAAAGTTGCTCATGTATTTGGCTTTCACAGTAAGAAGTCCTTATTACCGAAAGGAAAATGGAAGACTTCATAATGGTAAAATATTGTAAGTGGGACTTGAACCCCCAGTTGTGTGTGTAGCATAGTGCAGAGTATGTAATAAATGTTTAATGAGCACTCAGACTGAATTTAATTGTTGGTATGGTGAAAAGATTAAAGTTCTGTTGATTTTATTTCTAACTTAACCAAGAAATAGTTATGTGACCTTGGGAAAGTCATTTAACCTTTGTATAGCTCCACACCCTGTTGCCATTAAAGGTATCCTAGGTAAGAATCCTAACTCTTATCATCTACAATTTGATTCTAAATTTGACTCTGTCACCAAATTCTTTTTTGCATCTATACATATGATTCACTTCCAGCCCCTACATCACTTAGGACCTGGATCTGCAGTGAGCTACCCAGACTATATATCTCCACCATCCAACACACTTCCCTTTCAGTCTGGCACCATCTCTCATCCTCCCACCTCTTTAAAATTCTTTTTTCCTCAGTGCTAATCTCAGTTGGGTGTTAAGAGTAGAGCAACCTGATCCAACAATTTCATAGGATATGAAAGACTGATTACCAAGAAGGTCCTCCAAGATTCATGAACTTTACAAAAGGCATCTTATTATCCTGAGATTTCAGGCAAGAGGATAGAATAAAACGATGAAGTTTATGAGTGGGAAATTTAGCAAGATAGGCTCTTTAGTCATATTATATAAATCTGGCCCTGCCATACAGATGGGCTCAGCTTCAGGAGCACAATTTTTTTTATGCAAATCATGGAGAGCAGACTAGAAAGTGCACAATGTCTTAATGTTCACTTTAGGCCACTTCCCTGCCCAATTTTCATTTGCCCCACTACCTGACTTCCATCAACCATTTAACAAATATTTATTTAATGCCTACTTTATGTTGGTAGTGGTGTTTTACATATGAGCAGACTACAGTCTCTGCTCTCAAGGACCTTACAATGCATTATGAATGACAGATATCTAAACAAGTAAGTACACAGAAATATATCAGTGGACATTTCACTCAACTTGGGGGGGGGGTATAAGGAAGGTTTTGTAGAGCTCAAGCCTCACCACATTTTTTTAAAGTTCTTTAATCAGGGCCTGTACATATCTTCATGGCAGCATATAAAATCAGGATTTCTGAATCATACATCCTGGACACAAGGCATAGATGATTTACTTTTCCAAACCATACTGTTGCCTGTAACTTGCTGAAGATTATTTTAAAAACAGTGTATATCACCAAAGTCAGTTACTGCATTGTATTACCCTGAAGTACAAAAGGATATGCCTATATTCTTTGTTTCACTAGGTATTTGTAAGAACTTGGCTCTGGATAAATAGTTCTGCCTATTCGATTTGTCTCCAAAAAGCAAAACTATTAATTTCCATTAATTCTAGCCTTCTTTTCTGGCCTCCTGAAAACCCTGGCTTTAGTTCATTCAAACTGTATATCTGTCAGAGAATTAAAGAGACTTTATAGTCTAGTAGAAAAATCCTGAAAGTCTTTTTATTTGGTAGTTGTCTCCCAGTTAGGTGCAAAATAATCAGAATGAAAACATATTTCACAATATCCTTCTGTGTAAGTGATTAAACTGAACTTGGTCTGTAAAAAATCTAGTCAAAGTTCAACTGAGCTATGATTATAATAAAAGCCTTGGTTGTTTTTGGAGGTTGCAAAATACATGAAAAATAAATCCTTCAAATTCAATGTATTCTGCAAGGGACTATCCAATTCCAAGGGTAAAATGTGGGAGCCTCGTGTGCATGAAAAGTACAGTAGCCAAAGCTGCTCCTGGAGCCACCATCGTCCTGTAGCCTAGCAGGCCTTGGGTCCAGGCCAAACAGACGCTCATTTGGGAATAAATGGTCTGATCTGTGAACAGTTTGCACTATGCAACTGAACCTGTTGAAAGAGAACTCCAGAAATGGACTTCTCCTTCTTACATTAGTTTCATGAAAGAAGCCAGTTGCTGAAAGATTTCTATGGGCAAGTGTGCTCTTTAGATGCACATATGCACCTCATCAAAGACACAAGCCTCTGGACCTCCATATTGATACCACTGCTCCTAGCCTCTTGAATGTTTAAGTGCTAACTGGCTATAATTGGTACCAGACACTTACAAATATAAGTATCTTATATTTGCCAATGTTTCCCTTGCACTTCAACCTAAGCTACTTGTTGGTACTCTGATTCCTTGTGGGCTGGCTGTCCATCACATGAGCAGTAGAGGTACAGATGAACATACCATGGAATGACTTGGGGGCATGAAAGTAGATGTTCCTGTGAGTGTGAGTGACCATACAGACAGCAGGGAACAAAGCTGCTGGTAACTGCGCTGACTCAGTCTAGGATGACACTGCTTTTCCTGTGAGACATGATGTGCTTCAGAAGCTTCTAGATTCTGGACACAGTGCTAGATCTTCCCTGTATCCCACCATCCCCTCTCAAAACTTCTCTTCTCTTGCTTTTCATCCATAGCCCCCACTCTCACCCAAAGCATATTCATATCATTGCCCTCTGTCTTTGTCAAGTTCTCTTTTCTCCAACCTCTCTCTCTATTTCTCCCTCTTCTCTCCAACCCACACACACCCGTATACCCTGGGGTCTCCAGACAACTAATACACTTCCCATAAATCTTGTGGTTGTTGTTGTTTACTTGCTAAGTCGTGTCCCCATGGACTATAGCCCACCAGCCCCATCTGTCGCGGGATTTTCCAGGCAAGAATACTTGAGCAGGTTGCCATTTCCTCCCCCAGGGAATCTTCCCCACCCTAGGATTGAAGCTGCCCGGCATCTCCTGCACTGGCAGGCAGATTCTTTACTGTTGAGGCCTCAGGGAAGCTCTTCCCATAAGGCTACCAACTGCCAAAATCCCAAAATACTACCCATAAGCAAATTCTGGAAAGCCAGTCTCTGGATATTTAATTAAAAGCTCATATAGGAATAGCCCATACACCTATAACCAGCCACCATGCCATGCTGGGCAGCTGACTGAGGCTATGTCCCCAAAGACCATCCTTATCCTCTTAGAGGAGCCTCAGTGCCCTTCCATCATCTTCATAATCATGATGAATAAGTTTCAAGAGGAATAATTGCATTGCACCACAGTGTTTTGAATGTGTGCTTTGCTATTACTGCCACTGACCAGATTTATATTAAATTCCACTGAATAATTTTTGAGAGAAAAAGCATTGTCTTTAGTGATCAAATGTCTCTTTGCCCTGTGCTGCTGCCACTTGAAGACCCATATCTCATCAGGATTCATCTTTTAGTCTGGAGAAGGGGCTTATCAGACTGCCACAATAGTGCCATCTATGGCTCTTCATAGGCATAGGCACGCATGAAAATCACTGGAATAACTGATTCTAGGCACAAGCCAATCTTTATTAATTGCAGTTCAGTGATGACTTAGGGAAATTGTAATTAGATGCCAGCACTGTTCTAAGTGGTGTACATGTGTTGTTTCATTTAATCTTTACAACAACACTATGAAATATATGGTAACTTCATATCCATTTTATCAATAAGGAAAGTAAACCATGGAAAGGTTATGTGACTTTCCCAAGGTTGTCTGCATGTGTGCTCAGTCGTGTCCAACTCCTTGTGACTACATGGACCATAGCCCACCAGGCTCCTCTGTCCATTGGATTCTGCAGGCAAGAATACTAGAGTGGGTTTCCATTCCCTCCTCCAGAGGATCTTCCTGACCCAGGGATTCAACCTGTGTCTCCTGCATTGGCAGGGGGATTCTTTACAACTGAGCTACCGGGGAATCCCCCTTTCCTAAGGTTATACAGCTAATAATTGGAAGAGGGAGGATTCAAATCCAGGCAATTTGATTCCAGAGTAAAGAACCTACCAGTTGTGCTATTAATAACAAACACCTGGAGCTCATGTACATCTGTTCTGTTTACCTAGAGTCACTCCTATGCCATGTTTGCAAAGTCTCTTTCTTTAGCCATTGGCCACATGTCTTAGGGATCAGTTTCCAAGATATCCTTATCTTCAAGGATTCCTTTGATGTTTGACTCAACCTTCATGTGGAAAGGGGACTTTGGAGGGAGACAGTTGGAGGAGCAAGTGTCCTCTGCCAAAGACAACCTCTACTCTCTTCTAGCCCTCCTTTCATGATCCTCTTAACAATGTCCCTCTTAGTTTTCTTCTATTCCTATGTGAACTTTTAATTAAAAGATAAATCTATAGAGGACTTTCCTGGAGGCCCAGTGGTAAAGAATCTGCCTGCCAGTGCAGGAGACAAGGGTTTGATCCCTGATCCGAGAAGATCCCATATACCGCAGAACCACAAAGCCCATGCACCACAGCTATTGAGCCTGGGAGTCATAACTACTGAAGCACATACACCTAGAGCCTGTGCTTTGCAACAAAAGAAGCCAATGTATTGCAACTAGAGGGTAGCCCCCAGTCGCCACAACTAGAGAAAAGCCCATGCAGCAATGAAGAGCCACCACAGCCAAAAATGATAATTAATTTTTTAAAAAAGATTATAGAGTTTTAAATTAAATATCTGAACAACTCAGGGCTTATGGATTCACTGTCATTTGAAGTGAAGTGTTAGTCATTCAGTCGTGTCCAACTCTTTGTGACCCCATGGACTGTGGCCAGCAAAGCTTCTCTGTCCATGGGATTCTCCAAGCAAGGATACTAGAGTGTGTTGCCATACTCTCCTCCAGGAGATCTTCCTGACCGAGGGATGGAACCTAGGTCTTCTCCATTGCAGGTGGATTCTTTACCATCTGAGCCACCAGGGAAGCCAAATCTCTGAACAGCTCAGGGCTTATGGATTCATTGTCATTTGAGGTATGGCCCAAAGACCATTTGCAACCTTGTTAAAATGTAGATTCTGGACACCTGTCCAGACCTACTTTACTTCTGACAGTAAAGTCTATAAATCTGCATTTGTGAGATGCTTCCCAGGTGATTCTAATGGACCTGAAAATTTGAGAACCAGTACTCCAAACCAGCATGGTTTGGTGTATAAAAGTAGTAATAGCCTCGGGCCCTGATGTCTTAGTGGACCTGGCTCTATATCTAATACCCTTGTGTGACTTTGAGCACACAATTAATTTCTTTGGGGCTCAGTGCTCTCATCTGTATAAAAGGACATCTCTCCTTTCCATCCTCTCCAAGTTGTATAGATCAAATATAAATGTGTGTGAGAGTTCTTTGGAGTTTCAGAAAAATAACACGCATTATTATTATTAGGGGTGGGGTCAGGGAGAACACATTGGAGAAGGAATGCTCTTGGCAAGAACTGAGGGGAGGAGAATTCAGTTTCTTTTCCCATCAGAGTCCAGACAATGGATTATAGTATTATGGAATTTCAAGGTTCTTTCCAACTCACCACCTCCCCCTTACTCACGTGTTCTCAGTTTACTGCTAACAGCAAAGAAGTCTCCTCCCTTCCAAAGCACTCCTTTAGGTTAAAAAACCTATCTCAGCAGGTTGAGGTCAGTTCCAGGTTCTGATCAGTACCCAACTTGGCACTGTCAATAAGTCACTAGATCTTACCCCTTAGTTATTAGGGGAAAATGTAATTAAATTAAATTATCTGGATATTTTCAGAGATGGAGAAACAAAGAAGATATCTTTGTACTCATTCATAATTAGGCTCAGAATGGTATGTATCTGTCATCTTAAAAGACACAGCAAATATTGTTCATTCTTCCTGTGTAGGGAGTCCAAACATTTGTTTTATTTCTGATATGAATGGGTGATCTATTTACTTTCAAGATGAATTACCCTACTTAGGCCCCCTTCCTTACCCTCCACTCTCTGAAGTTTTAGTCCAAGGATTTCATAAATGATTTCAACACTTCTAAGATTCAAATTGGATCTAAGGTTTTGTCCAAACATCTGGCTTTCAATTTCTGAATGCCTAGGTCATTCCTGCCTTTTGGAAAAGAATGTCTGCCCAATCTCATTCATTCCCTGAGTGCTCCATCTCAGTGACTTTCTTCTCTGCTATTTTGACTTTCCGACCAGGAAATGGATTTCATTAACTTTAGCTTGCAGAGCGGAGGCTGTACCTGAGGTGACCCCAAAAGTCATTCAACTATTTCATCCAAAGGCAGGGGAACGCTGTGTAGGAAATCACAAAAAGGAGGAAAGAGAGAAGAGATGAAATCAGGATTTGATGAGTTCAGCCACACCAGCGCCTTGGAAGAGTGCCAGCACTGGTGAAGCAGCAGCAGCTCTGGGCTTCACAGGCAGTCTGGAATGCACTTCAATACAGCCCAGCCTCCCTCTTGTTAGAGGCCTAGCGTTTGATGATTCAGCTGCTTCCCGGCTGCCAGGAGAGATTTAGCCAACTGTTTGAAAAACACTGTCTGCCCCAGACCACACTTGTTTTTATTCTCTGCCTGTTGTCAAGGGCCTCTTCTGAAATGGAACACCTCAGGAAATCAGACCCAAACTCTGAGGAGTTTCTGCTGCCTTTCCTGCCCTCCTTTTCAAAGGCAATTATACCAAAATAGGGATTGTTTGTAGCAAAGTGCTTTCCTAGTGATGTTGAAAGCAGACAATGTATTATCGGGAAATGATCTCTCATTAGATCTTTTTTAGAGCAAATGAAGAACATAGTGTGCTAGCAGACTCATCAGACATTAAAGGCACAGCTGAGATGTGGCAGTACTGAACTCTCTATGTATCAGTTGCTCAAAGATGCAGGTTAAAGGGTAATGGGGACATGCACTTGGGGAAGGAATTGAGCAAGAGCCTCGGCCAAAGGTTGGACTCCTGAACTCTACTGTTTGCTTCTGAGAAGTTCCCTAGGGCTACAGGTCCAACTTTCTAACAAAGAAAGCTGATCCTCAAAGTGGACTGGGCTGTCTCATTCAGAAATGAACATATTACTTACAATACAGCATAGTGACTAAGATGATGGTCTTTGGCAAAATGTATAACCCAGGCTATATCACTTATCAGTTTTTTGAATGTAAGAAATTTAGTTCTCTGTGCCTTACTTTTCTTATCTGTAAAATAATAGTACCTTTGTTTGGGGGTTGTGAGAGTTAGAGGATAAATATGAGTTGATACATATAGAGAGTGTAGAAGAGGGCCTAGCATATGATAAGCCCTCAATAATGGTGTTAACTATTAATGTTTTTAAGGCCCTGAAGGTATTCAAGTCAACACCCTTCATGTACTGTGTGATTAAGAATCACATGTACAGTGATTAAGAAGACAACATTTTAAAGTAAGACACCTAGTTTGACCACTTCCTACCTTTGGGCTTGGGTAACCTCTGTAAGCTTCAGTTTCCCCATTTGCAAAATGGGGATAATAACTGTAGCTACTTCATAGAATTGTTGCAGTGATTAATAAATGATGTAGAATGGTTAATTAAGTGGCTTGCCCATAACAAGTGCTCAATAACTAATAAATAATCATATAATATGCCAAAGACTCTGTGACTCTAGAAACCCCACATTCTTTTTTCCCCTTCGTGTTGGCTCTATTTAAATACTAGATATTTTAAAGATTCACTGTATGCTAAAAGGTCCTTATATTTAAGAAACAGATTAAAAATCTATTTCCTCCATTAGAAAAAAAAGCAGTGATGATGTCTTAATTAGCTCCTTGCTTAGGAGGAAACAGTTATCCAAGTGAGTAGGAAATGGAAAATCAAACTCCTCTCGCCTCAGCCCTTAGATGCTTTAATGATCTCAATAGTTACTTGGGCCAGTCAGCTGAAAATGAAACCAGCTGGAAGCAGAACCAGGCTAAATTGGCAATTACCAAACTCCTTCATTTTATGAAAATATCTGGTTATTTGTCAGACTTTTGGCCCACTCAGGATCTCTCAATCTATCCTTTGTTCCTCTTGAATGGTAAAAACCTGAGTGACAAGGATGGCAAGGGAGAGAAACAAATCCCTGGCCCTCAAAACCTCACCTGTGGCCTGGTATGGAATGTAGGCTTTCCTTTCCAGAGAAGATAGTGTAACTGTGCTGAGAAAAGAAGCCAGTCCAAACAGTTGCAGTGATTCTGTACTTCTCTCATACTACAACATGTTCCTCAGCTGTGAAACAGGATACTTTAGAAGAAAAAACACAATGCTTCCTTTTCCTTTGCACTTGCTATGTGAACATGCAGAAGGTCCCGTATTCTTCCAAATACATTGAGTTTGCAGAAGATAGCATTGCTTCAGCTCTGTCTTGGGGCATGAAAAGAAACCACATCCAAATTGACAGATTCTCAAAGGATGATTTAATGGGTCACTGGAGAACTTGTCTATGCAGTATTGTAACCTGACTTTTTGCCTGAATCTACAGAATTGTACAGTAAATCCTGGCAAGGAACACCCATGAGTGTGGCTGTGATTCTGCCAAGTCCAAACTAATTCTTTCCTTTCTCTTCCTTGATTTCTAGTGTGGTTTCAAAGTAGCTTCAAGGGAATTCCTGATGTCTGAGTTTTTAATTTTCAAGAAGGAAACATAAAAATATACACTGGAGCCATTTTCTAGTACTGTGTAAGAACAGTAAAATACTATACAGTGGGTTCTCAGCATTTTAACAATAAAAGACAGTGAACAACACTTTAACGGTCACTATAAAGAGCAGCCCACTGGACAGTAATTCCTACAGTTATTGGGCACAACAGAATATTGAACAGACTATCCTGGTTGAAAGATTTCTATTAGAGTCAATTCCAAAACCAATCAGGGGCACAAAATAAAGATTGCTGGGCTGTGGTAGAAGAACAGAAGTAGGACCTGTTGGCAGTGGTATAAGGGAGAGAAAGGCAGATCTGGACAGAGGCTTTATGGACAGTCATACTAGTCCATCTGGAGTGGGAGAAGAGGAAATTGGCTCTCAAAGGTCAAGTGTCTTCCCTCTCAGCTCTTGTGGATCCCAAACTTTGAGAGTCATCTTACTCAAGGATGACTGAGTCCAGATAACTGGCTTATACCATTCCAAATCTGAACTGCACCAAAATCCAAATGTGAACTGCCTGTTTTTTTCCCATAGGTTATCTCCTTGGTCAGGAGATCTATTCAGAGAAACAACTTACTGTATATATTTTATATTATAGTATAATTTAATGGTGTAAAATCAAAATAAAGACACTATGGAAGCTCTAAGAGATTTTGTCATGTTCCTAATGGAACAATCTCTACTGCCTAAATATTCCTTGCCAGAGCTATAGCTATCTGAAGTCAGAGCATCTTGTCCCTGGAGACTGCTGGAGATACTTAATGCAGAGACAACACATATAGTAACCAAGTGAAGGGGGCTCCTTTTTTGAACTCAGGCCTACCTCTACTTGAGTAGCAGGCAAAGATGACAGGACTAGCGGCAATAGCTTCGTAAGGGGAGCTGGTAGTGTCCAGCCCATCTCAGTACGGGTATGCAAAAGGTCTTTCTTTGACTTTGCGTGCACTGGTCAATCAGTTGAGTTACTAATTAGTTCTTTTCCAAATCATTTCCACACAACCACATTTTATTCGTCATTTCTTCTCACTCTTCTTTCTTCCTCAGGTATTTATTAATGATAGTATTAAGCACTATTTTAATTGCTCATCTATGAATCCAGAGACCTGTAAGCATCTTTTTGTCTTATAATTTCCACCTCTGTTAATCTTTATAAACTAATGCACATCCCATGTCTGAACTTGGCTCTTTTCCAAGAGATATCAACATTTTTTACATTACAAAGGGAATTTTTCCTCAAGACTATTCAGGTGAACATACTTGTACTGTATTGCAGCTTCTCAAGATGTGTCCCAATGTTCCTTAGGATAGTTAGCATAGCCACCAGGATACTATGGAAATATAAATTTCAAATCATTGGGGTATAAAATTTATTGCACCAAAACATTAAGACTTTAAAACAGTAATATCAAATAAGGAGCCCAAATAAAATTATTAAATCAGAAAAGGTAGCTTGAAAGTGTTAGTCACTCAGTAGTATCTGACTCTTTGTGACCCCGTGGACTATAGCCCACCAGGTTCCTCTGTCCATGCAATTCTCTGGGCAAGAATACCAGAGGGGGTTGCCCTTTCCTTCTCCAGAGTATCTTCCTGACCCAGGGATCGAACCCTGGTCTTTTTTGTTGCAAGCAGTCTCCCATATTACAGGTGGATTCTTTACAAACTGAGCTCCCAGGGAAGCCCTAGTAGACAAATATATATTAATTTTCCCCTGGTCTTACTGAAAACAGGAACTATTTGGGCAATTATAGGTCAGAGAGGTAAAGAAAGGGGAAGAATTCAAACACTTAAACACAGAATCAGTGAGGGGTATATATGTTGTTAAAATTACTATTTTTAATCATCTTCCCCACTTGCCACTCTCTTGAGCATCCTCCTCCACTCTTGAAAGTCATCCAGTTTGATTGTCCAGTCAATGTACTAGAGTTGGCTCCCTTCCTGCTGTAGGACTTCATCCAAATCTACACCCACACAAGCCATGTGTCTACTCCCTCCTGTATCTTATTAAAGGCGATGCTGATGATTCAAACAGAATGAGAAAATTATGTTCGTGGAGAAGATCGTATGGCTGGATACACTTGGCCAGGGAAGAACTTGCTTGCCTGAAGAAGTTTTCTGAGTCTCACTCTAATAAAAGAGTGAATTCTAAGAGCACTTCCTATCCCTTAGGATATAATTTGTAGTGAAGTTGCATTTTGTTGCACTTTATACTCTCCGGTGAACTTTTGCCAATGTTGTCCCATGTGATTCTCACAAGAAGCGTGTGAGCTAGAACACAGAACACAGAAAATTCATTCTACTATGTGCCAGGCCTTCGGTTAGGCCTTGGCTTGTGAATAAGGGTAACTCCTACTCATGTTTCTAGTCTCAACACAAATGTCATATTTATCAGAGAGGAGTTTGCTTTTTTTCACCCACTATTGTCATATCCTGCTTGTATCCATCATTGGACTTATCGCAATTTAATTATAGATTTACTTGTTTATTGTCTGGCTTCCCTACTTGTACCATAAGCTTCAAGAAGGTTGAGATTTTGGCATGTTCATCTGCTGAATCCCACACAGCACAGTGGGAAAGAGTTCACATTCTGGGAAAGGGAAACAGACAAATATGCACATAAGCATAGTAAACTAGTGCTGATGCCTTGGAAAAAGTATTTAGGAGCCTAACAACAGGAGGAACAAATTCTACATCTGTGTCAGAAAAAGCTCCCCTGATGGGGTTACACTTGAGCTGAATGTTGAAAGATTATAAGGAAACCATGATGGGTAAATATTCCTCAAAAGAGAAAGCAATATAGACAGTATCTTGTAGGGATAAATTAGCACATCACATTCTAGAAACTATAAGTATTTTGGTAATTTCTAGAGCATATGAGAGTAAATTGAAGGGTGTGAGTTAATGAGGGATTGGCATGAAGATGGAGAAGGCAAAGGCACCCCACTCCAGTACTCTTGCTTGGAAAATCCCATGGATGGAGGAGCCTGGTAGGCTGCAGTCCATGGGGTCGCTACGAGTCAGACACGACTGAGTGACTTCACTTTCACTTTTCACTTTCATGCATTGGAGAAGGAAATGGCAACCCACTCCAGTGTTCTTGCCTGGGGAATCCTAAGGATGGAGGAGCCTGGTGGGCTGCTGTCTATGGGGTCACACAGAGTCGGACACAACTGAAGTGACTTAGCAGCAGCAGCAGTAGCAGCAAAGCTTGAAGAAGTCAACAGGAGAGAGGACGCTAAATGCTGTAACTAACCAATTTCAATGTTTTTCCATTCACAATAACAGCTATCATTTGTTGACTACTTCCATTCACAAAAATAATAACTATTATTGTACTTCCCCAGTGGTTCAGTGGTTAGGATTCCACACTTCCACTGCAAGGGGCATGGATTCAACCCTTGGTTGGGGAACTAGGATCCCACATGCAGCATGGTGAGGCAAAAACAAATAACTAATATTGATTGATGACCAACTTTGAGCTGAGTACTTTATACATTTTTAAAAAAAAAATAAAAAGCTTTGTTATGAAAAACAGAAGTAGAGAGATTGATATAATGAACTTCCATGTATCCATTACCCAGCTTCAACAATTATCAGCTCATGCCAATTGTTCTTGTTATCTGTTGCTGCATAAAAATCTTCCCTCTACACTTAGTGGCATAAAACAACCATTTTATTATATCCCATGGGTTGTGGGGGCCAGGAATTTGGGCAGGGCAATTCTACCCTTTATAGCACCTACTGAAGCCCCTCAGTTGGTGGATTTGCTGGCACAGAGGGCCCAAGACAGCTTCACTCCTATGTTTGTTGGCTTGATAGGACTGGCTGGAAGGCTGAGATGAGCTAGAATGTGGACTAGAGTATGTAAATGTAATCTTTCTGATATGGTGATCTCAGGGTAGTCAGTCTTCTTGCTGGTTTCTCCCTGAGCTAGTTTCTCAAAGGAACTAGGTGAAAGGTCCATGACTTCTTCTGATATCACCTTAGAAGTCACAGAGCATCACTTCTGCCACATTGGTTATCGGTGGCATTGTTTCATTTGTATCCCCATCCACATCCTCCCCACTGCCGTGGACTATAAGACTGTAAGTGCTAAGATTCAAGGCAACTAGAATTAGGTTCAATCTCTTAAAGGTTGCCTCTGGCAACCACCAGTATGCTTTCTCTTTCTATATTTTTTTTACCTATTTTGGGTATTTCAGATAAGTAGAATCATGTGACCTTTTGTGTCTGGCTTCTTTCAAGTCATTCATTCCTTTTTATGGATGAATAATATTCCATTGTATGGGTATACCACACATTTTGCTTATTTATTCATCTGTTGATGGACATTTGAGTGTTTTCCCCCCCACCTTTTGGTTATTATGAATAATGCAACTATGAATGTGCCTGTATAGTTTTTCAGTAACATTTTGTGTCTGGCTTCTTTCACTTAGCATAATGTTTTCAAGATCCAACAAATGTTTGTTTAGGCTCTCATCTTAAAGTGGAGAGGTGTCAAGGATACATTGCAGAAGAGCACATGTAATAGGAGATATTTTTGCAGCCATACTTTGAAGACACAATCTGCCACTCTGGTCTTGTTTCATTTGTATCCCCATCCACATCCTCCCCACTGCCATGGACTATTCAGAACTAAACCTCAGACATCACATTTTCATCTGCAAAACTTCTGCATATAAATACTAATTTAATCCTCATCCTAACCCTATGAGGTTAGACACTTTTACTGTCATTTTATGAATGAAAGAAACTGAGACCAAGAGAAATTTGGATCATTTGTCAAAAATCACAAAACTCATAGGTGGTTCAAGTAAGACATGCGTGTGCTCCTTCCATATTGCTATTTCATAATACGGAGGAATTTAAAATAGAGAAGTAATATAACCAGCTTGGCCTATTGAAAAGACCTTCCTAGGTGGAATGCAGAGGTGGATTGGAAGGAGCCACAGTTGAGACAGAGAAACTAGTTAAAAGGCTGTAATTAGTTTAGGTCATGCTTCTCAATTTTTAATGTGCATGTGAGTACCTAAAGATCTGGTTAAAATGCAAATTCTTTTTGGAGAATTTGATAGATTTGGAGTATAGCCCAAGATTCTGCATTTCTAGCAAGCTGTTGCTTGGCTGCAGACCACAATTTGAGTGGTTAGAGCATAACAGACCAAGGATGATAAAAGTGTTGAACTAGGGAAGTGGTACTGGAGAAGAGAGCAGAGAAAAGAAAATAGAATCTATAGAGATCGTTTGACAACAGGTATATCATCCCCATTTTTCAATTGATTCATAGAGAGGGTTAAGGTAGCTCAAAAATTATATACCCAGTTAGCAACTAAAGTTATGACCAGATTCTGAGCCTCCTGATTTCTCATCACTTTTAATTGGCTACCCAAGGGAAGTCACACAATATAAGTACAAAGCATTAGTGTTTCAAGTGAAATCAAACGATGAAAATCTTTTACCAACACATTACACACAAAATTTAGTTCACATTCACTCCACTGAAAACTTACCTTCCTTAAACTGATGTATTTAACTATACTAATTTAAAATACAGTAGCATTTATGGTGCTTAATTAAGAATACTATGATATCCAGGGATTATGCTACTGAGTCACTGGGCATGTCTATCCTGAGTTTCATTGAGGGAAGACTTTCTATAGCGGGGTGAGATTTAACTTGTATCTCACAGGATGGGAAAGATCTATATATGATAACAAGAATAAAAAGGATTTGGTATATATATTCTTAAAGAGAAGCAGTATGATACTGCAAAACACAAGCAAACATAAAAAATATAGTGGGCTGAAGGTTGGGGCCTAGGCCTAGTTTCACTCAGCTCCACCACTGGTCATGGGTTGGGGGGGGGGGGAAGTTGTTTAAGCCCTTAATCTCAGATTTCTTTCTCCAACAAAGAAAAAAACTAGATTTTATCACTTTATAACAATAAAATTCTGTGACTATTCAAATTCCTCTGCTGTTGCTGTTGCTAAGTCACATTAATAGTGTCCAACTCTGTGTGACCCCATAGATGGCAGCCCACCAGGCTCCCATCCCTGGGATTCTCCAGGCAAGAATACTGGAGTGGGCCGCCACCTCCTTCTCCAGTGCATGAAAGTGAAAAGTTAAAGTGATTCCTCTAGGGATAACCAAATTTTAAAAAGGGACAGTGTTTAATGTACCTCAGTTCAAAGGAAAGTAACTTGGGGGAGCATTAGTTAGAGCTGCGGAATTCCCCTGTGGCTCAGCAGTAAACAATCAGCCTGCCAGTGCAAGAGACACAGGAGACGTGGGTTCAGTCCCTGGGTCAGGAGGATCCCCTGGAGGAGGAAATGGCAACCTACTCCAGTATCCTTGCCTGGAGAATCACATGGACAGAGGAGCCTGGCGAGCTATGTTCAATGGGGTCACAAAGAGTGAGACACAACTGAGCAAGTAAATAACAACAAAAGTTAGGGTGCAGGAATGGGAAAATAATAGTTCAGAAGTCTTAAAATTACTCTTTGAAAGCAGCTGCCACAGAAGGTTGGTCTTGACTACAGCTACCAAATGTGATTCTGGGAAATGTAAAAATATGCCATCATTCCTCTTTACTAGTGGACTTTCAAGATTAGTTGTTTAAACAGCCTGAAGATATCATCTGTCTGAATTAAACTGGGACACTGTGCTATAAGGATAAAGTGCTCCCAGTTTCAAACAAGTTTTCATTTTCTGAAGTATCCAAACACTACAGAACTTTAACCATTAAGGTGCCTCCATCTTTCCCTCCCTCCCTTCCTGCTTCTTCCTTTCTCTCTCTCTTTCTGTGGGGTTTACAAGTTAGTGAAAGGCTATTTGTTTTTTACAAGTTGAATGCTGCCATCTACTGCTTGAGGGGGCAACACGCTGCTGGAGCAAAGAAATTTTTCTGCCAGATTTACAAACAACAACAACAAAAAAGCTGGCACAACTATAGACACCATATATACAAACCAAAAACAACTTAAATACTTTTGTGACTTATTATTTTATTCACAATGTCTTTTTTTCTGATATAGGTAAAATGTGATTATTTAAGAAAATTTATAAAATCTTGAAAAGTAGATGTAGGAAAACAAAAATTTCCTGTAGTTCCCAATAACACATTTTTGCCAAAATAGTTTAATGCATTTTTTTTGCACTATACTGATTTTCATTCAAAATTCATTTTTTCTCCATGACCCTGGCATTCCTCCAACAAATATTTATTAGCACTTTCTCTATTCCAGGTACCTTGTTAGGCACTGTAGATAAAAGAGTTTGGTGAAGGGGAGTAGAGAGAAAATCCTTGCCCTGTCCCTTGTATTTCTGTTTAAGGTCTCAGTTCAGTTCAGTTCAGTTCAGTCGCTCAGTGATGTCTGACTCTTTGAGACCCCATGGACGGCAGCACACCAGGCCTCCCTGTCTATCACCAACTCCTGGAGTTTACTCAAACTAATGTCCACTGAGTCGGTGATGCCATCCAACCATGTAATCCTCTGTTATCCCCTTCTCCTTCTGCCTTCAATCTTTCCCAGCACCAGGGTCTCTTCCAATGAGTCAGTTCTTCACATCAGGTGGCCAAAGTATTGGAGTTTCAGCTTCAGCATCAGTCCTTCCAATTATACTCAGGACTGATTTCCTTTAGAATGGACTGGTTGGATCTCCCTTCAAGGGACTCAAGAGTATCTTGGACATCACAGTTCAAAAGCATCAATTCTTTGGCACTCAGCTTTCTTTAAAGTCCAACTGTCACATCCATACATGACTACTGGAAAAAACCATAGCCTTGACTAGAAGTACCTTTGTTGGCAAAATAATATCTCTGCTTTATAATAAGCTGTTTAAGTTGGTCATAACTTTTCTTCCAAGGAGCAAGCATATTTTCATTTCATGGCTGCAGACACCATCCGCAGTGATTTTGGGCCCCCCAAAATAAAGTCTGTCACTGTTTCCACTGTTTCCCCATCTATTTGCCATGAAGTAATGGGACCAGATGCCATGATCTTAGTTGTCTCAATGTTGAGCTTTAGGCCAACCTTTTCACTCTCCTCCTTCACTTTCATCAAGAGACTCTTTAGTTCTTCTTCACTTTCTGCCATAAATGTGGTGTCATCTGCATATCTGAGGTTATTGATATTTCTCCTGGCAATCTTGATTCCAGCTTGTGCTTCATCCAGCCTAGATTTCCAATGATGTACTCAGCATATAAGTTAAATAAGCAGGGTGACAATATATAACCTTGATGTACTCCTTTCCCAATTTGGGACCAATCTGTTGTTCCATGACCAGTTCTAAATGTTGCTTCTTGACCTGCACACACATTTCTCAGGAGGCAGGTCAGGCAGTCTGGTAGTCCCATCTCTTTAAGAATGTTCCACTGTTTGTTGTGATATACACAGTCAAAGGCTTTGGCATAGTCAATAAAGCAGAAATAGATGTTTTCCTGGAACTCTCTTGCTTTTTCAATGATCCAACGGATGTTGGCAATTTGATCTCTGGTTCCTCTGCCTTTTCTAAAACCAGCTTGAACAGCAGGAAGTTCACAGTTCACGTATTGCTGAAGCCTGGCTTGGAGAATTTTGAGCATTACTTTGCTAGTGTGTGAGATAAGTGCAATTGTATGGTAGTTTGAGCATTCTTTGGCATTGCCTTTCTTTGGGATTGGAATGAAAACTGACTTTTTCCAGTCCTGTGACCACTGCTGAGTTTTCCAAATTTGCTGGCATATTGGGTGCAGCACTTTCACAGCATCACCTATTAGGATTTGAAATAGCTCAATTGGAATTCCATCACCTCCACTAGCTTTGTTCCTAGTGATGCTTTCTAAAGCCCACTGACTTTGCACTGCAGGATGTCTGGCTCTAGGTGAGTGATCACACCATCATGATTATCTGGGTTGTGAAAATCTTTTTTGAATAGTTTTTCTGTGTATTCTTGCCACCTCTTCTCAATATCTTCTGTGTCTGTTAGGTCCATATTATTTCTGTCCTTTATTGTGCCCATTTTGTATGAAATATTCTCTTGGTATCTCTAATTTCTTGAAGAGACCTCTAGTCTTTCCCATTCTACTGTTTTCCTCTATTTCTTTGCATTGATCGCTGAGGAAGGCTTTCTTATCTCTCCTTGCTATTCTTTGGAACTCTGCGTTCAAATGGGTATATTTTTCCTTTGCTCCTTTGCCTTTCACTTCTCTTCTTTTTGTAGCTCTTTGTAAGGCCTCCTCAGACAGTCATTTTGCTTTGTGCACTTCTTTTATTGAGGATGGTCTTGATCCCTGCCTTCTGTACAATGTCACAAACCTCCATCCTAGTTCATCAGGCACTCTGTCTATCAGATCTAATTCCTTGAATCTATGTGTCACTTCCACTGTAAGGGATTTGATTTAGATCATACCTGAATGGTCTGGTGGTTTTCCCTACTTTCTTCAATTTAAGTGTGAATTTGACAATAGGGACTTCATGATCTGAGCCACAGTCAGCTCCTGGTCTTGTTTCTGCTGACTATATAGAGTTTTTCCATCTTTGACTGCAAAGAATATAATCAGTCTGATTTCGGTATTGACAACGTGGTGATGTCCATGTATAGAATCCTCTCTTGTTTTGTTTGAAGAGGGTGTTTGCTATCACCAGTGTGTTCTCTTGGCAAAACTCTATTAGACTTTGCCCTGCTTCATCCTGTACTCCAAGGACAAATTTGCCTGTTACTCCAGGTATTTCTTGACTTCCTGCTTTTGTATTCCACTCCCCTATAATGAAAAACACAATTTTGGGGGGTATTAGTTTTAGATGTTCTTGTAGTTCTTCATAGAACCATTCTACTTCAGCTTCTTCAGCATTACTGGTCAGTGCATAGACTTGGATTACTGTAATACTGATTGGTTTGCCTTCGAAATGAACAGAGATCATTCTCTCGTTTATGAGGTTGCATCCAAGTACTTCATTTCGGACTCTTTTGTTGACTGTAATGGCTACTCAATTTCTTCTAAGGGATTCTTGCCCACAGTAGTAGATATAATGCTCATCTGAGTTAAATTCATCCATTCCAGTCCATTTTAGTTCACTGATTCCTAAAATGTTGACATTCACTCTTGCCATCTCCTGTTTGACCACTTCCAACTTGCCTCGATTCATGGACCTAACATTCCAGGTTCCTATGCAATATTGCTCTTTATAGCATTGAACTTTGCTTCCATCACCAGTCACATCCACATCCAGGTGCTGTTTTTACTTTGGCTCTGTCTCTTCATTCTTTCTGGAGTTAGTTCTCCACTGATCTCCAGTAGCCTACTGGGCACCTACTGAACTAGGGAGTTTATCTTTCAGTGTCCTATCTTTTTTCCTTTTCATACTGTCCATGGGGTTCTCAAGGAAAGAATACTGAAGGGGTTTGCCATTCCTTTCTCGAGTGGACCACGTTTTGTCAGAACTCTCCACCATGACCCGTCCATCTTGGGTGGCCCTACACAGCATGGCTTATAGTTTCATTGAGTTAGACAAGGTTGTGTTCCATGTAGTCAGATTGGTTAGTTTTCTGTGACTGTGGTTTTCAGTCTGTCTGCCTTCTGATGGAGAAGTTTAAGAGGCTCATGGAAACTTCCTGATGGGAGAGAATGACCAAGAGGGAAAGGTCTTGTTCTGATGGGTGAAGCCATGCTCAGTAAATCTTTAATCCAATTTTCTATTGAAGGGCGGGGCTGTGTTTCCTCTCTGTTATTTGACCTGAGGCCAAACTATGGTGGAGGTAATGAAGGTATGGGACTTCCTTCAAAAGGTCCCTTGCACACACTGCTACACTCAGTGCTACCAACCCTGCAGCAGGCCACTGCTGACCCATGCCTCTGCCAGAGACTCCTGGACACTTACAGACAAGTCTAGGTCAGTCTCTTGTGGAGTCACAGCTCCTTTCTCCTGGGTCCTGGTGCACACAAGTTTCTGTTTGTGCCCTCCAAGAGCCTGTTTCCCCAGTCCCGTGTAAGTTCTTGTGGCCCTATTGTGGGGTTAATGGTGACCTCCTCCAAGAAGGTTTATGCCATACCCAGCTCTATTGCACCCAGAGTCCTGTATTTCCGTTTAAGGGTAGGGTAAGAATTAACAAATGGAGACCTAATTAAATGTTAGATAATGATAAATTGTGTGAAGAAAAAGAAAGCAATAATAAGGAGACAGAGTGATTGCAGTGATATCTCAGATAAGGTAGTCATGGAAGGTCCCTCTGAGGTGGTAGAAGAAGTGACATTCGAACAGAAACCTGAATGACCAGAGAAGGAAGTCACACAAATGTCTAGGAGGAAGAGTCTTTTAGGCTGATGGAAAGGCAAATGCAAATGCTCTAAAGAGGAGCATACCTACACTGCTAGAGGCATAACAAGGAAGCGAGTGTGGCTGGAAAAGTGTGTGGGAGAAGAAAACTGGAAGAAGGTAAAATAAGAGCATAAGTGAAGTGAAGTCGCTCAGTCCTGTCCGACTCTTTGCAACCCCATGGACTGTAGCCTACCAGGATCCTCAGTCCATGGGATTTTCCAGGCAAGAATACTGGAATGGGTTATTTCCTTCTCCAAAGATAAGAGCATAGTCAGGGATCAAATCACAAAGAGGTGAAATCATGTATAGACAACTTTGTATTGTAGTCCATCATTTAAGCCCACTGAACATAATAGAGCTGCAGTTTGAAGAATGGAATCCATAGTCAGCAAAGTAGGGAAAGTAAGCAAGTGTTAGTCATTCAGTCATGTTTCACTCTTTGCGGCCCCATGGACTGTAACCCACCAGGCTCCTCTGTCCATGGAATTCTCCATGCAAGAATACTGAAGTGGGTAGGCATTCCCTTCTCCAGGGGATCTTCCCAACCCAGAGATGGAACCAGAGTCTCTCGCATTGCAGGCAGATACTTTACTGTCTGAGTCACCACATATCCCAAAAGAGACAACAATTTTGAAGCAAAGGCATGAATACTAAAGAGGTTAAGAGTATGAATTCAAATGTCATCTCTGCTGCTTCTAGCTCTGCCTTATTCACCACTTCTCAACCAATAAATAGAGCATAATCATTTGCTACATCCCATGCTCTGTCTCTAGGAAACCTAAGAGCACGTGAAGGTGGCTGCATCAATAGAGCGCTGCAGAAGCAGCCAAGCAGAGGGTCCTTGACATCTACTATTAAATGCTGAATAGAGTATTAGAGTGGAGATGTAGGAGAGGGGCAAGAGTAAGAAGCAGAAAGACTAAAACATATGGAAAGAGGGAGATGGGGTAGGCTCTATAATTTAACCAGTTCTTGGGTAGGGATTTTAGTTACCAGTAAGGAGTGGTATACTGTACAACCTCAAACTTTAGCGTGTATCACAGATTGCTGGGGACCACATCCAGAGTTTCTGATATGGTAGGTCTGGGGTGAGGTTTCAAAATTTGCTAGTTCCTAGGTGATGCTGATGCTCAGCTGGTGAGAGAACCTCACTTTAAAAATTAATACTATGGTTGGTGCCAAATGGAGCAAAAATGGAAAATTCAGTCAACCTGTTTCTTTGTTCATGCACTGACTAATAGCTGGAGTGTTTATCTTAGCACTGATCAAACTGGTTATTAATGTTCCTGTACTTCAATGCTTTTTGAGGGAGAGAGGCAGAGAGTTGTGAGTTTAAAAACTACTGTTTAATATAGAAAAGAGACCATTTGGTGCTTGGAAAATATTGCTAGGTTCACTAACTTACACTGTTTCTATTAACTCATTATTATCTATCATTAAGCAAGATAGTGAAAACAGTAATATATATATATACCATATTCTCTGTTGGTAAGTGTATGAGAAGACAAGCCTTTTCATATTCTGTACATATTCTATACAGTAACTTATCAATATGTGTAACATTCTAAATATTCTAATTATAATAAGTACTATTTTGTTTAGCAATTATACTTCTAGAAAATGATCATATGGAAACAACTGGGATATATTGCAAAGATATAGTTACATGGATGCTCATCACAAGTTTAATTTATAAAAACTCAAACTAGAAACAGCCTAAATGTCTAGCAATTGAACTGAACAGACACTGTGGAAAGCGTTGCTGTGGAAGAAATCTTAGAGTCAAGAAAAGAAATATGGAGGTAGATATTACAGTTGTTACATGTGTGTTTTGGCATTTTGTGTTTTCTAAAATTTCTTCAATGAACATGTATTGCTGTTATGATCAGAAGAAACATTCTCTTTCCACTTGATGAAAATTACAAAGCTTATAGATTGTCATTCTCTATATTCAAAATTAGGAATTTGCAGCTTTTGCACTTTGCTACAGCAAAGTTGTGGTTTAGTTGCTAAGTTGTGTCTGACTTTTTGCAATCCCATGGACTGTGCCATGCCAAGCTCCTCTGTCCATGGGATTTTCTACACAAGAGTACTGAAGTGGGTTGTCATTTCCTTCTCCAGGAGATCTTCCCAGACCAGAGATCAAATCTGTGTCTCCTGCATTGACAGGAGGATTCTTTACCACTGAGCTACCAAGGAAGTCTCATGATCTACACACCTAAAAGTGATGTCTGTTTTGTTTCTCAGCATAATACCATTAGTAAAAGAATCTTTACCATCTGTTAATTTGGTTTAGAAGGCGATGCTTTAAATGAGCCAAATTAGAACTCAGCTTATATATTTTCATACTGAATTCCATTTTTCTCTGCATAAACAACTGTTAAATACAAGAACAGACATTATGAAATTAAGCTAAAAACCACCGACATGGTGCTTACCAAATAATTGCAAATGGATTTTTCAGTGTACTTTAACAACAGGCTTAGCTGGAAGGCTGAGGTTCACGTTACACTTTGAACAGATGAAGTTAAAATTAACTCTTTGATAATCTGTATCAAGATCATTATTACTTTGGACCCCAAGTATCAATGGACAGGAAAAAAAAGTCACATTTCTTTTTAAACTTTATTAACTTAATGTATTCACAAAACAATGACAGTAGAAGAGTTTAACATTCTTATAAATTCATGTCAAAAGTAAAAACATGAATTCCTAAGAAAAAAATGTAAAAACTCAGATACAAATTTAGCATTCTCATAATTAAAGAATAGAATTCAGTCTACTGACTTTGAGGCACAGAGTATTTAGTTACAGAAGATATCAATTACCTTATTCTATTGTCAATATAGTCTACTTAAGATTCATCTATGTGTTCTAGAGCTCAAAGAACAAATCAAACCAAAGAAAGAAATTCTCTAATGTCGAAAAGATATGTAATTCTGAAAACATAGCTGTTTTCCTAGAATCTCTCATTCTAAATCACCATCATTATTGCTCACTTTTCTGTTCTTTTATGTAAACAAAGTTAAACATTTTTTCTTTAGTAAACAGTTTTAACAGATCACTCACATCAAACCTACACCTAAGGAAAGATACATTAACAAAAGCAATAAAAAGTTAAATATTGAAAGAAAATATATGTGCTTTTGCATAAAATTCACAACAATATCTGTTAACAGCAAATTTTCAATAGGAAAAATCATTTTGGTCTTCAAAACTGACTGCTCCTGGGTTTTTCTTCATCAGCTTAGAAAATCTCTCATTGAGTGAAAGCTTAGTCTGCGAAGGAGAGAAAAGCTATGACCTCAGAAGGTTAACAATCTTACAAAACACTCATGAAACTTGGTTACTAAAGGTAGACAGGGATGGTTGGAGAAGCCTGTGAGTGACAGGAAGAAAAGTGAACTGAAGAAACTGCATAGAGCTCTTCTCTGTGATCCCAGAAGCAGGAAGTAGTTTGATCTATGGTATATCATTGAGGCCACCTCTTGGTTCTTACAGGCTAAATAGTGGCATCAAAAAGCTTTCATTGAAGTCATAGGAAAGAAAGCATACTATTAACCCACAGAGTAAGTGGGTAAGTGCCCATAGTGGAATGAGGATCAGGTTTACTTCTATGAAGTGATTAAATGCCTTAACTATGCCCAGGAATTTGGTAATCTGCCTTGTGAAGATACCCCTATGCCCAAGTGATTTCCAGTTGGTCTTATTAGTCCACAATCAGATATCTCAGAGATCTTCCAAAACTTAATTTCTAGTTTCATCCTTATATAGACTGCCCCTGAACCCAAGTTTCTTTCTCAATCATCAAGAAATATCCTTTTCAACACCACCCTAAAACCTAAATCAGAAACAAGATTGATACAGCTCTGAGGCCCGAGTGGGATATATTCATTACTCTATACTGCCTATTTTCCACTTTTAGGCCATATATTTCTATGCAGAAAAAATTCTGAATGTGTGTGGAATAGGGTGTTCTGGTTAGTTAAACCTGTTGCTAACTGAAGGTTAGCAAATTACTCTTTTGATTTCAATCCCCAATGTGAAAATCATTAAAAATACATTAGTACATTATTTTGTCTTAGTACATAGTCTCATAAACATGGTTGCCTTCTTGGCAAGTGAGAACCATGTTGAGACTGAAGGCCACCACAGATGCAAACATATAGTACATTGAACTAAATCCATGTTTATACTGAAGTTCATTTTAAAAATAAGTAATTGAGATTGGCTTATTTCATAGACCTCTGTGTCTTTCACAGAGGCGAAATATAGGGAAGAAGTTTCTTGTGTATTAGGGACTCCAAATAGGCTCTAGTTAACTACATTTTTTTTCTATTCATAAAAGATACCCTTGTATACACCTAAAATAGACATGAATTTTTTTTACCATTTCATGAAAAGCATTATCATACAATTTTATTATATTTACCTGATTACCAATTGCTGGGAAGTTGTAAGCCAGGTGTATTCCTTTGGGCTGGTGCTGAGAATACCTGGTTGTAGCATATGTAGTTGTTAGGGGTAAACTTTTAATCTCACGCCTCTTGAGTCTGTCAATTAAGCATAATGTTTCACTTAAAATCTATTTGACAGCATTAATTAGATGAGTAATGTTGAGTCATTCAATTTAACTTCTCTAGGTCTCATTTTCACTAGTTATAAAATTAAGAAGGTATATTCAAGAATCTTCAAGGTTCTTTTTAGTAGTATTAAGATTACAAGTACTGAATCTGGGAGTATGGCATTCAAGAGGATCATATGTAGGCATTAATCTAACCTTTTTTGTAGTCACTTCAAAACCACTAGATGAGTTTTTCTGCTGTTTAAATGCCAAAGAAGTTTTACTATTATTAAAGTATGGTCATGCCTATAGGCATTTGGAATAAAAGTAGCCAGCGTCTCCATATATAGAGAAAATAGATTAGTAGTTAGCTTGGTCTGGGGGCTGGGGGTGGGCAAGGGAAGGGAGTAAAGGGGAAGAAACTACAAATGGCTACAAAGTGTTTCTTTTGGGGTTAATGAAAATGTTCTAAAATTAGATTATAGTGATGGTGATACAACTCTGTTAGTATACTAAAAGGGCTTCCCAGGTGGCTGAGAGGTGAAGACTCCACCTGCCAATACAGGAAATACAGGAGATGTGGATTCAGTCCCTAGGTTGGGACTATCCCCTGGAGAAGGAAATGGCAACCCATTCCAGTATTCTTGCCTGGAAAATGCCATGGACAGAGAAGTATGGAGAGCTGTAGTCCATAGTGTTGCAAAGACTGGGACACAACTAAGCCACTGAGAACACACAAACAATATACTAAAAGCCACTGAATTGTTTATTTAGATGGGTGAAATTTATAGTATGAAAATTAGATCTCAATAGAGTTGTTACCAAAAAAAAAAAAGAGCTGGAACATATAGATACATAAGATTTTAATACAAAAAGCAGCGTGGCTATCGAAAACTTTCATTCTGCCATGTTGCAGGGGTATCCTCTCCTAAATGGTTGCTGCTGGGCCTAGTTTTTGCTGTGTATTATTATAACAGCTGTTGATGTAAATAAACAATACAGAAATGTTTTAAATGGATGGCTAAATAGTTCAAGGGAAAATGTTTGCCGCATTTAATGTCTTAGTCTGTTTGGGCTGATGTCCCAAAATCGATAGACTGGCCGGGTTATAAACAAGAGAAATTTGTTCCTCACTGTTCTGGATGCTTGGAAATCCAAGATCAAGGTGCCAGCATGGTCATATTCTGATGCATGCCCTCTTCCAGATTGCAGACTGCCAACTTCTAGCTGTGTCCTCACAGAGTGGAGCGGGCAAGGGAGCTTTCTGGGGTCTCTTTTATAAAAGCACTTGTCCCATTGGCTCCACTCTTACAATTTAGTCACCTCCCAAAGGCCCTACCTTCTAACACCATCACATGTGAATTTTGGAGAGACACCAACATTCAAACCATAGCATGTAGTCATATTCCAACAGAGGTAGAGAACAAAAGCCCAAATGCTATATGGTTATCTTGATAGTGTCAGCTAAGTTGCTATAATTTATAACTTGAAATAAGTCAAGTATTTTTTAATTGTTGCTTTTTTTTTTCTAGTTATAAATACTGCTCCTACTATGACCCAACTAGACCAAAAACAATGTTTGACTTGGAAAGAAGAGAGTGCTTTGAGTAATCAAATAACTATTGTTTTCTTAATTAACTTTTAGCCATAATTTCTCTATCATTTTATTTTTTGATAATATATCATAGAATGTATAAATGTTTTTTTGGCTTATTAAACAAAATACATTGCATTTTTTATTTTTAAATTTTTATTTATTTATTTATTTTTGGCTGTGCTGGGTCTTGGTTACTACACAGAGGCATTCTCTAGTTGCAGCAAGCTAGGCCTACTCTCTAGATGCAGTGAGCAAGCTTCTCATCTCAGTGGCTTCTCTTGTTATAGAGCACAGACTCTCAATGACGTGGGTTCAGTAGTTGCAGCTCCCAGGGTCTAGAGCACAGGCCTAGTTCCTCCATGGCATGTGGGATCTTCCCAGATCAGGAATCGAACCCACATCTCCTGCATTAGCAGATGGATTCTTAACCACTGAGCCACAGGGAAGCCCTGCATTCTTAATTTAAAAAGCAGGTAACTGTAATATTCTGGATGTGGTAGGGAGAATTCTAAAAATGGCCCTTAAAGAGTTTTCTCAGGACTGTGAATATGATATAACATCCACGAATATATTACCTTATCTGACAAAAGAGATCTTATAATTTGTGAAAGTGAAGTCCCTCAGTCATGTCTGACTCTTTGCAACCCTATGGGCTATAGCCTACCATGCTCCTCTGTCCATGGGATTTTCCAGGCAAGAGTAGTGGAGTGGGTTGCCATATCCTTTTTCAGAGGATCTTCCTGGGTCTCCTGCATTTTAGGCCGACGCTTTACCTTCTGAGCCACCAGGGAAGTTACTAATAAATTGACTTTAGGTAAATTATACTAGATTATCTGGGTTGGCTTAACTTAATCACTTAACAGAAACAAAAGAAGAGGTAAAAGAGGAAGTCAGAATAATTCAAGGAATGAACTGAACATGACATGCTGTTGATGGTTTAAAGATGGAGGGTGCCCCACATGAAAGGGAATTCAGGCTATCTCACTTTCCAGGTGGCACTAATGGTAAAGAACCCACTTGCCAATGCAAGAGACATAAGAGACTCGGGTTCAATCCCTGGATTGGGAAGATCCCCTGGAGGAGGGCATGGCAATCCACTCCAGCATTCTTGCCTGGAGAATCCCACAGACACAGGAGCCTGATGGCCTACAGTCCATAGGGTCGCAAAGAGGGAGACACGACTGAAAGGACTTAGCATGCACACACTAGAAACAAAGAGGCTACTGGCTGATAGTAGCAAGAAAACAGAAATGTCATTCCCACAACCTCAGGGAACTAAATTTCCACAACAACTAGAATAAACTTGGAAGCAGATTCTTCCCCAGAGCCTGGAGATAAGAGAGCAACCCAGGGCCAGAACCTTGTTTTCCCCTCCTTAAGACCCTAGGTGGAAAACAAGCCAAACACAGCTGGATATCTGAACTGAAGAACTGTGAGATAATAAGTGGATACTGTTTTAATCTGCTGTTTATGGTAATTCATTTAAGCAGCAGTAGGAAACAAATATTCTAGGCTTTTAAAGAATTTAACCTTATCTTTACTTGTACCTATAGAGAGGCAATATGGTAGAATAGAAAGCCCACTGGTTTTGTAGCCACACAAGCCAAATTTGAACATATATTCAAATTTTGAATTATATTGTTAGTTGTATGACTTTGAGAAAATTAATACGCTCTGTTGAGCTTATTTTATTCATCTGTAATATGGAAATGTTCATAGCTACTTTACAGGATTGCCAGGGATTAAATTAAATTACAAATGTAAAATGCTTAACACAGTGCCTAGCACATGACAGGTACTCAGGAAGTGTTAGCTATTATTACTAATCTGCTTCCATGTCTGCAGCTCTTTCCACCCTACCACCGATGCCTTTGGTAAGACCCATTTTAAAGGGAATGTAAAAGCATTCTTACCTTTCATGCTCTAGTTCTGAAAAGATACACAAATGCTTCTGATAATCATCATCGGGCAAAGTCCTCCATGATTAAAACTAAGATCATTTGGAATATTGAAATTTACTTGATATATATTATTATTAAAGAACAGAAGGATTTTAATCTTAAGATTGAACATGAGGAATGGTACTGAATTCTTCCAGGTGACAATTCTTGCATGTTTTAAGTAGAAAGGATATATCAAGACATTTATACTCACCATAGGAAAATGATGCATGGGAATCTCAAATATAAACATAAAATAGAGCCAGAATTTTCTGATTCTACAGTAGGATTGTTTATAAAAATTGTTATGGATTGTTCAAAATCAGATTCTAGAGGCCCCTACTAGAAGTTATACTCATTTTTGTTTCATTTTTTCTCCTAAAACTAATTAAAGTTAGTAGTAGAGATGTCTGTCTGCAATTACCTTTCACGTCTTTTAAACTTTTCATAGGACAGGTAATCATTTTCCGGTGATATCTAAATGGGAAAGGTTAAAACCAGTCATACAAAAGCCTTCCTTATTCAGCACAGGTGCTTATTTTCTATACTTTAAATTGACTGACATTTCAGTAACAATATTCTCTTTGCCTGGTCCTCAATCTAGCATTCAATTTCATATTCTGCCCCCCATTCATGAATGCAAGAGTGTTAAAGACTGTACCCTTAAAGATCAAGCAGTCCAACCTCCTTACATAACGAATAAGGAAACAGGGATTCAGAAAAATTAAATTACTTCCTCAAGGCCTTATAGCTAGTAGTGACCCAGAAGAAAACTCTCAAGATCTAAATCAAGGGGAAAGGCAGTGATGGTAAATAAAATCTACAAAGGTATCCTCATAATCTTTATATAACAGACCTGAGAACTTGACCGTATTCAAGAGCTAAGTGAGATGGAGAGCTGTATTACCTTAATAACTTAATTTTAGAAAGTCTCACTTCTACTCCAATCAGACATTTCAAGTAAAAGTTAGGATTTTTTTGTTCAATACTCAACTTAATCCCCTTATTCCTGTAATTACTGTGACAACATAGATTACATCTATACCTGATCAATTAAGCAAACCAGAGAAAGCATGATCAAAACATTCGATTCAAATGTTAATTGGCCCCATCACTACATAACTAAACTGGTTTCAGTGCAGCCAGTTATATGTAGCTGGTGTTTGGTGGTCCAGCATTTTTTTATATGAAGTCCAATCACAGTTATAGTTTGCAGGTGGATTTCGTATTAAAAGACTTACAAGTAATATAGTAGCCAAGAAATCTGTAGAGTCAGTAGATTATAAAAGCAGAATAACACATGGAGATATTCTTAAAAGTTAATGTTTTCAGAGCAAATATTCTTTTGTTAGAAAGTTCATGTTTAGGTTGGGAGCATATGTTAATGTTTACAAGTAACATGCTACTGAAAGCAACCTTGAATTCAAGATGCATGTGTGTCTAATGTTAGTGACTCCATGAGATAAATAAACCCTTACATACCCTCACCTTATACTCTATGGGCAACACTAGTTAACAGGGTCCTTGCCAAAAACTTAGGAAAGATAAGAATGCCGATAGAATGGAGGTATAATTTATATGTAAGCCAGTAGCAATTGCAACAGATTATCAAAGCACTTACCTAGGTGGTAGTGAAGCCAAAGTTGGAGAAGTGAGAGTAGAAGCCATGGAAATATAGGGGAAAAAAGGACAGGAATTGGAAGAAAGGGATATTAGCTTAATGTGATCATTCCTAAAATAAGTTAATCAATGTCATTTCCTTTCTTTCAATAGTTCTGGATTGCCCTCTATATAGAATCTGTACTCTAGCATGGCTCATGTTCCATGATCTGGTTCCTGACTCTACCTCTCCACTCTCACCCTTCAGCAGTTCTGCCTGCACACTTTATACTTGAACTCAGTGGCTTTCAAACTAATTTTTAAAGTGAAAGAATCCCTAGTTTCAACAAAATCTTGGTTTAAAAATCACTGCACTCTGGCCAAACTAAGTAAACTACAGTTTACCGAATATGCCATGTTTTCTTTCACTCCTATACTGTTACACTTGATGTTTCCTCTGACAGGAGTACCTTTTCTACCTTTTCTGCTTTGCTTACTCCTCCTCAGTCTCTGGGACTCAACTCAAACACTATCTACTCTAGGATGCTCCCTGACCTCCCTAGCTGGTTTGAGATTCTTTTCCCTATGCTGCCAGAGTACCTTGGGCATACCTCTAAATGTTTATGCTATGCTTCTCTGTCTCTTCCCTCCCTCCACCTCTCACTCTCTCTCTCCCTTCCTTCCTTTCTTTTTTACTTTCTTAAAGATTAGTTCTCAAGTACATAGCACATTTCTAGCAAATAGAGCCCAATGACTGCCAAATGAATAAATTAAATACTGCAAAGAAGTAGAGGAAGAAGGGGACTAAGAAAAAGCCATTGAATTTGACAACAAGGAAGTAATAAATTTTTGAGAATAAAATTTAATAAAATGGTAGGGACTGAGGTCAGATTCAAGAAATGAACGGAAAATAGAAACACTTGTGAGGTTTTAACTCTATCTGGAAGCCTGTTAGATTGCAGGGGTCCCCAACCTCTGGGACCTAGTGCCTTATGATCTGAGGTGGAGCTGATGTAATAACAGAAATAAAGTGCACAATGAATGTAATGCACTTGAATCATCCCAAAACCATCTCTGACTCCCCAAGTCTGTGTAAAAATTGTCTTCCATGAAACTGGTCCCTGATTCCAAAAAGATTGGGGACCACTGTGAGGTTTTGTTTCTATTTAAAGAATATTCATATTTACCCCATATTCTAGTGGGGATTTCTCACTTCACATTGAAAATCTATTCAATAATGAATGAGTGTGCATACATACATGTATATGTGTGTACATACATATGTGTATAAATATTTTATATATATACATAATCTGAATCACATAAAATTAATTAGAATGCAAGAACTTTTAAGGTTCTCATATTGATATTGCCATAATGGACATTTAGTGATTTTAATGGATAATTTTATATAATTATCATTGTGATGATAACTCCAATGTATAGAATGCTTACTACAATCTAGTTTCTAGTCTAAAATGTTTTGCATATATTTCAGTTAATCATCATGACAACCTACAAGGTCAATATCATAAACAAGTTTTAAAATGTACTAAAGTAATCATCAGTATAAGTAGATGCCAACAAAGGCTGCAGAAAGAAAGTCTATTCAAATGAAAATCTGTAAATCCACAGTTTCTCTGCCATAAATTTGAAAGTGCTGATACTTACATTTCGATTCATGTTCCTTGAGTCACTTCTTTGCTGCATCTGCTTTCGTAAGTATTCATTCCTTCTTTTCATTGCAAAAATCCTAATATGAATCATAAATTATAATACTTTAAAAAGCAATCATTTATTTTGAAATAAATTATTATTGGGAATGCATATCTTCTAGCAGTATTATTTTATTATACATATTTAAACATTTGATTTAAGACTGAGCGTTAGAAACAATTAAAATCCAGTATAGTGTTTTGATAAGTGATTTTTAGCTTGTGATTTATTACTTACTACATGTTAAACATGAGCTAAACATATGATAAATTAAAAAGGCATGATTGAATTTTTTATTTAAAAATTTGTTTCAGGAATGATGTCAGCAAGATGGCTCTTATGGACTGAATGCTTTTGTTCCCCACCTCCCCACCCCCAAGTTCATTGTTAAAGCTCCAACTCCCAATGTGATGGTATCCGGAGGTAGGGCTTTTGGGAAGGAATTAGGCTTAGATGAGGTCATGAGTGTAGGATATCCACAATGGGATTAGTGTCTTTATAAAGAGAGAAAGAGACCATGTGAGAACACAGAAAGAAGGTGGCCACCTACAAGTAAGGAAGAAAGCTCAGACTTCCAGCCTAGAGACTTGTGAGAAATAAATTCCTGTTGTTTAAGCTTCCCAGTCTGTGGTATTTTGTTATGACAGCACTAGCAGACTAAGACAGTGGTGGATTAGGAAGCTACAGGCCCTCTTTCTTTGACAGAGAAAGACTTCAAGTTAAAACAATGTGTAGACTAGAGTACCTCCGTGAGAACTCTAGAGACCAGTTGAGAAGCTACAGTATCCAGGCCATTATAAAATCAAGAAGAGGTTTCAGTGAATGGGGTAAGAATATCCATGGCATTTAGTATACCCATTTGTGTCCCTCCTCTTAAGCTTACAAAACTGAATTAGGCATAAAAAAGAATGTGCAAACTTGAAGACAGGTCATTTAAAATCAAGGCATAGGAACTAAAATAAAGAAAAATGAAGAGAGCATAATAGACTTATGAGACATTACTAATGTATGCATTATGAAAATCTGAGAAGGGGGGCTGCAGAGAGCTTATTTGAAGAGGTAGAAGCAACCCAAATGTCGATCAACAGATAAATGGATAAACTAAATGTGGTATATATACACAATGGAATATCATTTAGCCTTAAAATTGGGCTTCCCTAGTAGCTCAGATGGTAAACTTCCGTCTGCAATGTAGGAGACCCAGGTTCGATCCCTGGGTCGGGAAGATCCCCTGGAGAAGGAAATGGCAATACACTCCAGTATTCTTGCCTGGAGAATTCCATGGACAGAGGAGCCTGGTGGGCTACAGTTCATGGAGTTGCAGAGTTGGACATGACTGAGCAACTAACACACATACACAGCCTTAAAAAGGAAAGAAATCCTATCACATGCTACATCATAAATGAACCTCAAGGATATTATGCTAAGTGAAATAAGCCAGGTACCAAAAAATAAATAATGCCTAATTCCACTTACAGGAGGTATCTAAAGTAGCCAAATTTGTAGAAACAGAAAGAAGAATAATTGTTATCACGAGCTGTGGGGAGGAAGCAAAGTGGTTTTACTATGTAATGGGTGTAGAGTTTCAGTTTTGTGAAATGAAAAAGTTCTGGAGATCTGTTTGAGAACATTGTAAATATATTTCACACTACTAAGATATACAGTTAAAAGGGGTTAAGATGGTAAAATTTATGCTATGTGTTTTTTAGCACAATTTTTATAAAATTAGCAAATAAAATTCATTTTCATGAACTCACAAGATGTTTTCAGTTGGTATAGATCTTTAGTCATGTAGTCCAAATTTCTCCTTTCACATATTAGGAAATTAAGACTCAGAAATATTAAGTAATTTATTCAATGCTGTATAGTTAAGTGACAGAGTTGGGACATGAAGCCACATCTTAGTATTCCTACACTGCCTTCCACTCACTGATGCTACTTGTACTCTATTAGAAATTCCTTAGACAAACACAGACCAGATTCTTATCAACATCTTCCAAAAAACAAAAAATGCTAACAACTGAGTAAGAAATAGGTCTCGGGAAAATTTAAGAGTTGGGAAATCAAATAACCAGTACTGAAAAGACCTCTGTTTTTTAGAGATCTGTTGTATATACAGCATATTAGTAATTTTAGGCCCAAAAGATTTGATTTGTCTATTATAATCAGATTTTGAACCTATTTTAATAACTACTTCGAATGATGGCATGATAATGAGGTATCACTCTATTATTAGAGTTTAAATGGCAAACACCCTAAAACTAAGCACTTCATTTCCTCTGAAGCTATTATCTGTGTTTAGAAACCCTTTCATAAGAGACAGCCCAGCTAATGTAAAAATAAGGAGATTTTGCCACTTATTTCTTGTAGGCTACTCAGAGGGAGTTATGGAAAACAGATTTTATTATGTTAAGCTTCATATATGTTATTCCAGCCAAGGAACTCATCTGACTATGGATATATAATTACCAAATCAGGGAAAAGGGGCAAAAGCTGAAATTGTTATCAGGTATCTTGGGGTTATTAAAAAAACAAATTCACATCTTATTTACATCTTTATTTCCCTTTAAACTTTCATATATATATATATATATATATACATATATATATATATATATATTAGAATGGAAAATTATGGAGTAGAAGAATTAATCTCCAAGGGATCAATTATAAAAGTACTTTAATTTTTGTACTCTATTTGTTCTTTAGTAAGAGTTCTACATTTGATAACTTTAACCAAGAAAGAATTACTTACTTAAGCTAAGGATACAAAAAAATTATAATAGAAGATAAAGGAGAAAAACTTGACAGACTTGTTTATCATATTTTAAAGTGCACTTGTAAAATGACAGACATGTGTAACTAGAAAACAGTAGTGGAATTTCAGTGCCTTGGTGGAATTGTTATGCCACTTGACAAACAAAAATTGATGTGTAAAATGAAGCAAAACATGAAAATCCCTGATAAATGCAGAAACATGAATTGTTTATCAGTGTTAAATATATTTAAATTTTTATAGTAAATTATTTGTATACTGAGAATATAAGAAGGGTGGGGCCTTTAGCATCAAAGCAGTGCCTACATCAGACATTGTCTATATATATAATAACCCACATATACATTTTGAAAATAATTTTTAGCTGAAATATGCAATTCTATGCAGTTAATATGAGCTAAAATATTTGACTAGACATTTATAAGCAATGCAAACTGAAGGAAATCACTGAGAAATTTAAACTAATTTAAGCTAATTTAAAATAATTGTTTTACTCAGTTACCTAGACAATCACAATAAAATGTTTTGAGGTTTTTAAAACAAACAATCTGAGATATGATTAAATTTATCTGGTTCTTTTGTTAGGGTAGACAGTTTCATTAAACAATAGTGAATATATGCAATATTTAAAATACATTTAGATTAGGGTTGCATCTAAGCATAAACTAGCATCCTCTCCTATGGTCTGATTTGTGGAAAACAGAAAAGTTCAGCTGCCCGAAGATACACCTATTATTTGTCTGCTGAGAACTCTATGAAGACTCTTTAGAAAGGAGGTGAAGGATGGAAACAGAAATTCCTTATCAGAGATTATATATTATCAATGTAGCATAGTTTATTGTTAGATCAGTTAGTCTAGCAGGTTGGAAAGTTTAAAGGGAATGGGACACTAAGTCAATATATTTTTATTGTGGGGAAAGACTGAGTACACTCGGGCTCTTCCAGGAAACTGGGTGATAGCTAGAGGGCATCAGCAAGTTGAAAGAATATTGATGCCATGTATATATCACCTCTATTGTATTAATATCTTTGTCCCAATTCAATGTGCGTTTCAAAAATACATATTAAGCCACTAAAATATACATATATAAAGCATCCCTTTACTTTTCCACATTACTCAATAAATTAATAGTTAAGTATTCATTATTTTTTTACCTGTCAAATTCAGACTCAGTTTCTGCTGGTGAGTATCTTTGATATCGCCCAGATTGGTCACGAAATCTCTCTGATTGACCATGAAATCTCCCTATTTGGCCATAAGATATCTTTGATAGGACATTGGATCTCTTTGAATGGTCATGAGATCTCTTTGCATGAACATGGAATCTCTCGGAGTGGTAATGAGATCTCTCTGATTGGCCATAAGATCTTTCTGTATAGTAACAAGATCTCTCTACTTGGCCACGAGGCATCTCTCTTTGATCATGATATCTCCATGATTGGCTACGAGATCTTTCTCTATGGCCATGAGATCTCTCTTCTCGACCACGAGATCTCTTTACTTGGCCTCGAGATCTCTCTGAATAGTGTCGATTTTCTTCTGATTGTCGTTGAAATCCTTCTGATCGATGTCGGTACCCCTCTGAATGGCTTTGATTCATCTTTGCTTGGGCCTTAGACTTGTCATTGCACTTGTCCTGAAAAGAACCGCAATTTTGAAAAATGAATAAAACATATACTCCACTGAGCTCATTAAATCATAATGATATTTCGGGGGCTGTCCCAAGATGGAGGAGGAATACGATAGGGAGACCACTTTCTCCCCCACAAATTCATCCAAAGATCATTTGAATGTTGAGCAGCTTCCACAAAACAACTTCTGAATGCTGGTGGAGGACACCAGGCACCCAGAGAGGCAGCCCAATCTCTTCAAAAAGAGGGATTTGATTACTGGCTTAATTGCTCTCTCCTGTTTCGACTGTCCCTTTTCTCCTCCATGTCACCTCTATCTCCTTCCTCCTTCTCTTCTCTACATAACTCTGTGAATCTCTCTGGGTGTTCAGGACTGTGGAGAATTGTTTCACCATTAACCTAGAGGTTTTATCTTCTGTGCTGTATGGATGGAGAAGACATGAGGCTACTTTAAGAGAAGGACAAAAAGCCAGAGGCAGTAGGCTTAATTCCAAAACTTCAGAACATCATAGAACTTCTGACTCCAGGGAAATCTAATATTAGAGTTCACCCAAAGGTCTCCATATCTACACTGAAATCAAGCTCCACCCAGGAGACAACAAGTTCCTGTGCAAGACATACCATGCCAATTCTCCAGCAAAACAGGAACATAATCCTGAACATTAAAAGATGGGCTGCTCAAAACCATGCCAAACCCATAGACACCCCAAAACTCACTACCAGACACTTCACTGAACTCCAGAGAGAATAGATCCAGCTCCACCAACCAGAAGACAGACTCACACTCCCCCGACCAGTAAACCTTAACAAGCCACCAGTCCAACCCCACCCACAAGGAATAGGCTCCACAATTAAAAGGAACCACAAACTTCCAGCCTGCAGAAAGGGCACCCCAAACACAACAAGCTAGAAGAAATTAAAAGGCAGAGAAATATTCAGCTGGTGAAGGAACATGATAAAAATCAACCAAACCAAACAAAAGAGGAGGAGACAGGGAGTCTACCTGAGAAAGAATCCAGAATAATGATAATAAAGATGATCCAAAATCTTGAAAACAAAATGGAGTTACAGATAAATAGACTAGACACTGGCATTGAGAAAATGCAAGAAATGTTTAACAAGGACCTAGAAGAAATAAAGAAGAGTCAATGAATAATGAACAATGCAATAACTGAGATGAAAAGCACTCTGGAGGGAACAAGTAGAATAACTGAGGAATAAGAGAGGATAAGTGTGGTGGAAGATAGAATGGTGGAAATAAATGAAGCAGAGATGAAAAAAGAAAAAAGAATTAAAAGAAATGAGGGCAACCCCAGAGACCTCTGGGACAATGTTAAATTCTGCAACATTCGAATCATAGGAGTATCAGAAGAAGAAGAGAAGAAAAAAAAAAAAAAAAACCGTGAACAAATACTTGAGGAGATAATAGTCAAAAACTTCCCTAAAATGGGGAAGGAAATAGCCACCCAAGTCCAACAAATACAGAGAGTCCCAAACAGGATAAACCCAAGGTGAAACACCCCAAGACACATAGTAATCAAACTAACAAGATAAAACAAAAAGAGCAAATATTAAAAGCAGCAAGGGAAAAGCAACAAATAACACACAAGGGGATTCCCATAAGGATAACAGCTGATCTTTCAATAGAAACTCTTCAGGCCAGAAGGGAATGGCAAGACATACTTAAAGTGATGAAAGAGAAAAACCTACAACCAAGATTACACTACCCAACAAGGATCTCATTCAGATAATGAAGAAGAAATCAAATGCTTTACAGACAACTGAGAATTCAGCACCACCAAACCAGCTCTTCAACAAATGCTAAAGGATCATTTCTAGACAGGAAACACAGACAAGGCTTATAAAAATAAACCCAAAACAACAAATAAATGATAGCAGGATCATACTTATCAATAATTACCTTAAATGTGAATGGGTTAAATGTGCCAACCAAAAGACAAAGACTGGCTGAATGGACACAAAAACAAGACCCCTATATATGCTGTCTACAAGAAACCCACCTCAAACCTAGGGACACATACAGACTGAAAGTGAAGGACTGGAAAAAGATATTACATGCAAATAGAGACCAAAAGAGAGCAGGAGAAGCAATACTCATATCAGATAAAAGAGACTTTGAATAAACACTGTGATAAGAGACAAAGAAGGACACCACATAATGATCAAAGGATAAATCCAAGAAGAAGATATAACAATTATAAATATATATGCACCCAACAAAGGAACACCTCAATATATAAGGCAAATGCTAGCAAGTATGAAAGGGGAAATTAACAGTAATACAATAATAGTGGGAGATTTTAATACCCCACTAACAACTATAGACAGATCAACCAAACAGAAAATTAGCAAGGAAACACAAGGTTTAAATGAAACAATGTACCAGTTAGACCTAATTGATATCTATAGGATATTTCACCATAAAACAATGGATTTTAGTTCACCTTTTTCTCAAGTGCACATGGAACATTCTCTAGGATAGATCATATCCTCGGCCATAAATCTAGCCTTGGTAAATTTAAAGAAAAAAAATTGAAATCCTTTCAAGCATCTCTCTGAACACAATATGATAAGGTTACATGTCAAATACAGAAAAAAATCTATTAAAAATACAAACACATGGAGGCTAAACAACACACTTCTAAATAACAGATGATGGAAGAAATCAAAAAGGAAATCAAAATATGCATAGAAACAAATGAAAATGAAAACATGACAATGCAAAACCTATGGGATTTGGTAAAAGCAGTGCTAAGAGGGAGATTCATAGCAATACAAGCCTACCTCAAGAAGCAAGAGAAACATCAAATAAACAACCCAACTTTACACCTAAAGCAAATAGAAAAAGAAAAGAAGAACCCCAAAGGTAGTAGAAGGAAAGAAATCATAAAAATCAGAGCAGAAATAAGTGAAAAAAGAAATAAAGGAGACTACATCAAAAATCAACAAAACTACAACCTGGTTCTTTTTCTTTTTTTTTTTTTTTTTTAACAACCTGGTTCTTTGAGAAGGTAAATAAAATCGACAAACCATTAGCCAGACTCATCAAGAAAAAAGGGAGAAGAATCAAATCAATAAAATTAGAAATGAAAATGGAGAAATCACAACAGACAACACAGAAATACAAAAGTAACAGCATACTATGAGCAATTATATGCCAATAAAATGGACAACTTGGAAGAAATGGACAAATTCTTAGAAAAGTATAACTTTCCAAAACTTAACCAGGAATAAATAGAAAATCTTAAAAGACCCATCACAAGCAGGGAAATCGAAACTGTAATAAAAAATCTTGGAACAAATAAAAGCCCAGGACCAACTGGCTTCACAGGTGAATTCTACCAAAAATGTAGAGAAGAGCTAACACCTAACCTACTCAAAGTCTTCCAGAAAATTGCAGAAGGAGGTAAACTTCCAAGCTCATTCTATGAGGCCACCATCACTGTGCTGCCAAAACCAGAAAAA
This sequence comes from Muntiacus reevesi, assembly GCF_963930625.1. NCBI lineage: Eukaryota > Metazoa > Chordata > Mammalia > Artiodactyla > Cervidae > Muntiacus > Muntiacus reevesi. Next base: position 135,418,955 of record NC_089271.1, read on the forward strand.
TATGCCACAAAAAAAGAAAACTAAAGGCCAATATCCCTGGTGAACATAGATGCAAAACTCCTCAACAAAATTCTAGCAAACAGAATCCAACAACATATTAAAAAGATACATCATGACCAACTGGGCTTTATCCCAGGGATGCAAAGATTCTTCAATATTTGCAAATCAAACAGTGTGATACACCATATTAACAAACTGAAAGGTTAAAAACCATATGATTATCTCAATAGATGCAGAGAAAACCTTTGACAAAATTCAATACCCAATTGCGATTAAAAAAAAAAAAAAAACTCTCCAGAAAGCAAGCATAGAGGGAACATACCTCAACATAATAAAAGCTATATACAAAGAATCCCCAACAAACATTATCCTCAATGGCAAAAAATTGAAAGCATTTCCTCTAAAACTAGGAACAAGACAAGGGTGCTCACTCTCGCCACTACTATTCAACGTAGTTTTGGAAGCCCTAGCCACAGCAATCAGAGAAGAAAAAGAAATATAAGGAATCTAGATTGGAAAAGAAGAAGCATAACTCTCACATTTGAAGATGACATGATCCTCTACATAGAAAACCCTGAAGACTCAACCAGAAAGTTTCTGGAGCTTATCAGTGAAAAGAGTAAGGTTGCAGGATATAAAATTAACACACAGAAATCCCTTGCATTCCTATACACTAACAGGAGCAGCGGCTGCGCTTTGCTGGAACAGCCGTGAAGAGATACCCCACGTCCAGGTAAGAGAAACCCAAGTAAGACAGTAGGTGTTGCGAGAGGGCATCAAAGGGTAGACACACTGAAACCATAATCACAGAAAACTAGCCAATCTGATCACATGGACCACAGTCTTGTCTAACTCAATGAAACTAAGCCTTGCTGTGTGCGGTCACCCAAGACGGACAGGTCATGGTGGAGAGGTGTGACAGAATGTGGTCCACTGGAGAAGGGAATGGCAAAGCACTTCAGTATTCTTGCCTTGAGAACCCCAAGAACAGTGTGAAAAGGCAAAATGATAGGATACTGAAAGAGGAACTCCCCAGGTAGGTAGGTGCCCAATATGCTACTGGAGATCAGTGGAGAAATAAATCCAGAAAGAATGAAGGGATGGAGCCAATGCCAAAACAAAACCCAGGTGTGGATGTGACTGGTAATAGAAGCAAAGTTCAAAGCTGTAAAGAGCAATATTGAATAGGAACCTGGGAGGCTAGGTTCATAAATCAAGGCAAACTGGAAGTGGTAAAACAGGAGAGGGCAAGAGTGAATGCCGACATTCTAGGAATCAGTGAACTAAAATGGACTGGAATGGGTGAATTTAAATCAGATGACCATTATATCTACTACTGTCGGCAGGAATCTCTTAGAAGAAATGGAGTAGCCATCATGGTCAACAAAAGAGTCTGAAATGCAGTACTTGGATGCAATCTCAAAAATGACAGATCTGTTAGGTTCCAAGGCAAGCCATTCAATATCACGGTAATCCAAGCCTATGCCCCAACAAGTAACACTGAAGAAGCTGAAGTTGAACGGTTCTATGAAGACCTATAAGACCTTTTAGAACTAACACCCAAAAAAGATGTCCTTTTCATTATGGGGGACTGGAATGCAAAAGTAGGAAGTCAAGACACACCTGGAGTAACAGGCAAATTTGGCCTTGGAGAAAAGAATGAAGCAGGGCAAAGGCTAACAGAGTTTTGCCAAGAGAACACACTGGTCATAGCAAACACCCTCTTCCAACAACACAAGAGAAGACTCTACACATGAACATCACCAGATCGTCAACACTGAAATCAGATTGATTATATTCTTTGCAGCCAAAGATGGAGAAGCTCTATACAGTCAGCAAAAACAAGACTGGGAGCTGACTGTGGCTCAAATCATGAACACGTTATTGTGAAATTCAGACTTAAATTGAAGAAAGTAGGGAAAACCACTAGACCATTCAAGTAATATCTAAATCAAATCCCTTATGACTATACAGTGGAAGTGAGAAATAGATTTAAGGGACTATATCTGATAGAGTGCCTGATGAACTATGGATGGAGGTTTGTGACACTGTTCAGGAGACAGAGATCACAACCATACCCATGGAAAAGAAATACAAAAAGGCAAAATGGTTGTCTGAGGAGGCCTTATAAATATCTGTGAAAAGAAGAGAATCAAAAAGCAAAGGAGAAAAGGAAAGATATTCCCATTTGAATCCAGAGTTCCAAAAAATAGTAAGGAGAGATAAGAAAGCCTTCCTCAGCGATCAATGCAAAGAAATAGAGGAAAACAACAGAGTGTTTTCCAAAAACAACAAAGACTAGACATCTCTTCAAGAAAATTAGAGACACCAAGGGAACATTTCATGCAAAGATGGGTTTGATAAAGGACAGAAATGGTATGGACCTAACAGAAGCAGAAGATATTAAGAAGAGGAAGAGGTGGTAAGAAAACAAACAGAAGGACTATACAAAGAAGATCTTCACAACCCAGATAATCATGATGGTGTGATGACTCACCTAGAACCAGACATCCTGGAATGTGAAGTCAGGTGGGCCTTAGAAAGCATCACTATGAACAAAGCTAGTGGAGGTGATGGAATTCCAGTTGAGCTATTTCAAATCCTGAAAGATGATGCTGTGAAAGTGATGAACTCAATATGCCAGCAAATTTTGAAAACTCAGCAGTAGCCACAGGACTGGAAAAGGTCAGTTTTCATTCCAATCCCAAAGAATGCTCAAACTACCGCACAGTTGCACTCATCTGACACACTAGTAAAAGAGTGCTTAAAATTCTCCAAGCCAGGCTTCAGCAATACGTGAACTGTGAACTTCCAGATATTCAAGCTGGTTTTAGAAAAGGCAGAGGGACCAGAGATCAAATTGCCAACATCCGCTGGATCATCGAAAAAGCAAGAGAGTTCCAGAAAAACATCTATTTCTGCTTTATTGACTATGCCAAAGCCTTTGACTGTGTGGATCACACGAAACTGTGGAAAATTCTGAAAGAGATGGGAATACCAGACCACCTGACCTGCCTCTTGAGAAACCTATATACAGGTCAGGAAGCAACAGTTAGAACTGGACGTGGAACAACAGATTGATTCCCAATAGAAAAAGGAGTATGACAAGGCTGTATATTGTCACCCTGCTTATTTAACTTATATGCAGATTATCTCATGAGAAACGCTGGGCTGGAAGAAGCACAAGCTGGAATCAAGATTGTCGGGAGAAATATCAATAATCTCAGATATGCAGATGACACCACCCTTATGGCAGAAAGTGAAGAGGAACTAAAAAGCCTCTTGATGAAAGTGAAAGAGGAGAGTGAAAAAGTTGCTTAAAGCTCAACATTCAAAAAACTAAGATCATGGCATCTGGTTCTATCACGTCCTGGGAAATAGATGGGGAAACAGTGGAAATGGTATCGGACTTTACTTTTTTGGGCTGCAAAATTACTGCAGATGGTGATTGCAACTATGAAGTTAAAAGACGCTTGTTCCTTGGAAGGAAAGTTATGAAAAACCTAGATAGCATATTAAAAAGCAGAGACATTATGTTGCCAACAAAGGTCCGTCTAGTCAATGCTATGGTTTTTCCAGTGGTCATGTATGGATGTGAGAGTTGGACTGTGAAGAAAGCTGAGTGCCGAAAAATTGATGCTTTTGAACTGTGGTGTTGGAGAAGACTCTTGAGAGTCCCTTGGACTGCAAGGAGATCCAACCAGTCCATCCTAAAGGAGATCAGTCCTGGATGATTGGAAGGACTGATGCTGAAGCTGAAACTCCAATATTTTGGCCACATCATGCGAAGAGTTGACTCATTGGAAAAGATCCTGATGCTGGGAGGGATTGGGGGCAGGAGGAGAAAGGGATGACAAAGGATGAGATGACTGGATGGTATCACCGACTCGATGGACATGAGTTTGAGTAAACTCCTGGAGTTTGTGATGGACAGGGAGGCCTGGCATGCTGCAATTCATGGGGTCACAAAGAGTCAGACATGACTGAGAGACTGAACTGAACTGAACAGTGAGAAAACAGAAAGGGAAATTAAAGAAACTGTTCCATTCACCACTGCAATGAAAAGAAAAAAATACTTAGGAATAAATTTACCTAAAGAAACAAAAGACCTATATATAGAAAACGATAAAAGACTGATGAAAGAAATTAAAGATAACACAAATAGATGGAGAAATATACCATGTTCATAGATTGGAAGAATCAATATAGTGAAAATGAGTATACTACCCCCAAAGCAATCTATAGATTCAACACAATCCTTATCAAACTACCAAAAGTGTTTTTCACAGACCTAGAACAAATGATTTCACAATTTGTATGGAAACACAAAGAATCTCGAATAGACAGAACAATTTTGAGAAAGAAGTATGGAACTGGCAGAATCAACCTGCCTGACTTCAGACTATACTACAAAGCTACAGTCATCAAGATAGTATGGTACTGGCACAAAGACAGAATTATAGATCAATAGAACAAAATAGAAAACCCAGAATAAATCCTTGCACCTACGGATACCTTATCTTTGACAAAGGAGGCAAACATACACAATGGAGAAAAGAGAATCTCTTTAACAAGTGGTACTGGGAAAACTGGTCAACCATCTGTAAAACAATGAATCTAGAACACTTTCTAACACCATACACAAAAATAAACTCAAGGTGGATTGAGGATCTAAATGTAAGACCAGAAACTATAAAACTCTTAGTGGAAAGCATAGTCAGAACACTCTCTGACATAAATCATAGCAAGATCCTATATGACCCACCTCCCAGAGTAATGGGAATAAAAACAAAAATAAACAAGTGGGACCTAATTAAACTCTAAAAGCTTTTTCACAGTGAAGGAAACTATAAGCAAGGTGAAAAGGCAGCCTTCAGAATGGGAGAAGCTAATACCAAATGAAACAACTGACAAAGAATTAATTCCCAATATATACAAGCAACTCATACAGCTCAATAACAGAATAGTAAAAAAATAAAAAATAAAAAAGTGGGCCAAAGAACTAAACAGACATTTCTCCAAAGAAGACCTACAGATAGCTAACAAACACATGAAGATGCTCAACATCACTTATTATCAGAGAAAATCAAATCAAAACCACAGTGAGGTACCATCTTACATCAGTCAGAATGACTGTCATCAAAAAGTCTACAAACAATAAATGCTGGAGAAGGTGCAGAGAAAAAGGAACCCTCTTACACTGTTGGTGGGAATGCAAACTAGTACACCCACTATGGAGAACAGCATGGAGATTCCTTAAAAAACTGGAAATAGAACTGCTATACAACCCAGCAACCCCACTGCTGGGAACACACATTGAGGAAACCAGAATTGAAAGAGATACATGTACCCCAATGTTCAATGCAGCACTGTTTACAATAGCCAGGACATGGAAGCAACCTGAACGTCCACTGGCAGACAAATGGATAAGGAAGTTGTGGTACATAGACACAGTGGTATATTACTCAGCTATTAAAAAAAAGAACACATCTGAGTCAGTTCTAATGAGGTGGATGAAACTGGAACCTATTATACAGAGTGAAGTAAGTCAGAGAAAGAAACACCAATGCAATATATTAATGCATATGTATGGAATTTAGAAAGATGGTAATAGTGAACCTATATGCAAGACAGCAAAAGAGACACATATGTAAAGAACAGACTTTTGAACTATGTGGGAGAAGCCAAGGGTAGGATTATTTGAGAGAATAACACTGAAACATGTATAATACCATATGCAAAATAGATGCCCAGTGAAAGTTCAATGCATGAAACAGGGCACTCAAAGCTAGTGCTCTGGGACAACCCAGAGGGATGGGGTGGGGAGGGGTGTTCAGGATGGGGGGGGAGCATATGTGCACCCATGGCTGATTCATGTCAATGTATGGCAAAACCACCACAATATTGTAAAGCAATTAGCTTCCAATTAAAACAAATAAATTAATTTAAAATAAAAACATCATAATGATATTTCATCAAGGCCATTTATATGGGTAACTCCTTTTTTTTTTTTTAATTCCACTGCTCCTACTTTTAAAGACTAACTAGTTTTTTGAGCTAATATGTAGAAATCTCTAAGGTTTCATGTCATTGGCATAAAGAATATTATGCATATAAAACTTTAATAAAGTGTTTTAAATATGGGAAATCAGTTGTTTTGTGGATCTGAATATATTGCAAGTTAATGCTCTACCTATCATTTTCTGGATCTATGTTTTAGCTAAAAAACAACAGATTCTGTGACTATATAGCTGTGAGACAGAATAGTTAATAATCTTTTGTTGCACAAATCCTTAGAACCATAGGATAGTGTTCAAAATCATACTATTTATTCTCCATCTGTTCAGGATCATTAAAAGGAAACTACCAACTAACACAGTATTGTAAATCAACTATATTTCAGTTAAAAAATGTAATAAACTCTTCCATATAAACTAACACTTAATTCTAGCAAGAAAGGCAAGTGAAGGGATAGGTAGCTCTAAAGAAAACATAATGTAGGCTTAATACTGTTAGTAAATTGACCTGACAATAACTCAAGTCTTCCTACCTTTTCACTTTTTTAAATAAAAAAGGCAATGGAGTGAATCAGTCAAATGGAAATAATGAAACCTTTGACAAATTTCTATGATACTACAAAAATATAAGTGGACAAAGTCATATAGACCATGCTAAGAAATAAAGCTTTTCACTAGCAAGTACTGCCAGGCCAAAAAAAAAAAAAAAAAAAAAGCCCTAGATCTGACATTGTGGCTTTTTAGTATAACTACCAGAACCTGAAAACAATTATTAAAAGGCAGAGGAGGTATTGGCATAAAGAATAATATTCAATAAAACTTCAGTAAAATAAAAAATATGATTAATCTGTTGTTTTTCTAAAGCATAAAGTCACAGTCACTCTCCAGAGTTTCTACTATAAAACATAAATAAGGAGATTTATGTTTATTACATTTTTTAACTGAAATGTACATGTACATTTTCTAAGTGACTAGTATTGGGAACCCAGTGGGCCAGCAGGAAGGATAGAGATCTATCTCCTAAAGATGCACATGCCCCCAAGTACCTTTCAAAAGGAACTTGTAGTCTTTTTACAAATGCTTATATAAAAATTATAATTTCATCAAATTGGATAGCACAGATTTTAACCTTTAGAAAACAACAGAAACAAGCAAAAACAACAGAAATTTTCCTTATAAACAACAGAAACTATCCAAAAGAATTGTGCTGAATAAGTACAATTGTGTTTTACCAATATTAAGATTAAATCTTGTGAAATACAAAACTGGCTTATTGGGATTTCAAAGTATGATTGAGAACTATAATTGTTACTCAATTTATTAATAGAATAATTTTGCTTAAATTTTAATATAGTTCTTTATTGCAAAGTAATTTTTTCCAGTGAGTCCTGCTATGACAGTCTCAAAAGTCTCAAAAGTATGAGAAATAGATGACTTCAATTTGAAAATACTATTTTACAATATTCTTAGTTCATTTATGCATTTCAGACTATAATCTCATCTTTCCAAACTTTATCAAAATCCTTCTCACCTTATAGATTAAATGTCATCTCCTCCATCAAACTTCCATAAGTCTGCCTAATTAAAATGGATTGTTGCATCCCCACAATATATAGCTTATACTCTATTAGAACATGTACTGCTAACTGCCTGGCATTAAATTTCTTTCTTATCCTTCTTTCCTACCACCACATATAATGTTTGAAGCAGGGTTATTCTGATACCTTGTATAGTGTCTAGAATAGACATTTAATTAAAAGTTGCTCAGGGTACATGCACAGTAGAGGGATTGCTGTGTCATACGGTAGTTTTATTCCTAGTTTTTTAAGGCATCTCCATACTCTTCTCCAGACTTCCCTGATAGCTCAGTTGGTAAAGAATCTGCCTGCAGTATAGGAGACCAGGTTCAATTACTGGGTGGGGAAGATCTGCTGGAGAAGGGATAGGCTACCCACTCCAGTGTTCTTGGGCTTCCCTTGTGGCTCAGCTGGTAAAGAATCTGCCTGCAATGTGGGAGACCTGAGTTCAATCCCTGGGTTGGGAAGATCCCCTGGAGAAGGGAAAGGCTACCCACTCCAGTATTCTGGCCTGGAGAATTCCATGGACTGCAGAGTCCACAGGGTTCCTAAGAGTCAGACACGACTGAGCAACTTTCACTTTCACTTTCATACTCTTCTCCATAGTAGCTGTATCAATTTACATTCACACAAACAGTGCAAGAGGGTTCTCTTTTCTCCACACCCTCTCCAGCATTTACTGTTTGTAGATTTTTTGGTGATTGTCATTCACCAGTGTGAGGTTAAAACCATAACTGAAAAAGACACATGCACCCCAATGTTCATTGAAGCACTATTTACAATAGCTAGGGCATGGAGATTTCCCTTGTGGTTCAACTGGTAAAGAATCTGCCTGCAATGTGGGAGACCTGGGTTCAATCCCTGGGTTGGGAAGATCCCCTGAAGAAGGGAAAGACTGGCTATCCATTCCAATATTCTGGCCTAGAGAATTCCATGGATTTTATAGTCCATGGGTTCACAAAGAGTCGGACACAACTGAGCAACTTTCACTTTCAGGGAATGGAAGCAACTTAGCTGTCCATAGACAGGTGAATGGATAAAGAAGCTGTGGTATATATATACAATGGAATATTACTCAGCCATAAAAAAGAACAAATTTGAGTCTGTTCTAATGAGGTGGATGAAATAGAGCCTATTATATAGAGTGAAGTAAGTCAGAAAAAGAAAAACAAATATTGTATATTAACACATATATATATGGAATCTAGAAAGATGATACTGATGAATCTATTTGCAGGGCAGCAAAGGAGATGCAGACATACAGAACAGGCTTGTGGACACAGGGGGATGGAGAGGGTAGGACACATGAAGAGAGTAGCATGGAAACATATACACTGCCAAATGTAAAACAGCCAGTGGAAATTTGCTCTATGACTCAGGGAGCTCAAATTAGTGCTCTGTGACAACCTAGAGGGGTGGGATGGGGTGGAAGGTGAGAAGGAGGTTCAAGAGGGAGAGGACATATGTATACCTATGGCTGATTCATGTTGATGTAACGCAGAAACCAACATAATATTGTAAAGCAATTATCCTTCAATTAAAAATAAATAAATTTTAAAGATATTTAATACTTGCTAAATGAATCCTCTAAATATTTGAAAATGCAACATGTTCTCCTCCCCCCAAATTTTCATTTATATAATTTAGCAAAAACGATTTAAGCTCCCAGGACCACCATTTTTAACTAAATGACCACATAACACTTTATAGACCAAGTTGAAACCATAGCATCAGTGTCAGCTTATGAAATCTGGATATGAACACCTCTCAAATTCCTGTCCAGTGACTGGCTCATCTATACAAGTTTAGAGGTGATAAATTTGCTACCATAAGATGTACAGTTACAGTAAGCACTATCTGTTGGTTCTAGAGTTTATGTCATGCACTATGTCACCTCACTTCTAGTTTTACAATTCATTTACACATCTACTAAAATTGTTTTTATACTAAAACTTAAGATCAAAGACTCTTATTATATGAGGACAAAAATGAGAATGATTATAGAAGACAATAATGAAACCAATCATTGATTTTGGCATTTTATAAATTCAAAATTTCTAGCAGTGATTGAAAATAGCAAAACATTTTGAATGAAAGGAAATAGTTACAGAGGAAAAATCAATTAGCAAATATTGAATTTAAATTATGGTCAAGACTGCATGGGGGAATATTAAAATACAATCCCCACTTTTAGTAGAATTTAAAATAATTCTTAATATTAAGGAATACATTAAATTTAGGGCCTTTATATTGGTTAATTCTTAATATGTATTTACCTGCTTCATTAAAGGTTGCTTGATTAAAGGGCTTTGTCCAAACTTCAATCCAAAAGGTTCTTGGTTTGGTTTTTCATCCTTTCTTTCCTCAACGTTGTTTGGCTTTTTGTCATTTCTTTTCTTGATGTTGTTTGTTTCTTTGTCATTTCTTTCCTCAACGTTGTTTGGTTTTTTGTCATTTCTTTTCTCAATGTTGTTTGTTTCTTTGTCATTTCTTTCCTCAACGTTGTTTGGTTTTTTGTCATTTCTTTTCTCGATATTGTTTGTTTCTTTGTCATTTCTTTCCTCAACGTTGTTTGGTTTTTTGTCATTTCTTTTCTTGATTTTGTTTGTTTCTTTGTCATTTCTTTCCTCAACGTTGTTTGGTTTTTTGTCATTTCTTTTCTTGATATTGTTTGTTTCCTTGTCATTTCTTTCCTCAATGTTGTTTGGTTTTTTGTCATTTCTTTTCTTGATGTTGTTTGTTTCTTTGTCATTTCTTTTCTCAATGTTGCTTGGTTTTTTGTCATTTCTTTTCTCGATATTGTTTGTTTCTTTGTCATTTATTTCCTCAACCTTGTTTGTTTTTTTGTCATTTCTTTCTTCAACATTGTTTCCTGAATGTCCTTCAAAAAAGAATTATTTTCTGTATTTTCAGTCAGTAAATTCAACATATCTTTCAGAAAGAACTACCTGCGATCGTATTGTCTTAAAGCTATACACCCATATATGCAAAGCTTTTGATATTTCATTAGTATGATATCATCTGAGAGTCTCAGTGAACTCTAGAACAGTCTTTACCATATTGTTTCTATGTGTATCTTAATACAGCAGTCTTCTCTGTATACAGTACCTGAAATTTGGTTTCATATGCCACCAAAGTTGGGACATGTTATTTGAAATTAATTGAAAGAATACTTTAACAGAGGAGTTCTCTGGTGGTCCAATGGTTAAGAATCTGCCTTCCAATGCAGGGGATATGGGTTCAATCCCTGGTTTGGGAAGATTCCACATGCTGCCAGACAACTAAGCCTGTGTGCCATAACTACTGAGCCCAAATGTGGCAACTACTAAAACCTGTGTGTCCTAGAGCCCATGCTCCACAACAAACAGAAGCTAGAGCAATGAGATGCCCAGGCACCACAACTAGAGAGTTGCCCTCACTTGCCACAAATAGAGAAAGTCCAAGAACAGCAACAAAGACCCAGAACAGCCAAAAATCAATAAACTCTTTTATTAAAAAGGATATTCTAATAGAAAAAAGAGAGATGGAACAAAGCTATCTGTTTTGTATTAATCCTGTGAATATTTGCCTCAATCATTGCTTTGATTTGGGTGTAAAGACAGCTTAAGGAATGATCAAATAATATAGATATCCAAAAGGCTCACAAAGATCTATTTTATGTTTAGTTGGAAACATGAGATTGTTGCCCTCCCACCACTCTTAGCAGCTTTGCCCCTATAATAACCACCATCCCTCCTTTTGTCAGAACCTGCTAAGCCACTGAAGGATTTAAACAAGGACTATAATGAAGCTGGGTAGGCAGCTGGAAGGGGCTCAGAGTATGTACAATGTCAAGATGGTTCCAACCTGTGCACTAGACTATGGAGATTCTTAATGGTTGCAAAGACTTCTCTACTATGGCAATGCCTAACACATTCATATTAAAATGCTTACATTGCACTGACCAACGTAATTATGGATACAAAGGGCTGTTTTTGTTCTGTGCTCTCATTGCCTACAGCATTTATTTTTTCAAAATGTAGATACCATGATGCTCAGGTTATTAACCATGCTCTTAAGCCTCCTGTATTGCCTCCTTAAAGTAAAATTGGACCATTCAGACAGGCTTGTCAACAAGTACAAAATATTTCTCATTCTTATCCTGCTCTCCCTTAAGGAAGTAATTCATATAATTTTTTTTTCATTTGTCATGGCATGAAGTTATACCATCCTGTAGGCATGCATTTCCAAGAAAGATTAGACTAGCAACATATAGCAACTAGATAGACAAGCAACATGCAATTTTACAACACATTCCAAGTTTGTGAATTTGCTTATCCAGTTACTCAGAAATATTTCAGACTTTTTTTTTACCATGTGTGATTTTTCTGTAAAATTTACCTTTCTGCTGGTGATGCTTATGAGCATTTGATTGCTCTCTTGAAAATGAGCTATTTTTTTGCTCTTTCTGTGTCCCATTCTTTTCTTCTTCAGTGCTTGTATCTCCTATCTTTCTAAGGATTATAATGTTACCTGTATTTGAAAATACAGAAAAAAATAAAGACAATGGAAAAAGCTGAATCACAGTAATGTGTCTCAAGAGCATAATCTATATTGTTACCTCATTATATTTCAGAATACTTTTTAAAAAGGGTAGCCCTGAAAAATAACACTATAATAACAATGCACTTATAAAACCATAACAAAGATCAAAGAATGCAGATATTTTAGGATTTGTTTCCTGGAAAAGAGAAAAGTTCCTGTTAGACAGATTTATAGTAACCTCATTTATGAAAAAAAAATACTCTCACCATAAAGTAGCTTAAGGGGGAAATCATTTAGATATATGATTTTACTAAGTTATTTTAGTTTCAGGGAAACATGCAGCAATAGCATCATCTCTATATGTAAGATGACACTTATGTAAGACTATATGTAACACCTAAATAATTAGTTGCATTTATTTTCTTATAAAGTAAGAGAGGAAACAAGGGCAATGGACACTGATAGGAGATACCAAAGTCAGGAACCAAGATTAGTGTAGTAGTAGAAGGCATTCAGAATACACAGAACTGTACAAAAAAGATCTTCAAGACCCAGATAATCACGATGGTGTGACCACTCACCGAGAACCAGACATCCTGGAATGTGAAGTCAGGTGGGCCTTAGAAAGCATCACTATGAACAAAGCTAGTGGAGGTGATGGAATTCTAGTTGAGCTATTTCAAATCCTGAAAGATGATGCTGGGAAAGTGATGCACTCAATATGCCAGCAAACTTGGAAAACTCAGCAGTGGCCACAGGACTGGAAAAGGTCAGTTTTCACTCCAATCCCAAAGAAAGGCAATCCCAAAGAATGCTCATAGTTTGAGCACAGTTGCACTCATCTGACACGCTAGTAAAAGAGTGCTTAAAATTCTCCAAGCCAGGCTTCAGCAATATGTGAACCGTGAACTTCCAGATATTCAAGCTGGTTTTAGAAAAGGCAGAGGGACCAGAGATCAAATTGCCAACATCCGCTGGATCATCGAAAAAGCAAGAGAGTTCCAGAAAAACATCTATTTCTGCTTTATTGACTATGCCAAAGCCTTTGACTGTGTGGATCACACGAAACTGTGGAAAATTCTGAAAGAGATGGGAATACCAGACCACCTGACCTGCCTCTTGAGAAACCTATATACAGGTCAGGAAGCAACAGTTAGAACTGGACATGGAACAACAGACTGGTTCCCAATAGAAAAAGGAGTACGACAAGGCTGTATATTGTCACCCTGCTAATTTAACTTATATGCAGAGTATATCATGAGAAACGCTGGGCTAGAAGAAGCACAAGCTGGAATCAAGATTGTCGGGAGAAATATCAATAACCTCAGATATGCAGATGACATCACCCTTATGGCAGAAAGTGTAAAGGAACTAAAAAGCCTCTTGATGAAAGTGAAAGAGGAGAGTGAAAAAGTTGCTTAAAGCTCAACATTCAGAAAACTAAGATCATGGCATCTGGTTCCATCATTTCATGGGAAACAGATGGGGAAACAGTGGAAGCAGTGTCAGACTTTATTTTTTTGGGTTCCAAAATCACTGCAGATGGGAATTGCAGCCATAAAATTAAAAGATGCTTACTCCTTGGAAGGAAAGTTATGACCAACCTAGATAGCATATTAAAAAGCAGAGACATGCATCCAACCTGGGCTGGCGATTGGGATGACCCAGAGGGATGAGATGGGGAGGGAGGTGGGAGGGGGATTCAGGATGGGGAACACATGTAAATCCATGGCTGATTCATGTCAATGTATGGCAAAAACCACTACAATATTGCAAAGTAATTAGCCTCCAACTAATAAAAATAATTTGGAAAATTAAAAAATAATAAAATAAAAAGCAGAGACATTGCTTTGCCAACAAAGGTCCGTCTAGTCAAGGCTATGGTTTTCCCAGTGGTCATGTATGGATGTGAGAGTCAGACTGTGAAGAAAGCTGAGCCCTGAAGAATTGATGCTTTTGAACTGTGGTGTTGGAGAAGACTCTTGAGAGTCCCTTAGACTGCAAGGAGATCCAACCAGTCCATCCTAAAGGAGATCAGTCCTGGGTGTTCACTGGAAGGACTGATGCTGAAGCTGAAACTCTGATACTTTGGCCACTTCATGCGAAGAGTTGACTCATTGGAAGAGACCCTGATGCTGGGAGAGATTGGGGGCAGGAGGAGAAGGGGATGACAGAGGATGAGAAGACTGGATGACATCACCGACTCGATGGACATGAGTTTGAGTAAACTCTGGGAGTTGGTGATGGAGAGGGAGGCCTGGCATTCTGCAGTTCATGGGGTCGCAAAGAGTTGGACACGACTGAACGACTGAACTGAACTGAACTGAACTGAGAAGGCATTCAAACTTTAGTTTGCAGTCATGAAGTAGAAGACAAATGGGCCCCAGGCTAAGCATTTACAACTGATCACCTGCTTACATATCTTGTGGCAGGAAAAATGTGGACTTCAGGCTGGATAATTACCACTAGCCTTCTGTTTGCATTTCCTGAGACAGGAGATACGTGGGCTCCAGGTTAGGCATTTACAATCAGCCTCCTGTTTGTCCTCCAAAATGTAAGTAACAACAGATACAGGGTAAATTAGCCAGACTTTGTCTCCTGTGGATACCTTAAGACAATAGGCATGGTAGGAATAGAGAAGGGCTAAATTGTGAGTAAAGTATCAAGAGGCCATATATTTTTCTTCCTTGTGGCGGGGGAAAAATTGCACATGTACAGAAAGGCTCTTTGGGGGTTCAAAAGTCAGGGGATGATGCCAGACCCTAATGAGCCTTGCTTCTCCCAGATCCCTTTATATCAAGACCCATCTTGGCTGAAAGGTGTGCACACCTAGGGTAAAGATCCTGAAACAAATTAGTGGGGTGGGGGGGGAAGCAGGACAGTTGGCAGAAGGAAGACAAAGACCAGAAGAACTGTCCTATAAAAGTGACTTAACCACCTCTTTAATGTGCTCCTCGTCACTAGGGGGGCACCCACACTCTTTCTCCCCAGGTATGCATCTCTCCCTTGCTTTTATCTTAACTAAACAAACTGCTTCTCTGTGTGCTCTCCCACTTGTTGTTGTGCTATGTCTCTAATAACAAACTTTGTACCTGCATTTACAATTTTTACTTCTATGAGAGATGCATTTTTCACTGGGGAGAGCCAGAGGAAAATAGCTTCTAGCCTCTAGCCCTAACTGGTCTGGTGGCTAGGATTCCTGGTTTTCATCCAGGCTCAGTTCAGTTCAGTTCAGCTCAATCGTTCAGTCATGTCCGACTCTTTGCAACCCCACATCCAGGCTACCCAGTTTCAATTCCTGGGCAGGGAATTAAGATATTGCTTCATGCCACCACTCACTGCTGCCTCACCAAGATCAGTCAGGCGTATTCTTATGTACTCATGTGAAGAGCATTTACATGGCGTTATTTGAAGGATGAGAGACAGGTACAACCTACTCTAAAATATCTCTCCTAACAATCTGGGATGGAAAGCTCTAAAGGTTGGATGTTCTATCAGTAGATGAAAGCTTACTTAGTTCAAGATATCCTCAGAAATAAGCACAAGCTAGGCATTTGGAAGGACCTAGAGAAACTGGGGTTTCCCAGGTGGCTCAGTGGTAAAGAATCTGTCTGCCAATGCAGGAGATGCAGGCTTGAACCCCAGATAGGGAAGATCCCCTGGAGAAGGAAATGACAACCCACTCCAGTAATCTTGCCTGGGAAATCCCTGGTAGGCAACAGTCCACGAGGTCTAAAAGAGTCAGACATGAGTTAACGACTAAAAAACAACAGAAAAACTAGCAGAAAGAGGGGGAGCCGAGAAGGGTGCACAGAGGAAACAGTTGGACACCAAAGATTAACCACTCCTTTATCATTCTGCTTAGTATTAATCCTACCTAAGGTCTCCAAAAATCTGATTCTAATTTTCTTTGAAATGATTGACATCTTCAAAAGTAAAAATCAAAGTAAAACCCAATAATCAATTGAGTATCATTTCTTGACAATCCTATTTTAAGCATTTGTTCTTTATGCCTCTCAGCAGCCATTGGCTGTAACATCTCCTGCAGACAATCGTTAATTTTGTTCCTTGTATTTTTTATGTATTCCCTTTTCTTAATTTTTCCTCTGCTATTTCTCCTGTAATTTACATTTAAAATCTGCACGAATTTCTGTAGACCTTTTTCTCATTACAATACAGTTGACCCTTCAACAACATAAGGGTTGGAGTCCTGACTGTCCTTGCAGTTGAAAATCTGCATAAAATTTATAGCCATCTCTTCCTGTACATGGTTTCTCAGTATCCATGGTTCCTTTGTATTTACAGTTCCGGGCCTGTGGATTCAATCAACCAGAGATGGTGTAGACTATGGTATTTACTATTAAAACAAATCCAGGTATAAGGTATGAACAGAGAATGTTGCTAGCCCTATCAGTAAACAAAGGATGTTGCTGTCACCAAGCCATCAGCTACTGTAGCCCCCACCCATATACCCTGAGGGAATCCAGGATAGAAAAAGCATAGGATACTGGCCCTAGATAGTTAAGATGCATATCAAAGAAATGATTTCAATGAATCCTGACTGTTGCATCTTTACACACACAGAAATGGGCTTCCCAGGTGGCGCTAGTAAAGAACCAGCCTGCCAATGCAGAGACACATGGTTTTGACCCCTGGGTTGGGAAGATCCCCTGAAGAAAGGAATGGCAACCCACTCCAGTACTCTTGCCTGGAGAATTCCATGGACAGAGGAGCCTGGCAGGCTACAGTCCATGGGGTCACACAGAGTCAGACACAACTGAAGTGACAGAGCACGCATGCACACATAGAAAAGCACTAAGTTCATTAACTTGAGATGTGTGGTTCACTCAGACTAATAGTTATCTTTTGAAGTTCTGGCTACCTGGTTTTTCTATATATCCTGTCTCCTCCCTTACCTCTTTGGAGCAGTCCCACAGAGCTATCTGAGAGGCTGTCTTCAGGACTTAAGTCCTCAGAAAGTCTGACAAATTAAATATAATTCTCAACTTTTAAGTTGTGCTTTTTTTCCCAGTCAACAAAATAGACTCACATAGTTCAAATTCGTGTTGTTCAAGGGTCAACTATAAAAGGGAGTGCACTATCAGAACATCTTACAGGACGCCATAGAAGATTGTTTGAATCTCCAGCACTTCTCCCTCATCAACTCTGAAACAACCAGTATCCAGTCTACAGGGACCCAATAAAACGGGTGACTTCCCATATAGAAAAGCAAAATTTCCAGAGAGGAGAAAATGAAGAGCCGGTATCTTTTACAATGAAGTAAGTGCTTTCACATTAAGGTGTGCTCTGCCTTATGGCACTCAAACACAACTTGCAGCGACTTTAAACTTTTCCTGTCCTCAGAGTGACCAAACGTTATGTCAAGTTCTATTTTAGAATCATATAAGGATTAGAAAAAAAAGAGACAATTTCTCAAGGCTCATGTAGACCTGTAGCTACACTTGAGAAATATTTATTTAATGTTTCATGACATGGATGGCTGAATGAATAAACCATGAAGATTAATAATAACACCTTTAAGGGAGTTCCCTGGTGGCCTAGTGCTTAGGATTCTGGGCTTTCACTGCCGTGATCTGGGTTTATCCCTAGTTGGGGAACTGAGATCTAGCAGTCTATGCAACACAGCCAAAAAAAATTTTAATGTAAAAAAAATAAATAACACCTTTAAACTGAATAATACTTTAAAGTTTACAGAGTATTTCCACATAAAAGCTCTTGACACAGTACTTGGCACATATGAAACTCTCAGTAAATAAGATAACACACGAACAAACATTTATTAAGTGTCTGATATATACTAGGTACTGTACCTTCACCCTTAGAGGCCAGTAGAGATTATCCTCATTTTTAAAGAAGAAAACAGAGGTTTCCTAGTGGTCCAGTGGTTAGGACTCCATGCTCTCACTGCTAAGGGCCTGGATTCAGTCCCTGGTTGGAGAACTAAAATCCCACAGGCTATGGGCAGCATAGCAAACAAAAAAAAAAAGAAGAAGAAGAAGAAGAAAACAGGCTCAGGAAGATTATATGACTTACTTGAGGGCAGCAAATTAATAGGTTAACAAGCTGGGACAGCTTCTAAGGCCAAGATCCTTGCCACTATACTACACTTCCTCCTTCAAAAGCTCAGCTATCCAGAGAATTAAAACAGCAGCAACGAAGCTAGTGACCATTCATTTGAATGTGGTGTTCCTACTAAAATAGCATTTTCCTTTCAAATCTATTGTAATTAATTGCACAAAATCAAGTTTAGCATTAAATTAGTGTAATAGCAACCTTTAACCCAGTTTTCAAGCTCCCACTTTGCCCTGTCCCCTTGATTCGGTCAGTCTAAGATTTGGTATGCAACTGTTATCAGGCTTGTTCTGAACGACAGTGCTATACAGGAAAACTATAGCATGGCTTTAAATCCTATCTGTGGCTTTATTTGCCCAAAAGAACTTAAGCCATTTGAACTTTGAATCAAACTACCCTGCAAGTCACACAATCCTTTTAAACTCATGAGTGGAATATATAGAATGCTCCACAAATGCCTAGAGTCCTCCTTCCCTAAAATCAAATCCTTCTCCATTAGTTCAACTTACACATAACATTATAAAGACTTTAGTTTCAGTGTCACCCTGACAGTGACACATTAATCCCATAAGACTTTTCAAATCTTTTCCTTTTGAATGAATATATTATTGGATGGAAGCATTTCCCCATCTCAGTTTGACTCAATCCAAATATAATATAACTCCCTAATAATATGAATGAACAAACATCAGAGAAAGAGTAGTGAATAGTGGTAGTATTACAGACAGCAAAACGTGGTACATTTCATACAAGATGAGATTCTCATAAAAATGTCATTCCCAAATAGGTTTTATAGAGATTGTCAAAGTTCACATTCAACAAATCAGTAAAAGTTTCATACCTGCTACCTGGCCAACAGCATCAAGATATTTTGATTCACAATAATTGTTCTAGAAGAGAGAAGGTAGAAATATGCTCTGGTATACATCCAAATCTAAAATAAGGAGACTCTCTGAGTCAGAAAATAGATTATTTTCTCACTTATTTAGCCATACTCTAAGGTCATTCACTGCTCTAGACTAAAAAAGATTTTGTTCTAGTGTTGACATTTAAATTTTCTTTAAAATGATCACTGCTTTCACCTAATTTAGACTCATAAGTGATAGTACTGGCTTCTCTTTAAAACATCAGCAGTCCCGTAATATGGGTTCAGGTTTAATGACTACACCCACAGTTGCTATATAAAATTCATTTGACTAATAGAAAATTCAATTTTCTCTTTGGTATTTTTCCATATTTGTTATATTTATCCTAAAATTGAATTTCACATCAATTGTAGAAAGGGATAACTTGTGAAAGGGAAGATATAAGGACACCAAAATAGAGTGCAGAAAAACAAGCTACACAACAGTCAGCAGAAATCTGTCCCTACAGTCTGTAACACAGGTAAATGAAACTCTGTCTAAAAGATGAAAGGGGTGTCACTGGTATATTTTTGCCTTTAAAATAATTGTTCACACATTTGTTTAATTTAAATGGCCTCCTAAATCAGCTTTCGTGAAATAAGACTAAAATGTACCACTAGATAAAATATAAAGGTAGAAAGAAGCCTAGAATCACCCCAAATCTAGAATGGAAACATTAAGTAGGAAAGTACCAATCCCTTGTTTTACAAATGAGAAAATTGAGGCCCAGAGAGGGCCAAGTGATATACCCAAGGTTAACTATTGCCAGAACTGGGATTAGAACACAACTCTCCCGAACATGAAGGGTTTTGAAAGTCCAGTGTAGGGAATATGCAATACACAGGGCTTCTTTGAAAAATAAGAATGACTTTCTCATCACCCCCAGGCGAAGGGTTGGGGGCAGTAAAAAGTACATAGTGGAAAGACATCCTGAAAACAAGATGTTGAAGTACTGATGTGACTGAGGGAAAACCATTAGTGACTGTTCCCATAACCAGAGCCTTGAGGGAGTTGCTGAGAAAGGGTGTCACTAGCCGAAGGGCTAAACAAAGTCATGAAAGGCCTAAAGGTTTGACATTTAGGACTGTGCATTGTATATCTTTATCCCTGATCTGAGATTGTAAAGAACAGATATCTATAGAGGACAAGGAAGTACAAGGAAGTAGATGCTAACAATAAAAAAGCATGCAAAGATTAGGACCTGAGCTTTTGCCTGTGAATGGCATAAACTTCCTGATCCCCACTTTATCTGAGTCTTATTTTTCCTTACTCTTCTGCGGCACCACTCCCTCAAGTCAGTTCGTTGTGGGGCTGGTCCCAACAGTCAAGCTAAGATTTTTAAATTTTATCTTATAGGTCAGTGGTTCTTTACCCTGACTGAGCATCAGAATCACCTGGAGAGACTTCTTTTAAAATACAGAGCTCCTATCCAAGATTATGACTTGGTAGGGCCATAGTGAGTTTCAAATATTTGTGATTTTCCAAAAAAGTCCTCCGAGTAACTCTGATGTTTAGCCAAGATTGCAAACAACTGCTGTAAGCAATGGAGAATCTTCAAAGAGCAGAAGAGGGAGATTATTAAATTACTGGTTTGGGGACGAATCAATTTGTGATTCACAATAAATTGCAGAATAAAGTGAGACTATAAAAAGGAAGATGAATTATTTTGCAGTAGACAGAAGGATCAACAATAATGCAAGCATGAAGAAATAAAAGATTATACTAAGGTCATGTCAGGAAAAAAGGAAAAGGAAAACAAGAAGTCCCTATCCACCTCAGACCCATTGGGAACACTGAGTACAGAGACCTCCACAGCCTCGCTTTCTTCTACGCATCCTCTTCCAAACACAAGCACAATCCCAGAGCCCAAGTATTCTCACTCAATGATCAGTTATGAAAGACCTCCCCAGGTAACCAGGGAAATGAGGTCCAGTTGAGAAGAAGGAGGAATCCAAAGAGAGATATTCTTAGAAATATGGCAGGGGAGATATTTTCCTAGAATCCTGCTTGACCCTGAAATTCATTTTTGCATAAAATATTACTACAAATGGTTGTTTCAATCCAAGTATCAGTGAGCCAAATAGACTCTAGTGCATTGTCCTAGAAACCTGTCCACTCTTTAAAATATTGTTTCTATGCATGCAATTCTTTATGCACCCAACAACTGGTGTATAAATGAGGTATTGGAACATAACAACACATTTACCAGTTGGGAATTGCCTGTATATGATTAAGAATCAAATGAATAACACAGGCACTAAATGTTCCAAGATTGCAGACAAAAGACAGACTACTGTGTACTGGAAAATTTGCTAAATCCTTGTAGCAGAGGTGGGTAAAAGGGATAGGGCTTGAAGAGGTGAAAGATCACAGCATTCCATGAAAGAGAAACAAAAAAAGCCTTGGAGCCAGGAATTAATATAATATGTTTCAAGGAGAAGTTCAGTTTGGCTAGAATGGAAGACTGGTGCCAGATAGTTATGGGAGAAAGGTCAGACAGATAAGGTGGATGATGAAAAGCCTTGAATGTCAGAAGCTAAGTAGTAAGGATTATGGACAGGGACCAAGGGGAGTATTCCATACAGTATCTAGCACAGTGCCATGTCAATCTACCAAATAACAAGCAGTTTCTGAGAGCATCTATGTGCTTGGTAATATTCTAAGTATCACATGAAATCAGGAAATTGATCTATGTTTTTTAAGTAGAGAGAGAATTTATATTATCACTGCACAGCTATTTGGAAGGAAACTATCCTTTCTGTTATCTAATAATCTTTATTTCATTTGACTGTTTTTAGAAACTCTCCTCATTTTCTAAAACAAGGGAACTTGTTTTAGCAAATACTGCAAAGCTGCCCAGACCACAAAAGGAGGAAAGTCAAAGAAAACATGCAAGATGCATGCATTTAATATAACATTCAATCCTTAAAAGCAAGTATGTTTGTTACTTATTTTACAATAAGACCTTTATAATACAGATCTTTTATCTCACCTCTTGCCAAGTGTTGGCTATTCCATTTCTCTTTGCACTTAAAACACTGATATGGTGTGGTCACCTCAAGAAAAGCCTATATGGCATGCTGCTGCTGCTGCTGCTAAGTCGCTTCAGTCATATCTGTGTGCAACCCCATAGATGGCAGCCCACCAGGCTCCCCTGTCCCTGGGATTCTCCAGGCAAGAACACTGGAGTGGGTTGCCATTTCCTTCTTCAATGCATGAAAGTGAAAAGGGAAAGTGAAGTCACTCAGTTGTGTCTAACTCTTAGCGACCCCATGAACTGCAGCCTACCAGGCTCCTCTGTCCATGGGATTTTCCAGGCAAGAGTACTGGAGTGGGTTGCCATTGCCTTCTCCACTGTATGGCATAATACCCATCTAAACTAATGTAAGTTCTAGTGTCAGTATTTAAAATGTCAACTATGATGTAAGTCAAGTGAATAGGAAATTGTAATCATGAAGGTGCTCCAGATTCAAAGGGAGAAAAGAAAAACACCCCAGGTCCATAATCTTGAACACCCATTCTATGCTTCTGTGCTAGGTTTTCTGAAAATAAGCCTAGTATTTGGGATTTCACCAATATTCCATATTAAATTCACAAATGTCTACATTGAAATATAATTGAAAAAAAAGGTATTAGGAAAAACTATGTACGGCCCCAACATAAAAATGTACCATGAGAACTAAAAAAAAGACTTCAGGTATTGCCTATGTGAAATGAGTTTAGCAATGACATTCCTTTCTCTTTCTAGACACTTCCTTATTTGACTGTTTGGAAACAAGAGAGTCTCTATAGTCCCTTCTAGCTCTAAAATTCTACCAATAACATTAGAAAATTGAAGGAAAAAAGTATAATGTAAGAAGTATTTCTGTTTCATAGAAATTCTCTTAGATACATAGTAGATAGTTAATAAAAACTTGAATTAGCATTTAATATTATTGACACTAAACAGTTTCTCATGTGTATGCATATGGTCTCTAGAATGTACTTCATTTTTCTATTTTGAGGTTTCTATCTTCTGAGTATACAGGTGTATGTTAAGCAGGTCAAGATGAATAGATGGTTTCACAGCAGGAAAAAAAAACTGAGAAAAACCAGCAGTCTTGACTTTTTACACATAATGGTCATTTACAAACTTGTTTAAAACCTTAATTGCTTTTTCTTACCGAGGTAAACATTTCACAATATATATGCGAATCAAATCATCACATTGTACATCACCTTAAACTTACACAGTGGTATATGTCAATTATATCTTAATAAAGCAGAAAAAAATAAAAAAATATTTTAAAAACTTAATTACTTTCAAAACTTTCAATTATTTACACCCTTGGATGCATTGCAGGGTTTTTTTTTTAAGTGACATTAGGCTGCTGCTGCTGCTGCTGCTAAGTGGCACCAGTCATGTCTAACTCTGTGCGACCCCATAGACGGCAGCCCACCAGGGTCCCCCGTCCCTGGGATTCTCCAGGCAAGAACACTTGAGTGGGTTGCCATTTCCTTCTCCAATGCATGAAAGTGAAAAGGGAAAGTGAAGTTGCTCAGTCATGTCTGACTCTTCATGACCCCATGGACTGGCCTACCAGGCTCCTCCATCTATGGGATTTTCCAGGCAAGAGTACTGGAGGGGGTTGCCATTTCCTTCTCCGAAGTGACATTATACATACTTTTAATCCTTGGATTTGGTAAGTCTAGAGACCACCATTTGATTTGTTACACTGCAACGGAACTGTGCAATAACATAAACAGCTAGAAATCAAAGATCTTATCAGGACTTCCCTGAAGGCTCAGTGGTAAAGAATCCACCTGCCAACACAAGAGACATGGGTTCAATCCCTGGTCCAGGATAATCACACATACCTCAGAGCAACTAAGCCAATGAGCCACAACTACTGAGCCTATGTGCTGCAAATACTGAAGCCCATGTGCCCTAGAGCCTTTGCTCAGCAACAAGAGAAACTAACGCAATGAGAAGCCCAAGCACCACAGCTAGAGAGTAGCCCCTGCTCACTGCAACCAGAGAAAAACCCACACAGCAATGAAGACTCATCACAGCCAAAAAATAAATAAATAAAATTATTTTTAAAATTAAAAAATATACATCTTATCAGCTATGATTTAGAGATGAGATTCAATTGCTGCTCAGCCTGTCCATAAAGAAGAGAAAACAAATGTTTTTGCGCCTGGGTAAGATGTATAAGGATCCTTTCAGCATAGTCTGTGAGGTTATGAAGACGGCATCCTTTGCCTCAGTTCTCAAGATATATCATTACAGAGACATGGTGCTTTGTTCTTGCTACTCCATGTGATGACATTCTCCACTGAATCCATTGGGAGAATCTGGATTGGGAGAATCCAGTCTCCCAAGGAGAACCATTTGGTCCAGGACTCACCAAAGAGCCTCGAATTTGAATTCTTGATCTAAGTGAGATATACCTAGTCTCAGAAGTATACTATCAGGGTTGAAGAAACAACATTCCTCATACTGCTTAAAATAGATCATGCTGCTTGAGATGCCACATGAATAATTAAATTTTTATTAAAATTAAAGAATTGATTTTCTTGTGAAAAGCCTAACTATACTGCCTGGTGTTTTAGAATATGTTGAAAGCACTACTTTATTATTTATAAACATTTAAAATATACCCCAATTTTTGTAAACATTGTTTTGTCATTTTTTAAATACTTAAAATATCAGAAACCTCAAAAAATGTAAGTGATCTAAGGTTCCTCTCAATTCCTGAGAGACTCTGACAACATGTAATACTTTGGGAACACTTAAAACAACATATAACTGCATGTATTTATTTATCTGCCTCTCCAACCACATTATCAAATACTTGAGATGAGACCATGTTTATTTATCGGTACACCAAGTGTCTAGATAGTGCTTAATACAGAGTGGATACCTTATAAACATTTATGAATCTATGATATAATATATCTAACAAGCAAAAAGGGTTCCTCTTTTTCTAACTACTGAATCATTTGCCTTAGTCTTATTTAGATAGAAGTGATGAACATGGGGGGTGCAGTTCCCAGTAAGTTCTTGCTGTTGCCAGTTCCAATTTTGGTCTTACTTTTGCCTTTTATTTCTTAAAAAAACACTTATAACGCCTTTTGAGAATGTTTACTAGTGACAAAAAAAAAGAAAATAAATTTGTAGAGCCTTTTTCTATTTGATTACAATGGAAGTAAAATCTGTGCATTCAATGTAAATAATATATTTATATGTGTATAAATAATATGAAATCATATATGTATTATACAAATAATATAAAATTGCTTTTCAGTCATGTCTGACTCTTTGAGACCCCATGGACTGTAGCCCGCCATGCTCCTCTGGCCATGCACTTCTCCAGGAAAGAATATTGGAGTGGGTAACCATTCTCTTCTCCAGGGATCTTCCCAACCAAGGATGGAAACTTCGTCTCCCACATTGCAGGCAGATTTTTTTACCATCTGAGCCACCAGAGAAGCTCCCATAAATAATATAAAATTATATATGTAATATACAAATAATATAAAATTGCTTTTCTAATGAATATGTGTAGCTATCCAAAGATATATATTGTTAAAAGCAATCTTTTCACTTTAATAAAAGCATGGGGGAATTTGTTGGAAAAGCATAGATTTCTCACCAGTTACAGTCCATGGGCTCGCAAAGAGTTGGACACGACTGAGTGACTAACACTTTCACTTTCATAGAAACAACATATATTTGCTCTTTATGATGTATTTTTCTGGCTTCAAACTAGTAGGGCCTTAAATGACTAACCAAAAGTTTTGCCTGGGGCTTCCCTGGTGGCCCAGTGGTTAAGAATTCATTTGCAAGGCAAGGGACACTGGTTCAATTCCTGGTCTGAGAAGATTCCATATGACACAGAGTAACTAAGCGCCTGTGCCACAGCTACTAAACTCCTGCCTTAGAGCCTGGGAACTGCAACTACTGAGCCCACATGCTGCAGTTACTGAAATCCATCTGCATGCCTAGACCCTGTGATCAGCAACAAGAGAAGTCACCACAATGAGAGGCCTCCTGCACCACAATGAAGAATAGCTCCTGCACACCACAATAAGAAATGATGAAGATTTATCCAATAATTTATTGGGTAGCAATAAATTCTGTTTTTATACCCTAGCAATGAACTACCCAAAAATGAAGTTAGGAAAGCAATGAACTATCCAAAAATGAAGTTAAGAAAGACCATTTAGTAGGAGAAAGAATAGTTTTTATGACAAATGATGTTCACAACTGGATATTCACAGGCAAAAGAATTTAAGAGAAGTTAGATTCTACTTCACACTATCTGCAAAAATTTAACTCAATATGAATCAATGATGTGAGTATAAAATATGAATCAAAGTGGAAACTAGAAAACTCTTTATCATAATTTCTTAGATATGATACCAAAGCATGAGCTACAGAAGAAAAAAAAATAAGTTGTACTTCATCAAAATTAAAAACTTTTGTGCTTCAAAGGAAAGTCAAGAAAGTGAAAAAACAACCACAAAATAGGAGAAAATATTTTTAAATCATATATCTGAGAAGGTTCCAGTGTCCACAACATAAAGAACTCTTACAGCTCAACACTAAAAAGAGAATCCACTTTCATTTTCAAAAGTCCACCCTCCCTGCTCTGGTCTCTTACCCTCATTTCTATGGTTTACTCCACCTGCTCCCTACCATTTCTGAGGTCCTCCCTGGCTGCAATGCTCTGCTCATTTCTGAGGTCTGCTCTCCCCACTTACACTTCCTCTCTTTCCTAAGGTCTTTGCTCCTGTCTCTGGCTCTTCCCACTGTTTTGTTTTCCCTCTCTCTCTCTGCTTTTTTCTCTCCACTTCTAATGATTGCTTCTTACTATTGCTCCCTGTCTCATATTTTAGGTCTGATGCTCCTTCCTCCTCAATTCTGATGTCTGTCCTTCCTCTCTCTCTCTTCACTTATAATATCAGCCCTCCTTACTCTGTGCCCTTCCATTTCAAAGTTCTGCCCTCCCTGCTTTGCTCACCCACTCTCATTTCTGAGGTGAAATCTCTTTCTACTGTTCTTCCCATCCCCAGGTTCGTTTCTCCTTGCTCCTCACCTCCACATCCGCCATGTTCCTCTACTTCTCTTTTCTAAAGTCGCTGATGCTTTGTTGCTCCTTCTGCTCCCCGCCATGACTAAGGTTTTCCCTTCCTCTGCTCTGTGCTGCCTCACCACCACCTCTTGCCCCCCTTCCCCCTGCTTCATTTATGCAGTCCGTCCTCCCTCCCTCCCCCTCTCACCTCCAATTTTTAAGTGGCTGTGAGACAGTAGAGGTCTGAGGTGAGAGACTGGAAAAGTGAAAGTGAAAGTCACTCAGTCGTGTCCGACTCTTTACTCAGGATTATACAGTTCATGGAATTCTCCAAGTCAGAATACTGGAGTGGGTAGCCTTTCCCGTCTCCAGGGGATCTTCCCGACCCAGGAATCGAACCGTGGTCTCCCGCATTACAGAAGGACTCTACCAAATTAGCTACTAGGGAAGCGCGAGAGACTGGAGGGCACCAGCAGAAGTGAAGGGCGGTCTAGACCGAACAGGTATCAATCAAAAAAACAGGCAACCAAATAAACCATCCCTTTGCCCAGTCTGGCTGCCTGACCACCACTCCTCAAAAACTAGCCTTAGGCTTGTTACTTCACCCTTTGTGACACGCGCTGGGACTGTGAAGAGCAAGGGCGACTAACTGCACATGAATGTGAAAAAGGTAACTTGCTACCATTCCTTTGAATGATAGGGAAATGGAAGTCGTTCAGTCATGCCCGACTCTTGCGACCCCATGGACAGTAGCCTACACCAAGCTCCTTCCTCCATGGGATTTTCTAGGCAAGAATACTGGAGTGGGTGGCCCGTTTCCTTCTACAGGGAATCTTCCCGACCCAGGGACCGAACCCAGGCCTCCCGTATTGTAAACAGACACTTTACCGTCTGAGCCACCAGGGAAGTCCTTAAATGATATAATATATGGATACAGTCGGCTTTTTATTTCCCACATCAGACCCCTTCCAGCAATCCCTACGCAATTTCTGTCAGCTTTGGCCAGTTTTCCATCTAAGAGGCCAGGGCTGGAGAAGCGGGAAAATGGGAACAGAGAGGAAAGGCAAGGGCCTGGGGGTGGGGGTGGGGGTTCGGATCGCTCTTTTGTTCTCACAGCGGTGGGCGCTAGCTAGGGGGAAGCCTCCCTGCCTGAGGGCGAGCCTCACAGCCCGCCTTCCAACCTGCCCTTCACAACCGGGATCTATTGATACATACCTAGAGACGTATCTAGAAAGTCCATCTTTCCCTCTTTGTCGGTGTCTGTCATCTCCTTTCCAGAAAATATTCGTTTGGAAATAGAAGCTGTCTCCTCACCGTGACTGCACCACACTCCGAACGAGTGTGGAGCCCCCAGTACTGTTCACTCGGGTTCCTACAAAACTCGTCCTCCAATCACAGTCTGTCGCTTTGCTGTCCCTATGACCCAGGAGGTGGAGCTTGGCATCTACTCTCAGGTCTCCAATCAGAAACTTGGCTCACCAAGAAAAAAAAAAAAAAGAGGAAGACTGGCCCATTTCTTTCCCGCTCTTTCTAAAAATTGTTTCTTCTCCTATACACACACTGCTCAGTTGGCTACTTTGTATGTATGTGTGTCTGTGTGTATGTGAAACAGACTGCTTGATCCTTGCTTTTTATAGCTCTCAGAAGAACCCCCCCATTTCTCCTCTTTGCAGCTGGCATTTCCATAGAATACAATGTTATATTCAGGATGGACTGGTTCTGTTTCTCTCAAATTCAAAGAACTACCATAAATCTATCAGTTAAGACTCATCCAGTGGACTTTCCTACTGGCTCAGCAGGTAAATCCACCCACAGTGCGGGAGACCTGGGTTCTATCTCTGGGTTGAGAATAACCCCCAGAGAAGGGAAAGGCTACCCACTCCAGAATTATGGCCTGGAGAATTCCATGGACTATATAGTCCATGGGGTTGCAAAGAGTCAGACACAACTGAGCAGCTTTCACTTTCAGAGGTATATAGTGACATATACTTTTTTGTGACTTCCCTAAATGTTTGTTCATGACTTTTCTTAAGAAAAATGGAAATGTCACACTTTTTGCCTAATAAAGCTCTGTATACACCACTTCTACATGTTAGTGGAATCCTGTGCAACTAACTGGTTCTTCAGGGGAAATAAAAAGCAAATTAATAATTTTTAAGAGCTGAAAATTTGTTCAAGTTGTTACAGAAATCACAACATAAATGTCTGAAGAGATTTTAAAAGGTAATTGAGTGCTTATGGTCAGAGTCCTGAAGACTGTAAGTCAGTCTCTATCTCTCTCTCTTTTTTTTTTTTTTTTTTTTTTTTCCTTTTGCAACACTTCGTGGCATTGAGGAACTCCTGACCGAGGAGAGGGGATTGAACTTGTGCACCTAAAGTGCAAGTGCAGAGTCTTAACTGCTGGACCACCAGGGACGTCCCAATAAGCTAATCGTTTTCTAAAGACATATACAGTTGCTTGTGAAAAATAAATACATGCAAAATATTAATTTAAGTGCTATAATTCAGTCTATACAACAAATATTGAGCTCCTCACAGCATTGTGCTCTGGGGATACTGGTAGCTACAAAACATATATATATATGTATATGACTTAAAGGAGAAAATTCACTTAACATATCAAAAAATTAATTAGGACTTGAAAATTAAGGAATAATTGTAGGGTTGGGAAGGATATTGCTTGGCAGAGAAATCAGCACTACCAGCACACTCTGGAAAGTGCAAGCCATTCATTGTGGTGAGGTACTGAAAGATGGATCTGAAGAAATTAGCAGAGATTAGATTATGGAGGGACATTTTTTATTATGTGAAAGACTTGAAACAATTTTTTCCTATCATATTTGAGTTATAGAGCAATAAGGGAAGAGGATTAAAGACAGAACCCCATGGAAATTACAAAAGAAATTGAGTAGAAAGTATCAGAGAGTTATAGGAAAAACCAGGAAAGTGGTGTTGAGGAAATAAAGGGAGAATTCCAAGAAGAATTTAGTACTCCACTGGGTCAAGTGTTCTATCTTTTTTGCCTTTTCATACTGTTCATAGGGTTCTCAAGGCAAGAATACTGAAGTGGTTTGCCATTCCCTTCTCCACTGGACCACGTTTGGTCAGAACTCTCCACCGAGACCTGTCTGTCTTGGGTGGCCCTACACTGCATGGCTCATAGTTTCACTGAGTTAGACAAGGCTGTGGTCCATGTGATTAGACTGGTTAGTTTCCTGTGATTGTGGTTTTCAGTCTGTCTGCCCACTGGTGGAGAAGGATAAGAGGCTTATGGAAGCTTCCTGATGGGAGCGACTGACTGAGGGGGAAATTGGGTCTTGTTCTGATGGGTTAAGGCCATGTTCAGTAAATCTTTAATCCAATTTTCTGTTGGTCGGTGGGGATGTGTTCTCTCCCTGTTATTTATCTGGGGCCAAACTATGGGGAAGTAATGGAGATAATGGTGACCTCCTTCAAAAGATCCCATGCTTGCATTGCTACACTCAGGGTCCCCAGCCCTGCAGCAGGCCACTGCCGACCCATGCCTCTGCAGGAGACTCTTGGACAATCCTGGGCAAATCTGGGCCAGTCTTTTGTGGGGTCACTGCTCCTTTATCCTGAGTCCTGGTGCACACAAGGTTCCATTTGTGCCTGCCAAGAGTTTGTTTCCCAGTCCTATGTAAGTTCTGGCAGCTCTATGGTGGGTTAATGGTGACCTCCTCCAAGAGGGCTTATGCCATACCCAGGTCTGCTGCACCTGGAGCCCCTGCCCCTGCAGCAGTCTGCTGCTGACCCATACCTCCACAGGAGACACTCAAACACAGTTCTGTCTCAGCCTCTGTGGGGTCTCTGGGTCCTGGTGTGCACAAGGTTTGTTTGAGCCCTCTGAGTGTCTCTGGTAAGTATGGGGTTTGATTCTAAATGCAATTTCATCCCTCCTACCATCTTGCTGGGATTTCTCTGCCCTTGGAGGTGGGGTATCTCCTCACAAGCAGTGACAGACTTTATTTTCTTGGGCTCCAAAATCACTGCAGATGATGACTGCAGCCATGAAATTAAAAGATGCTTACTCTTTGGAAGAAAAGTTATGACCAACTTAGATATCATATTAAAAAGCAGAGACATTACTATACTGACAAAGGTCCATCTAGTCAAAGCTATGGTTTTTCCAGTAGTCATCTATGGATGTGAGAGTTGGACTATAAAGAAAGCTGAGGGCTGAAGAATTGATGATGTTGAAGTGTGGTGTTGGAGAAGACTCTTGAGAGTTCCTTGGACCACAAGAAGATCCAACCAGTCAATCCTAAAGGAAATCAGTCCTGAGCAGTCATTGGAAGGACTGATGCTGAAGCTGAAACTCCAATACTTTGGCCACCTGATGCAAAGAACTGACTCATTGGAAAAGACCCTGATGCTGGGAAAGATTGAAGGCAGGAAGAGAGTGGGACGACAGAGGATGACATGGTTGGATGGCATCACTGACTCAATGGACATGAGTTTGAGTAAACTCTGGGAGTTGGTGATGGACAGGGAGGCCTGACATACTGCAGTCCATGGGGTTGCAAAGAGTCGGAGACAACTGAGCGACTGAACTTAACTGAACTGGGTCAAGCATTGCTGGAAGATCAAATCAGTGAAGAAGTAAATAATACATTAAATTTAGTAATTAAGAGTTTTGTTTTTTAAACCTTCAGCAGAGTTCTGTGTGTGTTAGTAGCTCAGTTGTGTCTGACTCTTTGCTACCCTATGGACTGTAGCTCACCAGGCTCCTCTGTCCATGGGATTCTCCAGGCAAGAATAGTAGAGTGGGTTGCCATTTCCTTATGCAGTGTCAGCAGAGTTCTAACAAACCATAAATTGAGGATTGATTAATTAATTAATTAGGTTTTATTTAGTAAACACATATAGCATTTACTATCTGTCAAGCACTGTTCTAAGAGCTTTATTAGTCACCGTTTAACTCTCATAATAATCTCATAAAGTAAGAAATGGTATTATTTCATTTTTACAGATAAGGGAATGGTACAGAGGCCTTTAAAATTTTGCCCAAGGACACATAGCTAGTAAATACTGGTGCTAAACTCCAACTCATTGTTTTAACAACTACTTCCACAAGGTAAGATAGAGTGTTTCTTTTTAATGGAAAAGATTTAGTTAAACACGTTTATAGGCTATGGGAAAAGGAGTTAGGGAAAAGAAAGGCATTAAAAATAGTGAAGACAATATGAAATAATCAATAGAAACGTTTCCTATCTTAGAGAAGACAGAAAAAAGGGAATTAGGAATAAGACTGGAATAATAAATCTTGAATAACAGAAGAAATAAATGCATAAGGCAAAATCTTAATGAATGAAAAATTTCCTATGTATTACACAAACTTTCTTAGACTTCACCTTCAGCCTGTGGGTATTAATAAGAGTTAACAATAACTCAAATTTCAAAGGTTTCTATTTCCATATATTTTTAAAATATATCCAGCTTCCTGAAAAATTTTTCCTTTAATATTTCCAGGGGAGGGATTCTTTCATAATGTAATCACAAACAATCCAGTTAGCTGCCAAACATAATCATACTATTTCTTTTCATTTCCTCTGGACTCATTTTCTTGATATTGTCAACTTAAGAAATTGCAAAATGTAGGAGTTTCAAGTTAAGTTTTATTTGGGGCAAATGAGGACTATAGCCTGGGAGACAGCATCTCAGATCACTCTGAGATATTGATCCAAAGAGGTAGGGGGGAAAGGTCAGTATATATGTGATTTTGGTGAAGGCAGAGTACATGCAATTAAGCACATATTTTTGCAGAAGGTTTCTGCTGATCATGAGGAGCAGATGTCACCATGAAGGAATTTAGCGCTTTTTAAATATGAGAGGATGCAAGAATTGGGCTCATCAAATCATCTCCTGAAAATATCTATCTGAAGACCTGTTCTGCCAGTTTTTCCAGAGCACATAGTGCCTCATTTTTGTTCTCCACTTGAACTCCCTTCAGTGGGTGTGGAAGGTCAACAGCTGTAGCAGCACATGATTTAATCACTGTAGAAGTAGATGGCAAGTGCCCAAGCTAAGTGCCAATTTGTAGCTGACATCAAAAATCCAGGCAAGAAATGATGATGGCTTGAATTAAGATGGTAGTAGTAGAGGTGGTGAGATGTGGTGATGAAGATTCTGGATGTAATTTAAAGGTAGATCTCACAGGATATGCAGATGGACTGCATATAGAGTGTGATAGAAGGCACATTGTCAAGAATGACTTCAAAACTTTTGTGTTGAACAAAATAGAAGAATGGAGTTGCCATTTACTGAAATGGGGCCAAACAGGGGAGGAGCCGGGTTTGTGAGTTAATGTTACCAAATGTAAATTTGTATGCAGGTCAAAGCAAAACATCAGAATTTGGAAAAGAAAAAGGCTTATTGAAGGGCAAATCAAGGAGAATGGGGATTGTTCATGCTCAAAATCCCCGAACTCTTGGATGGTTTTCAGGGAAATTTTTTTAGGCAAAATTTGGGATAAGGGTTGCAGAGTGTGCGACTTTCTTCTGATGGGTTGATGGAGAGATACCAGGACAGTGTTGTGGGAATGCTGTGCTCAGTCTAAAGTTACCATCCTACAACTGGGTGGGGGCCTTAGTTCCCCTCCCACCCAGAAAAACGACAAAGATAATGTCAGGAGTACCACTTGAGAAGGAAACAGGACACTGCTTTAATTGCTGCACTATTGTTTCTTGATTGTTCCTCCATTGTTTCTTCATTCCCTTATTTTCCTGGTTAGCAACTGTTTGAATCTGCCCTTTG
Organism: Muntiacus reevesi; assembly: GCF_963930625.1. NCBI lineage: Eukaryota > Metazoa > Chordata > Mammalia > Artiodactyla > Cervidae > Muntiacus > Muntiacus reevesi. The sequence continues at coordinate 135,452,905 of NC_089271.1, forward strand.
ATATTCAGGAAGGTCCAGGAGGCAGAAGCCTTTTTACTGCATATAAGAACTGGGATGTAGAAAAACTTTCAGGCCCAAGAGGGCCCCCACAGGGTGTTGCTTGGTTTCAGTAAGATTAGGATTTAGTCTTGGGTTGGAGGTTGGGGTGCAGGAAGGAAGGATTGGGAGTTTGGAATTAGCAGATACAAACTGATATATATAGAATGGATAAATAACAAGGTCCTACTGTATAGCACAGAAAAAGAATGTATGTATATCTGAGTCACTTTGTGTTCAGCAGTAACTAATATAACATCGTAAATCTGTTACAAGAAGGTGGACCCCTTCCAGGCCTGAGAATGGGCTCCTGTTGAACACTCAGAAATTAATTTTTCAAGGAAAGACATGTACTGACAAAGCTAGAGACTTTATTAGGAAGGGATACTAAGTGGAGAGCAGCAAGGTAAGGAACCCCAGGAGAACTGCTCTGCTATGTGGCATGCTTTTTCAAATTTTATGGTAATGGGATTAGTTTCCTGGTTGTCTCTGGCCAATCACTCTAACTCCAGGGTCCTTCCTGGCAGTACACGCATCACTCAGCCAAGATGGATTCCAGCGAGGAGGATCCTGTGAGATTAATGGGACATGTAGGCCTCTTTTTGACCTTTCCCAAATTCTTCCAGTTGGTGGTGGCTTGTTAGTTCTGTGTTCCTTACCGGGACCTCCTGTCATAAAATAAATCACACAAATGATTACTATGGTACCTGGTCAGGGTAGGCTGTTTCAGTCAGTGTTTCCCTAACTAATCAACTATACTTCAATAAAACATTTTTTAAAGAATTTGGCCTTGAAAAATTAAGTTTCTGATTACTATTGTGTATTTGAGTAGAGATATCAAGTAGTCAATTATACAAACTTTCAGTGGAGAAGTCTGAGCTAGAGGTTCAAATTTGTAAGACATCAGTGTATATCTACTTTTGAAAATCATAAGACTAGATGAAATTAGAACAGGAGGGAAGGGGCAAAGCACAGCCTTTAAAAGAATGGCATAGCCATAGAATATGATGAAAATTGGCTAGAACCAACTAGGTACAACATGGTAGAATATTTGCCTTTCAGTGAACCTTGAGCCTCATCATACACTCATTGGAATACTTTAGCATAAGCTAAGTGACATATCCACCAGCACTATGACAGTTCCAAGGGTGACCATCAAAGACCAATAAGTGGGCAGTGACTCAATTCCTGGAAATCTTCACCTCTTCCCCAAAATATTTTGTTAGAATAATCCTCCTGCTCAGCCTATCAAATTACCCAGCCCATGAAAACAAACCACATAGTATTTTGAGGCCACTCTTGCCTTCTGACATGGCCCATACTCTGTCCAGCTACTCTCCACTCAAAAGCCAATAAACAGGCCAGGTTGGTGGAAAGGTGTTTCTCTCTAAATAAATCCACTTCTTACCTATTGCTTTGTCTCTCATTGAATTCTTCCTACAATAAGACATCAAGAACCTGAGCTTCATTAAGTCCAGAGACCAAGTGTGATCTCAGTTAAAAGATCATAGGTTCATGTCCCAATCTGGGTTTTCACTGGGTTTGAGATCTGGCTGAGTGGTTTCAAGTCCCAGTCTGAGTCGCATGACTTTAGGATCACTGAAGCAGTGTATATAAATAGAGAAATTGTCTAAGAACTGGGTTCTGTCTCCAATGTTCAAAGCAGTTGTTCTCATAGTATAGTTCCTAGACCAGCAATATCAGTAACACCTGGGAACTTATTAGAAATGTGAATTTTCCTACCATATTCCTGACCCACTGAATCAGAATCTCTGGGGTTGGAGCACAGCAAATTGTATTTTAATAAGTCTTCCAAGTGACTCTGATGTATGCTAAAGTTTGAACACCAGTGTCTTACAGGTCAGGGAGATGTGCGTGTGTGCTAACTTGCCTCAGTCATGGCTGACTCTTTGCGACCCCTTGGACTGCAGCCCATCATGCTCCCCTGTCCATGGGATTCTCCAGGCAAGAACACTGGAGTGGGTTTCCACGCTCTCCTGTCAGGGAGATAAGAAGGCACCAAAAAGGGAAAACTGAAATGGAGCAGTTAGTAAGGTAGTAGAAAACCCAGGGAAGTGTGGTGACAGGATTCAAGTGAAGAAAGCATTTCAAGGAGTTAAATGTGATCAACTGCGACAAATACTCCTAGTTTGTCAAATAAGTTAAACAGTTCCAATCTTCTCGGGGGATAAATTACATTTCATACTGTTGACTTCCACTAGATTCTTCTAACAAATCTTCCTTTTTGTTTAACCTAGTTGAAATAAGCTTCTATTATTTCCAACTAAAAGGTCCTTGATTAAAAAATACCCAATTGCTCTACAATTGACTTGAAGAAACATTTGAAACTGTGGGTTAGACTTTATGTATTAATAGCGGGGACTCAGTTTGAACCTATGCTTATCTGAATGGAAGTAGACAAAAGTAATGCAAGGCCAGACTTATTAAATAATTTCCTTGTTTGTCACATGAGAGAAGCAATTTTTATGCAAAGTAATTTTATGAGCAGTCTCTCTCAAGTTGTCTCCTAGCTCAATTTTTACTAAATTCAATCTAAAACCTAGAGAAAAGAGGAACTGGAATTTTAAAAACAAAAACAAAGCCAAGACACCACCAGCACCACCATCAAGAAAAATTTTAAAAAAAAATTTCCAGTAAGTCTTTAAGACATTGGGGACATTGGGGTTCTAGAAGTATCACACTGGTATCCCTCTAATAGATGTGACCCAGAAAAAGAGACAGACAGTCTATATTTTAACATTTTAAAAAATTTCTTAATGGTTCCAAATTCCTTGTTTGTAGCAAGAGATAATGGAGCCTGAAAGACATGGTAGCGTTGCCAACTTTAAAAACAATGCACAATGTGAAAGTTTCAAGTTAAGTTTTATATGAGGCAAAATGAAGACTAAAGCCCAGGAAACAGCATCTCAGATAGCTCTGAGGAACTGCTCCAAAGAGGTGTAGGGAGAAGATAAGTATATATGTGATATTGGTAAAGGTGGAGTACATGCAATCAAGCACTATTTTTGCAGAAGTTTTCTGCTAGTTGTGAGGAGCAAATGTCACCATGAAGGAATTTAGTGCTTTTCTACATATGAGGAGATGCAAGAACTGGGCTCATCAAATCAGCTCCTGAAAATATCTAACTATCTGAAGACCTGTTCTGCCAGTTTTTCCAGAGCATAAAGTGCTTCATTTCTGCTCTCCACCTTGAAATCCTTTTGGGGGTGTTGAAGGTCAGCAACCGCAGCTGCAGCAGCACATGATTTAATCTTTGTAGAGGTGTCACTGAAGGAGTGTGGTGGGTCCTTCTGCCCTCCACTCAAAAGCCAAACTGAAGGAGTGTGGTGGGTCCTTCTGCTCTCCACTCAAAAGCCAATAAACAGGCCAGATTGGATGGTGGTGGATATCTGTCCAAAAGTGGACTCTCCCCACAACAAGCAGGGGGTGAGAGCTTTTATAGACAGAGTCGGAGGGGTGGATTACATGCAGAAACAGCATAGTAATCTTCAAATTGGTCATCAATGGTCTGACTAGCATCATTTTGGTTGTTCTAGGTACAGTTAATCTTCAATTCCAGGATGTACTTGTTCCCATTTCTTTGGGGTCTGTTTTCAAATTGTGGCAGCTCATGTCCTGGGTACAGTCTGGTAATCATATGGTTAACTTCTCTACCTGTTGTTTTGGTATTTATAAGACATCTCACAGGATGTGACTCAGAATATTATCTATAGTCCTTGAGAAAGAGCTAAAGGCCCTTGACCGTGCTTAATGACTATATTATTATTTTGTCTCCTTTGATTGTTTTCCTTTGTTTCAGCATTTCTCACTTCTCTGATTAAACTTATTCTTTGATTAAAGCTTTCCAAAGGCAAAAGGCAGGAAGAAGACATGGTTGAGGGGGTGAGGTTGGTAAGGACCATAAGGTCCTGCTACATTTCAGAGGTAGATGACAAAACACCGATGGCAAGTGCCAATTTGTAGTTTACATTGAGCTTCCTAACTGATCTTTCTTCTGGCCTGGTTTATTATGTCTATTCTCCACATGGAAGCTGAGCCACAGTAGCCAGTTTCTGCAGGCAGCAATAGCAGTGGTGCAAATTTCAGTATCAGTGTATGGCAGTGGTGGCCTCATTAGATTAAGTTTCAGGTATAATTTTAGTCACATTTCTGATTTTCCAACCTCTGTTGTGTTGATTGGAAAAAAACGCACAACCTAAATGTTGAGAATTATATTTTATTCAGGACATTACTGAGGACTATAGCTCAGGAAGGAAGCCTCGCATATAGTTCTGAGGGACTATTTCAAAGAGGTAAGGGAGGAGCCAGACTATACAAGAGTATTTGCTGAAAAAAAAAAAATCACATGTAGTCGAACATTGAAAGATTACTGCTGGGAATTCCCTGGTGGTCCAGTGGTTAGGAATCAGTGCTTTCACTGCCGTGGTCCTGGATTCAAGCCCCAGTTGGGCAACTAAGATCTTGCAAACTGTACAACATGGACAAAAAAAAAAATAGATTACCAGGACCAAAAATTAAAAGAGGGACATTACTACTGATCTATAAAAATGTTAAGGATTATAAGGCAATGTTTTGAACAACTTTATACCAACAGCTTAGACAGTTCAGATGAAATGGACAAACTCCTGGACACAAAATACCGCAACTGACTTTAAAAGAAATAGAAAATCTGAATTAGCCACATGACGTGGCCATAAAACAGACAATATCTGAGGTTAAAGCATTTTGGACATCCATCTATACTTATAAAAAAGATTACTGCTAACCACAAAAAAACAGATTTCTCAAGTTAATGATTTTCTATGTATGGGAAGATGCAAGTCTTGGCTCATTGAAATTACCCCTTTGATATACATTTTAACTATCTACAGTGAGTATCCTGTTTTTCTCCATCCTGGATTCCCTTCAAGGTGTACCACTGGGTTGGGGGGCGGCTGCAACAGCTGATGGCTTTATGGCTGAAACATCCTTTGTTGACTGAAATGGCAGGTGATATTCTTTGTCTACACTTGATTCCTGCCATTTGTCTTGAGTCTGGTTCTTTAGAGTCCCTGGCTAGTCCGTCAACTACCCAGTCAGTCAGTTCAGTCGCTCAGTCATTTCCGACATTTTGTGACCCCATGGACTGCAGCATGCCAGGCCTCCCTGTCCATCATCAACTCCCGGAGTTTACTCAAAGTGATGCCATCCAACCATCTCATCCTCTGTCGTCCCCTTCTCCTCCTGCCGTCAATCTTTCCCAGCATCAGGGTCTTTTCCAATGAGTCAGTTCTTTGCATCAGGTGGCCAAAGTATTGGAGTATCAACTTTAGCATCAGTCCTTCCAATGAATATTCAAGACTGATTTTCTTTAGGATTGACTGGCTGGATCTCCTTGCAGTCCAAGTGACTCTCAAGAGTCTTCTCCAACACCACAGTTCAAAAGCATCTTTGGAGCTCAGCTTTCTTTATAGTGCAACTCACTGTTGCAGAAACCAGTACTCAAGAAACCAAGCACCACACTTGGAGAGTTCGAGAACTCAGGTTTACTATGCCGGTGGGCCCAGAGGAGTTAACACTCCAAGCTCTGAGCCCCAAACAAAGGGATTACAGAGTTTTTATAGACAGACTGTAGTGGGCAACACTAGCTGTTAATAGGCTGGTTTAAACTAAGGGGGTTTTTTGCATGTGGGAACAGCAGTCAAGATGGGGAGGGAACAGGAGTCAAGATGTGGAGGGTGCCTGGTCTGGACAGGCATGATTAAGCAGGTTTGCAGGGGCTGGGTGATTGCTAAAAGCAGGACAAGGGTGAGTGAGATAAACTCGTTCCTAGTATTGCAAGTCCCCGCTTTATGAGACTACGTGACCTACATGATCTAGACTTTGCAAGGGGCAAGTTGAGTTACAGAGGTAGAAGCAGAAGGAGGTTATGTAAAATTTTAACTTTTCCTCTTCATCACATCCATACATCACTACCGGAAAAACCATAGCTTTGACTAGACGGATCTTTGTTGTCAAAGTAATGTCTCTGCTTTTTAATATACCATTTAGGTCATAGCTTTTCTTTCAAGGAGCAAGCATCTTTTAATTTCATGGCTGCAATCACCATCTGCAGTGATTTTGGAGCCCAAATTTGTCAACAGCTCTCTAACATATGCTTATATCTATATCAATCCATCCATCTATCTAGTGTAATTTCTTGCTTCCCTCAGCCCAAGATTTATAAGGGTTTCCTTGTGCAACTAAAAAAAAATCTTTACATGCATAGTTTTAAATATCTGTCTAAGATTATTGCTACTTAACCTCAGGAATACATCCTTAATTTTGTAATTATCACTATAGCCCTAGCATTTGACAGTTTGTGGGATCATTTTACCTATATTTTTCAAAACCATTTTATGAGAGGTTTTTATTTATCATCTACTGATATGATCATGTTATTTTTCTTCCATAGCATGTTGATGTGGTGGATTACATTAATTGATTTTTAAATCGTGTGCTTTAATAGAACAAAATTCAAATGTTACTGAACATAAGTTAGTGTGTGTTGTTGCACAGTGAGGCCAAACAAACAGAAATGTCAAAGTTTTGGAGCAGAGAAAAGGTTATTCCAAAGTCAAGCAACATCAGGTGGACCCTGCTCAAAAACCCTAAACTCCCTGATAGTTTTCAGGGAGAAGTTTTATAGGCAAAATTGGGGTGGGGGGAGCTGCAGGGTATGTGATTTGGTGGTGAGGCAATAATGAAGTGCTCTAGGACTCTTACTCTCACCCAGCACTTGTCATCCTCCACCTGAACTGGGGCTTCTGTTCAAAGATACTGTTATGCTTAGTCCTTGAGGAAGAACCATGACCTACCCTAAGGCTTCATTATTATTTCCCCTCTTTGTTCTGCATCCCCCTTCCTTCCCTGCTTAGCAAGTGTTTGAATCTGCCCTTTGGAACTCAAGGAAGGTCAAGGAGGCTGAATGAAGCCTATTTTCTACAAATAAGAAATGGGGGACAAGGAAAGGATTTGTACCAGGGAGGGCTCCACAGGGTCCTTCTCAGTTTCACAAACATCTTGCTTTGTTGGGATGATTTCTTTGAGTTTAGTTGCTGAATTTTCTGCAAGAAAATATATAGATTATGATCTTGTAGAAGTTATGTTTGTACATATGTTTCAAACAGAAGGTTTCTGAGGAAACTTTTGAGCCCTGTGGGGCTCCTGGGCACAAAGACTTTCTGAGACCCTATTTCTTTGATTACAGGAAATGGCCTTCATTCAGACTTCATGACCTTCTCTGAGTTCCAATGGGCAAATTCAAGAAGCTGTTAATTAGGGAAGGGAGTAGATGTGAAACCTGGGAGAAACAGTTAAAGTAGCCTTGGGGCAAGATCCTGTTTCCTCCATTAGTGGATATACACAATATCTGACCTATTTTGCACATACTGAAACCCCTTCCAGGTAGGAAAAGTTAATGTTTAACAATGATATGCTGCATGCAAGCACGTAGACCCCAGGCCAGTTGGATCTGAAGGTTGAGGATGCTGATTTCCTACTTACCTCACCACCAACCCATCAGAAGAATGCAAGCATATCACTGCCTAGATCTTTATCACATACCCCCCCCCCCCCACCAACCAGGAGCCCTGTATAATAGACCTCTTCCTATTTCCCAGAGCTTCCCTGACTCAGGTGGTAAAGAATCTGCCCACAATGCAGAAGACCTGGGTTTGGGTTCAACCCCTGGGTTGGGAAGATACCCTGGAGAAAAGAATGGCAACCCACTCCAGTATTCTTGCCTGAAGAATCCTATGAACATAGGAGCCCAATGGGACACAGTCCATGGGATCACAAAGAGTTGATCATGACTCAGTGACTAACACTATTCCTCAGGGAGACGGGCACAGTTCTCAAAGGCACTAGTCTGCTATGTTCTCTTTTTGCCTGGCAAAGAATTGTCACTCTTTCTCCTCCATAACTGTCTCCATATTTCTGTTCAGCATCAGTACACAGAAAGCCAAGATTTGGGCATCATTTTTATTTAAAGGCTAGTATTTCTGGGTCTTCCCTGGCAATCCAGTAGTTAAGACTCTGCATACTTCTACTGCAGCAGGCACCAAATCAATCCCTGGTTGGTAAACTAAGATCCTGCAAGCCATGCAGTGTGGACAAAAAATAAGTAAATAAAGAGGCTTATGTTTCTAACAATTACTAATTATACTGTTAGATTTTTTTTAAAAATATTTTCTCATAAGTACTCTTTTTTGCTACATATCAGGTAGACTAGTAGGTTTTCAAATATTTAGGTATGTGAGTATACAATCACATGAGAAGATTGCTTTTAAAGAGAATAATATAGTTCTTACAGTAAATTCTTTGTTTTTATCAAAGTTCATGCTCATATTTTTCAAAATTGCACAATGAATGCTTTCCTAGAAAAAAAAAAAAAAAGAAAGTAAATCATGTTATTTCCTGCTATGCTGCAATTCTAGGTTACAAACCTGGATTAATGGTAGATAGCAAATAGAATAGAAATAAATGGGGCAAACATTTACTACTCCTATAGGTTTTTTCTTTTTTTTTTTTTTCTGTTCCAGTTTCTAACTTCTGGCATTCCACTGAGGGCAATCAGCATCAGTTCAGTCGTTTAGTCGTTCAGTCATGTTCGATTCTTTACAACCCCATGGACGCAGCACGCCAGGCTTCCCGGTCAATCACCAATTCCTGGAGCTTACTCAAACTCACGTCCATCGAGTCGGTGATGCCATCCAATCATCTCATCCTCTGTCGTCCCCTTCTCCTCACGCCTTCAATCTTTCCCAGCATCAGGGTCTTTTCCAATGAGTCAGTTCTTTGCATCAGGTGGCCAAAGTATTGGAGTTTCAGCTTTAGCATCAGTTCTTCCAATGAATATTCAGGACTGATTTCCTTTCTAATGGACTGGTTGGATCCCCAAGGGACTCTCAAGTCTTCTCTAACACCACAGTTCAAAAGCATCAATTCTTTGGTGCTCAGCTTCCTTAATAGTCCAACTCTCACATTCATACATGACTACTGAAAAAACTGTATGGGCAATAGTGGTGGGGATATTTAAACTCAGGAAAACAAGAGAAATGAAATAACTTATGTAAACATATAGAAGTAGAAGTTACAAAAGAATAGAACCCAACCTTTATAGTTATGCTAACTTTTCCCCACACAATTGAATTGCACATTAGATATACTGAAAAGTATAAAGAAATTTGAGGAAGGAATCTTAACCAAATTCAATTTGACATTTTCAAGAGTCAGTTGCATTTTTTGGAGTTGGATTTGATCACTACCTTTAACTCAAAATGCTAAGCACAACAATACCTTTGAAGCTAAGCACAAAACAAGGGGATTAGTTCATTCATTTACTCACTACTTATTTTCTCTCTTGTACTTTACTAGATTCTACCATGCAGATAGCTGAGACACAGTAGAGAGAGAGAGAGGTACAAAAATAATAAAAATGACAGTGAATTGTGAAAAGTGATAGACCAATGAGCAATGTGCTGTGGAATCACAGAGGATGGAATAACTACTCTCTCTTCAGCTATGAAAGTGTAGAGAAAAAATTACAAACACATATGCACCTAACAACAAAGACCCAAAAACATGAAATAAAAATCAACAGAACTGAATTGACAAATAGTTCAACAAATAAAAGTTGGAAATTTCAATGCTATGCTTTTAATAATAGATATAATGTATAGAGGACTTCCCTGGTGGCTCAGAGGGTAAAGCGTCTGCCTTCAATGCAGGAGACCTGGGTTCAATCCCTGGGTGGGGAAGATCCCCTGAAGAAGGAAATGGCAACCCACTCCAGTATTCTTGCCTGGAAAACCCCATGGATGGAGAAACCTGGTGGGCTACAGTCCATGGAGTCACAAAGAGTCGGACACGACTGAGTGACTTCACTTTCACACGTTAAATGGGTGAATTTTATGGTATGTGAATTATATATCAACATATCTGTTTTTGGCTACTTGATGCAAGCAGTCGACTCATTACAAGAGACCCTGATGCTAGGAAAGATTGAAGGCAGGAGGAGAAGAGGGTGACAGAGGAGAAAATGGTTGGATGGCATCACTGATGCAATGAACATAAACTTGGGCAAACTCCAGGGAGTCCTGGCGTGCTGCAGTCCATGGGGTTGCAAAGAGTTGGACATGACTTGGTGATTGAACAACAATATTTGTTTTTTAAGGCATAGATGGGCTTTGGTAGGGAAGACTTAATAGGGCAAATGTATATCTAAAAATAACTCAGTGTTTCTGATTTTATAAAGGAACATTATCATGTACATTCTATTTTTCTATATTTTTTAATTTATTTTTTGGGACTTCCCTGGCAATACAGGGGTTAAGACTCTATATGACTAATGCAGGGGGCAAGGGTTTGATCCCAGGTTAGGGAAATAAGGTCCCACAGGCCATGTGATGTGGCCCCCCAAAATTACTTTCTATTGAAGTATAGTTGATTTACAATGTTGTGTTAGTTTTAGGTATACAGCAAATATATTATGTTTCAGATTTTTTCCCATATAGATCATTACAAAATACTGAGTATAGTTCCCTGTGCTATATAGTAGGTCCTTGTTGTTAATCTACTTTATATATAGTAGTGTGTATATGTTAATCCCAAATTCCTAAAGTGTTCTCCCCCATCAAAACATTTTAAAACTGACAAAGTAACATATGTATATATTTATACGAGAAAGATATATTACTCATAATTTTTAAAAACAATCCTTTCTACCACCTAATGGCATCTACTTTTAAAAACACTTGCTAACATTTAATATTCTTTGTTTTTTGATGCATATATTATCTTTTTGCTTCAAAATAAGTTAACAGGTGATCTATCACATTACTGGGAGTCCTTTTATATTCATTTAATTGTCTATAGAATGATGGAAACTAATTCTATGTTCCCCATTTCTTACCCACTTCCTTTAGTATCACCTTCTCACATGTACATCACTTATATGAGAAGTGATAAGGTTTCGATCTATAGTCTGTGATTTTTTTGATACACATTAGAAACTATTTGGATTTGAACTAATCTTTACCTTTATTAAATAGACTTTATACAACATTCAGACTGAAAATCACAATTATCTTCTTATCAAGTCACCAGATCTTTATCATTTTCAACTAGTTTACTTTGTAAAAAGGCAACCTTATTTTATTTCCATGCTTTTAGGGGAATATATGTGCATTAATTTAAATGTGCAATGCTTTCTTTTCCTAGCCAGGATAACTGTTCAAAGATTTACATGATGACATATTCTTTATAAAAAATATTTTGAAAATTTTATTTATTTATTTAGCCACATCAGGTCTTAGTTATGGCATATGGGATCTAGTTCCCTGACCAGGGATCAAACCTGGGCCCTCTTCTTTGGGAGTGTGTGTCTTAGCCACTGGACCACCAGGGAAGTCCTGGTGTATCCTTTTTTTAAAAAGTTGAAATATAGTTGATTTACTGGCATATACCTTACATGGAAAAGCAAAAATAAGATGTCAGAGATAACTCTATATTTCATTGTCTAATAAAAGAGGTTATAAAAACATTGATTTAGAAATGTAAACCATTTAATTAATTATCATAGGAAAATAATTAATATAAAATTTACCATCTTAAGCATTTTTAAGTACACAGCTCAATAGTGTTAAAAGTATTCACATTGTTATGCAACAGATTTTCAGACTTTTTTCACCCTGCAAATCCAAAACTCTATGCCCATTAAGCAACTCCCTTTTTCCCTTTCTCCCCTCCCTGGTTATCATCTTTCTACTTTCTGTCTCTATGAATTTGACTACTCTAAGTACCTCATATAAGTGGAGTTACACAATACTTGTCTTGTGATTGGCTTATTTCCCTTAGAAAATGTCCTCAAGGTTCATCCATGTTGCAGCATGTGACAGGATTTCCTCCCTTTTTTAAGGCAGAATGATAATCCATTGTATGTATTCGGTTGGCCAAAAAGTCCTTTTGTGTTTTTCATAAGATGTTACCACATTTTGTTTATCCATTTAACTGTTGACGGACATTTGGGTTGCTTCCACTTCTTGGCTCTTATGAAAAGTGCTATGATGCATGGGTGTGCAAATATTTCATTGAGACTCTGCCTTTAATTCTTTTGGATATATACCTAAAAGTAGGATTGCTGGATTATATGGTAGTTCTATTTTTAATTTTTTGGGAAAAGTTCATACAGTTTTCCTAGTAGATGCACCATTTTACAATCCTGCCACCAGTGCATAAAGGTTCCAATTTCTACACAACCTCACCAATACTTGTTATTTTCTGTTTGCTTGCTTTTGATAGTAACATCCTGCTGAGTGTAAGGTGATATCTCACTGTAGTTTTGATTTGCTTTCCCCTGATGATTGAGCATACCCTGTGCCGTTTGGCCATTTGTAAAAAAGCTCCTTTATTTTTTAAGTAACCGTTTTCCAACTCAATAGAATTATTTTAAACTAATGTCTGATAATACAATTGATGATATTGTTTTTCTCCTGGTATGCAGTAAAACTACAAAGATTTTTCTACTAGTATGCAGTAATGCAGATTTCAGTAATTTGCAGGTGGAAAATGTTTTGCATATCTAGTTTTAAAATTTATTTTATTTAAAATTTAAAATATCTATTGTACATAACATAAACCCTTAGCAAGTAAATCATCTTTCACATTAGAGAATATATGTAAAATACATGGCACAGTGTCTAGCATACAAAAAATACAATAATATTATTTTTCTACTAATTAGTATACAATTTTTATTTGTTCTTGAGGATTTTTACAAAATATATCTAATTTTCCACAAAATATACAAATATTTTCCATGGTTGAATATTTAAAATAGGGTTAGAAAAAGAAAAATTCTTGTCATAAATAAATACATAGAAAACTATAAAATGAAGAAAATAAAGTTGGCCGGGTCAGGAAAAGTTTTCCATGACCCTCTTAGGATCCCTGGTCAGGTCCAAAAATTAAACTGACAAAGACAAATAAACAGAAGTAAAGCATACCAATTTATAATATAAGTTTTATGTGACATGGGAACTTCCATAAGGAAATAAAGACCTAAATAAACATTTAGACCTGAGTGTTTTATGCCAATTTCAATGAAGACTGGACAGTCATGGAGAGATATGATAGATTAAAGAGCAAGAGATGTTAAAAGAGAAACTAAGTCATATTAAACATGTTAAGAGTTTTTTGAGCATTTACCCATTGAAATCTGGCAACACTGAACCTGAAGTGATTAGGGGCACTCCAGCAACATGAGCTAAGGAAAAGATTTATAAGAGAGAATGAAAAGAAAGTCTTTGATTTGCTGTAGCTTAAAACTTGACTGGCTATTTGTTATTTTTAGCATTTTTGATTTTGTAACCTTGAGGCATTCAGAGGCTTAGATTTTAATTTTCTTATGTAGAATGCCATGGAACTAGAGCCACCTCAGTCTAATGGCCTCTGTTTAATTAATTCAACAGCAGATAATTGCAGTAAAGTAGGGGAAACTTAGCAAGGTCTGCTTGTTAGGATTCTTCTTGGCATCCCTTTGTCTTTGGAGAAAAGAATGGGTCCTTTCCTCTGGATGTAGGGATGACACAATCTTGTATGAGGGTTTTATGACTTGTTTCAGGGGAGGGGCCATAACAGGGAGGAGTGGGGGAGAATTCAGTGACCTTCCTGCTTCTGCCGTTTTCTCCTTCAGTTTAAAATATTCAATAAGCCAAGGTGCCATATTTTAGGATAGTGTGTCCTGAATCCCACTGGTTACAAATACAAACTTAAAAAATGGTCCCTTTGTAAATTAGTTCTAATATTGAGGTGTAGCACATTTACGATCAGTACTATTTCTGAAATATAATTTTCTTGGTCAACATGTGCAATGCCATTTTTTGTGCCCACCAATCACTGCAGATGGTGATTGCAGCCATGAAATTAAAAGAAGCTTACTCCTTGGAAGGACAGCTATGACCAACCTAGACAGCATATTAAAAAGCAGAGACATTACTTTGTCAACAAAGGTCCATCTAGTCAAGGCTATGGTTTTTCCAGTGGTCATGTATGGATGTAAGAGTTGGACTGTGAAGAAAGCTGAGTGCTGAAGAATTGATGATTTTGAAGTTTGGTGTTGGAGAAGACTCTTGAAAGTCCCTTGGACTGCAAGGAGATCCTACCAGTCCATCCTAAAGGAGATCAGTCCTGGGTGTTCATTGGAAGGACTGATGATGAAGTTGAAACTCCAATACTTTGGCCACCTGATGCCAAGAGCTGACTCATTTGAAAAGACTCTGATGCTGGGAAAGCTTGAGGGCAGGAGGAGAAGGGGACGACAGAGGATGAGATGGTTGGATGGCATCACCGACTCAATGGACATGGGTTTGGGTAGACTCCGGGAGTTGGTGATGGACAGGGAGGCCTGGCATGCCGCAGTTGATGGGGTCACAAAGAATTGGACATGACTGAGCGACTGAACTGAACTGAGGATTATTTTTCTAATTGACATAATGGCATATTTCAGGTGCACAATAGCAAAAATAAGATTTCAGAGGTTATGCTGTTTTTTAAATTGAAATAGAGTTTATTTACATTGTGTGAGGTTATGCTATATTTCATTTTGTTTAATCTGAATTGTATTGAAAAACTATAGATTTTAAAATTGAATTTGTAGAAAATAACATTCCCTAGGAAGATATTTATAAGCTATTTTTCTCTATTCTTTAAAAGAGAAAATTATTAAACTCTCAAAGACAATTTAATATGGTTACTATTGTTTCAATCAGATGTGTTTTTTATGATCTTCAGTCTGAATCTTCAGAAAAAACAATTTATTTAATTTATCCTTTTTGGCGTTACCCATTTTCACGATAGCAAAAAAGCATATTTTTATACCCTGGAATTCAAGTCAAGTAAAGCATTAACTTGTGTTTCGATGTCATAATGTCTTTTATACCAAAATACCAGAAAAGTGTATCCCATGGTGATAACTAAATATCACAACTGAAGAGTATGGATGTAACATCACAGGTATGATTTTGAAAATGCCTTTGGGCTAGGAACACAGGAAAGCAATTCTGCCTCAAACGGTGCTACTGATAAATATCACATTTGCTATTTAAATGTTTTTTTTAACAATGTTTTGTACTTGTAAAAGAAGTGACCTTTTAGTAAAAGATTTAAAATTAGTTTCCTCAAAATGGAGGCATTCTGAATATTATTAACTGCATTACATAATAATACAATTATATGTTATAAACAGAAGTTCAAGAAATTATTTATCTCTTATGTCTACTTGGATAATTCAAGCCTACAGTTTTTTTTTCCTTGCCTAAATTGATTTTCATTTTCTACTTCCTTTTCTTCCAAGTCTGTCTTTCATTCTATACCAAATAGGCCCAGCTTAGAAATAGGAATAATAATCTTAAAAAGGTACAGGATTATTAAACAGGAAAAGAGGGTATTCCCTAGCTGTCCAGTGGTTAGAATTAGGTTAGGCAGTATGTTCACTGCTGAGGGCCTGAGTTCAATCCCTGGGTGAGGAACTAAGATCCCAGAAGCTGCATGGTGCAGCCAACAGCAACAACAACAGCAAAAAGGAAATAGAGCCCTGAAGACAGTCCAACGTAACCCTGTCATTTTAAAGACAAAGAAACCTAGCTTCAGAGAGGTTAGCTCTTTGTCTCACAGCACACAGCTAAGAGGGAACTGGCAGAATAACACTAGAAAACTAGTTTCCAAGTCACATTACACTGCCTGTCAAGGTAACCTTGTGAGAATAAGGTGGTGGGATATTTTATTTTTATTTTTTAATTGTAAAAACATACCTATATCATTGAAAACTTTGAAAAGTTAGCCAAGAAGTTTCAATTTAGTGTGATAATCTTGCTTCAGTTCAGTTCAGTCGCTCAGTCATGTCTGACTCTTTGTGATTCCATGGAGTGCAGCACCCCAGGCCTCCCTGTCCACCACCAACTACCAGAGTTTACTCAAACCCATGTCCATTGAGTCGGTGAATCATCCAACCATCTCATCCTCTGTCGTCCCCTTCTCCTCCTGCCTTCAATCTGTCCCAGCATCAGGGTCTTTCAAATGAGTCAGTTCTTCGCATCAGACGGCCAAAGTATTGGAGTTTCAGCTTCAATATCAGTCCTTCCAATGAATATTCAGGACTGATCTCCTTTAGGATGGACTGGTTGGATCTCCTTGCAGTCCAAGGAACTCTTCAAGAGTCTTCTCCAACACCACACTTCAAAAACATCAGTTCTTTGGCACTCAGCTTGCTTTATAGACCAATTCTCACATCCATACATGACTGCTGGAAAAACCACAGCTTTAACTAGACGGACCTTTGTTGGCAAAGTAATGTCTCTGCTTTTTAATATGCTGTCTAGGTTGGTCAAAACTTTCCTTCCAAGGAGCAAGCGTCTTTTAATTTCATGGCTGCAGTCACCATCTGCGGTGATTTTGGAGCCTCCCCAAATAAAGTCAGTCACTGTTTCCACTGTTTCCCCATCTATTTGCCATGAAGTAATGGGACCAGATGCCATGATCTTAGTTTCTGAATGTTGAGTTTTAAGTCAACTTTTTCACTCTCCTCTTTCACTTTCATCAAGCAACTCTTTAGTTCTTTCTTCATTTTCTGCCATAAGGGTAGTGTCATCTGCCTATCTGAGATTATTGATATCTCTCCCAGCAATCTTGATTCCAGCTTGTGCTTCATCCAGCCCAGCATTTCTCATGATGTACTCTGCATATGTTAAAATAGCAGGGTGACAATATACAGCCTTGACATACTCTTTTCCCGATTTGAAACCAGTCTGTTGTTCCATGTCCAGTTCTAACTGTTGCTTCCTGACTTGCATACAGGCTTCTCAAGAGGCAGGTCAGGCGGTCTAGTATTCCCATCTCTTTCAGAGTTTTCCACAGTTTGTTGTGATCTACATAGTCAAAGGCTTTGGCATAGTCAATAAAGCAGAAGTAGATGCTTGTCTGGAATTCTCTTGCTTTTGCAATGATCCAGTGGATGTTGGCGATTGAATCTCTGGTTCCTCTGTCTTTTCTAAATCCAGCTTGAACATTTGGAAGTTCACAGTTCACGTACTGTTGAAGCCTAGCTTGGAGAATTTTGAGTATCACTTTACTAGCGTGTGACTTGAGTGCAATTGTGTGGTAGTTTGAGCATTCTTTGACATTGCCTTTCTTTGGGATTGGAATTAAAATTGACCTTTCCAGTCCTGTGGCCACTGCTGAGTTTTCCAAATTTGCTGGCATACTGAATGCAGCATTTTCACAGCATCATCTTGCTACCATTTTGAAATATTGACCCTCAAATAAATGGGAGGTGAAAGTAAATGCATCCAAAAAATGAAATTCAGTAATAATCAATTAAGCTTGTTCCCTTTCTTATATCTTGTATTTTATTCTGTGGCATTAAAAATATCCCTTTCAAAATTATGTTTGCTAGATTAATTCACAAATCTTCACAAAGTAGTGGTAAGGTTTTTCATGAGCAACATGCTTCACATGTTCTCTACTGTTTAAAGCTATTGTCTTTGCTTCTTTTCTCTTTCCACTACACTGAACACAGTACGTCTCCTCCCCAACTCCTAGCCTTTTTTTCTCATTAAGATCACAGGTTCATGAGTTCCATTATTTAAGCTCAGACATAGAGAAAAGGTGTAATTGAGGTCCTTCCTAAAAAAGTAGAGCTCAGAAAAATGTTTCTTTTCTTTCTTTTTTTTTGGTCTCTCATCTTTCCCATGAACTGAATAGGAGTAGTTTGTGGCAGAGCCCCCTGTGCTCACACTCTGATACACAGCTGGTGAATTGTTTAGCACTCGGCATGTAGTCTGATCTGCACCAACATGCAGAGCTGGGGCCAGGGCACATAGCTTCTGTCATAGCTGCATGCAGAAAACACACAAAGCTGAATTTGGAAAGTGAGAAAAAGGATAAAAATATCTAAGTATCAAATATTCAAATTTCTGTCAAACTGCTTTCTGTATATATGTAAAATCTTACATTTCCATTATCTACTTGACTATAATTTCCAATTGATTATTTTGCATTTTCATAAAAAAAGAAACATCGCAATATATCTCCTGTTTGAGGATTTTTTTTCTCTATTTGTTGACAACACAAGTAAACAAACACTCAAATTCACGTTCTGTATCTAGACTACTGGAGAGTGATTATTTTTTCAAATGATAATCCAAAAATGTACCACATGTTCAAGCATTAAAAAAATTGTTTTGGTTTTCATTAATCTAATTTAATTGAATTTTGTTTTATTAATATTCTTTAGAATATTCTTATTCAACAAAAAATTGAACAAAAATGAATTTATCATAAGAAAATCAGTTTGGTCAAGACATCCTTATTTCCTGATCATTTGGTTTGGGTTTCATAATTTAGTGTCTATCCCAGAAGCCACCTTTTAAACATGGTATTTTAAAAGTTTCATTCCCATAAAATTCAAAGAAACATGTTTTTTTAGTAGAAAAACTCTATTTTTCAGTTCTGCGATAGTTTCAACTGTAATATCAAATAGTTTATATTTTGAGGGGGAAAAGAATGCATTCAGTGAGAGATCTACACTCATCAGTGTTACTGCTTTATTTTCTGGGCTGAATCCTGTCTATTACTCTCCTGCATTCAGATATTCAGATAAATTATCTACTTTCACAAGCTCAGTGAAGCATTATTTGTTTTATAGTTTTGCACATTTGGCAACTCTGGGATATTCTTAGGAATATATGGGTTTCCTGTTAAGAACCTTCCACAAATGAGTAGGAGGGAACATTTTTTGGTTTCTCTACTATTGTAGAAAATATTATATAATAATAATCACAATTATCATTTATCTTTTTCCTTTCAATTATTTCTTCTTTAAACATTACACTGAAAATACATTCACACTCAAGTGCTTTAAGTAACATTCACCATTTTTTCTGATTTTTAATACAAATGTTGTCATAATTGCTGCCTTGTATACCAAACTGATATCTTAAAATAGATGCAGCAACTTCCAGTTTTTGTTTTTCAAAACACAGAAAGAAGTAAGAAATAAAGGAACTGCAGCATCTTCAAAGGATATCAAACCAATACATTCACCTTTAGCTTTTCAATTTAACTGTAAGGACCCTTGGGCTTATGTTTTGGTTTTGATAAGAGTCAATACTTGCTTTCCAAATGTTGCTATTGCTTTACTTTCATGACTCATAATTCTGCAGTAGCATGTGTAATGCTCTTTGTGCACATAGTTTGGTGATAGTGCTACCTAACTAATAAATGAGGATACTGTCACTAGGAAACAGCAAGCTACTACTAATTCCCCTTGCCTGCAAAGGTTTCCTACAGGCTTCCCTTTCCCCTAAAAGCTGGTGGACTGTTTACAGCTACTTTTGTATTGTTGTTTAGTGGCTAAGCAGTGTCTGACTCTTTTGTGACCTCATGGACTCTAGCCCACCAGGCTCTTCTGTCCATGGGATTTTCCAGACAAGAATACTGGAGTGTGTTGCCGTCTCCTATCTACTATAAGGGAGGGAAAAATAATGTTCCCTCTACCTTTCCTAGTTCTTGGATGAGACCCGTAGGTGGCTCAGTCCATAAAGAATCTGCCTTCAATGCAGGAAACCACCTGCGATGCAGGAGACTCAGGTTCCATCCCTGGGTCAGGAAGATCCCCTGGAGTAGAGAATGGCAACCCACTCCAGTATTCTTGCTTGGGAAATCCATCCCATGGACAGAGGAGCCTAGTAGGCTATAGTCCATGGGGTCATAAAGAGTTGGATACGACCTAGCGACTAAATTACTCCTCCCCCCCACATACATGTAACAAAAGACAGATTAACAAAAGAAAAACAGACAGAATTTTATTAACACGTATACTTCATGTATACATGGGAGATACCCAGGAAAACTAACTCCCCAAGATGGCCCAAGCCATCACCTTAAGTAAATTCCATCTTTAGTTAAAAACAGAATAAAGATGTTGGAAGTGGGAAACCAGTTATGGGAGGTGGCCAGGAAAGGCACAGTAAACAAGGGTAAGGTTTGTTATGCAGATTTAAGTAGGCATCTTGTCCATTGATAAGTTTCTCTTCTGATTTAGAGTTTTTCTTCTCTTCCTGGTACAGAAAGGGAACCATATACAAGTGGACATTTACTCTACAAATGTAAATGTCCCTTACGAAAGAGTAACTTCTCTGTTTTCAAAGCTTCTTCTGTGTCTGCTGCCTCTCAAAATAATTAGCTCAAAATAATCCATATGCTAAAGAGGCATATTTTGGGGTGGCTTGTTCTGCTACATCTCACTACCTTAGTTTAGTTCGTGTGGGAGGATTTGGAGTCTATTTAACTCTACATGTAGAATTTGACTAGTTTCTGAACTGAATATTCATTTTAAAATATGTGACAAAATGAAAAGCCTATATACACATACACAACCACAGTATGTATACCAGGGTTTTCAGTGATATAAGAAAAAAATTAATCAGTGATAGAACTACACCTCATGAACAGAAATTCAGCTTTTAGTACCTCTCTATTGCTCTGTATTGGAAAATAATAGAGAGCAAGTTCTCTGGGTGTGTACACTTAGGAATAAGGGAACCATTGGCATAGATTCCCTTGGATGATACAGTTGTAAAGCTACAATTGCACATTTATCTAATTTGTTATTATTAATATAGGAAGGCAAAATACAGGACCACTCAGTTCCATAAAGGCAGAAGTCAGCATTTTGGATTGTCATCACAAGCAAGTATGTGAACTGAGTTCATTACAGTTCACAGTTTTTAGATGTTCCGCATGGTCAATGCCTAAAAGCAATCAAGTTGCTATGTCTGGTGTTCCTGAAAACTTTTGGATACCTTTCAGGAATATGCTTAAGAATAATGCTTGGTTATAGAGGGAAAGAAGAATCCACAGAATGTTATTTCCAAATTAATATATAGGGAAAGAAATGCTCCTAGAAAGAAGCATCATCTCATATGCTTCATTCATTCATTCACTTATTCAATAAATACATATTGAAAAAGATACTGTTCTACATTGTGTGAATACAACAGTGAATAAAGAACACAAAAAATCCCTGCCCTCATGGAACTTACATTCTAGTGAGGGAAGATGGATCATATACAAAATAAGTAAGTAAAATGAATAGTGTAAGTGATAAGTGCTATGGAGAAAAAAATATGAAGGGAGATAAGAAGTTGTGTGTTGTGGGAAGTAGTAATATTAAATAGAATGGTCAGAAATGCCCCAAAAGCACATGAAAAGATGCTCAACATCATCAGCCATCAGGGAAATGCAAATCAAAACCATGAGATACCACATCACATCCACTAGAATGGTTAGAGTAAAAAAGACAGGCAATAACAAGTGCTGCTGAGGATGTGGAGAACCTGGACCCCTCATACATGACTGGCGGGAATGTAAAATGGTGCTGTCACTTTGGAAAACAGTCTGGTAGTTCCTCAAAAGGCTAAGTATTGAGTTACTATATGAACCAGCAATCCTAGATATACACCCAAGAAAATAAAAAACCCTATGTTCACACAAACACTTGTATAAAAACATTCACAGCGGCACTATTCATGATAGTCAAAAGTCAAAACCACCAAAACGTCTCTCAATTGATAAATTGATAAACTAAATGTGGTATAGCCATCAATGGAATATTATTCAGCTATGAAAAGGAATGAAGTATTGATACATGCTACAACATGAACAAACCCTGAAAACAAGTCAAAAAGAACTCAGCCACAAAAGACCACATATTGTATGAGTCCGTTTCTATGAAGTGTAAACCTATGGAAATAGTAGATTAGTGGTTGTCTAGAGCTAGAGAGAGTTAAGAGAAGTGGAGACTGACTGATAATGGGTATGAGGTTTCTTTATGGGGCGATGAAAATGTTCTAAAATTGTGGTAAGAGCAGCACAATTCTTGTGAATATACTATAAACCACTGAAATACACACTTTAAATGAGTAAATTATGTGGTATGTAAATTAAATCTCAATAAAGCTGTTATATTTAAAAATGTAAAAAATAAATAAATAAAAAGTGACACAATAAATAAATAAATAAATAGAATGGTCAGGAAATGCCTTGATGAGAAGACATTTTGAAACCTTTAGACGGCATTTTGGGGGACTCCAAAAAGCTCCAGTCTTTTATGTAGCCTCATGTAGGGTTAGTCCTTTATGTATTGTTTACACATATTATTGATTTTTCTAAAAGCAGTATATAAAATGTAAGTAAATGTAAAATGTAAGCAAAATGTAAGATCCATTTATTTAATTTTTATAACCTTATTAAAGTATGATTGACAAATAAAAATGGTATATATTTAGGTTATACTTGTGATTTTTTAAAGTATGTGCAACATGATGGTTTAATATACATGTACATCATGAAATGATTACCAAAATGACATTAATTAACACATCCATCACTTCACTTAAGATCTACTGTCTTAGCAAATTTTTGGTATGTAGTAGAGTATTATTAACTATAATCACCACACTGTGCATTAAATCTCCAGAAATTATTCATTTTCTAACTGGAAGTTTGTACCTTTTGACTGATATCTACTCATAACTCCCACACTCTAGCCACTGGTAACCACTGCTCTACTCTCTGATTCTCTGAGTTCAACTTTTTCACATTCCACATATAAGTGACACCATACAGTATTTGT
Organism: Muntiacus reevesi; assembly: GCF_963930625.1. Classification (NCBI taxonomy): domain Eukaryota; kingdom Metazoa; phylum Chordata; class Mammalia; order Artiodactyla; family Cervidae; genus Muntiacus; species Muntiacus reevesi. Next base: position 135,475,673 of record NC_089271.1, read on the forward strand.
CTTCCTGTGTCTGGCTTATTCGCTTAGCATAATGCCCTCCATGTCCATCCATGTTGTTGTGTTAGAATTTCTTTCATTTTTATGGCTGAATAATATTCTATTGGGTTTGCATAACACATATGTTTATATATATTATATATATATGTATGTGTGTGTGTGTGTGAGTTGCTCAGTCATGTCCAACTCTTTGCAGCCTCATGGACTGTAGTCTCTGTCCATGGAACTCTCCAGGCAAGAATACTGGAGTGGGTTGCCATTCCCTTCTCCAGGGGATCTTCCCCACCCAGGGATCAAACCCGGCTCTCCTGCATTGGCAGGTGAATTCTTTACCATCTGAGCCATCGGGGAAGCCCATGTTCTACATAAGACGGCACAGAAAGAGTCTAGTTGGCTGCTAAGGCTGTATCTTACAGGGTTCTGTACATGGTAGCAGGGTGGAGAGTCATAGTGCACACAGAGTCTACTTATCAGGGACTTGAGGGGCAATGTTCACAATGAAAAACATGCTAGATAAAAGTCTTTGGTATAAAAGAAGCATGAGGGACCAAATTATCTTAATAGGTTACTGTAATCCAATTATGATAATTAGATACCTCCACTTTTTCTATAGGGATGGAGCTGTCAAAAAGAACAGAATCTTTCTTTAGTCCTCTCAATTGCATGACAATAAGGAAATGGACAAATTGTTATACTTTGTGTACCTTACTTTGAAGGGTGTGCGTGCTGTCATGTTGGACATTTCGACACCCCATGGACTGTAACCAACCGTGCTCCTCTGTCCATGGGATTCTTCAGGAAAGAATACTGGGGTGTGTTGCCATGCCCTACTCCAGGGGATCTTCCTGACCAGGGGATTGAACCCACGTCTCCTGCAGCTCCTGCATTGGCAGGCAGATTCTTTACCACTGAGCCTCCTGGGAAGCCCACTTTAATATATCTCTTTATCAATCATCAAGACTTCTCTTCCATTCAAATTTCCTCTTGAAAGAAATGTTTAAAAAGCCTTAATTATAGTTGATTGCTACCTTTAAAGTTGACATCTTCTTTTAAAGGGGGTGCTCTGACTTAGGAAACTTCTAGTCCAAATGTCAAAATGCTCATAAGTCATTTCATACGTGAGCTATTTTCCTGAGACTATTTTCCCAGGTGATTAATCTTATCCATTTAGTTTTATTTTAACTTCCCCAACAGACCACAACATTCCTGGCCTTATCCAAAAATATTGGGGGTATATTGTATTTGGAGCCTATAGTTCTTTTGATTGAGTACAGTTCACTTGGAGACTTTTTTAATGTATATAATGCATTTCAAACCACTGAAGGGTTAAGACTTTCAAATTCTTAATTTTAGCTAAATACACCCTGAGTTTCCACCAGGTCTTACCCACACACTAAGGTATATTCAAAAGCTCTTCCTCTGAGATTAGTCATGTCTCACTGACTTCACTAACTGATTAACAGGCTGAGTAAAGGTCAGTTGCTTTCAAGGAGGCCAGTGAAGTATTTCCATGCATTTAACCAATTTCTCAATTTGTACTATGAAACCTGCCAAGGATGGATTTTAAGTAGGAACCAAGACAGATTTCTTTAGTTTCAATTCACTATATTAAATCCTGTCTTGCCTCAATTTAGTTAGCTTTTTAATGCTGAAAGGATAACCAAAAAAATGTGTTAGAAGTTTTGAAGTTAAAAATACAACCATTTTATATTCCTCTAAAACAAAGAATGCAAAACAAAATGGCCATTTAAGGACATCAATAGAAGTATTTTCCAATATTCTTTTATTAATATTTCTATGATTATAGTTTATATATGTTGTTTATATTTTGTAAGACTATTTTAGATTTCCAAAGCCTGTCATGTTTTTATCTTTTCTGTACTATAATCACTAGCTATACTTTGTAGTACTTGAAAAATTATATTGATGTGGATTTTAAAAATTGGGTAAATTTTAATATATCAATTGCTTTGATAATATGTTCCTAAAGGTATAGGATGGTTTAAACTTGTTTTGAAGCTCAGAAACTGAGCATTACCTAAGTACTATGGCTGATCCATTATATTTTAATGTGTAAACCTTTTAATGTTGAATTTCCAAACCACTCTATGGGAGTTACCATGGACACTAAGAGGCACTCCACTGCCAAATCAGATGGATAGAAAAACAGCTCTTTTAATGTATTTCAGGTATCTTCAGTCTTCCAGAACTGGTTCTGTCACAAATAAATGAGACTTAGCCTTAATTCTTCAGAGATTTTCTGACAGCATTTCAGCTACACATTTTTGTTTCATTCTCCTCTGCATTCTGTCTCAGTTCATATGTTAACTTTGTGAAAGGCCTTGCAGTGAAGACACATGATGATTTCCTAAATGTTAGTTAGCTGAGACAATAAGGCCTGTATTCAACATTGGACTGGCAGATAAAGAAAGGAGAGATTTGCTCAGCGTGTCTCCTCCACAGGGAGACCTATTAAATCTTGGAGAGAAAGACTTATTTTTGCCTATACCCTTTCATTTGGTAAGTGTAAACCTGCATGTATTCTGCTTGTTGTAATTTTGTGAGTGTTGCTATGTATACTCTAAAATCATGAATTTAAAATCTATTCATTTCTTCACAGGATCTTCTTTGATAGGGATTCATAATATAATCCACTGGATAGACTTCTGAAGCCTAATCTCTGAAGAGGTATGATATATTGAGGATAGAATATCTTAATGCTATTATTTTTAGCATAACAAGCATTTTGCTTTCTAAAAATTTCTTTAAATGTAATGGAATAAGTTAGGACAAAATAGGATTGGCTCTTTACTTACTATACAATAACTGAACATTTCATATGCTATCAATTATTTTTCAAACATTTAAGTAAATTTATATTATGTATTACAGTTTTGCTTCTATAATAGTGTTCTAAAGCTGATCAGTGATGTTGAGCTAACCAAGGTACTGACACAAATGTATGTCTTTTCCTCAGTCTAGTCATTTAATAATATTTATCTTTGGACGAACTAAAATTTTTATTACTATCAGACCTGAGTGTGTGTGTGCTCAGTTGCTTCAGTCCTTTCTGATTCTGTGATCCTGTGACACTCTGTGACTGAGTGTTAGTTGCTCAGTCGTGACTCTTTGTGATCCCATGGACTGTAGCCCACCAGGCTCCTTTGTCCATGGGATTCTCCAGGCAAGAATACTGGAGTGGGTTGCCATGCCCACCTCCAGGGGATCTTCCCAACCCAGGGATCCAATCCACATCTCCTGCATCTCTTGTATTGTAGGCAGATTCTTTACCCACTGAGCCACCTGGGAAGCCACCGATTACTAAACCTACAAAGATTTAAATCCAATCTCTATGAATCACTCTAGTTCTCTTTTAGAGATTAAGGTCTTTAAAATATAAAATTCAGCAAAGTGTTATGTAGCATTATTCTTTCTCTTACCATATCAGTTACCTTTATTTAGGTCACTTGTTCAGAATTTCACCTATATTGGCAAGACTACTGTTTGTTTTCATTTCTATGGCATTAATGTACCAGCAGATACTTTAGGAAGATAGGCAGACAGCTGGTAAACAGATTCATTCCCTGCCTCAGGGCTGACAGAACAATTCACCAAATTTTATCTTTTCCTAGTTCATTTCACATCATCACTATTTCCACATCACCTGCTTTTGCCCTCTAAGAATTTGAGGGTGTCTAATATATAAAAGCAGCTGAAAACAAAGTTGTACTGCATCAATTTTTATATTAGTTGATAGGGTTTTCTTTCATGAAATTCTGTACTATGCTCCCTTTTTTTGACTGACTCATCTTCCTTTTATTTTTAATTCTATTGTACAACTCTGATTTCAGAGATTATTATTATGAAGCTTGTAAATAATATATTTTAATACTCTGAATTATACATTTTCAGCATTAATTTCAATACATTAGAATTTTTAAATGACTTTTTTTTAATGGTTCCCTTTACTTAAAATGTCTAGACTAGACAAACCCATAGCAATAGAAAGTAGATTAGAGACTGACTGGGGAAAAAAGGGAGTGATTACTAATGGGTGCAGGTACCTTTTCTTCTTTATTTAAACTTTTTATTTTGTATTGGGGCATAGCCGACTAACAAACAATGCTGTGATAGTTTCAGGTGAACACTGAAGGGATTCATACATTAAATGACACTTTTAATAATCTTTCTGGTTTGGGTGAAATCAGAATCACAATTACAGAAATAGAGAGAATGTAGAAATTATTACCAAGTATTGAGGCAACTGGCAATCTCATACGAAGGAGGTGAAAAGTCAGGGTCAGTGGTATCCAGCCACAGCTGTAAATTATAAATAGAATAGGGAGATAAAGTGGTGCTCTAGAGCCAAGAGCAACAAGGCATCATGATAATAATGACAGCCCTATTTGTGGAACGTCACTATGTTCTAGGCATTATACTCATTATGTAGCTATCACTTTTAATACTAACCACAGCAGTGCGGTAAGTATGCACCAGAGTCCCCATTTTGTGGATTCATTGTTCAGTCAACAAATATTAACTAAGTAATAAAGATGTCCCAGGTTCTAGGGATAGCATAGTGAACCAGACTTTTGTCCTCATGGAGCTTATGATCTTGTGGTGATAAACCACTTACCAAGTCTTAGAAGGGTTGTATACCTAGCTTAAGATCAGTTAGTGTGGATCCACAACCACATATTTACTTTCTACTTTATATTATGATGGCTGTGAAGTAGCACTTCACAGGTGGTAGTCACAGGAAACTGTGTGCAAGAGATCAAAGCTAGTTGCACCCTAGATAAGTGGGTAAGTTTCCAGAACACTGGTGCTGAAAGACAGAGCAAGAGGCTATTCTGTGTACTAAGGAATGGGTTTTTTGTATACTGAATATTTGTTCATATTATTTCTTGTATTAGAACTCTTCAATGGTTCCACATTGCCTTTGGGGTAAAAGTCAAACTTTTATGATAATCTATGCGGTCCAGAGCGTGTGAACACTGTATGTACAATTTCAGTCATTTTGTATCTTGTGGCACTTGTGCTCTGAAGTGCAAGTCACTCAGTCGTGTCTGACTCTTTGTGACTCCATGGACTATACAGTCCATGGAATTTTCTAGGCCAGAATACTGGAGTGGGTAGCCTTTCCTTTCTCCAGGGGATCTTCCCAACCCAGGGATCGAACCCAGGTCTCTTGCATGGCAGGCGGATTCTTTACCAACTGAGCCACAAGGGAAGCCCTGCTCTAGTCATTCTGAATTACCTTCATTTTCTTGATTGAGCATGCTGTCTCTTACCTCCTGCCCTTTGCACAAGCTCTTCCTTCCCTTGCTTTGCTAACTCCTGCTAATGGTTGAATTCTCAGCTTAGATAGTATTTCCTCCAGAAAGCTTTCCCTGACTCCCAAGTTCAGTTAGGTGCCCTTTCTCTATGTCCCCTTAGTACCTTACATTTCCTCCACCACACCACTTATTATTCTATAACTGTGAATGTGTGCTCACTCGCTTCAGTCGTGTCTGACTCTTTGTGAACCCATGGACTGTAGCCCACCAGGTTTCTCTGTCCATGGAATTTTCTAGGCAAGAATACTGGAACATAATGCCGTGTTCTCCTCCAGGTGATCTTCCCTACCCAGGGATCAAACCCATGTCTCCTGCATCTCTGGCATTGGCAGGCAGGTTCTCTACCACTGAGTCACTCTATAACTGTACTTTTACCCTCTGGCATTGGCAGGCAGGTTCTCTACCACTGAGTCACTCTATAACTGTACTTTTACCCTTTACTCAGGACAGTATAAATTCCACAAAGACAGGAATGCTGCTGCCTGTTGACCATTGTATCTCTACAATGTAGCATAATGTTCAGCACATAGTAGTTGCTTATAAATGAATGCTAAATGAAGGAAAGATCAAAGAGACCAGGGATATCAGCTTTGGAGGCCCTGACATAATTTTAATAATTCAAAGCATTTTGTATAAATTTATCAAACATGTAAGTTAGAAGAGACTCAAGAAGTCAGTTTGCTCAACTTCCTACTCAATGTAAGAATTCCTACTACATCGTCCCTTAAAGAGAACTCTCTATCCTCTATATATGAACATTTCCAGGAGTAAAAGTTCAGTATTTTGCAAGACAGCTGCTACTTTTATTGATGGCTATGCCTAATTGCTTTAAAAGTATCTTCCTCATATTTGAACTTCCCTGCTATAGCCTTCATCCATAGTTTAAGTTCTACCTTCTTAAACAACACAAAGCTATGCTTTTCCTTTCTTGAGCAATTCAAATTTAATATTTTCCTTTTTCCATATAAAAACCCTTACAAACAGTTGAAAGCCATTATAATGTACTTTGTAAATCATTAGTTGTCAAGCTTTAATATGCAAAATAATTGTCTAGAGGGCATGTTAAGAATCTAGATCACCTAGTCCATTTCCCAGAGACACTGATTGGGCAGGTCTGGGATGGATCTTAGGAATATGAAAATTTAACAAGCATCCCAGATAATTTTGATGCAGATAAACTACTCATCAAGTAACACTGCCCAGGAAAATAAATTAAAATTTTTTCACAATAAATGATATTTGTAACACTTGATTGTCAAACTCCCTGGATATTTTTGTTTATTCTCTTTAAGTGTAGCTCTCATGCTGGAACCAAATATCCAGTTGTATTTTGATGGACAAAAAGTAAAGTGAAGATAGTCTCTTTTAACCTGATTCATGTACCTTTAATTGAAATTGTAGACAATTGTGTCACCAATTTTCAGTAGAGGTGTCACATTATTGACTGTGATTCTGTTGTTAACTAAAACCTGAAAAAGCAGGAATGAATTACAGGGAATGGATTACCCAAAGTCACAGAAACGAGGAAAGAGGGAATGGGATGAGATGACAGTAGACGGAAGTATATCCTGAAGAGGGGTATCGATGTATAGTATTCCACCAAATGGGGCACATAGACTCCTCGAAGACTGAAGTTTCCTTCTCCCACTGCCCATTAGATTTCCTACTGCCAGCCATGTATAAGAGCTGGTGTTCACTATTACCTACTGATTCTCTGAAGTCAGCAGATAAGCAATCTGTTTAGCTCCTATTTAGAAAGATAGTAGACCTACTTAACCTACAACAAGATTCAGCATCCTGTAATCAGCCCTGCCACATCAGAAGAAGTTGGACCTTAGAACACATCTTTGGAAATAATTTTGATCTCTAATAGACTACTGAGGGTACCTTGGCATATTTGTGGAAGATGATTTAAAACTCTAAAAACAGTTATAAGCACAATTCTCCCACATGTATACAATTTGAATAGGTCTGGCAAGATGCTTTTAACCTTATAAAAATGTCATAGACTGTTACAAATTGGCTTTACATGCTTCAATACACCCCATGTACAGATTAGCACTTTCTGTTACGACACTCAGGCTTTGTGCCCTCTACTCCAAACAGCAGGAAAAATTTATGAGCCAGAAAACCTTTCTTAGATTTGGCCTTAAGGCAGTAAGCAGTGGAATTTAGTTGCTCACAAGGCTGGAGTCTGAGGCTCCCAGAAATTGCCAGGGACAGGGGGCAGTCACATTGAGGAACATTGGTTGTTAGTGCCTTATAAGTCTAACAAGGGAGCCAGGCTTGCAAATAACAAAGCTTTGGAAAATGGCAACTTTGTGCTAAATACAAGAATAAAGAGTGGACTCCAGCTATGATGTGGAGAGAGGCAAGCTTTGAACATGAGCCTGAGGAAAAAAAAGATCATTCTATTATGGATGTTAGGATTAAATGACTTTGATTCTCATACACATATATGTGTGCCTCAAAAGGGGTTAGGGTCAAAATATAAGGTGTTTATCCTAAGACTTATTTTGCATTTTTCTATTCTGGAACAAATATTTTTGAGTTTTACTATGTTCCAGAACACAAGTACAAATTTGACTGCTGCCTTTTAGGAGTTCACATCTGAGAGAAAGGAAACAAGACCAAAAGTGATAATGTGTAACAACTAATATGATAGAGCTACACAGAGTGTTTTGAGAATGCAGTGAACTGGAGGGAAGTCAACTGATGAGAATTTGAAGAAAGGCTTTTTGGAAAAGTGATGCCTAAACTGAATCCTGAAGGATGAGTAGGAGTTACTCAGAGGAAAGAGTTTGGGGAGGTCATTTACGTCAAGAGGAACAGCATGGTGTGTGGCAGGAAATATAAGTGATTTAGTATGGCTAGACTAGAGCATAAAGTAAAAAGCATCTGAATGGTGAGGTGAGACTGGAGAAATAGGCAGGAACCAAATCATGAAAGGCCCTATATGTCATACAAAAGGAATTGGACCTTCTTTTGTAGGAAATAAGGAAAGTGGCAAGTGACCATTTTTGATAAGTCACTCTGGCAGCAATGTGGAAATAGGTAGGACCAGAGGAAAAACATCTATTTCTGCTTTATTGACTATGCCAAAGCCTTTGGCTGTGTGGATCATGACAAACTGTGGAAAATTCTGAAAGAGATGGGATTACCAGACCACCTAACCTGCCTCTTGACAAATCTGTATGCCGGTCAGGAAGCAACAGTTAGAACTGGACATGGAACAACAGACTGGTTCCAAACAGGAAAAGGAGAATGTCAAAGCTTTATATTGTACCCTGCTTATTTAACTTATATGCAGAGTACATCATGAGAAACACTGGGCTGGATGAAGCACAAGCTGGAATCAAGATTGCCAGGAGAAATAGCAATAACCTCAGATATGCAGATGACACCACCCTTATGTCAGAAAGTGAGGAAGAACTAAAGAGCCTCTTGATGAAAGTGAAAGAAAGTTGACTTAAAGCTCAATATTCAGAAAACAAAGATCATGGCATCCGGTCCCATCACTTCATGGCAAATAGATGGGGAAACAGTGGAAATAGTGGCTGGCTTTATTTTGGGGGGCTCCAAAATCACCACAGATGGTGACTGCAGCCATGAAATTAAAAGACACTTGCTCCTTGGAAGAAAAGTTATGACCAACCTAGACAGCATATTAAAAAGCAGAGACATTACTTTGTCAACAAAGGTTTGTCTAGTTAAAGCTATGGTTTTTCCAGCAGTCATGTATGGATGTGAGAGTTGGACTGTGAAGAAAGCTGAGCGCCGAAGAATTGATGATATTGAAGTGTGGTGCTGGAGAAGACTCTTGAGAGTCCCTTGGACTGCAAGGAGATCCTACCAGTCCATCCTAAAGGAGATCAGTCCTGAGTGTTCATTGGAAGGACTGATACTGAAGCTGAAACTCCAATATTTGGCCACCTAATGGGAAGAAGAGCTGACTCATTTGAAAAGACCCTGATGCTGGGAAAGCTTGAGGGCGGGAGGAGAAGGGGACGACAGAAGATGAGATGACTGGATGGCATCACTGACTCAATGGAGATGAGTTTGGGTGAACTCTGAAGTTCATGATGGACTGGGAGGCCTGGGGTGCTGCAGTCCATGGGGTTGCAAAGAGTCAGACATGACTGAGTGACTGAACTGAATTGAGAGGCAAGACCAGAAGCAGGGACACTAGGTAGGAAGCTGGTGTAATAGTCCAAGTGAGAGATGACTAGGGTCTATTGAGAATGGCAGGAAGGGGATGGATTTGAGTTTGAGACTATTTAGTAAGAGTTTTGTTGTTGTTGCTCTTTTGTTTTGATCCAAGACTGTGTTTGACCTTGAGGTCAAAATGGTTAATGTGGTGGCAATAGAAAAAGAGTAATGGGATGGTGTGATGTAGCATCAAAAAAGATTATTTCAGAGAAGATATTTGTTGAAAATTTCTTCTGAAAGTGTTATTTTAAAAAAAAAATATTCTGCTCAGCTTTTGAGGTAACACTGGAGATTGTTGCTTAGTCTGTTGAGGGTTAATAACTCACATGTTTTAGTCTGCTCTAGGCTAAATTGTACAGTGGGAATAAAGAAAGTTAGGGTTAGTATGAGGGAGACAGGCTTTGCCAGCTGTCTCTTTTTCCTCTCTCGCAAGACACAAATATCCTGTAAGCAATCTCACACACACACAGAAAAAGGGGCTTTCTGTGCCAGAAATATTTTGCAAAAGAAGAGTCCAGAAGACCATATGGAATGCAATTGATAATGATATCATTTCAGAATGTATAAGAACAGTAAGAAGTAACTAGAATAAAAGGTAAATTGTTAGTGATTTATACTGAATCACAGAGAATTAAGTTTAAAATATTAACTTTTTTAAGATAAAGGTTGATATATACATTGGAAAATGAATCTTGTGTAAGAGAAAAATCAGAATAAACAGTGTATCAGATTACAAAGTAAGGTTATAATAGAACATAATTAAACAAAACACATCAATGAAACTGAACTCAGAATTCTTAATACTGAATAAATTAATCAGGAATAATTAGATGATATATTATGCTTGAATAAGAAGAGAAAAGATCCCAGGTTTAGATTACATAAATGTGACTGTAATTATTCTTGAATATAGATGTGAAAAGAGATGTAAATGTTAAATTAACACTAAATATCAATTAAATGTTAAGGAAACAAGGAGTAGAACTAGGGAATAAATGTCTAATCCATCTCCAAATCCTGTTGAGTCTTCCTCTGAAACCTCTCTTAAATTTGATTCCTAAACATTTCTTTAATACCAATACCTTAGTCTAACATCACAATTAATTTCCCCCACTCCAGTTTCCTTCTGCCTAAACTCATGGAGCATAATGATGCCAGATCCTCTGAGAAATCTATCTAATGAATCCAATCTAATCACCTCTTTCTAACTTCAAGACCAACCACAATCCAGTTCCATTTTACTTATGTAAGCTTATTTTCCACTCTCCCCAATATGTTCCCTTTGCTCTGGTCAGGCCATGTTGAATATTGTTCCTAAAACACCACATGCTTATTTCTGTGTTTGTCCTTTCCTGAGGTGTCATATCCCTTCTGCTCTGTCTAGGCCATCACTCTTCAAGATTCAGATAAAGTTCCTCCGTAAATATTTCCTTAACTGAATTCTCTGATTTCTCAGTACCATAAATAGAATCACATACTTTATCATTTAATTATTATTTAATTATTTATTGCATGCAAGTCTTGCTTCTACAACTACACTGCAAACTCATCAAAGGGATATAATTGACGATTGTCTCAATTATCTCAAGTGGAGCTAAACCATTTTTATTCAGATATTTTGGGCCATTTTGATACAGTAGATATTTGGACTCTAAGGACATATTCATTTCCTAATTGTATACAAACATTTAATTCAGAATTATATTTCATTATTTTTGTCAAGAAAGCATATTGAGAGTAAACTCACGTTGTTGTATGGCATAAATCAACACAGCACTGTAAAGCAATTATCTTCCAATTAAAAATAAAAATTTAAAAAAGAATAAGCTAAACTCACCTAATTTAATTCTTTGGTCAATTTATATTAAATGCTATTAAAACATTTAAATATTTTTTATATTAACTTCAATTTTATTGAAATTTTAATCTTAAAAAATCTTTTCCATGTTCATTTTGCAATGAATAATTTGTCAATTTTAACATTTTTCTAGAGGTATAATTGACATCAAATAAATTGCACATATGCAAAGTGTAAATTTGATAATTTTGGGCATGTACCCATGCAACCATTACCATGATTAAGATGTGAATATTCCTATTACCCCCAAGAATTTTTTAATGCTCCTTTGTGATTTCTCTGCCCATGCTCCCAACCTCTACATTCCTCCAGAAAACCACTAGTCTGCTTTCTGTCCATAGAGATTTGTTAGCATTTGTTGAGTTTTATGTAAAGGGAATCATACACTATGTACTCTTTTTTTTCTGGCTTTTCTCATTCAGTGTATTTATTTTGAAATTCATTTGCATTGTTATGTTGTATCAATAGTTCATTCCTGTCTATTACTAAAAGGTATTCCACTGTATGGAAATAATCCAATTTGTTTGTCCATTCTTCTATTGATATACATTTAAGTTGTCTTCAGTTTTTGACTATTTGACTAACAGTTTTTGACTATTCCAGACAAATACTCTGTTAACATTCATGTGTAAATCTTTGTATGTATGTGAGCTTTCATTTCTCTTGAGTAAATGCCTAGGAGTGGACCACCTGAACCATAGGGTGGGTGTTTGTTAAACATTTTAAGAAATTGCCATACTGTTTCCAAAGTGGTTTTACCCTTCTACATTTCCAACAGCAGAGTATGAGGGTTCCAGTTTCTCCACCTCCTTGTTAACATTCCATATGATTAATGTTTTTAATATTAGTAATTCTAATAGAGGTATAGTAGTATCTCATAGTTTTATTTTTCATTCAGTAATGAGTAATGATGTTGAGCACCTTTTCATGTGCTTGTTTGCCATCCAGATATTTTCTTTGGTGAAGTGTTCAAATCTTTGGCTCATCTATTTATTGGGTTGTTTGTTGTCTTAATATTACTTATGATTCTCATTACTCTGGAGAGTTATGTACATAAGTAATTACGAATCTTTATCTTATGTATGTTTTGAAAATATTTTCTCTCATTCTGTGTGTTTTTTTATTCTTTGAACAATGTCTTTCAAAGAGCAGAAGTTTATATTGTTGATGAAGTCCAATTTATTAATTGTTTCTTTTATGGATTGTGCTATTGGTGTCATATTTGAGAAGTCTTTGTTTAAATCAGGGCCACAGATATTTTCTCCTTTGTTTTAACTTTTCGATTTTATATGAGTCTATGATGGATTACCGGGTAAATTTTTAGATGTGATGTGAAATATGGATCCAACTTTGTCTTTTTTTGCATATGGATATTCAATTGTGCTAGCAGTATTTGCTGAAACTGTCTTTTTCCTACTGGCTTGTCTTTACACCTTTGTCAAAAATCATTTGCCCATAAACAAGAGATTATTTTGGGGCTTTCTATTCTGTGCAATTGATTTTTGTATCTATATTTATACCAGTACAACACTATCTTAGTGTAGCTTTGTAGTAAATCCTGCATTTTCATAGTCTTAGTCTTCCAACTTTGTTTTCTTTTTCAAAATTGTTTCCACTATTCTAGATTTTTTGCATTTTCATATGAATTTTAAAATTAGTTTCTCAGCTTCTCCTAAAAAAGGCCTGCTGAGACTTTGGAGAGAACTGGCATCATAGCAATATTGTCTTCTAATCCATGAAGATGATATATCTCTCTATTTATTTATTTATGTCTTATTTAATTTCCTTTAGCCATGGTCTGTAGTATTCAGTGTGCATGTCTTTCACATCTTTGTCAGAGTTTCTATCCTTTACCTTTGCCAAACTCAGTTATTTGTTCTTGTAGCCTTATTATAGATTGCATTTATTTTCTAAATAGATGATCATGTTATCTGTGAATAAAGACTCCTTTCCAATCTGGATGCCTGCCTCCTTCCTTTCCTTCTTTCCTTTCCCACTTCCCTTCCATCCTCTTACCCTCCCTTTGCTCTTTTCTCTACCTTCTTCCCTTCTTTCTCTCTTGCTTTCTTACTCCACCTGGAAACTTTAGTACAGTATTCATGAATTGGACACCCTTGAACACCCTTGTCTTGTTCCTGATCTTAGAGAGAAAGCATTCAGTCTTTTGCAATCACAGCTCAGTGGTCAAGAATCTGCCTGCCAATGCAGGAGACATAAGAGAAGCAGGTCGATTCCTGGGTTGGGAAGATCCCTCAGAGAAGGGAATGGCAACCCACTCCAGTATTCTTGCCTGGAGAATCTCATGGACCGCAAAGCACGGCGGGCTACAGTCCAGGGGGTTGCAAAGAGCCTGACACGACTGAGCACACACTCACGCACATTTCCACTATTAGGTTTATTGTTAGCTGTAGGTTTTTCATAGATCCCCTTTTTCCAGCTGAAGAAGTTTCTGGAAACTCACTCAAAACAATAAGATTGGGCATTTGCAGGCCTTACTTCTTTTGTGTCTCATACCAGTATTACTGTTTTTGTTGACTGATACTCAATATTTTGAAAACCATTGTTCTATATACATTGTCCAAATTTTTTATGGTTTTAGGTGAGAGGTTAAGTTTTGTCCTTAAAGCAGAAAAACTAACATTTTTTTTTCTGTGTCATATATAATATAATAAAGATACTTAAAAACTGAATATTCCCAATACTGGCAAAGATATTCTTACTTACAAAAATCCCTGGTGGTCTAGTGGTTAGGACTCTGTACTTTCACTACTGAGGGCATGAGTTCAGTCCTCAGTCTGGGAAATAAGATCCCACAAGCCATGTGGTGCAGCCAAAAAAAATTTTTTCTTGCTTATATTGCTGTTGACAATGTAAATTGGTACAAGCCTTTTGGAAATAACTTGGCAATGTTTATTAAGAGGATTAAAGTACTTCTACTCTATGATTGAATAACTGAATTTCTTGGAATCTAACATAAAGGAATAATAAGAAAAAATCTTTATTAATAATAGTATTAATAGAAATCTTATATATAATAAAGGAATATTGGTAGGAACCTAGCTATCCCACAGCAGATGTACATATCAAGTGGTATGTGGTTATATAATATAGAGTACTATACAATATATAGTATATACTTATAATATTTGTAAGGAATGTGTAATAATAAAAGTACTTAAATAATTTCATAAAATAAATAAGTTTTGTAAATATTTATAAATAAAATAAAGGTTTGTGTTAATAGGAAAGCCTGGAATCAAATACGTTAAAAATTTATCACTAAATATACCCTTTTGGCTGTCTTTATAAATTAGGATTATGAAAAAATTTTCATAATGAGAGAAAAACCTTTAAAAAGGCTGTTATAATAATTTGGTTTATGGCATTTTGAAAAAAACCCAGTCAATAGAAGCCCATATAGAAAAGTAAATTGGCCATCATCAAAAAGTCTACAATTAGTAAATGCTGGAGACGGTTTTGAGAAAAGGGAAACTTTCTACACTGTTTGGTGGGAATGTAAATTGGTACAGCCACTATGGAAAACAGTATGGAGGTTCCCTAAAAAACTAAAATAGAGTTAGTTCCCATATGATCTAGTGATCCCACTCCTGGGCAAAACTATAATTTAAAAAGATACATGTACCCCAATGTTCATAGCAGCACTATTTACTATAGCTAAGACATGGAAGCAATATATATATATCCATTGACAGATGAATGAGTAAAGATGTGGTGTGTGTGTGTGTATATGTATGTATGTATATATATGCATGTGCGTGTGTGTATAATGGAGTCTTAGTCTTTTTTTTTCTTTTTTTTTTAAATGTCTTTATTTATTTATTTATTTATTTTTCCAGTGGGTTTTGTCATACATTGATATGAATCAGCCATAAAGTTACACGTATTCCCCATCCCGATCCCCGCTCCCACCTCCATCTCCACCCGACTCCTCTGGGTCTTCCCAGTGCACCAGGCCTGAGCACTTGACTCATGCATCCCACCTGGGCTGGTGATCTGTTTCACCCTAGATAATATACATGCTGTGCCCATTATACAGAGTGAAGTAAGCCAGAAAGATAAAGAACATTACAGCATACTAACACATATATATGGAATTTAGAAAGATGGTAACGATAACCCTATATGCAAAATAGAATCTTAGTCTTTTAAAAGTATGAAATAATGCCATGTGCAGCAACATGGATGGACCTAGAGATTATCATACTAAGTGAAGTAAGTTAGAGAAAGACAAATATCATGTGATATCACTTGTATATGGAAGCTAAATAAATGATGCAAACGAACTTATTTTAAAAACAGAAATAGACTAACAGAAAAAAAAAAAAAACTTTATGGTTACCAAAGGGGAGAGGTGGAGGGAGGGATAAATTAGGAGTTTGGAATTAACATATACACACTAATACATATGAATAGTTAAACAACATGGACCTACTGTATAGCACAAGGAACTATATTCAATATCTTGTAATAACCCATAGTGGAAAATAATCTGACAGAGAAGCCTAACGGGCTATAGTCCTTATGGTTGCAAAGAGTTGGACATGACTGAAGAGACTTGGCATGTGTGTATATATATATATATATATATATATATATACATATACACATATATATATATATAAAACTCAGTCACTTTGTTGTACACTTGAAACATAAATTATATTTCAGTTAAACAAAAGAAAGGTTGATATGAAACTTGATGAAAATTGTTAATGAATAAACTTAATGATTTTATATAAGTTAACCAGGCAGCACTTAGCAACAGTTTTATGGAAATAGTTTGGAAGGAGTTAAACAGCTAAGAATTTTTGGACTGAGAAAAGATACAAGGCAAATATCAACAGATTACTGTCAGAAGTTACAGTGGTTAAGAGCCTCAGTTTAGCAGTCAGGTATGTTTCTATTCAAATTTTTGCTGTGCCACTTCCCAAGTGAGACCTTGAACTAGTTACTTTATCTCTCTGGAGGGTAGTTTCCTCACATGTAAAATGGGGATAATAATAATGTCCACTGCATAAGACTCTTGTGAAATTAAGAGAGATAATTTACCTTCCACTGCTAAATATTATTAGCCAGTGGAATATTTTAATGACAACAATAATGACAATGATACTAGCTAAAGTTCTTACCATATGCTAGACATGTATTAAGTAATTTAATCCTCATAATATCCCTATAAGGCAGGTAGTATTATCATTCCTATTTTTCATATGAAAATGAAGGCATGAAGAAACTAAGGTTCTTGCCCAAGGCCACGTAATTATTAAGTGGTAGAAGGGTGGAAGCAGAAAAGTCAAATAGGAGGCAACTGTAGTAGTCCAGAGAAAATAGTGACTTGAGTTAAGGTTGTGGCAGTGGATATGATGCTAGTAGTCAAACAGTACGGTGCATTTATATCTTTGGTTTTGCCAGCTTATCAAAAGTCTATTGTCTATGACCAGTAGGAGAAATCACAAACAGCTCAGGAAATTTTAAAGTCCTCTGAAACTTTAAGTATGTGTCCTGGAAAAAAATAATTTATTCTAAGTAGAGGTATTTAAGATGAAGATTTTATTAAAGAGAGTTTAAGAAATACAAAATGGAAGAAGGGGATGAAGTCATCAAGAATAACCTAACACTTTACTAATTAGCACCTTAGAATTATCTACTCCATTATTTAATGACTATGGCTAGCTGTTTTAAAAAAGATTTTTAAAACTACAAAAGAGTGGCAAAGTATGTTAGTTTCCTGCATCAAATACACATATTAGAGTCTGGAAGTGTGAAACGAGGTCATCAGAACTAATATATTTTCTCCTACTTTGTAGAATCATACCATAATTGTAGACAAAGTACTTAAGCAGAAGTAAGTGTCTTCTTAAGGGTCAGCATTGCCAACCTAAACTTACAAGTGAAGGCTGAAATTTCTGACTGCCGCACCAAAACAAAACACATCTAAAATATCCTGCGATATTTCATAACACACTCTCTTATTGAGGGAACAGAGCTTTGACCCTTCTTTCTGACAGCACACCAACAGGCGAACTGGGGTCATGATTGTGACCATGGTTCAGAAGAAATAGTCTTGTTGCCACATAGAGAGAAGCACTGGATTTTAGGGTCATGTGTTATTACTTGAGAGCTTCAGGTTAACAGATTCAGCCTTTTAAAGAAATTGCATCATAAATAAAAAAAAAAACTTATAATTTAGGCACACTGCCACCAGGCCTGGAGTCACTTCAGTCACAGTCCCACAGAGATTCATTTCATATGTTTATTTGATTTAGAGAAAGAAACAAAACCCCATAAACCTCTAACAGACACACTTTGCCATATATAGTGATGAAGATTTGAAGCAAAATTTAAGGTAAACAAATATAATTAGACTTTGGTAGATGCCCAACTTGATTCTTCATCATTTCATTCCAACCTTCGTTTTATACACAGATTTTGGCCCAATATTTCTATTTCATTCTGTTTAAGTAAATACAGAATCTAAACCTTTTTGGGATTTATCTTTTCTCCTGGGGTTTTAATCTATCTTGATATTGTAATTCTTTTAATGTTATTGTTATTCAGTTGCTAAGTTGTGTCTGACTCTTTGCGACCCCATGGACCATAGCCTCCTCTGTCTCTGGGATTCTCCAGGCAAGAATATTGGAATGAGTTGCCATTTCCTTCTCCAGGGTATCTTCCCGAACTAGGGGTCAAACCCAAGTCTTCCGCATTGGCAGGTGGTTTCTTTACCATCTGAGCCACCTGGGAAGCCCAATTCCTTTAACAGGCTTTACTGAAATGTCACTAACATCTTTTATTTTTTTCCCTTATGCATGTATAGCCTGCTTAGAGGTAACATGACAGTTGCCTAGGTCTTCCTTTTAGGAATTTAGATTTTGCTTGAAAAGGCCCTATTTCATCGTTTTCTCTCACATACTGCCAGCAGAGGAAGATAACTATACAAGATTGCCCAAAAGGCATATGGCTTGTTTCCATGTTTACCTATAAAGAGGAGACTTTCAGATGTAATACCAAAGAAGACTAAAAAATATTTCTCAACCTTATATTCTCTAATTGGACATAAGAGTTTGAATAATTTAATCTGATATATTATTTACTTTCTTCCGGTCAAGCTAAACTAAGCAAAACTTCAGCAATCTGTATTTTATACACTAATAAGAAACTCTTCAGGATTTTTTAATAGACTTTTGTTGCTTCAGTTCAGTTCATTCACTCAGTCATGTCCGACTCTGTTACCCCATGGACTGTGGCATGCCAGGCTTCCCTGTCCATCACCAACTCCCAGAGCTTACTCAAAATCATGTCCATTGAGTCTGTGATGCCATCCAACCATCTCATCCTCTGTGGTCCCCTTCTCCTCCTGCCTTCAATCTTTCCCAGCATCAGGGTCTTTTTCAACGAGTCAGTTCTTCATTACCTCCACCATAGTTTTGCCTCAGGTCAAATAACAGGGAGGGAACACAGCCCCACCCATCAACAGAAAATTAGAATAAAGATTTAAGGAGCACGGCCCCACCCATCAAAACAAGACCTAGTTTCTCCCACAGTCAGTCTCTCCCATCAGGAAGCTTCCATAAGCCTCTTATCCTTATTCATCAGAGGGCAGACAGAATGAAAACTCACAATCTCAGAAAACTAACCAAACTGATTACATGAACCACAGCCTTGTCTAACTCAATGAAACTATGAGGCATGCCATGTAGGGCCACCCGAAACAAACAGGTCATGGTGGAGAGTTCTGACAAAATGTGGTTCACTGGAGAAGGGAATGGCAAACCACTTCAGTATTCTTGCCTTGAGAACTCCTGTGTTGTTTACATAAAGCAAAAACACTTAAGATATATTTTAAAGGAGGATTTGGAACAGATACTTAAATGGATTTCATCATATCAGTTTAACACACTAGGAACACAGAGGTCAAAAACCTGGGATTGCATTAGAGAAAGTAAGCAAGAATTGGAATCAAGTTACAGGATCATATAGGGAAAACACAAAAGTTAGGAGAGTAAGAAACCTGGGGTGCATCAGTAAGGATGTAACTTCAAGAGCAACACAGAGGAAAAGGTCTATTAATGCTGGTAGCACAGTAGTACAGAGGAACTTAAGAACTGCTGTGCTGATAATTCATCATTCACTTTGCTCAGTATTCTACAGGCAAAGTAAACATAAAAAAAGGTAACAACCATTATAATATATGTGCTTTGTGTAAATATCTCATGTAATCCTCACTACAGTCTTCTGAGATAGCTAATAATGTTATAATCCTTGGTTTACAGACAAGAAATCTGAGACTTCGAGAGCTTAAATGATTTGTTTATTGTGCATCTTGTAAGCATCATAGCAGGGATTCTAACTAAGACAGAACATAATAGTGCTTATTGACATCACCATTAAAGATTAGTTATATAATAGTCTCTTTTAAGTAATAGTAATTGTTCTATATTTCTCCAAATTCCTTTTGAGTTAAGATATATTAACTTTGGGATTAATGAATTTGTTAGGATTGGTTAAAGCAGCACAAAGGGGGAATTACCTGATGGTCTAGTAGTTTGGACTCAGTGCTTTCACTGCCAGGGAATCAGGGTATGATCCCTGATGGGGGAACTAAGATCCCATCCAGAAAGTTGCGTGGGTAGGCCTGAAAAAGAAAAAAAAAAAAGATGTCAGGGGAAGGAGGATCAGGGATGTCGTATATAGTGTTCTATAGATTATGCTAAAATAAGTTAATGTATACACAGTTCTCTGAAGGTTCTATGCCAGAACAGGGATTTTGGAGGGGACTGAAGATCAGGTTACTTGAGAGATGAAGGCCAAGTAAATTTCTCCTTCTCTCATTTCTCTAATTATTTTAGGTGTACTTCTTAGGGCTTTCTTTAATTCGGGACTTATGCTGAGAGTGGAGTGAGCAGAACTTCACATCATATTCCAGCAGCAGCTATGGAATAGTTCAGTATGATGCAAATTCATATTTTTCGGGTTTCTAATATATGTCTTTTAAAAAACGTTTTAAAAATCTTAACTGGAGTAGGTTGCCATGCCCTCCTCCAGGCGATCTTCCTGACCCAGGGATAGAGCCCACGTCTCCTGCATTGCAAGCAGATTCTTTACTGCTGAGACACCAGGGAAGCCCCTCTGATATGTCTTGATGATACTCAACATTTCACTGGTTCTTCTACCCTGAGTTTAGTATTTAGCGATGTTAAATCCTGATGTTTTCAGGAAACAAACTGCAGAGACTCCCTTGGATTTTTCCTGCATCCTGATCAGGATTTTAACAAAAATTCGTATTATAGTTCTGTCTAGTTCACCCCCAAGTTCATTGTCTTCTAGTTCCCCAGATAAAACATCTCATTTTCGATTTATTTATAGGCTGATAAGAACATCCTGTAGTCTATCCCAATAATCTTGATCTCTAATACAAGAATTTGGAGCTTTGGGCTCTGCCTCTTCTTCTCTATATTATTTTTAAATGTTGAGTAACTACCAATTCACTTGGTTCTCTTGAATACAAATCATATTTGTAGTTGGCCAGTGCTTTATTCAATAAAGACTGCATATTTTGTTCAAAACTCTTTGTAAAAGAGCTTCAGAATGTGTTATTTTGCCTGATTTTCATGTATCTAGCCTACCTTGCAGGTTTTCTGTTTTTTTTTACTTGGACTATCTTTTAAATTCTTTGAAAGATTACTTTTCTTCTTAAATTTGGTTGTACAATGCCTTCTCTCGACAGGTATCCTGAGGACATACTTTTCCTGGAGTCCAACACATTGTTTTAAATAATCATTAATTTTCTCATTGCCTAGTTATTAAATGTTCCTTTCATAATCTTATCTCTGTCTAATGCATTTAGTTTCCCTTTCCACACTTCTTGATTCTGGGAATTCTCAATTAATACCTAATTTGATTTGCAATGTAAGAAAGATGAGATATAAGGTAGAACGTTCTTTTTTGACACCAGTGACTATAAATAATTTGGTTTTGCTTCCTAATTCATTGTGGAGGTCTGATTTTCAGTACTGTTCCTTCTGTGGGTCATGCATGTGGCAAATGTGATTTCTTGCACCATTTCTCCCACCAACTCTGAGTGGGAGTGGAGGGATGGCAGTGACCTACCTGAATGGTTTGCTTCAGGTTCCAAGAATGAGCTCCTAAAATCCAAGATTGATTAGCTTCCTATCCACAGAGTTAAATCTTCAGAATTCTACCTAAAACTAAAGCCTGTATAAAAACAAAACAAAACAACAAAAAAAAACTTTAAGGTAGTTTGATGATCAGAGTTTTCCATCAGCCATACTGACATGATGAGAAGAAACTCGAGATATTTTGGAGACCTTGGCAGCACTTCAAAGAGTTATAGAACAGAATGTAGAGAACTTTTCCAAGTTTTGGAAGGCAGCAGTTTGGCTGAGACCCACACACACTGAAATGAGAGGCTTCCTTGAAAACATTTAAAAAGGCTTTTCTTATTTTGGAATTCTAAATTATGGCAAAATTCATGTAGGCTTAAAGCACAATTCTGCACCCATATTCCTCCCCAAAGTTTCTCTCCGTGTTACCACTGCTAAAGGATTCCTGAGGCATTTGCGGTAAGCGTTTCAATCAGGTAGCTGATAGTCCTTCTAAATGCCGCTTCAAAATATTCTGAAACGAATCTCTTTCATCTCTAATATATTTACTTTTGTTTTGCAGATCTCAAAAGGTGAAGCAACTTAGAGATCTAGGGTCATATCCCTGACGACCTAGAGTTAAGCTGGTGTCGCTTCGCAAGATTTTGGTACCCAAAGCAGCGGAACCGGGATTTAGCATCCTTCCTCTGATAGCACATTTCTTAAAGCAAGCATTCTGCACGTTTGAACAGCGTCTCTTCCGTACCCAACACCTCCTCCCAGCCCGCCCCCTGGTTCCTTCCCACCCTCTACCTCGCACCCCCCACCTCCCGCCCCCAGCCTGCGCATGCGTCCTAAGAACCCCCTACACTCGCGGCACAGGCTCCGAGTATTGTCGGGGGCTATTCTCTCTCCCAGGAACATGGCGGCGAGTCAGGGAGGTGGTGGTAACAGTGGGGGCGGCGGTTGCGGTGGAGGTGGAAGTAGCGGTGGCGGTGGTGGGGCCGGAGGGGGAGGTGGCGGAGCCGGAGTGGGAGGCGGCGGCGGCGGCGGGACCCTGGTGGTGCCCATCCCGGTACCGACTCTTTTCGGTCAGCCGTTCCCCAACGGGCCGCAGTGGAACCCGGGGAGCCTGCAGCCTCAACACACCGTGAGGAGCCTGGACCGGGCCCTGGAGGAGGCGGGCAACTCCGGCATCCTGAGCCTCAGCGGTAGGAAGCTCCGAGACTTCCCGGGCGGCGGCTACGACCTGACGGACACCACCCAAGCAGGTGACAGGACGGGGAGGGGGAGGGGCAGCCGGGCCGGGGGAGGTGGGGGCGGTGGGTTTCTGGGTGGCTGCGTGGCTGCGCTGTTGGGCTCTGCTGGTCTGGGCGGGTGCGCGGGGGCGGCGAGGCTGAGTCGGAGCAGCCAGTTCTGAATGTGAGGGGCAGAGCAGGGAAGTGGCGGGGGGTGGGCGGGAATGCTGCCTGAAGGGTCTGTGGAAACCGGGTGGCCTGTGAGGAGTGAAAGAGCATTATTGTTAAAGCGAGTTACCCCACTAAAGGGCTGGGGAGGGAGGCATTGACACCTTCCTGAATGCACTTCTTCCAACTCTCGTGGATGTTCCGGGTCTTTCCTGGAGGGAAAAAAAGGCAATACAGAAGACCATAATCTATACATATTCTTTAGAGCCATGCGTGCCAGTAAGAATGGTATATCCCTTTTCCTAGTGCAGCAGCAGTATTGCCACGGTTTTTTTCTGTGTTCTTATTTTGTGGGTGTTTTAATCATCCTAGAATAGTCTTGCCTTCTTGTCACGTATGCCTTTAAATACTGGGATTTGTCATTTTCCTGGTGTTGAGGTAGTGGTGCTTAAATTAGTATTTGCTGCCACGGCAAATTAAATCATCAATCACTTATGTGTCTGCTTTACTAAGGGAAAGATTCCTTGTTTTGAGTTGTGGTGGAGTCTTAATTTTCTTTACATACGTAACCAAAAATTGTAAGGGCATTTTTGAGAATCAAAATTAACTCCATTCTTTTTGGAGTTGTGGGTTGATGGCTTATCATTTTGGATGAGAAATTGGCTATTGTAATGTTCTTCATATACTCTGTGGTACTCTTTGTTGTGGATGGCATTTTTTGTTATGAACAGTCTCCCCTCTGCCTTATAAGTCAATGCTGATTATTTTATGTGCGTTTTGATTTGATGAAGGACTTTTCACTTTTCATAATCTTCAAATTTGTTATTTATGTATCTATTTTCATCTGCTTTGCTGAAAGAAATCATGGACAAAATGATCTTAATAAATTTAGTGATTTTGAAGCCATGTAGTAAGTAAATTCACTCATAATGGGAGGTAATAAAAAATCTCTTATTTTCAGAATAACACTATTTCATTGTATTGTGTTTCTAGATATTAAATCAATATGTGTGTTTGGATGAGGGTTGGGAGAGGAAGAGAACCTAAAATTGAAGCCTTCTATCCAGTTATTCTCTTAGGAGTTATCCTAAGAACCATCAATGATTTTGTATGTTGGAAAGCATATTTGAGTATTTATTCTTTCACTCTGAACAGATTTCCTAAACAGTATGTTCACATATTCATGATATATTGGCAAGACATTGTACTACTTGGTATGTTCTTCAAAGGCTTCAAGAAAAATGGTTTCAGACTGCATCATTATAGGGATTTGTTGTTTTGCTTGTTGTTAGCTATAAAAGATTTATCTATCTATAGCGCAAAGTTGAAGCATCCTAGCTTGGCTTTCTGGCCTTTCACTGTCTGGCTCCAGTTTATTCTTGCAACCTTAAGTCCTCATATGCTCCTACATAGAACCCTCTGTTCCAATTAGGTCAGCTCCCAGTTCCTCAAACATAGTTTATGAATTTCTGCCTCATCTTTGTAGAAGATCCATGTTCATGAGATTTCCTTTTCTCCACCTATTTAATTTTGTTCAAGCCCCAGCTTTTCTAAGATGCTGTCTCCAACTCCTTTAGTCCAGGGCAGTCTTCTGTTTCTTTGAATTCCCGTGGTACTTAATGTCTTTACCACTTACATGCTAGTGCTGGCTTTATTTTCTTTTTTATGTTTTGCTTTCCCTGGGAAGATGGAAGGCTACTTAAGGGCAGGGAATAAGTAATACACTTCTTTAGTTTTCTCATTATATACTGCTTATATTGTACTTAATAATATTTTTCATAAATATTATGTGATTATATTATGTGATGATATATTTTGTGTTATATATATCATCTTATGTGATTATAACCATTGACTTTTAAGGCTTCAGTTTGTTTTCTGAGGCAAGTTTTAACACAAACCAGAACTATATTTATTCTTGGTAAAACTCATTCATCATAAATTTTATCAATGTCTACAGTAACAGAGAACTTTTTGAGATAATTCCACCTCATTTTACTTTTTAAAAAAAATTGAATGAGTGTTCCTTGTGGGAGCACGTGAGAATTAAATTAGAAATCTGTGGGTGATTCATTTGCCATTCATTTTTGACCAAATTCAACCACAACTAGTTAGGGGCAATAATCTTGTATGTAAAGAGACTAGTATCCATTATATATAAATGGAATTGAAGAAAAATAGAGCATGTTTGAGATTATACGTACATACCTGTATATATAAAACATATAAATATGTATATACAATATAGTCTCTGCTCAATGAAAACAGTTCTGTTTGTTGTTATTGTTACACTTAAATTGACTCTCAGTGGAATAATGTTTCAGTACCAAATTGATTAGTTAGACAGCAGTGGTTTATTGCAATGGCTCCCCACTCCAGTACTCTTGCCTGGAAAATCCCATGGACAGAGGAGCCTGGTAGGCTGCAGTTCATGGGGTCGCTAAGAGTCGGACACGACTGAGCGACTTCACATTCATTTTTCACTTTCATGCATTGGAAAAGGAAATGGCAACCCACTCCAGTATTCTTGCCTGGAGAATCCCAGGGATGGCGGAGCCTGGTGGGCTGCCATCTATGGGGTTGCACAGAGTTGGACACAACTGAAGTGACTTAGCAGCAGCAATGGTTTATTGAGTTGGGAAGAGACTGGAAGAAGGGAAAATAGGTAGGAAGCTATTTGTTAATCTAGGTGTGAGGTGGTGAGAATCTAGGTTAAAACAAAATTGGATTAGAAGGGGAAATTGATTCATTTAAAAGAAGGGAGATGGCACTTCATATTGTTTGCTGTTCCTTACCATGTACGTAAAAGATAAAATAGACCTGTGGTTTTCCACCTTGCCTGCATTTTAAGATGGCAAGGGAGTTTTTTGTTGTTGTTGTTGTTGTTGAATCTATGCCCAGGCCCCACCCCATTCCAATTAAATCAGAGTCTTAAGGACAAAGAGAGGGGTGTGTGTTTGTGTGTGTGGGTGTGTGGGTGTGTGTGGGTGTGTGTGTGTGGGTGTGTGTGTGTAAGTACTCCCAGGTGATTCTTCTGTGCAGTCAGGGTTGGGAAACTAGAATTATTTAGACATTTAAGAAATACTTATTGTTTGAGTGAATGAGAACATTGATAAAAGTTTGATAACTAACCTAAAGCTAATTGTCAAGAAGGTCAAAACCAAAGCTAGGAAGGAGCTAAATGTTCAAGTTCTAGTACAGAGATCAGAACCAAATGTTCACGTTCTAGTTCAGTGCTCTTTCTGATAGACTTGTGTGAAGCAGACTCATTTTTTTCATCATATTATGTCTGTAGTGACTAGGAACTTACCAGGAAACTATAGTTTCTCCAGTTCCCTTGAATAACTGTTTTACATTTAACATTGTTGGATAAATTTGTGTTAAAATACTGACTCTAAAAAATGTAGCAGCAAAGTCTTATTTTCTCTATTAATAGTCTTCCTGTGAGGGAATGTGGATTATATGTAGCTGATGGCAAAGTTTATCTTTGGTATCTTTTTTATTTCTCTTTGCATTTCTGGTGTCTGTTCTTCACCTGTCTCCTTCCTCCTGCTGCCCTCCTTATTTCTTTTCCCCTCTTCAGCCTCACTCCCCTTTCTTTGCTGGGATGGAGCTCAACTGCTAATAACTAATTATGGCAGCCTTTCCAGGCGATTAACATTTAAAAGGGAGAGTTTGCCAATTTACTTGATTCTCCATTTGGTGGTTTGTGCTCAGGACCTTTTTTGAATTGGTATGCCTTCCAGATACTTCTTAATTAAAATCCTCACACATATAAAAACATGAAATCAGGGATCAGAAAGTTTCAGGAAGGTAGCTAACTCTGGTTGTAATGCCTTATCTTTGCTGGTCTGTGGGTAGACTTGGCAAGACAAAGGGAAATTGCCTAGAACTTTTTAGTCTATCTGGATACTGTGATACTTGTTGACTTTAAGAGAGTTTAAAAATGATAATGGGTAATGGCTATGCAAACAAATTTGGAAACTTCTCTTATTTGACTGTCAGCAGTACTACAAATAAGTCTCAGTCTGTTTGCAGCTGCCCCCTCTGCTTCTTCATACTTCTTTATGTCCATAAACAATAGGTCTGTGAAACAGATTTAGGAATTCTTTACATATATCAGATTGTGCTGTGTCCTGGTGAATCACATGTTTTCCTGTAAACCTGGAGTCAACTCTAGTATTTCCTACATGTGCTGGTTCACCTCTTCAACTGTGGAGCATGGTGCATTGTATCTGCTTGTAAAATGGAGCCACTTAAACTTTGCAGCCTCTGATTTTGTTCCATAGGTAAAGGCCATCTTAGTGCATTCAGTGGAATAAGCTTGTGATTTTGTGGCCAGAGTCAAATATCTGCTTTGCTTTATGTAATAAATATCTTGCTGAAAAATTGAATATGAAGGACATTTTTGTTGGTTGACTCATATTTTAATTGGTTCAGATTGAATTTGAGTTTTGCTAAACCTTGCAGTGTTTTATTCAGTGGTGAATTCTTCTAGAGCATAAATAGTTGCCCCTTAATTTCTTTCTTTTGCAAGTTCACATTTTAAAATGTTAAAAAAAAAAAAACAAACCAAAGCCCATGGTAAATAAAAAACACACAAACAAAAAAAAGTTATCTTAAATCAGAGTTATGTTTGTCATTAAAATCATATCATTTATACAGCTCCTTGTAAATTCTAAGCACTTTCATGTATATTACCCTTTTGTATCCTAATAATAACCCTGTGGGCTTTGTAGAGTGCATAGTAATTAGCCTTTGTTGTTGAGAGAGGTTAAGTGATTTGCCCGAAGTAAAATGGCTAGTATATGGCAGAGTGTGGGTCAGAGTCTAGATTTTCCAAATCTAACACTATTCCAGTGTTATTTCTATTGCAACACTTTCTTTTCTTATAACAAAGCTATTAATAAACACTGTGCTAATAAATAGGTGATTTAATCTGAAAGATGAATGCTTATTTAGCTTCATAGATTATATAGTTTCTGTTTATGGTGCAGTGTGTTTTGTTTTGTGCATGGTATTTGCATAACTTGTCTTCATGGTATTGGTTTTACAATAGGTACATTAAGCAAGCTTTTATTAAACTCTAACTCCGGAAACAGGATTCTCTAAAGGTTTATAAAGTAGGTGCATGTAATATATGTAATTATTAGAAAAGAGATGTAGCAATATTAAAAAATATATATTTTAATAAACTATACAAATAACTTATATGGAACTGTGGCATAAGGCTTAATTTTGGGGGGAGTTAAGTTAGTTTGAGAGAATTTCCTATAAAGTTAACTCTTGCTGAATCTTTAGTTAAATGATCACTATGGGATCAGCTTCAGTTCAGTTCAGTTGCTAAGTCGTGTCCACTGTTTGCGACTCCATGCATGCCGGGGTTGGTTAGGATTAAGCAGAAAGGGACAATTGCAGACTTTCAGGGGAGAAATTACACCCATATGGAGTTGAGAATGGCATTGCATATTAAGGGCAGATGTTAACTGAAAGTTCACTCTGTATTTTCTCAAACATGTTTGGAGGCTGAGAGGAGGGAATTGGTGGAGAGTTCAGTGTTAAAATACAAGACGGGGAGGGAGGATCTTCATGAACTGGGTGGAGAGTAGTTAGCAATGGAAGGGAGGGATTACCTAGTTCCCTGACTTTTGCTAAGGTGGACCAGAGGGAATGTTGATCCCTGGGAACAATAATGTCTTAAATTTTAATGTTAATAAATGGAGTGTCATCTGGGAAAACAATTTTTCAAGCATAGGAATAGGTACTCAATAGAGCAAAATGCTTTAAGGAGTCATTATGGAGAATAAGTCACAGTTTAGAATTAGGACTGTGTGGTACGCAGCTAGATTAGTTGAATTTGAAAAATATGAGCTTACCATGAAAAAAATTACCATATATACTGCATGACAGGTAAAAGAACAGAAGTGGTTGATTGGAATATTTTAGAATTGGAGTTATAGAGACACTGGCTTAAAGTCTAAAATTTAATATTTTGATTTAGATTGTTTTAACATAAACTCTGAAGTATTTATTTATCATTAAAAGCATAAAGATATACAAGATCCAGAACCTAATTGACAGCATGAGAAGTGATGTTCAGGACACCTTTCACAAATAAAAGTAATTGAAGACTTAGAGCATATTGATTTCCTGGGAGGTGGTATTTAAGTTCCAAGGCATACAGTCACACTCTGCAAAAGGGTATATCATTCTCCTAGCCCATCCCAACAGTACACTCTAAGGGATACTTAAACTGTATGATGCCCACCCCCATTGTACAGAGACTGTTCATCATCATGAACAATTTAGAAGGGGAAATCTTTTACTTTTCTCTATACTTTGTGTATATTTAGGTAGTTCTTTAAGCATTGTAATACTCCTACAATCAGTTCTCTGAAAAGTTTCAGAAAGTTTTCTCTGCTTCCCTTTTTTTCCCCTCTCTTGCCTTTTATAGAAAAAAAAAAACTATCTTATACTCCAGGGAACCATTTAATGTAATAAAAGAAAACTGTACAAGTGAGTTTTATAACAATAATTTAAGTTTGTGTTTAGTTTCATTTTAAACTAGTATATTCAGTCTGCTAAAGGTCTAGCTTTTAATCTGCATTTCTACTGTTTCAAATAAATTATAAATTGATAGCATTCCACTTATAGACTACCAGTCAGTAGACTAATGGATAGTTAAACAATAGATATTGTCTAATATATATTTTGATAAAAAAAATTTTTTTAAGTTTCTTTTTCCAAATAGGAAAGTAAAGTCTTACCTATTTGTGGACATTGTTTATCTGTGTACTCTTATAATTTGAGGCATGGATTGGTGTTTAATTGCGCTTCTTTTGGTGAAATTTTATGCATAATATTAGGGATTTAAGGGGACAAGAGACAGAAATAAAATGACTGTGTATAACTTTTATTTGAACTGTATGGAGACTAACCAATTTTAGAACATTTGTGAATTTGGATTTGATTCAAAAACGACTTCGTTAAATAATTATGTCCCTAAGAGACTCCAGAATGTGCAGCATAGAAATTTTCCCCTCTTAAAAATCTAATTCCAATATATAAATCATTAGTATTTTAGCTAATTGGTTGGAGATGCCTGTGTCAATGGGAAATCAATTACCTTTAAAGATATTTATAAATTAAAAATAGTAAATCAAACATAGATAACTATCTCCTTAATCTACCTTGATGAGTATGTAAGAATACATTTGTCATATCTATTTTATATAAATGGACAAGATGGTAAAGTTACTGCCTTTAGGGAATTTATGATTTAAAGTGGTGGTATAAATTAAGTATTTATGTATCTATTATATAGGCTAGATCATGGTTTTAAGGAATGGGGAACTTGGCCCCAAGAGATATTTGGTAATATTGGGTCTTCCCTGGTAGCTCAGACAGTGAAACGTCTGCCTTCAATGCAGAAGATCTAGATTTGATCCCTCGGTTGGGAAGATCCCCTGGAGAAGGAAATGACAGCCCATTCCAGTACTCTTGCCTGGAAAATTCCATGGATGGAGGAGCCTGGTAGGCTACAGTCCATGGGATCGCAGAGTCAGACACAACTGAGCAACTTCATTGGTTTTTGGAAACAATTTTGATTGTCATAACTTGGGGATGCTACTGATATCTAGTGGGTAGAAGACAGGTGCTGCTAAGGATCTTAAAATGAACAGGACTGCACACACAACAAAGACTTTCCAGGTCTAAAATGTCAATGGTGCCAAGACTGAGCACTGCTTGGCTAGAGTAAGATGAATGTCATAAGCAAAAACAAAGCAGTGTGCAGATTTGAAGAGGGAGTGGTGACATTGATTATAGGATAGGCTTTGAAGGGGAAAGGATCAGATTTTATACTTAATCATAAAAAGAGGATCCAACTCTTTGCGACCCCATGGACTATGGCTCACCAGTCTCCTTTGTCCATGGAATTTTCCAGGCAAGAATACTGGAGTGGGTTGCCATTTCCTCCTCCAGGGGATCTTCCCAACCCAGGGATCGCACCCATATCTCCAGCATCTCCTGCAGTGGCAGGTGGGTTCTTTACCACCGCGCCACCTGGGAAGCCCATTTAAAAAAAAAAAAAAAGAGGTTACTGTATGAATACTGACATCCCAGAGTCTCTTGAAACTCAAAATGTCAAAAAAAAGTCAACTTTTGTATTGACCCTAGAACCCCTGGTCTCGTAGACCAGAAACTTGGGAGTTATTCTTGACTCTTAACCTTCCTTCACCCTCTATATGTGGTTGGGACTTAAGGACTCTTGATCATATCTCTTTGAATAGCTTTCAATTCTGTTTCATTTCTGTCTAATCTCAGTGTCAGTTGTTGTTGTTGTTTATGTCCTCCTCTTCTCACCTTTAACTGACCCTATCAGCAGTTTTTCCGAAATGATTTCTCTGCTTCACATTCAGGTGCTTCAAGTCTAATTAGTTCTTCATACTGTAGCCTGAGCACTCTTTCTCATATGTAAGAATTTCTTGCGTGTATACTTGTGAATGAAATAGCTGGGTTATATAATAATATTTGTTGTTGTTCATTCGCCAAATTGTGTCTGACTCTTTTTGACCCCATGGACTGCAGCATGCCAGGCTCCCTGTCCTTCACCATTTCCTGGAGTTTGCTCAAACTCATGTCCATTGAATTGTTGATGCCATCCAACCATCTCATTCTCTGTTGTCCCCTTCTCCTCCTGGCTTCAATCTTGCCCAACACCAGAGTCTTTTCCAATGAGTCAGCCTGTTGCATCAAGTGGCCAAAGTATTGGAACTTCAGCTTCAGCATCAGTCCTTCCAATGAATAGTCAGGGTTGATTTCTTTTAGGATTGACTGGTTTAATCTTCTTGCAGTTGAAGGGACTCAAGAGTCTTCCCCAGCACCACAGTTCAAAACCGTCAATTCGTCACCGCTCAGCCTTCTTTATGGTCCAACTCTCACATCAATACATGACTACTGGGAAAACCATAGCCATGACTATACAGACCTTTATTGGCAAAGTGATATCTCTGCTTCTTAAAAACACTGGCTAGGTTTGACATAGCTATTCTTCCAAGGGGCAAGCATCTTTTAATTTCGCAGTCAACTTTTGCTTTGATTTTGTAGCCCAAGAAAGTGAAATCTGACACTGTTTTCACATTTTCCCCATCTACTTGCCATGAAGTGATGGGGCCGGATGCCATGATCTTAGTTTTTTGAATGTTGAATTTTAATCCAGCTTTTTTCCTCTCCTCTTTCACCTTCATCAAAGGCTCTTAAGTTCCTCTTCACTTTCTGCCATTAAAGTGGTGTCATCTGCATATCTGGGGTTATTGATATTTCTCCCATCTATCTTGATTCCAGCTTGTGCTTCATCTAGCCCAACATTTCGCATGATGTACTCTGTGTATAAGTTAAATAAGTAGGGTGACAATATATAGCCTTGACATACTCCTTTCCCAATTTTGTTTCATGTCCAGTTCTAACTGTTGCTTCTTGACCTGCATACCTACCTCAGGAGGCAGGTAAGGTGCTTTGGTATGCCCATCTCTTTAAGAATATTCCACAATTTGTTGTGATCCACACAGTCGAGGAATTTAGCATAGTGAATAAAGCAGAAGTAGATGTTTTGTTTTTTAATTTATTTTTAAATTTTAATTGGAGGCTAATTACTTTACAATATTGTGGTGGTTTTTGCCATACATTCACATGAATCAGCCATGGGTGTACATGTGTTCACCATCTTGACTCTCCCTCCCATCTGCCTCCCCATCCCATCCCTCAAGGTCATCCCAGTGCACCAGCCCTGAGAACCCTGCCTCATGCATTGAACCAGAACTGGCAATCTATTTCACATGATAATATACATGTTTCAGTGTTATTCTCTCAAATCATCCCACCCTTGCCTTCTCCCACAGAGTCCAACAGTCTGTTCTTTATATCTGTGTCTCTCTTTCTTTTTTTTTTTAGTTTTTTTTTTATTAGTTGGAGGCTAATTACTTCACAACATTTCAGTGGGTTTTGTCATACATTGACATGAATTTGAATCAGTTCTAATGAGATGGATGAAACTGGAGCCCATTATACAGAGTGAAGTAAGCCAGAAAGATAAAGAACATTACAGCATACTAACACATATATATGGAATTTAGAAAGATGGGAACGATGGGATACTTCTGTGTCTCTTTTTCTGTCTTGCATACAGGGTCATCGTTCCCATCTTTCTAAATTCCATATATATGTGCTAATATACTGTATTGGTGTTTTTCTTTTTGACTTACTTTGCTCTATATAACAGGCTCCAGTTTAATCCACCTCATTAGAACTGATTCAAATGCATTCTTTTTAATGGCTGAGTAATATTTTATTGTGTATACATACCACAGCTTTCTTATCGATTTGTCTGCTGATGGGCATCTAGGTTGCTTCCATGTCCTGGCTATTGTAAATGGTGCTGTGATGAACATTGGGGTACATGTGTCTCCTTCATTTCTGGTTTCCTCAGTGTGTATGCCCAGCAGTGGGATTGCTGGGTTGTATGGCAGTTCTATTTCCAGTTTTTTAAGGAATCTCCACACTGTTCTCCATGGTGGTTGTACTAGTTTGCATTCCCACCAACACTGTAAGAGGGTTCCTTTTTCTCCGCACCCTCTCCAGCATTTACTGTTTGTAGACTTTTTGATAGCAGTTGTTCTGACCAGCGTGAGATGGTATCTCATTGTGGTTTTGATTTGCATTTCTCTGGAGAAGGAAATGGCAATCCACTCCAGTATTCTTGCCTGGAGAATCCCAGGGACGGGGGACCCTCGTGGGCTGCCGTCTGTGGGGTCGCACAGAGTCGGACACAACTGACGTGACTTAGCAGCAGCAGCAACTCTGATAATGAATGATGCTGAGCAGTTTTTCGTGTGTTTGTTAGCCATTTGTATTTCTTTTTTGGAGAAATGTTTGTTTAGTTCTTTGGCCCATTTTTTGATTGGGTTGCTTATTTTTCTGGAATTGAGCTGCAGGAGTTGCTTGTATATTTTTGAGATTAATTCTTTGTCAATTGCTTCATTTGATATTATTTTCTCCCATTCTGAAGGCTGTGTTTTCAACTTGCTTATAGTTTCCTTCCTTGTGAAAAAGCTTTTAAGTTTAATTATGTCCCATTTGTTTTTAAGGAATTCCCTTACTTTTTCTATGATCAGCGTATGTTGGCAATTTGACCTCTGGTTCCTCTGCCTTTTCTAAATCCAGCTTATACATCTGGACATTCTTCGTTCATGTACTGCTGAAACCTAACTTGAAGGGTTTTGAGCATAATCTTGCTGGCATGTGAAATGAGTGCAGTTGTACAGTAATTTGTACATTCTTTGGCATTGCGCTTCTTTGGGATTGGAATGAAAACTGATTTTTTGCAGTCCTGTGGCCACTGCTGAGTTTTCCAGATTTGCTGGCACAATGAATGCAGCAATCTAACAGCATCATCTTTTAAGATTTGAAATAGCTTAGCTGGAATTCCATCACCTTCACTAGCTTTGTTCGTTGTTCAATTCAGTTCAGTTGCTCAGTTGTGTCTGACTCTTTAGGACCCCATTGACTGCAGCACGCCAGGCTTCTCTGTCCATCACCAACTTCTGGAGTTTTCTCAAGCTCATGTTCATTGAGTAAGTGATGCCATCTGACCATCTCATCCTCTGTTGTCCCCTTCTCCTCCTACCTTCAGTCTTTCCCAGCATTAGGGTCTTTTCCAATGAGTCAGTTCTTCGCATCAGGTAGCCAAAGTATTGAAACCAGCTTCAGCATCACTCCTTTGTAATGAATTGAATTACATCACCTTTGTTGTAATGCTTCTCATAATGCTTCTCATAATGCTTCCTCTTGACTTCACATACATATCTGGCTGTAAGTGATTGACCACATCGTGGTTAACTGGGTCATTAAGACTTTTTTGTACAGTTCTGTGTATTTTTGCCACCTTTTCTTAATTTCTTCTGCTTCTGTTCCATCATTGCTCTTTTATTCCTCTATTGTGCCTATCTTTGTATGAAATGTTCCCTTGGTAACTCCAGTTTTCTTAAAGAGATCTCTAGTTTTTCCCATTCTTTGGAACTCTGCATTTAGTTGAATATATCTTTCCCTTTCTCCTTTGCCTTTCACTTCTCTTCCTTTCTCAGCTATTTGTAAGGCCTCCTCAGACAACCACTTTGCCTTGTTGCATTTCTTTTTCTTGGGGATGGTTTTGGTCATCACCTCCTGTGAAATGTTATGAACCTCCATCTGTGGTTCTTTAGGCACTCTGTGTACCAGATATAGTCCCTTAAATATATTTGTCACCTCCACTCTATAATCATAAGGGATTTGATTTAGGTCATAATGAATGGCTTAGTGGTTTTCCCTACATTCTTCAGTTTAAGCCTGAATTTTACTTATTGATCTGAGCGACAGTCAGTTACAGGTCTTGTTTTGGCTCACTGTATATGTCTTCTCTGTCTTCACTTGCAAAGAATATAATTGGTCAGTTTTGGTACTGACTATCTGGTGATGTCCCTTTGTAGAGTTGGCTCTTGTATTGTTGGAAGAGGGTGTTTGCTATGACTAGTGCATTCTCTTGGGCAAAACTCTGTTAGCCTTTGCCCTGCTTCATTTGGTACTCTGAGGCCAAACTTGCTTGTTATTCCAGGTATCGCTTCACTTCCTGCTTTTGCATTCCAGTCCCCTGTGATGAAAAGAACATCTTTTTTGGTGTTAGTTCTAGAAGGTCTTGTAGTTCTTCATAGCACCATTCAACTTCAGCTTCTTCGGCATTAGTGGTCAGGGCATAGACTTGGATTACTGTGATATTGAATGGTTTGCCTTGGAAACGAACAGAGATCATTCTGTCGTTTTGGAGACTGCACCCACGTACTGCATTTCAAACTCTTTTGCTGACTATGAGGGCTGTGCCATTTCTTCTAAGGTATTCTTTCACACAGTAGTAGATATAATGGTCATCTGAGTTAAATTCGCCCATTCCAGTGCATTTTAGTTCACTGATTGCTAAAATGTTGATGTTCACTCTTGCCACCTCCTTTTTGACCACTTCCAATTTACCTTGATTCATGGATCTAACATTCTAGGTTCCTATGCAGTATTGTTCTTTCCAGTATTGTTCCGGAAGTAAAACATCAGAGTTTACTTCCATCACCAGTCACATCCACAACTAGGTGGGTGTTGTTTTTGCTTTGACTCCATCTCTTTATTCTTTCTGGAGTTATTTCTCTACTCTTGTCCAGTGACATATTGGGCACCTACCGACCTGGGAGTTCATCTTTCAGTGTCATATCTTTTTGCCTTTTCATACTGTTCATGGCAAGAATACCGAAGTGATTTGCCATTCCTTTTTCCAGCGTCCCATGTTTTGTCAGAACTCTCCACCATGACCTGTTTGTTTTGGGTGGCCCTACATGGCATGGCTCATAGTTTCATTGAGTTAGACAAGGCTGTGGTCCATGTGATCAGTTTGGTTAGTTTCTGTGATTGTGGTTTTCATTCTGTCAGCCCTCTGATGAATGAGGATGAGAGGTTTATGGAAGCTTCCTGATGGGAGAGACTGACTGTGGGGGAAACTGGGTCTTGTTCTGATGGGCAGGGCCATGCTCAGTAAATCTTTAATGTAATTTTCTGTTGATGAGTGGGGCTGTGTTCCCTCCCTGTTGTTTGGCCTGAGGCCAAACTGTTGACCCATGCCTCCACTCCTGGACACTCACAAGCAAGTCTGACTCAGTCTCTTGTGGGGACACTGCTCGTTTCTCCTGGCTCCTAGTGCACACAAGTTTGGTTTGTGTCCTCCAAGAATCTGTTTCCCCAGTCCTGTGGAAGTTCTGTGATCAAATCCTACTGGCCTCCAAAGTCAAATTCCCTGAGGGTTCTCAGTTCCTTTGCTGGATCCCCAGGTTGGTAACTCTGTTGTCAATCCTAGAACTTTCTTAAAAGCGCAAGAATTTCTTTAATGGACTTGTTCTGCAGCTTGTGGGTCATCTGCCTGGTGGCTCTCTGGTGCAGCTAATGGTGACCTCCTCCAAGAGGGCTTATGCAACACGCTGAGTGGCCCAGGTCTGCTGCGGTCAGAGGCCCTGTCCCCACAGCAGGCCACTGCTGCTGGTGCCTCTGCAGGAGACACTCAAACACTCAAGGCAGGTCTGGTTCGGTCTCTGTGGCCCTGGTGTGCACACGGTTTTGTGTGAGCCCTCCAAGCGGCTCTGGTGGTTATGGGGTTTGATTCTAAACATGATTTTGCCCCTCCTATCGTCTTTTTGGGGCTTCTCCTTTGCCTTTGGACATGAGGTATCTTTTTGGTGGGATCCAGCATTCTCCTGTCAATGGTTGTTCAGCATCAAGTTGCAGTTTTGGCATTCTCACAGGAGAAGATGAGCGCACATCCTTCTACTCTTTGATTGATTCCTGTGCTCATTTACACATCTGAAGGCTGTCAGGGGGCCAGCAGATTCTAGACACTAGGAGGACCCGCAGCTTTTAGACACATTCCCTAAGCATGGGTCACACACTTGTCATCAGTTACTTAAGCCAGACTGGTTCCTCCTCACCCTGCAGATCTTGGTGGCCGCCACTTGGGATTCTGGCTGTGACAGATCTACCAACCCAGCTGTGGTTTGGAGTGGGTAGCCTATCATTTCTCCAGGGGATCTTCCCAACCCAGGAATCGAACTGGGGTCTCCTGAATTTCAGGCAGATTCTTTAGCAGCTGAACTACTAGGGAAGCCCCTGTAATATCTTTGAGAACCTTTGAAATGATGGGCAAATCATAGTGTCTTATTCTTTATTCTTCTTTTGATTAACAGTGAGGTTGAATGTATTTTCACATACATCTTGGTCATTGATAATTTTTATTTTTGAGTCTATTTATGTCCTTGGCCTAGGCTTTATGTATGAGCTGTTAGTATTATTTTGCTTTAAAAAATTTTTTTTAAATTTATTTCGCTGCACCGGGTCTTACTTGCAGCACTCTGAATCTTTGATTTACGTTGGCGGCATGGGGGATCTTTAATTTCAGCATATGAACTGTTAGTTTCAGCATTTTGTTGTGGCTTGTGAACTCCCAGTTGGTGCATGTGGGATCTAGTTCCCTGACCAGGTATTGAACACAGGCCCCTGCATTGGGAACACAGAGTCTTAGCCACTGGACCACCAGAGAAGTCCCTCATTTTGCTCTTTGATAGACTGTAGTTTTCTTTATGTAAAACTTATGTAGCTAAATCTAGAAATCTTTTCATTTGTGAATTATTTCTTCATTTGATGCTTTGAAAGTCCATCCCCAATTCTAGAATTGAGTGACTGTTCATTAAAATGTTTTTCCAGTTTTTTATGATTCATTTTTATGTTTATCTTTTTCTTTCATCTGAAACTTATTTTAGTAAAAGTTATGTGATGAGGCTATAACATTTGTCTTTTGAAAATAAAAAGTTTTCGAGAACCACTTAATAAATAATACAACATGAGTTCAAAATGCCAAATTTATAGTATAATAAATTTTATAGGGGCTGAAGTAGAGTGCCATTCTCAGACATCACTTTGATGTTTGAATGTCATTATACTGCATTATTTTTTTTGTGAAATTGAAACAATATGTAGAATTTTCTACAGACAGCTGTGCATAGAGCTTCCCCTTCCCCCCCTTAAAAAATAAAGTCTTGTCTTTCCACGTGACTTAATAGTTGTATGACTCAAAGTCCTTTTCTCACTGAGCATGCATGTAATCTGTCCTCTGGTTAGCAGCTGTGGTTTCTCCTTGCAGCATCTGTTTTTGTTTGCACCCTTGTTTCTCAAAGTGCCTGTGCTCAAAAGGAGTCTTCCATTATTGGTTGCTGCAGGTCACTGAGGTCTGCTTGTTATTATTTCTCATAACTGTATTTTTATTCACTTTTTTGAATATCTACATCACTTTTTTCTCTCCACTGTACTTATGGTTAATACTTTAACTCATCATGAAGTAGTTTAGAAATTCTTGAGCTGTGCATCTTATTCAATAAGGCTTTAGTTCTATAGCGGAGAAGGCAACGGCACCCCACTCCAGTACTCTTGCCTGGAAAATCCCATGGACAGAGGAGCCTGGTAGGCTGCAGCCCATGGGGTCGCTAAGAGTCAGACATGACTTGAGCGACTTCACTTTCGCTTTTCAGTTTCATGCCTTGGAGAAGGAAATGGCAACCCACTCCAGTGTTCTTGCCTGGAGAATCCCAGGGACGGGGGAGTCTGGTGGGCTGCTGTCTATGGGGTCACACAGAGTTGGACACGACTGAAGCGACTTAGCAGCAGCAGGAGCTATAGACTGATTTTTCATTATCTTGTTCTGAATGATAGCACAATACCCTTTTAGGGAATACTGAATCGAGAAATCACCTGTCTTTGCTGAGGGCTTCTGTTGAAAGCAGATGCCAGAGCCATGGGGTTGTCATTTCCCATCAGGTTCCAATATCAGAGTCTAATACTTCAAAGATATTCTCCATTCTTTTATCGACAAACAGCTGTGGTACCTCCTATTTTCTTGTTGCTTTTGTTTCTACTCCTAACATTTCTTTTAGATGAGAAAATAGATCAGGAAGAATTAGTATTTTAGAGCATATTAATCAGATTTTATGTACACCAATTACTGAAAAGCACAGAAAATTTATTTATTTTCATTTTCATGTTGGGAAATAAGTATTTAAGTTCGTTGATTTTACGCACTTTCCTAAAGACATAATTCTAGCATATATTTTTCATGTAAATAAGAACTGAATATAATAGTCAGTTTTCAGCATTTTATTTTGTACCTTTATGAACATTATACATCATCGGCTGCAAATTGATAATTTTCCTTTTGTTTCTTTTACTTATTTGCTCTAGGGATTTAAGAATGTTTACTCATTACCAGTAACTCTGAGGTAGTGAGGAGCAGTAATTAAGTGATTTGGATAATCTTTTTTTTTTTTTTTGACAATCTTTTATAGGTAATCATGAGTAGAATTAGAATATAGTTCAGATACAGTCTAGTGTTCATCTACTAAATAACAGTTATACCTCATTTTTCAGTCTATAGGACTTCTGTATACTGTGAGATAAACCCTAAGGATGATGAAGTATTGGTCCCATCACAACATGTTTGTACAAATCACAATTTTAGTCAAACTAAGTGGGGGCAATTTTTTTTGTTTGTTTGTTTGTTTGCATAGTTCCTTTCACCAAAGTGTTATAATCTGAGCTGATAATATTTGGTGCTAGGAGGGAACAATAATTAGAATTTCTTAGAGGTGATATCTGATTGACTTTTAACCTACCCTAACATGTAGTACCTGATTCGGTCCTTATGCAATTTTGAATGAGTGACACAGGTTATGATTCAAGTTAGGATGCTGCCTGGGAAATAAGAATGAGACTTGGAAGGCGAGAATGAGGATTTGCCTGTCTCTGTCTCAGACTCTGACTGCAGAGCTATAGAGAATTAGGTGCTTATGATATTTATTGTACCTTGTATATTTTCTGTGGTGAGGCTGCAACTTCTAATCTCTGGTCAATAAGGAATGTACATGGTAGAGTTGGGAGATAATATTCAATGGGTCTCATGTTTTTACACATCTTGGCAGTGAAACACTAACAGTCCTTTGTTCAGGACCATCTTTTGGAAGAAAGATAATTTCTGTCTTGAGAGCAAAGGACAGTTATGCTTATTATCAAGAAAAATAATGTTTCCTTTTGAACACAGTGCAGGCATACATACTGTCTATTATAAAAGATTTGAGTTCCCTTAATTCGGAGTTCCTCTTCTATAATGTGGTGTGTTGTATGTGCAGGTATCCATTTATACCCATATATGTTGCCCCTGTGAGATTTGGGGAGCAAGAGTAACTGCTACAGATATGCTGGTCATGCCACTTGCTGTGCTGTGAGTAATTAAGTCCTTTGACTCACACAGGGTTTCATGCCTTGTGCCAGCACCCATTAAACTGTGTTAGGCTAGCTTTTTGGCTGACAAGTAGGTTGAAGTCTCAGATCCTTTAGAGTTCTTGACAAGTACTCAACAGAATGGTTTTGCCTATAAGATGTTACAAACCTTTTGAAGAAACTTGTTTAATTTTCTTTAATCCTTGTTAATTGAGTTGGTTAAAATATTGAAAAATTAATAAGGGTCCTTTCTTTTAAGGAGCTAAGAAAGCTGTGTGTTGGCTCAGACTTAGCAGTTCTGAAATGCTAAAGTGGGAACAGCTGAAAGTTTTATAATGTTCATTATTTTCTTAACTAAAAATTGGGGCTTAAAGTAAGATTTTTGTTCCGCTTCCTATTGCAAGAAGAAACCTAGGATATGAATGTAGTTAGGAGATTTAGAATTTCTTTGACTCTACTTTGGGGTTCCAATGGGACAGAATATTTGAAATCTGGGACAGGAAGTCACAATGCATAATGTTTTGGAGGAATGGACGAGCAAACATAGAACATGGACTTTGAAGTCACATTTGAGTTGGGAACCTCTGTGTTGTCAATTATTACTAGTTGTTTTTTAACATTAGGCATGCCATTCAATATGTCTTTGATTCATGTGTATAATGAGGGTTAGTGGCTACCTCATGAGGTTGTTTTGAAGATTAGAAATAATTGTGCAAAGCCTATAGCCTTCAGATCTAGCATATGTGGAAGGTGTGTGTTTGTGTTCATGCGCACAAGTGTGTGTATGAGGTATTTGCTTTAGTTCCACTTAGGTTATTGTTGATGTGAATTTACAATTCTGATTTCAAAGTATTTCTCTACTTAACTGTCATATTTCTTTAAGCAGAAAATTCTCTATCTCTGTTGATGATGAACCTGTGTTCTAACAATACCCATCATTTGTTAGACATTTTTCCATAGGTGAAAATGTGACAGTTTTTCAAAGATGATCTAGGGTTGTTTTTTTTTTTAATAAGAGGAACTATAGAAGTCTGTGCTATTAAATATCACCCAGAGAAGACTAGTGTATCTTAGTTCATTTTAACAATTTGGACAAAAGTCACACAGCCTTTTGTACAGTGAATAAGACAAAACTGAAATTAGTATAGTATAATAGCATACTTTCTGAAAATAATTTTCTATACCTTGGCAGAAATGATAGCCAATGGGCTAAGAATTGTACTCGGTGACAGATGGCCCCATCTGTGGCTGCAGCTTGGGAGGCAGCAAACAGATTTCCATTCCATCTGACTCCTTTTCTCCCTTCTCTAGCTTTTTTGACCTCTGAAACTTGAGTGATACAGAACATAGTTTAGAT
The DNA here is from genome assembly GCF_963930625.1 of Muntiacus reevesi. Lineage (NCBI taxonomy): Eukaryota > Metazoa > Chordata > Mammalia > Artiodactyla > Cervidae > Muntiacus > Muntiacus reevesi. The sequence goes on from NC_089271.1 coordinate 135,517,846, forward strand.
CAGGTCAGGTTATTTAAAATGATCTATTAACGTCTCTAACAGACTCCAAGCAGTTTTACAAGGAGCAGTTTGAAGGAAGGCTGGAAACAGTACACAGTCTGTCTACTGTTGAGTTATTGCCAATACTGCTTGATATGATTTATAATAAAAACTAAGATGAAACCTAGTTCACTGGTGATACAAGTTTTTATCCTCAAGGATACTAATTAATTGAGTTATCACCTTACTTAAGAAAAAAAAGTACAGTTATTTAATTAAAAATATTTTTGCAGGCATTTTCTCATTAATTCTGATAAACAATTTTTGAGAAATGTGTTTGCTTCCTGTGGCTGCTGTAACAAATGACCCATAAACTCGGTGGTTTGGAGAAACAACAGAAATTTGCTCTCTTATAGTTCTTGAGACCAGAAGTCCAAAATAAGTCTTTTGAAGCTAAAATCAAGGTTTCAGCAGGGCTACAAACCCTCTGGAGACTCGAGAGAATCCAGTCCTCACCTCTTCCAGTGTCTGGTAACTGCGGTAATTACATGATCTCATCACTCCAGTGTCTGCCTCCATCTTCATATGGCCTTTTCCTCAATGTGTCTCTCGTTTCCCTCTGTCGTCCTCCTATACAGATATGTGCGATGGCATTTAGCACCCATTTGGATGATGCAGGATAATCTCCATTGCAAGATACTTAATTATATCTGCCAAAAAATTTTACCATATAAGCTAATATTGACAGGTTCCAGGAATTATTAGGACCTGATATCTTTGAGGGCCACCATTCAGCTCACTACAGGAAGATAAAGAGCAGACTTTAATTTCTTTTCTTGTGTGTGTGTGGGAAAGGTGAAACATTTTTACAATTGTCTTTTCCCAAGTCTTACTTGTCTCCTAAGAAGGTAGACTTTAAAGCTGTTGTGAAATGAATCTCACCATCAGGAAGAAATTAAAAGTTTGTTTTCCATCTTTAGATGGAACCATATTAAATAAAATACAAATTTTGCATGTATTTCTTGAGTATAATATGTTCTTTTTTTCATTTATTTTTATTAATTGAAGGCTAATTATTTTACAGTATTGTAGTGGTTTTTGTCATACATTGACATGAATCAGCCATGGATTTACATGTATTCCCCATCCTGATCCCCCCTCCCACTTCCCTCTCCACCCGATTCCTCTGGGTCTTCCCAGTGCACCAGGCCCGAGCACTTGTCTCATGCAACCACCCTGGGCTGGTGATCTGTTTCACCCTAGATAATATACATGTTTCAATGTTCTCTCTAAACATCCCACCCTCGCCTTCTCCCACAGAGTCCAAAATTCTGTTCTGTTCTTTCTTTATATTATTCTAGTTGCCTTAGTGCATGTGTTCATTAAATGATTTTAATGTCATAAAATCTTATTTATTTGTACATCACAAGATAAAAAAAATAAATCAGAGGTTAAATTTTATCCATTATATCTATGTAAAAGTTAATTTTTATTTTTTTTTAATTTTTTTTTATTAGTTGGAGGCTAATTACTTCACAACATTTCAATGGGTTTTGTCATACATTGACATGAATCAGCCATAGAGTTACACGTATTCCCCATCCCGATCCCCCCTCCCACCTCCCTCTCCACCCGACTCCTCTGGGTCCTCCCAGTGCACCAGGCCTGAGCACTTGTCTCATGCATCCCACCTGGGCTGGTGATCTGTTTCACCATAGATAATATACATGCTGTTCTTTCAAAACATCCCACCCTCACCTTCTCCCACAGAGTTCAAAAGTCTGTTCTGTACTTCTGTGTCTCTTTTTCTTTTTTGCATATAGGGTTATCGTTACCATCTTTCTATATTCCATATAAATGTGTTAGTATGCTGTAATGTTCTTTATCTTTCTGGCTTACTTCACTCTGTATAATGGGCTCCAGTTTCATCCATCTCATTAGAACTGATTCAAATGAATTCTTTTTAATGGCTGAGTAATATTCCATGGTGTATATGTACCACAGCTTCCTTATCCATTCATCTGCTGATGGGCATCTAGGTTGCTTCCATGTCCTGGCTATTATAAACAGTGCTGCAATGAACATTGGGGTGCATGTGTCTCTTTCAGATTTGGTTTCCTCAGTGTGTATACCCAGAAGTGGGATTGCTGGGTCATATGGCAGTTCTATTTCCAGTTTTTTAAGAAATCTCCACACTGTTTTCCATAGTGGCTGTACTAGTTTGCATTCCCACCAACAGTGTAAGAGGGTTCCCTTTTCTCCACACCCCCTCCAGCATTTATTGTTTGTAGACTTTTGGAAAGCAGCCATCCTGACTGGCGTGTGATGGTACCTCATTGTGGTTTTGATTTGCATTTCTCTAATAATGAGTGATGTTGAGCATCTTTTCATGTGTTTGTTAGCCATCTGTATGTCTTCTTTGGAGAAATGTCTGTTTAGTTCTTTGGCCCATTTTTTGATTGGATCATTTATTTTTCTGGAATTGAGCTTCAGGAGTTGCTTGTATATTTTTGAGATTAATCCTTTACGAGATGCTGTTAGTGTGAGATAGATCAAGAAATTAAAATACAGATTGTTTTGTGTTATTGGCTACCTTTGCCTCTATGGTTGCATTTTTCTTTTGGCACTGGTATTCTGTTTACCCCATTCTTAGAAAAGATGTTTATACAGATTTAAAATATTGGAAAAGCCTAAATCAACTATACTGTAATTAACAAGTAAACAAATAAATAATGCAATGAGCCCCCTAAAATAAAACAAAACGAAAAAGAAAAAAAAATCTGAAAAAGCCTAGAACAGGATTTTCTTAAGAGACTTGAGTATTAATTTTGACTTTATTATACTTTATTTGCTTTACTCAATTATACCTGAGAAATAATTGTAATTTTAAGTGGTGTCTACTAAGTAAATGTATTAGCTCACTCAGAAAATAGTTTATGAATGAAAATTTATTTAAATTTCCTAAGGGAACTCATAATATTACTTTGTAATTTAACTGAGTCTTGTTTTTGGAGGGGAAGGAAGATAAAGCATCACACAATAATGAATATATAAATTATTAAAATAATACTTTGATATTATTTAAACTATTAAAATCATTGGTTATTAATACTGATATTTTTCCTTTTTCTCCAATTGCTTCTTTGAGTGTTCTCTTTTTTATGGTTCTTGTATTTTCTCTTGACTATTATTTTTAGTCTCCTCTGGTTGCTCTTTTTTTTCCTCTGCTTAGCTTATAAACATTTGTCTTCTGGATGGCCCGGTCTTGAATTTCCTTTTGACTTAGTACTCTGATTTTAGGTGATGTCTTCCATTTCTATGTTTTTATAGTACTAACCATATTCCCACAACTTTCAGTTTTATGTATCCATCCCGGACCTCACTTATGAGATCCAGAATGATCTGATTAACTGGCCATTTCACAATCCCTTATTGGTTATCTTTCAGATATCTCAGTTTGTACAAATGTAAAATTGAACCCTTGATTCTGTCCTCTTCTTTGAAAAGCAAAACAAAGATGTATAGCAAAAATAAGAATAAAAATCCTGTTCCACCTCTCACTTTTCTGTTAAGTAGCATCATTTAGTTGCCTAAGCCAGAATTCTCAATTCCATTCTTTTTTAAAAAAAATGTTTATTTTTTAATTGAAGAATAATTGCTTTACAGAATTTTGTTGTTTCCTGTCAAACCTCAACATGAATCAGCCATAGGTAAACATATGTCCCCTCTGTCTTGAACCTCCCTCCCATCTCCCTCCCCTTCCCACCCTTCTAGATTAATACAGAGCCCCTGTTTGAATTTCCTGAGACATACAGCAAATTCCCATTGGCTATCTATTTTACATATGGTAATGTAAGTACTCTCTCCATATATCTCATCCTCTCCTCCCCTCTCCCCGTGTCCATAAGTCTGTTCTCTATGTCTGTTTCTCTATTGCTGCCCCGCAAATAAGTTCTTCAGTACCATCTTTCTAGATTCCGTATGTATGCATTAGTATACGATATTTATCTTTCTCTTTCTGACTTACTTCACTCTGTATAACAGATCTACCTATTTTGAAAAATACTCCTTTATATTGTGGTGAATGCATATCATGAGATCTATCCTTTTAAGGTAGATAGGTTCATCTACCTCATTAGAACTGACTCAAATGTGTTCCTTTTTATGGCTGAGTAATATTCCATTGTGTATATGTACCACAACTTCTTTATCCATTCATCTGTCGATGGACATCTAGGTTGCTTCCATGTTCTAGCTATTGTAAATATTATAAATAGTGCTGCAATGAACATTGGGGTACATGTGTCGATTTCAATTTGATTTCCTCAGGGTATATGCCTAGGAGTGAGATTGCTGGGTCATATGGTGGTTTTATTCTTAGTTTTTTAAGGAGTCTCCATACCATCTTCCATAGTGGCTCTATCATTTTGCATTCCCAAGAGGGTTCCCTTTTCTCCACACCCTCTCCAGCATTTATTGTTTGTAAACTTTTTGATGATGGCTATTTTGACCAGTGTGAGGTGATACTTTATTGTAGTTTTGATTTGCAATTCTCTAATGATGAGCGATATTGAGCATCTTTTCATGTGTTTGTTAGCCATCTGTATGCCTTCTTTGGAGAAATGTCTGTTTAGGTCTTTTTCCCACTTTTTGACTGGGTGGTTTGTTTTTCTGGTATTGAGTTGTATGAGCTGCTTGTATATTTTGGAAATTAATTCTTTGTCAGTTGTTTCATTTGCTGTTATTTTCTCCCATTCTGAGGATTGTCTTTTCATCTTGCTTATAGTTTTCTTTGCCGTGCAAAAGCTTTTAAATTTAATCAGATCCTACTTGTTTACTTTTGTTGTTATTTACATTCTCTAGGAGGTGGATCTTAGAGGATCTTGCTTTGATTTATGCATCAAGTGTTCTGCCTATGTTTTCCTCTAAGAATTTTATAGTTTCTGGTCTTACATTTAGGGCTTTAATCCATTTTGAGTTTATCTTTGTGTATGATGTCAGTTAGTGTTCTAATTTCATTCTTTTGCATGTAGCTGTCCAGTTTTCCCAGCACCACTTAATGAAGAGGTTATCTTTGCTCCATTGTATATTCTTGCCTTCTTTGTCAAAAATAAGGTACCCATAGGTGTGGTGGGTTTATTTCTGGGCTTTCTATCTTACTCCATTGGTCTATATTTCTGTTTTTGTGCTAGTACCATACTGTCATGATGACTGTAGCTTTGTAGTATAGTCTGAAGTCAGGAAGGTTGATTCCTCCAACTCCATCCTTCCTTTTCAAGACTGCTTTGATGGTAACAATAACCCTATATGCAAGACAGAAAAAGAGACACAGATGTATAGAACAGACTTTTGGATTCGGTGGGAGAAGGCGAGGGTGGGATGATCTGAGAGAATAGCATTGAAACTTGTATATTATCAATTGTGAAACAGATCACCAGTCCAGGTTTGCTGCATGAGACAAGTGCTCAGGGCTGGTGCACTAGGATGACCCAGAGGGATGGGATGGGGACGGAGGTGGGAGGGGGGTTCAGGATGGGGAACACATGTAAATCCATGGCTGATTCATATCAATGTATGGCGAAAACCACTACAATATTGTAAAATAATTAGCCTCCAACTAATATAAATAAATGAAAAAAAAAAAAGACTGCTTTGGCTATTCAGGGTTTTTTGTGTTTCCATATGAATTGTGAAATTTTTTGTTCTAGTTCTTGGTAATTTGATAGGGATCACATTGAATCTTTAGATTGCATTTGGTAGTTATAGTCATTTTCACAATGTTAATTCTTCCTACCCAGGAACATGGAATATCTCTCCATCTGTTTATGTCATCTTTGATTTCTTTCATTAGTGTTTTATAATTTTTTGTATGCAGTTCTTTTGTCTCCTTAGGTAGGTTTATTCCTAGATATTTTATTAGTTTTGTTGCAGTGGTGAATGGGATTGATTCCTTAACTTCTCTTTCTGAATTTTCATTGTTAGTATATAGAAATGCAAGTGATTTCTGTGTATTTATTTTGTATCCTGTGACTTTGCTAAATTCACTGATTAGCTCTAGTAATTTCTTGATAGTTTCTTTAGGGTTTTCTATGTATCGTATCATGTCATCTGTGAACAGTGAGAACTTTATTTCTTTTCTGATATGGATTCCTTTTATTTCTTTTTCTTCTCTGATTGCTGTAGCTAGGACATCCAAAATTATGTAGAATGATAGTGGTGAGAGTAGACACCCTTGTCTTGTTCCTGATCTTAGGGGGAATGCTTTCTGGAGAATGTTTGCTTTTGGCTTATATATGGCCTTTACTATGTTGAGGTAGGTTCCTTCTGTGCCCATTTTTTTTAAGAGTTTTAATTATAAGTGGGTGCTGGATTTTGTCAAAGGCTTTTTCTGCATCTACTGAGGTTATCATATGGTTTTTATCTTTCAATTTGTTAATTTGATGTATCACATTGAATGATTTGCATATATTGAAGAATTCTTGCAACCCTGGGATAAACCCAACTTGATCATGGTATAGCTTTTTAATGGTGAACTTTTTAATGTGTTGTTGAATTCTATTTGCTAGAATTTTGTTGAGGATTTTTGAACCTATGTTCATCAGTGATATTGGCCTGTAGATTTCTTTTTTTGTGCTGTCTTTGTCTGGTTTTGCAATCAGGGTGATGGTGGCTTTATAGAATTAGTTTAGAAGTGTTCCTTCCTCTGCAATTTTTTGAAAGAGTTTTAGAAGGATAGGCATTAGCTCTTCTCTAAATGTCTGATAGAATTCACCTGTGAAGCCATTTCGTCCTGGGCTTTTGTTCTTTTGGGAGATTTTTGATCACAGTTTTGATTTCAGTGCTTGTAATTGGGTTGTTCATAATTTCTATTTCTTGCTGGTTCAGTCTAGGAAGATTGAACTTTTCTAAGAATCTGTCTATTTCTTCCAGGTATCCATTTTTTTGCCATATAGTTGTTCATGATAGTCTCTTATAATCCTTTGTATTTCTGCATTGTCTCTCTTTTTTTTTTAATTTTATTTTATTAGTTGGAGGCCAATTACTTCACAATATTTCAGTGGGTTTTGTCATACATTGTCACGAATCAACCATAGAGTTACACGTATTCCCCATCCCGATCCCCCCTCCCACCTCCCTCTCCACCCGATTCCTCTGGGTCTTCCCAGTGCACCAGGCCCGAGCACTTGTCTCATGCATCCCACCTGGGCTAGTGATCTGTTTCACCATAGATAATATACATGCTGTTCTTTTGAAACATCCCACCCTCACCTTCTCCCACAGAGTTCAAAAGTCTGTTCTGTACTTCTGTGTCTCTTTTTCTGTTTTGCATATAGGGTTATCATTACCATCTTTCTAAATTCCATATATATGTGTTAGTATGCTGTAATGTTCTTTATCTTTCTGGCTTACTTCACTCTGTATAATGGGCTCCAGTTTCATCCGTCTTATTAGAACTGATTCAAATGAATTCTTTTTAACGGCTGAGTAATATTCCATGGTGTATATGTACCACAGCTTCCTTATCCATTCGTCTGCTGATGGGCATCTAGGTTGCTTCCATGTCCTGGCTATTATAAACAGTGCTGCGATGAACATTGGGGTGCACGTGTCTCTTTCAGATCTGGTTTCCTCGGTGTGTATGCCCAGAAGTGGGATTGCTGGGTCATATGGCAGTTCTATTTCCAGCTTTTTAAGAAATCTCCACACTGTTTTCCATAGTGGCTGTACTAGTTTGCATTCCCACCAACAGTGTAAGAGGGTTCCCTTTTCTCCACACCCTCTCCAGCATTTATTGCTTGTAGACTTTTGGATAGCAGCCATCCTGACTGGCGTGTGATGGTACCTCATTGTGGTTTTGATTTGCATTTCTCTAATAATGAGTGATGTTGAGCATCTTTTCATGTGTTTGTTAGCCATCTGTATGTCTTCTTTGGAGAAATGTCTGTTCAGTTCTTTGGCCCATTTTTTGATTGGGTCATTTAGTTTTCTGGAATTGAGCTTCAGGAGTTGCTTGTATATTTTTAAGATTAATCCTTTGTCTGTTTCTTCATTTGCTATTATTTTCTCCAAATCTGAGGGCTGTCTTTTCACCTTACTTATAGTTTCCTATGTAGTGCAGAAGCTTTTAAGTTTCATTAGGTCCCATTTGTTTAGTTTTGCTTTTATTTCCAATATTCTGGGAGGTGGGTCATAGAGGACCCTGCTGAGATTTATGTCGGAGAGTGTTTTGCCTATGTTCTCCTCTAGGAGTTTTATATTTTCTGGTCTTACATTTAGATCTTTAATCCATTTTGAGTTTATTTTTGTGTATGGTGTTAGAAAGTGTTCTAGTTTCTTTCTTTTACAAGTGGTTGACAAGTTTTCCCAGCACCAATTGTTAAAAAGGTTGTCTTTTTTCCATTGTATATCCTTGCCTCCTTTGTCAAAGATAAGGTGTCCACAGGTTCGTGGATTTATCTCTGGGCTTTCTATTCTGTTCCATTGAACTATATTTCTGTCTTTGTGCCAGTACCATACTGTCTTGATGACTGTAGCATTGTAGTAGAGTCTGAAGTCAGGCAGGTTGATTCCTCCAGTTCCATTCTTCTTTCTTAAGATTATTTTGGCTTTTCGTGGTTTTCTGTATTTCCATACAAATCGTGAAATTATTTGTTCTAGTTCTGTGAAAAATAACGTTGGTAGCTTGATAGGGATTGCATTGAATCTATAGATTGCTTTGTGTAGAATAGCCATTTTGGCAATATTGATTCTTCCAATCCATGAACACGGTATGTTTCTCCATCTGTTTGTGTCCTCTTTGATTTCTTTCATCAGTGTTTTATAGTTTTCTATGTACAGGTCTTTTGTTTCTTTAGGTAGATATACGCCTAAGTATTTTATTCTTTTTGTTGCAATGGTGAATGGTATTGTTTCCTTAATTTCTCTTTCTGTTTTCTCATTGTTAGTGTATAGAAATGCAAGGGATTTCTGTGTGTTAATTTTATATCCTGCAACTTTACTATATTCGTTGATTAGCTCTAGTAATTTTCTGGTAGAGTCTTTAGGGTTTTCTATGTAGAGGATCATGTCATCTGCAAACAGCGAGAGTTTCACTTCTTCTTTTCCTATCTGGATTCCTTTTACTTCTTTTTCTGCTCTGATTGCTGTGGCCAAAACTTCTAAAACTATGTTGAATAGTAGTGGTGAGAGTGGGCACCCTTGTCTTGTTCCTGATTTCAGGGGAAATGCTTTTAATTTTTCACCATTGAGGGTGATGCTTGCTGTGGGTTTGTCATATATAGCTTTTATTATGTTGAGGTATGTTCCCTCTATTCCTGCTTTCTGGAGAGTTTTAATCATAAATGAGTGTTGAATTTTGTGAAAGGCTTTCTCTGCATCTATTGAGATAATCATATGGTTTTTATCTTTCAATTTGTTAATGTGGTGTATTACATTGATTGACTTGCGGATATTAAAGAATCCTTGCATTCCTGGGATAAAGCCCACTTGGTCATGGTGTATGATTTTTTTAATATGTTATTGGATTCTGTTTGCTAGAATTTTGTTAAGGAGTTTTGCATCTATGTTCATCAGTGATATTGGCCTGTAGTTTTCTTTTTTTGTGGCATCTTTGTCTGGTTTTGGAATTAGGGTGATTGTGGCCTCATAGAATGAGTTTGGGAGCTTACCTTCTTCTGCAATTTTCTGGAAGAGTTTGAGTAAGATAGGTGTTAGCTCTCCTCTAAATTTTTGGTAGAATTCAGCTGTGAAGGCATCTGGTCCTGGGCTTTTGTTTCCTGGAAGATTTTTGATTACAGTTTCGATTTCCTTGCTTGTGATGGTTCTGTTAAGATCTTCTATTTCTTCCTGGTTCAGTTTTGGAAAGTTATACTTTTCTAAGAATTTGTCCATTTCATCCAAGTTGTCCATTTTATTGGCTTAGAGCTGCTGGTAGTAGTCTCTTATGATCCTTTGGATTTCAGTGTTGTCTGTTGTGATCTCACCCTTTTCATTTCATATTTTGTTAATTTGGTTCTTCTCTCTTTGTTTCTTAAAGAGTCTTGCTAATGGTTTGTCAATTTTGTTTATTTTTTCAAAAAACCAGGTTTTAGCTTTGTTGATTTTTGCTATGGTCTCTTTAGTTTCTTTTGCATTTATTTCTGTCCTGATTTTTAAGATTTCTTTTCTTCTGCTAACCCTGGGGTTCTTCATTTCTTCCTTCTCTAATTGCTGTAGGTGTAGAGTTAGGTTATTTATTTGGCTTTTTTCTTGTTTCTTGATGTAAGCCTGTAATGCTATGAACCTTCCCCTTAGCACTGCTTTTACAGTGTCCCATAGGTTTTGGGTTGTTGTGTTTTTATTTTCATTCATTTCTATACATATTTTGATTTCTTTTTTGATTTCTTCTATGATTTGTTGGTTATTCAGAAGCATGTTACTTAGCCTCCATATGTTTGAATTTTTAACAATTTTTTTCCTGTAATTGAGATCTAATCTTACTGCACTGTGGTCAGAAGAGATGACTGGAATGATTTCAATTTTTCTGAATTTTCCAAGACCAGATATGGCCCAGGATGTGATCTATTCTGGAGAAGGTTCCGTGTGCACTTGAGAAAAAGATGAAATTAATTGTTTTGGGGTGAAATGTCCTATAGATATCAATTAGGTCTAGCTGGTCCATTGTATCATTTAAGGTTTGTGTTTCCTTGTTGATTTTCTGTTTAGTTGATCTATCCATAGTTGTGAGTGGGGTATTAAAGTCTCCCACTATTATTGTGTTACTGTTAATTTTCTGTTTCATACTCATTAGCGTTTGCCGTACATATTGCGTTGCTCCTATGTTGGGTGCATATATATTTATAATTGTTATATCTTCTTCTTGGATTGATCCTTTGATCATTATGTAGTGTCCTTCTTTGTCTCTTTTCACATCCTTTATTTGAAAGTCTATTTTATCTGACATGAGTATTGTGACTCCTGCTTTCTTTTGGTCTCCATTTGCGTGAAATATTTTTTCCAGCCCTTCACTTTTAGTCTGTATGTGTCTCTGGTTTTGAGGTGGTTCTCTTATAGACAGCATATATAGGGGTCTTGTTTTTGTATCCATTCAGCCAATATTTGTCTTTTGGTTGGGGCATTCAACCCATTTACATTTAAGGTAATTATTGATAGGTGTGGTCCCGTTGCCATTTACTTTGTTGTTTTGGGTTCACGTTTATACAACCTTTCTGCATTTCCTGTCTAGAGAAGATCCTTTAGCATTTGTTGAAGAGCTGGTTTGGTGGTGCTGAATTCTCTCAGCTTTTGCTTGTCTGTAAAACTTTTGAATTCTCCTTCATATCTGAATGAGATCCTTGCTGGGTACAGTAATCTAGGTTGTAGATTATTCTCTTTCATTACTTTCAGTATGTCCTGCCATTCCCTTCTGGCCTGGAGGGTTTCTATTGATAGATCAGCTGTTATCCTTATGGGAATCCCTTTGTGTGTTATTTGTTTTTTCTCCCTTGCTGCTTTTAGTATTTGTTCTTTGTGTTTGATCTTTGTTAATTTGATTAATATGTGTCTTGGAGTGTTTCGCCTTGGGTTTATCCTGTTTGGGACTCTCTGGGTTTCTTGGACTTGGGTGGCTATTTCCTTCCCCATTTTAGGGAAGTTTTCAGCTATTATCTCCTCGAGTATTTTCTCATGGCCTTTCTTTTTTGTCTTCTTCTTCTGGGACTCCTATGATTCGAATGTTGGGGCATTTCACATTGTCCCAGAGGTCCCTGAGGTTGTCCTCATTTCTTTTGATCCTTTTTTGTTTTTTCCTCTCTGCTTCATTTATTTCCACCATTCTATCTTCTACCTCACTTATCCTATCTTCTGTCTCCGTTATTCTACTCTTGGTTCCCTCCAAAGTGTTTTTGATCTCATTCATTGCATTATTCATTTTTAAATGACTCTCTTTTATTTCTTCTAGGTCTTTATTAAACATTTCTTGCATCTTTTCAATCTTTGTCTCCAGGCTATTTATCTGTATCTCCATTTTGTTTTCAAGATTTTGGATCATTTTTATTATCAATATTCTAAATTCTTTTTCAGATAGATTCCCTATCTCCTCCTCTTTTGTTTGACTTGGTGGGCACTTGTCATGTTCCTTTACCTGTTGGGTATTTCTCTGCCTTTTCATCTTGTTTAGATTGCTGTGTCTGGAATGGGCTTTCTGTATTCTGGAGGTCTGTGGTTCCTTTTTATTGTGGAGTTTTTACCCGGTGGGTGGGGTTGGATGGTTGACTTGTCAAGGTTTCCTGGTTAAGAAAGCTTGTGTCAGAGTTCTGGAGCATGGAACTTGATTTCTTCTCTTTGAAGAGCAATGGAGTGCCCAGTAATGAGTTTTGAGATGGGTCTATGTGTTAGGTGTGACTTTGGGCAGTCTGTATGTTGACTTTCAGGGCTATGTTCCTGCGTTGCTGGGGAATTTGCGTGGTATGTCTTGCTCTAAAACTTGTTGGCTCTTTGGTGGTGGTTGGTTTCAGTGTAGGTATGGAGGCTTTTGGACGGTCTCTTATTACTTAAAGTTCCATGTAGTCAGGAGTTTTCTGGTGTTCTCAGGTTTTGGGCTTAAATCTCCTGCCTCTGGATTTCAGTTTTATTCTTCCTGTAGTCTCAGGACTTCTCCAACTATACAGCACTGATAATAAAACTTCTAGGTTAATGGCGAAAAGATTCTCCCCCGTTAGGGACTCCCAGAGAGGTTCACAAAGTTACAAAAAGAGGAGGACAGGGAGGAGGGAAATAGAGATGAGCAGGAGGAGAAAAAAGGGGGACTCAAGAGGAGAGAGACAGATCTACACAGTCATCTGTTCCTAGAGTGTTCTCCGTAGCCCAGACACCCACAAAGATTCACAGAATTGGATTGGGAAGAGAAGGGGAAAGGAGGAAATAGAGGTGTTCTGAGGTAGAAAACAGAGAGTCAAGATTGGGAGAGAATAATCAACACACTCCTGAATAAAAATGGAAACTGAATATTGGATTCTTAAATGTTCACAGTTTATATCATATACTGAAGAACAAAAATTGAAAATCTAGAATAGAGGTTATACTCTTAAAAATACTATATTAAAAACAAAAACAAAAACACCCCCCCAAAAATTTTAGAAATATATATGAGGTTCGGTTTAAAAATAGGGCTTCTCTTCTTTTTTTTCCTTTCTTCTTTGTAAGGTTATAGTGTATTGAAAATGAATAATTAAGGAGTAGTAGAGGAGTACTAGAGGACTTTAAAAGAAATAAGAGAAAAAGAAAAATAGGTAATAGAAGAGAAGAAGGGGAAAAAAAGAAAAAGAAAAAAAAGAGAAAAAAAAAGAGGAAAAAAAAAATTTTCCCTAACTAAAAAAAATCGTATGAATTTATGAAAATGAAAGTTAAGGAGTAATGGGGGAGTAATAGGGAATTTTAAAGGAAAATAAAAAAGAAAAAATACAGTAAAAAAAAATTTTTTTTTCTTACTTAAAAAAAAAAAAAAAGTAAAAATATATCTAGGAATTTCTCTGGAGCTGTTGCGGTCAGTGTGGGTTCGGCTCAGTTTCAGATAGCTCCTTGTTCCAGCTTACACTTCTCGATATCTACAGGCCCCTTTGCGGTGTGGTCAGTGTTTCCTACAGGGATTTTAATCTGTTGCACCAGTTCCTTCTGAAGCGGTTCCCTTTGTTTATTTGGCTTCTGCTTGCCGGTCTCTTCAGGGCCTCATTTCCGCCCTGACATAGGCGGGCGGAGGTGGACTCTTATTCAGGTAGCTAGTTCCGTCGCTCTGCAGGGAGGAGCTGGAGCTGCAGGGCGGGGCGGGCGCTGCGGGGCGGGGCGGGGCGGGCGCTGCGGGGCGGGGCTGGCGCTGCTCAGGCTCCTGCTGCTCTATATGGAGCGCGCCGCGTGCTGTGCGCGGTTCCAGCCCTCGGGTGTTCCGCCAAATGTCGGAACAGAAAGCTGCGCCTGCTCTTTGTGCCTTCCCCGTCAGAGCGGTCCAGGCAGCCAGGGGCTTGACGCTTGATGGGCGCACTCTCCCCGGGTGCGCGCGCCCACTCCCTTCCGTGGTCCCAGCCTCAGATTCCGCTGGCGCCAGTCCGGTGCGTGCGCCTTCTGCCCTCCGCGTCCCCAGCCCCAGTCCCCGCCTGCGCCGGTCGGGTGCCTGCACCCTGTGTCTCGCCGCGACCCTCCCGGCGGATGTCGACCATCCAGAATCTCGGTCCCTTTGTTCTGCGAACAGCCGGCAGTGTTTTCGGGCCGGTTAATTTTCTCTCTCTCTCTTTTGCTCTCCCACAGTCAAGCTGGGAACTCACAAAAGCTCCCTCCGATTGTCCTCTGGGCACTCAGGCCCGGACCCTAACCCAAGTAATGCCGCCTGCTCCTCTCCGTTCCGCCCCCACTTGCTGGTGGCGGATGCGGGTGTCTGGGGTACTTTTCTGCTGGGAGTTGCTTTTAGGCTCGTAATCTGTGGGTATTATTTATTGTTTCTCTCCCAGTCAGGTTGCCCTCTGAAATTCAAACACTTCCCCCAGGCCCGCCGGAGCGAGGGTTTCCCGGTGTCTGGGAACGTCCTCTATTAAGACCCTTCCCGGGACGGATCTCCGTCCTTAGCTCTTTTGTCTCACTTTTTATCTTTTATATTTTGTCCTACCTCCTTTTGAAGACAATGGGCTGCTTTTCTGGGCGCCTGGTGACCGACCTCAGCTAGCGATCAGAAGTTGTTTTGTGAAGTTTGCTCTGTGTTCAGTTATTCTTTTGATGAATTTCTAGGAGAGAAAGTGGTCTCCCCGTCCTACTCCTCCGCCATCTTAGCTCCTCCCTGCATTGTCTGTTGTAACCTCTCCTTTTTCATTTCTAATTTTGCTGATTTGAATCTTCTCTCTTTTTTTCTTGATGAGTCTGGCTAAAGGTTTGTCAATTTTGTCTATCTTCTCAAATAAACAGCTTTTAGTTTTATTAATCTTCACTACTTAATAACTAGTAAATCTTTACTAATAATCTTTACTAATTTTTCCTTTATTTCTTTTTCATTTATTTCTGCTCAGATATTTATGATTTCTTTGCTTCTGCTAATCTTAGGGGTTTTTTTCTGTTCAATGTTTTTCTTGTTTCTTGAGGTAGGTTTGTATTTCTACAAACTCCCCTCTTAGAACTGCTTTTGCTGCATACCATAGGTTTCGAGCTGTTGTTTTCATTGTCATTTGTTTCCAGGATATTTTTCATTTCCCTTTTGATTTCCTCAGTAACCTGTTTGTTATTTAGAAATGTATTATTTAATATCCATTCATTTGTTTTACAGTTTTTTTCCTTGTAATTGATATCTAGTCTCATAGCATTGTGATCGGAAAAGATGCTTCATACGATTTCAGTTTTCTTAAATTTACTGAGGTTTGATTTGTGACCCAAGATGTAGTCTATCCTGGAGAGTGTTCCATGTGCACTTGAGAAGAAGGTGCATTTGGATGGAATGTCCTGAAGATATCAGTGAAATCCATCTCATCTAATGTATCATTTAAAATGTGTTTCCTTATTAATTTTCTGTTTTGGTGAACTGTCCATTGGTAAGTGGGGTGTTAAAGTCTCCTACTACTATTGTGTTACTGTCAGTTTCTCCTTTTATGTCTGTTAGTGTTTGTCTTCTGTATTGAGGTACTCCTGTGTTGGGTGCATAGATATTCACAATTGTTATGTCTTTCTCTTGGATCGATCCCTTGATCATTATGTAGCATCCTTCCTTATCTCTTGTAGTATTCTTTATTTTGAGGTCTACTTTTTCTGATATGAGGATTACTACTCCAGCTTTCTTTTGCTTTCCATTTGCATGGAATATATTTTTCCATCCTCTCACTTTCAGTCTATATGTGTCTTTAGGTCTGAAGTGGATTTCTTGTAGACAGCATGTATATGGGTCCTGTTTTTGTATCCATTTAACCAATCTGTGTCTTTTGGTTGGAGCATTTAATCCATTTGCATTTAATTATTGATATATATGTTCCTATTTCCATTTTCTTAATTGTTTGAAGTTTGTTTTTGTAGATCTTTTCTTGTATTTCCTGACTATATAAGTCTGTTTATCATTTGTTGTAAAGTTGATTTGGTGGTATTGAATTCTCTTAACTTTTGCTTATCTGAAAAGCTTTTTAATTTTTCTATCAATTTTGCATTAGATCCTTGCTCGGTAGAGTAATCTTGGTTGTAGATTTTTCCCTTTCAGTACTTTGACTATATCCTGCCATTCCCTTCTGGGCTGCCCATCTTTCTGAAAGATCAGTATAACCTGTTCAAAAATTTTGTCATACCCTTTCTTTTTCTCTGTTTTTTTTTTTTTACAGGATACCAGTAATTCAAATGTTGGTATGTTTAATATTGTCCCAGTGGTCTCTGAACCTGTCTTCAGTTCTTTTCTTTCTTTTTACTGTATTCTGCTCTTTAGCAGTTATTTCCACCATTTTATCTTCCAGCTCACTGATCTTTTCTTCTGCTTCAGATATTCTGCTATTGATTCCTGCTAGAGTAATTTTAGTTTCAATAATTATGTTTGTCTCAGTACATTTACTCTTTAATTCTTCTAGGCCTTTGTTAATTGATTCTTGCATTTTCTTCATTCTATTTTCTAGGTTTTTGATCGTCTTTACTATCATTATTCTGAATTATTTTTCAGATAGTTTGCCTATTTCTTCTTCATTTATTTGGACTTTTGTGTTTCTAGTTTGTTCCTTCATTTGTGTGGTATTTCTCTGCCTTTTCATTATTTTTTAAAAAACTTACTGTGTTTGAGGTCTCCTTTTCCCACCCTTCGGTTGAATTCTTTTTTCTTTTTGGTTTCTGCCTGTCTAAGTTTTGTCCAGTGGTTTGTGTAGGCTTCGTGTAGCATGAGATTTGTGTTGAGTTTATTATTTTTTTTGATGGGCAGGACTGAGTGAGGTGATAATCCTGTCTGCTGATGATTGGGTTTGTATTTTTGTCTTGTTTGTTATTTGGGTGAGTAGTAGCACAGGATGCTACTGGTAGTTGGGTGATATTGGGTCTTGTATCCAAGTGGTTTCCTTTGTGGGAGTTCTCACTATTTGATATTCCCTTGGGTTAGGACTCTGGTAGTCTAGGGTCTTGGAATCAGTTCTTCCACTCTGAAGGCTCAGGGCTTGATCTCTGGCCAAGAACAGAGATTCCACAGGTGGTTTGTTATGGCATTAAGTGAGAGTAAAACAAATACCCAAAAATGAGAAACCCAAGATGATCCCCAGACAAATGGCAGTTACAAAATCATGCAAATAATAATTAAAATAGTGGAATATGCACATATGCACATAAGCAAAATCAAAATAGTCCAACAAAAATAAGGTACAATAGTTTGACTCCACAAACAATGGAACCAAAAATGATATCCACCAGTTAAGAACAAAACTAACTGAAACACAAACTGGAAAACAAAACTAAAGCAAGGTGCCAACTGGGGAATAAAGCAATGAAAGCAAAACTAACAAATATGGTAAGAAAAAAGAAAGAAAATAAAGAGTAGATATGCAAAGTTAAACAGAGATAGATAAAGAATATATATATATATATATATATATATATATATATATATATATATATATACATAATTAACTGCAAGGGAAATGGAACAGTAGAAAAAGCAAACAAAGGAATAAATGTAGAAAAAAATAATAGGTTTAAGAAATTTAAAAATTAAAATTAAAAAAAAGAGAAAAGAAGAAAGAAAACTCCACAGAGCTGCAAAAGGCCAACGTAGAGGTAGAGGTTTATAACAGGAATAAAAAGTGTGATTGAAAAAAAACTCAAAAGCTTAATTATATTTCATAGTGCTAATAAAATCAACAACTACAACAGAGGGGAAAAAAAGGAAAGGAAAAAACCCAAAGAAATTACAGAACAAGTCAAAATATAAGAAGAATAAATGTTTTTCTTGAGTCACTGCTGTCAGGGTTCTTTCCCTTGCTGGGAGTCACAGTCCACCTTGCCTACCTAGGATGCACTCCAGCACTGTTTTGGTCTCCAGATCTGCAGTGGGGGCAGCTCAGACTCTAATCTTGTCCCTACTCCTGTGTGTTCTTGCCTCCAATGTCCACAGCTATCAGAACTAGTGGATTTTCTCTTGTGGGAATTCTCAATGTCCTTTGATATATTCCATAGACACAGGCTGCCTAGTTGATCATGTGGATTTAATCTGCAACTTGTAAAGCTGGTGGGAAGGTTTTGGGTCTTCTTCCTTAGCCACACTGCCTCTGGGCTTCAATTGTGGTTTTATTTCTACCTGTGTATGTGGGTTGTCCACTGGGGTTTGCTCCTGAGGCTGTCCTGGAAGACTTATGTCTGCAGCAGTGAGGGTTAAGCATGAAGGTGGCACAGCTGCTTGGGTTGCAGGGACCCTGGCTGTGCCAAGTGTGCAGGGACACAGACTGCCTCAGTCACAGGATTTATGGCCCTATCAGAGTCTTTTTTTCAAGCCTCTGGTAGCTGGTGATCAGAAGGCCTCTTTGGCTAGTCTTTCTCCATAGCTCCATCTGTTCAGGCACTTAGAGGGCTCCCTTGTCTGGGGTCCTTCTCTGTTGTTGGGTGCATCAGGCACTTGATGGGCCAGGCTCTCTATTGTTCAGTTGTGGGTGCTGGCCTATGGGGAGAGAGAGGCTGTGGTGATGGCTCCACCCCCTATGCATGACTCAGCAGTATCACCTTGCTTCCATGGCTGCCTGGCTTTCCTCCACAGGCATTCCTACCACAGTCTCCTCCCTCAGGTCCCCTTGGTCCATCTCTCTGTAGTCAACAGCAGCCCTCACCCTGGGATTGCTCTACAATCCCTATTCCCAGCTCCCAGCTGCTGCGCCTTCTAGGGGACCTGCGTCCCTTTCCGGGGTACATATGGCTGCGGCAAGGACTGTCTGATTGTCATTCCATTTAGGCTACCACAGATCAGCTGCTTCACTCTCAGCCTTAAATGTTTCTCCTGTGACCCAGGCAATTGCCTTGATATGGGAATTGGACCCCTGTTTCAGTTCCCCCACCCACCGAAGGCAGATCCAGTCCTACTAACACTCCGGTTTTTCCTCCTAGTTCCTTTATCCTACTGAGTTTTGATTGGTTCTGTGTATTCTTTTCTGGTGGTCAGGTACTCCTGTCAGCTCTCAGCTGGTGTTCTGCAAGCCCTTCTATCCTACTTCTCTGCCATCTTGTTCTCCTCCCAGTCTTTTCTGGGTTCCATTCTTGATTACTGTCTCTTATGTATCCCACATAGACAGTTACTTGCCCAATTCCTATAAGTACTAATATCAAAATACATTTCAAATTCTATTTTTTTATCCTTATTCTTGCCATCTCCATGCAAGCTACCATCATCTAACTCTAGGTTACTAAATATTATACATAAAAATAAACTGGGCAGAATTTGTTTTTAGGATTTCAAATTAACTGTAAGCAGTGATTTTCAACTCCTCGAATTCTGAAGTTACAAGGATAAGAGGTAAAAGTCAAATGTAAAAGAAATATTCTAAACTAAAAAAAAGAAGTCTTAATTTTTCCCCCTCAATAGAACTGCATGATGCCTGGGTATCTAGAGGAGGTGAGCCAGTAAATTGAAAACTTCTATTTGAGGTTCAGACTTTGATTTCTAATAATTCTATCTGTCCTTTTATTTAGTTATTCAGAGTCTTTTGGTGAGAAGAAAAAGAATCCAAATTAACTTTTATATAATCATAACTAATATTTTCTTTAGCCAGTTACAGAATTTTGTATTAGGCAAATGAGTATGTGCATGTATACACACATGCATAAAAACATACATGTATATTGATATTCTTAATAGCAAATTATTTTATTGCTAAATAAATAGGTCCCATCCCTCAGAGTGAGGAATTTTAGTGTTGGTAGGAAGCTGTTCTTATGTGGGCAGATCAGATGCTAAATGAGGTACAGTGGCCTAAGATACACCATAGATGTTCTTCTTTTAACTTTTTATTTTATATTGGAGTATAGCTAGTTAACCGGAGAAGGCAATGGCACCCCACTCCAATACTCTTGCCTGGAAAATCCCATGGATGGAGGAGCCTGGTAAGCTGCGGTCCATGGAGTCACTAAGAGTCGGACACGACTAAGCAACTTCACTTTCACTTTTCACTTTCACACATTGGAGAAGGAAATGGCAACCCACTCCAGTGTGCTTGCCTGAAGAATCCGAGGGATGGGGGAGCCTGGTGGGCTGCCGTCTATGGGATCACACAGAGTCGGACACGACTGAAGTGACTTAGCAGCAGCATAGCTAGTTAACAATGTTATGATAGTTTCAGGTGGACAGTAAAGGGACTCAGCTGTACATATACATGTATCCATTCTTCCCCAAACTCCCCTCATATCCAGGCTGCTACATAACATTGAGCAAGGTTCTCTGTGCTCTACAGTAGGTCCTTGTTGGTTAACCATTTTAAACATAGTAGTGGAGAAGGAAATGGCAACCCACTACAATACTCTTGCCTGGAAAATCCCATGGATGGAGGAGCCTGGTAGGCTACAGTCCATGGGGTCGCAAAGAGTCGGACATGACAGAGACTTCACTTTCACTTTTCACTCTCATGCATTGGAGAAGCAAATGGCAACCCACTCCAGTGTTCTTGCCTGGAGAATCCCAGGGACAGAGGAGCCTGGTGGGCTGCTGTCTATGGGGTCGCACAGGGTCGGACACAACTGAAGCAACTTAGCTGCAGCAGCATCAGCATGTACATATTGATTCCAAACTCCCTAACTGCATAGGTGTTTTTCTTGATAAAGGTAAATGATAGTCTTATGTTTTTAACCAAATAAGTATAATGAAATAGTGATAGCAAAGTATGTGTGTGCATGCGTGCTAAGTTGCTTCTGTCATGTCTGACTCTTTGTGACCCTGTGGACTGTAGCCCTCCAGGTTCCTCTGTCCATGGGATTCTCCAGGCAAGAGCACTGGAGTGGGTTTCCATTTCCTTCTCCAGGGAATCATTCACACCCAGGGTTCAAACTTGCATCTCTTAAGTATCCTGTATTGCCAGGTGGGTTCTTAACCACTAGCACCACCTAGGAAGCCCTTAGCAAAGTATATTCCTATGGTAAGATAGCTAATTTGATAATTGTTCAGGCAGAAATTCTCAACAGGGGTAGGAGGGTTTATATTCCATGGGATGTTTTTTGACTACCATGACTAGAGGGTGTTACCTGGCATCTAGTAGATAGATGTTAGGGATGCTGCTAAATATCCTACAATGCCCATGATAGCTCCATACAACAAATGCAAAAAGTCAATAATACTTTGGTTGAGAAACTCTTTTAGGGTATTTTTTTTCCAACCTGCCATATGATATCCTAAGTATTTTTCAAAATTTCATTTAACAAAGTATCAATAGATGTCTAATAGTTATAATAATTCTGTTTTTGTGTGTGTGTGCGTGTGAAAACTTAAGTGAATAGAATCATATGTTTGTAATTGGAATAGTTTAGGAGAGGAAGGAATCAAGTGTAAATGCCAAGTTTCTGGCTTGAGCAGCTCATGAGGAGAATGTTGGTGACATTATCTAAAGTGAGAGAAACAGATACGTGGAAGATCTTCAGTTAAGATTTTGCACTTACAGAATTTGAGGTACCTGAGAGATACGAAGGGGAAGTCCTAAAGATTAGCACATAAGTGTTCAAACATGTATTTAATTTGAAATTTTCAGTATATGAATAGTAACCCTAGTTTTGGATTAAGTCATCTAACAGAGTATGTCTTAAGGAAAGAGTATCTTATATCAGAGTCCTTAGGAACAAAAACATTCACAGTATGGGTAGAGGAGAATCTAGCAAGAGACTTAGTAGCAGCCAGGGAGATAATAGGAAATGATCCAGAAGTGTAGTTTTCCAGGCCAAGGGAAGAGGAGTATTTCCAAATGGATGAATGGTGGTTGATATGGAGGCTATTAGTGACCTTGGTAGATATAAAAATGAATAGAAGCAAATTATAATTGGTTGAAAAGTCCATGGTAAGTATTAAATATAATTATGTTGTAAATTTATTTAAGTTTTGCTGTAAAGGAGGAAGAGGTGGATGGAGGGGGATGTGGGATCAGGGATGGTTTTATTCATGTTTTTAAATATCAGAGAGAATTCTTCATTGGTACTTTAAAAGATAATATTTAAAGATATTGAAGTATATCAAGTGCAGTTTGTTAATGAACAAACTTTCCATGAATATATTTCTCTATATTTTTTGCCTTAAGGCAAAAGGTCAAGGTCAGTATTTTGAGTAGTTGGTTGGAATCTCAGTGATACAGCAAGTGTGTAAATAGTTCTGTTAATTACCACAAATATAGGTGTATGTTTGACATGCGGACATTACTTTTATTTTTCAGATCTTTCAAGAAATCGTTTTACAGAAATTCCTTCTGAGGTCTGGTTATTTGCACCTCTTGAAACATTAAATTTATATCATAATTGCATCAAAATAATTCCTGAAGCTATTAAAAACCTGCAGATGTTAACATACCTTAACATTAGGTAAGAAAATAATTTGGGGGGAATAAATTTTGTTTTTTTAGTACAGTTATAATTCGTTTTAGTTGCAAAGGAATGTAATTGGTTTGGCTATGTAACCTATGTCTCTACAGTATCTTATTTGTATTTTCTATATGTCCATATTAATTTATAGGTTTTTGGTCTTGTTCTTGAGA
This sequence comes from Muntiacus reevesi, assembly GCF_963930625.1. Classification (NCBI taxonomy): domain Eukaryota; kingdom Metazoa; phylum Chordata; class Mammalia; order Artiodactyla; family Cervidae; genus Muntiacus; species Muntiacus reevesi. The sequence goes on from NC_089271.1 coordinate 135,540,492, forward strand.
GCAGTGCTTCTCAAAATTCAATGCCCACAGGAACCAGATGCCGATTGTGATTTCATAGGCCAGCATTTCTAACTCTCTGGTAATGCCCATGCCTGCTGGTCCTTAGGTCACTTTGAGTACCATGGCTTTAGACCAGAAACATTTTGTTGAAATCATAGCACCACAACACAGGTTTATTTATTAGCATCCCCAATTAAAGTGGAACATTATAAATAAACAGTTCTTGAGTTATATTTTTCACTCTTGTGACTTCTTATTGCTACCTCAAGGATGGATAGATTGGGGTGGGATTACTGGAAGGTTAGGCGTAGATAATAGTTGATGTTAATAATAAGTTCTTACCATGTGCCAAGCAGTGTTAAAAATACTTTACCTGTATTACCTCATCTCATCTTCACAACATTTTCAGATAATGTAGTTATAATCTCTGCACTGCAGATGAGGAAACTGAAGCACAGAGGTTAACTATTTGCTCAAAATTACACATTCTGCAACTGGTGGAGCCAAGATTCTAATCAAAGCAGCAGTGTGGCTGTAGAACTCTCATTCTTAGCTTTATGCTGTTTTTATAATAGACTGAACATTGAATAAGTGTAAGAAAAAAATTGCCCTACCAAATGAGTGACAGTGAATGGAAACTGGTATATTGTGACTTAATTTTAGAATCTTATTCTTATTTTTGTTTTATGTTTTGAATTATAAGGGAAAACTTCTTCCTTAATGAAGTTACTTGTCTAAATTCTCAAATAGGGAAGTAGTAAATAGAATTAACATATGTAAATGATAATGTTCCTTTCTATGTGATATTTATTATGTATATCTCCCTCAGTGGTGTCACCTGGCAGTACATATTACTTTAACTGAAACCATTTTAACCTTAAAATGTGTGAGAGTAATTTCCTTCCATAGATATTGGTCATTTGGGTTGCTCCTTTTTCTAACTGGGTACATAATCTCCTTGGCCTGGCTTGGGAAAGGTTTGGGGAAAGTGAGGTATTTTTAAATTTTTTGTCTTTATTATCATTTTATTTTGTTACTTTATGGAAAAAGCAATTTGTCAAAAATTGAATTGCATTTATACATTAACATTTATGGTACATCTTAGAATAGTTTTACTAAAACTTTTTGTGATTCTTTCCCATTTTGATCTCTAAAAGTTGACTTGTAATTTTTGTTTACAGACACAAAATGTTTTAAACTCACTATATTAAAATAACACTTGTTCTAATGACTGGCTTTCTTTGGCTGTCTCTAAAGCATGTGTCAAAAGTGAAGATTTATGATTATTAACTATGTATAAAGAAATAGAGAGCTGACTGCTAACTCAATAAACCTGCTTCTTAAGGGAAGAAAAGAAACCAATTTTTAAACTTTCTTGGTATGAGGGAGATTAGATTGAGTTTGTATGTGCCATTCTTTTTCCTATTTATTTATTTTTTATTTTGGTGAAAAGATTTTGAGAAACTTGTAAGATAATTTTTAGCTTATTCTTCCTTCCTGTATACTATGCTTCTTTTCAGTAGAATCCACGGGAAGACCCTTTGTGCTCCAGACAGACCACTTTACCAAGGATTGTACTTGATCCTTAAAGTGCAAGAGTTGTGACAAACACCTAGCATATTTGACATTCCAACAGTCTGGCTAGGACTTCTGGTCTTGGGGCATTAGTCTTTTTTATTGAAGTCTGTACCATGTGATTAAACCAGTCTAGTGTTTCTGGACATCCTTTGAAGGTATCGGTCAGTTCAATTGCTCAGTCGTGTCTGACTCTTTGCAACCCCATGAACTGCAGCAAGCCAGGCCTCCCTGTCCTTCACCAACTCCCGGAGTCCACCCAAACCCATGTCCATTGAGTCGGTGATGCCATCCAACCATCTCATCCTCTGTCGTCCCCTTCTCCTCCTGCCCTCAGTCTTTTGCAGTGTCAGGGTCTTTCCCAATGAGTCAGCTCTTCACATCAAGTGGCCAAAGTATTGGAGTTTCAGCTTCAACATCAGTCCTTCCAATGACCCAGGACTGATCTCCTTTAGGATGGACTGGTTGGGTCTCCTTGCACTCCAAGGGACTCTCAAGAGTCTTCTCCAACACCAGAGTTCAAAAGCATCGATTCTTCGGTGCTCAGCTTTCTTTATAGTTCAAATCTCACATCCATACATGACCACTGGAAAAACCATAGCCTTGACTAGACGGACCTTTGTTGGCAAAGTAATGTCTCTGCTTTTTAATATGCTGTCCTGGTTGGTCATAACTTTCCTTCCAAGGAGTAATCGTCTTTTAATTTCATGGCTGCAGTCACCATCTGCAGTGATTTTGGAGCCCAGAAAAATAAAGTCAGCCACTGTTTCCACTGTTTCCCCATCTATTTGAATGGGGCAAAAAGGCTTGAAGTCCCTCTCTTGGGGTAACACTGGAGTTTTATTGCTGTGTATGTTATACAAAATGCTATGTACAGCCTATAAATATTACTTTGAAAAGCAAGGAAAATAATAGCAAATTGTTAATGAATGCTTGATAGTGTGTAAATGTAGTGGTACACTTTATATATATTTTGGTAGTAGGATTGTCTTAGTCCATTCATGGCACTATAACAGAATACCGTAGACTGGGTGATTATAAACAACAGAAATTTATTTTTCATAGTTTTAAGGGCTGAAATGTTCAAGATCAAAGTGCCAGCTGATTCAGTGTCTGGTGAAGACCAGTTTCCTGATTTATATAGATGACTCTCTTCTAGCTGAGTCCTTACATGGAATAAAGAGAAAGGGAGCTCTCTAGGGTCTCTTTTTAAGGCCACTAATCACTTCCCAAAAGCCCCACCTCCATGTACCATCACATTGGGGATTAGACTTCAACATTATAGTTTTGAGTGGGGAGAACACAAACATTTAGTCTACAACAGGGATAGTTTGGGTCAGTCTACATTGGCATGCATATTTGGCCAAAATTAGTTTGAGTGTAAGGGACTCAAAGTCAAATCGCCTGGATTTGAATCCTGGTTCTCTCACTTACCAGGTTTGTGACTTTGAGCAGTTAATCTCTTTTAGACTTTTTCTTCATCTCTAAAATGGGCATTATGATAGTATCTATCTTCCTGAAGTGGGTTGTTGTGAGGATTAGTCAAGTTAATTCATGTGAGGTGCTGTGAACATGGCCTGCTACATAGTAACAAATGTTAGTTGTCCTTATATTTAAATATATCTGCAGAGACAGGAATATTGTATCAACTATGAGCTGAAATGAAGGTGCTAATAGACTGTTCTACCATAAACCTGCAACAAAAGAGAATGGGTTAAGGTTACTACATATTTTTAAAGGTATAATTCTATTCATTCTTTCATAAATTTGAACACAGTGCATGCAGATTTATCCTTGGAGCCTTCCCGTAGTGAGAGGTGTAGAGGTATTGAATATAGTGAAATTGTACCAGAGAGCAAGGTTCTGGCAATTCTTTAGCTTGGAAGAATTCTGAGAATTCTGAGTTAGAATTTTCTCTAGCTCAGAAAAATCCTTGAGTTTTGAGAGCTGGAGATGTGTAGGACAATATTACAGGTCACAGTGCAGGCTTGTGCCTGGGCACGTGACTTAACCAAACTTAACCTTTAATTTTATTTGTATAATGCAGATAATACCACCTGTCTTGTTAGGTTAATATGAGGATTTAATGAGGTAGTGCATGTAAATATATTAGTCTGTTACGAAGTAAGCATTAATTAAATAATAGTTGTTATTTAGTGAAAAATTCTTACTTTTGAAGTGATTTGTTCTTTTTCAACATCCTTCATTTCAGACTTATTTCTCATAATGAGACTTTCTTATTCTTTTCAGTCGAAATCTTTTATCAACATTGCCAAAATACCTATTCGATCTTCCCCTTAAAGTTTTGGTCCTCAGTAATAATAAACTGGTATCCATTCCAGAAGAAATCGGAAAGTTAAAAGATTTAATGGAATTGGTGAGTAAAATAGTTGTATCGATTGTATGTAATGTGCATAACACATATCTTTATATTTCGGGAGATTAATTCCTTTATGGAATTTCACTCTAATTAAAAAAAAAAGCTTGGTATGTGCCTAAGTTCTCTTTAGTGATATTTCAAGATACCCTTGCTTATGTCTGATTTTAGCTCACAACTACAATAAAAACCGTGGTTGTTCCTTAGTCCTAGTGAGATCAGAAGACTTGCTTACAAATCTTAAAAAATAGTTTCAGACAAATAAGCAATTGTCTATCCTTTTTGTGGACAATAAAGTTCTTAGATCAGGAAAAGGTAAGGTTTTATTTTTTTTAAGGTTTTACAGGACTTCAATGAAGGCTTCAGAGAGAGGAGATAAGAGAGTACATGCCTACATGCAGTAGAATTAATAAAAATGACCTTCTTCTATATCCCCATGTAATTTTATAACACTTTTGGAGTGAAGATTAATGGAAAGAGGCCTTTATATGTAATTGATTATAGAAATATAGGAATAATTTAAAGTAATTACTTTGAACATATCATTTTAGCTATTATAGGACAATGAACTCAGAGAAACATAATCAAATCTTCAAAACAGTGAGCTATTTTCACATCTTTCTGTTACTTCTACCTTACACAATATAACATGCTGTTTATTTTTTATCTTCTACTTTATCTTGAGTAATGCTTTTCCAATACATAGATTTGTTTTCAAGTGTTAATAAATGTGATTTTTTTATGTGTGGAGGGCGAAAAATTTTCTTGGGGAACTTATGTACTAGCTTATAATGGGAAATTAATGTACAAATAGAATGTAATGAACAGAAATTTCAGGAATGCTTTTTTAAAAATTCATAAGCATATGCAGTTGTAATGCAAGGAAACTTCCTTGAGTTTAGTCTTGTTATGTTATAGAACCACAGAATTTTGATATTATAAGAAATCTTGTAAATAATCAGATAAAACCACTTCCTAATGCAGGAATCCCTGACACATCTAGTTGTATATTTTCAATGGTGGACAAATCTTTGTGTTTGTGTATCTGAGGCAGCCCTAATTCTCTTTTACATGCCCTATCACTTTTATCCATTGGTTTTGAGACTGTCATGTGAAGAAGTATAGATAATGATAACTTTTCTTCCCTTCAGATATTTATAATTTGTTGTGTGTGTACTTTCCATTTTACCAAACTCTAAGACCTGTTTTTCTGTGGCTTAAATATTTTTATTACCTTTATTCTTTTTTTTAGTTTCTATATTTCTATTCTTTATCACCTTTTATTTTTAGCTATTTCTATCCTGAAAATGCTCCCTTTTATTATAGTCTCTTTTAATGTAACACTCAGAAATGAACAGAAGATGCCAGATGTGATCTAACAAATTCACAATACAAGGGGTTCATTACTTTCTTTGACATGCACACTGTTAATGTTTTTAAAGATTTTATGTACATTCTCCTTTAAGATTCTATGACTCTGGGACTTCCCTGATGGTCCAGTGGTTAAGAATTCACCTTGCAATGCAAGGGATGCAGGTTCCATCCTTGATCAGGGAACTAAGATCCCACATGCCATCGAGCAACTAAGCCCACTTGCCACTAGAGAGCCAGAGCACTGTAAGGGATTATCCTGCATGATGTAATAAAGATCCTGTGTCTGCAAATAAGACTGGATGCAGCCAAATAAATAAATATTTTTAAAAAGAGATTCTATGGCTCTGTAATTTCTTTTTTCTTTCTTTTTAATTCAGTTTTTGACCCTATGTTTTAAATTATATTACATGAGATAGTTTTTGGATAAATGAAATTTCAAAAATATTTAGGATTTTGAGATTTAGTGTAGTATTTTTATTTAAACAGAATATGAAAACATATTAATCATTATTTTACTAGCACTGTAAAATTATTGTGCTTTCAACTTTCAAAATCAGTAACAGTGGATAGGTTGCATTAGGGTGGCTAATTGATAATTTTATTTTTTATTTTTTTAATTGGCAATTTACATCACAGAATTAATTTGTGGATATTACCTGTCATTGGAATGTTTTCCCAGGACAGTATATCCTAGAAATGTCATAGCCGGCTATAGTGAAGTCTGTCGTTAGATCTAGGATATACTCTCAGGCCTTCAAATCCCAGCTGAGTATTTTGTAGAGTACCTGTTGGTGAGTAGTTCAGTATCCTGTGCCGGGTTTGTTTCTTCTATGAAGTGGCAACTGCCTGTCAAATTTTTATTATTTTTTTTTTTGTATGGAAATCTTCGGTATTAGGCACCTTTGGGAGGGAGCCATAGTATCTACTTTAATGGATGTTTTTCTGAAGTTTTTTTATCCATCATTTGGACTATCCTCAATACAATAGCTAAGGTGATCTTTGTCAAAACATAAGTTAGATTTTGTCATACCTCTGTTTAAAAGTTTCTGGTACCTGGCCACATTTCTGAGTAAAAGCCAAAACTTTTCCCTCCATCCTAGTCTTCCCCTTGCCCACTTTTCTCTAGCTACACTGGATTCATTGCTGTTCTTAGTACATGTTACATATGCTTTGCTTAAGAGCCTTTACATTTATTGTTCCTTCTGTCTGGAATATTCCTTTTTTTTTTGTATTCACATGGCTCATACTCTCACTTCTGATAATAGTGCTCAAATATTAACTATGAAACAATCTAAATTCCTATCCTTCCCGAATATTATTAGCACTACAATTTTCTTTTGCCCTGCTCTGTTTTTGCCTCCATAGCACTTCTAGCATGTTGTGTAATCTACTGCCTTTGCTATAATGCAGTATCCATAAGGAGCTCTGAAGGCAGGACTTTTTGTTTGTTTTATTCATTGATACGTCCCCAGCACCTAGAACAGTGCCTGGCAAATAGTTCATATTTGATAAATAGTTGTTGTTGAATGAAGATGGCATGTAGATACATTTGAAAGAGGCATGTAGATACATTTTTAAATCTATAGGTTAGATGATTAGATATTATTTAATATTCTTTAGGGGCTTCCCCGATGACTCAGGGTAAAGAATCCTCTTGCCAATGCAGGCAATGAGGGTTTGATCTCTGGGTCGGAAAGATCCCCTGGAGAAGGGGATGGCTACCCATTCCAATATTCTTGCCTGGGAAATCCCATGGAAAGGAGAACCTGGCAGGCTACAGTCCATGGGGTCCCGCAAAAGTCAGACATGACTCAGTGACTAAATAACAACAATATTCTTATTTTGAATTTACCCGCCTGCCTTTTTTACTTTTGATTAAACAATACATGTATGTGCCACGCCTTTCCTTCCAAGCTAAATGTCATTTCCAGTCAAAGGTGGAAATTGGGGGCAGTTGCAGTAGAATATGAATTTTATTTGCAGTGTGTCTAGAATGACTTCTGCCTGAGATCTTGCAGATTCTTCTTCCCTTTCTGTTGATGTGATAATAAGAAAAGGGGAGAGGACTGCACAGTTTATTAACTTAAGCTGTTCCTTTCTTCTATTATTATGGAAATGTGGTATTGTTTATCTTTAAATTGAGATTTGCATTTTAATGTAACCATGAGGCAGTTCTGACCAGATCTCTTAGAATGTCTTTGGGTTATGGTGTGAGCCATCAAATTTTGAGCCTGTAATCCCTCATAGAAACAGGCTTTGTTAAATTGATTCTGACCATGGTCTTTGAATCTCCAGCTCACATCTGTAAATCCTTGTCTTTCTCACCTCCTGCCCAACCAGGTATCTCAAAACAACTACTTTTGGTGCTTAGTTGCTCAGTCATGTCTGACTCTCTGAGACCTCATGGACTGTAGCCCACCAGGCTCCTCTGTCCATGGGGATTTTCCAGGAAAGAAGACTGGAGTGGGTTGCCATGTGCTCCTCCAGGGGGTCTTCCCAACCCAGGGATCAAACCCAGACAGATCTCCCGCATTGCAGGCAGATTCTTTACCATCTGAGTCACCAGGGAAGCCCAAACAATACTATAATTGACAAATTATCCCAGTGATTGATAGTTCTCTTTCATTTTACCTGTGAATGAAGAGCACCTTCTGGTTTTAGTTGGTAAGAGTGGTCTTTAGTTGAGATTTTCAAAATGCTGACTTATGTATTACTAAGTTATAACCTCACACTTTTACACAAAAAATTTATGTTAATTGTGCTGGATTGATTTCATGATGTAACATAAATATAAATCTGCCTGATAATCCATATTTAGAGAAATGACATTGAATGTGACTTGCTAGCTATTAGCCATGTGCTTTAATTAAAAAGTAGAAATGTATCTCTATTTCTCCATTAGTTTGTTATAATTTTATTTTCTTTTTTCCTTAGGATATTAGCTGCAATGAGATTCAGGTTCTTCCCCAACAAATGGGAAAATTACAATCACTTAGAGAGCTAAATATAAGAAGAAATAATCTTCAGGCATTACCAGATGGTAAGATGCTCACTGTTTTTACTCACATGAATAAGAGAATAACTGTATAGAATTTAATTAAATAATTTTTGTTTCTGAACAGAATTAGGAGATCTTCCCTTAGTCAAGCTGGATTTCTCTTGTAATAAAGTGACCGAAATTCCAGTTTGTTACAGGAAGCTGCATCATTTACAAGTAATAATTTTGGATAACAATCCTTTGCAAGTACCACCAGCACAGGTTTGTAATTTAAAACAATGATACTTGCTTCTTTTATTTTTATTCAGAATTATATGTTTCTGGTAAATACAAAAGTATCAGAATTAGGAGTCAGTTTGTTTTTGAGGTATTACTATCAAAAGTGTTTTTTCTGGGAAGTGTCTTTCTCACTTTGGTAGGAGGTTTAGCTTCATTTCTAGAGAATAGGATTTGGATAACCCAGATACCAACTTTCTGCTTGTGAATTGATAATTCTGGTGGTTTGTGTTATTTTAAAAGGATAGACTAAGGATTCTGTCTACCTCTGTCCTACTCAGATATATATTTACTTGAGATTTGTTGTGTGATTGATTGGAGTACATTTTTAGCACCAATAAGTGGAATCATAACAGAAAGATTCAAGTTGAAAACCTACTTTTTTGTTCAGTCACTCAGTCATGCCTGACTCTTTGCAACCCCATGGTCTGAAGCATGCCAAGCTTACCTGTTCCTTACTGTCTCCCAGAGTTTGCTCACTCATATCCATTGAATCAGTGATGCCATCCAACCATCTCATCCTTTGTTGCCCTCTTCTCCTCCTGCCTTCAATCTTTCCCAGCATCAGGGTCTTTTCCAATGAATTGGCTCTTTGCATCAGGTGGCCAGAGTTTTGGAGATTCAGCTTCAGTATCAGTCCTTCCAGTGAATATTCAGGGTTGATTTCCTTTGGGACTGATTGGTTTGACTTTTAGTTTGAGAATTAAATTCATGTGGAATCCACTAAAATGATAATAAAGCAGTACACTAAACTATAAACTCATGAAGACAAAGATTGAGAGAGAAGAGGACAGCAGGGGAGAGATGGCAACAGAATTTTGGAAAATGGAAAATAGGTGAAATAGTGGTAACTAGGATCTCCACTTACACTGCACAAGAGTATCTGATTGAGGAGGCACATGGTAGTGAAATGCCAGTCTGTACTCTATTTCCAAGCTATATGCCCTGGCACTGGGTTTGTATACATCCAGAAGAGTTGCCTTTTTTTTTCTCTTTTCCTACAAAGGTGCATTCTACTCATTGCAAGTGAGTGTCTTTTTTGTAAATTCAAATAATTAAAGCTGGCTGGAGTCCTGGTAGAAACTACCATAGCAGGATGGGGAAACCCAAAACCTGTGTCTGCTATGGGAGAAGGCAACAAGAAGCAAGTTGATTTTACTGTGTTAAATTTGGGAATGGCTCGGGTGTTTCTTTGGTGATTATTGAATGAAACATGTAACTAAATACAGGGATGAAAGACTGAAAACATGAAGGTCTGTAGAATATCTAAGGCTCTGCTATTGAATAGAACTTTCTAAATAATGGAAATGTTGTATAATCTGTGATGTCCAATACTGTGGTTCATTTGCTCAGTCAAGTCAGACTCTTTGTGACCCCATGGACTGCAGCATGCCAGGCTTCACTGTCTTTCACCATCTCCCAGAGCTTGCTGAAACTCAAGTCCATTGAGTCGGTGATGCCATCCAAACACCTCATCCTCTGTTGTCTACTTCTCCTGCCTTTAGTCTTTCCAAGCATCAGGGTCTTTTCCGATGAGTTCACCCTTCACGTCAGATAGCCACATATAGGAGCTTCAGCTTCAGCATCAGTCCATCCAATGAATATTCAGGATTGATTTAATTTAGGATTGACTAGTTTGATCTCCTTGTTTTCCAAGGGACTCTCAAGAGTCTTCTACAACACCACAGTTCAAAAGCATCAGTTCTTTGGCACTCAGCCTTCTTTATGCTGTGAACTTCCAGATGTTCAAGCTGGATTTAGAAAAGGTAGAGGAACCAGAGATCAAATTGCCAATATCCGTTGGATCATGGAATAAGCAAGAGAGTTCCAGAAAAACATCTGCTTCTGCTTTATTGACTATGCCAAAGCCTTTGACTGTGTGGATCACAACAAATTGTGGAAAATTCTGAAAGAGATGGGAATACCAGACCACCTGACCTGCCTCTTGAGAAATCTGTATGCAGGTCAGGAAGCAACAGTTAGAACTGGACATGGAACAACAGACTGGTTCCAAGTCGGGAAAGGAGTATATCAAGGCTGTATATTGTCACCCTGCTTATTTAACTTATATGCAGAGTACATCATGAGAAACGCTGGGCTGGATGAAGCACAAGCTAGAATCAAGATTGCTGGGAGAGATATCAATAACCTCAGATATGCAGATGACACCACCCTTATGGCAGAAAGTGAAGAGGAACTAAAGAGCCTCTTGATGAAAGTGAAAGAGGAGTGAAAAAGTTGGCTTAGAACTCAACATTCAGAAATCTCCACACTGTTTTCCATAGTGGCTGTACTAGTTTGCATTCCCACCAACAGTGTAAGAGGGTTCCCTTTTCTCCACACCCTCTCCAGCATTTATTGCTTGTAGACTTTTGGATAGCAGCCATCCTGACTGGCGTGTAATGGTACCTCATTGTGGTTTTGATTTGCATTTCTCTAATAATGAATGATGTTGAGCATCTTTTCATGTGTTTGTTAGCCATCTGTATGTCTTCTTTGGAGAAATGGCTGTTTACTTCTTTGGCCCATTTTTTGACTGGGTCATTTATTTTTCTGGAATTGAGCTTCAGGAGTTGCTTGTATATTTTTGAGATTAATCCTTTGTCTGTTTCCTCATTTGCTATTATTTTCTCCCAATCTGAGGGCTGTCTTTTCACCTTATAGTTTCCTTTGTAGTGCAGAAGCTTTTAAGTTTCATTAGGTCCCATTTGTTTAGTTTTGCTTTTATTTCCAATATTCTGGGAGGTGGGTCATAGAGGATCCTGCTGAGATTTATGTCGGAGAATGTTTTGTCTATGTTCTCCTCTAGGAGTTTTATATTTTCTGGTCTTACATTTAGATCTTTAATCCATTTTGAGTTTATTTTTGTGTCTGGTGTTAGAAAGTGTTCTAGTTTCATTCTTTTACAAGTGGTTGACCAGTTTTCCCAGCACCAAAAAAACTGGAAATAGAACTGCCATATGACCCAGCAATACCACTTCTGGGCATACACACTGAGGAAACCAGATCTGAAAGAGACACGTGCACCCCAGTGTTCATCACAGCACTGTTTATAATAGCCAGGACATGGAAGCAGCCTAGATGCCCATCAGCAGATGAATGGATAAGGAAGCTGTGGTACATATACACCATGGAATATTACTCAGCCGTTAAAAAGAATTCATTTGAATCAGTTCTAATGAGATGGATGAAACTGGAGCCCGTTATACAGAGTGAAGTAAGCCAGAAAGATAAAGAACATTACAGCATACTAACACATATATATGGAATTTAGAAAGATGGTAATGATAACCCTATATGCAAAACAGAAAAAGAGACACAGAAGTACAGAACAGACTTTTGAACTCTGTGGGAGAAGGTGAGGGTGGGATGTTTCAAAAGAACAGCATGTATATTATCTATGGTGAAACAGATCACTAGCCCAGGTGAGATGCGAGTGCCCGGGCCTGGTGCACTGGGAGGACCCAGAGGAGTTGGGTAGAGAGGGAGGTGGGAGGGGGCATCGGGATGGGGAATACGTGTAACTCTATGGCTGATTCGTGTCAATGTATGACAAAACCCACTGAAATGTTGTGAAGTAATTGGCCTCCAACTAATGAAATAAAATTAAAAAAAAAAGAACTCAACATTCAGACAACTAAGATTATGGCATTCAGTCCCATCACTTCATGGGAAATATTTGGGGAAACAGTGGAAACAGAGCCTGACTTTATTTTGGGGGCTCTAAAATCCCTGCAGATGGTGATTGCAGCCATGAAATTAAAAGACGTTTGCTCCTTGGAAGGAAATTTATGACCAAACTAGACAGCATATTAAAAAGCAGAGACATTACTTTGTCCACAAAGGTCTGTCTAGTCAAGGCTATGGTTTTTCAAGTAGTCATGTATGGATGTTAGAGTTGGAGTATAAAGAAAGCTGAGTGCTAAAGAATTGATGCTTTTGAACTGTGGTGTTGGAGAGACTCTTGAGAGTCCCTTGGACTGCAAGGAGATCCAACCAGTCAATCCTAAAGGAAATCAGTGCTGAATATTCATTGGAAGGACTAATGTTGAAGCTGAAACGCCAATACTTTGGCTACCTCATGCAAAGAGCTGACTCATTTGGAAAGACCCTGATGCTGGGAAAAATTGAAGGCAGGAGGAGAAGGGGACGACAGAGGATGATATGGTTGGATGACATGTCCGACTCAGTGGACATGAGTTTGAGCAAGCTCCGGGAGTCGGTGACGGACAGGGAAGCCTGGCGTGCTGCAGTCGATGGGGTTGCAAAGAGTTGGACATGACTGACTGAATTGAAATGAACTGAACTGAACTTCTTTATGGTCCAACTCTCACATTTACACATGATTACTAGAAAAACCATAACTTTGACTAGACAGACATTTGTCAGTAAAGTAATGTCTCTCCTTTTCAATATGCTGTCTGCTGCTACTGCTGCTAAGTAGCTTCAGTCATGTCTGACTCTGTGTGATCTCATAGAAGGCAGCCCACCAGGCTCCCCCATCCCTGGGATTCTCCAGGCAAGGACACTGGAGTGGGTTCCCATGCCCTTCTCCAGTGCATGAAAGTGAAAAGTGAAAGTGGAGTTGCTCAGTCGTGTCTGACTCTTAGCGACCCCATGGACTGCAGCCCACCAGGCTCTTCCATCCATGGAATTTTCCAGGCAAGAGTACTGGAGTGGGGTGCCATTGCCTTCTCTGCAATATGCTGTCTAGGTATGTCATAGCTTTTCTTCCAAGGAGCAAGTATCTTAATTTCATGGCTGCAGTCACCATCTGCAAGGATTTTGGAACCCACGAAAATAAATTATGTCACTGTTTCCATTGTTTTCCCATTTATTTGCCATGAAGTGATGGAACTGGATGCCATGATTTTAGTTTTTTGAATTTTGTGTTTGAAGCCAGCTTTTTTACTCTCCTCTTTCACTTTCCTCAAGAGGCTCTTCAGTTCCTTTTCGCTTTCTGCCATAATGGTGGTGTCTTCTGCATGTCTGAGGTTATTGATATTTCTCCCAGCAGTCTTGATTCCAGCTTGTACTTCATCCAGTCCAGCATTTTGTGTGATGTACTCTATATATAAGTGAAATATGCAGGGTGACAATATACAGCCTTGATGTATTCCTTTCTCAATTTGAAACCGGTTCACTCTTTCATGTCCGTTTCTAACTTGCTTCTTGACCTGCATAAAAGTTTGTCAGGAGACAGGTCAGGTTGGTGGTATTCCCATCTCTTTAAGAATGTTTCACAGTTTGTTGTGATCCACACAGTCAAAGGCTTTAGTATAGTCAATGAAGCAGAAGTAGATGTTTTTCTGGAATTCTCTTGCTTTTTCTATGATCCAACGGATGTTGGCAATTTGATCTCTGGTTCCTCTGCCTTTTCTAAATCCAGCTTTGACCATCTGGAAGATCACAGTTCATGTACTGTTGCAGCCTGGCTTGGAGACTTTTGAGCATTACTTTGCTAGCGTGTGAGATGCTTGCAATTGTGCCATAGTTTGAACATTCTTTGGCATTGCCTTTCTTTGGGATTGGAATGAAAACTGACCTTTTCCAGTCCTGTGGCCACTGCTGAGTTTTCCAAATTTGCTGGCATATTGAGTGCAGCACCTTCACAGCAGCCTCTTTTAGGATTTGAAATGTCTTAGCTGGAATCCCATCACCTTCACTAGCTTTGTTTGTAGTGATGTTCCTAAGGCCCACTTGACTTTGCATTGCAGGATGTCTGGATGTAGGCGAGTGAACACACTATCGAGGTTATCTGGGTCACTAAGATCTTTTTTGTATAGTTCTTTTGTGTATTCTTGCCACCTTGTGTTAATATCTTCTGCTTCTGTTAGGTCCTTAACTTTTCTGTCCTTTATTGTGCCCATCTTTGCATGAAATGTTCCCTTGGTATCTCTCATTTTCTTGAAGATATCTCTAGTTTTTCCCATTCTGTTGTTTTCTTCTATTACTATTGAGTATTTGATATATGGCTAGTGTGACTAAGGAACAAAATTTTCACTTTAATTTTATTTTCATTAATTGAAATTTCAATAATTTTACATGACTAGTTGTTTATATATTCAACAATACAGGCCTAAATTTGCACTGATTTTGCCCTTAGGTTTGCAGCTACATAACTTCCCCTCCCTTGCCTTAGCAGAAACCTCGGGTTTACTCTGCGGAGTAGGTGGATTCTCTCAGATTTTCTTCCTCAGGTCATCAGCGAAATGAGTATCATTCCTTCCCTCAGCATAAGCCTGGAGTTTACTCTTTAGAGCAGTGCTCTCTATTCGAACTTTCTGTAATGATGGAAATGTTCTATATTTGTACTGTCCTATATGGTAGCCACAAGTGGCTGTTGAGCACTTGAAAGTATATAGTGTGATTGAATTATTGCATTTTTAGTTTCACTTAGATTAAATAGCCACATGTGGCTAGTGACTACTATATTGGATAGCACAGCTCCAGAGAGACTCAACCAGAGTTAGGGGCTGCAGGTACAGCTATGGACACGAATGAGATCCCATATTGACAACACTGAATGCATATATACTGAATGTTGGGAGTGTCAGTAGACTTCTCTTGCTTGGCTCCCAGAATGCTTGCAGTGTCTCTCATGTGACTTAGGATGGATGATTTCTCTCTTGGTAGACTGATTGAACTATGAGAAAAGACCTGTAGGTATACTGATCATTGGCAGACCCCTGAAGCAGTGTACAGTCACGATCTGTTCTCTAGACACGAGTTGATCTTTGATAAACTTCTTCTTACACAGAGCTTCCATTTGACTTCTTATCATTTTTCTTTTGAAAGTGAACAGACATCCATGGATCACTAGACATTGTAGAAATAATTTCTAACATGAAAGACAGAGACTGAAAGGCTTCCATGAAGACAAAATGGGTCACATTCATAGCGGTGGTAATCAGAATGACTTCTTAGCAGCAGCATGGGGAACTAGAAGATGTTAGAATGATGCCTTCAGTGACTGAAGGAATATTCTCAAATTTGTAAAGTCAAACTATCAGTCAATTGTAAGATAGATCTGAGAAATTTTAGCTGTCCTGCACACTTGACTAGAAAGCCGGTAGAGGGTGTACTATATCAAAACGAAGGAACAAATTAAGAAGAATTCTTCATGTTTAAGACAGACTGGTATGCATGGACCTAGAGTCTAGCAGCCAATCAGTTTGGTGGGGAAAGGGTTGTCTCCCAAAAGAAAATAGAAAAACAGTAAGAAGTTGATAACTGACTTGATGTATTTATCAGTATGGAGAGACATTTTGCCGTTCTGTCAGAGTCAGGAATGAATTAGTAGTAGGCACACAGAAAATTATCAGTTCAGTTCAGATGCTCAGTCATGTCCGACTCTGCAACCCCATGGGCTGCAGCACACCAGGCTTCCCTGTCCATCACCAACTCCCAGAGCTTACTCAAAGTCATGTCCATTGAGTCGGTGATGCCATCCAGCCATCTCATCCTCTGTCGTCCCCTTCTCCTCCTGCCTTCAATCTTTCCCAGCATCAGGGTCTTTTCCAATGAGTCAGTTCTTCACATCAGAAAATTAAGCAAAGTAGAAAAATGGGGCAAGTAGTCGCTTTAGGAAAAACAAAAACTTAGGAAATGAATCTAACCTCTGTGGTTCATCTGTGACTGCTTTCTTAGTCATATTGTTGTAAATACAAGATTTTGATTTAATGAAAAATTGTGACATAGATGTAATAATATCAAAAATTTATATGGCACTTACCAATGCTCCAAGCACTGTATTGAAAATGCTTTACATGCATTCACTCATTTCTTATAGCAACCCTATAAAATAGGTACTGTCATTATATTTCATTTTATATAAGAGAAAACAGAGCTGTAGCTGTTTCCTGTCGTGTCCAAAGTCACATGACTAGCATGTGGGGAGCCTGGTTTCAAACCAAGGCAATCTTAAATCCAAATTTCATGTTCCAACCACTATGTTATTCTTCTGAAGAGGAAGGAAGTATGTTTATATGAATTGATAGGGATTGGTGATGCGAATATGGTGGTTTGATGATATGTGATAGTGGTGCTGGTCTCATGCAGATGGCAGTGAGCAGTGGCTTGAAGCAACATTTTAGTTCCCTGTCTAGGAATTGAACCTCTGCCTAGAGGTTAGAAGCAAAATTTCCCTGGCTCTTGCCCTTGTTTGAAAGTAAGAATGTTTCAAGGAGGCAAAAACTGGAAAAACAGGTACATAGTTTTTTATTAGAGACACAGCACTTCCCTGGTGGCTCAGACTATGGATAAAGTATCTGTCTGCAATGCAGGAGACCCAGGATCGATTCCTGGGTGGGGATGGTCCCCTGGAGAAGGTTATGGCAACCCACTCCAGTATTCTTGCCTGGAAAAGTCCATGGACAGGTGAGCCCAGTGGGGTACAGTCCATGGGGTTGCAAAGAGTTGAACACAACTCAGCAACTAACATACGCAAGTCGGAGAGCACACAGAGAAACAGTTTGTTTAAGACAGAAGCAAGGCAGAGATACATACCTGGAGAGAAAGTGTGTGTGGCAGACCCCGAGCACTGCCCCCCCCCCCACTTCCCCACCCCTACCAGTGGGGAGGAGCACACCAGTCCTAAATCACTCATATAGGGCACTTTTTCCAAGTCTCCTTTGGCCAGTCATCTTGCTTTTGCCTGGCTCTGAATTCCTATTTGGTTTAACTCAGAGTCCTTCCCTGTGTGTGTGTGTGTGTGCATCTCTTAGCAACGATGGATTCCAAGGCAAGTGCTTCTGGGAAGAAGAGCATATTATGGTCTGGTGCCCCCTCCTTTCTCTGATCTACTGAGGAACCTTTCTGCACATGTGTAGTCAGAGAGGCCTCTTTGACCTTAAGAATGAGAAATATGTGGTCTCTTTATCTTTTATCCAAGTTCAAGCAGGACTCAGCTCCTCCTTGTTCCTGCCATTATCTTTATCTTGAAGTATCTGTCCACAGGGGACAGATTTCAGCTGCTCAGCCTGGGGCCCATCTATCTGGTATGTCAGTGGTAGTGATAACACAAGAAATCTAAGTCCTCATGTTCCTTAGTAAGACCTCGATAAATAAAATCTATAATTGAAAAATAAAAAATACCACTAGAACCATGTTATTTATAAATATGAAGGTAAAAAGCAGAGACCAACTGAGAGTTAAATGTGGGGACTGGGTCTTAGAAATTGAAAGGAGCGGAACAGGGGCTTAATTTTTTGTTAACTGTTTTATAATTCTCTTTAATTTTAAAGCTGTATGTGAATTATGATGATATAAATTAAATTTACAAAAGTAATTTATCAGCATTTAATTTGGAAATAGATAATTTTTACAAATTTGGATGGATAATAGGATACATTTTAACTGGTAATATATTTATGTTCTAAAGCACAAATGGTTTACATTTTCCTTTTAAATGAAATTTTTCAGTGGTCAGGTCAGATCTGGTATCTATTAGATTTATCTAAGAACTGTTTTTTCTTTCTACCTGGAATGATAATTACGTTTTAATGTGCTATTTCTATTGTTTTCTTTATTGATTGTTTTTGTGTGTTGCTAGGTTATGTGCATCCATAAAACAACATTTTCTATTCTAAATTTTGAGAAATACTTATTTGATAACATTTATGGTGACTGCAGTTATCCTTTGTAAAGCCAACTTATTGTTTCCCTACTGCTCATTAGTATATCTTTTTATATAAAATACTTTCTTTCACACAGTATTTTCCCTCTCATTATTCTTTTTCTTTATTACCAATGAAAATAATTTTCCTGGATATTATATTAGTTGAATTGACCATTTAAAAATTTGTTTTGTTTTATTTTAAGTGGCTTACCATCACACCTTTCAACAAATTTATCCTGTATTTGCACTCTTTTGATTAACTTTCTTCCAGTGTTTAGACCTAGTGGTTCTGATGAGGTTACTTTAAAGAATTACATGGGTTGTTTTTTTATTTTTCTTCTGTTCTTACCACTACAATGAATATATTTCTTTTCATTTTTTCTGGAGAAGGCAATGGCAACCCACTCCAGTACTCTTGCCTGGGAAATCCCATGGACGGAGGAGCCTGGTGGGTTAGAGTCCATGGGGTCACGAGGAGTCGGACACGACTGAGTGACTTCACTTTCACTTTTCACTTTCATGCACTGGAGAGGGAAATGGCAGCCCACTCCAGTATTCTTGCCTGGAAAATCCCAGGGATGGAGGAGCCTGGTGGGCTGCTGTCTTGGGTCACACAGAGTTGGACGTGACTGACGCGACTTAGCAGCAGCAGCAGCAGCAGCAGCAGCATTTTTTCTAGTGAAGGCAACTTTTATGAATTATAAATTTTATATTGTTTAGTGGTTTATACATTGTGCTTTTAACAAAATAGTTCAGGGAAATCCAGAAAAATTGACTTAGTTTTTTCTAATAAGAACAGAGACCACAATAGTTTTAGTTATTGTCAGTGCTGTCAGATTTTTGTCACCTAGTGTCCAAAGTACAAAGTATTTAAATATGTAAAGTATCTATCATGATTGTTATATCTCAGAGTAATTTGAAGTTATTAAAATTTATTAATAAATTGGTGAATGACTTTATATTTGGAACTATAATCTTGCTCTATTATTTATTGACAGATATGTTTAAAAGGTAAAGTACACATATTTAAATACTTAAATATCCAAGCATGTTGCAGAAT
This sequence comes from Muntiacus reevesi, assembly GCF_963930625.1. Lineage (NCBI taxonomy): Eukaryota > Metazoa > Chordata > Mammalia > Artiodactyla > Cervidae > Muntiacus > Muntiacus reevesi. Next base: position 135,559,771 of record NC_089271.1, read on the forward strand.
GGATAAGAAACCAGATTCTCTGGATCTTCCATCATTGAGTAAAAGAATGCCCTCCCAACCTCTCACAGACAGGTAATGTAATATTCTGTAATATTCTAATTTTATGACGATGGTGTCTTCTCTGTATATATAGATGATATTTGTTTATCTTGAGTGAACTGAATATACTTAGGATGATTGCTCCAGTGTTAAAATCAATAATTAGCTGAAGTGAAATATCACCATCATAGAGTGAACCTCTGATAGTAGAATAAATTTGGAATTTTCTCAAAAAATTTATTATTAAAGCTTTTAGTAGTAAAATGTAAAGTGTACTTCTGACATTCTAGTACAGAAGAACTAATTTCTCAGCACTTGACAACTGTTAATGTTCTGTGATCACTGTGCTGTACATTTGTAATAAGTAGAATTTGACTTTGAACTGAAGTTAGTGGAAGAGTAAGACATTTGTGGTTACCTTTCACCTCCATTTTCTTGATGCATTTCTATATGGATATTTTTTATTCATTTCTATATGGATCAGGGATGATTTATCATTGATATTCTGTTTGATATTGGTATTTTTTTCCTCAAAAGATTTTGAAATGTTAGATTTGATATTTTGTTTTTAATTCATCCTCTTGAGATGTAGATTGGTCTGAAAGATTTTATGAAAACATAATTCCATCCAATAGTATGGAAAATAATTTGGAGTGGGATGAGACTATACAAAGGGAGACTATCCCTGACTAAAATATTTAAAAATTTGTTATCGTATTTGTGGCATAGTTAAGACTACGTGAAATGCCAGCATTGTAAGTATTATTGTTAACAGTGCAAGTTCTTGAATCCAAAATAAGATTTTTCTTAAATATTTTTGTTGCCTTAGAATGATTAAGCATCTGAGCATTACATTTAGTTGCCAAAGATTAGTTTGCTTAATATTATAAATGATAGTAGACCAAACAATTCTACAAAAATTAGAATTAATTCATATACTAATCTCTATTAGTATGCTTTTATATTTATTTCAAAATTACTTTAGTAATGGCATTCATTATGTTAGTCATTTATTTATTTAAGTTGAGTGCCTACCAGTAGATTCAGGGTTTGTTGAATTACATATTGTCCTCAGCCCTCATGGAGCTCACATTCTAGTGGAGGAGTTAGTTGTTAAATAAAACAAGAACACAGACACACACACATAATTTCAAATTGTGGTGACTGCTTTGAAGGGAAGCAGCATGTTTCAGCAGTGTGGTTGGGGAGTGTCTCTTTGGGAAGGTCTTAAGTCAAGACCTGAAAGGAGAAAAGCTAGCTGTGGAAAGTGTGAGGGAAAGAGCATTTCAGGCAGAAATAATGGCATGTGCAAAGGTCTTAAGTTAGGAAGAAACTTGGTATGTTATAAAAACTGAGAGGAGACCAGCATTGTGGTACAAGTTGACTTTGGAAAGTTAGTCAGGGCTGAAGTTATATGGGGGCTTTGGAGGCTGTGGTAAGAAGTTTGAATTTTATTTAAAGTACAGTGGGAAGTCATTGGAAAATTATAAACAGGAGGATAACATGATTAAATTATTTTTAAAGAAACTATTTTGGCCCTTATAGAGAGAATACATTGGAAGCAAACAAGTAAAAACACAGGGAATACTTAGGGTGTTGTGGTACTACCAAAAGATCAAGGGATCTAGAATAGGGTTATTGCAGTAGAGATGAAAAGGAGTGGAAAGAATTCAGATAGACTTGGAAGATGGTGTTTAGCAGTGCCATCCAATAGAAAGGCAATATGAACCACATTAGTAATTTTTAAATGTTATTGTAACCTATTTAAAAAATAATAAATTAATTTTAATAATGCATGTTACATTACCCAATATAGTAAAAATGTCATTTCAATATGTCAGTTCAGTTCAGTTGCTCAGTTGTGTCCAACTCTTTGTGACCCCATGGCCTACAGCATGCCAGGTTTCCCTGTCCATCACTAACACGTGGAGCTTGCTCAAACTCATTATCATCGAGTCGGTGATGCCATCCAACCATCTCATCCTCTGTCATCCCCTTCTCCTCTTGCCTGCAGTCTTTCCCAGCATCAGGGTCTTTTCAAATGAGTCAGTTCTTCTCATCAGGTGGCCAAAGTATTGAAGCTTCAGTTTCAGCATCAGTCCTTTCAGTGAATATTCAGAACTGATTTCCTTTAGGATGGACTGGTTTGATCTCCTTGCAGTCCAAGGGACTCTCAAGAGTCTTCTCCAACACCACAGTTGCAGAAGCATCAATTTTTCAGCACTCAGCTTTCTTTATGGTCTAACTCACATCCATACATGACTACTGGAAAAACCATAACTTTGACTAGATAGACCTTTGTCAGTAAAGTAACTATTTTTTATATGTCTCTTTTTAATATGCTGTCTAGGTTTGTCATAGCTTTTCTTCTAAGGAGCAAGCATCTTTTAATTTCATGGCTGCAGTCACCATCTGCAAGGATTTTGGAGCCCAAGAAAATAAAGTCTGAAAATAAAGTCTGTTTCCATTTTCCCCCCATCTATTTGCCATGAAGTGATGGGACCAGATGCCATGATTTTAGTTTTTTGAATGTTAAGTTTTAAGCCAACTTTTTCACTCTCCTCGTTCACTTTAATCAACAGGCTCTTCAGTTCCTTTTCACTTTCTGCCATAATGGTGGTGTCATCTGCATATCTGAGGCCATTGATATTTCTCCCAGCAATCTTGACTCCAGCTTGTGCTTCATCCAGCCCGGCATTTTGCATGATGAACTCTATATATGAGTGAAATATGCAGGGTGACAATCTAGAGCCTTGATGTACTCCTTTCTCAATTTGGAACCAGTCTGTTGTTCCATGTCCAGTTCTAACTGTTGCTTCTTGACCTGCATACACATTTCTCAGGAGGAAGGTCAGGTGTTCTGGTATTCCCATCTCTTTAAGAATGTTCCACAGTTTGTTGTGATCTGCATAGTCAAAGGTTTTGGCATAGTCAGTAAAGCAGAAGTAAATGTTTTTCTGGAACTCTCTTGGTTTTTCTTTTATGCAATGGATGTTAGCAATTTGATCTCTGGTTCCTCTGCCTTTTCTAAATCCAGCTTTGAACATCTGGAAGTTCTTGGTTCATATACTGTTGAAGCCTGGCTTGGAGAATTTTGAGCATTAGTTTGCTAGCGTGTGAGATGCTTGCAATTGTGCTGTAGTTTGAGCATTCTTTGCCATTGCCTGCCTTTGGGATTGGAATGAAAACTGACCTTTTCCAGTCCTGTGGCCACTGCTGAGTTTTCCAAATTTGCTGGCATATTAAGTGCAGCACTTTCACAGCAGCCTCTTTTAGGATTTGAAATGGCTTAGCTGGAATCCCATCACATTCACTAGCTTTGTTTGTAGTGATGCTTCCTAAAGCTCACTTGACTTTGCATTGCAGGATGTCTGGATGTAGGTGAGTGATCACACCATCATGGTAATCTGGGTCACTAAGATTTTTTTGTATAGTTCTTTTGTGTATTCTTGCCACCTTGTCTTAATATCTTCTGCTTCTGTTAGGTCCTTAACATTTCTGTCCTTTATTGTGCCCATCTTTGCATGAAATGTTCCCTTGGTATCTCTCATTTTCTTGAAGAGATCTCTAGTATTTCCCATTCTACTGTTTTCCTCTATTTCTTTGCATTGATCATGGAGGAAGGCTTTTTTACCTCTCCTTGCTATTCCTTGGACCTTTGCATTCAGATGTGTATATCTTTCCTTTTCTCCTTTGCCTTCAGCTTTTCTTCTTTTCTCTGCTATTTGTAAGGTTTCCTCAGACAACCATTTTGCCTTTTGGCATTTCTTTTTCTTGGAGATGGTCTTGATCACCACCACCTGTACAGTGTCTTGAACCTCTATCCATAGTTCTTCTGGCAATCTATCAGATCTAATCCCTTGGATCTATTTGTCACTTCCACTGTATAATTGTAAGGGATTTGATTTAGGTCATACCTGAATGGTCTTCTGGTTTTCCTTACTTTCTTCATTTTAAGTTTGAATTTGGCAATAAGCAGTTCATGATCTGAGCCACAGTCAGGCCCCTGTCTTATTTTTGCTGACTGTATAAAGCTTCTACATAATTGAAATTTCAATATATAATTACACATAAAAAACTAGTGAGTTATTTTACTTTCTTGTAAATCTTTGAAATCTAGTGTGTATTTTACATTTATAGCATGTCTCAATTTGGACTAGTTACATTACAAATGCTCAGTTGGCAAGGATGACTAGTGGCTACTGTATTGGATAGAGTAGATCAAAAGAGTTTATTTGTGGCTCTTGGGGGTGCTTATCTCTCACACAGAGCTGGTATTGAATTACATAGAAAGTTCTTGTATGTACTTTCTAGTTTCTCAGTCATGTTCTTGGTTATATGGTGCTTACTACTTAGAATATCTTTCCTTGATATTTTGTAAACTCTTTATTCTATATAGGCATTGCAGTAGTTATACTTATCTTCAGTTTTTGGAGTCAGACATAATATCCTCATGAAGGTCTTCTCCAACTCTTAATAACTGTATGTCCTTGTGTCATATATTATCTCTGGTTTTTAGCTTTCTTGTATGTGAAAAGGAAAACAATCATACGGATGTTGTCAGGATTGAATGAAATAATGCATATAGAGTATTTATCACAATGTCTTATTAATTCCTCAACAAATAGCTTATTATTATCATTGTCATCTGTTTCAAACAGACCAATGTATCTTAGTATAGTATCAGTTCAGTTCAGTTGCTCAGTTGTGTCCGACTCTTTGCGACCCCATGAATCGCAGCACGCCAGGCCTCCCTGTCCATCACCAACTCCCAGAGTTTACTCAAACTCATGCCCATCGAGTCGGTGATGCCATCCAGCCATCTCATCTTCTGTTGTCCCCTTCTCCTCCTGCCCCCAATCCCTCCCAGCATCAGGGTCTTTTCCAACGAGTCAACTCTTCATATCATGAGGTGGCCAAAGTACTGGAGTTTCAGCTTCAGCATCTATCTTCATCAGTGATATTGGCCTGTAGTTTTCTTTTTTTGTGGCATCTTTGTCTGGTTTTGGAATTAGGGTGATGGTGGCCTCATAGAATGAGTTTGGGAGTTTGCCTTCTTCTGCAATTTTCTGGAAGAGTTTCAGTAAGATAGGTGTTAGCTCTTCTCTAAATTTTTGGTAGAATTCAGCTGTGAAGCCATCTGGTCCTGGGCTTTTGTTTGCTGGAAGATTTCTGATTACAGTTTTGATTTCCGTGCTTGTGATGGTCTGTTAACATCTTCTATTTCTTCCTGGTTCAGTTTTGGAAAGTTATACTTTTCTAAGAATTTGTCCATTTCTTCCAAATTGTCCATTTTATTGGCACAGAGCTGCTGGTAGTAATCTCTTATGATCCTTTGTATTTCAGTGTTGTCTGTTGTGATCTCTCCATTTTCATTTCTAATTTTGTTGACTTGGTTCTTCTCCCTTTGTTTCTTGATGAGTCTGGCTAATGGTTTGTCAATTTTGTTTAACTTTTCAAAAAACCAGCTTTTAGATTGTTGAGTTTTGCTATGGTCTCTTTTGTTTCTTTCACATTTATTTCTGCCCTAATTTTTAAGATTTCTTTCCTTCTACTAACCCTGGGGTTCTTCATTTCTTCCTTCTCTGGTTGCTTTAGGTATAGAGCTAGGTTACTTATTTGCCTTTTTTCTTGTTTCTTGAGGTAATCCTGTAACGCTATGAACCTTCCCCTTAGCACTGCTTTTACAGTGTCCCATAGGTTTTGGGTTGTTGTGCTTTCAGTTTCATTCGTTTCTATGCACATTTTGATTTCTTTTTTGATTTCTTCTATGATTAGTTGGTTATTCAGAAGCATGTTATTTAGCCTCCATATGTTTGAATTTTTAATAATTTTTTTTCCTGCAATTGAGATCTAGTCTTACTGCATTGTGGTCAGAAAAGATGACTGGAATGATTTCAATTTTTTTGAATTTACCAAAGCTAGATTTATGGCCCATGCTGTGATATATTCTGGAGAAGGTTCCGTGTGCACTTGAGAAAAAGGTGAAATTGATTGTTTTGGGGTGAAATGTCCTATAGATATCAATTAGGTCTAGCTGGTTCATTGTGTCATTTAAAGTTTGTGTTTACTTGTTAATTTTCTGTTTAGCTGATCTATCCATAGGTGTGAGTGGGATATTAAAGTGTCCCACCATTATTGTGTTATTGTTAATTTCCCCTTTCATACTTGTTAGCATTTGCCTTACATATTGCGGGGCTCCTGTGTTGGGTGCATATATATTTATAATTGTTATATCTTCTTCTTGGATTGATCCTTTGATCATTATGTAGTGTCCTTCTTTGTCTGTTTTCACAGCCTTCATTTTAAAGTCTATTTTATCTGATATGAGTATTGTGACTCTTGCTTTCTTTTGGTCTCCTTTTGCGTGAAATATTTTTTTCCAGCCCTTCACTTTCAGTCTGTATGTGTCCCTTGTTTTGAGGGGGTCTCTTGTAGACAGCATATATAGGGGTCTTGTTTTTGTATCCATTCAGCTAGTCTTTGTCTTTTGGTTGGGGCATTCAACCCGTTTACATTTAACATAATTATTGATAGGTATGGTCCCGTTGCCATTTACTTTGTTGCTTTGGGTTCGCCTTTATACAGCCTTTCTGTGTTTTCTGTCTAGAGAAGATCCTTTAGCATTTGTTGAAGAGATGGTTTGGTGGTGCTGAATTCTCTCAGCTTTTGCTTGTCTGTAAAGCTTTTGAATTCCTCATATCTGAGTGAGATCCTTGCTTGGTACAGTAATCTGGGTTGTAGGTTATTCTCTTTCATTACTTTATGTCCTGCCATTCCCTTCTGGCCTGAAGAGTTTCTATTGATAGATCATCTGTTATCCTTATGGGAATCCCTTTGTGTGTTATTTGTTGTTTCCCCCTTGCTGCTTTTAATATTTGTTCTTTGTGTTTGATCTTTATTAATTTGATTAATATGTGTCTTGGGGTGTTTTGCCTTCGATTTATCCTGTTTGGGACTCTCTGGGTTTCTTGGACTAGTGTGAATATTTCCTTCCCCATTTTAGGGAAGTTTTCAGCTATTATCTCCTCGAGTATTTTCTCATGGTCTTTCTCTTTGTCTTCTTCTTCTTGGACTCCTATGATTCGGATGTTGGGGTGTTTCACATTGTCCCAGAGGTCCTTGAGGTTGTCCTCATTTCTTTTGATTCTTTTTTGTTTTTTCCTCTCTGCTTCATTTATTTCCACCATTTTATCTTCTACCTCACTTATCATATCTTCTGCCTCCGTTATTCTACTGTTGGTTCCCTCCAGAGTGTTTTTGATCTCATTTATTGCATTATTCATTTTTAATTGACTCTTTCTTATTTCTTCTAGGTCCTTGTTAAACATTTCTTGCACCTTTTCAGTCCTTGTCTCCAGGCTATTTATCTGTAACTCCATTTTGTTTTCAAGATTTTGAATCATTTTTATTATCATTATTCTAAATTCTTTTTCAGGTAGATTCCCTATCTCCCTCTCTTTTGTTTGGCTTGGTGGGCATTTTTCATGTTCCTTTACCTGTTGGGTATTTCTCTGCCTTTTTATCTTATTTAGATTGGTGTGTTTGGAGTGGCCTTTCTGTATTCTGGTGGTCTGTGGTTCCTTTTTATTGTGGAGCTTTCTCCCAGTGGGTGGGGTTGGACGATTGGCTTGTCAAGGTTTCTTGGTTAGGGAAGATTGCATCAGTGTTCTGGTGCGTGGAACTGGAGTTTTTCTTTCTGGAGTGTAGTGGAGTGTCCATTAGTGAGTTTTGAGATGGGTCTGTGTGTTTGGTGTGACTTGGGGCAGCCTGTATGTTGACCCTAAGGGCTATGTTCTTGTGTTGCTGAAGAATTTGCATGGTATGACTTGCTTGGAACTTATTGGCTCTTGGGTGGTGGTTCGTTTCAGTGTAGGTATGGAGGCTTTTGGATGATCTGTTATTACTCAATGTTCCCTGTAGTCAGGAGTCCTCTGGTGTTCTCATGTTTTGGGCTTAAGTCTCCTGACTCTGGCTTTCAGTTTTATTCTTCCAGTAGCCTCAAGGCTTCTCCAACTATACAGCACTGATAATAAAACTTCTAGGTTAATTGTGAAAAGATTCTCCACCGTGAGGGACAACCAGAGAGGTTCACAGAGTTACATGAAGAAGAGGAGAGGGAGGAAGTAGATAGAGATGAGCAGCAGGAGAAAAGGGGGGACTCAAGAGGAGAGAGACAGATCTATGCAGTACTCTGTTTCCTAAGTGTTCTCCATAGCCCAGAACACCCACAGAGATTCACAGAATTGGACTGAGAAGAGAAAGGGGAGGGAGGAAATAGAGGTGATCTGGGGGAGAAAAAGGCGAGTCAAAAGGGGGAGAGGGTAATCATCACACTCCTGAGTACTGGGTACTCAGTACTAGGTACTGAATATTGGATCCTTAAATGTCCAAAGTTGATATCAAATGCTGAAAAACAAAGATTAAAAATCTAGTGTAGAGGTTAGACTCTTAAAAATACAATATTAAAAACAAAAACACAAAAAAATTAAGAAATATATAAAGTTTGCTTTAAAAATAGGGTCTTTTTTTTCAAGGTTATAGTGAAATGAAAATGAAAATTAAGGAGTAATAGGGGAGTAATAGAGGACTTTAAAAGAAAACGAAAGAAAGAAAAAAAAGAAAAAATATTTAATTAAAAAAGTGGTAAAAATATATGGGAATGAAAATGAAAATTAAGGAGTAATAGAGGAGTATTAGGGAATTTTAAAAGAACATAAAAGAGAAAAAATTAAAAAAAAAGAAATGAAAAGAAAAAAACTTTTTTTAATTAAAAAAAAAACAGTATACATATATCTAGGAATTTCTCTGGAGCTGTTGTGGGCAGCATGGATTCAGTTCAGTTTCAAATAGCTCCTTGTTCCAGCTTACACTTCTCGCTATCTATCGGCCCCTTCAGGTGTAGTTGGTGTTAACTACAGGGATTTTAATCTGTTGCAGCAGTTACTTCTGAAGCAGTTCCCTTTGTTTATTTGACTTCTGTTTGCAGGTCTCTTCAGTATAGAATTTCTGCCCTGACACAAGTGGGCGGAGGTGGTCTCTTGTTTGGATTTGCTTATTCAGTCGTGCTGTGGGAAGGGAGGGGCGCTGCAGATATCACTGGCGCGTGTGGGGAGCACGCGCAGTCTTCAGCCACAGTGGGTTTGCCCCCGCTCGCGGAGGGCATGTGTCTTTCCCTGTCTACACTGCTCAGGCTCCAGGCTGCTCTATATGGAGGGGGCCCTGCATGGCGTGCGATTCCGGTTTTCGGGTACTCCACAAAAGCGCAGACTCGGTTGGGCCTGCATTTTGTGCTTTCCCCTGCCGGAGCAGCTCAGGGAGCCAGGAGCTTGAGAAGCGCACTCTGCCTGGGTGCAGCGTGCCTTATCCCCTCCACGGTCCCAGCCTTAGTTTCCGTGAGTGGGCGCCGGTTGGGTGCAGCTTGTGTCTGTTCTGGGGAGCTGGCCTCTAGCCACGACCTTCCTGGCAGATGTCAACCATCCAGAATCTCAGGATGTCTGTGGTTAGAAACTGGGAGCCTGTTTGCAGTTTGGTAAGGGATGCCGTCTCTGGGGCTGAGTTTGCCCCTTTCTCCTTCCCCCTGCCTCCGACCGGGGATGGGCCAGTCAGCCGCCATCAGCTAGCTCTTCTCTGGAATTGCTCAGTCTTTCTTTTGTTCTGCCAGCAGCCGACAGTGTGTTCGGTTTGTGCTCTTTTCATAGGTTAATTTTCTCTCTTTCTCTTGCTATCCCACAGTTTAAGTTGCTATCTCACGTTAGCTCCCTCCGATTGCCCTCAGGGCATTCAGGCCCGGTCCTTACCCTAAACAATGCCGCCCCCTCCTCTCTGTTCCTCCCCCACTTGCTAGTGGTGGGTGCGAGTGTCTGGGGTACTTTTCTGCTGAGATTTGCTTTTAGGCATGTAATCTGTGAGTTTTATTTATTTTTCCTCCCAGTTAGGTTGCCCTCTGAGATTCAAAATCTTCCCCCAGACCCGCCAGTGAGAGGGTTTCCTGATGTTTGGAAACTTCCTCTACCACGGCTCCCTTCCTGGGATGGGTCTCCGTCCCTAGCTCTTTTGTCTCTCTTTTTATCTTTTTATTTTGTCCTACCTCCTTTCAAAGACAATGGGCTGCTTTTCTGGGCGCCTGATGTCCTCTGCTAGCGATCAGAAGTTGTTTTGTGCAGTTTGCTTAGCGTTCAAATGTTCTTTCGATGAATTTGTAGGGGAGAAAGTGGTCTCCCTGTCCTATTCCTCCTCCATCTTCCCATGTCCAGTTCTAACTGTTGCTTCTTCTCCTGCATACAGGTTTCTCAAGAGGCAGGTCAGGTAGTCTGGTATTCCCATCTCCTTCAGAATTTTTCACAGTTTATTTTGATCCACACAGTCGAAGGCTTTGGCATAGTCAATAAAGCAGAAATAGATGTTTTTCTGGAACTCTCTTGGTTTTTCGATGATCCAGTGGATATTGGCAATTTGATCTCTGGTTCCTCTGCCTTTTCTAAAACCAGCTCAAACATCTGGAAGTTCTCAGTTCACGTATTGCTGAAGCCTGGCTTGGAGAATTTTGAGCATTACCTTACTAGCGTGTGAGATGAGTGCTATTGTGCGGTAGTTTGAGCATTCTTTCGGATTGCCTTTCTTAGGGATTGGAATGAAAACTGACCTTTTCCAGTTTTATTGGACTTTGGAGTCAGATGGATTTTAGTTCTAATTATGGTTTAATCTCATAATTCCTACTTGGCCTATACAAGTTATTTAATCTCTCTGAGCCTGTTTATTTATTTAAAATGTTAACAATGCATACTTCATAAGCTTGTTGTGAGAATTAAATGTGTGTCTGGCAACTAGTTCATTAAATGATGCCAGTAAATGTCATAACATTTCACCTTGGGAAGTTAACTTTTATTAGCTTTGTTTCTTCATTTGTAAGAAGAAATAATAATGCATAAATTGTACAATTTCATTATAAACAAAATATGAGGTGCACCTGGCATAGTATCTAACACAGTGTAGGCACTCGGCAAATGCTAGCAGTTGTCTTTCATCCTTCAAGATTAATCTCAAATGCTGCTTTCTTGGGTGAGGCCTTTCCTCACCTTCCCAAGGAAAAATTTATATTTACCTTTGTTCTTGCTATTGATTCTGCAAGTTGTGTCTGACTCTTTTGCGACCCCATGGACTGTAGCCTGCCAGGCTCCTCTGACTGTGATTTCCCAGGCAAGAATACTGGAGTGGGTTACCATTTCCTTCTCCAGGGGATCTTCCCGACCCAGGGATCAAATCCTTGTCTCCTGCTTGGCAGGTGGATTCTTTACCTCTCAACCATCTGGGAAGCCCCATTTACCTTTGTTATATCCTTCAGAACAGATAAGCATACTCCCTCTCTGGGCTGAGATCGCTTTGAAAGCAAACATATTAAAATGCATCTCATCTCAGGTGTTCAGCATAGTGCCTTAACCCTTGGTAATTGCTTCCCTAAGTTTGTTGATATACTCCTAAAAAGTATAAAATCAGTATTTGGGGAAGAAATATAGGCGATCAGGGACTTCAGTGTTAGATAATCTTGGGTTAAAACTTAGACTACCATTTGTAAGTTGTATGTCATTGGGTCATATTTTCAACCCTTCCTGGCCTGTTTCCTTTTCTGTAAAATGAGAAAGCACCAATAACCTGCTAGAGTTTTCACAAGGAATGTGAAGTATTATATACTTAAATACTTAAAATACTTTAAAAAAATTAGCCTGATTCTTGGCATATGTATGGTCATGTAGAGTATATGGTAGAGTATAGAATGGTCAATGTAGAGTATATGGTAAATTTGCAAATTCAAGTGAAAACTATTTTGCAGCCTGAGTAACATACTGTAATTCAGAAATTTGCAAGGACAGCTCTTTCCTCACACCAAAACAATTGCTTATTCAATGCTTTACAGGCATTTTTTTGGCCTTTTTTCTCTTAATTATGTAATGGTTCTTATTTATGAAGTTAAATATATTTTTAGAGATAATGAAGATATGGTTGTATTAAGGTTAAAAAACATTCCAGCATTATATGGAGAAATTTGATAAACTCATAAGAAAAATAGGTCTTTATCAAGATGATTTTCTAGCAGGACTATCTGCTTTTCTGAATCTCTCAGGAGAAATAATAGGCTATTGTCAAGGCTATTGTTAACCTATTTTACAACAGAGCATATGAAAATATTACATGAAGGACATGAATAAAGTGTTTTATCTGATATTTTTCCCCTCATATTTTTTTAAGGATCTTACATATCAAAAGTATATATTCTATATTATCTAGCGAAATTTTAGGTCAATTATGTATTACCTATTTAAGAAGAAAACTTTAACTGCCCTTAGAATTTGTATTTCCATAGTATGGAAGATTTTTATCCAAATAAAAATCATGGTCCTGACTCTGGAATTGGAAGTGATAATGGAGAGAAACGATTGTCTACAACAGAAGTGAGTCTTTTCTATTACTGAACTATTTTATTTTATATTTAGAAAAACAAAAAAATTTTACTAGAGCTTTGAAGTAGATAGGCACTTGCACACATTTCATTTATTTTGCTTAAAAATGTGATCAGCATTGCATTTTATGACCTCAAGTTAAAAAAAAAGACTTGTACCATTTTAAAAGCAAAACAGTAAAACTCATATTAATTTTTGGTTTTAAAACTGGAGATTTAAATCAGGTGTTCTGTACTTCATATATGGAATTAAAGCAACTTAATCTTTATCATATGTTTAAAATGCCTCATTTTTACTTTTTACTTATTGCATTCAGCCATCAGATGACGACACAATTAGCCTTCATTCTCAAGTGTCAGAATCAAATAGAGAGCAGACATCAAGAAATGACAGTCACTCAGTAGGAAGTAAACCTGATTCCCAAAAAGGTAATTCATAAGGTGTCTGCTGTCTTTATGTCATGTATATAGCCCTTTTTAAAAATGAATATTTTTTTTTAAAGTGGGCTTTAAAAATCATAGTGTGCGTGTGCTTGCTAAGTTGCTTCAGTCGTGTTCGACTCTGCAACCTATGGACCTTAGCCTGTAAAGCTCCTCTCTCTGTGGGATTCTCCAGATAAGAGTACTGGAGTGGGTTGCCATGCCCTCCTCCAGGGGACCTTCCTGACCCAGGGATCGAATATCTCTTGCATCTCCTGCATTGGCAGGTGGGTTCTTTACCACTAGTACCACCTGGGAAGCCCCCAAGTTATAGCATCTTTGATCAACTCTTTTATTGAGAAAAATATACTTTTTTCTAAGCACTGCAGTGACAGAGCACACTGTTTACTATTCATATTTTCTAATAAGTATTCATCTATACTTAGACCAGGAGGTGTATGATTTTACTGATGCCAACACAGATGATGTAGTAGTTCCTGAACGAGGAGATGCACATATTGGATCATTTGTTGCTTTCCTTAAGGTAAAGAAAACTTTGAACAAATATCAATAACACATTCTCCTTAATCTCACAAAAGTGAACCATGCGATTTAAAATGATAACTTTCTTTTATATAAGGGAAAAGAGAAAGGTCCTGAAAAATCTCAGAAAAATGAAGAATTGGGAGATGAAAAAAGGTAAGCACACATGAATTTGCAAATTGAAGTACTGCTTATTAATACTTGAAATATCATTAGATATTTCTGCTTAAATGAATAAATTCTTTGTTTACTTGTTAGGTTTAGATAGTTAATTTGTGAATATTTTATCTGTGTGCTTTCCTCAATTAAGCTGAAAGTTATAGTAAACATATAAGTTGAATGTAGTATATACACTGTTTTTCTCCATAAGTGTAATTATAATGTCCCCATTACTATTATTGAAGAAAATTATACTTTCCCATACATTGCCTCATTTGAGCTATCTAGCTGTTCTTTAAAACAGATGGTACTGTTATAATTTGACCAATTAGGAAACTGAGACCTGAAGTTTCAAATGTCTCAAATTGAGGTGTTCTGACTCTTGATTTAATAAACTTTACATTACATGAGACTGAGTATAGTAATTTTAAGGGTATTTACTTCTCTGTTTTATTAAAATAATTTACTTTGGATCTTTTATGTATCCTTTGTCTTATGAAATGATAGAAATTGACCTACCACATTTTTTTCAGAAAGGAAAAGAGTATTTGTTGAATACCTACCATCTACCAGGATCTGTGCTACATGCTTTCCTATGTTTCTTACTTAATCTTAACGAAATCCTACAGGGTGGATATTGTCCACATTTTTACAGATAAGGAAGGTGAAGCTGGGAGACTGTAAAGTTTCTTGTCTAAAACCACTTAGCTAGTGTCCACTAGAACCTCGGGTGTGAGTCTAGCTCTCTGATCCCCAAGTTTTTGTCTTTTCTCTGTATTGTGCTTCCCTCAAATGACCTCATTGGTAACTTTTTAATAGTCATTAATTAAACATCTCTGGTGCCCCATAAGGAGGTTACAGTGCTTTGTTTTATTCTCTGTGTTTCATTTTTCTCTTACTTTCTCATGTTATTGTATGAGGACAGTTGTCTTACCTTGAGAGACTCCAGTAGCATGCAAGATATGTTAAAGATACAGAGTCTTAGGTTTGATACCATTATTTATTTATTTACTTACTTACTTGCCTACTTACCTTTCCATGCAGCATGCATGATCTTAATTTCCCCACCAGGGATTGAATCTGTGTCCTCTTCAGTGAAAATGCAGAGTTTTAACCACTGGACTGCCAGGGAAGTCGCTGACACCATTTTTTAAATGAAATGCCTTTGGCATAAAATTACTAGAGTTTAGAGAACAATTTTAAAATTTCTTTGTTCTTTTTAAATGACAAAAAAGATACATATATTTTAATGAATATTTTTTGCAAATTTGCCAATCTTATCTATTTTGCATTTTCACTACTTAAACATTTTACACAGAGATTTAAAAAATCAAAATAAATGAACTGATAAAAGCAGAGTGGTTTGATAAAATGAAAAAATTTCATAACATTTTTTATTTACTTCTAAAGATAGGCCAAATAGAGCTCTGTGGTCCTTATTACACTCAAGGTGGAGAATATGCATTGTTAAATTACTATGGCTATTTCACATTTCAGAAATTACAAAATGGTAATGCAGTTTACTTTGTTAGCCATTAATTATATTAATATAACCAGTATGCGACATTTCCTATTGAGTAGCGAGGATAGATATTAATATGTTTGTATATTCCTTTAATATTCTTTATTTCTTATTTTAACATTTTAAATACAAGAACATTTCACATGCTATTAAAAATAAAAAATGGTTTCTACATCTGAAAGCTGTCATAAAATATCATCTGCCTTGCTTTTTGGATAATCATGTTTATGTTACCTTTCAGACTTGGGAAAGAACAATTACTTGCTGAGGAAGAGGATGATGGTTTGAAGGAAGTAACTGATTTGAGGAAAATAGCTGTTCAGTTATTGCAGCAAGAGCAGAAGAACAGGTATTTTTTTCAGTAATGAGATTTAAATGGGCAAATTTTATAATCATTAAATCTGATATTTAAAGATTGTCAAACAGTAAACAAGAAGACCATCTACTAATAGGCAATAGGAAATACTTAGGAAAAAAATATAAAAGTACATATATAATTAACAGAATACTTTATACTCATATAGTCATTCTATTTATTGCTTCAATATCTTTTTTATTCCTTTGTGCTAAATAATAATAATTGATATTCATCTTAGCTCACAATAGCATGATATGTTATAAGCATTTTTTCCAAGTACATGTCACAAGTATATAGTATGCTTTTTATCTGATTTTGAGTTACTCAGGATATGTGTAAACTCCTTAAAATTGAATTATATAATCACTGATTAAATCAGTGTGACAGTTTGAGTCACAGGTTCACTTTAGTCTGTGTCTTGGTCAAGGAGCATTTCTCTCTCTGGCTAGGCTTTCTCCAAATGTATGTTATTGGCAATGAGGAGGACCTTGTGTTAATGAGTATAAAATCAGTGCAAGTCCATTTTTTATACAGAGAAGGTTCTGCGTGCTGCTGAGGGTTGGCTGTTATTGCCATCTTCATGTACTAAGAGTGCTACATTTATATTAATAATATCGAAATAATAAAACAGAACTGAGATTTTGTTTGTTTGTTTTGAGAAAATTAAAAGAATAATTTTGGTGCATTCAATTTGGATAACGACTATGTTTTTTACATATTCAAAGCGATAAATGTTTATGGATCACAGGACCATGTTTCAGAATGTTTAAAAAAAGTATGTTGGCATTTGCTTAAAGATGTTTTGAAAAATAATTACTATTAAAACTTATTCAATGGCTGATGTGTCGTATTAGGGACCACTATAATAGTTTCTTTTTTTTTTTTTTTCAGAGTATTTGACAAGGTTGATTTTTTTTTTATTGCTAAACAAGAGAATGATTATGTTTCACAAATAAAACTTTAACCTGTGAGATTTAATTACATCAATTAGTAAAAAGTATATTGCCCTATAATAGTTTTTAAAATAACCACTAAGTATCTCTTTTTGCGCTGCTACTACATTTATAGAATTAAAAACCATACTAGAAAACATCTTTATCCCTTCTATATCTAATGTATCCTCATTCCCAATTGACATTTTTTCTTTGGTCATAACTTTCTGTCACGCTTCTCTGTCATCCTTTTTGAAGCTTATCTTCTAATATTTCCTGATTCATTTCTAATGGGCCTTTTTTAAAATTGACTACTTATGAGGTTGTATGTGTTTTCCCCCTTCAGTATAATTAAAGTATTGATGGCCCCATTGGTTTAAGAGGTTGGATGAAGCAAGCCACCACCTGCTCTATGTAGCTTAAAAAATAGTTAAGTTTCTACCTCCCCTACTTGGCAGGTGAAAAAATTGCATTTATCATTATGAACAGAGAATATTGATTTTATAAGAACCCACAACAATATGTATTTCCCTCATGTCCAGAATTGCATTTGAGTGTATAATTTTAGAATTTATTATAGCCATATATATCATTTCTATATTTTCAGTTTTCTCCTATTGTTGTATTAGTTTTACATCTATCCCTCTGACTTAAATTACTCTTTCAGCCTAAATACATCAAATGATGTTTCATAGGTCTTGCTTTTTGATAGTTTGTAATAAGTACAAAGCAGTACCTAGCTCTGCCTTGTACATAGTAGGTATTTGTTAATACTGTTACTGGTTAATTACTTGAAAATGAGATCAAATTTAAAGCTAGTAGGAACCATTAATTTAGTTATGTTCCTTCTACATAATTTTTGTCATTTTTTAAATTTATGCAAAATTAATTTCTTTCTCTGAACTGTCTCTCCATTCTCCTTTTCAGATGTTAGTGCATATAAATTTATATATTTTGCATATATTTATAAGTGCATATATTTATAAGAGCTTTTTGGATTAATAATCAGTGACATTAATATTATAATAACTATGTTTAATTTTTGAAGGAATTAAAATTTTGTGATATCTGGTCATAAAGTAAGGAGTACATTTTACTTTTAAAATGTGTAGTCTATAGACAATTTAGATCCCTAGCCAATTCTGTTCATGGCTAAACTTAAACTGGGCTCAGAATTTTCTTATGCTGAATCTATTATTTTCTCCATTAAATCATATCATCCTTCCTTCTAAAATATCCTGCTATTGCTTACATTTCTTAGATTTAGATAATTAAAATTGTTGTTTACTGTTACAACACATAAATTTGAGTGAGTCTAAAAGTCAAAAGTAATCTTTTAAAAGAATATATTCCTTAGAGGATTTGAGTTTTTATACCTTCTCTGGTTGTAGATTTCCCCTTGCACAGTGTATTGTTTTAGATTCTAGCTTTATTAAATGAAGAATCTGAAATGCTATTTAAAATTGCAAATCAACCAGAAGTTGTAACATTTCTTTTTAAGTTTTAATATAATCATTGCAGTATCTTTGTCTATTTATTGTTAGTCTTGATTTAAAATCATTTATCTGGGGTAAGATTACTCTTGTATAGCAAAAAGTACCACTTAGGATTTCTACTTTGACTGTATGCTTACTATTTAGCTGTTTTTTAGCTAGCTATTAGTGGAAAGTAAATGCAGTGTTAACTCTCAGCTAAATCTAAAAGAAGCCAGACATTGTTCTTCAAAGTTAGAAGGAATTTAAAAACAGCTTATGTTGAATTCAGTGATGATTTTCTTAGAGCAGCTTTGCCACTTTAGTTCACACTATTTTTTTAAAGAGTATATGTAATTCTTTAATAAGGTTTATACTAGTACTTGGTGGATGAAACTATCCTAGGAAAATAACAAAAGAATATTGCACAGAATTAATAATCAAAAAGGGTGGGAAAAGAGATCACCAAGTAAACCATCAAATAGATAAATCATAAGTGTTCAAAGTCTGAAGCCTAGTTACTTAGAAGACTGCCCTTCTTTGTCTAATTGAGATGCATATATTAAACTACTTTGTATTGACAGTTTATTGTTAAAATTTTTAAAGCTAATCTTTATCCTCTTTCTTGAAAGATTGAATTATTTTTACTTGTATTTGAGTGTATTGAGTGTATTGAGTGTATTGGTCCCCTTGAGTCAGTGACCTTGTCTATATTAAAATGGCTGTTCCACAAATCGTAATTTTATTTTTGCTATAATTTTGGAAGTTAAATAAAAAACTATTATCTTAAAATAATATTGCTCTGTAAATTATTTAACCAATTCTTCAAATTTCCACCAACTCTACTTATGTATCTTAGTATTAGAGAAGTGGCTACTGCTCTTTCTTATACTGATTTTCTTACTATGTGGCTTATTAAGTAAATGTTTAGCTGGCTTCTTAAAATTTGATTTTCATGCTAAAGAAAAGATTATATGAAGAATTTTGCAATGAATAGCTTCAGTTGAGTGATTCCCATAACATGTTCATTCCTGTTAACTTATTCTGTAGTATTTTCTAATACATATTTACTTTTAATAATTATTTGATTTGCTTTTACGTGTATCCTGAGAGTTTTTACTTACTGTGGAAAGATGTACTTCTGAGTACTATGTAATATAGCTAAATTTTAAAAAGTAATTATCACAAGTTATATTGAAGTATAATTAAGGATCCCATAAAGCAAAATCGGATTTTGAGCAGTTCATTATTTTAGTTTTGAATTATAGAAATTATTACATTACTTTCTCATGTGATTTTTTTCTTTTTCTGATCATATGAACTCTTAATTTGAGGAGCATCATGTTAACTTCTAGCTTGTTATAACTAATTAGGTAGTTCTCTCAACCCTTAAAATCTATCCATTCTTTCTTTTCTGCTTGCTTTACTAATGACTTCCCTATCCTCTCCCAAAACATCTTACTTCTTCCATCTTTTGGTTTGGTTGATGTACGTGAAATATGAATACAGACGGAGGCCTTTATGTTATAGAGCATCATTCAGTGAAAAATTCTTCCAGAGGACCAGAGCAGCAGGACGTGCATCAAGGTATCTAGAGTTTGTGGACGCCTTAAGTATTAAGTGGCCAGGTTGATGCAGCTGAGTTATATATATACCTTTTTACCTAAAATTCAGTACTGGTACCTGGATTACGGAAGTGTTTTACTAATCTAGAATAGATATTTAGATAAAATAGACATTTATTTTGACTCTTGAGTATCACACAGTAAAACATTAAATATCAATGTACACAGTAAAATTTTTCAGAGAATTTTCAAGTATATAAAATATATTTTATCAGTAAGTAGAGCTCAACATTTTTCTTTCTCCTCTAACGTGACTCATGCACATCAATAGTCACAACACTAGTGTGTGTAGTTTGGGGAGAATTCCGAATTTACTGCAGTGGAGGGCATTGTAGTTTGATGCCCCCTTCCAAAGGATTAATTCTGACCCTCCCCCTCCCCCAGGATACTTTGCAGTGCTAAAACGGATACATCTCCTTTTTTTTTTTTTTTTTTTTAAATTTTATTTTATTAGTTGGAGGCCAATTACTTCACAACATTTCAGTGGGTTTTGTCATACATTGACACGAATCAGCCATACATCTCCTTTTTAAATCAATTTTTTACTCTTCCAGTTTTATCGAGATATCATTAACATACAGTCTTGTATAAGGTATTCAGTATGATTTGACTTCCATAAATCATGAAATCATTATCCTAAACAGTTTAGTGAACATCCATCATCTCATACACAAAACTAAAGAAACAGAAAAAATATTTTTCCATGTGAAGAGAATTCTTAGGATTCACTTCCTTTTTAAAAAATTACTCTTTAATGATGTATTTTTTCCTGATGTTCTTAGATATTTTGTTATCTAAATTCCTCTGCATTTGGGGATTCAATACAATTTTAGTGCTTGTCGACACAAAGAAGAATAAAGGTGTCAGTAATCTAGAAATTACTTGGTGCAAAGCTACACTGCTTTGTGTGTGATACTTGTTGTTTGCCTCTCACTGTAGCTTCCTCCTGTTGAGGCTCTACTAGATCTTAGCTAGTGAGAAAAACTGGGGTAATGGAAATTGGTTTCTTTATGAAACCATCTTTCTGGAATTACCAACTTATATATATTTCATTATATATTTTAATAGTCAATATGTATCTTTAATTTGAAATTCTCTTCTTCTGTGTATTCTTTTGGTAGTTGACATCTGATTTTATTATTTTGAATAAAAGGTAGATATTCTACTCCTTATAAAACTAAACTTTAAAATTGAAAATTAACATTTATATCCATAGTAAATAGGTAAATATTAAGAACTCATATTAGTTACTTTTGTTAAAGATAGTTTATTATTCATTGCTTTTGACTTTGAGATCAATACTTAGAATGATATAAAATTATGAATAAATGGTTCTCTCATATAATGGTTTATCACTTTATTTTTCTTTCTTTTTTGATTTTCTTCAAATATATTATTTCATTCTGTTATTAAAAGTTTTATAGACTTGTGGATTTTTTTAAAGAATTAAACTTTAGCATTGGCTTTGCATTTGGAATTAAGGTTTATTATTTTGGCAAAATGATTGTTTACTATGTTGACATGGCCCTATCATTTGCTATGCTGGGAAAAATGAAATCAGTTATGATACTTACACAGTCTGCATCTCTTTATCTTCTGTCTCAGCTAAAACTTAGATATGCACAGGAAAATAACATGGCTGGAAAATATCCAAGCCTCGAGAAAGGGTTTATAAAAGAAAATGCATGGAAGAATTGGTGAGCTTCATTCCTTCATAATAGCCAGTGAGCTTATATGGGCATCTGATCTAAATAATATTTAAATATTGTTTTCTAGCAAAGATCTTCATGGACCAGATGCAGTTTATTATCGACATTTTTATATCATGTATATACACTATTCTCTTTAATATATTATGAAATTAATGTGCTGATTTACTTCTAGGATTCTTAATCATTCAACTTATGTCATAAGAAACAAGCCAAAACAAACTATGGAATGCGAAAAGAGGTATAAAAATATCTTAGTTCTTATGGCTAATATTATATAATGAGAGCTGATCCTTTGACAGTAATGTTCCTAATGTAGGCTTTAATGGAATAATTGATATCAATTTAATATAATGAGATAATTTAAAGAATATGGCTTTTAAATGTTTTTTTAAATGTATTATACAACACAAGTTAAATTGACTTTTGATGTAAACAAATGCAAGAATGCTGATTTAAACTTTTTGTGCTCTCACCTGCATTTTGTTTTGATGACAGAATCGTTTATCCATTTGTTGTTGTTCAGTCGCTAAGTCATGTCCTACTCTTTGCAATGCTATGAACTGCAGTACACCAGGCTTTCCTATCCTTCACTGTCTTCCTGAGTTTGCTCAGACTCATGTCCATTGTGTTGATGATGCTATCCAACCACCTCGTCCTCTCACCTTCTTTTCCTCTTGCTCTCAATATTTATCCATTTAGCAGACATTTATTTTATTACTATTATGGTCAGGAATAATGTGTTTATCATTGATTGTATTTGTTCTCTATGTTATAGTTCACTTTTTAATTTCTTTTTAATTAGGTTTTATTCAATTCTTCTATATGAAGGCATAGTCTAAATCCAGGTATATGAATTCCAGAGAACTAGAAGACCTTGAAAGTTTCTATTTATTCTTTTTGGTGGTTTGAAAATTTGCTCCAAACTCAACTTCTGAGTTATTCCTATGGGAATATAAAAGTCAAAGGCTAGGGTGTGGGTTCAAATAACACAGAGAGAGAATTAACACTTGTTGAATGGTTGTTGTTTGTATACTATTCTTAGTGCTTTAGCTGTATGATCTCATCTAATCCTCATAATAACTTATGAAGTTGTTGCTATTGTATCCCCATTTTATAGGTGAGAAACTGAGGCTCAGAAATTGCCATAGCTATTCAGGGTCACACTGCTAGTAAATGATATAATGAGAATTTAAACCCAGGATGTCTGACCTCAGAACCCCAACTTTTAATATATGGAAACAAGAACAGCCCACTTTCTCCAGATGCATACCTTTCATTGATGTCTTTTCCAAACTACCTTACAATCCAAACTGGACTTACTTTTCCCAAATCTATTTCGTCTCCTGTATAGTGCACCTTGAGTGAATGTGCCACTGTGTGTATAGTCAACTTTGGAATCATTGGAAATTGCTTTCTCTTACACATTCTTCCCAATCCAGTCAGCCACAGAAAACTAGCTTCTTAACATTATTTGCATCTTAGCTTCTTAACATTATTTGCATCTGTCTCAACCTCTCCATTCCTGTTATAGTTATGATGGCTCAGACCCTGTCTTTTCTACCTGGACTACTGCAACAGTTTGCAGCCATACCTCGTTTCTCAAGTTTGGCCTACCTTTAAATTTGTTTTCTGTGCTAATGGTGTAAGAGTGATGGTTCTAAAGTACAGTCCTGACTATGTGTTTCCAAGTTATTAATCTTCTTTTTCTAACTTTTAGGATAAAGCTTAAAATGTTTGGCTTAACCCACAAGATTGAAGTGAGTTTCTGCCTAGCTTGAAAGCCTCAGCCTGTGTACTCTTGCACTGGCACCTTTTACAGCTAGGAACTAAAGGAACTCCTTCCTTTAGTCCAACATGATTTCACATCTCTGTGTTCTATGTCCTGGTGTTTCTGCTGGGATTGCCCCTTCTTCCGTTTTTCACTTAGGCTTTTAGAATTCAGTTCAAGCATAAGATAACTTTTTATACCCAAGTCTAGAAACATTCATCTGTCTCAAATTTCATTTGTGTGCATGTGTGTGCTCAGTCACTCAGTCATGTCTAGCTCTTTGTGACCCCATGGATTGTAGCCCACCAGGCTCCTCTGTCCATGGGATTCTCCAGGCAAGAATACTGGAATGGATTGTCATTTCCTCTTCCAGGGAGATCTTCCTGACCCAGGGGTTGAACCCTCATATATCTCCTATATCTCCTGCATTAAACTGGATTTAACCCACTCTCTCCGTTTGTGAATACTGATTCTTTATCTTACATGTTTTTTGTCCTTGAAATTTCTGTTATTACCTTCCTTCTCAGTTTCTTTCTTTTTTAAATTTATTTTCATTGGAGGCTGGCTAATTGCTACAATATTGTAGTAGATTTTGCCATATATTGTCAGTTTCTTTCATTTCTCTCTTAAGCTTCCTCACCAGGTTCCTAACGTTCTCTTGAGAAAGCCCCAATTACCCAAACTTCAAAATGGTGATGTTCAATCTTGGCCTTTTCTTTACAGAACTCTTACTTTCACTTTTCTCATTTTCAGAACAGTCATCTAATTTCTTCTTTAAACACAAAACAAAATTTTAGTTTTTTTTTTCTGTTTATAAGAATAATGTAGCTTTATTGTTTAAAAATAGGAAAATTTTATCATAAAGGAAAAAAAAAACCTCATCTAGTATCCTAATCCCCAGAGATGACAAGTCTTAATATTTTGATATTTTCCCCTTTAAACCAGTTTTCTATATATATGCATGAACATTTGCATGTGCATGGGTATTTCTGTGTACATAGGTATGTATATACATATACACACACACAGCAGAGTTGTATTGCCTGTTACCTACTCAACAGCTCTGCTAGGATGTATGATGCATATGAGACTTAACCTTCCCAAATAGTACTTTTAATCATTCTCTTTGTTCCTCAAAAGTTAACTCTTCTTGCATTGTCCCCATTTCAGAAAATGTCAACTCCATCCTTCTATTAATAGTTGCTCAGCTCAAAGACCTCAGAGTCATCTGTAACTTGTCACTTTCTTTCACATCCCATAGCTAATCCTTTAGCAAATCCTGTTGACTCTACCTTCAAAATATGCTCAGAATCTGATCATGTTTTACCACCTCCACACCTACCACCCCAGCCCTAGAAATTTCTTACTTCAGTTATAGCAGCCTTCTACTAAGTCTCCTTTCCACCCTTGCTTTTCTCTAGTCTATTTTCAATAAAAAAAAAAAAAGGAAGAAGAATCAGATTGGTATTTTTTAAATCTAAGTTACATCATGTCATTCTTCAGAATTTTTTAATGATCTCCCATTTCACTCAGAATAAAAACTAGGGTCCTTTAAGGACTTGTGAACCTCTGCATTATTTGGCTCCCTACTGCGTTCCTCTTGCCTTGTTCTTCCTGCTTGTTAGTTCTTCTCTAGTTATACTGGCCTCCTTGTTGACTCCCAATACACCAAGTTTCCCACCCCCTCAAGGCTTTTGCCTCGATTGGATTGATTTCTTCTCAGAGAACCTTATGGCTTATTCCCTTGTGTTTATGTTTCTGCTCAACTTTCATTTCTTCAGCAAGATATTCCCTGGACAACTTAGATAAAAGAGCATCCCTTCCCCATTCCTTCTTCCCTTTTCGCATACCCTGCTTTACTTTTCTCCACAGAACTTAGTACTGTCTGACATTGTAAATGGATACTTTTTTACCATCTGACATTCTCAGTACTTTATTATTTATATCTCAGACTTCTTTATTTGTTCATTGTTTATCTTCACCGCCCCACCACCACTTGGGTGCATTACAGTGTTGTTTTTATCAATTAGTAAGAGGAGACTATTTGAAATTTCTAACACTGTGGATTTGTCTTTCTCTTTAAAGTTCTTTCATTTTTCCTTCATATATTCTAAAGCTGTTATTAAATACATAAATGTTTAGGATTATAATGTCCTTTTGGTGGATTTACATCTTTGTCATTATAAAATGACTTTTTAAATATTCCTTGTTAGGGTGGCTTTTTTGTGTGTGGTGTACAGGGTCTTAGTTCCTCAATCAGGGACCAAACCCATGCCCCCTTCAAGAGATGCAGACTCTTAACCATTGGACTGCCAGGGAAGTCACCTGTTTATATTCTTTGCTTTGAGGTATACTTCCCTGATATTATATAGTCACCTCAGCTTTCTTCTAGTTTAGTTTCTTTCTTAGTGTTTACATGATATATCTTTCTTCTTCCTTTTATATTTAACCTACTTGTGTCTTTATGGAGAAAGGCAGTTTCTTGTTGTTAGCATATGGTAGTATCTTCCTTTTCCATCAGATCTGACAATCTGACTTTTAATTACAATGTTAAGATTTTTAATATTTAATTGAAACTGCTGGTATTAATGGATTTAAGTCTACTGTATTATTAGGTGTTTACTTTTTGTCTTATGCATTATTTTTAGATATCTTTCCTCTTTTTCTCCTGTGTTTTGAATTATATTTTAAAATTCCTATTTATCTCCATTGTGGGCTTATTAGACATAACTAGTTGTTATGTTAGTGATTATTTTAGGGTTTAAAGTATATTTAATTTATCACAGTCTACCTTTAAGTACTATTATGCCATTATGTATATTGGATAAGAGCAAGAGTATACTTCTATTTCTTCCCTCCTGGCCTTTGCAGTATTGTTACCATACGTTTTACATCTGTGTTAACATATTACATATTACATTGTTATTATTCCTGCTTTAAATAGTCAATTGTTTCTTTAAAGAGATTTAAATAATCAGAATAATGTCTTCTATCTTTACCCTTTTAGTTACCATCTCCAGTAGACTTAGTTCCTTTGTGTAGCTCTGTATTTCCATGTATATCATTTTCCTTCTATCTGAAAGAACTATTTTCACATTACTTTTACTGCTGGTCTGCTGATGTTGAATCCTTCAGTTTCTGTAATGTTTAAAAAAATCTTGCCAATTTTCTGGTTGCCCAGTGGTTAGAACTTGGTGCTTTCACTGCTGTGGTGCTGGGTTCAACCCCTGGTCAGGGAACTAAGATCCCATAAGCCATGTGGTGTGTCCAAAAAAAAGTATTTCACTTTCATTTTTGAAAGATATCTTTGCTAGTATAAAATTCTCATTTGATAATTTTGTTTTCTTTTGGTACCTTAAAGAGGTTTTCCCCCTGTCTTCTGGATTGTGCTGTTTCCTGTGAGAACTCTCTTGTCAGTTCACTGAACCTAATGTGTATTTTTTCTCTGTCTGCTTTTTATATTTTATCTTTATCATTTGTTTTAAATTTAATTGTGATGTATCTTATTGTAGTATTCATTTTTTTTGCTTGAAGTTCATTGTGCTTCTCAAATTTGTGTGTTTATTGTTTTCATGAAATTTGAAAATTTGAAGTCTTTATTTATCTTTATCTTTCCTATCACATAGCATATATTATTTTGGAACTTCAGTTATGTTAGGTCACTTGAAATTTCAAGCAGATCATCTAAAGTAATTGTATTTTTTTTAGTTTTGGTAATGAATTAATATAATAAATATATATAATATTTTTTTACTAGATACTACATTTCTTTTGGGTTCAAAAGTCCTTAAAGTAGCTCAATGCATAGGGTGTTATTAAATAATAAACACATTTTGATGTTTTTCAAAGGATCATAAGTTATTTGGAATTGAATATGTTTTGTAAAAGTTTTATGTTATTAGTTCAAAGCATAGGCATGGGTAAATTCTTAAGATTTCTGGTAAAAAGAAAAAAACGATAACTTTATAGTGTTAATAATGTATAATAAGAGTAATTCTAAATATTTTAAATATTAAGACATTTTTAATTTTTTAGTGTCTCAGCAGATGAAGTTAATTCACCATTATCACCCCTCATATGGCAGGTAAGAAGAAATTAAATTGCTGTTATATCTAATATTTTTTCTCATTTATTTCGTTAAAAGAAATTATCTTGTTACAGCCCTTAGAAAATCAAAAGGATCAAACAGATGAGCAGCAATGGCCAGAATCTCACCCTATAATCTGGCAGAGTGAAGAAAGGAGGCGGAGCAAACAAATTAGAAAAGAATATTTCAAGGTACTTTATTCAATTATAAAATGTACTTTGTAATTGTTAGTTTTGATTTTATCCATTTTGTTTTACATTAGCATGACAGAATATAACTCTCTAGTTAAATATAGAAGATGTGTTATGCTCTATTCAGCAAATTTTGTTGTCTTTGTGGACTTTTTCTGTTTCCCCAAACCTAATTTTGTCTAATAATAAATACATATATAAGTACATAGTTCTTATTTTATGCTGTTATCAGTTTGATGAAAGTGTATCTCTATGCACATTGATCAGTTTTCTTTTTATGGATGTGTAACATATATTTGGAAGTAGTAGTATATGCCCAAAACAAAAATGTTATATATCTTAGTCTGTGTAAGTTTACATCATCAACAAATGATTACTGGATCCTTTTAATGAGCCTCATGTTACCTGGTCACTATGAGAGATAATGAAAAAATAAAAGACACAGGGAAAAAGGGAAAGACATTCTAGGTAGAACCCTGGTCAATACCCTTTACAAATCTGCAGTTATATTTACATTCTGGCATTTATTAATTTAAAATCCCCTCTTTTTGTTTATGGAACTTGAACAAAGGCACTAAAGGAAATTTGTTAACAGATAAAACTTGATGAATAACTGATGATGTGGTATAAATTTTAATATTTTTAACTAATAAAAGAGATTTGATTTTTATTTGATCTATTAGTATAGTAAAAGCATACAGATTCTGTTTGTCAAAATACTTATATATGGCAGTTAGTAAGTGCCAGGCACTGTTCTAAGTACTTACTTTACAAATATCAACTCATTTAATCCTTATAACAACCCTATGTGTAAGTACGTTTATTACCATGTTTACTTTATAGATGGGCAAATTAAGGCACAGAGAAGCTAAGTAATATGTTCCAGGTCCCTAAGGGTAATAAACGTCTGAGTTCATTGAATCCAGAGCCTATGCTGTGCTGCCTGTTGATCTACTGTGGATAGCCTAATACCAAATGAACACTTTTGTTTTTTTAATTTATTGTAACTCAAGTAAAACTCTCCATAAAAATCTTAATAGAAGCCTCAGTGAACCTTAAAAAATAGTTGTTTGATTTAATTAGAATAATTTGTTGTTTAATATTTTGTTTTCTATGGCTTAAGTATACCTTCCATAGTGTTACCATTTTATAAGTTGCTAAGGGATCAAATGAGATAATATTTGAAGAGTCCATAATCATCATTCAACAAATGTGAATTTTTACTATAGTTAATAAAGTAGGTGCAAAGATAAGCTTCAACTGGGAAATGTTTTAAGCAGATATGTAGTTCTCCTCAATAGTCAGAAGATGTCAGTGTTAGGACACTGTAAAAAATTGAATGTCAACAATTTTTTCCTAAGATGTTAAAAAAACTGTAAAATTGAGATACTACTAAGTGAAGTCAAAAGTGTTATTCAGATTTGCCAGTGTTTTCATGATTAAAATATTAAAATAGAAATTCATCAATTTCTGTGAAGTATCTTTCTTTCAAAAAGAAAATATCTTTTAATCACTTATCCCTCAGGAATCAAAAGGCCTACTCATAGGATACAATATTGAACTTAATTTGGATATACAGTTAATGTATACTACTCTAGAGATACATATCAAATTATCACTAAACTCACTCAGTGATGGCTCCTTTAACTTTGCTTTGTAATGAAAGATAGAACTTTTGTGTAACTTTACCCCAGCACATATAAATGACTGAACCACAGTATTTCTTTGTTTGTGTCCCATGGTAAATTATTCATAGTGCTGTTATTTAGGAGATTTATTGAAAATGTGTGTGTGTGTATAAACTCTAGCTCTCTGGTTTCTTAGTTGCTAGGACTGGTTTGGGGAGGTATGTTTTTCAGGTAAGCCCCTGAAACAAAATTAAAAAAATGTTTCAACATAATTGGCCAGTTGATGGGAGTAAGAAGATAATTTAAGTCAAACTATATGAGTAAGTAGATCATTGTAGGAGAGTTATGTTAACTCTTTTAGACTCTTGGCCACCCTTGTTTAGATTACTATTCTAGTAAATAAAATTTAATGTCATTGTTGCTGAAATAAAATCACTGCATTCCTCAAAGTAAAGGTATTCCAGAAAATACATTACTTTAAAAAAAAATCGTAGAGAAATTTATTAGTATATAAACAAAGTATGAATATCTAACCTTTTGTTGATAATGTTCAATGTAAATTAGTTGCTTTCATTTCTTGTAGGAATGACAATAACAAATTTCTAAATGCATTTGATGATTCTTTTCTAAATAAAGTTAAAAACACTAGATAACTGTGCTAAATTAGTTTTAAAGATTATTTGATTTATTTAAATGCCATATATATTTGTCTTCAAATGTATCTCATTACTTGTGTGATAAAGCATTATGACTCTTAGAATACCTATTTAATTTTGTAAATATAGTATGATATTTTAATTAGGCTTAACCTGAAGGAAAATATTTTCATGTATTTTCTCTGACTGTGTTTAACTCTATAACAGAATAGGGAAGCCAACTGGGCTTGTGAAGTGAGTTAATTTGTTCTGAGTCAGTTTGTGCACAAATACTGTCTTTCCTGTGAAGTTAATATGAGCTTCAGAGATAAACAAACTGATCTTTGTGTTTCTTAAATAGGCCTTTATTGCATAGTATTTTAATTCAGAATTAATGAAACTTCAGTTTTTCAAACTAATATTAATTGAGGACAGCTGAGGTGAATTAGTAAGAATTTGAACTTACAGAATATTTTAAATCTATATATATATTCAGATTTGGGTTTTAGGATCTTTAAATATGTACAGTAATGCAAAACAAGTATCTTTCTAAGTTTTTGTGTATAATGGATATTTTATTTTTTTAATTTTTTTTTTTTTAAATTTTTTTTTTTTTTCAGTGGGTTTTGTCATACATTGATATGAATCAGCCATAGAGTTACACGAATTCCCCATCCCGGTCTCCCATCCCACCTCCCTCTCCACCCGATTCCTCTGGATCTTCCCAGCCCAACAGGCCCGAGCACTTGACTCATGCCTCTCACCTGGGCTGGTGGTCTGTTTCACCACAGATAATATACATACTGTTTTTAAATTAGAATAGTAATTGAGTAACAATAATGGAAGTCTCATCGAGTTTTTGACTGCATCATCCTCTGTTTCTTTGCTTTATCAATTATCTGCTTACTATTCTATGTCCTGTCTCTTTACCTTCCATCTTGTAAATGTGCTCAGACCTCTACCATTATCCCTGATTCCCTTTTCAGCTGTTGCCTTGTTTCTTTGCTTTCTTCTGGGACCAAACTTGGCTTTTCTAGATCTGCAGTTTTTGATCACTCCTTAACTCACTGTGGACTTTCCTGGTAGCTCAGCTGGTAAAGAATCCACCTGCAATGCAGAAGACCCCGGTTTGATCCCTGGGTCGGGAAGATCCCCTGGAGAAGGGATAGGCTACCCACTCCAATATTCTTGGACTTCCCTGGTGGCTCAGACGATAAAGAATCTGCCTGCAATGCAGGAGACCTGGGTTCAATCCCTAGGTTGGGAAGATCCCCTAGAGAAGGGAATGGCAACCCTCTTCAGTATTCTTGCCTGGAGAATTCCATGGACAGAGGAGCCTGGCAGGCTATAGTCCATGGAGTCCGAAAGAGTCGGACACTACTGAGTGACGTTCACTTCACTTAACTCAATGCAGTGCAGCTTTTACTTCCATTTCTCACTGCTGCTGCTGCTGCTGCTAAGTCGCTTCAGTCGTGTCCGACCCTGTGCAACCCCATAGATGGCAGCCCACCAGGCTCCTCCGTCCCTCGGATTCTCCAGGCAGGAACACGGGAGTGGGTTGCCATTTCCTTCTCCAATGCATGAAAGGGAAAAGTGAAAGTGAAGTCGCTCAGTCGTGTCCGACTCTTCACGACCCCATGAACTGCAGCCTACCAGGCTCCTCCGTCCATGGCATCTTCCAGGCAAGAGTACTGGAGTGGGTTGCCATTGCCTTCTCCGAAATAGCCTCACTGGAGTGTAACATACCTACTAACAGCAAACAAAATTCAGTGCAGTGTTTCACAGTGATGAGACATCTTTCTTTTCAAAACCCCTTGCTTGGTTTCTTCCTCATTTTCCTTCCCTGATTCTTTTTTCTTTTTGATACTCCTGGCTAACTTTTCTTCTGATTTTTCTCCTACTTGCTCTTAGGGTCTCATCCTCTTTCCTTACTCTCTCTGAAGCTCTTATGATTTCAGATGTCTCATATTCTCCTGGGTCTAAATTTACATCTCGTAACTTTTTTTCACTTGTCTCTGTACCTGTGTTTCTAATTGTTTGGATACCATGTGTTTCAAATTTATCGTGTCTCCCTGTCCCAATCCACCACCATGGAACTTGCTCCTCCTCTCTATTCTTTATTTTAGTTAATAGCGGTATTACCCACCCAGTTTTCTAAGCTCTGTACCTCAGTCCTCCTTGATCTTGCTCTTTCTTTCTCCTCACCTACTTGTTCACCAGAATGCTAACTATACATCTTTCTCTAGTTCATTACCTCTTCTCCATATCTACTGCCCTTGCTTGTATTGGAACCCATAGTCTTTCTTTTATGGGCAGTCGTGTTAATAATAACTTCTTAATGGTTCTGCTTTCTCTCGTTTAACAGTTTGTAGAGAAATCCCTGGCTTAAAATTCTTTATTGGCTCCCCATTATCAATAACAAAATTTGGACTTTTAAAAAGCATCATGTCCAAAAGAAAAAAAAAAGAAAAAAGCATCACGTCCATCTTTACCTAAGTGCTATTACCTGACACAGTCTCATTAGCAACTCTTTGACTTTTTCCTAGACTGAACTTTTTTTCCTTTGTTCTCTCCTTCTTCTGAGCATGCTCGTTTTCTTATTCCTGAAAAATCCCTACTAATCATTTAGGATTTAGGGATGAGAGTATAGCATAGTGGTTAAGAGCCTTTTCCTCAGAAATCAAACCACTTTGGTTCCAGTGCTCACTTAGATATCTTACTAATTGAGTGACTTTGGTAAATTTGGTAAAATTTGGTAAATTACCTAATCTTGCTGAGCTTCTTATTTTTTTTATTCTTCATATGACTCTATTGGTATCTTCCTTCACAGGATTATTAGAACTACTGAATTATTTAATGAATAATGAGTTATTTAATGAATAATGTAAAGGGCTTAAAACAGTACTTGCCACAGAGTGTATACTTAATTCGTGTGTGTGTGTGTGTGTGTGTGTGATTCACTCAGTCGTATCTGACTCTTTGCAACCCCACAGACTATAGCCCGCCAGCCTCCTCCGTCCATCACCAACTCCCGGAGCTTACTCAAACTCATGTCCATCGAGTCAGTGATGCCATCCAACCATCTCATCCTCTGTTGTCCCCTTCTCCTTCTGCCTTCAATCTTTCCCAGCATCAGGGTCTTTTCCAATGAGTCACTTCTTTGCATGAAGTGGCCCAAGTATTGGAGTTTCAGCTTCAGCATCAGTCCTTCCAATGAATATTCAGCACTGATTTCCTTTAGGATTGACTGGTTGGATCTCCTTGCCATCCAGGGGACTCTCAAGAGTCTTCTCCAATACCACAGTTCAAAAACATCAATTCTTCAGTGCTCAGCTTTCTTTATGATCCAACTCTCACATCCATACATGACTACTGGAAAAACCATAGCTTTGACTAAACGGACCTTTGTTGGCAGTGTAATGTCTCTGCTTTTTAGTATGCTGTCTAGGTTGGTCATAGCTTTTCTTCCAAGGAACAAGCATCTTTTAATTTCATGGATGCAGTCACTGTCTGCAGTGATTTTGGAGCCCAAGAAAATAAAGTCTGTCACTGTTTCCATTGTTTCCCCATCTATTTGCCATGAAGTGATGGGGCCAGATGCCATGATCTTAGTTTTCTGAATGTTGAGGTTTAAGCCAACTCTTACACTTTCATCAAGAGACTCTTTAGTTCTTATTCACCTTCTGCCATAAGGATGGTATCATCTGCGTATTTGAGGTTATTGATATTTCTCCTGGCAGTCTTGATTCCAGCTTGTGCTTCATCCAGCCTGGCATTTTGTATGATGTACTCGGCATATAAGTTAAATAAGCAGGGTGACAATATACAGCCTTGATGTACTCCTTTCCTGATTTGGAACCAGTCTGTTGTTCCATGTCCAGTTCTAACTGTTGCTTCTTGACCTGCATACAGATTTCTGTATGTATTTCTCCAGACTTAATTAGCTTATTATTTACTAAAATGTCATTCTTTTATTTTTGGTTTGTTTTTCTACTAGTCATCTTTTATCAGATATTAATTCTCAATTAAAATATGAAAGAATTCAGCAAAGATCAGGGCTGTGGGCAAAGGTAGTCATGGTCAGGAATGCAGTCTGTGTCCTCTTCAGTGGGTACTTGCATAAATGCTCATGTTTGAGTTCCTTTTAAGAAAGGCAGTAACTGAAAAGCACGTAAGCATAGAAACTCCAGTTACATGCTTGTAATGCTTGTAGTAACCTTTTTGAAACTCTTCAACAGTGCCTTTAGAGGTGAAATCCTTCAGCAGTAACAAGCTTGGGCAGTTCCCCTGTTTTGACGTCCATGAGTTTCTTCTTCTTCAATAGTATGACTGATGCTATCTTGGGGTCCTGGTGTTCACTCGCCAAGTGTCACTCTTTTATTGAAGTAGAACAAGTGCCATCAGTAACATCATGCTTAAGGGTGGAAAATAGGTTTATTCACACATGCCAGCTCTGTTTGATGGCTATCTGGAACATTGGGTTGAAAGTGTATTGAGGCTTTGTCTGGAATTGGCTGCAAAGAACACCTTGGTAGTTACTGATAGTTTTTGTAAGCCACAGGAGAGACAGTAGAGGAATTTAGGCCTTATATTTAATAATCCCTGATGCTGTTCATCCTCCAGTTTGTGGTTGAGTTACCAGGTAGGTTATCTGTTTTTCCAAGAGTTACGGAAGATGAGCCTGCATAAGTAAAGGGGGGCATTAAATAGAACCTTGATTGCCATCAGAGAAATTTGGACATAATTGGAAAGTTAGTTTTGTTTTTTTTTTTCAATAGAAGAGTTAGTGTTTTGAAAAAGGTCAATCTACCACTATTTGCAGGAAAATTTCTGTGATCAAGGAATCAGAAGAACTTTAGTGGTTGTCAAAACTGTATTTCCTTGATTATTGATCCTGGTAAAAGCACTTTTTTACATTCCAGCATTTGTGATATTAAGCATATTACCTCTGTTCCTCATATAAAATGGAGATAATAGTATTTACCTCAGAGTTGTTAAGATTAAGTGGGTGGGTCCATAGGTATAACACACTTCAGTCAGTGCCAAGTATATATCAATAGTAAGCACTAGTATAAGTGTTAGCTATTATCACTATTACTATTATTGTATAGTCAATATATACATGTGATGTAGTATTTTTTAACCTAAAATCAGTAGGTTTCTTAAAAATGAATATTTTGAATGAGATTGCAGACTAAGCATGAGGTAATAAAGCCTATTAAACTAATAGTTTAATAGTTGAGAGAATTCAGAAATCTGAGAGACTTTTCAGAAAAAACTGACCTGATGTTTTGTGTATAGTGGATTAAGAAAAAAGAGGATTTAAGACAAGACTCAGCAAACCTGAATGAATGGGAAATAGATTGGTTTAGGAAGTAAATGTTATTTGATGTATATACTTAGAACAATGCCTTGCATATAGAAAGTAATATTTGTGTTAACTATTAGTAAGTAGTAGGACTGTTTAAAATGGTTATGAAATTAAACAGTTTAATCTAAAGATATTTACATGCAGTTTACATTTTACATATAATTTAGATAATTTAAAAGTATCAAAATGTGAGTAAACCTCATATATAATTTACTAGTTAGAGAATTCATGTCCAAGGAAAAATAAAGTATATGCTTTAAATATTTTTCAGTATAAATCATCAAGGAAGAGTTCAAGTGGCAATGAAAACAATGAGGTAAGAAAAGAGGGTAATATTAGCAATTATTTAAAACATTTATTTTCATATGTAATTGACTCAATCAGAGTAAAATATAATCCATCTTGTTATTGATTTAATCCATGGGTTTTCTCCAATAATAAAAAAATTAGCATGATTAGACTGTTATTAATTTGATTATATAATTTCCACATGTTCCTAGTAGTTTGGTCTTAAATTTTATTAGCATGCATATTAAAACTGTAATTAAAATTCTTGCATATTTTATCTTCTTAAATCAGCATGGTGGTCAATTGAGATTTTTCCTTTGAAACTTATTAATCTCTTTTCACAACTCTGTATACTATTTTAACATTGAAAATTAGATTTCTACAGTTTGAGCATTACTGTAAATTTTTCTACCTCATCATTTTAACTTGTACAACAGTCTGGCATTTTTGAAATGATACAGTCTCATCACCATAAATACTTAAGTAACTCTATGTATTTTTGTTTGGACAGATTGGTAATTAATTTGATCTTGAATACTTGGCAAGACTTCTGAAAACTCCTTTAATTTTAAGATATGGAATCACCCAAAAAGTGTGTGATGTACTGTAGGTTAAAGGTTCAGCTTGAATGCTTTCTTTGTTCCTTTTTATGTTTAATCTACTTTGGTCCTGCATGCTTCAATATCTTGAAAAAGGTAATGGCACCCCACTCCAGTACTCTTGCCTGGAAAATCCCATGGATAGAGGAGCCTGGTAGGCTGCAGTTCATGGGGTCGCGAAGAGTCGGACATGACTGAGCGACTTCACTTTCACTTTTCACTTTCATGCATTGGAGAAGGAAATGGCAACCCACTCCAGTGTTCTTGCCTGGAGAATCCGAGGGACGGGGGAGCCTGGTGGGCTGCTGTCTATGGGGTTGCACAGAGTCGGACATGATTGAAGCGACTTAGCAGCAGCAGCAGCAGCTTCAATATCTAATCAGTTACCAAAACCTACTCTCTTTTTTTTTTTGGATACAGAAATATTTTGAATACATTCCCCACCTGCATTTCTGCTCTGGCACAAGTCCTTATCATTTCTGGCCTGTACTACTGTAATAGCATACTTGATCTTCTCCCTTTCTCCAATCCATTTTCCTCTCTGCTGCCAATGATTGTTTCAAAGAACGCAAATATGATCAGGCCATTCCCTTGCTTAGAAACCTCTGTCTCCTCATCACTTAGAAGGTAAATTCAGGATTCTTCTTGATCAAGCTTCAGCTTCCCACATCAGCCTCAATTCACGATTTACCTTCCTTTCACCATACTCTTCAAAATTACAAAACTACAAGGTTTTCTACTAAGCACAGCACAGCACAAGGTTTTCTGCACTCATCCTTACATTTTATTGTTTCTGTGCCTTTGTCCTTGTTGTCCTCTCATCTTGGAATATTGTTAAACATCTCATTTTTTTAGTTTCTCAGGAAACTTTCCTTTACTTATCAGCACCACCATTTCCCCAAGTGTCCCTTATCTGTGTCTAATAATACGTCATGCATGCTCTATTATTGTACTGAGAAGTTTGTATTGCTTCTGTAAATGAATCTATTTTCCCCCTAGACTGAGAGATCCTTGAGTGAATGATATTTTACTAAGTTTTAATTCCCCTGGTCTAGCACCAGTGTCTGACATATAGTAGACAGTCAGTAATCATTTGTCGATGATGAATGTATACTCTATGTTGTGTGTATATTCAAGGTTAAATGTTAAGATTTTTGTATTTGTTTAGTAGTAGTCATTGAGAAAAAACATGAACCATTTAGTAGTATTTTATTCAGTTCAATTCTTTGTCATTATTTCTAAGCTTATGTTAGATAAACGTAATTTTCCAGGTAAATGTTATTGTTGGTGTGATGGAATTTTTGCATGCGTCCCTGTGTCTGTCTCACACTGGAACATATTGCTGCCATTTCTTATCAGGAATTAATCTTAAAACATGGCTATTTTCTAAGAACTATAGAAAGGTTTTTCATTTGTGATATTTAAAGGAAATAAACTTGTAAGAAAATATTTGATGTAAGTAGATACTACTTATAAAACTTTAAATTACTTGTGAATCACCTGGAGATTTTACTGAAATACAGATTCTGATTCAGTAGATCTTGGGTGGGGCCTGAGATTCTGCATTTCTAACAAGCTCCCAGAGGATGCTGATGCTACTGGTCTACAGACCACACTTTGGCAAGGTGGTGGATGGTATTTTCCAGATCCTTCCTTTAGTAGTTTCAGTTTTCCTTTTACATGTCTGAATCATCATTCATATTTTAATTGCATGTTTCATGTTTTTATTTTTATATTTTAGCAAGACAGTGATAATGCTAATATGTCACCACAATCGCCAGTATCATCTGAGGTACAAGTTCTGTTTTTAAATGTGTTTACATAGGTTTTCTTTGTCTCTTCTTGCTAACCTCATCTTTCTTTTTTAAATGTAGTTTTTTCACCCATATTTAAAAATACATAGTAGGTTAATTTGAACAAAACTAACCTACAAAAACTTCTAAGAACACCATATTTTGGTACAAATATTCATAATGAATATCACTTAAGTTACTTATTGAAAAATGCCTATAGATCACATGAAATATTTCACTTTATAAATTGTTTATGTTTTATAATTCATCCATATTTTGAGATAAATGACAAGAGTAGCTTTCAGATTTTAAATTTGGAAAAAATACTTCATTCAGCATTGTGCAATGGCCTTTGGTTTTTCTCATAACCAATTAGGTCTGAAAGCAATGCAAGAAAAACTTCCTTTTTCCACGAGAAACATCCCTGTAGTGGGTTGTTCCTATCGACAAGAGGGTACACTTTTCCTAGCATCTTAGACCTAAGGAGGGGGGGCATGGGGAGAAGGAGTACATGAAAGTTAAGAGTTTCTGAGATCTCAACCAAATATTCTTTTGGTTTAAATGATTGACTCTTCTAATTTAGTTAAACCTGTTGCTTTTAATATGTTATGAGATAAATTTTAAAAATTCTAAGCAATAGCTCTTCTACTTCAGATTACTTAGTATTCTAAAAGTGTACTGGCATTAGTAAAGTAAATAGATGATTTTTTATTTGTTTGGTGAATTCAGGACTTTGTCTAAATGTTTGAATGATCCAAAATCACAATATAATTTTGGTTAATTAGACAGTATTTCATTTTATATAGATGGTGTTAGTTTTTTTAAAAGCCAGAATTGTTTGTGTATTGTTTTGGGTGAGTTGCATTATAAAACTTTAAGATGGACTTAGACGTTAGTTTTATAAACATGTTTCTAAATTACTTATATGGCAGGTAAACTGGTTTACATTCTTTTTCAAAACAGTTTAAATTGGGATATTCTAAAATTAGTCTTTGTAACATGCTTTTGTAAATCCTTTCTTTTACAGTCAATTATAACAAATGTAGGTGATGACTTATTTACTTAGATTTTTTCTGATTTTATGATCTATGCTCAATGAGAAGAGGATCAGTGCCAATCTTCTCAAATAAATTATATTGCTTCTATAACACATTTTCCTTACATTTGGATAAATTAAATTTTTGTCTGGAAATTCATAATACTTTAACTGAAATAATCAAGATAAACAGGCTTGTGGATGAATAAGTGGTGAGCATGTATTTGGGTAGCTCAGCTGACGTTCAACTTGAACTGCTTATCCCATGTTAGTCAGAAAATTAAGAGAGTCACCGGAATGCTGATTGTTTCAGTTTCATCTGTGAAAGGAAAATGGTAAAAACAATTAGTATAGTGCTTTACTATTAACAAAGTGCTTGCCTATACGTTTAAACCTAAGAGCAATCCCCCGATCTGGGTATTATCCTCATCCTTTTACAGCTCAAGAGTGATAAGTTTTTCTAAAGACTTCAGTCAATAAATGGTAGAGGAGTGACTGAAGCCCAAACTCTAACAACTTCACAGTTGTTGTACAGATTAAATAAGGTGTTATTAAAATTGCATTATCTTTCCATTTTATAATTTGCAAAGTGCTTTCTTTTAGTTATCTCAGTTAATTTTTACAGCATCCTATTTTAAAGGTGAAAGGATAGTTACAGAAAAATTAAATGCTTTGCTTAAAACTTAGTCTAATTTCTGACTCTTAAGTTCAGATTTTTTAAATATACCATGTTTCTTTACACAGTGCACTACTGGTTGAAAGCACTTTGAAATAATGTG
This sequence comes from Muntiacus reevesi, assembly GCF_963930625.1. Taxonomy (NCBI): domain Eukaryota; kingdom Metazoa; phylum Chordata; class Mammalia; order Artiodactyla; family Cervidae; genus Muntiacus; species Muntiacus reevesi. The sequence goes on from NC_089271.1 coordinate 135,599,185, forward strand.
AATTCAGATAGAAGAAATAATGCTTTATTATCTATCACTCTGCAGCCGCTATTAGTTTGAATGTGTATATTTGCCTCAGATTATCCACTAAGGGTCAAGTCCATAGTAGATAGTGAGTAAGGGTCACTAATTTCACTTATCTTTACATTGAAACTTTTTTCCATTCTGCAGGAGACTTTAATCTGGTTCTTCATTCAAAAAAAGAGTATATGTTTATTTGATTCACTTTAATACCTTTCATTTCCCTTATACTAAGACAGACATTAATTAGCAAATATTTGTAGACCTTTTAAAAATGAAACATTATCTATTTGAATTAAACTGCAATTTACCTTTCTCTACTCCACTAATTATGGAGAAAAATAAATACTTCTCAAAATTGGAATGGATATAACTACTTTGATTATTTTGAAAGAAAAAAGGTTTTATTTGTTTTTTGTTTTTAGGAGTATGATAGAACTGATGTTTTTTCACATGGTCCCTTTGGCTTGAAGCCTAGATCAGGTAAATATATATTCTGCAAATACAATCTATTGGTTATATACAAAACTAGAGTTTCTCAGCTTAAATGGGATTGATTCCTTAGTTTTAAGTACACGTAGATTCTTTCCCCTCTCCTAAAAGTAATTTTCTCTTAACCTTATTTGTCTTTCCAATTCCCATTCCCCATTTCTTTCTTCCTCTTTACCTTCAAGCTCCTGAAACCTCAGCTTTTTGCCTTAGATATACTGCAGTCTTATTTCTACTCTACTGTGACTGCTATTAGAATGACCACTCTGCCAGCAGACCAAACACTGTTTGAAATTGTAGCACTCCATTATATTGTGGTTTTAAAAAGGGATCTTTTCGCATTTGGCAAGCCCAAAAGAAAATGGATCCATGTTACTTGGCAAGGTATTGAATTATAGTTTTTATTCCTGAATAACTGTATTGACCTTCAAAAATAATTTCCTTTTTCTTTAAAGATAATAAAGGCTGATTTGTGTTCAATAATAATTCTTAACCTGGATCATGTTTCTAATAACATATGTTTAAGTAAGAACATGTATAGGTGGTAGCAGTTGTTACACTTGTCTTCCCTGTTGCTTTCAATTATGCAGATAAGTAAGTTTCAATTATATTCTGTAAAAACTATTTAGAATTCATTAATAATGAAAGTATTTTATGTCATTTTGTTCTAGTTCTTTGTATTATGCCTCTTTCCCTGCCGATGGTTGATCCTTCCGATTAGCTTTGTAATAAGCTAGGCAATTTCTGTTTTTATAGCTTTCAGCCGCTCATCTCGCCAGGAATATGGGGCAGCAGATCCAGGTTTTACAATGAGAAGAAAGATGGAACATCTACGGGAAGAGCGAGAACAAATACGACAGCTTCGCAATGTAAGTCACATTGACCTTTCAGGTCTGCTTTATAGAAATGGGTTTAACTTGGAAAATTAAAAAAGAATATTTTATTTTCAGTACTCTTTAAAATTTTAGATTATGTGATGATTAGTTATATATATATATTTATTTAAATGGAATGTGATTTATACCCATTTCTTTTATAGAATCTTGAATCCAGGTTAAAAGTAATTTTGCCTGATGACATAGGAGCTGCACTGATGGATGGGGTTGTTCTTTGCCATTTAGCCAATCATATAAGGCCACGCTCTGTAGCTAGTATTCATGTGCCATCACCAGCAGTGGTAAGTTTTGGCTACAGTTTGTTAGTTCTCTAAAGGAAGATAAAGCTGCTTGAAACAATCTTTAAATAATATACTTCAATAAATATGATTTTGAGTTTTTATAAGTTTGTACAAATATACCTGAAAATATGCTATTTTTCTTACTTTGCAGCCTAAGCTTAGCATGGCGAAATGTCGAAGAAATGTAGAAAATTTTCTCGATGCTTGTAAAAAGTTGGGTGTCTCACAGGTAATTATTTTTCTAACAAAATAATCATTTAAATATGAATTTATTGCGTGCAAACTGGCTTCTTCATAGTAGGCATGAATAATGCTTTCTGAACATGAAAATGAATACCTTCCTTTTCACCTTCTACTGAATTCCAGCTTTAAATGTAATAGCTGTTTAAATGAATGATTTTTAAGCTGCTTTTAAAGTAATTATAAAATGACTACATATATAGAAAAATTTACTAATCATGCACATCATCGAATAAACATAACTTACTGGTCATATGACAAGTTGATTGTGATGCTGTTGCTATTCTTATTTTTCCTGATAGAGGGCATTTGGATTCCTTTAATCTAAGAATAGACTCTGATTGGAAGATTTTCATTCAGTGTGAACAACATTTAAAACTTTATTTAAAATGTCAATTTGGAAATCTTAGTAACATGTTATGATAATACCTCTCTGGATAAACTTTTTCTGACATTTGTAGAAATTAGCTTAGGTTTCATGTAATAATTGTAATAGTATTAAATTAACAAAGCAATAATGAAAATGAAAAATAAAAATATTGCTTTTTTGATAACATTATAAACTTAACAACATGATGGACTGTTGAGAGGACTTGGAATTGTTAGCAGATCACAATGTAGTTGTACTCTTTTTCCTTTAATTTTTTAAAGTATATTTTATTGAGATATCATTGACATAACATTTTGTAAGTTTAAAGTGTACCATGTGTTGTTTTGATACACTTACATACTGTGATTATTAAGTTCTTTTCAATAGTGTCATAATAATCTGGTTTACAAATTCTACTGTAACCTCTTCCTGCAAGTGAATAAATATAATTTATATAGAGAGAATCAGTTGAATTACTGTTTAACTTGGAAGCTATATGCAGTTCTCCTCTAGTTACTTCTTATCTATGCTTGACATGATGTTTTGGAATTTTAATTCCTAAGCATTTTTATGTTAGTTCTTTCTTTTTATACACTTGATCTCTTAGTGAGAAAGTAGAGAAATTAGGAATTTTTCAAGTTTGTTATTGCATTATGTATATTTTCCTGTTTTGTCAGTTTTTGTTTTAAGAGTTTTTTGATGAGGGGTTTTCAGCCAACATTTATTAAATGAACGACATTTTACAGATGAGGAAACTGAGGCATTCAGAGCTTAGGAAACTTGTCCAAGTTTGCTAAACTTTACTTTTACTAAAACTTTACCTTTAGTAAACAGTGGAGGCAAACTATGAACCCCAGTGATCTAATTCCAGAACCCACCCTCTAACTTGAATATTCTCTATTTCTGTTCTATTACATGAAATGAAAGACAGTCTAACTTACTCCTGACACTTTCTTTGTGCATTAGGCAAGGAGAATGACAGGAAAGGTCTTATGAAAACTGTTCTACTTAGCATGCTCTCATCTTCTTTCTCCAGCTTGTTCTGTGGCAGAGTTAGTGACTCACCAATCCTCACCATAAGGGTGGCTCATCAGCTTTCATTTTCAAAACTCTCTAGGTATTGGTAATGAAAGAAGAGATTTTATTTTTAGCTTCAATTTGGTTTTCCCTGACTTGAAAATGATAATATATAGTCAGTTTTTAAATTTAACTTTTTAGGATATTTTTGTATTTTTAACAGTTTTATTGAAGTATAATTGACATACAATAAAGTTCATATAAGTAAAGTAAACAGTTTGATTAATTTTGACATATGCATATACTGTGAAATCATTACCATAGTCAGGATAATGAACATGTCCATTACCCCCAAAAGTTTCCTTGATCCCTTTGCAATCCTCTAGTCAACCACTAAAAGCTGTTTTCTGTTATTACAGCTTAGTTTGCATTTTCCATCTGGAGTTATATATAACTGGAATGATAAAATATGTACAAATTTTTTTCTGCCTTCTTTTGCTCAGTGTGGCTATTCTAAGACTCATCAATGTTACATGTATAAATAGGTCATTCCTTTTTATTGTTGTGTGGTATTTTGTTATATGAATATATCACAGTTTGTCAGTCCATTGTCCCGTTTGTTGATGGCCATTTGTATTGTTTACAGTTTTAGGGACTACTATAAATAAGGCTGTTATGAACATTTATGTACCAGTCTTTGGGTACATACATTCTTTAATTTTGGGTAGGCACATGAAAGTGGAATGGCTAGAACATATGGGAGGTATATGCTTAACATTAAGAGTATAAAACTTTTCCAAAGTGGTTATATCATTTTACATTCCTGTCAGCAGCGTAGGAGAGTTCCAGTTCCTCCACATCCTCAGTAATATTCAATATGGTCAGTGTTTTTTTTTAATTTATTCATTTTAATAGGTATGTACGGTTTGTCAGTGTGATTTTAGTTTCCATTTTCCTGAAGACTAATGATGTTGATCATTTTTTAAGGTCTTATTTTCCATTTGTATGACTTTTATGAAGTGTCTGTTCCAATCTTTTGTCTATCTTTTGAGTTGTTTTCTTATTGAGTTTGAAATTTCTTTATAAATTATAGATAAAGTCCTTTATCAGATACAATGTATGATTTACAAATACTGTATCCTAGCCTTTGCCTTGTCTTTTCATTCTCATAGTATCTTTCAAAGAGCAAAAATTTTAAATCTTTTGTAATAAAATTTATCATTTAAAAAATTGATTGTATTTTTCGTGTCAAACCAAAGAAATCTTTGCATAACTTAAGGTCACAAAGATTTTCTCCTATATTTATTTCTAGAATTTTTATGGTCTTAATTTTTACGTTTAGGTCTATAATCAAATTTTAGTTAATTTTTATATATGTTGAAAGGTATGGATTGAAGTTATCTACTTTTTAGGCCTGGGCACATACATTGTCTTTTATTTTTAAAAAAATATTTAATATATCATAAAATTCACCCATTTAAAGTGTTTAATTCAATGGTTTTTAGTATAGTCACAGAGTTGGACAGCAAACTATTAATAACGGTAGAATATTTTTATCACCACAAAAGAAACCTCTTAGCTGTTACCAGTCCCTCCCCTTTTTGATCTGTATGAATTTGCCTATTCTTGATATTACATATTAATAATGTCATTTGATATGGGGTCTTTTGTGTGTGGCTTCTTTCATTTAGCATAATGCTTTCAAGGTTTATTATCCATGTTGTAGCATAAAGCAGTACAGACACACAAAGGTTTATTGCACTTCACTTTATTGTGCATCACAAATACAGCATTTTTTATGAATTCAAGTTTTGTGACAACCCTGCACTGTCAGGTGATGATTAGTATCTTTTAGTAACAAGATATTTTTTAATTAAGTTTTTTTAAAAGGTGTACTGTTATTGCACACTAAGAGACTACAGTATAGTATAAATATAACTTTTATATACATTAGGAAACAAAAATTCATGTGACTTACTTTATGGCAATATTTGCTTTATTTTGGTGGTCTAGAACTGGAGTCTCAATATCTCTGAGGCATGATTGTACTTCATTTTTTGGGGGCTGAGTAAGAGTCCATTGTATGTATGTACCACATTTTCTTCACCATCCATCAGTTGATGGATATTTGGGCTATTTCCACTCATTGTTTATTATGAATAATGCTACTGTGAACATTCATGAGCATGTTTTTATTTGAATGGTTGTTTTAATTCTCTTAGTTAACAAGGTTATATGGTAGGTTAAATGGTTGCTCTATGCTGGGTTATATGGTAACTCTGTTTATCTTTTTGCAGAACTGCTAGATTATTTTCCAGTTTACATTCACAGAAGCAATGTATGTGGCTTCTAATTTCTCTGTATCCTCACCAATTATTATTGTCTACCTTTTTAATTCTAGTCATCCTGCTAGGTCTGAAGTGATCTCATTGTGGTTTTGATTAGCTTTTCCTTAATGGCTAGTGATGTTGGTCATCTTTTTGTGTGCCTATTAACTATTTGTATATATTCTTTGGAGAAATGTCTTTTCAAATCCTGTGCTCATTTGTTAATTGAATTAGTCACCTTTTATTATTTCTTTATATATTCTGGATACAAGTTCCTTATGAGATACATGATTTTAGTTTGCTGAGTGTTCTTACTAGGAATGAATGTTGAATTTTGTCAACTGCTTTTTCTACATCTACTGAGTTAACTTTTTTTTTCCTTTCACAGCATTGTTAATTACATTGGTCGATTTTCAAGTATTAACTCAAATCTGGACTCCTGGGATAAACTCCACTTGGTCATGATGGATTTTGTTGTTGTTGTTATTTTTATGTTGTTGGATTCAATTTATTAAAATTTTGTTTAGCCCTTTTGCATCTATATCAATAGGGTTATTGTTCGTTAGTTTTCTTTCTTTTAAAGTTTTTGTCTGGTTTTGGTGTCAAGGTAATGCTGACCTCATGGAACATGTTAGGAAGTATTCCCTGCTCGTCACTTTTATTGAATATTATAGATAGAATTAATATTATTTATTCATTAAATATTTAGTCACATTCATTATTGAACCTTGAACCCATCTAGGCAGGGGTTTTCTTTTTAGGAAAAATTTTAACTACAATTTCTTTAATAAATATAAGGCTATTTAATTTTCTATTTCTTCTTGTATGAGCTTTGATATACAGTGTCTTTCAAAGAATTTGTCCTTTTCGTCTAGTTTGTCAAACTTATTGCTATAATGTTGTTTATAATGTCCCCTTTGTTATCATTTTCATATTTGTAGACTCTCTTTGTGGCATTACTTCTTTTATTCCTGATATTGGTAATTCATGTATTTTTCTCTCTTTTTCCTGATTAATCTAGCTAGGGATTTTGTGAATTAAAAAAAAAAATTTTCAGTGAACTAGTGTTGGTTTTATTGATTTTTTTCACTATTATTTTCTGTTTTTAAATTTATTGGTTTCCTCTATCATCTCCATTATTTCCTTCTTTCTGCTTACCATTGGTTTAATTTTCTCTGCTTTTTCTAGTTTCTAAGGTGGGAGCTGATGCCATTGATTTGAACCTTTTTTTAGTTTCTGATATATGTTGGTGATTTTTTGAATAAACAAGTGAAATATTAGGAGGGCAATAAATGTTGCAGTGAAAATGGAGTGAGAAGATAGTTTTGGAGAACTATTTTGATAAATGGGATAGTATCAGTAGTATTTGATGACTGAATTATGGGAATAAAGAAGAAAGACAATTATGATTCCCAGGTTTACGTTGAGAGAGACTAAATAGTGTATTACTGACTGAGATATAGAATGCAGACTGAAAAGTTAATTTAGTAAGGAAGTAGTTCTGTTGTGGACATATTGATTTTGATATGTCTGTTGGACATCATTTGGCTGTATCAAGTTGACGTTTGTGTCTGGAGCTCAGTAGAGAGATCTTGGCAGGAAATAAAGATTTGAAAATTATCAGGATGGAAGATATAGTTGTTACTCTTTGGGGTTAGGGGCCTTATCTTGCCAAAGTTTCCAATGTTTCAAGAAACACTGGATTAAAAAAAGTAATGTTTCCAGATTTGTAAAACACTATGCTAGCCAACTGAAACAAATCATGGACCATATGGGACCTATAGATGGTCTGTTTGCTGCCTACTCTATCCACTACTAACTTATTTTCCTGAGATGAGTGGGTGTTCCAACTGAAGCAGTAGATTGTATCATTTCTTTAAAAAATGCTACCAAATTTATTTGATGCTGTGCACATTCATGCAAATCTTCAATTAAAATCCTTGTGATTTTGATGAGGGTTTGAGAAACTCCGGGAGTTGGTGATGGACAGGGAGGCCTGGCGTGCTGCAATTCATGGGGTCGCAAAGAGTCGGCCATGACTGAGCGACTGAACTGAACTGAACTGAACTGAGTATACCAAAGAGAGGATACAGTACAGAAAGAGAAGAGGGTGAAGACAGAACCCTTGGAAACATTAAGAATGTTACAAGAGGATCACTGAAAGCTAATGAAACCTAATGCAAAGTTGTCTGTAAACCCTCTTTCTCATAGAATTGTGAAGAAATGGCATATATAATGACTTAGAAGAGAAGACAGTTGTTATTTACCAAATTCTAGACTATTTGAACTAAGAAGCAACACAACATCACTAGAAGCTGGAGGGAAGTCACCTTACGACAAAAAAAAGTACTGAAGTGTTATAATACATCACAGACCATGGAACCTAAGAACTGGTAGAAGGAACCAGAGTGGCTAGTTTTGTATAGGACTGAACAGGTTACAAAATGCTTAAAATGCTTCCATATATAGATTATTCTATTTGTTTCTCTCACAGTTCCATTTTCAGGATGAAAAAACAGTATCCCAGGGAATTTTAGTACCTTTAGTACTCCATATGGCCCTTAGATCTCTTGACTGGAAGCATAGTGCTCTTTCTGCTCTAGCACAAGGGCTTAGGGAACATCTAGCACCACCGTCTCACTTAAAAATATTTTCTTATTGTGTAGATCAGATCAACCTCAGATAAAAATACAGCCCATAAAATAGAATTCTAGACCATAAAAATCTATTGAAGCAGACATCTTAAAGTTTATTTCATTAGAATTGTATAATTTTTGCCTAGAGTTTTACAAAAAGCATTATTTAAAAACCCAGTTCTGACTTACTGAGGCTTTGCTGTACTATTAAAAAGCAAATGTTTAAATATCATTTGTTTTGTTTTTTTTCAGGAAAGACTCTGTTTGCCTCATCATATTTTGGAAGAAAGAGGTCTTGTGAAAGTTGGTGTCACAGTTCAGGCTCTTCTTGAATTACCGACAACCAAGGCATCTCAGCTTTCTACAGCTTGATATAACATTTAAAAATCCTAAATGTCTAGTTTCATTTATTTGAAGTGATTTCAGATATCTCAAATTTGTGAATAAGGATGTCTAGTCAAAAATAATTTTATTATTCAAGCCTTAGATTTAAGAAAAATCATGTTAAAACATCAAAATTCAATTTTGAATTGCCCAAACTTCTTTTGAGGGAAAACTTAGACTCAATTTACTAGGAGTTACAAACTCTTACAAAAAACTCAATTTACTAAGAGTTTTTGGTAAATTCAAATTCTCTTTTTACTAAGTTAGCTAATAATCTTGATTATTTTTCAATAATCAGATTAATACTAAGTTTAAAATGTGATTTCAATTTAATAATCACATTAGGTTTAATTTTTTTATCATAGCATACTGGTAAACATCTGGACAAGGTAATCATTTTTTTACCAATTTAAAACTAATTCTTTATTTGAGTTATTTAATATACTTGTGATTCTAGTTTATACATAATTTCTTCAGTCTTGGTCTTAGTTTTATAGAAAAAAAGTGAGTAGAAATTACAGAACTCTGGCTTTATATTGAATTCTTTTAGTATTATAGGTTGGTGCCAAAATATTTTCAGTTGTACTGTAGATTGTTTACATGTGAAGTGCCTGTGTAATTGATGACTCTCATATAGTCTTAAGAATTTTTGCAATTTTTTTTAATGTATTAATGGAATTTTAAAATATTTCAGTAGATTTTGTAAGTTCAGTAATATGTGAGGATAAATGTGCCTCACATTGTGACATTTGTGTTTCTTTATTTAGTCCATTGCAGTTTTCTTAAACTGGTTATTTCATGTTGTCAGAAAAACGATGTTAATATGCTTAATTTATGCTATTTAATTTTGCAAAACTTAATCATCTTTTGAAATGTATTATTTGAAGAGTATTTTATTTCTGTATTGAAAATGTTACACAAAGCAGTAAGGTTTTTGAGAACTAGCAGAGTATTTAATTATCAAGGACATTTTGATAAAACTGCCAAAGTTTGGGTTTATGTCTTGACTTTCAGAAACGTTACTATATCAGTATACTGCCTTTGGTTATATTCAGATTCAGAGAGCAGCAGTTGAGGAATAGGTTTTTATCAGAAAATATGTCCATTTGTGGATCCTGTAAATCTTAACTGATCCTCAATTAACATGATGAAATAATATAGACCACTCTAAATCTTTTCATAAGCATACTATTATATAAAGTCCTTGTTTAATTTAAGGATGGATAAACTTACATTGGTAGTAGTGCAGGAATTTTTCAAAAACATTACTGTAATGAATAACTCAGTTTCCTATAGAAAAACTTAACTATAATTACTTTTGTAGTAGTCAAGCAAGTATCATATCTTAAGTATGTGATTATTTGCACTTGTTACCTCTTAATATGGATGCAACTTATTAGAAATGTTGGCCTGGGTGTTTTGATGATATATATAAAAGGTAAAAACTATTGTGCCAAATGATATAATAAGGATTGGTTTTAGAGCAACTCTACTTTTTTTGATCAGTTGGCATGAAGCCATATAATTAAGTTTTGGCTTTAGGAAACAGATGTGTTCTTTACATTCCCCAAGGGTCAAATCAAAGCTTTTAAAGAATTAAAGCTTTTTATGACTAAAAGTTTTAAAAATTAAATTATTGGTAATTTATTACTTTAAATATTTGAGCTAAATAGTTATTTTTCAGTTGGATCTAAAAAAAGTTGTTCACAAAAATCTCTCTCTCTAGTGAAAACTTGGGTAATAAAGTAAGAAATTACAAATATGTACCTTAGTTATTAGTTTTTAATGTAAAAATTTGACAGTGTTACAAATAAGGTGATCATTAAAAAGCTACAGGAATCATTCATACTGCTTTCATAGTTATGCTGTAAAATTCCTCCTGTTAACTAATCTAGATGTTAATTATTTTACAAGTATTTTCATGTTTTGTATCACTGAAATATTAGTGAAATTGTAGGCCATTTCCTTATTGCATTTCACTTACTTGTCAATTAATTATTACTTTAAAGAGAAAATACACCAGAACCTTTGTAGCATTCTTTATTGCAAAGTAAAGTTCCATTTAAGATGGGTCTATCTGAGGTCCATACCATGGCAGTTTTATTACTGAGTGACAAAAAGGAATACTTCTCTGGCAGTTTCACAGCATAGTCCCCAAGCAAACATTGTACTAAGTCTCTGATGTATTTCTTTTAGTAGTTTTTGAGTAAGTGTAAAATTTATTCAAAATAGTTTTTATGTTATTATATATTTACTTCACCAGTTATTGAGTAAGGAATGATTATCATTATTTGAATTGGATTGTGATTTGAAGAATGTTAAGTAATCAAACTAAAATATTTTATTAGGCCCTAAAACATACAGTAGATAGCTTACTTCCTGCTAAATTTTATTCCTATATGGCACAAGAAAGAAGTAATGTTGGATATGTTAGAACTGAAATAAGGAGTAAAAACACATTACCATTTGTTTAATAATTATCTTTACAGAAGTGCTAGTTTACTGACTTTTCTAACTGAATTTTTTTAATTCAGAATGTTTGTATTGGTCACAGATCTATCATGATTGATTTTCTGATGCATTTAAAAATAAATGGAACACTAAATGTATATTACCAATGCAAACTGTATATAAAGTTGAACAAAAAAGTTAAAGTCTGTGATTTCTTTTTTCCCTTTCTACCTCTTCTCTTAATATCACAGCATCCATTTTCTATAGGTATTTTATATCTTGTGTCTGTGTTCTCTAGTATGGAAAAATAGACTTTGAGAGGATATCCAAAGTAAGTTTAGTCTAGATTTTCTGTACATCATGGTATTTTTAGTAGGCAATGTTTTCATTAAAAAAAAAAGGTTTCTTTGGATATCTTTACAAAATGATGTCATCTTAATCCTGTACGGGACTCTCTGCGCTTCCTGTCATTCAAAGTTAGAAATAAAGTTATTTTTACTGTGCTCTATTAGTATGCATCAAGTAGCTACCTAAATGAATAAGAAATGTATTATGTACATATGTAAATACATGGAAAAAATAGATTTTTCAATTAGCAAGTTGAATTTTCTAAAACTTTCTTTAGATATCACAGTCACTTCTAATTCAGAGAAATACAAAGTAATGTATAATTTATAAAGTAGTAATTGAAATTATACCCTAGGGCTATGATTCTTTTTCATTATAAAGCTTTAGGTATACAGCATTATAATTCAAATGTATACATATACTACAAAGTGATCACCATCACAAAGCTAGTTCCATCCATCACTATACAGTTTACCCACTTCAGCTGTATTGCCTTTCCCCCACCCCCTTACCCTCTGATAAACTACTAATCTGATCTTGAAATCTTATCAGTTTGTTTTTGTTTTATTTTCTTTTAGATTTCACTTGGCATAATACCTTCAAGGTCTATCCTTGTTGTGTAAATGGCAGAATTTCATTCTTTTTTATGGCTGAGTAGATTTTGTTCTGTATATAAACCATATTTTTATTCATCCATCAGTGGATGCTTGGTTTATTTCCATATCTTGATTATTGTAAATAATGCTGCAGTTAACATAGGGGTGCATATATTTTTTTAAATTAATGTTTTGTTTTCTTTAGATAAATACCCAGAAGTGGAATAGCTGGGTCATATGGTAGTTATAGTCTTGATTTTTTGAGGAATTTCTCTGCTGTTTTCCATAGCGGCTCTATCAATTTACTACCCCACCAACAATATACAAGGGTTCCCTTTTTCTCCACATCCTTGCCAACACTTATTATTTCTTGCCTTTTAAATAATAGCCATTCTTACAGATAGGTGATATCTCATTTTGGTTTTGATATGCGTTTCCCTAATAATTAGTGATGTTGAACATCTTTTCATGTACTTGTTGGTTATCTGTATGTCTTTGGAAAAATGTCTATTTAGATCCTCTTCATATTTTTAATCAGTTTTTTTTGTTATTGTTGAGTTGTATGAGTTCTTTATTTTGAATATTAACCCTTTATCAGATATGTGATTTGCAAATATCTTCCCCCATCAGGAGGTTGCCATTTTATTTTGATTATGATTTCCTTTGTTGTGTGGAAGCTTTTTAGTTTGATGTAGTCTCATTTGTTTATTTTTACTTTTGTTTCCCTTGAGTCAGATCCGCAAAAACATTTGTTAAGACTGATGTCAATGAGGTTGCCGCCTATTAAAATTTAATTGTTTTTCATGCTCATATTTTGAAAGTTTGATTTTTGAAATTTACCTCTCAGTACTACATTTGTCATTGACTATTCATTTCTGCTAGTTGGTTCTGACAGTCATATTTCTTTAAAAAAAAGTTATATTTATTTTGAATGATTGTATGCTACATTTTCATGGAGAAAATTGATAAATCCATTCCATAGATTTGTAAAATAGTCTATGTAAAAAACAATATATTTCATTAAATTTTATATTTTTAAAATAATTTATTTCTAAAGCAGTTAACTCTGAAATCTTTCTCTGTGTTTTAGAATATTTCACATTACCTTAAATATAATGCTTTTATGTTTATGGTCCTGTTGCAGATAAATCATTAATATTACTCAGAAACTCTGGTAATTTTGGCCTATGAAAATGTTAATCAAAAGTATTTTTTAAAACAAATTATAAGGTAGCAGGAAAATTTTCACTATTTGCTGTACTTGTTTCTAGGTACTTTTGATGTTATTTGAAAATTAGCTGGTAAGATTTATATCAGTTGTTTAGTTGCTAAGTCATGTCTGACATTTTGCAACCCTGCCAGGTTCCTCTGTCCATGGAATTTTCCAGGCAAAATTACTGAAGTGGGTTGCCATTTCCTTCTCCAGGGGATGTTTCCAACCCAGGATCAAACCCGTGTCTCCTATGTTGTCAGGCGAATTTTTTATCACTGAACCACCAGGGAAGCCCCATGCGTAGTTCATCGATGGCTCCAATCTGTATATTCACAGTCAAAAGCCTTTCATTATTTTCTGTAAAATTCTTATGTAGTTATTAAGTCTTCAATTTTGTGAAAATAGTTAAGTAATAGTTAAAAGGAAGCCATTTCTGTTTTTTAAAAAGCATTTTTGAGAGGTGGAGAGAGAAAGAAGAGAAGAAAGGACAATTTGGAGATATTTAGAAAATTGATAAATTGGAATCTTGGAGAGGTAAGACTTTAAGAAGAGGGATAAACTACTTTGTTCTGCATTTGTTGCAAAAAGATCAGTTTTTTAAAAGTAAAAAATGTAATTATGACTCTTCATCTTTCTTAAGGTTGGCATAGCAATTTGTGGGCTTTTATTACACTGTGTACATTTTTATTACATTTATTTAATTTCTTTAAAAATCAGCTGAAATTTTGGTTGAGATTACATTGAATTTAAATATTAATGTGGAGACAATTGATATATTTATAATAGGTCTTCCCATTTAAGAGCATGGAATGTATCTCTATTCAGCTCAACTGTTTCCTATATTAGAGTTAATAATTTTCTCCATAAAGGCATTAGGCCTTCATGATTAAGTTAATGCCTAAGTTTTTTTTTTAATTTTGATGCAATTGTGAATGGTATATTTTAAATTCTATTAATTGATTATTGCTGGCATAGGAAAATGCTATTGATTTTGTATCTGGAAATCTTGCTTAACTCTTCATAGTTTTAATGATTTGCTAATTCTACACATTCTTCTATGCAAATGATCATATAATTTTCAAATAATGATAGTTTTAAGGTCTTCCTTCTAATCCCTAAACTTCTTTATATTTTATGTATTTTTTATAACATTGTCCAGGACCTGCAATACTATGTTAAACTGCAGTGATAGCTGGCTGCTTTGCACTCATTTTGGTTTTAATGGAAATATAACTAATGTTATTCCATTAAGTATAATATTTTCTATAAGTTTTTGAGCATTTATCAAGTACCCAGCTTTCATGGCTTTTAAAAATAATCATAAATAGATGTTGAATCTTATCAAATATATTTCTGCATCAATTGTAATTTAATCCAATAGTCTTTTTATGCAAAGATTTATATTAACAGATTTTCTGATGTTGACTCAACTTTGTATTCATAGGATAAATATTTCTTTATAATGATTTTTTTTAAACCTCATATTTTATTTGACTGGCCTTATGGTTATGTGCACCTGCTCTCATTACTGTAGTGTAATGTGTATTTCAAGGAGATTCAAACTAGAGACAAAACTAAAACATAAACCTCTTCTTTTCCTAAGTGTTCCCCTCATTGCTGCCTCCAACTAACCTTTGCACAGACTTCAGCCCCCTATCACACCTTCACAGGGTGTTTTGAGGGATTTCTTAAAATTAGTTATTTGGGTCTATGTTTATCTGTATAGTTTCTTGAAAATTAATGGGGAAAAAAGCTAGTAATCTTGCTAGTATTCCATCATTGACAGGACCTTTGGAAGTCTTGTTTAGGTCTTTTATGTATGAACTACTATTAAACCAAAGTCCACTCTTTTGTATTTGTACAGTTTAGTTTTTGAACCTTTACATTTCTTCTCAATACATTTTATCTTGTTATTTGTCAAACCTTTCCAAAATATTTTTTGAGTTTTGATTCTGCAGTCCAAAATTTTATAATCACACCATTTATGTCTTCATGTAAGTCTTTATACATTGTGATGTTCAGCATTTTATGAATGTGGTAGTCTGGTTGAGATCTTATTCTCTTGGTAGCAATCAACACTGTGAATGTAATTTGTCAACCAGTTATGAACCTATCACAGTCACCTAGGTCAGTGCTTCTCCAACTTTAATGTGCACACAATTTACCTGGAAATCTTGTTAAAATGAACCGATCAAGTAAGTCTGGGAAGAGTCTGAGATTTTGCGTTTATAACAAGCTTTTATGTGAGGTTGTTGCTGATAGTCTGTGGAAGAGACTTTGAGTAGCAAGGACCTAGGTACATTTCTTAATCACAAATAATCATGAGCAGCTTTGTAAATAACTTCTTCAGGAATAAAATACATTAAAAATAAGACTTTCCCTGACTTGCCTGCCAGGAAAAACCATAAAAAGAAATTAAATTTGCTCTATAAACTGCCACAGGAAGCTGCCTACTAATCTCTCTGTACATTGCCCAGGAACCTGAAAGCACTGAAGATGCAATTTTTGGTTAACAGTATTATTAGTAATGAGCCGTATTTTGGATCAGCTTAGTTTCTGCCAAGTCTTCAACAAATTCAGACAGACTGACAAATTAGACCAAAATACTTTGAAATTCTCATTCACTTACTTCCATCTATTTACCTGTATGTTTCTAGGCTCCTGGTTATGATGAAAATGTGGAGGAATGCTTGATATACAGATATGATTGATTTAAAAATCATGTAAATAATGGTAAGTAGGTGTTCCTAAAGTTTCAGGGTGCCTGTAGTTAGTTTCCACATATTTTAGACATGCCATGAAAAGCTACTTTTGCTTAGCTTAATTCATTTCAATTATTTATGAAAAATATTTATTAAGCAAAAATAAGAGTTAAAAATTTGTCTGGAATATTGGTATCAGTGCAGTTCACATATTTTAATGAGATGTAGATGTTTAGAACAGTACTTCAAGATAGTCTTTTTCCTGTGTTATTATAACTGAACTAACATGAGAACCATCCACCTCCTTAAAAGTGCTTGATTATATATATATATATATATATATATATATGTATGTATGTATAGAATAATAGTTATGAGGTCATACTACAAAAATAAAATAAATATATTGCTGAAGACATTGCTGAGCCGATAATAAGGTACGATAGCTGCAGGTTAGCTTGATGTTTTCTGAAAAAATTCTGTTTTGTCAGTTGCATGGGACTTGAGGATAAGAGATAAAATCTGAGATTTTTCAAAGTTAGCATTCCAAAAGGAGAATGTGGCATAAAGCTTAAACTTCAAAAGGTTGTGTAATAAGGAGTAAAAGGAAACTTGCCTTGCTCGACTTTGACATTAAGTGGAAAAGAAAAAAAATCTCTCATAAGTATTTAAAACCTCAAATTAACCATCTCCAGCATGGGCTTGTAACTTATTGCACAATTTTTTTGTGTATATTCCAAAAGCCTCACACATAGAATTTAATTGAAATGTACTCAGATTGGTAATGTTTCCAGGTAACTGAACAAAGCAAAATAGTTTCTCTTCTGGAGGACTGAATCTTCAATGACAAATTCTCAGAGTCCTATAGAATATAAACTCACAGTCAAATTTCAAAAACAAACCACAAGAAAACAAGGGTTCAGCACAGATAATAGAAAATAGACTAAGAAGTGAAAAGACTTTAGATGTTGAAATTACTGAGCACAGAATATAAAAGATTTTTGAAAGTGTTTGGAAATATTAAATATGGAAATTAACAGTATGAATAAAGGACCAAAGACTATAAAAAAGACCAAGCAGATGTTTTTAAAACTATCAAAATGATCTAGAAATAAAGTTATAATCACTACATTTAAAAAATTCAGTGAACAGATTTTGGAGCACAGAGGTAGCTGAAGAGAGAATGAAGAAGAAATTACCTGGAATTCATCAAAGTGAGGAAAAGAGAAATTTAGACATGGAAGATAAAAGGGGGAAGGTCTAATCTTTATAATGGGGATTTCCAAAAGAAGAGGTAAAAGAAAATGGACGAGGGAATATTTGAATAGAAGAAACCTGAAATTTACCAAAATGGAATAAAAAAAATTATAATTCTTAAAGAGACCAACAAATCTCAAACAAAATAAATAGATATCCAAACTTACAAACAACTATAGAATGCCAGAGGAAAAGCAAAAGACAAAGCACTAAGAAATGAGCTACAAACTATCAGTGATTATGCTGGTTACTTATTTCTCTAAAACAACAATGAAAGCTAGAAGACGGTAGAATAATATCCTCAGTATCTATTAGAAAATCATTATCAACCTAGAATTGTATAGTCAGACTGGTTTTTAAAAACTAGGACAAATTATTTATAAAGGAAATCAACCCTGAATATTCACTGGAAGGACTGATGCTGAAGCTGAAGCTCCAGTACTTTGGCCACTGATGTGAAGAGCTGATTCATTGGAAAAGACCCTGATGCTGGGAAAGATTGAAGGCAGGAAGAGAAGGGGACTACAGAGGATAAGATGGTTGGATGTTATCACCAACTCAACGGACATGAGTTTGAGCAAACTCCGGGAGATGGTGAAGGACAGGAAAGTCTGCATGCTGCAGTCCATAGGGTCCCAAAGAGTCAGAAATGATGGACTGACTCAATGACAACAACAACTAAGATTGTTTACCACTCATAGAATCACATTAATGAAAACTTTAAAGGAAGTACTTTAGGCAGAGAGAAAATGATATGAGATTCTGAGATTCAAGAACAAATGATAAATAATGGTAAAGCTAAACATATGGGTAAATCAGAATAAAAATTGACTATTATAACAGTGATGGCTAAAAAGACTATATATGATAAAATACCAGACCTTATTTAGCATACCTTGAGAGGAAAGTGTAAGTTGAGTTATGTTTCTATGATGCTTATCTTTTCAGGAGAAGGTAAGATTTTTATTTTTTAACTTTGGACTTTAAGCATGTATAAGAATATATAGTAGCAACTAAAAGATTAAAGAAAAAATATTCTAAAATAAGAGGAGGAATGGTTTGAGAAAAAGAGTCAATCAAAATAGAAGGATGATGAGAGAAACCCTTCCACATTGGTAATGTATGGACCTCTGGAAATCAGTTCCTTCATAGAAAATGAGAACAGCAAAATTTGTTGAAATTAACTCTTTTCACAACTCAGAAAATTTACCAAGGCCTTGTGACAACCCAAGGAGCATTTATTTAAGAGAAATGAATGAATTTCAGTAAAATAGTAATCATTATGAAATTTTGACTTGCCCTGTTTTCATTCCCCTTTCATGAGCCCTGGGGTAACCTTGAAAACCAATAGTCTCAGGACCATGTGAGCTGTGAATAACTACAGACTTGCATACATAAAAAGGGACAGAATGGGTTTGGAGCTCCCCAAAGAGCCTCATTCCCAGAACATTTGACCTTTTGGTATTTCTCTAGGCAATCCTCATTATCAGAACTGACTTTTGTTTGACCTGACTCTGGGCTTGCTTGATGAGCAAAGCCTATCCTTAGGACACTTTTCATTAAAAAAAAAAATTAGAAGCAGTTGTTTAACATCACAGTCTCTTCAGGGGGCATCAATAGATGGGACAAACAGGCAGCAGGCAAAAAACTTAAAAATCTGGGGAATGAAATGTCCATGGGGATCTTTGAAAAGGTCTGATGTATCCCTGGGGATCTAGATTGCCATAAATATGTGCACGTCTGAGCACATACCCAAGAAAGAACTGAGAAGACCTAATCTCTTATCTGGCTGATCTTGAAGTTCTGCAAAAGCAGGAAATAAAAGCCAAGATGGGCTTGTTAACTGCCAATATTGAAGGCATTTTTCAACAAAACTATCTCAGTAAAAGGTAGGAGGCTTACTAGTTTGAGGTGGTTGAGGTAACTGCTACTCAGTCATTAGCTGCCCACTCAGCTATCTGAACAGAGGCTTCAGTGGCCACAAAAGGCAAAGAATATAATCTCTGAAGAATTAGTTAAGGGAAAACACTAAACAAATATCAACAACACACCCTGGGGAAGGAAAATCTGATTTCCAGAGTTGCCACATTATATTATTTAAAACATTCAATTTTCAACAACAAAAAATTACAAGACACACAAAGAAATGGGAAATTATGGTGCATACACATAAAAAGTGTAGTCAGTAGAAACTACTGAGGAAGTCAGTAGAAACTACTGAGGAAGCCCTGAATTTTTATATACCAGTACTAGTCAATGAGTACAAATAAGCAATTATAAATATGTTCATCTGTGTCTCTTTTTCTGTTTTGCATATTGGGTTACCATTACCATTTTTTAAAATTCCATATATATGTGTTAGTATACTGTATTGGTCTTTATCTTTCTGGCTTACTTCACTCTGTATAATGGGGACAGATGTACAGAACAGACTTTGGGACTCTGTGGGAGAAGGCAAGGGTGGGATGTTCTGAGAGAATAGCATTGAAACAAGTATACTATCAAGGGTGAAACACCACCAGCCCAGGTTGGATGCATGAGACAAGTGCTCAGGGCTGGTGCACTGGGAAGACTCAGAGGAATAGAATATGGAGGGAGGTGGGAGGGGGGATCGGGATGGGGAAGACATGTAAATCCATGGCTGATTCATGTCAATGTGTGGCAAAAATCACTACAATATTGTGAAGTAATTAGCCTGTAACTAATAAAAATAAACAAAAAAAAGAATATGTTCAAGAAATCAAAGGAAACCATGTATCAAGAGTTGAAAGAAGTATGAATATGATGTTCACCAAATAGAGAATATCAATAAAGAGAATTTATAAGGCAGAACCAAATAGAAATTTCACAGCTGAAAAGTGCAGTTCATTAGAGTCAGTCTCAAAAGCAGATTTGAGCTAGTGGAAGAAATAATCAGATGTGTTTAAGATAGGATAGTTGAGATTATCCAGTGTGAGGAACAGAAAAAAAAAAGATGAAAAAAAAATGAATAGAAACCTGTGGGACACCATCAAACATACTTACACATAAAACTTCTCAAATATGATGAAAACATTAATCTACCCATCCAAGAAGCTCAACAAATCCCAAGTAGGATAAACTCAAAGAGATACACTCCAAGACAAATCATGATCAAAGTGTTAAAAGAAAATTAGAGAAACTTGAAAACAGCAAGTAAAAAATGACTGATTATGTACAAAAGAACCTTAATAAGATTCACCAGATTCCACTCACCAGAAAGAATGGAAGCCAGAAGGCAGTGGGAGTTTGGAGCCACAAAATGTGGGAGTTGAAGATAATTGACAACAGAAGGTTGAAGTGTTAGAACATGAAATATAGATTTTATAGGAAAGAAAAGCAAAGACAAAAGGTTTATATGGATTAAGTAGATGGGTCTGTGAGATGGTTGAAGAACTGATGTCTTGATATTGGTAGGGGTGAGAATCCTGAAAATATTCTCAAATGGTATAGTGACAAATTTATTTCAGAAATAATTAGTTCTGGGTGACTGATTGCAAGGTCCAGAGGGTTGTCATGGAAGTGCACAACTGAAATGGGGTAGAAGTTATGGAAGACAGAGACTAAGGTCTCATCACTTACCCAGAGGCAAATTGAATATGGGAGAAATAATAGCCTCTACCTGACAGTATAGCAGGAGAAATATTATCCAGAGATAAACCTGTTCAAATCAAAGTTAGAGAAGGAAATTGCAGTCAGTGAAGAAACTTCAGTTGTAGCATAGTTAAAATATGCTGAAGGTTTTGAAGGAGAAGTAATAGATAGAGATCAGTGGTAGATTCAGTCAGGTGAAAAGAATAGGTAGAAGGTGAATAGAGAGCTGAATGAACTTAGGTTCTTACAGAAATGACAGATGTGTGAATTAAGCTGCTTGACAAAACCCACTGAAATGTTGTGAAGTAATTGGCCTCCAACTAATAAAATTAAAAAAAAAAAAAAGAAAAGAAATCCTGGCTTTTCCTTTAATGGGTGTTGACAAACAGCTGTAGGTCTATTGCACTTTTAAGAGGATTTGAGTCTTGGATTCAAGGGAGGAAGTTATTTTCTGGCTTGAATTTCTAAGGGGTTTGACTCATAGCTCTAAAGATTCAAAGTAGAAGTGAGGCTTCTATTACCTCTTTTTCATTTCACTAATTCTTTTGAAGAGTCCAGATGTTCTGGATGGAAGAGTCCAGTAGATGTTCTGCAGAATGTCTTACATTCTGGATGTGTTTGAAGTTTTCCTTATGATTACTTTCAGGTGAAACATCTCTAGCGAGAATATGATGTGTGTTAGTCGCTCAGTTGTGTCTGACTCTTTATAATGCTATGGACTATAGCCCGCCAGGCTCCTCTGTCCAGGTAATTCTCCAGGCAAGAATACTGGAGTAGGTAGCCATTCCCTTCTCCAGGGGATCTTCCTTTACCGTCTGAGCCACTGGTGAAACATATCTAGTGAGAAGATAACATGAGCAGTGTGTATAATTCTCACAGCATCCCATTAGGATGCATATCATGTCAAGCCATTCCATTATTATTGAGGTCAAGCTTGACCACTAGGTTAGTGTGACTACCAGATCTATCTATTGTAAAGCACTATTTCCCTTTTGGTCTCATCAGCCACAGCTTGTGGGTGAATAGGGTCATTTGGTATAGACTATGGTGATGTATACCCAGCAGGGATGTGAAAAACAGGCAATAAGCCATCACTGGTATATACAAATAATCAAAAGATGATAATCAATTGACAAGAACTGTAAGAGAATTGCTTATAGAAACATACATGAGGGAGCAATCATCTATGTGTGCTTAGAGAAGGCTATGGTTTTTCCAGTGGTCATGTATGGATGCGAGAGTTGGACTGTGAAGAACACTGAGCACCGAAAAATTGATGCTTTTGAACTGTGTTGCTGGAGAAGACTCTTGAGAGCCCCTTGGACTGCAACCAGATCCAACAAGTCCATTCTAAAGGAGATCAGTCCTGGGTGTTCATTGGAAGGACTGATTCTGAAAGTGAAACTCCAATACTTTGGCCACCTCATGCGAAGAGTTGACTCATTGGAAAAGACCCTGATGCTGGGAGGGATTGGGAGCAGGAGGAGAAGGGAATGACAGAGGATGAGATGGTTGGATGGCATCACCAACTCGATGGACATGAGTTTGAGTAAACTCCGGGAGTTGGTGATGGACAGGGAGGCCTGGCGTGCTGCGATTCATGGGGTCTCAAAGAGTCGGACACAACTGAGTGACTGAACTGAACTGAACTGAACTGAACTGAGAGTGGAGATGGAGGCTGTGGAGGAGATAAGGGAAAGCTGTGGAGCAAAGGTGATATTTGAAAATTAAGTCTTTCAAGATAAGTTAGGGTTTATTAGTGGTTGAAAGTGATGGGGGGAAAAAGCATGAGGGGAAAAAAGGTAGAGGCCTGAAATTGTATGGTTTAGCTGTGAGAAAAAAAGTCCTGAGTGCTAGCATATAAGATGCATGTAAATGAGTGACTGGGAGATAAGGTTGGAAAGGTAGACTAGGATAGGTAGTAAAAAACCCTGAACCCCATGCTAAGGAATTTAGCCATGATTCTGTAAGAAATGATGCTAAGGAACATTTCTAAGCAAAGGAATATTCATATTGAACTTTTGGAGACAAGATTGACAAGAAATCTGAGACAGATTTTTGTGAGAAATGTTGAGGACACAGATTAGGTCAGTGGCAGTGGGTAGGAGAGGAAGGGACTAATATGAGAGACATTTTAGGGTGAAATCAACAGAAGTTGATGAGCGGTTACATATAGGCATTGGAGGGAAAGTCAAGTATACTCTAGACTTTCTGACTTGAATCATATTAATGATGATGCCCTTACCAATATAAGGAAGGGAGTAGGAGAAGCAGAACTGGAACATTACAGTTAAGTTCCACATATATTGAATTTGAGTTACTTATAGTTTTCTATTGTAACTTTTGTTGATTTTTTCCTCTTTCTAAGCTTTTTTCTTCCATTTTTTTCCATATTCATATTTGGATCACAGGGAGTAGATTGGAGTGATGTGAACAACACAGGTTCCAAGTAGGCCTGCAAGATATGTCCTTTGACTTAAAAGATAACCAGAAAGGAATCAATCAGTTGTTCCCTGGGGCTATACATTGGCATATCTGAACAAACTTGAATTAAAATTCTAGAGAAGACCTGTTCTTAAAAGATTTGTGTACCTACTCATTGATAACGCTTTATGAAGTGACTAGAACCATTTAATTTTCCAGTCAAATGAGAAAATCAACCCACAGATCAAACCTTAAGTAGCAGATAAAATGTTTCTCGTTCTTTAGAATCTAAGGATTTGCTATATTAGCCCCAATCAAGACAAATCAAGTGTTTCCTTTTTCTTGAACTTCTTTGTTTTTCTGACAAAGCTGTTTTTATTTATGATATCCAATTCCACTGAACTCTCTGATTTCAATAGACACTAAAAATAAATTCCCTAGAGAAGAAAAAACTAATGAACATGGAAAATAAGCTGACATTATGACATGGAACTGCATGCACAGCTGGCTACACACTAATAAACAACATCCAAAAAGACTTGTGTTCTGAAGAACATTTCCTTAATTATGGTCATGATCTGTGCCTTCCAAGAATAATATAGTGTATGTTGTATTTTAACAAGGGTAGAAAAGACATTAGTAACAAGATCTCTATTTTTATTAGAATTTTTCAGGTCATGACATATATAAAAATGTCTATCATATATTTCTAGGAAAGTAGGATAAATATTTAAGCTGTAAAAAGTTGATAATTTTGAAAATATTTTAAAATGCAAATGGTAGATTTATGAAACTTTAAATAAGACCTCAAGATTTCTAGAATGCTCAGGAGTTTCAAGGCATGGGTGTCCCCCCACCCCCCATTAAAGCAAGTTCCTTCTTTGGAAATTTCATTGCCAATTTCCTTTTTGTTTAATTTAGGATATGTTGTGTAATGGGCAGAGTTTATAACTCAGTCTTTCCAGATATAAATTTAATGTTCTTTCTCTGGTATGTCCTAGTTTTTCTAGTCTAACGATTGTCTAATATAACTTTGACTGTGAATGCTACTTGAGATGTGAAAACAAACTGAGATTAAAGCATTCTAATGGGGATAAAAGAGCCATAATACATGTTTGCCTGTACTTCATATTTTCCTGTTTATTATTTGGCTTTCATTTTGTATACTTTCTCTATTTGTGCCGAGAAATTTCACACTGATTCTGTATCTTCCAGTCTACTAGATCAATCCTCTCTGGATTAGGAATTAAAGAACAGTGATTAGGAAATGAAGTATAGAATGAGAAATCTGCAGAAAAAGGGGAAACTTGAAGATCTGGAGATAGATCTAATCAAATTTATGAAGCAGACAAACATGTTTCTTTCATAGCTTCTGTTCTCCTTGTTCAGCCTCTCTCCCCACCTCCATTATCTTACTTTTGCTTTTTCATCCCCTTCCTGTCTAGCTTGATTTTACTCCCTATAGGGCCTTGACCTTTGCTAGCTTGACAGCTGTTTCCTCTAAGATAATAATGGATACATATAAAAGTATCCTTAGTACAAGTATTTGCATTTTGCTAAAAGGAGATCAGTCCTGAATATTCATTGGAAGACTGATGCTGAACCTGAAGCTCTAATACTTTGGCCACCTGATGTGAAGAACTGGCTCTTTAGGAAAGACCCTGATGCTGGAAAAGACTGAAGGCAGGAGGAGAAGGGGATGACAGAGGATGAGGTGTTTGGATGGTATCACCGACTTGATGGACATGAGTTTGAGCAAGCTCTGGGAGTTGGTGCTGGACAGGGAAGACTGGTGTGCTGCAGTCCATAGGGTTGCAAACTGTTGGACATCACTGAGCCACTGAACTGAAAAGTCTGTTACAGAGTGGAATTCTCTCTAGGTTCAGTAATGAGTGCCTATATCTTAATGGAATTTGCTTCACCATTTGTATATGGGTGTACTTCGTGCTCCTAATTTTCATACTTCTCACTTTCGTATCTGCTTCCCTCTCAGGCTTCAGTCTTCCAGCTACCCAAGTCTGACCAGGCTTTGTACATGTTCAGTTCCCAAAAGTTATTGCTACTCTCACCAGGAGAGTCAAAATGAAGTGTGATGAATATGTGTATGAGGAGAGTGAACTATACCTAAATGTATACACACAAACATGCAGGGACAGGTTTGCAGACTGTACTGAGAACTATAATTCCAGTCTGTAAAGAATGAAGACTCTTCCAGTGAATATATAATAAATAACAATATAAGAACCTCTTTCATGGGGGACATCTGGTTGACTACTGCATTCAGGGAAAGAGGATTTTATCTATTTCAGGAAATATTTTATCAGTCATTATTATTATTTTTGAATTGTTTTCCAGTGAACTATGATTGTCAGATCTGTGATATAGGCTTAAAAATGATCTTTTATATTAGTTACTCTGAAACTACTTAGTAAGTATCTCTCTCTACCTCTCTCTGTGTGTGTATTCCCTTTGAATTAGCTTTTCTCTCCTTTTCCATGGGAATAGTATGTATTTTCAGGGATCAAAACTATTCCCTGGTGCTCTAGGGAACATAAGACATAACTAAGATGGCCTTGGGAAATATAGGATGGAAGAGAGAACGCATAAAGGCTTTATTCTTTTCAAGGCCACTCTGGTCATAAAGATAGACTAGGGAAAAAAAGGAAAAAAAAATTCCAAACCTTGCCAGGCCATGAGGAAATCATCTCTTTCAGTATGATGTTCTACAATTACTGTGGAAAACAGTTTGAATAAACAAAGGTACAGATGGGACTATAGACATACCCATTTTATTTTGCTTTGCAGATACTGTGTTTTTTTTTTTTAATTAATTCAGATAGTTCAGTTCAGTTCAGTCACTCAGTCGTGTCCGACTCTTTGCGATCCCATGAACTGCAGAATGCCAGGCCTCCCTCTCCATCACCAACTCCCTGAGTTCACCCAAACCCATGTCCATTGAGTCGGTGATGCCATCCAGTCATCTCATCCTCTGTCGTCCCCTTCTCCTCCTGCCCTCAATCTTTCCTAGCATCAGGGTCTTTTCAAATGAGTCAGCCCTTGGCATCAGGTGGCCAAATTATTGGAGTTTCAGCTTCAGCATCAGTCCTTCCAATGAATATTCAGGACCAATTTCCCTTAGGATGGACTGGTTGGATCTCCTTGCAGTCCAAGGGATTCTTAAGAGTCTTCTCCAACACCACAGTTCAAAAGCGTCAATTCTTTGGGGCTCAGCATTCTTTATAATCCAGCTCTCACATCCATACATGACAACTGGAAAAACCATAGCCTTGACTAGATGGACCTTTGTTGACAAAGTAATGTCTCTGTATTTCAATATGCTGTCTAAGTTAGTCATAACTTTCCTTCCAAGGAGTGTCTTTTAATTTCATGGCTGCAATCACCATCTGCAGTGATATTGGAGCCCAGAAAAATAAAGTCATCACTGTTTCCATTGTTTCCCCATCTATTTGCCATGAAGTGATGGGGCCAGGTGCCATGATCTTAGTTTTCTGAATGTTGAGCTTTAAGCCAACTTTTTCACTCTCCTCTTTCACCTTCATCAAGAGGCTCCTTAGTTCTTCTTCACTTTCTGCCATAAGGGTGGTGTCATCTGCATATCTGAGGTTATCGATATTTCTCCCAACAATTTTGATTCCAGCCTGTGCTTCCTCCAGCCCACCGTTTCTCATGATGTACTCTGCATATAAGTTAAATAAACAGGGTGAAATTATACAGCCTTGATGTACTCCTTTTCCTTTTTGGAACCAGTCTCTTCTTGCATGTCCAGTTTTAACTGTTGCTTCCTGACCTGCACATAGGTTTCTCAAGAGGCAGGTCAGGTGGCCTGGTATTCCCATTTCTTTCAGAATTTTCCACACATTTGAAGGCTTTGGCAATCAATAAAGCAGAAATAGATGTTTTTCTGGTATTCTCTTGCTTTTTTGATGATCCATCGGATGTTGACAATTTGATCTCTGGTTCCTCTGCCTTTTCTAAAACTAGCTTGAACATCTGGAAGTTTAGGGTTCACATATTGCTGAAGCCTGGCTTGGAGAATATTAAGCATTACTTTACTAGCATGTGAGATGAGTGCAACTGTGCGGTACTTTGAGCATTCTTTGCCATCGCCTTTCTTAGGGACTGGAATGAAAACTGACCTTTTCCAGTCCTGTGGCCACTGTTGAATTTTCCAAATTTGCTGGCATCTTGAGTGCAGCACTTTCACAGCATCATCTTTCAGGATTTGAAATAGTTCAACTGGAATTCCATCGCCTACACTAGCTTTGTTCATAGTGATGCTTTCTAAGGCCCATTTGACTTCACATTCCAGGATGTCTGGTTCTAGGTGAGTGATCACACCATCGTGATTATTTGGGTCATGAAGATCTTTTTTGTACAGTTCTTCTGAGTATTCTTGCCACCTCTTCTTCATATCTTCTGCTTCTGTTGGGTCCCTATCATCTCTGCCCTTTATCAAACCAATCTTTGCATGAAATGTTCCCTTGGTATCTCTCATTTTCTTGAAGAGATTGCTAGTCTTTCCCATTCTATTGTTTGCCTCTATTTCTTTGCACTGATTGCTGAGGAAGGCTTTCTTATATCTCCTTGCTATTCTTTGGAACTCTGCATTCAGATGGGTATATCTTTCCTCTTCTCCTTCACTTTTCACTTCTCTTCTTTTCACAGCTATTTGTAAGGCCTCCTCAGACAGCCATTTTGCTTCTTTGCATTTCTTTTTCTTGGGGATGGTCTTGATTCCTGTCTCCTGTACAATGTCATGAACCTCTGTCCATAGTTCATCAGGCACTCTATCAGATCTAGTCCCTTAAATCCATTTCTTACTTTCACTGTATAGTCATAAGGGATTTGATTTAGGTCATACCTGAATGGTCTAGTGGTTTTCTTCGCTTTCTTCAGTTTCAGTCTGAATTTCACAATGAGGAGTTCATGATCTGAGCCACAGTCAGTTCCTGGTCTTGTTTTTGCTGACTATATAGAGCTTCTCCATCTTTGGCTGCAAAGAATATAATCAATCTTATTTCATTGTTGAGCATCTGGTGATGTCCATGTGTAGAGCTTTCTCTTGTGTTGTTGGAAGAGGGTGTTTGCTATGACCAGTGCCTTCTCTTGGCAGAACTCTATTAGCCTTTGCCCTGCTTCATTCTGTACCCCAAGGCCAAATTTGCCTGTTATTCCAGGTGTTTCTTGACTTTCTACTTTTGCATTCCAGTCCCCTATAATGAAAAGAACATCTTTTTGGGGTGCTAGTTCTAGAAGGTCTTGTAAGTCTTCATAGAACTCTTCAACTTCAGCTTCTTCAGCATTACTTGTTGGGGCATAGACTTGAATTACTTTGATATTAAATGGTTTGCCTTGGAAACGAGCAGGGAGCATTCTGTCGTTTTTGAGATTGCATTCAAGTACTGCATTTTGGACTCTTTTGTTGAGTATGATGGCTACTCCATTTCTTCTAAGGGATTCTTGCCCACAGTAGTAGATATAATTAATTTATTTATTTTAATTGAAGGCTAATTACTTTACAATATTGTGGTGCTTTTTGCCATACATTCACATGAATCAGCCATGGTGTACATGTGTTACCCATCCTGAACCCATCCCTCCTCTGTTCCCATCCCATCCCACAGGGTGTTTTCTTTACAAACTTTTTTTGTTTGTGGCAACTCAGCTTCAAGCAAGTCAATTGGCACCATTTTCCAAACAGCATTTGTTCACTTTGTGTTTCTGTCACATTTTGGTAATTCTCACAGTATTCTAAATTTTTTCATCATTGTTACATCTGTTATGGTGGTTTGTGATCAGTGATCTTTAATGTTGTAGTTGTTTTTGAGTGCCATGTACTGCATTTGTATAAAATGGTGAACTTAATTGATAATCATTGTGTGTGTTCTGACTATTCCATTGGCCAGCCATTTCCATATTACTCCCCCTCTCCTCAGGCCTCACTATTCTTCCCTATAACAATATTGAAAATAGGCTAATTAATAATCCTACAGTGACCTCTGAGTGTTTAAGTGAAAGAAATAATCACATTTCTCTCACTTTATTTACTTATTTAGTTAGTTATTTCCCCTACCAGGAATGGAACATAGGCCCTGGGTAGTGGAAGTGCAGAGTCCTAATCACTGGGCCACATTTCTCACACTTTAAATCAAAAGCTAGAAATGATTAAACTTAGTGAGGAAGATATGTGTTGAAAGCTGAGACAAGGCTAAAAGCTAGGTCTCCTGTGCCAGTTAAATTGTGCATGCAAATGAAAAAATTGTGAAGGAGATTGAAAGTACTACTCCAGTGAACACATGAATGATAACAAAGCAAAACAACTGTGTTGCTATGCAAACGTTTTAGTGACTGGATAGATGGTCAAACAAACCACAATATTCCTTTAAACCAAAGCCTAATCCAGAGCAAGTCTAACTCTATTCAATCTATGATGTCTGAGAGAGTTGAGGAAGCTACAAAAGAAAAGTTTGAAGTTAGCAGAGATTGGTTCATGAGGCTTAAGGAAAGAAGCCATCTCTATAACAGGTGCTGCAGCAAGTTATTCAGACTATCTAGCTAAGATGCTAATGAAGTTGGCTCAACTAAACAATAGATTTTCAATGTAGATGAAACAGCCTTCCATTGGAAGACAATACCATCTTGTACTTTGATAGCTAGAGAGAAGTCAGTTCTTGCCTTCAAAGGACAAGGTCTTGTTAAGGGCTAATGCAGATGGTAACTTTAAATTGAAGCCAATGTTCATTTACCATTCTGAAAATCCCATGTACATTATATCTATTTTGCCTGTGCTCTGTAAATGGAACAGTAAAACCTGAATGAGAGCACATCATGTTTACAACATGGTTTACTGAATATTTTAAGCCCACTGTTGAAACTTACTGCTCAGGAAAAAAGATTATTTTCAAAGTATTCCAGCTCATTGAAAATGCACTGAGTCACCCAGAAGCTCTGATGGAGATGTACAATAAGATTGATGTGTTTTCATGCCTGCTAACATATCAATTCTGCAACCCATGGAGCATGGAGATATTTAGAATTTCAAGTCTTACAATTTAAAAATTTTGTAAATCTATAGTTACCATAGTGATTCCTCTGCTGGATCTGTGCAAAGTCAGCTTAAAACCTTCTGGAAAGAATTCACCATTCTAGGTGCCATTAAGAACATTGCTGTCATGGGAAGGGCAAAATATCAACATAAACAGGAGTTTGGGTAAAGTTGATTCCAACCCTTATGGATGACTTTGAAGGGTTCAAGACTTCAGTAGAGGCGGTCACTACATATATGGTGAAAATAGCAAGAGACCTAGGATTAGACATAGAACCTGAAGATGTGAGCAGATTGTTCTAATCTCATAAAAAGACTTTAATAAATGAGGAGTTGTTTCTTATGGATGAGCAAAGAAAGTTGTTTCTTGAGATGGACTCTACTCCTGGTAAAGATACTGTGAAGATTGTTGAAGTGACAGGAAAGAATTTAGAATATTACATAAATTTAGTTGATAAAACAGTTTATCAACTGTTTGAGAGGACTGACTCCAATTTTGAAAGTTCTACTGTGTGTAAACTGCTATCATACAGCATTGCATGTTGCAGAGAAATTGTTCATGAAAGGAAGAATCACTTGATGTGGCAAACTTCACTGTTGTCTTATTTTAAGAAATTGCCACAGCCACTGCAATCTTCAGCAAACACCACCCTGATCAGTCAGCAGCCATCAACATCAAGGCAAGACCCTCCACCAGCAAAAAGATTGTTACTTCCTGAAGGCTCAATTGATGGTGAACATTTTAGCCAATAAAATATTTTAAATTAAGATAAATACATATTCAATATATATTTTTCAGACACAATGCTATCACACACTTGATAAACTACAATGTAAATGAATTTTATATGCACTGGGAATTTTTTTAAAGTTTGTATGACTAACTTTATAGCAATACTTGCTTTACTGTGGTGGTCTGTAACCAAACCTGCAATATTTCCAAGGTACACTTATATAATAAATTGGAAGATATCTAAACACAGTGATTTGGTTGAGAATTTTTTTCTCCAATAGCAGTAGTGTATGTTCCCCCAGCCTTTCTATAAACTCTGATTCCCTATACATGCCGTACAGACATTGTGGTCTCTTTTATGTTTGTTCAGAAATCAACTGCAGACAGGTAACTATCTACCAAGGTCTGTTCTACTCTCCTTCTTGGGCACCTAACTAGATTATATTTCCCAGCTTACTTTGCAGTTAGGTTAGGCCATCTGACAAAGTTCTTTCCAGTGGAATGGGAGCAGAGGTTACAAACACCAGTTCCAGGACTTGCCCATAGAACCTTCATGTGTGCACTTCCAAATTTTATTTGCCTTTCCAAAATTTCCAAATTTTTTTTTATTCCTTTCCATGGGAAAGAATGATGACAACCAAAGGAACATTGGAAACAATACGTTGAAAGTATTAATAGAAAGATTTCTTGGTGACCTGAATACCCACTCTGGATTGTTAAGTGAACAAGAATTAAGCTTTTGTTACATTTGAGCAATTATATGTTTGTGTTTATTTGTTAATAGCAGCTTCACCTAACACTTTTATGTTGTAGTTCTTCCCTGGTATAGTTCTTCCCAGGAAGTTGTAGGGCTTCCCTGATGACTCAGTTGGTAAAGAATCTGCCTGTAATGCAGGAGATCTGGGTTCAATCCCTGGGTTGGGAAGACACCCTGGAGGAGGGCATGGCAACCCACTCCAGTATTCTTGCCTGGAGAATTCCCATGGACAGAGGAGACTAGCAGGCTGCAGTTCATGGGGTCGCAAAGAGTCAGACATGACTGAGCGACTAAGCACACACTATGTTGTAATAGGAGAGGACTGTATTCCCCATAAAATGTGGCACAATGCTGAGCATGGAGTTAGTACTCAATAAGTACTAGTTGAATGAATGAGCCAGTTGTTGTTCAGTCACTCAGTCATATCCAACTCTTCACTATCCCAAGGACTGCAGCATACCAGACTTCCCTGAAGTGAAGTGAAAGTCACTCAGTCGTCTCCGACTCTTTGTGACCCCTTGGGCTGTACTGTCCATGGAATTCTCCAGGCCAGAATACTGTAGTGGGTTGCCTTTCCCTTCTCCAGGGAATCTCCCCAATCCAGGGATCTAACCCAGGCTTCCCTGTCCTTCACCATCTCCCAGAGCTTACTCAAACTCATGTCCATTGAGTTGGATTTCCTTATGGATTTATTGGTTTGATCTCCTTGCAGTCCAAGGGACTCTCCAGAGTCTTCTTGAACCACAGTTCAAAAGCATCAGTTTTTCAGCGCTCAGCCTTCTTTATGGTCTAACTCTAACATCCATATATGACTACTGGAAAAACCATAGCTTTGACTAGATGGACCTTTGTTGGCAAAGTAACGTCTCTGCTTTTTAATATGCTCTCAAGGTTTGTCATATTTTTTCTAATGAGCCAGTACATTAGCAAATTCATGAAAGCTCTTCCAGAAAGTATAATTACCAGGAACCCAAGTCTGAAAATTTTGCCCCATTTGCACATAATTTTATTTATTTTAAGTGATAATAGATATTAAGATATTGAGTACTTACTGAATGACATGTTTTACTCACGAAAAGTCCTGTTGCAGGGGGATGATACTACTTCCACTTAACACTTGAAGAAACAGGTTCAGAGAATTAAGCTACTTTGCCAAGGCCATATAACGCCTAAATGGCTAAGTTGGGATTTAAATTCAAGCCTAATTGACTTCAAAATTCTTTCCATTACATCATGCTTTCTTAAGTATATTTGGCTTAATACACCATGTTCGTTGTTTATGATCTTGAGAATATTAATGATTCAAAGCAAAGTATAGTCACTTGGAAATTAGTAAGTCCGTAGATAAAGTAATAACACAGGAGATATGTAATCTTGGCCTGTTAATATTGTTGTTTAGTCCCTCAGTGGCGTCAGACTCTTTGCCACCCCATGGACTGTAGCCTGCCAGGCTCCTCTGCCCAGAGAATTCTCCAGGCAAGAATACTGGAGTAGGTTGCCGTTTCCTTCTCTAGGGGATCTTCCCGACCCAGGGATTGAACCTGGGTCTCCTGCAATACTCACTCCAGTATTCTGGCCTGGAGAATTCCAGTATAGTCCATGGAGTCGCAAAGAGTCAGACATGACGGAGCGACTTTCACTTTCACTCCTGCAGTATTGGCAGGTGGATTCTTTACCACTGAGCCACTAGGGAAGCCCTAGCCTGTTAATAGAACCATTTGATTAGTATGGTACCCAGTTTTTGACCATCTCTTACACTCATTCTTGCTAAATGATCTTTAACATTATAGAAGAAATACAGTAAAAGCTCAGCTAGAAAGCATAGGGATTGAATTTGAGATACCATGACCAGACAATTTTCTAGTTAGGGATCAGAAAGCAACAGAAAACATTTTCTAGTGCTTTTTGGATAATATTTGAAAATTTTGAAATTCCTTTTCTGACCGTTGCATGGACCAGTAGTGTTATCTCAAGTTAGAGAAATATACTCTAGGGATTGTTTTAAGTGGACCTTGGTGTTAAGTATACATATAAGAATGTCTATATTTATTTTAAACAAAAAAAGTGAATCTGTTTTATTATATATAATAAAAATATTATATATAATTACTTAAATATAATGTCATCACTTGGTCTGTTTGATAACAGAGGGTCATATGTGATGTCATGTAATATCTCTGAGGTATCCCAGAGTAAAAGTATGGAAGACTGCATCAAAACAATTACTTAATAGTTTAATTTCACAGTAGTACAAGATGTTGCACTTTACATGTTCCCAGTTAGATTTCTTAATCATGTTATTTAAATTTTAAGCAAACTAACCCTCACAAAATTACTCTGCAAAGAATATTGATGATATTGCTAATAATGTAAACATGATGAAGAGATTGATAGTATTCTTTGTCAATTGTATTATTAGTTTAAATACAAAAGAAATCCAAGAAACATGATGATCTAATAAGTCCTGCTGAAATGTTGGCCTACAACATTTAAAGTTAACAAGACTCTGATATATGAATGTATTAATATATCCTGTATAGTAATAGTGAACTTCACCTTCAAAATGTTTTTTGCCTTAAGAGATTAGTTAATTATGACACTATGTGTATAACTTATAATTGAACATATGTACTGAGAGACTGTATTCAAAATAAGAAAACATAGTGGATTTTATTATCTATGAGCTTGGAGATCACCATCTTAATACAACCTCTTAACATATTAGCAATTTTTATTTACATGTCTGTTTTCTGTTCAGTTCAGTTCAGTTGAGTCGCTCAGTCATGTCTGACTCATTGCAACTCCATGCACTGCTGCACGCCAGGCCTCCCAGTCCATCACCAACTCCCAGAGTTTACTCAAACTCATGTCCATTGAGTCAGTGATGCCATCCAACCATTTCATCCTCTGTCATCCCCTTCTCCTCCCGCCTTCAATCATTCCCAGCATCAGCGTCTTTTCAAGTGAGTCAGCTCTTCTCATCAGGTGGCCAAAGTATTGGAGTTTCAACTTCAATATCAGTCCTTCCAATGAATATTCAGGACTGATTTCCTTTCGGATGGACTGGTTGGATCTCCTTGCAGTCCAGGGGATTCTCAAGAGTCTTCTCCAACATCACAGTTCAAAGCATCAATTCTTTGGCTCTCAGCTTTCTTTATAGTCTAACTCTCACATCCGTACATGACAACTGGAAAAACCATTGCCTTGAGTAGACAGACCTTGTTGACAAAGTAATGTCTCTGCTTTTTAATATGCCATCTAGTTGGTCACAACTTTTCTTCCAATGAGTAAGCATCTTTTAATTTCATGGCTACAGTCACCATCAGCAGTGATACTGGAGCCCCCCAAAATAAAGCCTGTCACTGTTTCCACAGTTTCCCCATCTATTTGCCATGAAGTGATGGAACCAGATGCCATGATCCTAGTTTTCTGAATGTTCAGCTTTAAGCCAACTTTCTCATTCTCCTCTTTCACTTTTATCGAGAGGATCTTTAGTTCTTTGCTTTCTGCCATAAGAGTGGTGTCATCTGCACATCTGAGGTTATTGATATTTCTCCCAGCAGTCTTGATTCCAGCCTGTGCTTCATCCAACCCAGTGTAACTCATGATGTACTCTGCATATAAGTTAAATAAGCATGGTGACAATATACAGCCTTGATGTCCCCCTTTTCCTATTTGGAACCAGTCCGTTGTTGCATGTCCAGTTCTAACTGTTTCTTCCTGACCTGCATACAGATTTCTCAAGAGGCAGGTCAGGTGGTCTGGTATTCCCATCTTTTTTAGAATTTTCCACAGTTTATTGTGACCCACACAGTCAAAGGCTTTGGCATAGTCAATAAAACAGAAATAGATGTCTTTTTTGAACTCTCTCCCTTTTTTGATAATCCAATGGATGATGGCAGTTCGATCTCTGGTTCTTCTGCCTTCTCTAAAACCAGCTTGAACATCAAAAAGTTCACAGTTCACATACTGTTAAAGCCTGGCTTGGAGAATTTTGAGCATTACTTTACTAGCATGTGAGATGAGTGCAATTGTGCATTAGTTTGAGCGTTCTTTGACATTGCCTTTCTTTGGGATTAGAATGAAAACTGACGTTTTCCAGTCCTGTGGCCACTGCTGAGTTTTCCAAATTTGCTGGCATATTGAGTGCAGCACTTTCACAGCATCATCTTTTAGAATTTAAAATAGCTCAGCTGGAATTCCATCACCTCCACTAGCTTTGTTTGTAGTGATGCTTCCTTAGGCCCATTTGGCTTTGCACTGCAGTATATCTGGCTCTAGGTGAGTGATCACACCATCGTGATTATCTGGGTTGTGAAGATCTTTTTTGTATAGTTCTTCTGTGTATTCTTGCCACCTTTTCTTAATATCTTCTGCTTCTGTAAGGTGCATACCATTTCTGCCAGGTCCATAGCATTTCTGTCCTTTATTGAGTGCATCTTTGCATGAAATGTTCCCTTGTTGTCTCTAATTTTCTTGAAGAGCTCTCTCATTCTTCCCACTCTATCAGTTTCCTTTATTTCTTTGCACTGATCACTGAGGAAGGCTTTCTTATCTCTCCTTGCTATTCTTTGGAACTCTGCATTCAAATGGGTATATCTTTCCTTTTCTCCTTTGCTTTTCACTTTTCTTTTCACAGCTATTTGTAAGGCCTCCTCAGACAGCCATTTTGGTTTTTTGCATTTCTTTTTCATGGTGATGGTCTTGCTCGCTCTCTCTTGTACGATGTCACAAACCTCCACCCATAGTTCTTCAGGCACTCTGTCTACTAGATCTAATCCCTTGAATCTATTTGTCACTTCCACTGTATAATCATAAGGGATTTCATTTAGGTCATACCTGAATGGTCTAGTGGTTTTCCCTACTTTCTTCAATTTAAGTCTGAATTTAGCATATCTGTTCATGATCTGAGCCACAGTCAGCTCTCAGTCTTGTTTTTGCTGACTATATAGAACTGCTGCATCTTTGGCTGCAAAGAATATAGTAAATCTGATTTCGGTGTTGACCATCTGGTGATGTACATATGTAGAATCTTCGCTTGTGTTGTTGGAAGAGGGTGTTTGTTATCATCAGTCCGTTCTCTTGGCAGAGCTCTGTTAGCCTTTGTCCTGCTTCATTCTGTACTCCAAGGCCAAATTTGCCTGTTACACCAGGTGTTTCTTGACTTCCTAATTTTGCTTTCCAATCCCTTATGATGAAAAGCACATGTTTTTGGATGTTAGTTCTAGAAGGCCTTGTAGGTCTTCATAGAGCTGTTCAACTTCAGCTTCTTCAGCGTTACTGGTTGGTGCATAGACTTGAATTACTGTGATATTGAATGGTTTGCCTTGGAAATGAAGAGAGATCATTCTGTCTTTTTTGAGATTGTATCCAAGTACTGCATTTTGGATTCTTTTGTTGAGTATGATGGCTTCTCCATTTCTCTAAGGGATTCTTGCCCACAGTAGTAGATATACTGGTCATCTGAGTTAAATTCACCCATTCCAGTCCATTTTAGTTCGCTGATTCCTAAAATGTGGATGTTCACTCTTGCCATCCCCGGTTTGACCACTTCCAATTTGCCTTGATTTTGGACCTAACATTCCAGGTTCCTATGCAATATTGCTGTTTACAGCATCGTACTTTGCTTCTATCAACAGTCACATCCACAACTGGGTGTTGTTTTTGCTTTGGCTCTGTCTCTTCATTCTTTCTGGAGTTATTTCTTCACTGATCTCCAGTAGCATACTGGGCACCTATCGACCTGGGGAGTTCATCGTTCAGTGTCCTATCTTTTTCCCTTTTCATACTGTTCATGGGATTCTCAAGGCAAGGATACTGAAGTGGTTTGCCATTCCCTTCTCCAGTGGACCATGTTTGGTCAGAACTTTCCAACATGTCCCGTCCATCTTGGGTGGCCTTACATGGCATGGCTCCTAGTTTCATTGAATTAGCCAAAGCTGTGGTTCATGTGATCAGATTGTTTAGTTTTCTGTGACTGTGGTTTTCAGTCTGTCTGCCCTCTAATGGAGAAGGAAAATAGGCTTATGGAATCTTCCTGATGGGAGCGACTGACTGAGGGGGGAACTGGGCCTTGTTCTGATGGGTCGTGTAAATCTTTAATCCAATTTTCCATTGATGGGTGGAGCTGTGTTCCCTCCCTGCTATTTACCTGGGGCCTAACTATGGTGGAGGTAATGAAGATAATGGCGACCTCCTTCAAAAGATCCCATGCATGTACTGCTACACTCCCTTCCCCCAACCCTGCCACAGGCCACCACCGACCCATGCCTCTGCTGGAGACTCCTGGACACTCCTGGGCAAGTCTGGGTCAGTCTCTTGTCAGGTCACTGCTCCTTTTCCTTGGGTCCTGGTACTCAGGAATTTCTGTTTTCTGTACTGAATACTAATTTCCTTAAGGAGAGAGAGACTATATCTTATGTTTGTATCAAGTACTTAGGTCTTGGTTTTTCAGTAGTAGGTGCTTAATTAATATCTGCTAAATAGAAATATGGCTGTCTTAGGAGGCCTTACAAATAGCTGTGAAAAGAAGAGAAGCAAAAAGCAAAGGAGAAAAGGAAAGATATTCCCATTTCAATGCAGAGTTCCAAAGAATAGCAAGGAGATATAAGAAAGCCTTCCTCAGTGATCAGTGCAAAGAAATAGAGTAAAACAATAGAATGGGAAAGACTAGAGATCTCTTCAGAAAATTAGAGACAACAAGGGAATATTTCATGCAAAGATGCACTCAATAAAGGACAAAAATGGTATGGACCCAACAGAAGCAGAAGATATTAAGAAGTGGTGGCAAGAATACACAGAAGAACTGTACAAAAAAGATTTTCATGACCCAGATAATCACGATGGTGTGATCACTCACCTAAAGACAGACATCCTGGAATGTGAAGTCAAGTGGGCCTTAGAAAGCATCACTACGAACAAAGCTAGTGTAGGCGATGGAATTCCAGTTGAACTTTTTCAAATCCTGAAAGATGATGCTGTGAAAGTGCTGCACTCAAGATGCCAGCAAATTTGGAAAACTCAGCAGCGGCCACAGGACTGGAAAAGGTCAGTTTTCATTCCAGTCCTTAAGAAAGGCGATGGCATATGACCCAGCAATACCACTTCTGGGCATACACACTGAGGAATCCAGATCTGAAAGAGACACGTGCACCCCAATGTTCATCGCAGCACTGTTTATAATAGCCAGGACATGGAAGCAACCTAGATGCCCATCAGCAGATGAATGGATAAGGAAGCTGTGGTACATATACACCATGGAATATTACTCAGCCGTTAAAAAGAATTCATTTGAATCAGTTCTAATGAGATGGATGAAACTGAAGCCCATTATACAGAGTGAAGTAAGTCAGAAAGATAAAGAACATTACAGTATACTAACACATATATACGGAATTTAGATAGATGGTGGCGATAACCCTATATGCAAAACAGAAAAAGAGACACAGAAATACAGAACAGACTTTTGAACTCTGGGGGAGAACGTGAGGGTGGGATGTTTTGAAAGAACAGCATGTATATTATCTATGGTGAAACGGACCACCAGCCCAGGTGGGATGCATGAGTCAAGTGCTCGGGCCTGGTGCACTGGGAGGACCCTGAGGAGTCGGGTGGGGAGGGAGGTGGGAGGGGGGATCGGGATGGGGAATACATGTAATTATATGGCTGATTCATGTCAATGTATGACAAAACCCACTGAAATGTTGTAAAGTGATTGGCCTCCAACTAATAAAATAATATTAAAAAAAAAAAAAAAAACAAAAACAAAAAAAAAAATAAATAAATATGCATCAAAAAAAAAAAAAAAAAAAGAAAGGCGATGGCAAAGAATGCTCAAATTACCACACAATTGCACTCATCTCACACGCTAGTAAGGTAATGCTCAAAATTCTCCAAGCCAGGCTTCAGCAATATGTGAACCATGAACTTCCAGATGTTCAAGCTGGTTTTAGAAAAGGCAGAGGAACCAGAGATCAAATTGCCAACATCTGCTGGAACATCAATAAAGGAAAAGAGTTCCAGAAAAACATCTATTTCTGCTTTACTGACTATGCCAAAGCCTTTGACTGTGTGGATCACAATAAACTGTGGAAAATTCTGAAAGAGATGGGAATCCCAGACCACCTGACGTGCCTCTTGAGAAACCTATATGCAGGTCAGGAAGCAACAGTTAGAACTGGACATGGAACAACAGACTGGTTGCAGATAGGAAAAGGGGTACATCAAGGCTGTATATTGTCACCCTGCTTATTTAACTTATATGCAGCGTACATCATGAGAAATCCTGGGCTGGAAGAAGCACAAGCTGGAGTCAAGATTTCTGGGAAAATATCAATAACCTCAGATACACAGATGACACCACCCTCATGGCAGACAGTGAAGAGGAACTAAAAAGCCTCTTGATGAAAATGAAAGAGGAGAGTGAAAAAGTTGGCTTAAAGCTCAACATTCAGAAAACTAGGATCATGGCATCTGGTCCCATCACTTCATGGCAAATAGAAGGGGAAACACTGGAAGCAGTGTCAGACTTTCTTTTGGGGGGCTCCAATATCACTGCAGATGGTGATTGCAGTTATGAAATTAAAAGACGCTTACTCCTTGGAAGGAAAGTTATGACCAACTTAGATAGCATATTAAAAAGCAGAGACATTACTTTCCCAACAAAGGTCCCTCTGGTCAAGGCTATGGTTTTTCCAGTTGTCATGTATGGATGTGAGAGCTGGACTATGAAGAAAGCTGAGCACCAAAGAATTGATGCTTTTGAACTGTGATGTTGGAGACGACTCTTGAAAATCCCTTGGACTGCAAGGAGATCCAACCAGTCCATCCTAAAAGAGATCAGTCCTGGGTGTTCATTGGAAGGACTGATGCTGAAACTGAAACTCCAATACTTTGGCTACCTCTTGCAAAGAGTTGACTCATTGGAAAAGACCCTGATGGTGGGAATGATTGGGGTCAGGAGGTGAAGTGGACAAAAGAGGATGAGATGGCTGGATGACATCACCGACTCGATGGACATGAGTTTGAGTAGACTCTGGGAGTTGGTAATGGACAGGGAGGCCTGGCATGCTGCAGTTCATGGGGTCACAAAGAGTTGGACATGACTGAGTGACTGAACTGTAGTGAACTAAATATAAATAGAAGAATATAGAAATATAGACAACATTAAAAGGCAGCCTGGTTCCTATTACCAAATATAAAATCTTTTGTCATGTGATCTTGGAAAATGAAATTTTTATTTTCCTCTTGCAGAGAATGGAGTGAATACTTCCTGTTCTTCCTATCTCAATGGCTTCTTATGAAACTCACATATGAAAATAAATATAAAATTTAGAGCTATGTATTCCTCTACTGTTTTCATCTTGTTTTTTAAATATAAACTACTTTGGAATCTTAATAAAAAACTATAGAGGAAAATGACAGAGGATAAAGTGTTAACTACATCCTGATAATTAAAATAAATGCCTTTTAGTGTGTTTTGCTTTTAGAATGCTGACACTTTCCTCCAGTTGTTAAAACAAATTGTTCAAATGAACATGTTGTAAATGTTACAGGGGTTTTTCTGGAAAGGAGAAAGAAGGAAATGTAGGCATTGTTTCACATTTCCAAATGCTTCCTGTAGTCCAAGTGGTGTCAGCATTCCCTTTGTTCTTGATTTAGTCAATTCTCCTTAAAAAGAAATCATTTAGAGATAAGTGGAAAGCACAAAAGGGAAGTCATTGGGACAACTTCCCCCATTTAGTTTCAGACTCATTACCAGAGAATGTGAAGGCTTATAGTCACATGAGAAGGTAAGTCTAAAGGTTACCTTTCTAATACTTAACTTTCTATAAATAAAATGTTCATTTTCCAAGATCACATGACAAAAATTTTTCTATTTAGTAATAGAAATCAGGCTGCCTTTTAATGTTGTCTATACTCCTATATTTTTCTTTTTTCATTTAGCAGATATTAATTGATCACCTACCACTGCAAAACCAAGAGCTAAATACTTATCATTTCTATTTTGTTAACTAAGGTAACCAAATACCTTTGTGTGTGGTTTTTTTTTTTTTTGAATGTGAGGAAACAACCTACAGGAGTTTAATGAAACCAGGGAGATGTAGCACCTTGGGAGAAAGGAATTTGGTATTAAAATCTCAGGTTTTTAATAGGTAGAGTTCCCAGGAGCTCCAAAAAAGTGAGGTTTATGTGGAGTGAGGCTGACCAAGTGTGCCCAATCAAAGTTAAGTTTCATGAGCAATCCAGGTGAGATATTTTCTGATTATGCTTTAATCATATTTTTTTCTGGAACATTTTAATACTCTTTTCAGCTACCCCAAAACCACTTACTATCCTCCCACTTCTCAAATCAATCTATGATTGCCTCCATTTTATTTTCACTTTTCTTGTATTATTCTCCTTTACTCCTTTTGCTTCTTCCATGTGTGCCCTAAGTGTTTACAGGTAATACATATGTGACTATGTATATGAATACATTTATCTATATAAATGATGGAGTACAACTTGTAACCACTGAATAGATATTTTAAAATAAATAAATGAAAGTAACATCCAATAATATTTTGCAATTGAATGAATAGTACTTGTCATTCCTGTTTTCAACTTCAT
Source organism: Muntiacus reevesi (assembly GCF_963930625.1). Lineage (NCBI taxonomy): Eukaryota > Metazoa > Chordata > Mammalia > Artiodactyla > Cervidae > Muntiacus > Muntiacus reevesi. Next base: position 135,641,616 of record NC_089271.1, read on the forward strand.
GATTTACATTTTTATGAATTAATAATTTATTCATTCATTCATCAAGTATTGACAAATTACCTACTCTAACCCTGATGCTGGGAATATACAGCTGATCTCACAAAGCTTGCACATTTTACACAAGTATATATGTAAATAAACCAATAATATAACCTCAAGTAGTGGCAAGTATGGCCGAAAAGTTCATTTAGTTTTTTTCATAAGATGTTACAAGGTAATGAAGGAACTAAAACAGTGACTGGCATTGTGATAGTGACTGGCAATCACTTTCTCAGACTGTGTTTGTGTCTAATTGACATCAGGTGGTGAGGGAAGGACTTTCAGAGGTGGTGACAGTTTAGTTATGAATAATGAGCTGATGTGACAGAAGAGCATTCCTGACAGAGAAAATAGTGCGTTAGTACTGGGGTGGGATGATTGTGAGCTTTCAACTTAATGAGTTAACTGATGTTTGATGTCTTCAATAATATATAAAAAGCAGAGCATGTCATAGTGCCAATCTGTATACTCACTATCCCTCAAGGATTATTCAACTCATTCATTCATTTAGGACAGATTTATTGAGCACATAATGTGTGTCAGGTACTAGTTATAGGCACTTGGTCATCATGAGGAACAAAACAGACAAAAATATCTGCTGCATAGAGCTCACAGTCTAGAGGAGGGAAACAAGCAATAAATGACAATTCACTAAATGATGTTTTATATTAAAAGGAAATGCATGCTTTGAAATATAGAAATAGTAGGTGTGGTGTGTGTGCGTGCATGAGTGTGTGTGAAAGTAATTAGTACAGATTGCAAATCAAAATAGAGTGGACATAGTGTAGGTCTTACTGAGAAGATGTTTGAGAACCCAACAGAGTAAGTCAGGTACTGAACCAGACCTTAGAGAGGCATTAGTTATTGTGTAATATACAGGTAATAATAATAATGAGGTAATAATACAGCTTTTAGATTGACAATATCTTCATACACTCCAAAAATTCAAATTCCAAATATATAACATATGGCAATTAGACCATAAAAATGCATGGGATGCATTATACAATTCTCTAACTTCACAAAATGAAATGGTCTGGAAATGAGGACGAGTATTCAGTGCTAAGCCAAAATATTTCTCTGGTGACATAAGAATTAGGGAGCCAAGAACCACATCACCCATTCCAGATTTCTGGCTTCCTCCCAAGAGTCTAAACATTTGTTTCCTGAGAAAACCACTTGAATAATTTCTTGGCCTCTGGACAGGATATCACAAAGCTAAAACTATATTGCCTTATTTTGTGAGGTTAAATTAGGACTTTTACATTTTTTTAATTTATGTTTTGTGCACTGTGGTTATACAGCTATATTTTGGATAATATCGGCAATTGCTTAATATTATTCTGAGAGAGAAAATCTTAGGTAAGGAGTAGATACTATAGACTCCATGTAAATTCAAGAGTTTTAGAGTGTAAAACATAAAAAAAGAAACTCAAATCCAGGCAGGCCTTACCAAAATTCTGAAGCAAGGCATTTACTTAGAGTAACAGGTCATGGGACATAGGAGATGTGTTCTGAGGGGAATGTTGAAGGAACAGTGTTCATCAACTCAGAGAAGAGAGGCCTGAGGGATAATTTAATAATTATTTTAAAATATCAGTTACTTAGGTGCAGAGGATAGTCAATGGTCTCTTTATTCTTAGATGATTAAATAAACTTAAGAAAGCATGGCAGATTTTTGTTAGACGCTTAAGGAGGAAATGATTGTGAAATATTGGAAATGGATCCTGAGGAAAGTTGTGGAATCTTCTCTCTAAAGAGTTTTATAAATAGGAGAAAGTTTCATCTGTCTATGATTCTTTGAGTGTAGCAGGAAGACCTAGTGACTCCAAGGATTCTTCTGTAGTACTACATTTGGTGCACTAGCTCTTTTGGAATCATGTTGTCTTCAAATAATGTTGGAGTGTACTGGCATGATTTGCATTTAAACTATTGGTTAAGTGATTTTTAAAAAAAAAATCTTCTGTAAGCAAATTGAGACCTTTAATAGTTTCCTCTCATTTCAAAACATAATGATTGTCTGAATAATATTTCAGTATGTTTCCTTACAGTGTCAGTAATAATTATTTCATTGGTGGTGATTAGTATTAATATCACTCATTAGAAGGAGGGAAAATAATATGAACTATGCCAGTCCACACAAGTTCTGTTACCTTAAGCATTTTGTAAAAGCAAACAGTGTTTATTTGAATAATTTCCTTTCTACATATATCAACAAGAGGTTACCACATTTAATATCTTTTGTCTATGAGTTCATTTGCTTTTAACTCATAGTACTTTTCTTTCATAGGCCTTGTGGAAACAATTCACAAGAAGTGACTGGATCTCACATTTGAAAAGGTAAGTTTTAATTTTCTTAAAATTTATAGTAAAATTGTATAAAGTAAATGTATTTATAACAAAATAAATTTTATTTTAAAGAATTTTTGGAGAATAATTAGAGCTAAATATGACTTTGTAGGTGATCAAGCTTATTTTACTGTTGAAGAAATGGAGGTCCTGAGAAAATAAATTTGTATCCAATGTAACCAATGGTAGAATTAGGGCCAAAATTCAGGCTCCCTAACTCACGGTCTAGTGCTCTTAATACACACCACTAAATCTTTCTCTATTTTGGTGGTTGTTTGGGGAGGTCCCATGAGTGTGTGTATGTCTGTGAGTGATAAGAACCTGTAGGTCCACAGAAGTTTGACAGGCTTATGAGAGAGAGAGGATTTAGAAGAATATGTTCTCTAAAATTGAAGGACACAGGAAGAGTACCACGGCAGAGGGAGACTCATAGAGAAGATATTTCTTATAATTTTAGAAATGACCTTTTTCTTTTGGGTCTCATAATGGGCTAAGGAGGAGAAGGGAGAGATACTGATTTACTATGCATGGAAATAAAATAAAGTTGATATCATAGGAATTTGACTCATTAAATATCACAGATGATAGTTAAGAAATTAAATGTGGCATATATTGGCCACAACAAATCTCACCAAACCTTATGAAAAAGAATGTTCACAGCTACTGAAGTTATTTTCTAAGGCGTCCATAGTAAGGGAGCATCTATGTAGTGTGGAATTAGAATCTGTGTCATCAAGTATTTGGATAACATAGCAGATGAAAATTGTCAAATAGTGTGTCATTCTAAAAGATTCATGGTAATGTGGAAGGCCAATGTTAAAATGAAAGAAAAAGCATATGGCCCAAATTTACACACAGTCAAGGTGCTGCTGCTGCTGCTGCTAAGTCGCTTCAGTCGTGTCCGACTCTGTGCGACCCCATAGACGGCAACCCACCAGGATCCCCCGTCCCTGGGATTCTCCAGGCAAGAACACTGGAGTGGGCTGCCATTTCCTTCTCCAATGCACAAAAGTGAAAAGTGAAAGTGAAGTCTCTCAGTCGTGTCCGACTCAGCGAGCCCATGGACTGCAGCCTACCAGGCTCCTCAGTCCATGGGATTTTCCAGGCAAGAGTACTGGAGTGGGGTGCCATTGCCTTTTCCGACACAGTCAAGCTACTTTGTTCTAAATAAAAACTATGTTTGCTGGACCCATCTCAAGTTCTCCTGCCCTAGACAAGTCAAGTCCTCTTTCATATTTTTCTTGTGTGCCAGAGAGGGTGGGTCAGCCGAAGATAGGGAATGCTTCCAGTAATCCAAGGAGAAGATAGGGAGACTTCCTGTTTATCATTTATCTCCTATTTCTCATTTAAAACTCCATGCAGACATCATCCCCTCACTGAAACTCACTGCCTGGATGTCCATAGAGCCATATAGAAAAAACGCTTCTCTCTATCAGTTAGTGTTTAGTGGATTGCATTCCATTTGTCTTGTCACCTCTCTGCCTTTCCTGGACTAGACTATCAGCTTCTTGAGGGAAGGAAATATATCTTTATGCTTTTCTCCTAAATTAGGTTTTTCAACCTTTATGAAGAAGTGGAAATGATAGCTGCTTTTTCACACTGGCTTCCTTACAATCCTTTATTCTATCTTTTGGGTCTCAGAGATTCTGCAGTCCACTCAGGCATATGGAATTGATAAACTAAGGAAGGAATCTGGTTATTGTTATTTAATGTTTGGGAACTTATAATGATCTATGAATGTTATATCTTGAGATACTCTTTGCTACATTTTCTCCAAAGGAGGGGTCTCTTTTGTATCACTAGTGGAACTTAAAGGATTTTATTAAGCATTTGCAGAAAATTGTTCCTCTTACTTAAGAAAAAAAATACAGACAGCTTAGGCATAGTTGCCAAGTGTGGGAATGAGGTCTTTGATGGTTTAGCAATTCTTGCTCTCCAATCTCCTTCCCTTTTCATATTTTCTTGTTATGTTTATCTTCCCTCTTCTAGGATTTTTTAAAAATTTTGTTCATATGTGCATGTATATATTTATACCTTCATTCCTTACAAATCACTTTAATCAGCAGTCCTACTTTGTACTTTGCAAAATACTCAAGATAAGAATGAGTCATACTGTGCAAATGTGAAATATTTAACACATACCTGCTTCTTTCCCATATGGGACTTGTAACCCCAATAGGTTGCAAGGGGTAAATCTTGACAAGTAAATGGACAGATGGAGCTTTGTTTTATTCAACCCCTGCCCAACCTTCTATTCAAAATCTTCTATCACCCAATTCACACAGGCTTACTGTGTGCCAAGCACATAATAGATGCTTTATAAGTATTCATTTAATTCTCGCTACAATTCTGTGAAGGGCTTCCCTGATAGCTCAGTTGATAAAGAATCCACCTGCAATGCAGGAGACCCCAGTTTGATTCCTGGGTCAGGAAGATCCACTGGAGAAGGGATAGCCTATCCACTCCAGTATTCTTGGGCTTCCATCATAGCTCAGCTGGTAAAGAATCCGCCTGCAATGTGGGAGACCTGGATTCGATACCTGGGTTGGGAAGATTCTCCTGGAGAAGGGAAAGGCTACCCACTCCAGTATTCTGGCCTGGAGATCTCCATGGGCTACAGTCCATGGGGTCACAAAGAGTCAGACACAAGTGAGCGACTTTCGCTTTCACAATTCTGTGAAGCGAGACCTATTCCCATCTCCATTTTAAAGATGAGGAAAGTGAGGCATAAAGATATTTTAGTACATTCTCTAGAGTTACACAACTAGTAAATAATGGTGCTGAAATTCAAACCCGGGCAGTATGACTCCAGAATTAATGTTCTTAGATACTATATGAAGATCTGAAGCTGCTGTGATTAATTTCCTAGGTATATCTGCATTTCTCTTGGCTATTCTATGTCTTCTTCTAAATGTGTGTCACCTATATATGCTAGAGAGCAGCTCAGAACCAAGGAATATGGTATATAATTCGTTCTCAGCATTTGAATACACAAGAATTAATGGGAATCTACCAGAGAGATGAGTTGAAACTAGTACTAACAGAAAGTCAGCACAACAATCCAGTGATACAGAATGAAAGATTTAAAAAATAATTTTAACAGCTTAGTGAAGTATAATTGATATGCAAAGAACTGTACATATTTACTGTGTACAACTTGATGAATTTGGAGGATTTTTTTAAAGGTATCTTTTGAGTCCTGAAATTATGAGTCTTTGAACAACTTTCTCTTCAGGGAAATTTTAATTTTTGCCTCCTAGTTGTCACAAGAACACAAAAATTTTTAATTGGTCTGCAAACTTAAATAGAAGAGAATGAAAATGAGGTGTCTAAAAGTAAGAAAGTTTCATATTTTAATGTGGTAATACCACTAGCTAGTCAAGGAAAAGTTCTAGAAAAGAGCTTTGTAAGAACGAGTCTTATAAAATGAATAAGACTGTGGCTTTTAGAAGCTTAGTGATTAGCAGTGGAGTGCTAATAGTGCTGAAACTTTGACTATTTAAAATAGAATAAGTTAAAAGTAAGAGGACTGAATATACTTTTGTACTTGAGAATAAAGGACATAAAAATTAAAACCAGTGAACATCATTTAGTTTATCTAGTGATATTAGATAGTTGTTTCAATCACCAAATGTTTATTTTTTGCAATTGTGTGGTAATTCTCTAGAATGACCCATGCCTCAACCTGCTACACAATCCAAACATATGATCACCAGACAGTCTCATTCTCAGTCTCAGAACTTTAAGGACCATGTATATATCATTAAGGCTTCCCAGGTGGCTCAGTGGTAAAGAATCCACCTGCCAATGCAGGAGACATGGGTCCAATCCCTGGTCAGGGAAGATCCCCTGGAGAAGGAAATAGCAACTCACTCTAGCATTCTTGCCTGGGAAATCCCATGGACGGAGGAGCCTGGTGGGCTATAATCCATGGAGTTGCAAAAGAGTCAGACATAACTTAATGACTAAAACAAAAACAGCAATGTATCATTAACTCTAGTTCTGAACTCTCCCCTATACTCTAGACTTGTGTATCCAACTGTCCACTCTGTATCTCCACTTGGAAGTTTAATGAACTGCTCAAATTTACCATGTCCAAAATTGAATTCTTTATTCCTATGCCTAGCCTGCTTCTCCCCTAGTGTGCTTCCTTTCAATAAATGGCATCACCATTTACCTAATTGCTTAGATTAGAATCCTTGGTATCATTTTAGATTACCCTCTTGCTCACATACCCCACATCTAATCTTTTAGAAGATCACAGCCGACCTACCTTCAAAATATATTCAGAATATGGCACTTTCCACCATTATAGTACAAACTGCCATTATCTCTTGGCTAGAAAATTCAAAAATTTTTTGTGTAGAAAATTACTAGAAAACTATTTCCTTTTCCAGTTTATTATCTATTCAGCAGCTGGAATTATATCAAAGATAAAACTAATTTCGTGTACTCCCTGATTAAAAGCTTTCAGTGACTCCCATCTCACTCAGAACAAAAGCCAAAGTCTAAAATGACCTAGGAGGCACCACACAAACTGCACCTCTACCTCTCTGACCTTTCCTCTTCTTACTTTCTTCCTTGCTTACTCTGCTCCCAACCCACAAACACAGTCCCTCATTAGGGTCATTGCATTTGTTGTTCCATCTGCATGAAACACTCTCTACTGTTATCTTCATGACTCCCTCCACCTTTTTATTCAGATTCTTCCTCAGAGAGGCCTTCCTAATCATCCTTTCTAAAATGGCCTTGTTCATGTCAATGTATGACAAAACCCACTGAAGTGTTGTGAAGTGGTTAGCCTCCAACTAATAAAATTAAAAAAAAAAAAAAAATAGCCTTGTTCCCTCACTCCACCGATCACTATTTAGCCTCTTAACCTGCCTCTTGTGTTTTGTATGGCATTTATCATTATCTAACCTATTTTTGCTTGTTTGTTTTATGGTTTATCTCTAACACTGGAATATAAGTTCAGTGAGGGCAGAAATTTGTTCATTCATCGTTGTATCCTGCTTTCCTAACACAGAACTCAATGTTTGCTAAGTAAATGAGTGACTGAATGAATGAATGGTGGTAACCTAAGGAGACAGAGAAGGCAATGGCAACCCACTCCAGTTCTCTTGCCTGGAAAATCCCATGGATTGAGGAGCCTGGTAGGCTGCAGTTCCTGGGGTCGCTGAGAGTTGGACACGACTGAGCGACTTCACTTTCACTTTTCACTTTCCTGCGTTGAAGAAGGAAATGGCAACCCACTCCAGTGTTCTTGCCTGGAGAATCCCAGGGACGGGGGAGCCTGGTGGGTTGCCTTCTATGGGATAGCGCAGAGTCGGACACGACTGAAGTGACTTAGCAGCAGCAGCAGCAGCAGCAACCTAAGGAGAAAGTAGGTCACAGTCTGAGGAAAGAAATGAAGCATTTCTTCAAAGATATGTTGGCAATCTAAAATATAATTCACAACATCATCTCAATATTAGTTAAAATAATCTAGCTGTTCTCTTTTCAAGCGATATAACCACTTTGAAGCCAACTGTTAAATATGCAATAAATATGAACCATAAAACCTGTGGTTTTCTTCTAAGTGAAATGCAAAGATTAATAGGTGAAATGGTTTTGAAACCCAGTTTAGGAATTGTTTAAGCATTTTAAAACCCCTGTGCCAGTATTAGAATGACCACATGAGAAAGTTAATATCTATTGTTGATCTTTATTTTTTCTAAAATTATGCTGTGCCCTGGCTGTTAGGAATTTTCTGCTGGTTGTCCGGTCTCCAGCTGGGACTTAACTTCCTAATTTTATTGAGACTCCATCCAAGGATACACATGTTGTATACTCTGGTTTCCTGTTAGTAGTTCATTAACAAGTTCATCATGTGTTTATTCCTGTCTTAGCATTATCAAGAGACAAATCTGGAAAGGTCATGATTTTACGGTAAAATTCTATATGATTATTTCTCTGAACTCTTGATTGATGAACTATTTCTGTTATAATACATTTAGATGTAAAAGGGGATAAGTGGAAGAGTTGTTTTGTAACTTGTATTCTTAGGAAAAAAATTTAGGTAGCAAAGACTCATCTGGAGAATAGTCTGTTTTAGTGAATTTATGGGAAAAAGGCTTTACCATGTTTCATCAGTTATTTTGAAAAGATTCAAATAAATTAAACAGTATTTAATATTAAATAGCAGTATGATAAAGTGAAAACTGATTCTTATACCAGCTGTTGCTAACTAAATGGCTTTGACTAGGTCATCTCTATATTCAGGGCTTTGGTTTACTTGGTTGTAAAAAAGAGGGTGTTAGACCATGATTTTTAGATTAGTTTCAGCATTTCAGCAGTGTCTCTGAACATGATAGTTTCTTACCCTTGAAAGTAGGGATATCAGTTTCATGACATGATTAATAAAAATGTTATCTTGATAATTGTTGAATCTAAATAATGGGTACATGCAGCTTCATTATACTATTTTTATTTATCTTTCAATATTCTTAAACAATAGCAAATTTAGAAATATGAAAAAATGCTTGATAGCAGATAATATACTATGTTCAAACTAATATTGTGAAGTCTATTTCATGTCTATGTTTTTCCTCTTATCATTCCAGGGCATATTTTTTTTTGGAATTTATGCATTCTTTGATTTTTAGATTCCATGTACAAATACTGTTGGGAAGAGTAACACATTAATATCAATTGTATTTTGAAAAATTGAAGTATTGTTGATTTACAATATTGTATTAGTTTCAGGTGTACAGCATAGTGGTTCTTTTTTTTTTTTTCTATAGGTTATTATAAAATAAGGTTATAAAACCTTGTGCTATACAGTAAATCCTTATTGTTTATCTATTTTATGTTTAGTAGTTTGTATCTGTTAATTCCATACCCTAAATTTGTCTTTCCCTCCCTTCTTCTCCTCTTTCATAACCATAAATTTGTTTTCTATGTCTGTGAGTTTGTTTCTGTTATGTACATAGATTCATTTGTATTATTTTCCAGATTCTACATATAAGTGATTTCATATAGTGTTTGTCTTTCTCTGAGTTATTTCACTAAGCATAATATTCTCTAGATCCATCTGTGCTTCTGCAAATGGCATTATTTCACTCTTTTTTTTTTATGGCTAATATTCCATTGTTTATACATACGACATCTTCTTAAGCCAATCCTTTTGTTGATGGGCACTTGGCTTGCTCCCATGTGTTGGCTATTGTAAATAGTGCAGCTGTGAATTTAATTGTACGTTAATAAAGATTTATCCCTATGTTGTTTAGGGTTACACAGTAATTTTTGCTAATCAAAAGACATTGAAATATTATGGCTCAAGCAACAGACCAAAGGTGGGCATGCAATACTGCTGCAGGAGGTTATCCAAGCCTGAGGGTCCTTCTGCCTGTTGCTTTGCTGTCTTCTAGTATGGTGACTCTGTCTATGTGGTCAAATTGGCTCCCATTATCATGTCTGTGCTATAGCCTACTGGTTGAGTGAGGAGAGAGAAAGAAGAGGACAAGAATTTTTCTGTCAAAATATGACCAAAGATCACTCACATACATCACTGCTGCTTGCATATCATTGTCTAAATTTCTTTCATACCTAACTGCAAAGGAGTATGGAAATGTAGTCTCTGGCTCAGAAGCCTTGCGCACAGATAAAGCTCATAAGATTCTATTACTAACAGGAAGAATATGAAAATGGACACTGACAAACAGTCTTTGCTACAGTTTATCAAACAACATTATCTTGATAAGTTTCCTGAAAGGCCTAGGCCTTTGCAAATAGTGGGCTGTATGACTCAAGCTGGAAGCAAGATTGCCAGGAGAAATATCAATAACCTCAGATATACAGATGATACCACCCTTATGGCAGAAAGTGAAGAAGAACTAAAGAGCCTCTTGATGAAAGTGAAAGAGGAGAGTGAAAAAGTTGGCTTAAAGCTCAAAATTCAGAAAACTAAGAACATGGCATCTGGTCACATCACTTCATGGCAAATAGATGGGGAAACAATGGAAACAGTGACAGATTTTATTTTGGGGGGCTCCAATATCACTGCAGATGGTGATTGCAGCCATGAAATTAAAAGATGCTTACTCCTTGGAAGAAAAGTTATGACCAAGATAGACAGCATATTAAAAAGCAGAGACATTACTTTGTCCACAAAGGTCCGTCTAGTCAAGGCTATGGTTTTTCCAGTAGTCATGTATGGATGTGAGGGTTGGACTATAAAGAAAGCTGAGTGCCAGAGAATTGATGCTTTTGAACTGTGGTGTTGGAGAAGACTCTTGAGAGAGTTCGTTGGATTGCAAGGAGATACAACCAGTCCATCCTAAAGCAGATCAGTCCTGGGTGTTCATTGGAAGGACTGATGTTGAAGCTGAAACTCCAATACATTGGCCACCTGATGCGAAGAGCTGACTCATTTGAAAAGACCCTGATGCTGGGAAAGATTGAGGGCAGAAGGAGAAGGGGACGTCAGAGAATGAGATGGCTGGATGGCATCACCAACTCTATGGACATGGGTTTGCGTGGACTCCGGGAGTTGGTGATGGACAGGGAGGCCTGTCATGCTGCGGTTCATGGGGTTGCAAAGGGTCAGACACAACTGAGCGACTGAACTGAACTGAACTGATGACTCATAAAGAAATGGTTAAAAAGACAGCTGACTTGTTTGTAGTGCTTTCTAACATGAACTGATTGTTCAGTCTCAGATTCTCTGACCCCGACTGATATCCTACTTTTCAATTCAATGCTGATACTATCTATAGTTAGCAAAGACCCCACTTTGAGGGATTGAGGTCAATCCCTCAAGACTGTCCCCACTTCAGATGCCAGTCAAAAGTCCCAGTACTTCTGACCAACAAGCTGTAAATTCAGGAAGTCCTGATGACTCATTTTAGGTTTGATAGTTCATTAGAATGACTCAAGGAACTTGGGAAAACACTTTACTGTCTATTAATGGTTTATTATAAGAGCAGCCAAGTGGGAGACATGCAAAAGGGCAAGGTATTGGTGGGGGGAGGTGTACTTCAGTTCACAGAGCTTTTATTCTCTCTCCAAGCATGTCAATTTCCTTGTATCTTGATGTGCTAACCCACCTTGAAACTCTCCACACCAAGTTGTTTAAGAGTTTTTATTGAAGTCTCATTAGTTAGACATAGCTGACTAAATCTTTGGTGATGGAACTCAACTTCCAGCCCCCTCTCATCTCCCAGGAGCTCAGGTGGTGGGGATGATAGTTCCAACTTCTAATCTTAAGGTTGGTTCCTCTGACAACCAACCCTCATCCTGAGCTAAGTGGGGGCTCACCAGTCATCACCTCATTAGCATAAGCTCAAATTTGGCTGAAAGGAGATCATTAAAAATACAGAAGACACTCCTTTCACTCAGGAAATTCCAAGAGTATTAGGAACTTTGTGCCAGGAACTGGGGACAAAGAGCAAATATATCAGGAGCATCAGTCTCCCACCTACTCGCTAACCCCTCTACTCCCCACTCCCAAACCATCTCTTCTTAAAGACACTCACCTTTTCCACAACACACATAGAATGAGTTGTTCTTTCCTCTTAGCTTCCTTAGCTACCAATGATTCTGTCATAGTGTACTGTTCTTATCACACAGAACTATAATTATCAATACTTTTTAGTTTCTATGCCTCTAACGAGAATGTGAACTACATGAGATAGTATCTAACTCACATCTGTACCCTAAACATCTAGAGTAGTGCTTGACACATCATTGCTCTATGAACCATTGAATAAAGGTGAGTGACTTGAAAACAGAATCTGGTACTACTGACTTTTGGCAGTCTATGTGTCTGTGTTTAAGTGTGTTTGGTGTTAATCCAGGGACTGCATCATGATGGTGCTAATTGTATTTCCCAGCTTTTGTGGGTTTCCTGAGAATTTTAGCTCTGGTATCTTAATGTTAAGTCTGTGGTAGTCTGTAGAGGAATTCAGAGTTCATAAATTATAAATAATAGCTGGTTTTAGAGTATTAAAAACTGAATTTAAGGGAATGCAGGCAGTCTAGATGTCGTCTATCTCACAGAGTATGTTCTTTATAGCACACTGCATTTCTGTAGACATGTCAACTATACCAAATAACTTTTCAAGTCAGTTTTCTGGGGTGTTATGATTTTTTAAAAAAAATTCCCACAGAACCTGAGAAGTTTGATATTTGCCTGAAAGTTTAAAAACTGTTCTCAAATTCAAAGAATTTTTTTTAGGAAGTGTGTGTGTTTGTACATATCAACTAAATATTCAATGGTTATTTTAATTATTTTTTAAATACTTATTTTTCTTGTTCATGCTTATTTAATGTCTTTTATCATTACAAAGAAAATAATACTATGGCACATTAAATAATGTCTTTGCTAATTGCCTTATTTTATCAGCAGTTCAAGAATTCCCATTTCCTGTTTTGGTGGGAGTTGCAGAACTTTACACAATGAAAGAGATATCATGACCCCTGCCAGTAAGCTATTTTAGCTGCTGAGGTATCAGGAAGAATCCCAGCAGTAGTTTTACAGGAAAAGCCCTGGACTAGTTGTGAGGTGTACCCAAGTTTTATTTTTCTTGAATGTTGATTTCTGGAAGTAATTTAACCTATTGAAACTTGAGTGATATTAATTTTTAAAACTGAAATATTATCTCCTTAACTATCTCAGGGTGCTAATTGATAATATAAGGTAATAAATATGTTAAAGGAAATCAACCCTGAATATTCATTGGAAGGACTGATGCTGAAGCTGAAGCTCCAATACTTTGACCACCTGATGCAAAGAGCCTACTCACTAGAAAAGACCCTGATGCTGGGAAAGATTGAGGACAGGATGAGAAGGGGGTGACAGAGGATGAGATGATTGGATGGCATCACTGACTGAATGGACATGAGTTTGAGCAAACTCTGGGAGATAGTGAAGGACAGGGAAGCCTGGCATGATGCAGTCCATAGGGTTGCAAAGAGTTGAACTCAACTTAGCAACTGAACAACAACAAAAAATACATTCCTGCTAAAGAGCTCATGGATAGTACTTGTCTATCCTAGTGATATCAGCCTACGAAGTCTCAGTTCTGACATACTCTTGACTCAATAAGAACCATTCTGTTTTAGCAGGTGGAGGTTTGGAAAAACCTAATGTGTGCTATGCCGCTGAAATTGATCTGGGCCCCTGGGACACTTTGTAAGCTCATGCTTTAGATTTTCTCTCTTACCCCACAATCTGCTACTGGCTGTTTAATTGGACTTTGGTTCCGATCTGAAGTTCAGTTCTTATTCTGTGTCTCTGTTGAAATTGGGATCCAGACCTAAATCTTTGGCCTAGTTTTTGCTGACCACTTTTCAGGGATTGACTGTTGACTGCTTGCAGAATCATTTGTATCATCTTGACCAATTCTCTCAGAAGAATGACCTTACCCCAACTGTTCTTAGAAACTTCCCTGCTCTGAGGCTTTGATGTACTTCTTCATTTCATGTCCCTTGGGTTACACTGACCCTGGCCTTCATCAAATGTGGATTTATACCCTTTTTTGGTTTTGGTATAGACTAACTTTCAGCTAGTGGGGGACTGCTCCAACTAGTCTCGTTCCACATCCTTTCTCTACACCAATTAGGCTTATTCCCAAATTCTCTCTCTCTCTCTCTTTTTTTTCCCAGGAATTGTAACATGCTTTGTGTCTGGGTCAGAGTAATGAGTGTTAAAGTATAAGCATACAAAGTATCATTGGCAACTTCTATGGATGTCACTAGAAAGCCATCAAGTAGGACTTTTAGTATATTAAAATGAGTTGTAACAAACACATGAAAAGATGCTCAACATCACTCATTATAAGAGAAATGCAAATCAAAACCACAATGAGGTATCATTACATGCCAGTCAGGATGGCTACTATCCAAAAGTCTACAAGCAATAAATGCTGGAGAGGGTGTGGAGAAAAGGGAACCCTCTTACACTGTTGGTGGGCGTGCAAACTAGTACAGCCGCTATGGAGAACAGTGTGGAGATTCCTTAAAAAACTGGAAATAGAACTGCCATATGACCCAGCAATCCCACTCCTGGGCATACACACCAAGGAAACCAGGTCTGAAAGAGACATGTGCACCCCAATGTTCATCGCAGCACTGTTTATAATAGCCAGGACATGGAAGCAACCTAGATGCCCATCAGCAGATGAATGGATAAGGAAGCTATGGTACATATATACAATGGAATATTACTTAGCCATTAAAAAGAATTCATTTGAATCAGTTCTAATGAGATGGGTGAAACTGGAGCCCATTATACAGAGTGAAGTAAGCCAGAAAGATAAAGACCAATACAGTATACTATCTCATATATATGGAATTTAAAAAGATGGTAACGATAACCCTATATGCAAAACAGAAAAAGAGACACAGATGTACAGAACAGACTTTTGGACTCTATGGGAGAAGGCGAGGGTGGGATGTTCTGAGAGAATAGCATTGAAACAAGGGTGAAACAGATCACCAGCCCAGTTTGGATGCATGAGACAAATGCTCAAGGCTGGTGACTGGGAAGACCCAGAAGGATGGGATGGGGAGGGAGGCGGAGGGGGGTTTCGGGATGGTGAAGACATGTAAATCCATGGCTTATTCATGTCAATGTATGGCAAAAACCACTACAATATTGTAAAGTAATTAGCCTCCAACTAGTAAAAATAAATGAAAAAAAAATTAAAAAATAAAATAAATGTCATGAGGAAAAATAAATTAAAATGAGTTGTCTTTTTAGTGTCTTTCCCTTCACACCAAAAAGCAAAGCTAAGCCTATGCTTTCACTGACTAAGCTATCAAATCAAAGTAGAAGTTCAAATCTAATTAACTTTAATTTTGAGGCATGGTGCATTATTGTTTCCAACTTCATTTTATCAACTATACAGTCAGTCCTCCAGATATGGGTATTCTGCATCCACAGATAAGGAGGGCCAGTTGTACTATACCGTTTTATATAAGGGACTTGAACATCCATGGTTTTTGGTATCCGTGTGGGGATCATGGGACTAATCCCCCATGGGCACCAAGGTATGACATTTAATTTGTGGTTTTACCAACAAAAACACACAGTGTGAGAATTATGGGTCAACTTTTATTTCAGGCAAAATGAGGACTATAGCCTCATTTTAGCTTCAGATAGCTCTGAGAAACTGCTCCAAAGAGGTAGAGGGGAAGGTCTAAAATATGTGATTTTGATGAAGGGGAACTACATGCAATCAAGCACATATTTTTTGTGAAAGTTTCTGCTAGTCTCTTGTAGGTGACTGCTAGTCATGAGAAACAGGTGTCACCATGAAGGATTTTAGTGCTTTTCTAGATATGAGGAGATACAAGATTTGGGCTCATAAAATCAGCTCCTAAAAATATCTATCTGAAGACTTGTCCTGCCAATTTTTCCCAGAATGCAGGGTGCATAATTTCTGTTCTCCACCCTGAGCTCCTTTCAGGTGTTTTTGAAAGTGAGCAGCTGTAGTAGTGCATGATTTAATCCTTGTAGAGGTAGATGACAAGTGCCAATTTGTAGCTGACAGTTTGCTTGTCTATAAATAAATGTGCTGTGTTATTCCAAGATATTATTATACTTCTATTTCTTTAATTGTACCTCTCCATTATACTACATAATATAATAAAATATTTGCAAGGGCCAGAAGATTTGGTGGAAACAGGAAGCTTGAAAACTTTCTAGAGAGTTTTTTGTTTTAAGTAGAAGATAAATTAATTAATTGGAATTGTGATCACAGGGAAAGGAAAGAAGATTTTGAATCTAGGTCTCTATTTCCTTATCATCTTTTCAGCAAATTCTGATTATAAAATTCCTCACTTAGGCCTGATAAGTAATTTCTGACAAAAATGAGTGTGAAAGAGCCAAACCAGCTGCCATCTGAAAAGCAAATACCAAACTCCCTGAACAATTCTGTTTCTTTCCACCTTCAACTTCAATTTAAGGGGAAGCATTAACTATGCAAATGAGTAAAGAAGAAAAAAAAAAACTTAGGTAAAATAAAGCTAGTAACGGAGTGAAGGCTGTAACCCATCACCCCCTCTTCAGTCAGATTCTTTGCTTTCTATTTGTTTATTCATATATTTAATGTAAAATATATCTTTGATGTCTGAGAGAAGTTATCAAGTCTGAACCTGTGTTCCAAAGCAAGAAAGATACTTTTTATCCATTGGAATATTAGATGGTATATAAACTGAATCGAATTCCAGTTCATTCCTATTTTGGAATAAATCACTGTCACCACTTCATCTGCTTTCGAAAAACATCAAAAGTATCCAGCTTCTTATAGTTTTGCATAGTTCCTGGTCATGGAGATAAAATCAGAAGTGGATTAAAAACTGTGGAGACTTGAAGGATGAGGGACAACTTGATGGTGATCTGAGTTTCTTAATTTTATCTGGGCTAACATAAAATCTTGTTTGGTTATGTAAAGGGTTATTTGATAAACTTTCAATGGAAAAAATATACATGACACTTACTGAGTTTTAATTACAACACCAGAAATTTTAGAAATCAGGGAAAACCTTAGTCATCATCTAGTTCTAACTGCTAATTTTACATATGAGAAACTGACTGTTTCTTAGGGGGAATGCAGAGGCAATTTTTGCTTGGAATTGAAAGTTAGACTAGATGAGTTTTGAGGTTCCATTCAATAAATTATTTTTGAAACTAAGGCCAAAGAAGTTAAAGAACTTGCCCAAGATCACCTAGCTGACTGTGGGAAGGAGAGTCTAGAGTTGAATCCAGGTTTCCTGATTCTTTGTCCACTTATGACTCTTTTCATACTTAAAGATATTTGAAACTCAACACAGTAAAGTACTTTATAGATATTGCACTCTGAGGAAACAACAAAGTCCTGGCAATCACGTACTTACCTTTAGTCAGTTACTTATCTTTTAATTCCCAGTGTGGTGAGTCACATAGTAAAATAACATTGGCATACTGCAATGCCATATAAGGAACTAATTAAAAGGGAAAAAAATCATTCAGATGAACTTTATGATTTCCTCTGAATCTTTTGACAGATATAACCTTGAATGCTGACTTGTTTGAATTCATATATTCTCATGACAGTACATTTGGTGGATAAAGCAGAGCTCCTCCTCCATAAAGATTTCAGTTCTAAGGTCATTAAAAATCCGTTAAGCTAAGAAACTGTTCATTGAGACAGATTTCAGTGACATTGCAGAAGAATTCGATTATAACTGGACACATTATTCACTTGTAGTAAGTCTGGAACTTAAATTTGAGAGAGGAAGTGTGGGGATTAGAGGTAAGCTATTTTGAATAATTTTTTGTTTCACTTTCTTCACTTCTTTTAAAAGGTGCTCATAATTCTTTTTTGTGGCAAAGTTGACTTGACAATATTAATCTGGGGAAATATTGTAATATTTTGCATGAAGTTGATTTTAATTTTTATTATTAGCTTTTATTTTCTATAAAAAATCATACCTTTTATAAGCAAACCTGGTCCATTAGAAATGATAAAGATAGCTGCATTTTAAAGTTAAGAAGTTTTCTGAGATTTCTGTGATTTTTTTTCTATAAATGTAAATGTTCCACTTCACTGTAACTTTCTCTCTTAAGCTTAGAAATAACCATAGAGCTCCTTTAAAATGAATGATTTATCTTTATATGACAGTTTAATTTAATGTATGGAGCATACATACCTCTACATATGATGATTTCATTTATTTGAATATTATGATTATATATATAGTAAGTTATTAAAATAAAACTTCTGATTTTCACTGTTTTTGCTCTGAAGCCAACTAGCATTTTATGCATTTGATGCTGTCTTCCTTTGAAAGAATATATAGTTAATACTTAAATGTGACTATCACTTTTATACATTGCACTCATTTTGGGTGCTTCCAGATTATCTTTTTTTTTGAATATGTAAAAAGATATATAAAATTAGGACATGAATACAGGGTGTCTATCAGCTGTCTTTGGTCAAAATTTTATTGATACACAGAATTTTTAGAGTGTTTATGAGTTAATCTCATAGATGACTTCTTATTGTTATTAAATAATAAACAAAGAACTAAGAGATCTAGTTTTCAGTTCTAGATCCTCCCATATAGTCCTGTGACATTGGAATGGACATCCTACCACCTCTCTGTCTTTATTTCTTCATCTGTAAGATGAATCAGATGTCCTGACTCTGCCTAATGTTGTGAAAGGTAGTAGAAATTATTTGAAATGATTATTCAAACAATAAGATTAAACAAAGGAGAGACAGAACAACTATTGGATTCTTAATTTTTTTGATGCTATGATGTTACCTGTAAATGAAAAACTTGCCTTCAGGCTTTTTTTTTTTTTTTTTGACAATCGGAGAATTATCACCTATAATTTTTTAGAACTTGGAGAAGTGGGGATGAGATAGATTGCTTGTTCCCTTTGATGTATTTTTCAGAGTGTCTCCAAAGAATTGATAGGAGGTGGCTCCTAGATATGGGAGAAACTGAAGACAACTAATAGCAATTGGGTTTTTATGCTCAATATGCTGGGCTTCCCTGGTGGCTCAGACGGTAAAGAATCCACTTGCAATGAGAGATATTGGGTTTGATCCCTGAGTTGGGAAGATCCTCTGGATAAGGGAAAGGCAACCGACTCCAGTATTCTTGCCTGGAGAATTCCATGAACAGAGAAGCCTGGAAGGCTACAGTCCATGGGGTTGCAAAGAGTCAGACTTGACTGAGTGACTTTCACTTTCACTCTACTTTCATCCCATTTAAGTATTTCCTAAACCCCCAGTATTACTGCCTTCATGTTATAGGTAAAAAAATAATTAGGTACAGAAAGCTGAAGTGTGTTGTTTAGATTTGCGTGGCTTCTGTGTCTGGGTTCTTCCCATTATTTCAGGCTTCTTCTATAGTCTCATGGAGACAATATTGAGAAGATTTGGAATTATGTCTTTCATTCTGTCTGTTGGATCAAGATTTATACTGGGGAGATGGATAACATAGAGTCACAGAGTAGGTGGGCAGGTGCCTACATGATATGATTTGCAAAGCTATTGACAGGTGCCTGTCCAAAAATATCATCTTCATTGACTCGTCACATTCACTTTCCCTGAGATTTTACCACTAAATGATTACTTTGCTTGTTTTGTTTATCTTTGCCAGTGGAGATGTTGGGAGGACTTCCAGATGCACATACCCCTGGGAGAGTTCATGTATTAAGTCTTTCATCATTTAATATCTTAGCAGCAGTGTGAAATTATAGAAAGAACTCAGATTTAGGATACAGGAAGAACTGGAACTGAATTCTGATTCTGTATGCTAATTAGCTGTTTAAATTTCATGGGATAATTAATCTCTCAGAACTTCACTTTCTTCTTGAATAAAACAAAAATAATAATATATATGCATATATATTAATTATAACATATTAAACATTTGGTGTTGGTAGTTGTGGTAGAGTGGGAAAAGCACTGGAATGGAAGTCAGGAGATTTGGTGTCCTGCCATATTGGTTTTACTTGTCTAGGCAAATATTTATTGACCATCCACTGTGTCACGCACTGTGCTAGGTACTGAGGATACAACAGGGAACAATTTGAAGTTCCTGCTTTCTTATATCTGAAATTCTAGTTTGATGCTAAGCTAACTATATCTATATCATACACATGTAGAAAAGGATTAATGTTCTTCACTGTTTAGAGATGGGAAACTAAGGGTTAAATGGTAACATAGTGAGCAAAGTAAACATATTCCCTAATCCTCATTGGAAAATCTCATGGACAGAGGAGCCTGGTGGGCTGCAGTCCATGGGGTCACAAAGAGGCGGGCACGACTGAGCGACTAACACTTACTTAATCCTCATTGACTTTATTGTCTAATGAAGTAGAAGTTAATTAGATAAATATAAGGTTAAAACCATTATAAATCTTTAAAGGAAAAGTAGTCAGTGCTCTAAAAGCATGTAACAGAGGCTGCACTTCAGCTTCTCTAAGTGACATCTGAGCTGAGATCTAAAAAAATGAATAGGAGCTAACCAGGTCATTCTTCTACATGTCATTATTCAGATGGATTTCCTTCAGCTCTTTTATGCCCTCTTTGTTGTCTGTTGCAAACGGTCACTTCTCTTAAGTCTCCTATTCAGCTACTGCACATTTATTCTCAAGAGGTGGATTTGGGTCTTATTTAACATAGAAAATAAGAGCCACCAGGTGTGTCTGAACCTCTCTTCCACCTACCTTATCGTCTTTTATACATACATTGATTTGCATATTCATCCATGCTTTTGTCTGAGGAAACACTAGCCCTCTATCAATCCAAGTTCAATCTCTTTGCCTTTGTTTTAGATACCGTATCTTCCACTTGCCATTTCAGGGATCTTTTTATATAATTATCACCTTTCTCTTCTGTATTTTTAACCTTTTCCTCTCTGTGAGTTCCTTTCTTAGCGAAAGGGGGGAAAAGGCCATTTCTTGACCCTTCTTTGTACAACCAAACTTCAATAATGGGTCCACACATATAACTGCCTTTACCATGGTCGCTAATTACTTCTTATTTCCAAGTACAGCAGACCCATTTCAGTTCTTGTCTTGCTTCCCCCATGTCTTTCCTTCATTGACTTGTGAGACTCTTGGCTTTTGAATGCTTTTTCCTTGGAATCTTCTGCTTCACTAATGTCAATGATGATCAGTTTCTCCTGTCAGTACCATTTATTACCACCAGATTAAGTCCAAAATCTTAACAAGACTCAGAAGTGTGTGCTCAATTATGTCTAACTCTTTGCAAACCCATGGACTGCAGTCTGCCAGGCTCCTCTGTTCATGGAATTTCCCAGGCAAGAATACTGGAGTGGGTTGCCATTTCCTGCTCCAGGGTATCTTCCCAACCCAGGGATTGAACCCGAGTCTCTTGCATCTGCATTGGAAGGCAGATTCTTTACCACTGCACCACTTGGGAATGTACCAGTACACTGCAGCCAAGGCAAACCGCTTGTGTAATCCATGAATTCATTAAGATTTCTCACTTCCTTGCTTTTGCTTCATCAATTAGCATTGAAGAGAAATCCTTTCCTCAAATTCCCCAGGCACACACCTACTCCTTATCTATGAGGATGTTTAGATACATATTCCTCTAGGACACTTACTTGACTCCACCACTCCCAAGAGTAGATTATGTGCCATTCCTCTGTGCTTCTAAGTGCTTGCCTCTCTCTTCAAACTTACCACATCTTATTGGGGCTTCCCTGGTGGCTTAGTTGGTGAAGAATTCACCTGCAATTCAGGAGACTTAGGTTTGATCCCTTGGTTGGGAATATCCCCTGGAGAAGGGAATGGCTACCCACTGCAGTATTTTGGCCTGGAGAATCCCATGGACAGAAGAGCCTGGCAGGTTACAGTCCATGGGGTCTCAAAGAGTCAGACATGACTGAGCGACTTTAACTTCACTTCATTATAATTGAAGTTCAGTTTAGTTCAGTTCAGTCGCTCAGTCGTGTCTAACTCTTTGTGACCCCATGGCCATGGCAGGCCTTCCTCTCCATCACCAACTCCCGGAGTCTACTCAAATTCATGTCCATTGAGTCAGTGATGCCATCCAACCATCTCATCCTCTCCCTTCTCCTCCCGACTTCAATCTTTCCTGGCATCAGGGTCTTTTCCAATGAGTCAGTTCTTCCCATGAGGAGGTCAAAGTATGACAGTTTCAGCTTCAGCATCAGTCCTTCCAATGAATATTCAGAACTGATTTACTTTAGGATGGACTGGTTGGATCTCCTTGCAGTCCAAGGGACTCCCAAGAGTCTTCTCCAACACCACAGTTCAAAAGCATCAATTCTTCGGCGCTCAGCTTTCTTTATATTCCAACTCTCACATCCATGTATGACTACTGGAAAAACCATAGCTTTGACTAGACGAACCTTTGTCAGCAAAGTAATGTTTCTGCTTTTTAATATGCTGTCTAGGTTGGTCAGAACTTTTCTTCCAAGGAGCAAGCATCTTTTAATTTCATGGCAGCAGTCACCATCTGCAGTGATTTTGGAGCCCACAAAAATAAAGTCTGTCACTGTTTCCCCATCTAGTTGCCATGAAGTGATGTGGCCAAATGCCATGATCTTAGTTCTCTGAATATTGAGTTTTAAGCCAACTTTTTCACTCTCCTCTTTCACTTTCCTCAAGAGGATCCTTAGTTCTTCTTCACTTTCTGCCATAAGGGTGGTGCCATCTGCATATCTGTGGTTATTGATATTTCTCCCAGCAATCTTGAGTCCAGCTTATGCTTCCTCCAGCTCAGCATTTCTCATGATGTACTCTACATATAAGTTAAATAAGCAGGTTGACAATATACAGCCTTGACACACTCTTTTCCCAGTTATGAACCAGTCTGTTGTTCCATGTCCAGTTCTAACTGTTGCTTCCTGACCTGCATGCAGATTTCTCAGGAGGCAGGTCAAGTGAT
Source organism: Muntiacus reevesi (assembly GCF_963930625.1). Lineage (NCBI taxonomy): Eukaryota > Metazoa > Chordata > Mammalia > Artiodactyla > Cervidae > Muntiacus > Muntiacus reevesi. The sequence continues at coordinate 135,664,430 of NC_089271.1, forward strand.
CTGGTAGTCCCATCTCTTTAAGAATTTTCCACAGTTTATTGTGATCCACACAGTCAAAGGCTTTGGCATAGTCAGTAAAGCAGAAATAAATGTGTGTCTAGAACTCTCTTGCATTTTTGATGATCCAACAGGTGTTGGCAATTTGATCTCTGGTTCCTCTGCCTTTTCTAAAGCCAACTTGAACATCTGGAAGTTCACGGTTCATGTACTGTTGCAGCCTGGCTTAGAGAATTTTGAGTATTACTTTACTAGCGTGTGAAATGAGTGCAATTGTGTGGTAGTTTGAGCATTCTTTGGCATCGCCTTTCTTTGGGACTGGAATGAAAACTGACCTTTTCCAGTCTAGTGGCCACTGCTGAGTTTCCCAAATTTGCAGGCATATTGAGTGCAGCACTTCCACAGCATCATCTTTTAGGATTTGAAATAGCTCAACTGGAATTCCATCACATCCACTAACTTAGTTCGTAGTGATGCTTCCTAAGGCCCACTTGACTTCACATTCCAGGATGTCTGGCTCTAAGGGGGTGATCACACCATCATGATTATCTGGGTAATGAAGATCTTTTTTGTACAGTTTTTCTGTGTATTCTTGCCACCTCTTCTTAATATCTTCTGCTTCTGTTAGGTCCATACCATTTCTGTCTTTTATTGAGCCCATCTTTGCATGAAAATTTCCCTTGGTATCTCTGATTTTTTTGAAGAGTTTGCTAGTCTTTCCCATTCTATTGTTTTCCTCTATTTCTTTGCATTGATCACTGAGAAATGCTTTTATGTCTCTCCTTGCTATTCTTTGGAACTCTGCATTCAAATGGGTATATCTTTACTTTTAATTGAAGTTAGCATCATGAAATAGTCCACAAATGTGGGTATGTAAGAAATTTCACATTTAAATATGTTCAGTTCCCTTGTATTCAACATTCTTCCAGAAAATAAAATATGCAAGTTCAGTCAATACTTGAACCTAGTACTGGCTCAAGCAAATATGCTGAAACCTTAGGCAACACCACACTACCAGGGAGGCCCTTTTGGTCACTGATCATTAACTTTCTGTCAATTCTATGATATAGTCTCTGGTATACCATTTTGTCTCTGTCAGGGATGTTCCTTTTTGGTTTGCTGCTGCTTCTTCTGTATCATGCTTAGGGAACTGGATGATTGCTGGGATTGAGTCCCCTGTATCTAGAGCCCAACACACTCATTATAATTTCTCTGAGCTTTTGCCCTTCCTTGGCTGCCACTATCATACGTTGAATTCTCCTGCTCTCCTTGCCACCTCTAACCCCTATCAGAGCCCTGACTTCTTTTTGTTTAAAGCGTATGTCCCTTTCTATCTTGAATATCCTAAAAGAAATTCTATCTGTCTTCCAGAGACCTGCATTGGTACCCCCAAGCATGATCTCTCCAGTGAGCTTGGGTTTTGGGAATACAGAAGCCAGGAAGGAAAGTCTGTGTGGAAAACTTCAAATTTCAGTCCTGGCAAGCGGGGAGTAGGGATCTCCTTGGGTGAGGTAAGGAAGAATAAAAAGGATCAACTGTCTTCTTGAAATGGTAGGGAGAAGTGAAAAAACTTAGACCAAAATACAAAGAATTATCCCAAAATATACTGACAATACTTGTCTGTTTATGAGATTCTCCCTTCACTAAATTGTGAGTGCCTTTCAACATACTGCAGAATTTCATTCCCTAATATTTCAGTAGAGAGTACAGTGGAGACTTACAAAATTCATTCTGGGAAGAAGGAGTGAGAAAGCTTATAGAAGTTAAGTGCTATGCATGCCTGCATATTCAGTTACTTCAGTCATGTCCGAATCTTTGCAATCCTATGGACCCCATGGAGCCCACCAGGCTCCTCTGTCCCATTGTGTTCTCCAAGCAAGAATACTGGAGTGGATTACCATGCTCTCCTCCAGGGGATCTTCCTGACCCAGGGGTCAAACCTGTATCTCCTACATTGCTGGCAGATTCTTAAACAACTGAGCCACGTGGGAAGCCCAGAAGTAAGTGCTACTTGAACTAAATCTCAGTGACTAAGGAGAATCAATGATTAGGCTAGGTAAAACAGGATTGGTATCAGGGGACCTGCATAACCAACAGCTTACAGATACAAGACTCTACTTTTCAAGATCTATAGGTAGGAGATGAGACTGAAAGTGTTAATAAGGTCCGGATAATAAGAAGTATTGATTACTATGTTAAAGAGTTTATATATTATTTTATGAGAGACAATGCTGCATAGAGATTAAGGCACAAACTCTAGAACGACACTTGCTTGCCTTTGAATCTGTCTCCATTCGTTACTACCTATGGGACCTTGGGATAATCATTTAGCTTTTCTGTGCCTCAGTTTCCTTATTGATAAAATGGGATGAAATCACTACCTATTTCATAATGCCATGGTCAGGATTAAGTGAATTAATACAGTGAAGTGCTTACAAAAGCACTTAGCACACTGTAAGTAGCATTGAATTGTGAGCTATTATAAACTGACCTGTAGAGCAAATAGGAAGCCAGTGAAGGAGTTTGAATGGATGTATTTGTGTTTTGAAAAGGTCACACTGGCTACAGCATTGAAGATTGCTTGAATCTGACTTATTGTATGGGTAAAATGTATCAGAAAGTAATTGTACTTCATCAGTCAAGGAATGATGATGGTTAGAATTAGGGTCATGACAGTGAAGATGGAGTGATATGGATGGGTCACAAAGGTATAATAATTAGAGAAGGGATCTGTGGGGGTGAAATGATGGTTGAGATAAATGAAAGAAAGGAATCTAGGATGATTCCTATGTTTCTGGTTTAGGACACTGCTTGGGAAGTCATACTGTCATTTGGTACTGGAAATAGAGGAAAGGAAATTGATGATAAGTTGCATTAGTGTTTTGAATATCTATAATCCCAGTGTGTATTCACATTCTTTGAGACAGAGACAACTGAATTACATCATCTATCTGTGTTTTGAAATCATGTACTGAAGGGTTATTTGGCTATTTTAAGAAAATCTTCATAAATGGAATTTATCAGTGTACTAGGAAAAATATACTTTCTTCTCCATGCCTTTCTTTGATAAGTACAGGTTTGTTATTTACACAAGTTAAAAATATTATTGGTGACTGTTGTAGAAGTATCAAGGCACTATGATAGAGCATGGTAACTTTGTTTTGGATCAGGAGTCTGTCAGTTTTCCAAAATGAGAGTGTCTCTGGAAATAACTAATTCATAGTCAAAGTCATATTAGTTAATTTACACATTCAGCAGACATTTATTGCCTACCATGTGACAGGCCTCATACAAATACAAAAGCAGAAGCAGTTTCTGCTCTCGTGGACTTTACAATAACCAGAGTTATGGACCCTACTCAAACAGTCACAATGATAAATGTATAATTTTAAACTCTAACTACTTTGAAGGAAAGTTTCCAGTGTCAGTGTTTTATGAATTAAAAGGATTTTTCCTAGAATCAGACTGATTAGGCTGTAATACTGCTTCTTCCTACTTAAGTAAGTAAGTGTTAGTCACTTAGTCTTGCACGATTCTTTGCAACCCCATGGACTGCAGCCCACCAGGCTCCTCTGTCCATGAGATTTTCCAGGCAAGGATACTGGAGTGGGTTGCCATTTCCTTCTCCAGGGGATCTTCCCAACCAAGGGCTTGATCCCGGGTCTCCTGCACTGCAGGCAGATTCTTTACCGACTGAGATACAAGGGAAGCCCACTTCGCTTGTACTTACTATCTTTCCTACTTACTATCTATGTAATCTTGGATCAGTAATTTAACCCTTCTGTGTCTCATTTTCTCATGTAAAATGGAGAAAATAATATGAGTAGAAGTGAACTAGTCCAAGGGGGATAGAAAGAGATATGAATATTCCAGGAAGATGGAATAACAAGTGCACAGGCCCTGTAGTGACAGCCCAGAACACAATATAGAAGAATGTTTTAAAAGGCATCTGCAAAAGTAGTCAGATGTCACAATACTTAGGACCTTGAGAATCAAGTCAAAAATTTTTATCTTTATTCCAAAAGGAAACTGTGAAGAATTTTTAGTAAGGAAATTGCATAATCATATTTACATTTGGAAAACAGAAGAAAGGCACTTAGCCTGCAGTGTGGAAATAGGGTGGTGCCACAGTAAATTCAGGGGCATGTATTAATAAGTTATTGTAAGAGTCCAAGCAAATTATGATGATGATTTGAATTAGTATGGGAGGGAGACAGATTCAAGCAATTTCACAGGATGTTTGAAAAATGGATTAAATGATAATGGGTTAGATGTGAGATATATATATATGTATATATATATATGTATATATATATATATATATATATATTAGGTGTTTATCCTTTGATTAGGTGTCTGTGCTTTGATTTCTGGTTTATAATGTTGAATAGATTCTAATGCCAATCAGTGATATGGGACCACTACGCCTTGACACTTTGAAACTACGACACCTGTGGCAAAAGGACCCCTTTTCAGTTGGAATATTGTAATTTTGATATTTTGCATTTGTGTTGTGTTTGAGACTTCTAAGTGTACAGTTTTGAGAAAATGATTAGATATACAGGTCTGGAGCTCAGAACCGGAACAGTAGCTTGAGTGAGAGAGAAATGTTTGAAAGTCATTGGCATATAGATGATAATGGAAGCTAGGGAGTGGATAAATTTTCCTAGGGAGAACATAGAGTCAAAAAAGATGAGGGCTTCAAAGAACTTTATTTAATATTAGGATAAGTAAAGTGTGAACCTTTATGAAATGAAAAGTGTAGCCAGAGAGGTAGAAGGAAAACTGGGACACTGCTGTGAGAAAAGCCAAGGGAACACTGTTTCAAGAAGGATGGTGGTTAACAGGTGAATTCCACTAAGGTTGGGCTAAAAAAGATTGATTGAATTCAGTCACATGGAGGCCACTAGTTATTCTTAGGAGGACCTGTTTCAGGAAAGTCATGGATTGGTGGAAGAAGCCGGAAGGAAATGGAGTGGTGAAGAGTGAGTGGGAGGTGTAAAAATAACAAAGATAGACAACTCTTCCTAGAAATTTGACTGTGAAGAAGATGGGAGAATTAGAGCAGTAGGTGGAGACAAATATATGGGCAAGATAGTTTTTTTTTTTTTTAAGTTTGGGGAGACATGAGGATATTCAAATGCTAATGGATATATCCAACTGATATTTATGTATCTGTACACACATCTCATATATTGAAGATATATATAGCTGCTGTTCAGCTGCTAAGTCATGTCTTGCTCTTTTGACACCATGGACTGCAGCACACCAGGCTCCTCTGTCCTCCACTATCTCCTGGAATTTGCTCAAACTCATATCCATTGAGTTGATGATGCCATCCAACCTCTGTTGCCCCCTTCTTCTCCTGCCTGCAATCTTTCCCAGCATGAGTCTTTTCCAATGAGTTAGATCTTCATGTAATGTGGCCAAAGTATTGGAGCTTCAGCTTCAGCATCAGTCCTTCCAATGAATATTCAGGGGTGGCTTTTTTAGAAATGACTGGCTGGATCACCTTCTCTTGTGGCTCAGCTGGTAAAGAATCTGCCTTCAATGGGGGAGACCTGGATTTGATACCTGGGTTGGGAAGATCCCCTAGAGAAGGCAAAGGCTACCCACTCCAGTATTCTGGCCTAGAGAATTCCATGGACTGTATAGTATATGGGATCGCAAAGAATCAGACATGACTCCTGCTGTCCAAGGGACTCTCAAGAGTCTTCTCTAGCACCACAGTTCAAAAACATTAATTCTTCAGCGCTCAATCTTCTTTATGGTCCAAACTCATACCTGTACTGGAAAAACCATAGTTTTAACTATATGGAGCTTTGTTGCCAAAGTGATGTCTCTGCTTTTAATACGCTGTCTAGGTGTGTCATAGCTTTTGTTTTAAGGAGCAAGCGTCTTTTATATTCATGGCTGCATCAAGTGTCCACAGTGATTTTGGAGCCCAGGAAAATAAAATCTGCCATTGTTTCCACTTTTCCCCCATCCATTTGCCATGAAATGATGGGACAAGCTGCCATGATCTTAGTTTTTTGAATGCTGAATTTTAAGCCAGCTTTTTCTCTCCCCTCATTCATCTTCATCAAGAGGCTCTTTAGTTCCTCTTCACTATCTGCCATTAGAGTGGTGTCATCTGCATATCTGAAGTTCTTGATATTTCTCCCAGCAATCTTGATTCCAGCTAGCGATTCATCCAGCTTGGCATTTTGCATGATGTACTCTGCATATAAGTTAAATAAGCAGGGTGGCTATATACAGCCTTGACGTATTTCTTCCCCAATTATGAACCAGTTCATTATTCTATGTCCGGTTCTTACTGCTGCTTCTTGTCTTGCATACAGGTTTCTCAGCAGACAGGTAAGATGGTCTGGTGTTCTCATTTCTTTAAGAATTTTCCACAATTTGTTGTGATCAACCCAGTCAAAGGCTTTAGTTGTCAATGAAGTAGAAGAAGATGTTTGTCTGGAATTCCCTTACTTTTTTGATGATCCACCAGCTGTTGGCAATTTGATCTCTGGTTCCTCTGCCTTTTCTAAATCCAACTTGAATATCTGAAAGTTCTCAGGTCACTGTCGAAGCCTAGCTTGAAGGATTTTGAGCATTATCTTGCTAGCATGTGAAATGAGCTCAACAGCACAATAGTTTGAACATTCTTTGGCATTGTTTTCTTTGGGATTTGAATGACCTTTTCCAGTCCTGTGGCCACTGCTGAGTTTTCCAAATTTGCTGGCATTTTGAATGCAGCACTTTCACAGCATCATCTTTTAGAATTTGAAATAGCTCAGCTGGAATTTCACCTCCACTAGCTTTGTTCATAGTGATGTTTCCTAAGATCCCCTTGACTTTGCACTCCAGGATATCTGACTCTAGGTGACTAACCAACCTATCGTGGTTAACTGGGTCATTAAGACCTTTTTTTGTACAGTTCTTCTGTGTATTCTTGTCACATCTTAATCTCTTTTTTTGTTGTTGTTCAGTCCATTCCATTTCTGTCCTTATTGTGCCCATCTTTGCATGAAATTTTCCCTTAGTGTCTCTAATTTTCTTGAAGAGATCTCTAGTCTTTCCCATTCTTTTGTTTTCCTCTATTTCCTTGCATTATTCACTTAAGAAGACTTTCTTATCTCTCCCTGCTATTCTCAAACTCTGCATTCAGTTGGGTTTGGGTTTATCTTTCCCTTTCTCCTTAGCCTTTTACTTCTCTTCTTTTCTCAGGTATTTGTAAGGCCTCCTCAGACAAACATTTTGCCTTCTTGCATTTATTTTTCTTGGGGATGGTTTTGGTCATCACCTCCTGTACAATGTTATGAACCTCTGTCCATAGTTCTTCAATCACTCTGTCTACCAGATCTAATATCTTAAATTGATTTGTCACCTCCACTGTGTAATCGTAAAGGATTTGATACCTGAATGGTTTAGTGGTTTTCCCTACTTTCTTCATTTTAAGCCTGGATTTTGCAATAAGGAGCTGATGATATGAGCCACAGTCAGCCCCAAGTCTTGCTTTTGCTGTATAGAGCTTCTCCATCTTTGACTGCAAAGGATATAATCCATTTGGTTTCGATATTGACCATCTCATGATGTCCATGTGTAGAGTGGTCTCTTGTGTTGTTGGAAGAGGGTGTTTACTATGACCAATGTGTTCTCTTGACAAAACTCTTAGCCTTTGCCCTGCTTCATTTTGTACTCCAAAGCCAAACTTGCCTGTTACTCTGGGTATCTCTTGACCTCCTACTTTTGCATTCCAGTCCTCTATGATGAAAAGGACATCTTTATTTGGTGTTAGTTCTAGAAAGTCTTGTAGATCTTCGTAGAACTACTCGACTTCAGCTTCTTTGGCATTAGTGATTGCGACATAGACTTGGATTATTGTGATGTTGAATGATTTGCCTTGAAAACTAACTGAGATCATTCTGTCGTTTTTGAGATTACCCAAGTACTGCAGTTTGGACTCTGTTGTTGACTATGAGGACTATTCCATTTCTTCTAAGGGATTCTTACCCACAGTCATAGATATAATAATCATCTTATTTAAATTCACTCACCCATCCATTTTAGTTCACTGATTCCTAAAACGTCTATGTTTACGCTTGCCATCTCTTGCTTGACCACATCAAATTCCTTTTTCATGGAGCTAACTTGTTAGGTTCCAATGCAATATTCTTCTTTACAGCATCAGACTTTACTTTCACCACCAGTTCAGTTCAGTCGCTCAGTCATATCCGACTCTTTGTGACCCCATGGACTGCAGCACACCAGGCTTCCCTGTCCCTCACCAACTTCCGGAGCTTGTTCAAATTAATGCCCGTTGAGTCTGTGATGCCATCCAACCATCTCATCCTCTGTCATCTCCTTCTCCTCCTTCCTTCAATCGCTCCCAGCAGGAGGATCTTTTCCAGTGAGTCAGTTCTTAACATCAAGTGGCAAAGTATTGGAGTTTCAGCTTCAACATCAGTCCTTCCAATGAGTATCCAGGACTAATTTCCTTTAGGATGGACTGGTTGGATTTCCTTGCTGTCCAAGAGACTCTCAAGAGTCTTCTCCAACACCACAGTTCAAAAGCATCAATTCTTCAGTGCTCAGCCTTCTTTATGGTTCAACTCTCATACCCATATATGACTACTAGAAAAGTCATAGCTTTTAACTATACAGACCTTTGTCGACAAAGTAATGCCTCTGCTTTTTAATATGTTGTCTAGGTTGGTCATCACTTCCCTGGTGGCTCAAATGGTAAAGGGTCTGCCTACAGTGTGGGAGACCTGGGAGAGGAACTGGCAACTCACTCCAGTACTCTTGCCTGGAAAATCCCATGGATGGAGGAGCCTGGTAGGCTACAGTACGTGGGGTCACAAGGAGTTGGACACGACTGAGTTACTTCACTTTCTTTCTTTCTTTCACTTTCTAGGTTGGTCATAGCTTTTCTCCAAGAAGCAAGCGTCTTTTAATTTCATGGTTGTAGTTACCATCTGCAGTGATTTTGGAGCACCCAAAATAAAGTCTTTCACTGTTTCCACTGTTCCCCATCTATTTGCCATGAAGTGATGGGACTAGTTGCTATGATTTTAGTTTTTAGAATGCTGAGTTTTAAGCCAGCTTTTTCACTCTACTCTTTCACTTTTATCAAGAGGCTCTTCAGTTCTTCTTTGCTTTCTGCCATAAGGGTGGTGTCATCCGTATATCTGAGGTTATTGATATTTCTCCCGGCAACCTTGATTCCAGCTTGTGCTTCATCCAACCCAGCATTTCTCATGATGTACACTGCATATAAGTTAAATAAGCAAGAGGACAATATACAGCCTTGACGTCCCCCTTTTCCTATTTGGAACCATTCTGTTGTTCCATGTCCAATTCTAACGTTGCTTCTTGTCCTGCATACAGGTTTCTCAGGAGACAGGTAAGGTGGTCTGGTGTTTCCATCTCTTTAAAAATTTTCCACAGTTTGTTGTGATCTACACAAAGACTTTGGCATAGTCAATAAAGCAGAAGTAGATGTTTTTCTGGAATTCTCTTGCTTTTTCTATGATCCAACAGATGTTGGCAATTTGATCTCTGGTTCCTCTGCCTTTTCTAAATCCAGCTTGAACATTTGGAAGTTCATGGTTCACGTATTGTTGAACCCTGGCTTGGAGAATTTTGAGCATTACTTTGCTAGTGTGTGAGATGAGTGCAGATGTGCAGTAGGTTGAATATTCTTTGACATTGCCTTTCTTTGAGATTGGAATGAAAACTGACCTTTTCCAGTCCTGTGGCCACTGCCGAGTGTTCCAAATTTGCTAACATATTGAGTGCAGCCCTTTCACAGCATCATCTTTTAGCATTTGAATTAGCTCAGTTGGAATTCCATCACTTCCTCTAGGTTTGTTTGTAGTGATGTTTCCTAAGGCCCCCTTGACTTCGCATTCTAGGATCTGGCTCTAGGTGAGTGATCACACCATCATTGCTATCTGGGTCATGAAGATATTTTTGTATAGTTCTTCTGTGTATTCTTATCACCTCTTCTTAATATCTTCTGCTTCTGTTAGGACCATACCATTTCTGTCCTTTATTGTGCCTGTCTTTGCATCAAATGTTCACCACCAGGCACATCTATAGCTGAGCATCATTTCTACGTTGACCCAGCCTCTTCATTATTTCTGGAGCCATTTCTCTGCTCTTCCCCAATGGCTTATTTTACACCTACCCACGTACAGTGCTCATCTTCTGGTGTCATATCCTTTTGACTTTTCATACTATTCATGGGATTCTCGAGTCAAGAATACTGAAGCTGTTTGCTATCCCTTCTCTGAAGATATAGGAGAAAAGAAAATATTAAATTATAAGGACCCTGATAATGTGATCAAAGTTGGAATTCAAAACACACATGAAAAGTTTTACCTTAGTGGGGAATATACTCCTTTTTTTATAACAGCAGGGAAGGAAGAGAGGATATGTGGGAAATGTGGAATCAAGAAAATGAGGAAATTTCTGTACAATAGTCTCAATTTTTTAAATTTATTTGTTAAAATTTTTATTAGAGTATAGTTGATTAAAAATGTTGTGTTGCGTGCACCCCAATGTTCATCGCAGCACTGTTTATAATAGCCAGGACATGGAAGCAACCTAGATGCCCATCAGCAGATGAATGGATAAGGAAGCTGTGGTACATATACACCATGGAATATTACTCAGCCGTTAAAAAGAATTCATTTGAATCAGTTCTAATGAGATGGATGAAACTGGAGCCCATTATACAGAGTGAAGTAAGTCAGAAAGATAAAGAACATTACAGTATACTAACACATATATACGGAATTTAGATAGATGGTGGCGATAACCCTATATGCAAAACAGAAAAAGAGACACAGAAATACAGAACAGACTTTTGAACTCTGGGGGAGAACGTGAGGGTGGGATGTTTTGAAAGAACAGCATGTATATTATCTATGGTGAAACGGACCACCAGCCCAGGTGGGATACATGAGTCAGGTGCTCGGGCCTGGTGCACTGGGAGGACCCTGAGGAGTCGGGTGGGGAGGGAGGTGGGAGGGGGGATCGGGATGGGGAAAACATGTAACTATATGGCTGATTCATGTCAATGTATGACAAAACCCACTGAAATGTTGTGGGGTGATTGGCCTCCAACTAATAAAATAATATTAAAAAAAAAAAAAAAAAAAAAAAAAAAAAAAAAAAATGTTGTGTTGGTTTCAGGTATACAGCAAAGTGTATCAGTTATACATATACATATATTCACTTTTTAAGATTTTTTTCCCATATAGATCATTATAGAGCATTGAGAAGGATTCCCTGTGCTATTCAATAGGTCCTTATTCAATTTTGATTTTAGAGAGATAAAGTCATGTGCTGAGATCAAGGGAGAAGAAATGAGAGGATGGAAGGTACTGGAAGAAGTTTATAATTATTGTCAAGAATGGAATAAAGCTAAACAGAGGCATATAATAGTGTTTCTGAGCTGTATTGTGGGTTCCTTTAAAATTGAATATTATAACTTTATCATGGAGCTAATCTATGTGAGACTTATTCCTTCAACACTCACCTTCTCAGGTATGGGCCCAGAGAAAGCCTGAAAGTTGGACTCATTTTATTGGTTGGGATTTTCTTAGGAAGTTAGGACAAACAAGCAGAGGGACAGTTTTAGTTTGGGAGTATGGGAGATAATCTAGATTTAACAAAGAAAGGAAGAAGGCAAAGTCTGCCAGATAGATTTGGAAAAAACAATCAAATCATTGCAAAGCTGAAAAATCATCACAGTGACAGTACTTAAAATGTAAGCTAGAGTGAAAGGGGATTATGGGAAAATCGGTTAACTTATCTGGCCTGTTTTCTCATCTGCATATAAGCCATGGTGATAGACGGTGGAAGCCAAGTATGTTTTTTTGTGATTGAATTTATTATATATATATATATATTTCTTTTGTTAGTAAGTATCTAGAGAATTGGGGCTTCCCTGGTGGTTCATTGATAAAGAATCTGTCTGCCAGTGCAAGAGACCCGGGTTCACTCCCTTGGTCAGGAAGATCCCCTGGAGTAGGAAATGACAACCCACTCCAGTATTCTTGCCTGGAGAATTCCATGGAAAGAGGAGCCTGGTGGGCTACAGTCCATGGTGTCACAAAGCATCAAATATGACTGAGCAACTAAACAACAACCAAGAGAATCAAGAGGGCCTAGGGATTCCTGAAGAGCAAACTGCCTATTTCTAAGGAATGAAACAGGGTTGGGGGGTAGAAGGAATTGGTCATTTTAGCTTTCCCGTGGATGGCCCATCAAAGGAAGGCAAAGCCATGCTTTTCTAGGTTTGATTCTACTACAAATCGTTCTTTTCTCTAGGTATGTCTGACTTTACTCATCCAGCAGTGATTACTCTCTGTCTTTGGAATCAGTCATTTTATTTATCTGGCACTTTGGCAGGAAGAACAGTGTACGTTATTACTGGAATTAGTACTGATTCATTGAGAATTTGAACTCCAGGGCATTTTGAGAATAAACAAAGCATATGGATGAGCTGTCAACATATATATGAAAAAGGTGAAACAGCACTGGATTGAAAATATGTGCATACACTATCAGAACATCATTCAGAAAACCGTGGCAACAGCAGTTCATGGTGGTGGGGAGAGGGCTGTGGTACCTGCAAGTTTCTCATAGTGGCAGAAACTCCAGATGGCCATAGAGCATTCTCTGGCACTTATTTAGAACAATAAAATCTTTGAAGGCCTCAAGGAGGAATAATGAAATGTTGTCACATTGTATTTTTTTACTGTGAAAAGTTTCTATTTCACCATTTTGTGATTATAATATTTATGGGTGGGATGGATCAGTATGATGTTTTCCCCAGATATCTGGTTGGAGACTCCAGCCAAGGGAAGTGCTACATCATTTAAACTTTGCCCTGTGCATGAATGAATTGAGTGACATCGTGGTTGCTTCCAAACCAGAAGTTTTTGCAATTGTGAATAAAGCTGCTATGCATATTTCTATGCAGGTTTTTGTGTGCACATAAATTTTTAACTCCTTTTGGTAAATAACCAAGGGGAATGACTGCTGAATCATATGGTAGTAATTTGTTTAGTTTTGTGAGAAATCGCCAAATTATCTTCCAAAGTGGCTGTACCATTTTGCATTCCTACCAGCAATGAATGAGAGTTCTTGTTGCTCCACACCCTTATCAGCATTTATTATTGTCATCAGTGTCCTGAATTTTGGCCATTCTGATAAGTGTGTTTTGACTTACTGTGTTGTTTTTCTTTTTTGCTCTCCTTCAGTAAACTTGATGGCAGGGAATTCTGTATCTAGATCATTTTCATATCTGTAGACTTGAGCACAAAGATGAATGCTCAGGAAATGTCTGTGAAATGAAGATCTGGATGGATGCCTATGACCATGTCAGCACCAATACAGCAACCAAAGGCACAGGCCATAAAAATAGACACTCTGAGGTTCTATTTTGATGAGAAGATTCTGAAGTCATTTAGGAAACATTGTCTAATCCATGCTCAAAAGCAACTATCAAAAGCAGTGAGTGGGTGAGTAGGCAGATTTACCACTTAAAATTATGAAGTGGATTTAGAGCTTTTAAGCAGATAAAGAACCAGTCCTCTTAAACCAGGAAATTCTTTTTTATGAAGGGCAGTCAGCCCAGTGAAAAGCAATAAAGGTCTGCCCACATACAAGTTAAAAAGAACTTTTTTGGTCATAAACACTTTTAAAAAGTAAACTTACAAGATTACAAAACTGGCCTAATCTTCAAGTAATGCTTGGAAATTATTCTGAAGCCAAAGAATTACAGAAAATATATTGAGAAAAGAGAATGTGCTGTGCTTAGTCACTTAGTCTGACTCTTTGCAACCAAATGGACTGTAGCCTGCCAGGCACCTCTGTCCATGGGGATTCTGCAGGCAGGAATTCTTGAGTGGGTTGCCATGCCCTCCTCCAGGGGATCTTGCCAACCCAGAGATCAAACCCAGGTCTCCTGCACTGCAGGTGGATTCTTTACCATCTGAGTCACGAGGGAAGCCCAGGAATTTTTGAGTGGGTAGCTTATCCCTTCTCCAGGGGATCTTCCTGACCCAGGGATCGAACTGGGGTCTCCTGCATTGCAGGTGGATTCTTTACCAGCTGAGCTACCAGGGAAGCCCCCCAAAGAGAAGGCTCTAGTATTATAAAAATAAGGACAGCCAGAAATAAAAAAATATATTTATTTCCACCTAATGGAAAAGAAAAACACATCAATAAGAGAGAGGAAAAGAGGGAGAAAGTAGAAAAGGAAGAATATAAGGAAAGAAGATGAGAGGTCTGTGGGAGAAGAAACAAACAGCAAGAGCGTGAATGATGAAATAGGACCCTCTATGCTGAGTTTCAAATAGACTGCCAATCTAAGCCAGAATACAAATCCTCTTGCTTAAAGATACATACTTACTGGAACCCTCTGGGAGTTTGTATAGTTATATTATTTGATCTCTTTGTTTCAAAGTTTTCAAAATACCATGTAGGTTTTATGTTCCCTAGAGCCAGAATTTCTGATATTCCTTCAGTCTGATCTTCAGTCATATTTCTAGACCAATAGTCAAACTTTTAAAGTGCCTTATAAAAATATAAAGTTGTTTCTTTTGTTGTTACTTTTGCTGCAGAAGACAAATTTAGAAGAAAAATAATGAAATCCCAGATTGCACATAGATGGAAAGTAAAGATGTTCAATAGTCTGGAAAAATTGCAGGCTTTTAAAAATAATATTTCATTGGAAATGTGAGAAGATGCAGATACCTTAGTAAAGCAATTTGAGCAGATGGGAAGTATTTGTTAAAATAATCACTGGTGAAACTATCTTCGTTTCTAATTGTCTTAGAAAAATGTTCTGCCTTGGTATGGCATGCTTTGATAACGATCAATACAATCCTAAAATACTCTGGCTTGCATCCTTCAAATAAGAACATTCACTTTTACTAAACAGGTATGATCAAAATCCAAGTAACAACAGGATCAAGCCTTTATGTAAGATGTTCTCCATTCATGTCTTCAAAGGGAAGAAATGAGTGACTTCCTCTTAGCAAGAGCACCTTATGTTCCTTCATTGCAAAAGTTTCAAGAGAATTATCCATACTTATTGTTTCTAATTTTTACCCTTCCATTTTTTTTTCCTGAACCCACTTTAATCTGTTTTGCTCCAGACATTCCACTTATTCCCTTATCAATGTTACCAGTTATCTTCAGTTTGCCAAACTTATTAGATCATTCTCTGGCCTCATCTTACTTGGCTTATTGACATCTTATTTTTTTAATTTAAATTATTTTTTTAAGGATAATTGCTTTACAATATTGTGTTGGTTTCTGCCATACATCAACATGAATCAGCCTTAGGTATACATATGTCTCCTTCCTCTTGAACCTCCCTCCCACCTCCCACCCAATTTCACCCCTCTAGGTTGTCACAGAGCACCAGATTTGAGCCCCTTGCATCATAGAGCAAATTCCCACCAGCTATCTATTTTATGTATGGTAATGTATGTTTCCACGCTACTCTCTCAATTCGTCCCACCCTCTCCTTCCCCAGCTGTGTCCACAAGTCAGACTTATTGACAGCTTTTGATATTGTCTATCACTTTGTCCTTGAAGCATTTTCCTTACTTGGTTTCTGAGACACCACAAATTTTGGGTTTCCTTCTCTTTTCCTTGGCATCCTTTTTGTGTGCTTTGTTGGTACCTTCTCATCGCTTTGGCCTCTATATACTGGAGGGTCCCATATATCTCAGTCCTTGCTCCTCCTCTCTTTATCTTATCTACACTCTATCCTGTGTGGGTGTGTGTGCTCAGTGGCTCAGTTGTGTCAGATTCTTTGTTACCTATGGGCTTTAGCCTGCCAGACTCCTTTGTCCATGAGATTTTTTTCTGGCAAAAATACTGGAATGGGCTGCAATTTTCTTCTCCAAGGTATCTTCCTAACCCGGGGACTGAACCTGCTTCTCCTACATTGGCAGGCAGATCTTTACCACTGAGCAACCAGGGAAGCCACACACTATACCTTAGGTGATTTTAATTAATCCCATGTCTTTAGATACTACATGCATACTGATGACTAGAGACCTCAAGAAAATTAGAGATACCAAGGGAAAATTTCATGCAATGATGGGCGCAATAAAGGACAGAAACGGTATGGATCAAACTGAAGCAAAAGGTAATAGGAAGAGGTGGCAAGATTACACAGAATTTTGCAAAAATGATCTTAATGACCCAGATAACCATGATGGTATAATCACTCAACTAGAGTCAGAAATCCTGGAGTGCAAGTCAAGTGGGCCTTAGGCAGCATCTCTACGAACAAAGCTAGTGGAGGTGATGTGAACAGAGCTGGTGCAGGTGTTGGAACTCCAGCTGAGCTATTTCAAATCCTAAAAGATGATGCTGTGAAAATGCTGCACTTAATATGCTAGCAGATTTGGAAAGCTCAGCAGTGGCCACAGGACTAGAAAAGGTCAGTTTTCATTCCAATCCCAAAGAAAGGTAATGCCAAAGAATGTTCAAACTGCACAATTGCACTCATCTCACATGCTAGCAAAATAATGCTCAAAATTCTCCAAGCCAGGCTCCAAGAGTACATGAACCAAGAACTTCCAGATGTGCAAGCTGGATTTAGAAAAGGCAGAGGAACCAGAGAACAAATTGCCAACATCTGTTGGATCATCTAAAAAGCAAGATAATTCCAGAAAAAAACATCTACTTATGCTTCAATGACTACTCTAAAGCCTTTGACTGTGTGGATCACAACAAACTGTGGAAAATTCTTAAGGAGATGGGAATACCAGACCACCTTACCTGCTTCCTGAGAAACCTGTATGCAGGTCAAGAAGCAACAGTTAGAACTGGACATGGAACAAAGGACTGGTTCCAAATTGGGAAAGGAGTACATCAAGACTGTATGTTGTCACCTGCTTATTTAACTTAGATGCAGAGTACATAATGCAAAATACCGGGCTGGATGAAGCACAAGCTGGAATCAAGATTGCAGGAAGAAATATCTGTAACCTCAGATATGCAGATGACACCAACCACCCTTATGGCAGAAAGCTAAGAAATAAAGAACCTCTCGATTAAGGTGAAAGAGGAGAGTGAAAAAGCTGGCTTCAAACTCAGCATTCAAAAAAGAAAGATCATGGCATCCAGTCCCATCAATTCATGGCAAATGGATGAGGAAACAATGGAAACAGTGACAGACTTTATTTTCTTGGGCTCAAAAATCACGCAGATGGTGACTTCAGCCATAAAATTAGAAAATGCTTGCTCCTTGGAAGAAAAACTATGACAAACCTAGACAGCATATTAAAAAGCAGAGACATTACTTTGTCCACAAAGGTCCATGTAGTTAAAGCTATGGTTTTTCTAGTAGTCATGTATGAGTGTGAGAGTTGAACCATAAAGAAGGCTGAGCACTGAAGAATTGATGCTTCTGAACTGTGGTGTTGGAGAAGACTCTTGAGAGTCCCTTGGACTGAAAGATCAAACCAGTCAATCCTATAGAAAGTCAGTTCTGATTATTCATTGGAAGAACTGATGCTGAAGTTGAAGCCCCAATAATTTGGCCACCTGATGCAAAGAACCTACTCATTGGAAAAGACCCTGATTCTGGGGAAAATTAAAGGCAGGAGGAAAAGGAGGAGACAGAGGACAAGGTGGTTGGATGGTATCACCAACTCAATGGACATGAGATTGAGCAAGCTCTGGGTATTGGCGATGGACAGGGAAACCTAGTGTGCTGCAGTCCATGGGGTCGTAAAGAGTTGGACACCACTGAGTGAACAACAGCAACTGATGACTCTCAAAAATATATCTATAGCTCCAATCTTTCCCCTAATTTCCAGAACCAAGTCCAACTGCCTACTCACTTTCTCCCTTTAGATGTTTAATTGATCTGGTGGTGGTGAAAGTTCCTCAGTTGTGTCCAACTCTTTGTGACTCCATGGAATTCTCCAGGCCAGAATACTGGAGTGGGTAGCCTTTCTCTTTTCCAGGAGATCTTCCCAACCCAGGGATTCAACTCAGGTCTCCCGCATTACAGGCAGATTTTTTACCAGCTGAGCCACAAGGGAAGCCCCAAAATACTGGATTGGGTAGCCTATCCCATCTCCAGCAGATCTTCTTGACCCAGGGATCAAATTGGGGTCTCCTGTATTGCAGGTGGATCTTTACCAACTGAGCTATCAGGAAGTCATACGATGTTTAGTTAGGCAGCTCAAACTGAACCATATAAAGCTGAACCTTTGTCCATCATCCCCACGCCCCATAAATAATTATCCAGTTTCCCATTACAAAAATAGAGGCATCATCTTCTGATACTCCACAGTCAATGGATCAGTAAAATCCTATCAGCTTCTCCACTGCTGGCAGGTTTGTGCAAGTCACTGTCAGCTCTAGCCTGGATTATTGCTTCTACCCTTCCCTTCCATATAGAGTAGACTTTTCAACTGTAACTGACAACTATCCAACTGCTTCCCGTTTTACTAACTATAAATAGGAAATTCAGTACCATTCCCATAGTCAGCCTATCTTTGTGAGATCGTCTAACTTTATCTGTTTCCTATCCTACCAGTCTTGCTAGAACTACTAAGCTGATTCCATCCCCAGGGCCTCTGAATGTGCTATTCCTTCAACGTGGGTTCCATCCCTGGTCTGGGAAGATTACATGGAGTAGGAAATGGCCAACCACTCCAATATTCTTGCCTGAAGAATCCCACGGACAGATGAGCCTGGTGGGCTACAATCCATGGGGTCATGGCGTCAGACACGAGTTAGTGACTAAACAATAACTTTCCTTCTCCCTGGAAATGTCCTTCCCTGTATCTTCACCTGGTTCATACCCTCACTTCACTGAGGTCCTTAATGTTATTTTTTTTTCAGAGAGGCATTTCCTGATCACCCTATCTAAAATGAACTCTCTTTCATAGTATCCTGCTTTATTTTTCTTTATGAAACTTATGATTATCTGATATGTTTATTGTCTGTCTCCCACTCCAGAAAGTTAGTTCTGAGAAAGCAGGTTCTTTGCTTTGTGCACTGCTGTAACGCAATCGGCTGGAACAGATCCTGGTATGTAGTAGGCTTCCAGAAATAATTGATGAATAATGAATACATGCTAGAAATATCTGTGTGTTCTTAATTAACATTCTTTCTGTTACTGACGGCATGATATATTACATAACACCATATTTTCATACATTTACATGCTCATGAGAAGACATGTATTTTACTGTCATGAAAGAGTATACTGATAGAATAAGCTTGAAACAATATAAAATCTGTTATTTTACATTCTCTCTAGCATTTTTACTTAGAATGGAGCAGATGGGGCATGCTCTATTACTGACATTTTTTTCCACCTTATAAAATTTAATTCAGATTTCAAATGTATTTCTAATAGTTTTTAGGTTACATTCACTTTAAATTCTTCTCCTTAAATAAGTCATCCAAATTTAACCCTTTTGAAATTGTTGACACCTCACAATTTTGTTGAAGACATGATAGTCATTTTTGCTTTATAATTATTAATACAGAATATTTTCATTTTCAGATTTAGAAATGCTAGTTAGAATGGTTAATATTTTTTGTTGTTTCCTTTTTGAAATAACATTCTTTATTGAAGGATAATTGCTTTACAGAATTAGAATAGTTAATATGTTTTAAATGTCTACACTTTTTAAAATTTTAATTGAAGGCTAATTACTTTACAATATTGCGGTGGTTTTTGCCATACATTCACATGAATCAGTCATGGGTGTACTTGTGCTCCCCATCCTGAAACCCCCTCCCACTTCCCTCCCCATCCCATCCCTCATGGTCATCCCAGTGCACCAGCCCTGAGTACCCTGTCTCATGCATTGAACCAGGGCTGACTGGTGATCTATTTCACATATGAAAATATACATGTTTCAATGTTATTCTCTCAAATCATCCCACACTCGCCTTCTCCCACAGAGTCCAAAAGTCTGTTCTTTACATTTGTGTCTCATTCACTGTCTTGCATATAGGGTCATCCTTACCATCTTTCTAAATTCCATATACATGCACTAAGATCTGATAGACAGAGTGCCTGATGAACTATAGACAGAGGTTCGTGACATTGTACAGTAGACAGGGAGCAAGACGATCCCCAAGAAAAAGAAATGCAAACAAGCAAAATGGCTGTCTGAGGAGGCCTTACAAATAGCTGTGAAAAGAAGAGAAATGAAAAGCAAAGGAGAAGAGGAAAGATATACCCATTTGAATGCAGAGTTCCAAAGAATAGCAAGGAGAGATATGAGAGACTTTCTCAGCAATCAGTGCAAAGAAATAGAGAAAAACAGTAGAATGGGAAAGACTAGAGATCACTTCAAGAAAATTAGAGATTCCAAGGGAATATTTCATGCAAAGATAGGCTCAATAAAGGGCAGAAATGGTATGGAACTAACAGAAGCGGAAGATATTAAGAAGAGGTGGCAAGAATACACAGAACCATACAAAAAAACAAAACAAAACCCTCATTACCCAGATAATCATGATGGTGTGATCACTCCCCTAGAGCCAGACATCCTGGAATGCAAAATCAAGCGGGCCTTAGAAGGATCATTATGAACAAAGATAGTGAAGGTGGTGGAATTCCAGTTGAGATATTTCAAATCCTAAAAGATGATGCTGTGAAAGTGCTGCACTCAATATGACAGAAAATTTGGAAAACTCAACAGTGGTCTCGGGATTGGAAAAGGTCAGTTTTCATTCCAATCCCAAAGAAAGGCAATGCCAAAGAATGCTCAAACCACTGCACAATTGCACTCATCTCACACGGTAGTAAACTAATGTGCAAAATTATCCAAGCCAGGCTTCAGCAATACATGAACCGTGAAGTTCCAGATGTTCAAGCTGGTTTTAGAAAAGGCAGAGGGACCAGAGATCAAATTGCTAACATTCACTGGATCATCAAAAAAGCAAGAGAGTTCCAGAAAAACATCTATTTCTGCTTTATTGACTATGCCAAAGCCTTTGACTGTGTGGATCACAACAAACTGTGGAAAATTCTGAAAGAGATGGGAATACCAGAGCACCTGATCTGCCTCTTGAGAAACCTATGTGCAGGTCAGGAAGCAACAGTTAGAACTGGACATGGGACAACAGAATGGTTCCAAATAGGAAAAGGGGGACATCAAGGCTGTATATTCTCACCCTACTTATTTAACTTATATGCAGAGTACATCATGAGAAATGCTGGGTTGGATGAAGCACAAGCTGGAATCAAGGTTGCCAGGAGAAATATCAATAACCTCAGATATACAGATGACACCACCCTTGTGGCAGAACTTGAAGAAGAACTAAAGAGCCTCTTGATGAAAGTGAAAGAGTAGAGTGAAAAAGTTGGCTTAAAGCTCAACATTCAGAAAACTAAGATCATGGCATCTGGTACCATCACTTCATGGGAAATAGATGGGGAAACAGTGGAAACAGTGGCTGACTTAATTTTTTGGGGCTCCAAAATCACTGCAGATGGGGATTGCAGCCATGAGATTAAAAGACACTTGCTCCTTGAAAGGAAAGTTATGACTAACCTAGACAGCATATTAAAAAGCAGAGACATTGCTTTGCCAACAAAGGTCCGTCTAGTCTAGGCTATGGTTCTTCCAGTGGTTATGTATGGATGTGAGAGTCCAAATATAAAGAGAGCTGAGCAAAGAAGAATCGATGCTTTTGAACTGTGGTGTTGGAGAAGACTTGAGAGAACCTTGGACTGCAAGGAGATCCAACCAGTCCATCCTAAGGGAAATCGGTCCTGGGTGTTCATTGGAAGGACTACTGTTAAACCTGAAACTCCAGTACTTTGGCCACCTGATGTGAAGAACTGAAAAAGTGAAAGTGAAGTCGCTCAGTCGTGTCCAACTCCTTGTGACCCCATGAACTGTAGCCTACCAGGCTCTAACGTTCATGGGATTTTCCAGGCAAGAATACTGGAGTGGGTTGTCATTTCCTTCTCCAGGAGATCTCCCTGACTCAGGAATCAGACCCGGGTCTCCCGCATTGTAAGCAGTCGTTTTACCATCTGAACCACCAGGGAAGTCACCTGATGCAAAGAAACTGACTCATTGGAAAAGACCCTGATGTTGGGAAAGATTGAAGGCAGGAGGAGAAGGGGACGACAGAGGATGAGATGGCTGGATGGCATCACCGACTCAATGAACATGACTTTGAGTAAGCTCCGGGAGTTGGCGATGGACAGGGAGGCCTGGTGTGCTGCGGTTCATGGAATCACAAAGAGTTGGACACGACTGAGCGACTGAACTGAACTGAATACTGTATTGGTGATTTTTTTTTCTGAATCACTTTGCTCTGTATAATAGGTTCCAGTTTCATCCACCTCATCAGAACTGATTCAAATGCATTCTTTTTAATAGCTGAGTGATATTCCATTGTGTATATGTGCCACAGCTTTCTTATCCATTTGTTTGCCAATGGACATCCTGGTTGCTTCCGTGTCCTGGCTATTGTAAACAGTGCTGTGATGAATATTGGGGTACACATGTCTCTTTCAATTCTGTTTTCCTCAGTGTGTATGCCCACCAGTGATATTGCTGGGTCATATGGCAGTTTTATTTCCAGTTTGTTAAGGAATTTACACACTGCTCTCCATAGCGGCTGTACTAGTTTGCATTCCCACCAACGGTGAAAGAGGGTTCCTTTTTCTGCACACCCTCTCCAGCATTTATTGTTTGTAGACTTTTGGATAGCAGCCATTCTGAGCAGCATGAGATGGTACCTCATTGTGGTTTTGATTTGCATTTCTCTGATAATGAGTGATGTTGAGCATCTTTTCATGTGTTTGTTAGCCATCTGTATGTCTTCTTTGGAGAAATGTCTGTTTAGTTCTTTGGCCCACTTTTTGATTGGGTCTTTTATTTTTCTGGAATTGAGCTGCAAGAGTTGCTTCTATGTTTTTGAGACTCATTCTTTGTCTGTTGCTTCACTTGCTATTATTTTCTCCCATTCTGAAGGCTGTCTTTTCACCTTGCTTATGGTTTCCTTTGTTGTCCAGAAGGTTTTAATTTTAATTAGGTCCCATTTGTTTATTTTTGCTTTTATTTCCATTATTCTGGGAGGTGGGTCATAGAGGATTCTGTTGTGGTTTATGTTGGAGAGTATTTTGCCTATGTTTTCCTCTAGGAGTTTTATAGTTTCTGGTCTTACATTTAGATGGTAGCTTGATAGGGTGTGCATTTAATCTATAGATTGCTTTGGATAGTATACTCATTTGCACTATATTGATTCTTCTGATCCATGAACACGGTATATTTCTCCATCTATGTGTCTTCTTTGATTTCTTTCATTAGTGTTTTTTAGTTTTCTATATATAGGTCTTTTGTTCCTTTAGGTAGATTTATTCCTAAGTATTTTATTATTTTCGTTGCAATGGTGAATGAAATTGTTTCCTTAATTTCTATTTCTGTTTTCTCATTGTTACTGTATAGGAATGCAAGGGATTTCTGTGTGCTAATTTATATCTTGAAACTTTACTATATTCATTGATTAGCTCTAGTAATTTTCTGGTGGAGTCTTTAGGGTTTTCTATTTAGAGGATCATGTCATCTGCAAACGGTGAGAGTTTCACTTCTTTTCCAGTCTGTATTCCTTTAATATCTTTTTCTTCTCTGATTGCTCTGGTTAAAACTTTCAAACCTATGTTGAATAGTAGTGGTGAGAGTTGGCATCCTTGTCTTGTTCCTGACTTGAGGGGAAATCCTTCCAATTTTTCACCATTGAGGATATTGTATACTGTTGGTTTATCATATATGGCTTTTATTATATTGAGGTATGTTACTTCTATGCTTGCTTTCTGGAGGATTTTTATCATAAATAGATGTTGAATTTTGTCAAAGGCTTTCTCTACATCTATTGAGATAATCATTGGATTTTATCTTTCAATTTGTTAATGTGCTGTTTCACATTGATTGATTTGCAAATATTGAAGAATCCTTGCATCCCTGGGATAAAAGCCCACTTGGCCATGATGTATGATCTTTTTAATATGTTGTTGGATTCTGTTTGCTATAATTTTGTAAAAGCTTTTTGTGTCTATGTTCATCAGTTATATTGGCCTGCAGTTTTCTTTTTTTGTGTCATCTTTGTCAGGTTTTGGTATTAGGGTGATGGTGGCCTCATAGAATGAGTTTGGAAGTTTACCTTCCTCTGAAATTTCCTGGAAGAGTTTGAGTAGCATAGGTGTTAGCTCTTCTCTAAATTTATGGTAGAATTCAGCTGTGAAGCCATCTGGTTCTGGGTTTTTGTTTGTTGGAAAATTTCTGATTACAGTTTCGATTTCTGTGCTTTGTGATGGATCTGTTAAGATTTTCTATTTCTTCCTGGTTCAGTTTTGGAAAGTTATACTTTTCTAAGAATTTTTCAATTTCTTCCGAATTGTCCATTTTATTGGCCTATACCTGCTTATAGTAGTCTCTTATGATCCTTTGTATTTCTGTGTTGTCTGTTGTGATTTCTCCAGTTTCTTTTCTAATTTTGTTGATTTGATTCTTCTCCCGTTTTTTCTTGACGAATCTGGATAATGGTTTGTCTATTTTATTTACCTTCTCAGAGAACCAGCTTTTAACTTTGTTGATTTTTGCTATGGTCTCTTTTGTTTCTTTTGCATTTATTTCTGCCCTAATTTTTATGATTTCTTTCCTTCTACTAACCCTGGGGTGATTCGTTTCTTCTTTTCTAGTTGCTTTAGGTGGAGAGTTAGATTATTTAATTGATTTTTCTCCTGTTTATTGAGGCAGGTTTGCTTTGCTATGAACCTTCACCTTAGCACTGCTTTTACAGTGTCCCATAGGTTTTGGGTTGTTTTGTTTTCATTTTTACTTGCTGTTATGCATATTTTGATTTCTTTTTTGATTTCTTCTGTGATTTGTTGGTTATTCAGAAGTTTGTTGTTTAGTCTTCATATGTTTGTATTTTTAATAATTTTTTTTCCTGTAGTTGACATCTGATCTTACTGTATTGTGATCAGAAAATATGCTTGAGATGATTTCAATTTTTTTGAATTTACCAAGGCTAGATTTATGGCCCTCCTGGAGAAGGTTCTGTGTGCACTCGAGAGAAAGGTGAAATTCATTGTTTTAGGTTGAAATGTCCTATAGATATTGACTAGATCTAACTGGTCCATTGTATCATTTTAAAGTTTGTGTTTCTTTGCTAATTTTCTGTGTAGTTGATCTATCCATAGGTGTGAGTGGGCTATTAAAATCTCCCACTATTATTGTGTTACTGTTAATTTCCTCTTTCATACTTGTTAGCATTTACCTTACATATTGTGGTGCTCCTATGTTGGGTGCATATTATTTATAATTGTTATATCTTCTTTTTGGATTGATCCTTTGATCATTATGCAGTGTCTTTCTCTGACTCTTTTCATAGCCTTTATTTCAAAGTCTATTTTATCTGATATGAGTATTGCTACTCCTGCTTTCCTTTGGTCTCCATTTGCATGAAATACCTTTTTCCAACCCTTCACGTTCAGTCTGTACTTGTCCCTTGTTTTGAGGTGGGTTTCTTGCAGACAGCATATATAGGGGTCTTTTTTTAAAAAATCCATTTAGCCAGTCTTTTTCTTTTGGTTGGGGTATTCAACCCATTTACATTTAAGGTAATTATTGATAAATATGATCCCGTTGCCATTAACTTTGTTGTTTTGGGTTTGAGTTTATAAACCTTTTCTGTGTTTCCTGTCAAGAGAAGATCCTTTAGCATTTGTTGGAGAGCTGGTTTGGTGGTGCTGAATTCTCTCAGCTTTTGCTTGTCTGTAAAGCTTTTGAATTCTCCTTCATATTTCATTGAGATCCTTGTTGGGTACAGTAATCTGGACTGTAGGTTTTTCTTTCATCACTTTAAGTTTGTCCTTCCATTCCCTTCTGGCTTGAAGAGTTTCTATTTAAAGATCAGTTGTTATCCTTATGAGACGCCCCTTCTCAGTTATTTGCTGTTTCTCCCTTGCTGCTTTTAATATTTGTTCTTTGTGTTTGACCTTTTTAATTTGATTAATGTGTGTCTTGGAGTGTATTGCCTTGGGTTTATCCTGTTTGGGACTCTCTGGGTTTTTTGGGTTTGGGCGGCTATTTCCTTCCCCATTTTAGGGCATTTTCAACTATTATCTCCTCAAGTATTTTCTCATGGCCTTTCTTTTT
This sequence comes from Muntiacus reevesi, assembly GCF_963930625.1. Lineage (NCBI taxonomy): Eukaryota > Metazoa > Chordata > Mammalia > Artiodactyla > Cervidae > Muntiacus > Muntiacus reevesi. Next base: position 135,690,613 of record NC_089271.1, read on the forward strand.
GTCTTCTTCTTCTGGGACTCCTATATTTGAATGTTGGGGCATTTGACATTGTCCCAAAAGTCTCTGAGGTTGTCCTCATTTCTTTTAATTCTTTTTCTCCTCTCTGCTTCATTTATTTCCACAATTTTATCTTCCACCTCACTTATCCTATCTTCTGCCTCACTTATCCAGTTATTCCACTGTTTGTTCCCTCCAGAGTGCTTTTGACCTCAGTTATTGCATTATTCATTATATTTTGACTCTTTTTTTATTTCTTCTAGGTCTTTGTTAATCTTTTATTGCATCTTCTCAATCCTTGTCTCCAGACCAGTTATCTGTAACTCCATTTTGTTTTGAAGACTTTGGATCATTTTTACTATCATTATTCTTAACTCTTTTTCAGGTAGACTCCCTGTCCCCTCCTCTTTTGTTTGGTTGCTGGGCTTTTATCATGTTCCTCTGCTGAATATTTCTCTGCCTTTTCATGTTGTTTAGGTTGCTGTGTTTGGGGTGGCCTTTCTGTATGCTGGACATTTGTGGTTCCTCTTTATTGTGGAAATTGCTCCCTATGGGTGAGGTCGGAGGAGTGGCTTGTTAAGGTTTCCTGGTTAGGGAAGCTTGCATCAGTGTTCTGGTGGGTGGAGTTGGATCCCTTCTCTCTGGAGTGCAATCAAGTGTCCAGTAGTGAATTTTGAGGTGTCTATGGGTTTGCTGTGACGTTTCATTTCCTGTGTTTTAATGCTCAGGGCTATGTTCCTGCATTGTTGGAGAATTAGCTTGGTATGTCTTGCTCTGAAACTTGTTGGCTCTTGGGTGGAGCTTGGTTTCAGTGTAGGTATGGAGGTTTTTGGATGAGCTCTTGTCAATTAATGTTCCTTGGAGTCAGGAATTTTCTGCTGTTCTCAAGTTTTGGATTTAATCCTCCTGCCTCTGGCTTTCAGTCTTATTCCTGCAGTAGCCTCAAGACTTGTCCATTCATACAGCACTGATGACAAAACATCTAGATTGATGGTGAAAAGATTCTCCACAGTGAGGGACACCCAGAGAGGTTCACAGAGTTACACGGAGAAGAGAAGAGAGAGGAGGGAGATTAGAGGTGACCAGGAGGAGAAGAGGTAGAATCAAGAAGAGAGAGACCAATCTAGCCAGTGATCAGTTCTCTAAGTGTTCTCCGCAGCCTGGAACACCCAAATAGATTCACAGAGTTAGATGGAGAAGAGAAAGGGGAGGGAAGAGATAGAGGTAACCTGGGAGAGAAAAAGGAGGGTCAAAAGGGGAGAGAGCAATCAAGTCAGTAATCACACTGCTAAGTAAAAATGGGTACTTAAAATTGGATTCTTAAATGTAAAAAATTGATAACAAATGCCAAAAATCAAATATTAAAAATCTAGAGTAGAGGTTAAACTCTCAAAAATACAATATTAAGAAAACAAAGCAAAATCACAAAAGTTATAAAAAATATATGAAATTTGCTTTAAAAATAGGGTCTTTTTTGCAAGTTAATAATAGGTTTTAAAAAGGAACATTAAAAGACTAATAAAAAACTTAAAAATTAAAAAAATGATAATAGTTAAATATATCTAGGAATTTCTCTGGAGATGTTGAGGGGAGTGTTGGGTCAGTTCAGTTTCAGATAGTTCCTTGTTACAGCTAATATGTCTTCTCAAGGTCTATAGGTCCCTTCCAATGTAGTCAATGCTAGCTACAGTGTTTTAATCTGTTACACCTGTCACTTCCAAAGTGGTTCCCTCTTCTTTGTATATTTTGGCTTCCTCTATTTTCAAGTCCCTTCAGTATCTAACTTCTGCCCTGACACAAGGGGTTGAAGGTGGTCATTTATTTAGGCTCACTAAAGGTGTGGCTCTAAAGGTGTGGCTAATGGATGTTCTTAGTCAGCTCTGTTCCCTATACAGTAAGTAACCTAGATGGGAGAACTAGGTGGCCCAACTCCATGATCACCATGGAGAGAGGACCAGGATTATGATCACTTTTTTTTGCATCCCTGATAACTTTTTATTGAATGCCACATGCTGTTTATGAAAAATTGTGGAGATAAACTGAGGCTATGGGTATTATCTTCTTTCAAATATAATTTCCTTTTGTTTCTGAAGACCAAGTAGGATAAAAGTAGGGACAAATAAACTTTTATTTTCCCACTTACGTAATTACTTGTAGTTTATTCTTTTCCTCTTTTCTCTGTGCATTTTTAAAAAATTATTTATTTATTTTATGTTTTTATTTACAATATTGTGGTGGTTTTTGCCATACATTGACATGAATCAGCCATGGGTGTACATGTGTCCCACCCATCCTGAACCCCCGACCCTCCTTCCTCCCCACCCCATCCCACCAGCTTTTGGTGCCCTGCTTCATACAACAAATTTGCACTGATCATCTATTTTACATATGGTAATATGCACGTTTCAATGCTATTCTCTCATAACGTCCCACCCCTGCCTTCTCCCACATAGTCCAAAAGTCTATTCTTTACATATGTGTCTCTTTTGCTGCCTTGCATATAGGATCATTGTTACCATTTTTCTAAATTCCATATATATACTGTATTGGTGTTTCTCTTTCTGGCTTACTTCACTCTGTATAATAGGTTCCAGCTTCATCCACCTCATTAGAACTGACTCAAATGAGTTTTTTTTTTAATAGCTGAGTAATATTCCATTGTGTATATCTACCACAACTTTCTTATCCATTCATCTGCCGATGGACAGCTATGTTGATTCTATGTCCTAGCTATTGTAAACAGTGCTGCAATGATCATTGGGGTACATTTGTCTCTTTCAATTCTGGTTTCCTTGGTATGTATGCCCAGCAGTGGGATTGCTGGGTCACATGGCAGTTCTATTTCCAGTTTTTTAAGGAATGACTTTTAAAGTTGTTATTCCAAAGTTGTTACTCGAAGTGAATGTTTTGGGTACACAGAGTTTGTTCGCTAACAAGTATTTGGGAGCATTTGGGGGTGAGAAGAAGGGTGTTAAACAAACAGAAGAGTTTTTTTGCTAGTTCCAGAGCAGTGATGCTTTTCAAGATACTGCATTGCTCTTCAGCTGTGACTTTATTTGAATAGAACGTAAGGTGTACTTAATAAGAATTTGACTTATTTTAAGAAAGTGGTGACCTGGAAGATTTTTTTTAAAGAGTTGTAAAAGCCTGTTGTTGGTTTATTGGATATAATTATAAAGTAAAAGGCTCTGATCTGCCCAGATTAGGAACAGATTCTGAAATGTGTAAGCTGCTTCATGAATTAACACTATAAACCTGTCAGTTGCCATGGTGTAATAGCTTAAAACTGAATTCTGTAGCTTTGATAGTATTTCAGGAAACTTGTCAGTTGGATGAACTCAAGATGTTATACAGGAAACCATCTATAAAAAGAATTAGGGAATAAGATGACTACTTATGTTTTACAAGATTTCTTGAACATATTTCATAAATGCCAAGAAACAATGTTAGTATGTAATGCTGACAGGGACACAAATATAATCATGTTATGTATAACTGGATGCTAAAGTGATATTTGTTAAAAAGAGATCCTACCTGTACTTCATTCGTCTGCAGTGACTTTCATTATTCATCATGTGCCTAACTTTTTTCACATTTTTGTGGGAAATGACAGTTGAGTAAAGGCAAGCATGATGAATCTGTCTGATTCAAAGGCCTTTTATATTTGAAAGTACACTAAGTCATCTTCGGCATTCTTTAAAAGCTACTCCACTGCAGGAAATAATAATTGCCACTTATTATCTAAATCAGAATCGGCTCATCAACAGTTCATAGGCTGATTGTACTATTATTGAGCTATGTATTGATCTCAAAATGTTGTTAGGCCTCAGGATCTGGCAGGTTCCAGAGGTGCTGATTATGATGCTGAGTCATGGCTATACTCCAGAAACTATGAATAAATATTTGTACATGTTGGATGGTCTTCTTGAAACAAGATTACTTATTCAGGAAGCCGGCACTTTTGAGTCACATCCTGAAGCCATAGATGGATACACACCAGATCAACTGATGAAACAGAATGATGTCCCAGGGATAATTCCTATGAGAGGAAATTGAGTTTCACTAAAGTGAGATGGAAAGACACTATTATATGTTAAAAGGAGCATAGTCTTTAACTAGATTTGGACATACTTTTTGCTTAAATTGTATGACCTTGAATAATTTACTTAACCTTTCTGAGCCTCAAACAACTCATTTGTAATATTGGGTTATTGTAATAATAATAGCAACTAGCAACATTTGTGAGATTTAAATGAGTTAATCCATATCAAACATCTGTAACAGAGCTTGACACCTGGTAAGAGCTTAAGAAACTATAGTCCCTATTATTATCATTTTCTAAATCCCCTGCTAACATTGGTGCTACAGCCCAGATCTTCTAGTCGATGCCTTCTCACGTAAGACCATATAAACTTATCATTTCACGCAAAGACAACATTTAAGCCTTTGCAATCACCTTGAGGCAGGAAAGACAGGCCAGCACAAGGGTGGGCTCCTCATCTATAGGCATTAGGCAGAAGGCAAAGTCACCTCCTTGTTTGCACTTAATGAGACCATGATGCAGAGAAGAAAGGCGTCTAGAACAAACACTTTGTAGCATCTGAGCAAGAAACTCTACCTTGAAAACAATGGAACATGTGCAAATAAAAAAGCACAGTTTGCTGATACCTTGTGAGCACACATGTGGTGCTCAACTAGTAAGGGAAAATTTAAGGAAAACAGCTCTTAGAGAGCACACACAGTGGCTTCAGGAGACAAATGCACAAGCCCGAAAGCTGGTGCTACCTGCTACCTGCCAAACCTCAACCTTCCCTTCAATAAATATTCCACCCCTCATCAAAAAGACCCCACCCATTCACAGAGCTGAAAATGAGATTAAAAGGGGGGTATCAACACCCTGTGGGTATTCCTCACTCAGGAGGATGCCCACACCCTTTGCTTCTGTCCTGAATAAAGTGCTTCTTCGTTCTCTTTGTCCCTCAGTCTCAGTGTGAGTTTGTGTGTGTGTATATATGTTTATTTTTCCTTGGTTTCTTGTGTTCCTTACCCAGATTCTTTTGGACAAGTTGAAAAAGAGCTTGGACTTTGGTAAAGCTTTTCCTGTATCAACCTTACTTTTCCATTTCTCTCTACCTGGTAACTAAGATGGTAAAAAATCTACCTGCATTTTGGGAGATCCGAGTTCGATCCCTGGGTTGGGAAATTCCCTTTAAGAAGGAAATGGCAACCCACTCCAGTATTCTTACCTGGAGAATTCTATGGACAGAGGAACCTGGGGAACTTCAGTCCACGGGCTCGAAAAGAGTCATACACGACTGAGTGACTAACACTCTCCTCAAGCATTAGTTCTCTTCTATTTTTCCCATTTTCTTGTTCTCCTAACCCTATTCCAACTGCTTTGGCTGATATTTTTAGATATTTTAAATAATGTGAACAGAAAGTATCAAATTTCATAACACTAATTTTTTTTCTAAACGGCAATAGAAATAACACGACCATAATTCCCTTTAGGTGGTTTTTATAAGCCACATTAGTGACATTGCAAAACTTCATTCATCATTTCCAATAGATAATATTTATCTTTGTAACTTAGTAATTGCCTTTAAAATGAACCTGTGGCCATTTCAGATACTTTGGAAGAATCTTTTTTTCTTCTTTGTCAAGGTAGAGAAGGAACTTTTCTACAAAACCATATTGTGTAAGTGATTGCATTATTAGCCTTACAACATATTTCTGTTCCTTACTTCTTTTACCTTTCATTTCAGTGTGGATTTTGCCAGCAGTGGGATCTTTTTCAAGTCACATCATTTCTCTAAACCCCAGTCTTAATGACTGTAAATATATGATACAAACTTTTATACCTACAGATTTGTTAAAATAATTCAATAAATTTTTTGTAAACTATAAAACACTTAACAAATGCAATAAATTATTATTACTAAGACAAAGATCAATAAAGAGAGCTAATGGGTCAAAAAGGGTGGTAGAAGGTAGAGGTTAAAAATAAATGCCTTTTTATCAACTGTGCACAATCCGATTTTGCTGAAGTAGTAGGAGGAAACGTGTGGATTTGGAGCAAGTTGTTTTCAAGCTTTTTCTTACTAATAAGATGCTCAGAAGCAAACCCCTTGCAATTATATAGGGCAATTTACTATTCTCTTTCACATACATTATCTCGTTTAATCTTAAACACAAAACTGCCAGGCTGGTGTCATTACCTCCACTTTATAGATGGAAATTGAGTTATAATTTGCCTCTAAGCACATTAGTGGTTGAGGCAGGGCTGAAATCCAGGTTGATATTTATACTATTGTGTTTGTATTATATTTTATGTTGTATTATATTTATATATATATAAATATATATAAATTATATATTTATATTGTATTATATATTTCATGTTTATATTATATATGTTTGTATATGATTATATTTGTATTATATATAATATAAATATAAATATTATACAATATAATATAAATATAAATATTATACAATATAATATAAATATAAATAAATATATAATATATTTATATTATATAAATGTATATATAATATAAATATAAATATAAATATTATACAATATAATATAAATATAAATATATATAAATATATAATATATTTATATTATATAAATGTATATATAATATAAATATAAATATTATACAATATAATATAAATATAAATATTATACAATATAATATAAATATAAATATTATACAATATAATATAAATATAAATATTATACAATATGTTTATATTATATAACAAGTTCCTTTGCTATATATCTATTAGTTTATTCAAAGATTAGTCAGTCTTGTCAGCTTTTACAATACTGTATGGTATACAGTATTGTATATACTATACAATATTGTATATACTATACAATATTGTATATACAGTATTGTATATACTATATGATATAATATAAATATAAATATATATAATGTAAATATAAATATTATATGATATAATATAAATATAAATATATATAATATAAATATAAATATCATGCAATATAATATAAATATAAATATTATACAATATGTTTATATTATATAACAATTTCCTTTGCTATATATCTATTAGTTTATTCAAAGATTAGTCAGTCTTGTCAGCTTTTACAATACTGTGCTGTGATTTTAAATTTGCTTTAGATGGTTTTTAGCCCCACCTATAAACTCACCTATCTTGTGACTTATAGAATCTGTGTCCTGGCCCCCTGGCTGTTTCAGGAATACCTATTTTTATTCAGTGTGCTTGATTATCAGGCAGGAAGGAAAGTATTAGAGATTCAATAAATGCCTCTAAGTTGGAAAGGGGGGAAAAGGAGGGCTATGATAATTGTTTATGATAATCCATTTCTTGAGAAACAGTATTATTGGTAAGTACCTGGAGTTTTTCCAATAATGCAAGCATTGTCCCAGCCAACACTTAGAACAAAGGGTTTATCTAGCATGACTTTCAAGAGGTGGGGAAGGGAGGCTGAAACCAGGAACTAGCTTTAGGCTTGCCTTTCCAAAGATGATTCTTAGTGTAAAGCTGTCTGTGAAACAGTGTTGTGTAAAACTGAGTGGACAGAAACAAGCAGTTGTTTGCCACATTGATCTTAGGCCTGGAAACTGCCTAGTGTAGTGGTTATCAAGGAGTCTGACACTAGGCTCTCTAGGTTCAAATCCAAGCTTCACCATTTATGGCCTGTAGTAACTTGTAGGCAGTTTAATTTCTCCTCTTCTCAGTTTCTGGTCTTTAACATGGGAATAAAAATAGTGTATACATCTAAGGCTGACTGAATATTAAATGAGATTTGCATATAAAGGGCTTAGCACAGGTCAGTGCCTGAGATGCTGGGAATGCTGAATCAATAGTAGGAGATATTATTATCATTATTATAGATGTTATGATTCATCACTTGCACCTTGTGTCTTTAAACAAGATTTACCTGGAATAGTATTTGGCAAAAAAAAAAAAAAAAAAAAAAAAAAAAAGAAGACGCAGCAGCACAATCAAAGTTTGTTGAATTATTACTCTGCTAAAAATGTCATGATGATAAAACTGTGTGGTGGGGTTGATGGTTTGGGTGGCAACTCTAGGTTGAGGAAGGTTTGCAGGGAGACTTCTGGAAAGATAGGTGCAGGATAGAGTCCTTATAACAACAAAATTTATTTAGTGGAAAGGGCTCAAGAGAGCTGTTTTTCAGTCCTAGCTCTGCTCCCAGTAAGTTGTGTAAGCTAGGATCACTCACTTTCCTCTTTGGGTATTTCCTCATTTTTAAAAATAAAATGACCAGATGAGTGGTTATTAGCTGTGGGATGGGAGTGGGGAGTATATCTGAAACTGTTTCAAATTTTGTATCTCTGCATTTCTATCCCCCATCTTTTATTTGCCTTCAGATCCCTTGTGAAAAACTGTCATTCTGCTAACTATATATATAACACCTCATTGCACTAGTGACACTCTTGTAACCCAGAAGCTGAGGAAAGAATTGTCTTCACATTCACTTGGGTAAGAAAGTCTAGGTGGGACACTGTTATTCAGGAATTCCTTTTGTGGATTTCTAGATAATTGATTCAGGAAGCCAGCTATCCTATTTCCTATTTTTGCTTAAATGTGTTTAGCTGATCCAGGAAATGCTATTTGATGGCCTGAGTTTAATTTCAGTAGCCTATAAATAGAATAGAAGCAAGTTATTTCTAACTTTTTAGTTAGTTTTTATGCTGTAGATGAGCAGGGGCTAATAAAATATTTAAGGACAGATTGATAGGGTAGAGAGAACTTTAAGCTCTCTCTGAGAGCATTTTAAGGCAAGCATGATTGTCTTCATCCTTATAGGTAATATGAAAGAATTTGTCAGACCTATTGCCTTGGATCCAAAAGTAACCAGTCTTTTTATCTCAATCTGTAAGAGCATCTCTATGGCAGAAATGTGGCCTTCTGTTCACCAAACCCACTTACTACTTACACATGCCTTAGGAGGCAGCAATGGGCTGGTGATGGGGAGGAAGGAATTGTGGAGAGAGATTCATTGGACCTCAGTAAGAGAAATGGCATCTTCTTATGATTGTATGAGACATAAAAAAAGAAATAGCATGATGTTGCTTCAGCCTGGCTAGCTAACTTAAGGAAGACTTAAATGCTGGAGTCCCAAGGGAAAAGCTTTCATAATACTGAGCCAAACATGTGGAATCCAGCATAGAAGGGTGGAAGGGCACTAGATTGGGAATCACATCTCTGTTCTACTTCCAGCTTTGTTACTAATTTACTGTGTAATCTTGGGCAAGTCTGAGTTTTACTTCCCAATATATAAAGGAGGATTGGACTAGCATTGCCTCCAATATACTTGCTGGCTCTAACAGTCTGATTCCAAGATTGCATTATGTAATAATGGAAGCCTAGCAACATGAGAACATTACAACTGGAGCAGGTAAGATTAAGAGGGTGGGGAGGGGGAAAAGGGTCTGTCCTGCATAATTAACTTAAGTAGGGGAAAAGAAAGGCAGTCTCTGACTGTTGGGGTAATTGACCTTTAATACTTCCTGTGAAATTGTTGGTTTTAAGAATATAGACTCAAAGAGAAGTGTAGAACTGGAAGTAATGATTTTTCATGGAAAGGAGAGTATTTTTTGATTGAATAGATGTGTGGAGACATGAATCCTTTTAGTTTTGATCATAAAACTAGTGTTCTTCAGTAATAAAAAGATGATTAAATTGTATTCTGTGGCAGTATATTTTGCTCTCTGTTTTAAGAGAAGTGATAAATTCAGATTTGTCCTTACTGTATGCTGTGTGAAATGGTTTGGAGGCAAGAAAGACTGGATAAGGAGATCCCTGACGATGAGATCCTCAGTAGTGATAATGGAGAAATTGGACGGGAGAGGGAGGCATTCAGGAAGACTCAGGTTTCTGGTTTGGACAACTGCGAAGATTATGGTGCCACTTACTGATATAAGAAATACAGGGAAGAGTAGAACACACAGGAGAGTGGATGATGAGGATTTAATGTTTATGAAGAAATGAAGCAAAGTTCTGAGTTATCTGAGGCTTTGGTATATTTGGTATAGATTCTGAGCTTTTATCAGTATTCAGTTAACTTTCAAATAATTTTTGTCTCAGAAAAGAGTGTGAGTATGTATTAATGTGTCTTATTGGTGGCTAGTGGAGAGTATCACTATGGAGACTAATGATATAATTCCCCCTGCAAATGGATAAGAACACTCAGGTGGGCCTGGTTCAGTCTTCAGGCTGAAGGCTATTTGAGGTCATCATATCTTGGTCATAGCATGTGATGTATAAGGGGTGTGTGTGTGTGTGTGTGTGTGTGTGTGTGTGTGTGTGTGTGTGTGAAAGCCGGGGTTTGAAGGGATATGTTTGTGTTGCCTTGTTTTTGCTTTCATAAGAAGGATGAGATGAAAATCTTCCTTTCCAATTATTTTGGTCCCAAGCTTGATTTTTCTTTTTTTTCTGTTTAAATGGTTCAAAGGGGCACTGTTTTCCCAGTTCTTGGTGGAAAGCCCACAAAGAGTTCCCCACTGTATTTTTAATCACATTTAGTACATATTGAAGTGTGATAATGTTAAAATTTTATATTTTTCCTTCTTAGAGTGGAAATTTCAAGGTATTAAATCTTAGAGAAATGGCTTTCATTCATTTGGATATCAGATGTCTATATACCCTTCTTATTTGCACAGCTTTTGGCTCTACTTTGTCTTCAAATGCTGAGATAAAAGGTAAATCAAGAATGCAATAATTTTAAAATCAGAGATATTAACTACCTTGTCAACCTACCATATGAAAGTGCATAAATAGATGGATTATTGTTGCAAATATTTCAGGGATCCCATACACAAAAGATACGTTCTTACTAGTCAGCCTCATGTATAAGGTAACTGATGATAACAACCATTTTGTGGGATAAAAGACAAACTAAAATATACTTTCTACACCTTTTCACATAATCTTTTCTAATAAAGAGGCTATTTACCCAAAACGTCATTGCCTGGTACCCAATTAACTGAAAACTTTCCTTAATTACTCTGTTCAGTTCAGTTTAGTCGCTCAGTTGTGTCTGATTCTTTGTGACTCCATGGACTGCAGCACATCAGGCTTCCTTGTCTATCACCAACTCCCGGAGCTTGCTCAAACTCATGTCCATTGAGTCGGTGATGCCATCCAACCATCTCATTCTCCATCGTCCCCTTCTCCTCCCACCTTCAATCTTTCCCAGCATCAGGGTCTTTTCCAATGAGTTGGTTCTTCGCATCAGGTGGCCAAAGTACTGGCGTTTCAGCTTCAGCATCAGTCCTTCCAATGAATATTCAGGACCGATTTCCTTTAGGATGGACTGGTTGGATCTCCTTGCAGTCCAAGGGACACTCAAGAGTCTTCTCCAATGCCACAGTTCAAAAGCATCAATTCTTTGGCACTCAGCTTTCTTTATAGTCCAACTCTCTCATCCATACATGACTACTGGGAAAACCATAGCTACCTTAACTTTTAAGACAATTAGATAAGTTTTAAAAGTACATAAGTTTAAAATGAATTTTAAAAATAATTACACAATTGTTAAGTCATATCTAATGAACTTTTCATTACAGAAGGTAATTAGAAGAATGTAGTTTACAAAAATTTCTAATCATGAGTTGAAACAATAGGATTGTCCTTTCATTCTCAATAGAGACCTTCTTTATTTGGTTCATGGGGCTCTCATTTCAAATCATTATTTGTGGCATCATTTTTTTCTGTTGATTCATTTACTTACCTCAATAAGTAATATGAGGTAAAGTATTAAAATGAAAAGCAGAGCAAAAATGAGAAGAAATTATTAGCAGAAAGGCAACATGAGGGCAGTACTATGTACTAGATTTGCTAGTAGGTTTAGTAAGTTTATGGGACTTCCCTTGTAGTTCAGCCAGTACAGAGTCTGCCTACAATATAGGAGGCCCAGGTTTGATCCCTGAGTCCAGACGATCCCCTGGAGTAGGGCGTGGCTAACCACTCCAGTATTCTTGCCTGAAGAATTCCGTGGACCAGAGGAGCCTGGCAAACTACAGTCCATGGAGTTGCAAAGAGTTGGACATGACTGAACGACTAACACTTAGTATGTTTAGCTCTCCTAATTCTTAAGGCACTTAGCCAGAGTAGTCATATTTTATATTTTCTATCCCTTTTTGTGTGCCATATTTGCTGTTTTCTCTCCTCTTTTGTGTGTGTGCCATGAATGATATGATGTTATACATACAGTAAACACTAGATTAATACTGACTGATTCTTGCTATGAGAGAGATTTATATAATAAAATATTCCCACCCAAGACCAAACTGAGGTCTATATGACTGCAGAGATAACTCCATGTTGAATTTCTTATTTCTATGAAAACAATATCTAGCTAGGCTAAGTCACATTTACACACACAATTTCTTAAAGAAGGGACAACTATGTAGTAGCAATCTAGATTTTTAAAAACAGCTTTTCTGAGATTCAATTCACAAGACACAAAACTTATTCTTTTAAAGTATAATGTACAGTGGTTTTTAGTATATTCACAAAGTTGTATAACAGCCACAATTATCAAATCCCAGGATAGTTACATCACCCCAAAAAGAAACTTCATATCCATTCAGTAGTTACATATCATTCACCCCTCCCTCCAGCACCTGGCAACCACTAATTGATTTTCCTTCTCTATGAACTTGCCTATTTCAATATCTCACATAAATAAAATCATGTAATATGTGGGCTTCTTTCACTTAGCTTAAGGTTTTCAAGGTTCATTCATGTTCTAGCATATATCAGTATTTCATTCTTTCTTATGGCTGGATAATATTCCATTTTATGAGTGTATCATAGTTTATTTTTTTTCATTCATCAGTTGATGGACATATGAAAGTAACCTAGATTTGGAGATCTTTCTCATAATATACAGGATAAAAATTAAAATATTTTATTGATTTTATTTCAGTTAATCCTCCTCAGGATTTTGAAATAGTGGACCCTGGATATTTAGGTTATCTCTATTTGCAATGGCAACCTCCAGTGTCTCTGGATAATTTTAACAAATGCACAGTAGAATATGAATTAAAATATCGAAATGTTGATAGTGAAAGCTGGAGGGTAAGTAAAGCATGCACTTAAAATACTAGAGTGCTTATTAGTTTTCTTGTGATTCCTGATGTCTGTGTCTGCTCTTATTTCTGTATCTCAATAGCTATTATTAAGATATAAGTTGCATGCCTGCTGCTGTCTCCTGTGCATCCTGCAATATCTGTTTTCACCCCACCCACTATTAAGACTACCATTGGAAGTACAGGAAAGGAAAATCTGATCTCATGGAATATGGACTTATAGAGTACTTGTACATTTTACCATATTTCAGGGCTACTTAAGGCCTGTGTATGGGTCTTACCTATGCTACCAGATGATGTGAGCTTTTTCTCTGTAGGAATTAAGCCTTATTTATCTTTGTACTACAGAACACAGCATGGTTCTTTGCGTATATTGTAGTAAGTGCTCAGTGAAAGTTTATTGAATTATTAACTATTTACATAGTCAACAAGCATGTTCTTTGAAAGATTTTGATTGTACAAGGAATTCTGTTATCTTCTTAATTCAGCTAGGTAGTTTCAAAGAACAATCAAAATCAAACATTCACTGAGCAACTTTTTTCTGCCAGCTACTTTGCTAACTAGGTATCAGGAATAGAAGGATAAATGATATATGATTTTAGTCCTCCAAATAGTCACACTTTGTCTGGCTCCCTCCAGTTACCACCAAGATTTTATATGATTCCTATTTCATATGATATTTGAAAGGTGATAAATTGTCATGTAGTAGGCATATGGCACATGAAAATTATCCCTTGATTTCAAGTTGGTTATAGCTCAAGTTCCTGCCACAGAGCTTTTTTTGTCTTCCAGAATTTATTTTAAATGAGGTGTTAAGAGTCAAATGATCTCATCAAATGACATAATATGCAGAAGGTGAACTCTGCCAAAAATATATCTGGGACACTTTATCAAATAATCTTCTGGAATTTCCTAGCTATTGAGGACTCTCCAGAATATTAATGACTTTTTAGCCTTATTAATGTGGTTCATGATAACATTATTGTTTCTAAGCTTGACTTTGTCTCATCTTTTTGTCAAACAGACGATCATCACTAAGAATCTACTTTACAAAGATGGGTTTGATCTTAACAAAGGTGTTGAAGCAAAGATACACACACTTTTGCCAAGGCAATGCACAAATGGATCAGAAGTTCAAAGTTCATGGTCAGAAGCTACTTATTGGATATCATCACAAGGTTAAAAAAAAGCTCTCTTTTCATAGTTAATACTGTTAGAAAAATCTATATGGGAAGTAAGCTCCTTAACACTTATACAGAAGATTATATGTACAGTTGAGAATGTGGCACAAAATAGAATCCTTCTGAGGAGTGGGTGACTGGTGTTTTAAATTCCTCAAATCAGAAAATATATGTGGCAAAACCTACATCTTATTTCAGGCATGCATGCTTAGTCATGTGCAACTCTTTGTGGCCCCATAGACTATAGCCTTTATTAGGTTAATATATATCCCAGTTTTGGGCTCATATCAGTGAATATACATGCAACTATGCAGCTTCTCAGAGCATCCTAGAATTATTAATTTGGCACTTCTGCATATGCTTACACTAGCATCAATAAATGAGCCCTCAAAAGTTTTTGATTTTGCATGTTCCACTTAAAGTGAAGTGATTTCCAACAACTTCCTTTTGGGATTTTCCTGATTATGGTGATTGCTAAAATGAAGTGGAGAGGTCAAAGGAAATGAAATAAAATTGCTTAGTGATTTCCCAAGTGATTCATTACCATGTCTTTCAAGCATTCACAGTTTATTCCTTTCTTAGGAAATCTGGACACTAAAATTCAGGATATGGATTGTGTATATTACAACTGGAAATATTTACTCTGCTCTTGGAAACCTGGCATGGGTGCCCATTTGGATAGCAATTACAGCTTATATTACTGGTAAGTATTTTTATAATAAGAATTCCATATCAGGAAGATGTCTATCAAAATTAATCCACAGTATGAGTAACTGTATTTTCATTAGGGCTTCCCAGATAGTTCAGATGGTAAAGAATCTACCTGCAATGCAAGAGACCCAGGTTCAATCCCTGGGTTGGGAAGATCCCCTGGGAAAGGGAATGGCAACCCACTCCAGTATTCCTGCCTGGAGAATTCCATGGACAGAGAAACCTGAGTTGGACAGGACTGAGCGATTAGCACATAAATACATACCTAATTCAAACTCTAAAAATACAAACAAGGCAAACAAAACAAATACTTGGGCCTCTAGATGGGCTTCCCTGGTATCTCAGCTGGTAAAGAATCCGTCTGCAATGTGGGAGACCTGGGTTTGATCCCTGGGTTGGGAAGATCCCCTGGAGAAGAGAATGGCTAGCACTTCAGTATTCTGGCTTGGAAAAGTCCATGGATTGTATAGTCCATGCAGTCACAGAGTCGAACATGACTGAGCAAATTTCATTTTCATTAAACTCAATTCATTATACTTTTTCAGAGCTGGATTTATGATGAAGTTTATTTACAATTATTTAGGGTTTTCAATGGGAATAAGTAGGTTTAGGCTGTAGCTACTAGAAGGCACTCTATGGGTGATATAAAGAATGCAATCACTGTTTCTGTACTGAGTTAAATTTTGCATCTTCTAGATAGATGGAATTATAACCTAAAAATTTTGGACATATTTCATATTCTTGCTTTTTAAAAAGCCATCTAGCTATTAAAATAGGATCCTTTTTCTGACTTCCCTGCCTTTGTTAACTCTCACTAAGGGTTTAAAGTGTTGTCACTGCTTTTAATACACCATTTAGATTTGTTGTAGCTTTTCTTCCAAGAAGCAAGCATCTTTTAATTTCGTGGCCACTTGGCCAACAACAATATAGTCAAAGCTATGGTTTTTCCTGTAGTCATGTACAGATGTAAGAGTTGGACCATGAAGAAGGCTAAGTGCCAAAGAATTGACACTTTCAAACTGTGGTGCTGGATAAGACTCTTGAGAGTCCCTCAAACAGCAAGGAGATCAAACCAGTCAATCCTAAAGGAAATCAATTCTGAATATTCATTGGAAGGACTGATCCAGAAGCTGAAGACCCAATATTTTGGCTACTTGATGTGAAGAGCCAACTCGTTGGAAAGACTCTGATTCTGGGAAAGGTTGAGGACAGGAGGAGAAGGGGGCAACAGAGGATGAATAGTTGGATGGCATCATTGACTCAATGGACACGATTTTGAGCAAATTCTGGGAGATACTAAAGGACAGGGAAACCTTGCAGTCCATGGGTTTACAAAGACTCAGACATGACTTAGCGAAATATTTGGCATAAAGTGAATTCAATGGAGTCCAGATATTTGTACCAGTACCATATCAGCTGCTAGGCTGATATTTTGGCTGCTTTTATAGATAAAGTAAATTTTTCATTACAGGTTATTTAGGAAAATAAATTGGGCATTTATTCCTTTGAAAATCAGTAGGGAAATCCCCCCTAATTCCCACTAGCTTTATTACTGGAAAGAGGTTAAATTTCAATGATACAGCAACATTTCTTATCTAGGAGAATGGAAAACTATATATTTACTTGCCAAACAGCTCCTCTTTCTCTTTTTGAGCCCCTGTTGGCTTTTTTGAGATTTATCTCTATGTGTATTATGTCCTCAGGGGATTTTCATCCATTTTATTAAACATAACAATATTTTATGTTTGCTTTTATTTTTTAAATCTTTTAATTTAATTTTCTCTTCAATTTTTATATTTTATATACTTTGAAATTTAATTTTTATTTTATATTAGAATACAGTTGGTTTACAATGTTGTTAGTTTCAAGTGTACAGCAAAGTGGTTCAGTTAGTTATACATATACATATATCTATTCTTTTTCAGTTTCTTTTCCCAAATAGTATGTATATTTTAATCCAAACTCCTAATTTGCTCCACCACCACCTTTCCCCTTTAGTAACCATGTTTGTTTTTGAAGTCTGTGAGACTGTTTCTGTTTTGTAAATAAGTTCATTTGTATCATTTTTTATATTTAGATATAAGTGATATCATGTGATATTTTTATTTCTCTTTCTGATTTAGTTCACTTCGTATGATAATATCTAGGTCCATCCATGTTGCTGCAGAGAGCATGATCTCATTCATTTTTATGGCTGAGTAGTATTCCATTTTGTATATGTACCACATCTACTTTATCCATTCATCTATCAATGGACATTTAGATTGCTTCCATGTCTTGGCTACTGTAAACAGTGCCGCTATGAATATTGAAATGCATATATCTTTCCTAGTTAGTTTTCTCCAGCTATATGCCCAGGAGTGGGATTGCTGGATCATATGGTAGTTTTATTTTTAGTTTTTTAAGGAACTTCCATACTGTTCTTTATAATGGTTATACCAATTTATATTCCCACTGACAGTGTAGGAGGGCACCCTTTACTTCACACCAGCTCAAGCATTATTTTTCTTTCTTTTTTTTTCCATTGAAGTGAGGTTGATTTGCAGTGTTGCTCCAATCTCTGCTGTACAGCAAAATGACTCAGTTATATACATATATACATTCTTTTCCATTGTGGTTTATCACAGGATATTGAATATAGTTCCCTGTGCTATACCTTAGGGGCTTGCTGTTTATCCATTCTAAATGTAATAGTTAGCATCTACCAACCCCATTTCCAGCATTGATTATTTGTAGAATTGTTGATGAAGGCCATTCTGACTGGTGTAAAGTGACACCTCACTGTAGTTTTGATTTGCCTTTCTCTAATAATTAGTGATGTTGAACATCTTTTCCTGTGCTTCTTGGCCACCTTGTAAATCTGCTTTTAAATCCACTTTCTTCCAGTAAATTCTCCAGTACTGTATTTTAAAAAGCAGTACCATTCAGGATTATCAATATAAATCCCATGTTTTCTTAATAAGAATCTTATTCTTTGATTCACAACCCTGTTGGTCAATCAACATAACCTAAATACATGAGGAAGAATTCTTGCCTTATAGCTGAGATTTTATAAAATGTAAGCTCTGTAAAATAATGGCCTATGTCTACTTTCCTTACTGCTGTACCCCTAGCACTTTCATAGGATCTGGCACATAGTTGGTATTCAGTAAATATTGTATGTTATTAAATGATTTTTTATTTACCTGGTGTTTTAAAATAATTGAAAATTGGGCACCATACTACTAGAAGATATTGATAAGCACAATTCTTACCACACTTCTTTTTATAGGTATGAGGGCTTGGACCATGCGTTAGAGTGTATTGATTACATCCAGGCTAAAGGAAAAAATATTGGATGCAGGTTTCCCTACTTGGAGTCATCAGACTATAAAGATTTCTACATCTGTGTTAATGGATCATCAGAATTCCAATTAATCAGACCCAGCTATTTCATTTTTCAGCTTCAAAATATAGGTGAGGTAAACAACTTCAAAATGTTTCTAGTTTAGACCCTTTACAACCAACCACGTGGAAGAGAAGAGATAGATAAATAGATATCTACCAGAATGCAAAGCCAGAAAACTGGAAGCCAACAAAGTACAAGGAAGAACTAATTAAATATAAAAATATGGAAGATACGGAATTGAATGAGTGTAAAGCATAGTTTTCATTTAGAACTCATAATTTGTTTCCCAGCTTCAAAGTTTGTCTGCTATAAAGTATTTTTGTCTAGTGTTAATAATGGAATAATTATGGAATCACTCATTCCCAATGCTCAATAGACCCTGGGATTAGGTTGGATATTGTCTGAGTCTGTGTTCTCATTTCTAACAGTAACAAGAATGACAGGTTCTATAGCCAGCCATAAATTTTGAATTTACTACATTCTAGCTATATGACTTTGGGTGAGTTACTCTTAATATGTTTCAATTTCCTTATCAATAAAGTGAAGATAATAGAGGACCACTTTGTAGATTTATTGTGAGATGTGAATTAGTTTATGATGTAACATTTCTGGTTTACTTCCTGGCACATCATAAGCTCTAAATAAGAATTAGCTATTAATAAAAATAAAAATACTAGTAGTAATTTGTTGTGGTAGTTGTTTTTAATGCCATAAAATGGAAAAATGACTGTAATGATTTGGATCTTCTAGCTTTTCTCTTGGATTTAAGTATTTGTGAATATGTGGCTTAACAAAATTCAGTTTCCCAAATAACCAAGTTTCTTAAACTGATCTTGGTTAACAAGTGGCTTTGATTTTAATTCACATTGGGGCTTCCCTTGTAGCTCAGTCGGTAAAGGATCTGCCTGCAGTGCAGGAGACCTGGGTTTGATTCCTGGGTTGGGAAGGTCCCCTCGAGAAGGAAATGGCAACCCACTCCAGTGTCCTTGCCTGGAAAATCTCATGGACAGAGGAGGCTGGTGGGCTGAAGTCCATGGGGTCGCAGAGTCGGACACGATTGAGCGACTAACACTTATTTATTTACTTACTTATAGAGCATAGTCTTGAGCCACCTGATTTATCCTGGATGCTCTATTAATAGGTACCCCTAGCTTTTGATAAAGGTTACTGCTAAACTTCAATAACTTTCATGTTGAAACTGTTTCCTTTCGTTTTCAGTTAAACCTTTGCCACCAGACTACCTTAGTCTTACTATGAAGAATTCAAAAGAAGTGAATCTGAAATGGAGCATTCCCAGAGGACCTATTCCAGCAAAATGTCTCATTTATGAAATTGAGTTCACAGAAGATGATACTGCCTGGGTGGTATGGACATTGCATTTCTTTGGGGAAATCATAAACACAGTCTTTTAAATAAAATAGTAAACATAAGAACCAAAGTCAGTTGCTATTCACGTAAGGATGGAACATAACATGCACCTTAGTTTAACTTCCAGAAAATCAAACAATCTTGAGGACAAAAGAAAGATGTTTGCAGTCTGAAAGTATAATCAGTTAATTATACCAACTTTAAAACTACATAGGTCCTTAGAGATAATCTAGTCACTTGTTTCCAAAATTGTTATATATTAATTTTATTCATTGGTTTCCAACTTAGGAAGTGGTGGAGATGAGTGGGTGAAACATTAGTTCTATCAATTCATTTCGCATACACATTAAAAAAACCTGATTTTTCTACTCGAAAAGATAGATTTACAAGTACCAAGGAGGTGAATTGACTTACAATAAAATTATGTAGCTAGAACTAGAATCCAGACCTTATTCCCAGTCTACTTTAATTTACATTACATTATGCTAGTTCCCAAGAAAAGTTACAACAAATGAAAAGCTGTTGTTTTGGATGAGAAACACTCTTCAGCTCTTTTAAATACAAAATTGAAGTAATCACTTTAGTGACTTTTTTTTCTTTTGAGATCATCCAGCTGTGTGTATTCTCATATTGGAAGGGGTGGTTTCATGCCAGGCCCTGAGCACTGTTATACTGGTCTTATGATTAAACAAAATAAGAATAAGGGAAAAAAGAAGCTTTGTGTCTATGAACTCTACAGTATCCATAGAAACAGACTTCCCATGATGACTCTTTTTGCTAACTCAGTATATGTAGCATTTTCTAATTTATGGAATCTGGACAATTTGAAACTAATCCAAAATGGGTGTCATAAGCACCAAAACTACAGAGGAATTTTGCCCTGTCATATATGCCCTTTACTACCAGTAATCCATTATCACTACAGGAAAAATTTTAAATATAAATAAGGAAGAAAGAATGAAAAGTAGAACACCATACAAAGAGATGGCCACTGTTAGGATTTTGGTATATACCTTTCTAGGCATTTGATGAATTTATCTCATGTAACAAAACTCACTTTAAAAATGACAAATCAAATGGAGTATGGCTAGCTGCAGTTAGATCAAATAATGATATCTTATTTTTTCTTGGCTTTCAGACTACCACAATTGAAAATGAAATATACATCACAAGAACATCAAATGAAAGTCTCCAATTATGCTTTTTAGTAAGAAGCAAAATGAATATTTATTGTGCAGATGATGGAATATGGAGTGAGTGGAGTGATGAACAGTGCTGGAAAGGTATGGGATAAAATAACAGTAGAGTATTTCTAGCACTGTTTGAGGAAGAAGATGCCTTATTGGATGTCATAGGTCACTACAATTCAGTGACACGGGTTATCAATATAATAGGGTCAACCTTTCTTCATCATTTTTTTTTATTGAAGTGCAGTTCCTTGAGATATGAGTTACAGGTGTACAATAAAGTGATTCACAATTTAAAAGGCTTTACTCCATTTGGAGTTATTATAAAATATTGGCTATATTACCTACTTTTATAGATTCTATAATATTAATTGAGCTGTATCTTTTCTACACTGCAAGGTTTAATAAATTCTGTTTGATTCTTCCTGCTTTCATTTGACAAGCTAATTTTACCTGTTTTGCTTTGATTTTGCAGGTGGATTACCTTCCAATGGTACTCTTAGCTCCAAAATTTGGTGGTACTATTCTTGAGTTTCTTATATACTTACCAGATGTTAACCAAATCTGTATTAGTACCAACTGGAGTTGTAATAGTACATTTACTCTGAAGTTTTACTTACAAGCATATATGTATTTTATCAGACCCTTGACTATATTATGTCTTCTTTATTTGGTTTTGAAAAATTCTATGCTCATTATTCAAGATTTTTATAGTCTATGCCTCTTCCCCATTGAAATTCACATTATCCATTTAAATGTTCAAAAGAGGGAACAATCATAAAATATGTTGATATAGTTATTGAAGAAAATGTATTTTAGAAAGAACAGTTGCTAAACTATTTGCTCTTTGCTAGCAAAATTAATTTTCTCTCAGTGTATTTTGTATTTATGAAAGTCCAAATGCTCTTGAAGATAGTCTATAAACAGAAAAGATAAATTAGCAAGCACCTCAATTGAACATAAATTTATAGGAAGTCTAATGTTTGGTTTTAGCTAGTTTAAGTTGTTATAGTTTAGAGTCTTGTTATAGTTCAGTCATCAACATTCTTGTTTTTCTGTCAGAAAAGAGAATGTGTTAGTTCTTTTGTGGGGAAGACTATTTTAATCAATATTTTCCTATGCTTTTGATTTTCAAGAGAACAGAAATCTTAAACAAGACACTTGTTTTCGAGTGTCTGGTACCATGCCTAATTAATATTTTTCTAATTAATATGTTATCATTAGTAAAATGTACATTCTGTTTACTTCCAATACTGATTTAAAGTGACTTATGGTAAAAGATATATTTCAATTAATTATGTTTGGGACTGATATGTACACACTGCTATATTTAAAATGGATAAACAACAAGGAACTACTATATAGTACAGGGAAATCTGCTGAATACTCTATAATAACCTAAATGGGAAAAGAATTTGAAAAAGAATATATATATATATATATATAAACTGAATCACTTTGCTGTATACCTGAAGCTAACACAACATTGTTAACCAATTATACTCCAAGGATGCATGAGACAAGAGCTTGGGGCTGGTGCACTGTGATGACCCAGAGGGAGGGGATGGGGAGGGAGGTGGGAGGGGGGCTCAGGATGGGGAACACATGTAAATCCATGGCTGATTCATGTCAATGTATGGCAAAAACCACTACAATATTGTAAAGCAATTAGCCTCCAAGTAATAAAAATAAATGAAAACAAAATAAAAAATTAAATAAAAATAAACTTTCATGGAAGACAAAAATAGCAATATAAACAACATTGAGAAAGAAGCAAAACATTATTGTGCTTCACAGTATACTAGCTTTATCAATATAAATGTTAGTAATTATTTTAAATTGAAGGAAATTAACTCAGCCTTGCTCTTTCACATGAAGACATATAAATACATATGCAGATACAGATGCAAATATATAATGGCATTTTTATCGATCATCCATCTCCTTTTATGTTGTTCCATTATAATAGAATCTGTGTTTGTTATCTTGCTATTAGTATCCTGGTATCATTCTCTTTCATATATCAGATATTTGTTAAGCACCTACTATGTGTCAAAGTTTTTCAGGTACTGGAGATACAGTGGTAAAAAAAAAATCCTTGTCCTCATTGAATTTATATTTTATTCCCAAGTTAGATAGGGATAGACATAAGCAAAGAAGCCAAATATATCATATAATCACTAAGGGCTGTGGAGGAAAAACAGGCAGAGAGAGAGAAAGAACTCAATTAACTAAAGATACATGGAATCAGAAAGAACACTTACCTGTACTATGGTTTTTTTTTCATTTTTGTCACTAATATAAGAACTCTGAGACTCTGTGGAACTGACTCTGAGAAAGTCATGCCCTGAATTATATCTTGTTTCGACTTCTGGGTTGGGAAGATCCCCTGGAGAAGGGAAGGCTACCCACTCCAGTATTCTGGCCTGGAGAATTCCATGTATGGTCTATGGGGCCTCAAAGAGTCAGACAGGACTGAGTGACTTTCACTTTCACTTTCATTAGTCAATGCAGGGTTTAAAGAAGACATGGTGAGTTTTTAGCCACATCCTCAAAATAACATCCTTTTATATATTTTACATATAATCTTTTTTAAAGTTTGAGTATAATTGATTTACAATGTTATTTTGTTTTGTTTTTGTTTTTTAAACTTTTTGTATGTTATCTTAACCATGTTTTTGATGACAGACTTCTTTTGCCCTGATGGTTATCTCTTGGTAGAATCTTAATAAGTTTGAGATTAGAAACAAAGACTTTTCTGAGATGCATGTGATCTTATTTCTTTTGCACATTTCTTATTGGATGTTTTAAGTTATAGAAAAATCGCACATAATCTTTTGAAAATGTCTATCTTATTCAGGATTTAATCTGGAACTTCACAAAAGAAGTCTAGTTCTCGCTGTTAATTTTGTATGCCAGAAGCTCATATCATTAGTCATTTCTCTGGATTATATCCTTGCAATTCTTAACTGGGCCTATGAATTTGGTAATTTTCTAGTAGAAAATAAGATCCTAAATGAATAAGACACCAAGAAAAAAGTGGGGCTGGAGATAGTTTTGAGTATAGATATAGGCCTAGGATTCAAGATTTTCCATAGTATTTCAAAAATGTGGGAGATACTGGTTTTGGAAGGACAAACCTTGCATACATTTTCAATTTGTCTAGTGATTGCTCATTTCTTGCTATGTAGTGAAAGTGTCAGTTATTCAGTTGTGTCCGACTCTTTGTGACCCCATGGACTGTAGCCTACCAGGCTCCTCTGTCCATGGAATTCTTTAGGCAAGAATACCGGAGTGGGTTGCCATTTCCTTCTCCAGAGGATCTTCCCAACCCAGGGATCGAACTTGGCTCTCCTTCATTGCAGGCAAACACTTTACTTTACCAACTGAGCCACCAGGGAAGCCCTTGCTATGCAAAAGAATCATTAAAATTTCATCCGTTAAAAAAAAAAAAAAAGAAAGAATGATAAGAAAAAGCTCATTTCTTTAGTCTCCAGAATGTGAGACAGTTTCAAAAACATGACTTTTAAAGACTAACTCCATTATTCGCACTGAGACTTATTGAAGACCAACTTTCACTCACTACTGCATTGTATGATATAAACATTTGACTTATTGAGAGTTAAGAGATACATATGGTATGTTTATCTAATCACTCTGTTAATATTTTGCCACTGTGTTATTTGAAAAATTCACAAGAACAAATTTGAAAACAAAATCATGTAAGAAAATAAAAGTGGAGGGAAGAAATTCCCTGGTGGTATAATGGCTAATACTCTGTGCTTCCAATGCAGGGGGCCTGGGTTCTAACTCCGGTCAGGTAGTGAGATCCCACATGCCTCAACTTAGAGTTTGAATGCTGAAACTAAAGATCTTGTATGACGCAACTAAGACCCGGTACAGCCAAATAAATAAATAAATATTTTAAAAAGAAAATAGAATGGGGCTTTAGGTAGTTACTTCTCTAAGCAAAATGAAGAGCTGTCACAGTTCAGTAAAGTAGTTGTTCTATAAAAAAAAAAAAGTGCACGAATGAAAGGAATGACATACTCAAACCTCACTTACTGGGATATATGGCAGAAGTTGATAAGTTTAACTCACTTCTTGTCCATTTACCAGTTTATTTATAAATAATTTCATTTTCAAAATAATTGTACACATCTAACCCTTCCCTTTTTTGTGTGATTTTAATCCTAGGTGGCATATGGAAGGAAATCTTACTATTTTTCTTGATACCGTTTGTTCTTGTCTCATTATTTGTTTTGGTAGTTACTTGTCTACTTTTATATAAGCAAAGAAATTTATTGAAAATGGTAAGTTGTATAGCATTACCATGTTTAGTCTGAGGTAATGGATAAAAAATATTTTGCTTTAGAACTGATGAACCTACATTTTATAACTGCCTGTACACTGTGAGTGTACAATGATGTTGTGTAAACTATGATGATGTGTTCAGAATGAACAGTAATTTAAAAAATTAACCCTAAAAAGCTACATTTTGGGGTGGACTTACTTTTGACGATAGATAAGAATAATGCTTCAGAACATGAAATACTACCTTTAGATTAGAGAAAACCTGATAATTACAGGAGAAAAGCAGGATGGGGAAAAGGAAAGACTGACTTAAAATGTACGCAGCCTGATATATATTACTAGTGTGCCACAAAAATTTTAAAAATCTTGGTGCGTAACCTCTAAGACCTCACATTCCAGTTCTGTTAGCTGTATAGTAGAATCTATACAAAAACATAACCTGCATTATGAGCTGATTTTAGCTATTTGAGTTATACAGATAAAGCTATAGAGTGACCACTGTGTCTTTGGTGAGTTTTAAGAAGAAAATGTGACTTAGAGAAAAAATACCATAATGCCAAGTCTTTTAAAGATAAAGAGAAATGTGAATGTGTATGAAATGTTTTGCTTTATTCCTTGCTGAATGCTTTTTTTCCTATGTCTCTGAGTTTTTAATCTAAGTGAAATAGTTTGTGTCATTAATGACTGTTAATAATGGAGCTCTTTCTTAATTTCAGGTTTTTCATACAAAAAAAGAAGCCCTTTCTAATCAAGATTCACTTTGCTGACTCAATAAATCCCAGTCTTATGGCCAAATGTTAGATATGAGTCTTATCAAACTGAATTTTTTCCTAAATGTTGAATAAATTTTATTTTGAAAACATTGTTGTCTTTAAATAGGCTTTTGATTATTAAAATCCTCAATTAGTAGGGAATTTTATGGATTCTATTAACAGATTTTTTTTTCTTATTAAAACACAAAGTTCAGAGACTTCCCTGGAAGTCAAGTGGTTATGACTCTGTTCTTCCACTTCGGGGTTCTATCCCTGGTCAGGGAACTAAGATCCCTCATGCTGGGCAGTGAGGTCAAAAACAAAAACAAAGTTCAACCAATTAAATTGAAGATCTAATTGCCTTTATTTAGTGATTCATGAATCAGACTGCATCCTACCTAGCAACTAGAAGGGTGCTCTGAGGGGTTGTACAAAACAGAAGGTTTTATAGAACGAAGGATAGGGCAAGGAAGCTATTAGCAAAAGGAAAAAAATAGATTATTTTTAGGCCAACACATCTTCTTTTTTGAGGGGGGAAGGGAAAGGAAGGGGTTTTAGCATGCAGACTGCCTCTTCTTCTCTGAGGGGATATAGAGAGCCCATGTAGCAGGTGACCTCATTGGTGCTGACCAGAAAATTCCAGACTGGTTGATTAAGATTATTTTTCTGGTGAAGGTCAAAACTGCAATTAGGTTAGTTGTTTAATCTACATTTGTTATCATGGGCTTTAGCACAAGTTGTGCCATTTTGGGCCTGTGGTTTTCTCTTTAACATTCCTCAATCCAAGATGAGAGTGCTACATATAGAAAAGTCAAGGGATGGGTAAGAATCTAATCTGTGATGTATTTGTAAAACAATGTGATTTTGAGAATGGCACTAAGTCATAGAGATATTGTCAAATATTCCATATGAGATTCTAATTTTTTTATTAATTGCACTTGGGATGAAAGTATTCACCATGAATGAGGTTGCTTGGCTTTAAAATAAGCTGTGGAGAGGATTAATAAGAAGCAAGAAATTTTGAATACGTTCATAGTCTAAATGTGTGCTTCCCATTTCATGAAAAAGTGGGAAGCATGCAGTGCTTCAGGTCAGTTCAGTTCAGGCATTCAGTCATGTCTTACTTCAACCCTATGGAAGGCAGCACGTCAGGCTTCCCTGTCCATCACCAACTCCCTGAGCTTGCTCAAACTCATATCCATTGATGAGTGATGCCATACAATTATCTCATCCCCTGTGATCCCCTTCTCCTCCTGCCTTCAATCTTTTCCAGCATCAGGGTCTTTTCCAATGAGTCACTTCTTTGCATAGGGTGACCAAAATATTGGTGCTTCAGCTTCAGCATTAGTCCTTCCAAAGAACATTCAAGACTGATTTCTTTTAGGATGGACAGGTTGGACCTCCTTGCAGTCCAAGGGACTCTCAAGTGTCTTCTCCAGCACCACAGTGCAAAAGCATCAATTCTTTGGCACTTAGCTTTCTTTATGGTCGAACTCTCACATCCCTACATGACTACTGAAAAAACCATAGCTTTGACTAGATGGATCTTTGTCAGTAAAGTAATGTCTCTGCTTTTTGATATGCTGTCTAGGTTGGTCATAACTTTTCTTCCAAGGAACAAGCATCTTAATTTCATGGCAGCAGTCACTGTCTGCAGTGATTTTGGAACCCCCCAAAATAAAGTCTGTCACTGTTTCCATTGTTTCCCCCATCTATTTGCCATGAAGTGATGGGACCAGATGCTATGATCTTAGTTTTCTGAATGTTGAGTTTTAAGCCAACTTTTTCACTCTCCTTTTTCACTTTCATCAAGAGGCTCTTTAGTTCTTCATTTTCTGTCATAAGGGTAGTGTCATTTGCCTATCTGAGGTTATTGATACTTCTCCTGGCAATCTTGATTCCAGCTTGTACTTCATTTCACGTGATGTACTCTGTATATAGGTTAAATAAGCAAGGTGACAATATACAGCCTTGATGTACTCCTTTCCAAATTTTGAACAAGTCCCTTGTTCCATGTCCAGTTCTGACTGTTACTTCTTGACCTGCATACAGATTTCTCAGGAGGCAGGTCAGGTGGTCTGGTATTCTGATCTCTTTCAGAATTTTCCACAGTTTATTGTGATTCACACAGTCAAAGGCTTTAGCATAGTCAATGCTGCAGAAGTAGATGTTTTCCTGGAATTCTTTTGCTCTTGCTATGATCCAACGGATGTCGGCAATTTGATCTCTGGTTCCTCTACCTTTTCTAAATCCAGCTTGAACATCTGGAGATTCTCGGTATATGTACTGTTGAAGCCTAACTTGCAGGGCTTAGAAGGCTGAAAATAATGAGATGAAATGACGAGAGGTCATATTTGAAATATTCAGATGTTGCAAACTATGTAATACAAGCTTGAGAGTTTCCTATGCTAGTTGGCAGGCAACATTTCCTATTTTCTGATGGTGTGGTTTTTTTTTTTTTTTTTTTTTAATTTGTTCAGAGACCAAAAAGCTCAAGCCTCTGAAGTCAGTAAGAAGCCTTTTAAAGTTACATGCAAACTTCAGACCAATTGACAGTTAACTCCTAGTAGAAGATGTGGCAACCGAGCCATAGACAGTTACTTCAAAATTTAGAGATTAATGACCTATAGATTACAATCAAGTTTTAGATCAATATCTAATATTGTTCAGAATGGTTCTGCTCTGTGGTCCACAGACCAATAGAGTGGGCATTTCCTGGGAAGTTATTAGAAGAAATGCAGAATCTCAGACTTCAACCCAGAACTACTCAATTAGCAGTCTGCACTTTAACAACATCTCCAAGTGATTCAATTGCACATTCAGTTTGAAAAAACACGAATATATTGCAATATTCTAGAATGAAAGACACTAAAATAATATAATGGAAAGATTAGACCATGGGCAGATTAACTGCAGCTTTGACTATCATTGTCACTGATCATCTGTCTCTAAAAGGAGAAAAAAGATCTAAAATTGAGATATAAACTAGGATACCATCCTCTACTACCATTTGTATTCAATGATAGGTTGCACCACCATTTCCTTAAGTAGACTTATACTTGTGAAACATTAAAACCCCCATGGTAGGACTTCCCTGGTGGTCTAGTGTTTAAGACTGTGTTTCTACTGCAGGGGGCATGACTTTGATCCCTGATCAGGGAACTAAGATCCTGAATGCCATGTGATTCAGTCAAATAATAATTACAAAATTTAAAATTAGAAAATGAAAAGCAGACTACAAAATTAAAAAAAAAACAAAACAACAACCCATAGTTTTGCTGAGCCTATGAATTGATAAAATATGTTTGGCACATTACTCTCAAGTCAGAGCTTTCTAAAGTTGTTCTTAGTGTATTGAGGGATTTGGGGGATGGAGGAGAAATGAAAAGGGGAGAGGTCAAGACTAGACAGAGAAATGGTAGGCAACCCCATCCTTGGAGGCTGAGTGGGTCGTGGGAACCTAGTGTTTCCATTCCTTGGTTCAGAAAATGCATAACAAGCTCTTCTAATCAAAGACTTATGGATTTTCCTCAAAGATTTACATCATAGCTTCTTTCAGGTTTTGGGAGTATCATTTATTTTAGACCCTTTCAGCTAATAGAACAAAGAAATATATGTATGTATATTCATGTGCCATCTATTTACTTATTCAAGTATACACATATAACAGGATCAGGATTTTTAACCTATACTCCTATGAGAAAGAACACTATCAACTAGATTACAGTGCCTTTTTCTTTTGCCTTTAGTCTTGCAAACTCCATTCATTTCCAAAGTTACTTAAGTCAGGGGATCTTAGTGAGGTGGTTTCATATATTTGTAATATGCTTAGATTGTTTAGTCAAATTCTGCATTCTATTCTTCATGTCAACAAGTGTTTTTTAAAATATGGATACATTGATTCACTTTTTGCGCTGTAACATTCTACTGGTTTTGACAAATACGGTGTCATGTATTTACCATAGCATCATACAGAAGAGTTTCACTGTCCTAAATAATCCTCTATGCCTGGAAAAGAAAATGGCAACCCACTCCAGTAGTCTTACCTGGGAAATCCCAGGGACAGAGGAGCCTGGTGGGCTACAGAGTCAGACACAACTTAGTGACTGAGCACAGTCATTTTTTTCCCCTAATATCTAGTGAAGTTTTAAAAATTTATTTACTTATTTTAATTGGAGGATAATTTCTTTACAATATTGTGGCGGTTTTTGCTATACATCTACATGAATCACCCATGGTGCACATGTGTCCCCCATCCTGAACACCCTCCCACCTACCTCCCCACCCCACCCCTCTGGGTTGTCCCAGAGCACTGGCTTTGACTGCCCTGTTTCATGCATGGAAATTGAACTGGTCATCTATTTCACCTGTGGTAATATACATGTTTCAATGCTATTTCTCCAAATCATCCCACCCTCGCCTTCTCCCACACAGTCCAAAAGTCTGCTCTTTACATCTGTGTCTCTTTGCTGCCTTGCATACAACATCATTGTTACCTTCTTTCTAAATTCCATATATATGCGTTAATATACTGTATTGGAATTTCTCTTTCTGACTTACTTCACTCTGTATAATAGGCTCCAGTTTCATTCACCTCATTAGAACTGACTCAAATGTGTTCTTTTTTATAGCTGAGTAATAATCCATTGTGTATATGTACCACAACTCTCTTATCCATTCCTTTGAGCACAGTCATTTTTAGGAAAAGTATAGGTCACACAAAACACATCAGTGCTCCTAGTTTGTGAACTCTGGTTTAATATCTTTTTTCCCACTTGACTCTCTGCTCCACAGGGGCACATGCCTGCTATTCTCCTCACCCAGTGTCTGGATTCAACAAATGGAAAACTAAAAATAGAAGATGGACCCACCATCCCAGTAGAGCAACAGGTTCAGAAAGAAAACACTGGCAAGGAGATGACATTCTGTCATTCCCCACCTCTTTTTCAATTGCCTGCTGGAAATGTCGCCTTGTCCCTTTAAGCCCTACTCCCAGTTGACCCCTGCAAGCTTCCTTATCCTCTGCCCTGAAGTCATCACAATGGCCACATGGGTTCTGGCCAGAGAGGGCCCTCTGCAACATCACAAAGAGTCCAGCCTTGCCTGGTCCTCAGTCTCCAGGTGCCAGGGCAGACCAGCACACCAGGAGCCACTTCCTCTCTGCTCACCAGGTGGTCCCTGAAATGGCTCCTGTTCTTATCTATGTGTGTCTCCTGTTTCTATGATTTAATGTTTTCTTCTCTGAGAGAGAAAGCCGAAGAGCTCCAGGGGAAGATGCTCTTTGGAGGGCACTTTCTAATTCAGCAGAATTACCAGAGCATGCCCAAGACTGGCTTCAGATCACGTCACTCTGGCTTTTCTTCGTTGTTCTGATGTACATGATAGTGAAGGTAGCAGGAGAGAGTGGGTGAGAGTAATGTGCACTCCTGCCCGTTAGGGCAGTTCATTTGGCTCTCCAGGAAAGAAAAAAAGGCTTCCCTTGACAGGCTATACCTTTGATACCTTAATCCAGCTCAAGATGGACCTTGTGAAGTTTGCGTCCAGGGTGCAGAATCTGAAACTCGCCAGGGCAACCTGCGGTAAACTCAATCTCCCCAAATTCAAGGTGCCTGCAGATGCACACAATAACATTAAAATATATGAGCTATGGGGTGAGAAAGGCCCCCAATCAAGTGGATTTGTGTGTCAAAGTAGGAGAGGAAAAGCTGAGTGTTGACAAACTGCATCTAAACTAATAAAATTATTTTGAAGCAAAAGAAAAAAAACCTCTGAGATTTTTTTATTCACTCTACAGTTTTACGTTTTCCAGAATGTCCTATAATTGGCATCAGGCAGTGTATAACCTTTTCCAGACTAGTATTTTACTTAGTAACATCCATTCAGATTTCATCCATTTCTTTTTGTGATTTGATAGCTTATTTCTTTTTGTTCTTGAATAGTATTCTGTCATGTTGATGTACCATAGTTTGTTTATCCATTCATCAATTAACACTCTGGTTGCTTCCAATTTGTGTGTACGTGTGAGAGAGAGTATGAAATTCATGTGCATGTTTTTGTGTGGGCATTAGCTTTCAAATCATTTGGTTAACTATCTAGGAGCATAATTGCTAGATCATATGGTATGACAATGTTGAGCTATGTAAGAAATGGCTTCCAAAGTAACTGTACCATTTTGAGTTCCCACTAACAACGAATGAGAGTTTCTGTTGTTCCTCATCTTTGCCAGTAATTGACTTTGTCAGATTTTTGTATTTGACCATTCCAATTAGTGTGTAGTGGTATGTCATTATTTTCATTTCACCAGTCTACTCTAAAAAGTTATTTCCATATTTCCACTGTGTTTTATTACCATAAACTCTTCAGGTGTTTTTATCTTTAATCTGAAGTTTATTTATTTATTTAATTTATTTATTTATTATTTTTTTCATTTATTTTTAATAATTGGAGGCTAATTACCTTACAATATTGTAGTGGTTTTTGTCATACATTGACATGAATCAGTCATGGATTTACATGTATTCCCCATCCCGATCCTCCCTCCCACCTCCCTCTCTACCCAATCCTTCTGGGTCTTTGCAATGCACCAGGCCCGAGCACTTGTCTCATGCATCCAACCTGGGCTGGTGATCTGTTTCACTATAGATAATATACATGTTTCGATGCTGTTCTCTCTAAACATCCCACCCTTGCCTTCTCCCACAGAGTCCAAAAGTCTGTTCTGTACATCTGTTCTGCTCAGCAAAACTTCTGCTGCTGTTTATACCATCATTACTACTTTGTGTAATTAGTCCTCTAATATTTTTTTCATGAAGGACTGATAACTTGAAATCATGTATATTGGAAAATATTTATCTTTAATTGAATGACACTGACCACATTTTCTTTTCCTGAGTATTGCTTTGTCCACAAATGTTGAGTGCCTCCACACAAAAGTTTAAGTTCAGCATGAACTTCTCCCCTTTTTGTTGGTTTGTTTTGATTTTCTTATATACTTATTAGATGTTCACCAAATCTGTATTAGTACCAGTTGCAGTTGTACATTGACCCTAAAGTTTTACTTAGAAGCATATATGTATTTTATCAGAATCTTGACTTTATTATGTCTTCTTCATATGGTTTTGAAAAACTATATGCTCATTATTTAGACTTTTTATAGTCTGTGCCTCTTCTCCATTAAGATTCAAATTAATCCATTTATATACTGTTAGAAACTGAGAAAAATAATAAAATATGTTGTTATAGTTATTGAAGAAAATGTATTTTCTAAATAAGAGTGACTAAACTATTTGCGATTTGCTAGCAAAATTAATTTTCTCTAAGTGTATTTTGTATTTATGAAAGTTCAAATGCTCTTGTATATAGTCTGTAAACAGAGAAGATAGTTGAGCAAGCAGCTCAATTGAACATAGATTTATAGGAAATCTAATGTTTGGTTTTAACTTGTTTAACAGAGTTTTGTTATAATTCAGGTATCGGCAATCTTGTTTTACTGTCAGTAAGTAAAATGTGCTAGTTCTCTTGGGGGAAAGACTATTTTAATCTGTATTTTCCTATGCTTTTGATTTTCAAGAGAATAGAAATCTTAAACAAGACACTTATTTTTGAGTGTCTAGTACCATGCCTAATGAATATTTCTCTAACTAATATGTTATCATTAGTAAAATGTACATTCTGTTTACTTCCAATACTGATTTAAAGTGACTTATGGTAAAAGATATATTTCAATTAAATATGTTTGGGACTGATATGTACACACTGCTATATTTAAAATGGATAACCAACAAGGAACTACTATATAGTACAGGGAACTCTGCTGAATACTCTGTAATAACCTAAATGGGAAAAGAATTTGAAAAAGAACACATGTATCCATATATAAACTGAATCACTTTGCTGTACACCTGAAGCTAACACAACATTGTTAACCAATTATACTCCAAGGATGCATGAGACAAGTGCTTGGGGCTGGTGCACTGTGATGACCCAGAGGGAGGGGATGGGGAGGGAGGTGGGAGGGGGGCTCAGGATGGGGAACATATGTAAATCCATGGCTGATTCATGTCAATGTATGGCAAAAACCACTACAATATTGTAAGATAATTAGCCTCCAAGTAATAAAAATAAATGAAAACAAAATAAAAAAATAAAAAAATTAAAGAAAATAAACTTTCATGGAAGACAAAAATAGCAATATAAACAACATTGAGAAAGAGGCAAAACATTATTGTGCTTCACAGTATACTAGCTTTATCAATATAAATGTTAGTAATTATTTTAAATTGAAGGAAATTAACTCAGCCTTGCTCTTTCACATGAAGACATATAAATACATATGCAGATACAGATGCAAATATATAATGGCATTTTTATCGATCATCCATCTCCTTTTATGTTGTTCCATTATAATAGAATCTGTGTTTGTTTTCTCGCTATTAGTATACTGGCATCATTCTCTTTCATATATCAGATATTTGTTAAGCACCTGCTATGTGTTACAGTGTTTCAGCCTCTGGAGGTACAGAGGTAAAAAAATAAAAAAAAATCCTTGTCCTCATTGAATTTATATTTTATTCCCAAGTTAAGTAGAGATAGACAATAAGCAAAGAAGCCAAATATTTCATATAATCACTTAGGGCTCTGGAGAAAACACAGGCAGAAAGATAGAGAGTTCAATTAACTAAAGATACATTGAATCATAAAGAACATTTACTAGTTCTAATGTTTTCCATTTTTGTCTCTAATATAAGAAATCTGAGACTCTGTGGAACTGACATTGAAAATGTCATGCCGTGAATTATATCTGTCACAGTCAATGCAGTGTTTAAAGTAGATATGGCGAGTTTTTAGCCACATCCTCAAAATATATATGATTTTATGCATTTAAAATACCATCTTCTTTTTTATTTTTCTTTTTTTAAAACTATTTATTTATTTTAATTGGAGGCTAATTACTTTACAATATTTTGGTGTTTTTTGCCATACATTCACATGAATCAGCCACTGAAGTACAGTCCATGGGGTCTCAAAGAGTCAGACATGACTGAGCAACTAAGCACAGCACATAGTTGGTTGACAATGTTGTTTTTTTTGTTTTTGCTTTTTTAGCTTTTTATATGCAATCTTAACTGTGTTATTGTTATTGAAAGCAGATTTCTTTTGCCTTGATGGCTATCTCTTGGTAGAATCTTAATAAGTTTGATATTAGAAACAAAGACTTTCCTGAGATGCATGTGGTCTGTAGATATACACAATAACATTATAATGTATGAACTATGGGGTGACAAAGGCTCTGATTGAGTGGATTTGTGTGTCAAAGTAGAAGAGGAAAACTGAGCATTAACATACCGTATCCAAGTTAATACAACTATTCTGAAGCAAAAGAAAAAACTGATATTTTTAATTTGCTCTACGGTTTTACGTTTTCCAGAATGTCCTGTAATTGGCATGATTCAGTGTATAACCTTTTCCAAACTAGCTTGTTTTACTTAATAGCATCCATTCAGGTTTCATCCATTTCTTTTTGTGATTTGATAGCTTATTTCTTTTTATTCTTGAATAAAATTCTGTCGTGTTGATAGACCATAGTTTGTTTATCCACTCATCAATTAAAGGACACTCTGGTTGCTTCCAATTTGTGTGTGTGTGTGTGTGTGTGTGTGTGTGTGTGTGTGTGTGTGTGTGTGCATGCGTGTCTGAGAGAGAGAATAAATTAAGCTGTTAGAAAATTCACATGCATGTTTTTGTGTGTGCATTAGCTTTCACATCATTTGGTTAACTATCTAGGAGCATAGTTGCCAGATCATATGGTATGACAACGTTGAACTATGTAAGAAATTGCTTCCAAAGTGACTGAACCATTTTACATTCCCACTAACGATGAGTGAGAATTCCTGTTGTTCCTCATCTTTACCAGTAATTGACTTTGTCAGATTTTGTTTTGAACATTCTAGTAAGTGTAGTGGTATCTCATTGTTTTCATTTCACTGGTTTACTTTAAAAGGTTATCTTATTTCCATTATGTTTTATTACCATAAATTCCTCAGGTATTTTATCTTTAATCTGAGATTTAAATAGATCTGCTCAGCTAAACTTCTGCTGTTATTTATACCATCAGTTATTATTTCACTAAATTAGCCCTCTAATAATTTTTTTCATGAAGGACTCATAATTTGAGATCATGTATATTGGAAAATATTTATTTTTAATTGAACAACACTAGCCACATTTTTTTTTCTTGAGTGTTGCTTTGTCCACGAATGTTGAGTGCCTCCACACCAAAGTTTAATTTCAGCATGAACTCCGCTCCCACCTTTTTTTGTTTGTTTTGATTTTTGTCTGAGTCTTCCTATTTCTGAAATCCAGGAGCTTTACTAGGATAATGTCTTGATGTCCATTATTCTTGGAATGTCATCTGTTCTTTAATATATAAATTCAAATATTTCTTTGATTTTAAGGAAATTTCCTTCTATAAAGCTCTTGAACAATTTTTTCTCTTCTAATTTGTTCTCTTTTCCTTGGAAACCAGGAGAAGGCAATGGCACCCCACTCTAGTACTCTTGCCTGGAAAATCCCATGGATGGAGGAGCCTGGCAGGCTGCTGTCCATGGGGTCGCTAAGAGTTGGACACAACAGAGCAACTTCACTATCACTTTTCACTTTCATGCATTGGAGAAGGAAATGGCAACCCACTCCAGTGTTCTTCCCTGGAGAGTCCCAGGGATAGGGGAGCCTGGTGGGCTGCCATCTATGGGGTTGCACAGAGTCAGACACGACTGAAGTGACTTAGCAGCAGCAGCCTTGGAAACCAACTGTGTATGTGTTAGATCTCCCATTTATGTCTTATAAATTCAACAGTTTCTAATTCTTTTAAGTGCTTTTACATTTTTAAAAATCACGTTTCTCGTCCTATTTATTTCAGTGATTTTAATGATGTCTTTCCCCTTATTGCTGCTTTGAAAATGGTCTTAATTTCTGTAATAGTGTAACAGAAGGGAAAGGGGCAGGGCACAACTATTGAAAGAATGACATAGCCCAGGAACACAGCATAAACAGATTAGTATCAAATTGGCCAAGATGGCAGACAAGTTGACTTTGATTAGACCTTGATCCTCAATCAGCAAGCTTAGTGACACACCCAAAGCTTCCATGACAGTTTCAAGGCACTGTCAAAACACCAAGGAGTGGGCAGTGGCCCAATTCCTGGAAATCTCCATCCTTTCCCAAATATAGTTGGAATAATCCTCCCTTTATATATCATGTGAAATTACCCAGCCTAAAAATCTAACCAGGCCACATTTCAAGGCTGCACTCTGTCTGTGAAGTGTGCTTTTCTCTGAGTCTGAATAAATCCACTTCTTCATTTTAGTTTAGTCACTCAGTTGTGTCCAACTCTTTGCCACCCCATGGACAGCAGACTTCCCTGCCCATCACCATCTCCCAGTGCTTACTCAAACTCATGTCCATCCAGTTGGTGATGTCTTCCAACCATTTCATACTATGTTACCCCCTTCTCCTCCTGTCTTCAATCTTTCCCAACATCTGGGTCTTTTCCATTGAGTCACTTCTTCACATCAGGTGGCCAAAGAATTGGAACTTAAGCTTCAGCATCTGTCCTTTCAATGAATATTCAGGACTGATTTCCTTGAAGACTGACTGGTTGGATCTCCTTGATGCCCAAGGAACTCTCAAGGATCTTCTCCAACACCACAGTTCAAGAGCATTAATTCCTTAGCAATCAACTTTCTTTATGGTCCAACTCTCACATCCATACATGACTACTGGAGAAACCACAGCTTTGCCTAGACAAGCCTTTGTTGGCAAAGTAATGTCTCTGCTTTTTAATATGCTGTCTAGGTTTGTTATAGCCTTTCTTCAAGGAACAAGTGTCTTTTAATTTCATGGCTGCAGTCACCATCTGCAGTGACTTTGGAGCCCAAGAAAATAAAGTCTGTCACTGTTTCCATTGTTTCCCCATCTATTTGTCATGAAGTGATGGGACTGGATGCCAAGATCTTAGTTTTTAGATTGTTGAGTTTTAAGCCAGCTTTTTTTACTCTCCTCTTTCTCTTTCCTCAAGGGGTTCTTTAGTTCCTCTTTGCTTTCTGCCATAACGGTGTTGTCATCTGAATGTCTGAGGTTCTTGACATTTCTCCCAGAAATCTTGATTCTGGTGTGTGCTTCTTCCAGTCCGGCATTTCGCATGAAGTACTCTGCATATAAATTAAACAAGCAGGGTGACAATATACAGCCTTGATGTACTCCTTTCCAAATTTTGAACCAGCCCTTTGTTCCATGTCCAGTTCTGACTGTTACTTCTTGACCTGCATACAGATTTCTCAGGAGGCAGGTCATGTTGTCTGGTATTCCCATCTCTTTAAGAATTTTCCACAGTTTGTTGTGATCCACATAGTCAAAGGCTTTAGAGTAGTCAGTGAAGCAGAAATAGATGTCCTTCGGGAATTCTTGCTTTTTTTATGATCCAACAGATGTTCGCAATTTGATCTCTGGTTCCTCTGCCTTTTCTAAATCTAGCTTGAACATCTGGAATTTCTCAGTTCAGTTTCTGTTGAAGCATAACTTGGAGAATTTTGAGCATTACTTTGCTAGCATGTGAGATGAGTGCCATTGTATGGTAGTTTGAACACTCTTTGGTATTGCCTTTCTTTGGAATTAGAATGAAAAGTGACCTTTTCCAGTCCTGTGTTCACTGCTGAGTTTTACAGATTTGCTGGTGCATTGAGTGAGGCACTGTAACAGCAATATCTTTTAAGATTTGAAATAGCTCACCTAGAATTCCATCACCTCTACTAGCTTTGTTTGTAGTGGTGCTTCCTAAGGGACACTTGACTTCACACTCCAGGATGTCTGGCTCTAGGGGAGTGATCATACCATCGTGCTTATCTGGTTCATTAAGATCATTTTTGTGTAGTTCTTGCACCTCTTCTTAATATCTTCCATTAGGTCCATACCGTTTCTGTCCTTTATTATGCCCATATTTGCATGAAATGTTCCCTTGGTATCTCTAATTTTCTTGAAGTGATCTCTAGTCTTTCCCATTCTATTGTTTTCCTCTATTTCTTTGCAGTGATTATTTAGGAAGGCTTTCTTATCTTTCCTTGCTATTCTTTGGAACTCTGCATTTAGATGGATATATCTTTCCTTTTCTGTTTTGCCTTTCACTTCTCTTTTTTCTTAGCTATTTGTAAGGCCTCCTCAGACAACCATTTTGCTTGTTTGCATTTCTACTTCTTGGGAATGATTTTGATTACTGCCTCCTGTACAATGTCATGAACCTCTTTCCATAGTTCATCAGGCACTCTATCAGATCTAACCCCTTGAATCTATTTGTAACTTCCACTGTGTAATTTTATAAATCCACTTCTTACCGATCACTTTGTCTCTCACTGAATTCTTTCTGGGATGAGACATCAAGAACCTGAGCATCATTAGGTCCTGAAACCAGGTACCATGTGTTTTGGCTGAGTTTGAGTCCCAGCCATTTGGGTTCAAGTCCCAAGCAGGATTTTGGCTGGGTCCAAGTTCTGACCACATGCATTCGAGTCCCAAACTGGTTTTTGACTGGGTTTCAGTCCCAGTCATGCAGAGTTTTGGCTGGGTTCGATTCCAGCACTTGGGTTCATGTCCCAAACTGAGGTAAACGGTTTCAATAGTGTTACTTTTTTCTTCTACTTTCCTGAAATTTTCCAACTCCTTTCAATCTTCTTCTGTCATCTTAATGTTTCTTTCTTGAGAACTTTATTTGGTGTTCCTTCTTTTTTAAAAGACAGGGTATTTTTCCCTTTCACTTCCTTGAATTCTTAACTACATGTTTGGTCATACTTGGCCCTATTTCATGGACATATTTTAGTCAGTGCTCTTCATCTACTGTTTGTTTACTTTTTTCTTCTTTTTTTTTCTTGTAACATATTTGCTCCATATAGGGTTCCTTAAAATTATTTGCTTCATTTTGAATTCTTCTTTTTAAATAATGTAATTCTTGGACCATCTATTTGTGAGAATATAAAAGGCACAGGGGCCAGGGAAGAGTTGTAAGTCAGCATTATTCAAGCCTCAGAAGAAGACTTGTGAGGTACGTGATTTTGTGGTCACAGTGAGGTTTTCTCTTTTTCTTTTAGTACTCAACACGTTTCTTGTCCTATTTGAAGAGCTCTTCTATATTGTAGGAACTGGAAGCTTGGGAATGGCTTTTGCCACCTGCTTAATATTTTGCAATAAAAGGCACTCACAAGAGATGAACGAGATGAAAAGGAAGTGTTATTCCTTCTTGGTAGTGGTTATAATATTTTGGCCTTTGGGAGAAGTATGGTTTAAATTCTCACCCAAATCATCCATCTTGATGATGCAGCCCACTGGGACTAGTGGTAATGTTTTCTACAGTTTCTCATATGAATTATACTAGCAATTTCTGATTTCCTGAGAAATAGTGGTAAACTGGGAGCTAGGGCTGCCTTCCTTGACCTTTGCTCCTCTGGTTCTCACCTATAGTTTTAATCACTTAACTATAAGCATGTTTTCTTCTTTCTTAACCAAACTATATGCATATTGTGATCCAGTTGAAGCTTTGTTTACCTTTATCACTGAGATCAGCATTTTAAATGCTTATTTCTTATCACTCCCGAATTTACTTCACCCTGCATTACAATTGTAAATATCATGTGTTTTCATATTTTCTTATTTAGTCTTGTCTTTTTTGCTACTTTACAGTGTTTGTATAATTTAAGGAAGGCTCCAGTTACTGCACAGTCTACATACTCCAGACTGATTATAAGCAAGGTCTGTAGATGGTTTTGTCTTTCAGGGTATGCCACTGACTTTGGAGACCTACTTATTCTATTGTCTTTGCATGTGATCTGCAGCACAAATATGCTCTGAGCATTTTTGCCATCACCATGGTCAAATACTCAGTGCTCAGGGAAACATTTTCTTGGATTAATTGTGTATATATAATGTGTCCTACAACTTTACTCAAGTCTTTACTTTTCAAAAAGTTTTATGATTTTCCTTATTTGCTTGCTTGTTATTCATATGTTTAAGAATCTTTTTGGACGGCAAGGAGATCAAACCAGTCATTCTTCAAGGAAATCAGTCTTGAATATTCATTGGAAGGACTGATACTGAAGCTGAAACTCCAATATTTTGGTCACTTGATGCAAAGAACTGATTCCTTAAAAAAGACCCTAATGCTGGGAAAGATTGAAGGCGGGAGGAGAAGGGGATGACAGAGGATGAAATGGTTGGAAGGCATCACCGACTTGATGGACATGAGTTTGAGCAAGCTCCAGGAGTTGGTGATGGACAGGGAAGCCTGGTGTGCTGCAGTCCATGATGTTGCAAACACTCGGACATTACTGAGTGACTGGACTTATCTGAACTGAAGAATCGTTTTGATTTATTAAAATATTTTAAACAATCTTATTTCATATTTTGTATCTTATACTTCCAATGTATGATGTTCTACTCTTTCTCACTATTGTTTTTGCTACCTATTGATCATGATGCTTTATTGCCAAAATTATTTAATATGTTTTGCATGCATGATCAGCTTGTTTTCCTCAGAAATTTTTTCTGTGGAAAATTTTTGAGAACTGGGATGAAGGGGATTTCTCAAAAAAAAAAAAAAAAAGTTTTTTCTTTTGTCAGGCTGAAACCACTATAAACTAAATTCTTGGTTTGGAAGTTTGAGAGACAAATCAGTTAATGTGAGCTGAAGCTATTGACCCGTATGAGGGCTGGTCATGGTTGTGAATTTTTAGGGAATTTTCTCCTTATACTCATTGTCAAAATTCAAGATAGGTAATCTAATTTGTAGTCCTCCTTCTCATCTTTCTGTGTATTGAGAAGTTGGGGTGAGTTTAATTCTAGTTTACCCTTACAATGGGGTAAACTTTGTTCTCTCAGTTTTATACGGGGTCTTCTATTGGATTTTTAGCACTTGAATTTTGCTTCATTTGAAATTCCCATATTCTGCAAATAAACATGATCTCATTAAATTCCCTTGAGAGTAAAGCCAGCTTTAGTGCTCTGGGTTTCTACCCTCACTCATTTCTTGGCCTGAATATTCTTTCATTTTCGGTAAGCTTATGACACTTATTTGGTAATACTTACTAACACTTAATTTTATTTCAGTAATTTTACTTGTTTTTATTTGAAGCTTTAGTCAGGTCATCTAATTCCCTGTGCTCATGAACTCCTCGTCTCTGAATTCTCTCATTCTCTCTTTCTACTTACATACAGTGAAATCCATATATTTTGAGTGTTTAGCTTGCATTAATCTTTGAAAATAGAAATACCTTTAAGAAAATTGCCTGGATATCTTGCCTTTATCAGTCTTTGATATCTTAGTATTAACCATTTATTAATTTTCTTCTTTCCTGAGCTGAGCGTTCTGTACTGAGGAAAAGGGAAATTCAACTGGTGGATGTTAAGTGTAGGCTACAGTAGAGCACCGAATCAGGTATTTCTGAATATTTAGAAGGTAATGTGTGGATCTTAATGCTTGTAGAGGGAGTGGTTAGAAAGAGGAATTAGGATTCCTTGACTCTACATTTTGTTTGCTTAGTGATTTTGAAAAAAAAACTTCACTTCTTAACAAATTGAAGCTTCCCTGGTGGCTCAGATGGTAAAAGAATCTGCCTGTAATTCAGGAGATCTGGATTTGATCCGTCAGTCAGGAAGATCCCCTGAAGAAGGGAATGGCAACCCACTCTAGTATTCTTCCCTGGAGAATTCCATGGACAGAGAAGCCTGGCAGGCTACAGTCCATTGGGTTGCAAAGAGTTGGATACAACTGAGCAACTAACACTTTACTTTTTTCTTAACAAAGAAAAAAGAACAGGTGACTGGTGGCAGCTTAAAGGATATATTCACTAACAGCTTCATTCAACTACACAAAAGTAGAAATCAATAGTTCCAGTCCCTAAATCTTCCCAGACAGACTGCACAGCAGGCCATAGGAATTGTTTGTTCTCATGGAAACCTAGGGCCAGAGAGTCAAGAAATGGGGCGATTGCCATTGTTTTCTGTTATAATGATAACCAATAATGATAATAAAAGCTGGACAATTAAGTGATTTCTATTATCTAAGAGCAATAAGGACTACTGTTTTTTATATGCTCAAGATATTTTGAGGTGATGTCATACATATTAGATTTAGACCATTACTGTCTCTTCTAATTAATAAGTGCATTTACTTCATGAGAAGTAAGGCCATCTTACCAAAAGTCTCTTTCCCACAAATACATCAAAATATTTTCTTTTCTTCAAGGGAAAGTCCTCTTTGAAGAGACATGTGTTTTCATTGTGTTAACCCATTCTGTTCACTGGCAAGAGCAATGCAATAGTTTGCTGCATATTGATGAATATTGGTTTATCTGATGAACAACCTAGTATCAGATACTAGCACATGGCAGAGAAAAGGGTCATATTGGAATAAAGCAAAGCAAACTTCTTCTAGACTCATACACATGCACAAATATTAGATTTCAAAGTCTTTTTAGTGATTTAATTCCAATCCTATTCTTGTATATTACAGATGGGAAAACTGAGCCTCAAATATTGAAAAGAAATCAGTCAAAGTTTACCTGGTAAGTGAAAATATTGGGACTAGACTCAGATTTCTGGGTTCCTACTCCATTATTCTTTATACTACTTCAAACTATTTTTATTTCAGGAGGATAGAGAAAGTTGAGACATCATTGGACACAATTTGGGATCATAAGCAGCCAGAAAGCAGCATGAGGAAGCAGTTTCTGAGAGTTATAGGTGGAGGTGGGGGGATATAACAATAAGAAATTGAAAATCATGTGAATTGCAAATCAAGTCTTAGTCCTTGGGATAACAATATCATAGGCTTGCTATAAGAACATGTTTGGCTGTCTCTTTGAAAGCCTAATAAAAGGAAATATTAAATGTTATTTTTTTCTGGGTTGTGGCCCAGAAGCAATGAAGCAATGTGGCTTCTCTACATGATTTA
Source organism: Muntiacus reevesi (assembly GCF_963930625.1). Taxonomy (NCBI): domain Eukaryota; kingdom Metazoa; phylum Chordata; class Mammalia; order Artiodactyla; family Cervidae; genus Muntiacus; species Muntiacus reevesi. Next base: position 135,734,624 of record NC_089271.1, read on the forward strand.
GTGTTCAATTATAAAATTTGCTTCAAATAATAAAGACTCCAGGTCTGTTTGTTCACTAAATAGTTGTTCCCTGCGTACCAGGGATGCTTGTAATATGTAATGGCTGATTGGTATTTGTGTATATTTGGCATAAAGTTTTAGAGCTCCCATAAAATTGACTAAGTCAGACTGCTATGTGTATTGTCCCACCCCCCCAAAAAAAACCCCAAAACCCTGTGATAGCAATGATGGGGGTGCTGCTGGGCACTGTTATGGTTTTTTATGCATTTCGCAGTATGTTCATAAACACGCCTCTAATTGTTTCTTACAACAAACCTATAAGGTATGTGTATGCGTGTTCAGCCATGTCCGACTCTTTGCAACCCCATGGACTATAGACTGCCAAGCTCCTCTGTCCGTAGAATTCTCCAGGCAAAAATACTGGAGAATTTCCTCCTCCAGGGGATCTTCTCCACTTCGGGATCAAACCCATGTCTCCTGCATTGGTAGGTGGATTCTTTACCATAGGGCCACCTGGGAAGCCCCATAAGATATGTTAGGATTAATCATAATGAGATTAAAAGACACACAAAAAATTAAAATTTGGCTGTGGTTTTGTATCCCCAAATATAGTAAGTTCTTGAAAGCACAAAGAAGACACTGTGTAAAGGAGAACAGTATATTTGTAAATTACGCTTTTTGTATCTCTACCACCAAGCTAAACTGGTGAAATTTGTTCATTCGCTTTTTCAACAACATTTAATGAGTGCCTTCAATGTGTTAATTTCTGGGGATACAAAGTGACTAAAAATAAATAGGACTTTTCTCCATGGAAACTGAAATCTAGTGAGACAGAGAAGCATAAATAATTAAACAAATAGCATAAGTTGTGAGGAGTATTTTTAAGGAAATAGTGTGCTATGAAATTGTATACATGGTTGTGTTTAGTAGTATTTTGAATAAAGTGCTCAAGAAAGCTCTCCCTGATGAAATCTGAAAAATGAAAAGGAGTAAGCCACAGAAGGAATGGCGGAAAATACGTACAGTCCACAATTAAATGACTGAATTATCTGCACTTTGTTTACTGCTCAGGAAGCTATGACAAGACCAAGTCTCTACTTTCGTTTGGCACTCCAGAACTAGCCTCACTTTGTCCTCTGTTATGCCAGAGTCATTTAAGCAGTGCACCCTCCTCAGAGTTCTGAGACCTGACCTGGGCCTCTTTGTTGCCTCAGTGTTCCCTTTTTGCTTTTACTGCTTATTTAACTAATTCCTTGTATTAGACTCTGTTGAAATACCTAATATAGTTTCTATTTTTCTATGGAAATATTTTTTATTCAGTGTCTTGATTGATTCGGTCATCAGATTTTTTGCATTTCCCTTAATTTTTAAGATTTTTGACACTGATCCAAATTCTATGCAACAAAAGAGGCCAAAAGAAGACTAAAAGAGCAAAAAAAAAAAAAAATTAAGTCTTTTAAGCCTTCATTTAATTTAATCTCCTGAAATTGGTCTTTTTTTTTTTTAAAAAAAAACATGACTTAATTAATTTTAATTGGAGGCTAATTACTTTACAGTATTGTAGTGGTTTTTGCCATACATTGACATGAATCAGCCATGGGTGTACATGTGTTCCAGAAAGAGAAATATACGAAGGCCATTTTTGGGTGTGTTTTGGTCTATTCACAGCTTCTGTGAACTGTAGGTATACATATCAGAGGATTACAGAAGTGTTGAGATAGCAATCCTCTCAAATGCCTGACTCCCTGGGAAGTACTTTCTGGCTACAAGGAACCTCAGCTGCTTACTTTTTGTGTCAAAAATATTAACAATTTCTTCCTAGGTGTGCATTTACAGAAAGTAATTGGGAAGCATTGGTCTATTGCATTTCATGCAAATCCTCCTAAAACCTTTACATTTGGTGTTCCCTGAAACATATTCTGAGGAATAATGATCTCTCATGAGGTTATCAGGTGTTCCAATGAGGAAAAAAAATATTCTTTGGAGAAATAAATTTGGAAAGTTCTAGGTTAAATAGCAAACTAACCATAGATCCTGATTTGCCCAGGACATTTCCAGTATGTGCTTTTGACTCTGTGTAGTTATTAGCAAATCCCCTTTAGCTCTCAAAAGTGGCCTAGTTTGTATGATTAATTACAGGTCATCCTATTTTTGGGTCACAGAGCTTATGTAGCATTTTCAACACTTATTTGACTCTGGACCCTTTGTTTTCAATAAGTGTTTTATGGACTCCATGGAGAATACTTAGGAAAGAAACATTGTATTTGGATCTTTTCAATCTCTATGACTGTAATTATCTTTTGGCAAAGTAAGAAGTATTTAATTTCATGAGGCCCATCTCCCTGTTTCTTGGCAGAACAGAGGAAATGTGACCTTATAATTCATAAGACTGGTCCAGGACAGGCTTTCATAGCTTGGAGTCTGAAGCTGACTTATATGGGGGAACTCGAAGATGCTGTTAGTTTTAGGATAACATTCCCTTCTTTCTGTATTCTTGAAATTAGAAATTGGAACCATCAAAGGAGGAGAAAGAGAAGAAAAAGATGCTTCACATACAATCCCCATTCCCAGGATTTTCCTCCTGGATTCTGTGTGTGTGTGTGTGTGTGTGTGTGTGTGTGTGTGTGTGTGTGCGCGCGCGCGCTTACTTGTATCCAACTCTTTGCCACCCCATAGACTATAGCCCACCAGGCTCCTCTGTCTATGAAGTTCTCCAGGCAAGAATACTGGAGTGGGTTGCCATTTGCTACTCAGGGCATCTTTCTGATCCAGGGATCAAACCCATGTCTCTTGCATCTCCTGTGGATTCTTTACCACTGTGCCACCTGGGAAAACCTGGATTCTATACTGAGTCTTTAATTGAAGTATAGTTGATATATAATATTGTGTATTATAAGTGTACAATATAGTAATTTGCAAATTTAATGGTTATGCTCCATTTATAGTTATATAAAATATTAGCTATATTCCCTGTGTTATGTGATAAATCTTTGTAGCTTATCTTATATGTAGTAATTTGTATCTTTTAATTCCCTACCCTATCTTGCCTCTCCTCTCTTACCTCACCCCACTGGTAACCACTAGTTTGTTCTTTGTATCTGTGAGTCTGTTTCTTTTTTATTATACAACTAGTTTGTTGTATTCTTTAGATTCCACATATAAGTGATATCATATAGTATTTGTCCTTCTCTGTCTGATTAATTTCACTTAGCGTACCACCCTCCAAGTACATCCATATTGTTGCAAATGGCAAAATTGTATTCTTTCATGGCTGAGTAATATTCTGTTGTATATGTATATGTCACATCTTTATCCATTCATCTGTTGATGGACACTTGGGTTGTTTCTACATGTTGCCTATTGTAAATAATGTGTCTATGAACATTGGGGTGCTTGTGTCTTTTCAATTAGTGTTTCTGTTTTTTTGCTATTTACCCAGGCATGAAATTTTTGGTCATATGGTAGTTCTATTTTTAGTCTTTTGTGAAACCTCCATACCATTTTCCATAGTAGCTATACCAAGTTACATTCCCACCAACAGTGTACAAGGGTGCCCTTTTCTCCATGTCCTCACCAGCATTTATTGTTTGTATTATTTTTGATGATAGCCATTCTGGCAGGTGTGAGATGATAAATCATTGTGATTTTGATTTGCTTTTCCCTGGTGATTAGTGATGTGGAGCATCTTTTCGTGTGCTTTTCAGCCATCCGTATGTCTTTGGAGAAATGTTTATTCAGGTTTTCTGCCCATTTTTATTTTATTTTGTTTTTTCAATTATTTTTATTAGTTGGAGGCTAATTACTTCACAACATTGCAGTGGGTTCTGTCATACATTGACATGAATCAGCCATGGAGTTACATGTATTCCCCATCCTGATCCCCCCTCCCACCTCCCCCACCCACCCGAATCCCCTGGGTCCTCCCAGTGCACCTGGCCTGAGCACCTGTCTCATGCATCCCACCTGGGCCGGTGGTCTGTTTCACCATAGATAATATACATGCTGTTCTCTCGAAACATCCCACCTTCGCCTTTTCCCACAGAGTCCAAAAGTCTGTTCTGTACATCTGTGTCTCTTTTTCTGTTTTGCATATAGGGTTATCATAAATTAGGTTTCTTTTTTTTTATATATTGAATTGTATGAGCTGTATATATATCTGGGATATTTACCCCTTATGAGCCATAGTGTTGAAAGTGAAAGTGTTAGTCACTCAGTTGTGTCCGACTTTTTGCCACCCCATGGACTGTAGCCCACCAGGCTCCTCTACCCATGGAATTTTCCAGGCAAGAGTACTGGAGTGGGTTTCCATTTCCTTCTCCAGGGGATCTTCCAGATCCAGGGATTGAACCTGGGTTTTCCACATTGCAGGCAGATGCTTTACCGTCTGAGCCACCAAGGAAGCCCAGTACTTACTTATGAGCTATATCATTTGCAAATATACAGAAAACGCTTTTAACAAAACTCAGTATTTATGATAAAACTTTCCAAAAAGTAGGCATAGAGGGAATATACCTCTCAGCCTCCCTGCTGCTCCCTTTGCCAAATCCTTCTACCACTCATGGTGAACCTTGATCCAAATATTCAAAGCCATGGAGCTGTATGTGGAATAGAGAACTACTAGTTTATGTACTCATACTCTGAAGTGAAGTGAAATGAAAGTTGCTCGGTTGTGCCCAACTCTTTGTGATCCCATTGACTGTAGCCTGCCAGGCTCTTCTGTCCATGGGATTCTCCAGGCAAGAATACTGGAACGAATTGCCGTTCCTTTCTCCAGGGGATCTTCCCAACCCAGGGATCGAACCCAGGTCTCCTACATTGCAAGCGGGTTCTTTACTGTCTGAGCCACCAGAGAAGGTATAGATTGTAGTTAAACACACAAAATTAGGATCAGAAAAATGTAGATCTGAATTTTGCCTTTGCTTCTTTCTACCTGTTTGCATGCATACTAAGTTGTTTCAGTTGTGTGCAACTCTTTGTGACCCTTTGGACTGTAGCCCACCAGGCTCCTCTGTCCCTGGGATTCTCCAGGCAAAAATACTGAAGTGGGTTGCTATGCTTTCCTCCAAGGTATCCCAACCCAGGGATCAAACCCATGTCTCTGGTCTCCTGCATCAGCAGGCAGCTTCTTTACCACTAGCGCCACCTGGGAAGACTTTCTACCTGAATAATAGTAATTTAAATAAACGTTTTGAGCATTGGTTTTTTCATCTATAAAATATGGGTAAGATTACCTTTTGGTAGGTTAGTTTGCAGGTTAGATTACATTGTGCTTATAAATTGACTGGCCTAGTTCCAAGCAAGTACCATATGACAGGTAACCAAAAATATTAGAAAGAAGTATAAGGTGAAGAGCTAGGTTTTGCAGTCATACAGACGTGGATTTAATTCTGATTTTGACCACAAGCTGTATGACTCTGAGAAGTTTACTTAATCTCTTTAGGAAATACTTTCCTCATCTGTCAAAGTAGAATATTAATTGTTATAGGATTTTGTACAAGTATGAGATAAAGCCTGTCTAGCACATTGCATAGGAGTTAGAAAGTACTGCATTAATAGTATTATTTTTGTTTCTATTATTATTTATGCTTCTAATATAATTGATATTTGTGCTTCTACAGGGATTTGAAGATGACAAAGAATTTAAGACACCAAAGAATGGTTGTACGGCATTGGAATTATGTAGGTCCCATGACAGGTAAGTGGGATAAGAGGCCCTAACATAATTGGGCACTTTCATTGAAATAATTTCTTGTAAAATGAATGCTGTACAGGTGCATTGGTCATGAGGATCACCATAATGCAGTTGTGGTCAAAAATGTGGAACAAACTTCTTCAGTCTAAGTCCTGGGGTGGTGGTGGACAATTGACTTCAAAACAATAGTGAATTAGAGTAATATATGAAATGAATTAAAAAATTTTATTTTTCCATTAGAATATTAAAAATTATTAAAATATCAAAAAATAAAAATATTAAAAACAAAAGTAAACACATGGGACCTAATTAAATTTAAAAACTTTTGCACAATGAAGGAAACTACAAGCAAGATGAAAAGGCAGCCTTCAGAATGGGAGAAAATAATATCAAACGAAGCAACTGGCAAAGAATTAATCTCAAAAATATACAAGCAGCTCAATACCAGAAAAGTAAACAACCCAATCAAAAAATGGGCCAAAGAACTAAACAGACATTTCTCCAAAGAAGACATACAGATGGCTAACAAACACATGAAAAGATGCTCAACATCACTCATTATCATAGAAATGCAAATCAAAACCACATTGAGGTGCTATCTCATGCTGGTCAGAATGGCTGCCATCAAAAATTCTACAAACAATATATGCTGAAGAGGGTGTGAAGAAAAGGGGACCCTCTTACACTGTTGGTGGGAATGCGAACTAGTACAGTCACTATGGAGAACAGTGTGGAGATTCCTTAAAAAACTGAAAATAGAACTGCCATATGACCCAGCAATCCCACTGCTGGGCTTACACACCAAGTAAACCAGAATTGAAAGGGATATATGTACACATGTATCCCAATGTTCATTGCAGCACTGTTTGCAATAGCTAGGACATGGAAGCAACCTAGATGTCCACTGGCAGATGAATGGATAAGGAAGTTCTGGTACATATACAGAATGGAATATTAACTCAGCTATGAAAAGAACATGTTTGAGTAAGTTCTAATGAGGTGGATGAAATTTGAGCCTACTATAGAGAGTGAAGTAAGCCAGAAAGGGAAACACTAATACAGTATATTAATGAATATATATGGAATTTAGAAAGATGGCAACAACGACCCTATATGCAAGGAAGCAAAAGAGACACAGATGTAAAGAACAGACTTTTGGACTATGTGGGAGAAGGCCGGGGTGGGACGATAAGAGAGAATAGCACTGAAGCATGTATATTACCATATGTAAAATAGATGACCAGTGCAAGTTCGATGCATGAAGCAGGGCACTCAAAGCTAGTGCTCTGGGACAACACAGAGAGGGGATTGGGTAGGGAGGGAGATGGGAGGGTGTTCAGGATGGTGGGACACATGTGCATCTGTCAGGGGAGTTTGTAATTTCCTTGGTTCTGTCTCATTGCAACAAAAATTTGAAATGATGGATCAGCATTACAGCCCTCAGATGGACCAGTGTACAGCCCTGGAACAGACCAGTGTTACAGCTCCATATTACAATTCAGTTCTATTTAGAAAGCAAAGGAAAATACATCCTTGAGGCGTGAGGGCATGGCAACCCGAAAGATGTGAAGAGAAGAGAGGCCCCAGCCCAATTTTGGCTCTTTTTATGTTTTTCTTCTCCTTCTGGGCCTCCCCTATGTAAATTGGGCTAGCCAAGAGTGCTGTTTGTTTCACCTGAGGTTCTCATTCCAGTCCATTCCTTTGTTCTATTTTCGCGGACTTTTCCCTTCCTTGTCTTTTAGCCACCACCATTCTGGACTCCCTTTTCCTATTATAACTACCTAATATTCCCTGCTCAAGAGATGGGAGGTCCAGTTCTTTGAGTATAGGGGCCTCCCCCTCTTGCTAGTCTCAGGCCTCAGAGTCCTTATAGCAGTGTCCATCTAAGGGTGAGTGATATTTTCTGTGGTTGGCTGTAGTTTTATATATCCTTGTTGAGCTGGCACTGCATGTTGTAGCTTGTTGACCTGGGCAGAGAGAAAATGGGTTAGACAATTAATAATACATGGAGCAATCATAAGCAGCATCAATATGGTGATAACAGGGATTAGTAGGTGCATTAGCCAACTCCAAATTTATCATCACCAGAAGGATCACCCAAAGAGAGATTGTAGCTACCTCGAGAACTCTCCAGCTCATTCTTTGAGATTCTGTAGGGCCTGAATGTTTTTCTTGAGGACTGTGAGACTTTCTTTAACTTAGCTAGAGTTATTTACCCAGAAACAACATGTCTCATTCAAGATGGCTCAAGTCCCTCCTTGTTCAAGCATCAGGAGATCTATCTCCTGTCTGTTTTGGAGTACAACCCCTGCCAAGCTGTGTTGGCTCTTTAGAGCAGTCCTGAGAAATCTTATCCCCAGAAGTTTAATTTTGGGGATGTTCATTAGAATGGCACTCATGTATAGTTCTGAATAGGTATCTGAGATCTCCCAGGGGCTCACAGGTGTATTAAGTGTCCTCTTCTCTTTTCTTCCATGGCTTTACTCATGAGTAGTGAATCCAGGAGTCATGTTCTGGTACCTTGACTGCTGTAGGTGTAGAAAGTATTACAGGGTAGGGACCCTTATATGTGGGCTGAACTTGAGCCTTTGGGGACCCATCTTTCCAGACTTTAATTAGGACTTGAGTCCCTGGGGCATATTAAGGTGACTCTTTAGAATCTTTTGGGTCCTGGTTGACACCCCACAAGCATATATACTGCTGGAATTGCCTGATGACCATGATATAAAACTAGAGGGTCTGAGGCTCTGGATCTAGGAAGAGGTCATTGACATAAACAAAAGGTCTCCCATATTTTAATCTCATAAGAATTAAAACCAACCTGTTCCTTAAGGGCAATATGGGAGCTATTGGTAAAGCCTCCTTCCATCCCAGGGAGGTCTTCTGGGTTATCTTTTTTATCGCTGATTTTAAGAATTGGTTGGCTCTTTCTACTTTTCCTGAAGACTGAGGCCTCCAGGTACAATGGAGATAATAAGTAATATCCAATTCTTTAGAGACCCCTTGAGTGACCTTAGAAGTAAATGATGTCCGATTGTCACTTTGTAATGACCTGGGCAGACCAAATCTTGGAATGATTTCATGGAGCAGTTTTTTTTTTTTTTTACCACCTCCTCAGCCTCCTTAGTCCAGGTGGAAAACCTTCAATCCATCCTGTAAATGTATCTATCATGACTAATAGGTATTTATACCCTTGAGAAACTGGCATCTGGGTTAAGTCCATCTGCCAGTCCTCTCTTGGGTAAGTCCCACATCATTGGACAGGCTGGGCCAGCTGGGGTCTTTGAACTCCTAGGGGGTTGTTTAATTGGCAAGTGGGACAAGAGGAGACCACTTGCTTTATAGTTTTTTGGAGGCCTGTTCCTCTGAAAGATCTATCTAGTAATCTTTGGAGGCCTTTTCCTCCTAAATGAGTGGTGGCATGTAAGGAGTTAACCAACTTCCTTTGGAGGTTCCCAGGCAGAAAAAGGAGTCCCTCCTTTTGGAACCAACTCATATGATCTTCTTGAAAACCCTCACTGTTAGCTTTAAGAGTCTCACCTTTGGTATATGAAGGAATTTCTGGCAAATTAGGCTGTGGAACTAAGGTGGCACTCCCTGTTAGGTCATTGTTCTGTAATGCTGCTCTCTTAACTGCCTGATCGGCTGCTTGGTTCCCTTGTGCCACTTCTGTGCTCCCTTTTTGGTGTCATTTACACTGGGAGACTGAAACCTCAGCGGGTAGATGAACTGCCTCCAAGAGCCTAAGAATTTGGTCACCATATTTGATTGGGGACCCTCGGGTGGTCAAGTGGCCTCTTTCTTTCCAAATAGCAGCATGTGCATGTAGCACCAGAAAGGTATACTTGGAGTCAGTGTAAATGGCTACTCTTTTTCCTTTCCCTAGCTCTAAAGCTCGAGTCATGGCTATGAGCTCAGCTGACTGGGCTGAAGTACCTGGTGGCAAAGGTTTAGCCTTTATGGTCTGAAAATTGGAGAGTACTACATATCTGGCTCTTCTTTTTCCACCCAAGACAAAGCTGCTTCCATCAGTGTACCAGATTTCCTCAGGATTGGTCAGAGGATCTTCTGACAATCCCTCTCGGGGTTTTGTCCAGTGCTCCAAGGTTTAGGCAAGAGTGAAGGGGGAGAGAGCCCTGGGAGGTAGGCAGGATGGTGTCTGGGTTAAGAACCTCACAAAGGGATATAGTGAGGCCTGGATTTTTCATCAGCGCTACTTGATATCTGAGGATTCTTTGATCAGACATCCATAAATGGCCTCTCCCATTTAGGAGTTGTTTCACTTGGTGACTGGTAAAAAATAGTTTGCTCCAAAAAGAGAGTTTTAAAGCATCTTCTATCAGGATTGCAATAGCTTCAAGATTTCAAAGGCAGGGAGGCCAGCCTTGGGCAGTTGGGTTGAGCCTCTTGGATATATAAGCTACAGGCTATGGCTTGGGTTCCAAATCTTTGAGTTAACACTCTAAAGGCCATTCCTTCTTTTTGGTGGACATAAAGAATGGAATGCTTTTTCTGGGTCTGGCTATCTCAAGGCAGGTGCTTGAGTTAAGGCTTGTTTTAGTGTAGCCTCTGCCTTCTTTTGAGGAGTTCCCTACATCAGTGGGATTGAATCATCCCGTCCCTTCAAGCTTTCATATAAGGGCTGGGCAATTAGACCATAGTTGGATATCCAGATTCTACAATACCCAGTTAGCCCCGGGAAAGCTCGCAATTATTTTCGAGTCATGGGGGAGGGCAACTGGAAGATTCCTTGTACCCAAACAGAAGAGAGCCTCATGGACCTGTGTGTAATCTGAACTCCCAGGTAAGTGACCTTTGTCTTGACCATCTATGCCTTAGCACAGATTTTATATCCCCTCTCTGCCAAAAAGTTTAGAACCTGAATCGCATGTTGTTCGGCATTTTTCTCATCTGGAGAGCAGATTAGTAGGTCATCTACATATTGTAATATTTTTGTATTAGGTCTCAGGTTCAGATCTAGGCTAAGAGCCTGCCCAATCAGGTGGGGGTATCTCTGAACCCCTGAAGTAATACTGTCCAAGTCATCTGTTGGTGTTTTTCTCCTGGAGCCTCCTACTCGAAAGCAAAAAGATATTGGGATTCTTTAGCCAGTGGTATGCAAAATAATGCATCTTTGAGATCCAAGACTGTTAACCACTTGGCACTGGCTGGGATTTCTCCCAAGATTACATAGGGATTGGGTACTATGGGGTGGAGGGGCACTACAGCTTCATTTATGATCTAGAGATCTTGAACCATTCACCAAGTCCCGTCCTTTTTATTTACAGGGAGGATTGGGGTATTACATGGCAAATTGATGGGGACCAATAGCCCAAGGCAAGTAATTTATTTATTAGAGGCTGTAGTCCTTCCCAAGCTTCTCTTCTGAGGGGATATTGTTTTTGGTTAGGAAACCGAGTGGGATCTTGGAGGACAATGATGACTGGTTCAGCTTGGTGGGCTTGTCCAAGAGTCCCCAGGTCCCACACCTGGGGGTTAATTTTGTTCTCCCATAGTTTTTGATCTTGCCCTATTGGAGAGTGTGTGATGGGTTCCTCAGTAGTAACCAAAAGCTGTAGGGCTCTAGGGGCTGAAAAGTTTCCCACCACAAGGGAGGTCCCTAGTTTAGTGAGTATATCTCTTCCCAATAAGGGAGTAGGGCACACCAGAAACCGGTGGGAAAATATTTGTCCATCCCAGCAAAAAAAGAAGTGCTTGGGTGAATGTCTTAGTAATTGTTTTTTTTTGAAGCACCCAAAATGGTACATATTTGGGAGGAAAAGGCTCTGGAGTAGGAGTTCAGGACAGAGTAGGTAGCCCCTGTGTCAACCAAGAAATTTTCAGACCTACCTGTCACACCCAGTTGCACCCATGGCTCCAACCCCGTGATGGTTATCTGTGACAGGTGGGCTGGCTGGAATAGGGCTGCTTCAGTCCTGTTGAACCATTGTGAGGGAAGGCTTGGTGCTTGAACTTGAGGTTCTTAGGTCCTGAGGGCAGAGTGCTGCCCAATGTCCCAACTGATGGCATTTGTAGCAAACTGTTTTAGGAAACTTGTCACAGTTTGAACATTCTTTGTCCCAATGTACCGCCTGTCTACAGATTAGGCACTTGCCTCATGCCTTGTCCTTCAAGGACTCAAGGTGTGCCATAGGCCTTCCCAGGAGGGTGGCCAACATCTGGGCATGCCTTATCTCTTTCCTTTTCTCCCTTTCCTAGGCCTTGACCTCCCTCTCCTGTTTTCTGTTACAAAAGGTATTGGTGGCTGTCTGGATCATCTCATCTAAAGAGGCATCAGGGTCCTGCTTCTGTAGCTGCTATAACTATATCCTGATGTCTGATGCACATTGGGACAGGAATTTGTCCTTTAAAATCACCTGTCCTAGAGGCGGTCCTAAGATGGCAGAGGAATAGGATGGGGAGACCACTTTCTCCCACACAAATTCATCAAAAGAACATTTGAACGCCAAATTCCACAGAACAACTTCTGATTGCTGGCAGAGGACATCAGGCACCCAGAAAGGCAGCCCATGGTCTTCAAAAGGACGGAGGACAGAATATAAAAGATAAAAAGACAGACAAAAGAGGTAGGGACAGAGATCCATCCAGGGAAGGGGTCTTAAAAAAGAGAGAAGTTTCCAAACACCAGGAAACACTCTCTCTGGCAGGTCTGTGGCGAGCCTTGGAATCTCAGAGGGCAAAATAATTGGGAGGAAAAATAAATAAATAATTAAAACCCACAGATTACGTATCTAACAGCAACTCCCAGGGGAGCAGCAGCCCAGACGCTCGCATCCCCCACTAGCAAGCAGGGGAAGGACAGCGAGGAGCAAGCTTCATTGCTTAGGGTAAGGACCAGGCCTGAATGCCCTGAGGGTAATCTGAGGGAACTAGCTTGCGATAGCAACCCAGACTGTGGGATAGCTATCCTGCGTCACGCGAAAAGCCCTAACCTAAGACACCGCCAGGCACACTCAGAGAACAAAGGACTGAGCAGACCTAGCCAGCTGCGGACCGGCCCATCCCTCCGCCAGAGACAGGCAGGCAAGGGCAGCCAGAGCCGGAAGGGGGCATTTGGCCCCAGAGAGGCATCTGATACCAAACTGCAAGCAGACTTCTCTGCTAACCAAGACTTCTTGGGACTCTGGATGAGCAACATCCGCCGGGAGGGTCGCAGCCAGAGACCAGCCCCTCAAAATAGACCCACAGCACACTTAAGAAGGTGCGCTCATTGTACACCCAGAAAACCAAGCGGCTGGAATGGGGTAGGGGATAAGCCACAGCCTCCAACTGGGGGCAAATTCGCGTGCCAAGCACCTGGCCACCCGAGCTGCTCGGGCCTGGGATGGGCGCAAAACGCAGGCCCAAACAAGTCTGCGCCTTTGTGGAGTACCTGAGAACCTGAACCCAAGTGGCATAGACCTTGGAAGTGCATGTAAACCAGAGCCTGAATCAGACAGTTCCTGGCAGAGCAACCTAGAGTCGGAACAGTGTAGACTGGAAAGCATACACGCCATGAGCGGGGCAAACCCGTGTGGCTGAATCACTGTGAACACACGCCAGTGATATTTGTTCACAGTGTTCATCCCTCCCCAAAGCACGACTGAACGAGCGAGCCTTAAAAAAAAAAAAGCGAACACCACCGCGCCCCTTGTGGCAGGGCGGAAATTAGACACTGAAGAGACCAGCAAGCTAAAATAAACAGAGGGAACCGCTTTGGAAGTGACAGGTGCAATAGATTAAAACCCTAGAGATAGCACCGACTGCATAGAAAGGGGTTTATAGACCTTGAGAAGTACAAGCCTGACCAAGGAACTGACCCCACACTGTCCGCAACAGCTCCAGAGAAAGTCTCAGATATATTTTTACTACTATCATTTTTTAAAATTAATAATAATAATAATAAATTTTTTAATTTTTTACTTTGTTTTATTTTTATTTTTTCTAAGTCCCCATTACTCCTTTAATTTTCATTTTTATAACCTACTATTACCTTGCAAAAAAAAAAAAAAGGAAAGACCCTATTTTTAAAACAAACTTCATATATACACATTTTATAATTTCTGTGACTTTGTTTTCTTTTGTTTGCTTGTTTGGTTTGATTTTTTTTCTGATTTTTGCTTGTTTTCATTTTTTTTTAATCTTGTATTTTTGGGAATTCAACCTCTACTCTGGATTATTAATCTTTGCCTTTTGGTATTTGTTATCAACTTTGTAACTTTAAGAACCTAATCTTCAGTATCCATTTTTACTTGGGAGCAGGATCACTGGCCTGATTGCTCTCTCCCCCTTTTGACTCTCATTTTTCTCCACCAGGTCGCCTCTATCTCCCCCCGCCCCTTTTTCTTCTCTACCCAACTCTGTGAATCTCTTTGTATGTTCCAGGCTGTGGAGAACACTTAGGGAACTGATTACTGGCTGGATCTGTCTCTCTCCTTTTGATTCCCCCTTTTATCCTCCTGGCCACCTCTGTCTCCTTCCTCCCTTTTTTCCTCTCTGTGTAACTCCGTGAGCATCTCTGAGGGGTCCAGACTGTGGAGAGCACATAGGGAAGCAATTACTGGCTAGCTTGCTCTCTCCCCTTTTGATACCCCCTCTGCTCCTCCTGGTCACCTCTAACTCCTTCTACCCTCTTCTCTTCTTCATGTAACTCTGTGTATCTCTCCAGGTGTCCCTCACTGTGGAGAAACTTTCCATCTTTAACCTAGATGTTTTATCATCAGTGCTGTATAGATGGAGAAGTCTTGATGCTACTGTAAGAATAAGACTGAAAACCAAAGGCAGGAGTCTTAAGTCCAAATCCTGAGAATAACAGAGAACTCCTAAATCAAGGGAACATTAAATGATAGGAGCTCATCAAATGCCTCCATACCTACACTGAAACCTAGCACCACCCAAGGGCCAACAAGCTCCAGAGCAAGACATATCATGCAAATTCTCCAGCAACACAGGAACATAAACCTGAGCCTCAATATACAGGCTGACCAAAGTCACACCAAACACACTGACATCTCAAAACTTATTACTGGACACTACATTGCACTCCAGAGAGAAGAAATCCAGCTCTACCCACCAGAACACCAACACAAGCCTCCCTAACCAGAAAAACTTGACAAGCCACCTGTCCAACCCCACCCACAGTGAGGAACCTCCAAAATAAAGAGGAGAAAGCAATTGCCAGAATACAGAAAAGCCACCCCAAACACAGCAATATAAATAAGATGAAAAGGCAGAGAAATATCCAGCAGGTAAAGGAACAGGATAAATGCCCACCAAACCAAAGAGAAGAAATAGGGAATCTACCTGATAAAGAATTCCGAATAATAATAATGGAAATGATCCAAAATCTTGAAAGCAAATTGGAGTTACAGATAAATAGCCTGGAGACAAGGATCAAGAAGACGCAAGAAAGGTTAAACAAAGACTTAGAAAAAATAAAAAAAGAGTCAATATATAATGAATAATGCAATAAATGAGATCAAAAATACTCTGGAGGGAACCAACAGTAGAATAATGGAGGCAGAAGATAGGATAAGTGAGGTAGAAGATAGAATGGTGGAAATAAATGAAACAGAGAGGAAAAAAGAAAAAAAAGAATGAAAAGAAATGAGGAAAACCTCAGAGACCTCTGGGACAATGTTAAACACCCCAACATTTGAATCATAGGAGTCCCAGAATAAGAGGACAAAAAGACCATGAGAAAATATTTGAGGAGATAATAGTTGAAAACTTCCCTAAAATGAAGAAGGACATAATCACCCAAGTCCAAGAAACCCAAAGAGTCCTAAACAGGATAAACCCAAGGCGAAACACCCCAAGACACATAATAATCAAATTAACAAAGATCAAACACAAAGAACAAATATTAAAAGCAGCAAGGGAAAAACAACAAATAACACACAAGGGGATTCCCACAAGGATAACAGCTGATCGATCAATAGAAACGCTTCAGGCCAGAAGGGAATGACAGGACATACTTAAAGTAATGAACGAGAATAACCTACAGCCCAGATTACTGTATCCAGCAAGGATCTCATTCAAATATGAAGGAGAAATCAAAAGCTTTACAGACAAGCAAAAGCTGAGAGAATTCAGCACCAACAAATCAGCTCTCCAACAAATACTGAAGGATCTTCTCTTTACAGGAAACACAGAAAGGATGTATAAACTCGAACCCAAAACAACAAAGAAAATGGCAACGGGATCATACTTATCAATAATTACCTTAAATATAAATAGGTCGATTGGCCCAACGAAAAGACAAAGACTGGCTGAATGGATAAAAAAACAAGACCACTATAAATGTTGTCTACAAGAGACCCACCTCAAAACAGAGGGACACATACAGACTGAAAGTGAAGGGCTGGAAAAAAATATTTCATGCAAACAGAGACCAAAAGAAAGCAGGAGTCGCAGTACTCATATCAGATAAAATAGACTTTAAAATAAAAGCTGTGAAAAGGGGCAAAGAAGGACACTACATAATGATCAAAGGATCAATCCAAGAAGAAGGTATAACAATCATAAATATATATGCACCCAACATAGGAGCACCACAATATGTAAGACAAATGCTAAAAAGTATGAAAGGGGAAATTAACAATAGCAATAATAATGGGAAATTTTAATACTACACTCACACCTATGGATAGATCAACTAAATGGAAAATTAACAAGGAAACACAAACTTTAAATGATACAACAGACCAGTTAGACCTAATTGATATCTATAGGACATTTCACCCCAAAGCAATCAATTTCACCTTTTTCTCAAGTGCACATGGAACCTTCTCCAGGGTAGATCACATCCAGGGCCATAAATCTAGCCTTGGTAAATTAAAAAAAATTGAAATCATTCCAAGCTTCTTTTCTGACCACAATGCAGTAAGATTAGATGTCAATTACAGGAGAAAAACTTAAAAATTCCAACAGATGGAGACTGAAGAAAACGCTGCTGAACAACCAACAAATCACAGAAGAAATAAAAAAGAAATTGAAATGTGCATAAAAACGAATGAAAATGAAAACACAACAACCCAAATCCTATGGGACACTGTAAAAGCAGTGCTAAGGGGAAGGTTCATAGCAATAGAGGCATACCTCAAGAAACAAGAAAAAAGTTAAATAAAAAACCTAACTCTACACATAAAGCAATTTGAAAAGGAAGAAATTATGAACCCCAGGGTTAGTAAAAGGAAAGAAATCTTAAAAATTAGGGCAGAAATAAATGCAAAAGAAGCAAAAGAGACCATAGCAAAAACTAAAAAAACCAAAAGCTGGTTCTATGAGAAGATAAATAAAATTGACAAACCATTAGCCAGACTCATCAAGAAACAAAGGGAGAAAAATCAAATCAACAAAATTAGAAATGAAAATGGAGAGATCACAACAGAAAACACAGAAATACAAAGGAACATAAGAGACTATTATCAGCATCTATATGCAAATAAAATGGACAACTTGGAAGAAAAGGACAGATTCTTAGAAAAGTAAAACTTTTCAAAATTGAACCAGGAAGAAATAGAAAAATCTCAACAGACCCATCACAAGCACGGAAACTGAAAGTGTAATCAGAAATCTTCCAACAAACAAAAGTCCAGGACTAGATGGCTTCACAGCTGAATTCTACCAAAAATTTATAGAACTAAGACTTAGCTTACTCAAACTCTTCCAGAAAATTGCAGCGCAAGGTAAACTTCCAAACTCATTCTATGAGGCCACCATCACCTTAATACCAAAAGCTGAAAAGGATACCACAAAAAAAGAAAACTATAGGTCAATAACACTGATGAACATATATGCAAAAATCCTTAACAAAATTGGAGCAAACAGAACCCAACAACATATTAAAAGCATCATACATCATGATCAAGTGGGCTTTTTCTCAGGGATGCAAGGATTCTTCAATATCCGCAAATCAATCAATGTAATACACCACATTAACAAATTGAAAGATAAAAACCATATGATTATCTCAATAGATGCAGAGAAAGCCTTTGACAAAATTCAACATCCATTTATGATAAAAACCCTCCAGAAAGTAGGAATAGAAGGACCGTATCTCAACATAATAAAAGCTATATATGACAAACCCTCAGCAAGCATTATCCTCAATGGTGAAAAATTGAAAGCACTTCCCCTAAAGCCAGGTACAAGACAAGGGTGCCCACTCTCACTACTACTATTCAGTATAGTTGTGGAAGTTTTGACCACAGCAATCAGAGCAGAAAAAGAAATAAAAGGAATCCAGACTGGAAAAGAAGAAGTAAAACTCTCACTGTTTGCAGATGACATGATCCTCTACATAGAAAACCCTAAAGACTCCACCAGAAAAGTTCTAGAGCTAATCAATGAATATAGTAAAGTTGCAGGATATAAAATTAACACACAGAAATCCCTTGCATTCCTATACACTAATAATGAGAAAACAGAAAGAGAAATTAAGGAAACAATACCATTCACCATTGCAACGAAAAGAATAAAATACTTAGGAGCATATCTACCTAAAGAAACGAAAGACCTATATATAGAAAACTATAAAACACTGATGAAAGAAATCAAAGAGGACACAAATAGATGGAGAAATATACCGTGTTCATGGATCGGAAGAATCAATATTGTGAAAATGAATATAATACCCAAAGCAATCTATAGATTCAATGCAATCCTTATCAAGCTATCAACGATATTTTTCAGAGAACTAGAACAAATAATTTCACAATTTGTATGGAAATACAAAAAACCTTGATTAGCCAAAGCAATCTTGAGAAAGAAGAATGAAACTGGAGGAATCAACATGCCCGACTTGAGTCTCTACTACAAAGCCACAGTCATCAAGACAGTATGGTACTGGCATAAAGACAGAAATATAGATCAGTGGAACAAAATAGAAAGCCCAGAGATAAATCCACGTACCTATGGACACCTTATCTTCAACAAAGGAGGTAAGAATATACAATGGAGAAAAGATAATCTCTTTAACAAGTCGTGCTGGAAATACTGGTCAACCACTTGTAAAAGAATGAAACTCAAACACTTTCTAACACCATACACAAAAATAAACTCAAAATGGATTAAAGATCTAAATGTAAGACCAGAAGCTATAAATCTCCTAGAGGAAAACATAGGCAAAACACTCTCCAACATAAACCACAACAGGATCCTCTATGACCCACCTCCCAGAATATTGGAAATAAAAGCAAAAATAAGCAAATGGGACCTAATTAAAATTAAAAGCTTCTGCATAAGAAAGGAAACTATAAGCAAGGGGAAAAGACAGCCTTCAGAATGGGAGAAAATAATAGCAAACAAAGCAACTGACAAAGAATTAATCTCAAAAATATACAAGCATCTCCTGCAGCTCAATTCCAGAAAAATAAACGACCCAATCAAAAAGTGGGCCAAAGAACTAAACAGACATTTCTCCAAAGAAGACATACAGATGGCTAACAAACACATGAAAAGATGCTCAACATCACTCACTATCAGAGAAATGCAAATCAAAACCACAGTGAGGTACCACTTCACGCCAATCAGAATGGCTACCACCCAAAAGTCTACAAACAATAAATGCTGGAGAGTGTGTGGAGAAAAGGGAACCCTCTAACAATGTTGGTGGAAATGCAAACTAGCACAGCCACTATGGAGAACTGTGTGGAGATTCCTTAACAAACTGGAAATAGAACTGTCATATGACCCAGCAATCCCACTGGTGGGCATACACACTGAGGAAACCAGAATTGAAAGAGACACATGTACCCCAATGTTCATCACAGCGCTGTTTATCACAGCCAGGACATGGAAGCAACCTAGATGCCCATCAGCAGATGAATGGATAAGAAAGCGGTGGTACATATAAACAATGGAAAGTTACTCAACCATTAAAAAGAATACATTTGAATCAGTTCTAATGAAGTGGATGAAACTGGAGCCCATTATACAGAGTGAAGTAAGCCAGGAAGATAAACACCAATAAAGTATACTAACGCATGTATATGGAATTTAGAAAGATGGTAATGAAAACCCTATATGCAAGACAGCAAAAGAGACACAGATGTATTGAACAGTCATTTGGACTCTGTGGGAGAGGGCGAGGGTGGGATGATATGGGAGAATGACATTGAAACATGTAAATTATCATATATGAAACGAATCACCAGTCTAGTCTCAATGCATGAGACAGGGTGCTCAGGGTTGGTGCACTGGGATGACCCAGAGTGATAGGATGGGGAGGAAGGTGGGAGGGGGGTTCAGGATGGGGAACACATGTACAGCCATGGAGGATTCAAGTCAATGTATGGCAAAACCATTACAATATTTTAAAGTAAAATAAATAAACAAAAACAAACAAACAAAAAGAACAGGTTAAGTTGATTGGCTATGGGAAGTAAGAGAACAAGTCTAAAATAATCCTCAGACTTCTTTTGGGGTATATGGGAGATGCTGTTACTTTGAGAACACACTTGAGAAACAAAAGTGTAGGAGGAGGGGATAATGAAAATGAGAGAAAGCTGATGAGTGTAATCTTGGTGAGATGGCATTTGAAATATACATACCCAATATTCATCTCAATACAGCTTAAGCTAGAGATCTGGATAGATAATCCAATAGAAATAAATACAAGTATTTGTTTGAGATTCATCAGTAGATAGATTTTAAGATATTTCTGTGGATGAAGTAAGCCAGGAAATGTGTATTAGTGGTTGGAATGGACAGAATGTTAGGAAGAGTGAGAGCAAAGTAGAAAGTGAATGGAAAAGAGCAGACAGAAAGATGGAAGAAAACCAAAGAAAACTGACGTAGCATGCAAAGGATGAGAGAATTAGGAAAGCATCTTCCATTGCTTCAAATGACACAGGGAGAGCTAGAGTTGGAAACATAGTTCTTAAAATTTGGTCCATGGGTACCTCAGTGTCTAAGAATAACAGTGGCTTTATGAAGTCAAAACTATTCCCATAATAATACTAATATTTTATTTGCTGTTTTCACCGTGTGGTTACATGCTGCAAAATAATGGTGAGTAAAACTGCTGATTTGTTGTTGTTGTTCAGTCACTCAGTGGTGTCTGACTCTTTGCGGACCCATGGACTACAGAACACCAGGCTGATACCTTAGCATGAAGTCAAACTAGTGATACTGAATTGTAAAAGTAGTCCTTGCATTGCTTACCACCACATACTTTCAGGGGGAAAAAAGAGTTAATTTTACTTAAGAATGTCTTTGATGAAGCAGTAGAAACAAATATTAATTTTATGAAATTTTGGCCCTTTTAATAATCCTTGCGATGAAATGGAAGTATGCATAGAGCACTTCTGCTGCATATTGACATAAGATGGTTGCTTTGTGGAAAAGCACTTCAGCAATTGTTAGAATTGGAAGATAAACTAACTTTTTTCCCATGGAATAACATTTTTATTTGAAAGAATGACTGCAAGACACACCAGGGTTATTCATACTTGGATAATTGGCAGATATTTTCTCAAAGATGGATGAGTTGAATCTGTTGTGTCAAGCAAAAAAGAAATGGTATTTGCTACCATGATAAAACTTGAGCTTTCAGGTGAATATTGGAACTTTAGGGAACTTGTATCTGTAGGAAAGCGTGATACTTTCTCTATGTTCAGAGTGCTTTCTGATACGATTGGTAGGGATTATTTATGCATGTGATTTTTGGTATTGTATTAACATTTGAAAACTCTGCACAACTCAGTGAAATAATATTTTCCAAAATAACTACACTTGATGTTATTAAAGAAAGCATGGATAAAATATTCTTCAAAATGCAAGACAGATTAGTGGATTTTAATGTAACAGCATATGAAAAGTTCAGTGATATGGCTTCCGATTCCACATTGCAACTAAACGTAAGAAACTACCACTTACTGAATTTTAGTGTAGAGTTAAAAAAAAAAAAAATAGTGTCCACTATTATCTGATATAATAGCCAGGACATGGAACCTACCTAGATGCTCATCAACAAACAAGTGGATTAGAAAGCTGTGGTGCATATACACAATGGAGTATTACTCAGCCATTAAAAAGAATACATTTGAGTCAGTTCTAATGAGGTGGATGAAACTGGAGCCTATTATACAGAGTGAGTTAAGCCAGAAAGAAAAACACCAATACAGTATACTAACACATATGGGATTTAGAAAGATGGTAATGATAACCCTGTATGTGAGATAGCAAGAGAGACACAGATGTATTGAACAGTCTTTTGGACTCTGTGGGAGAGGGCGAGGGTGGGATGATATGGGAGAATGACCCTGAAATATGTCAATTATCATATGTGATACGAATCGCCAGTCCAGGTTCAATGCATGATACAGGATGCTCGTGGCTGTTGCACTGGGATGACCCAGAGGGATGGGATGGGGAGGGAGTTGGGAGGGGGGTACAGGATAGGGAACACATGTACACCCATAGCAGATACAAGTTAATGTATGGCAAAACCAATATAATGTTGTAAAGTAAAATAAATAAATAATTTTTTTAAAAAAAAGCAGAAACATTAAAAAAAATAATAAAAAAATAAAATAAAATAAAACCACCTGTCCCTTGTAAGAGTCTAAGTCCAGATTGGTAATCTTTTGGAGGGCCTCTTTTAGCCTTTCCAGAAAGGCAATGGGGTTCTCATTGATCTTCTGAGTTATTACTTAGACACAGGTATAGCTGATTAATTTTTGCTGGGCTGCTTTCAGTCCTGCCTTCACACAGATCAGGAAATGATCCCTTTCCCAGATGCATTCAGGGTCATTATAATTCCAATTAGGATCTGAGGAGGGGACTGCAGTTTCCCCTATTGGGTATTTATTGCTTGACATATGAAGCCCTGTAGCATATCTTCAGGCTTCCTTTAAGACCCCAGCATGCTCAGGGTCAGATAAAGTTTGACTAAATATGACCTTGATGTCCTTCCACATCAAGTCAAAGGCCAAGGTAATGTGTTGGAATGTATCTATATATTTGCCTGGGTCATCTGTATAACTTCCCAGGTCTTGTTTGATCTTAGTTCTAAGAGGGAGAAGGGTTTATGGACCTGGGTTGGTCTGAATTCTCTTCCAGTTTCTACTAAGGGACATACTCAAGTTGGCTTTTGTGGAGGAGGTGCTCCTGGAAGTGGGGGCACGTTTGGATACAAAGAAGGTGCACCAGGCAGCTCAGGAGTCATGGGAGGTGAACCCTCATGATGGGAAGCTCCTTCTCTTGGATGTCTGTGCCTAACACCCTTTGCCTAGTAGGCTCACTTTTAAGGCATACAACAATCCCATAAAGACAGAGTTCCTTCATATCTCTTAGAAGAAAATCTGGAAATAGGGAATCTCTGTCCATTTCCCTTGTCTTTTGCAGAATAATTCTAGCTGCAGGACAGTATTGTAATTTAAACTCCCATCCTTGGGTCAGTGTTCCTTGTCCCCCAGAGGATACTGTGGCCACACAGTGGCACTAAAGAATTTTAAGTGACTTCTCCTTAGAGTTAGAGGATTGAACAACTTTCAGTTATCAAGGATGCATCTAAAGGGTGTCTGTTGGGAAGTGGATTGGTTATTTCCCTTCTGAAAGACAGTGATAACAGTGAGGAAAAGAAAAAAAAAAAACACTAATAGGCCTCCTTCAATTTCCGTGGGTAAACTTCCTTAGGGGTGAGTCTTTTTGAAGCTTATCCTACCCAGTACTGTTGCAAACTGAGAGCCACACATCCCCGTGTCAGGGTGTAGATACCCAGGCAAGCTGAGGTGTGACAGCCTCCTGGAGATCAATCCCAGGCAGGTCGAGGCATGTTGACCTCCTGGGACCCCCAGACTGGAGTTGGGTGTCCCCAAGGTCTCCAGCGTGACCAGTGCTGTGTAGGATTAAGGGATTGTAATCTTAACTCATTGCTTGTATTTTCACCACAGATGGGAATATGATGTAAAGCAATCCAAGCCTGTTCCCTGAGACTAGGAACCCGGTGAAGCAGCCATAAGCCTTATCCTCTTACTGCTCTAAGGGAATGTAAGTCACTGATTTCCTACCCTAGTCCTCCATAAGAGTAGGTTACGGTGTCTCCAATGTAAACATTTCATTGTCATAGTCCCACTTTAGGTAATAGCAGAAGTAATGACAAAGGAGTGGGTTATCTAGTCCTGTTAGTGGCATTAAGAGTATTTTACTAATTGGGGTGGAGCAATGTTGCCTACAAGGGGGCAGGGTCCTGGTTGTAGGAGTTAGTAAGTGGCTTAAGAACAAATTAATAAGAAGCAATAGACCAGATGTTCCATAAAAGTGGAGTGGAAATTTGATCCAACAGTATGTTTTTAACTTTAGGAGAAGGGTGGCAAGGGTTTGGGCCCAAATGGCCTGCAGGGCTAACTCCCAAAGTGGCAAACATTATCCCTGGAAGCCCAATTTCCCTTGAAGGGATGCCAACAGATGAACTTCTAGCAGTCATTGTGTGTGCCTGTCATCTGCCTTAGCAGGTTCACTGAGAGAAACTGTTGTTGCACATGTTGTAGGAAACATGGAAGATGAATATCTAGAGGGACTGGATATTATACAGTATTTCCCTCCCAAGGGCCAACTATTTTCTGGTTGTCCCTCCAGAAGATTGTAGAGGCAACATTGTGGGTCCGGATGGGGCTCAGAAAAAGAGCATGAAACAGGAGGGAAGGGGGCAGGGCACAACTTTTGAAGGAATGACATAGCCCAAGAACATAACATGAACTGATTAAAATCAAATGGATTGAAGATGACAAGTCAAATTCAACTAAACCTTGATCCCCAATCTGTAAACTAAATGACACACCCAGAGTTGGCAGGACAGTTCCAAGGCATTGTCAAAAGACAGAGGAGTGTGTGGTTCCCCAATGGTTGGGATGATCCTCCCATTCATTAACATATGAATTCACCCAGCTCACAAAAACTAGCCACACCACATTCCATGGCTGAAGCACTTGCCCTCTGTGATGGCCCACAACCTGTGGAGTGTGCTTCTCTCTGAATCCAAACAAATCCACCTCTTACCTATCACTGTGTCTCTAACTGAATTTTTGCAATGAGACATCAGAGCCTGAGCTTCATTAGGTCCTGGAGCTAGGCACCATGTGTTTTGGCCAGGCTCAAGTCCCAGGAGATTTGATTTAGGTCATACCTGAATGGTCTAGTGGTTTTCCCTACTTTCTTCAATTTAAGTCGGAATTTGGCAATAAGGAGTCCATGATCTGAGCTACAGTCAGCTCCCGATCTTGTTTATGCTGACTGTATAGAGTTTCTCCATCTTTGGCTACAAAGAATATAATCAATCTGATTTCGGTGTTGACCATCTGGTGATGTCCATGTGTAGAGTCTTCTCTTGTGTTGTTGGAAGAGGGTGTTTGCTATGACCAGTGCGTTCTCTTGGCAAAACTCTATTAGCCTTTGCCTTGCTTCATTCCGTACTCCAAGGCTAAATTTGCCTGTTACTTCAGGTGTTTCTTGACTTCCTACTTTTCCATTCCAGTCCCCTATAATGAAAAGGACATCTTTTTGGAGGGTGTTAGTTCTAAAAGGTCTTGTAGGTCTTCATAAAACCGTTCAACTTCAGCTTCTTCAGTGTTACTGGTTCGGGCATAGGCTTGGATTACCGTGATATTGAATGCTTTGCCTTAGAAATGAACAGAGATCATTCTGTCATTTTTGAGATCGCATCCAAGTACTGCATTTCAGACTCTTTTGTTTCCTATGATGGCTACTCCATTTCTTCTAAGGGATGCCTGCCCACAGTAGTAGATATAATAGTCACCTGAGTTAAATTCACCCATTCCAGTCCATTTTAGTTTGCTGATTCCTAGAATGTCGACATTCACTCTTGCCATCTCCTGTTTGACCACTTCCAATTTGCCTTGATTCATGGACCTAACATTCCAGGTTCCTATGCAATATTGCTCTTTATAGCAGCGGACCTTGCTTCTATCACCAGTCACATCCACAACTGGGTCCTGTTTTTACTTTGGCTCCATCCCTTCATTTCTGCTTTCTTGACTATGCCAAAGCATTTGACTATATGGATCACAATAAACCGTGGAAAATTCTGAAAGAGATGGGATACCAGACCACCTGACCTGCCTCTTGAGAAATCAATATGCAGGTCAGGAAGCAACAGTTAGAACTGGACATGGGACAACAGACTGGTTCCAAATAGGAAAAGGAGTACGTCAAGGCTGTATAGTGTCACCCTGCTTATTTAACTTGTATGCAGAGTACATCATGAGAAATGCTGGGCTGGAGGAAGCCCAAGCTGGAATCAAGGTTGCCGGGAGAAATATCAATAACCTCAGATATGCAGATGACACCACCCTTATGGCAGAAAGTGAAGAGGAACTAAAAAGCCTGTTGATGAAAGTGAAAGAGGAGAGTAAAAAGTTGGCTTAAAGGTCAACATTCAGAAAAGTAAGATCATGGCATCTGGTCCCATCACTTCATGGGAAACAGATAGGGAGACAGTGGAAACAGTGTCAGACTTTATTTTGGGGGGGCTCCAAAATCACTGCAGATGGTGAGTGCAGCCATGAAATTAAAAGACGCTTACTCCTTGAAAGGAAAGCTATGACCAACCTAGACAGCATATTAAAAAGCAGAGACATTACTTTGCCAGCAAAGGTCCGTCTAGTCAAAGCTATGTCTTTTCCAGTGGTCATGTATGGATGTGAGAGTTGGACTGTGAAGAAAACTGAGTGCCAAAAAAACTAATTTTTTTTTTTTAGATTCCTCAAAGAATTTATTTTTTTCCATTTATTTTTATTAGTTGGAGGTTAATTACTTTACAATATTGTAGTGGTTTTTGCCATACATTGACATGAAAAAATGATGCTTTTGAACTGTGGTGTTTGAGAAGACTCTTGAGAGTCCCTTGGACTGTAGGGAGATCCAACCAGTCCATCCTAAAGAAAATCAGTCCTGTGTGTTCATTGGAAGGACTGATGCTGAAGCTGAAACACCAATACTTTGGCCACCTCTTGCGAAGAGTTGATTCATTGGAGAAGACCCTGATGCTGGGAGGGATTGGGGGCAGGAGGAGAAGGGGACGACAGAGGATGAGATGGCTGGATGGCATCACTGACTTGATGGACATGAGTTTGAGTAAACTCTGGGAGTTGGTGATGGACAGGGAGACCTGGCATGCTGCGTTTCATGGGGTTGCAAAGAGTTGGATACGACTGAGCGACTGAACTGAACTGAACTGAAGTCCCAGGATAGAGGAGCTGAAGGACCAGAGGAAAAAGGAGTGGACAAAACATACTGCAGAATCCGTTTCATAATCTGCTGGAAAATCTGCTAAATACCTGACCTGTGAACAGTTTCCATTGGCCTGATCCTTGGCACAAAGAAGATAAAGGACAAAATAAAACCCACCAGCTTCGGTAACAGCTACTACAGCACAGAGCATAGTGGAGCCTCCAGGACACACTGGGGAGTAGCCTCTCAGGAGTCCCTCAGTTGCACCCACTGCCAACCGCCTGTCTGCAGGGGTTTCAAGGAAACAAGAAATGAGAGATTGTAAAGGAATTAAGATTTTGTTAGCCTTATGGGCTTCAACTCATAGAAATGAGGACCTCCTACCTTAACCAGAGGTTTTCTGGAATCTGAGACTGAGCTGCGTGAGGTTCTGCTGAGTTTGTTTGTTGCTGTCCCAGTTTCCAGTGTGCTGGGCGTCTTGTCACTTCCCCTGTGCTGGGTTTTCTTTGTATTCAGCTTCCACCATGGGAGCTTTCACTGAGTTGGGCTCTTGCTGTGCTTGGCCTCCTCCTTGTGGGGGCTGAGCCAAGATTCTTTCAGCCAGGTTATAACCGAGTCACACGACCATAGATGTCCGGGGAGTTTGTAATTTTCTCGGTTCTGTTTTGTCACAACAAAAATTTGAAGCGACGGACCAGTATTACAGCCCTTGAATGGACCAGTGTTACAGCTCAGTTTTATTTAGAAAGTAAAGGAAGATCTTCTATTTCTTCCTGGTTCAGTTTTGGAAAGTTATACTTTTCTAAGAATTTGTCCATTTCATCCAAGTTATCCATTTTATTGGCATAGAGCTGCTGGTAGTAGTCTCTTATGATCCTTTGGATTTCAGTGTTGTCTGTTGTGATCTCACCCTTTTCATTTCTAATTTTGTTAATTTGGTTCTTCTCTCTTTGTTTCTTAATGAGTCTTGCTAATGGTTTGTCAATTTTGTTTATTTTTTCAAAAAACCAGCTTTTAGCTTTGTTGATTTTTGCTATGGTCTCTTTAGTTTCTTTTGCATTTATTTCTGCCCTAATTTTTAAGATTTCTTTCCTTCTGCTAACCCTGGGGTTCTTCATTTCTTCCTTCTCTAATTGCTTTAGGTGTAGAGTTAGGTTATTTATTTGGCTTTTTTCTTGTTTCTTGATGTAAGCCTGTAATGCTATGAACCTTCCCCTTAGCACTGCTTTTACAGTGTCCCATAGGTTTGGGGTTGTTGTGTTTTCATTTTCATTCATTTCTATACATATTTTGATTTCTTCTATGATTTGTTGGTTATTCAGAAGCGTGTTATTTAGCCTCCATATGTTTGAATTTTTAGCAATTTTTTTCCTGTAATTGAGATCTAATCTTACTGCACTGTGGTCAGAAAAGATGACTGGAAGAATTTCAATTTTTCTGAATTTTCCAAGACCAGATTTATGGCCCAGGATGTGATCTATTCTGGAGAAGGTTCCGTGTGCAGTTGAGAAAAAGGTGAAGTTGATTGTTTTGGGTGAAATGTCCTATAGATATCAATTAGGTCTAGCTGGTCCATTGTGTCATTTAAGGTTTGTGCTTCTTTGTTAATTTTCTGTTTAGTTGATCTATCCATAGTGGTGAGTGGGGTATTAAAGTCTCCCACTATTATTGTGTTACTATTAATTTCCTCTTTCATACTTGTTAGCGTTTGCCATACATATTGCGGTGCTCCTATGTTGGGTGCATATATATTTATAATTGTTATATCTTCTTCTTGGATTAATCCTTTGATCATTACGTAGTGTCCTTCTTTGTCTCTTTTCACATCCTTTATTTGAAAGCCTATTTTATCTGATATGAGTATTGCGACTCCTGCTTTCTTTTGGTCTCCATTTGCGTGATCTTAACAGACCCATCACAAGCAAGGAAATCAAAACTGTAATCAAAAATCTTCCAGCAAACAAAAGCCCAGGAC
This sequence comes from Muntiacus reevesi, assembly GCF_963930625.1. Classification (NCBI taxonomy): domain Eukaryota; kingdom Metazoa; phylum Chordata; class Mammalia; order Artiodactyla; family Cervidae; genus Muntiacus; species Muntiacus reevesi. Next base: position 135,763,486 of record NC_089271.1, read on the forward strand.
CAGATGGCTTCACAGCTGAATTCTACCAAAAATTGAGAGAAGAGCTAACACCTATCTTACTCAAACTCTTCCAGAAAATTGCAGATGAAGGTAAACTTCCAAACTCATTCTATGAGGCCACCATCACCCTATTCCAAAACCAGACAAAGATGCCACAAAAAAAGAAAACTACAGGCCAATATCACTGATGAACATAGATGCAAAAATCCTTAACAAAATTCTAGCAAACAGAATCCAACGACATATTAAAAAAATCATACACCATGACCAAGTGGGCTTTATCCCAGGAATGCAAGGATTCTTTAATATCTGCAAGTCAGTCAATGTAATACACCACATTAACAAATTGAAAGATAAAAACCATATGATTATTTCAATAGATGCAGAGAAAGCCTTTGACAAAATTCAGCACTCATTTATGATTAAAACTCTCCAGAAAGCAGGAATAGAAGGAACATACCTCAACATAATAAAAGCTATATATGACAAACCCACAGCAAGCATCACCCTCAATGGTGAAAAATTGAAAGCATTTCCCCTGAAATCAGGAACAAGACAAGGGTGCCCACTCTCACCACTACTATTCAACATAGTCTTGGAAGTTTTGGCCACAGCAATCAGAGCAGAAAAAGAAGTAAAAGGAATCCAGATAGGAAAAGAAGAAGTGAAACTCTCACTGTTTGCAGATGACATGATCCTCTACATAGAAAACCTTAAAGACTCTTCCAGAAAATTACTAGAGCTAATCAATGAATATAGTAAAGTTGCAGGATATAAAATTAACACACAGAAATCCCTTGCATTCCTATATACTAACAATGAGAAATCAGAAAGAGAAATTAAGGAAACAATACCATTCACCATTGCAACAAAAAGAATAAAATACTTAGGAGTATATCTACCTAAAGAAACAAAAGACCTATACATAGAATACTATAAAACACTGATGAAAGAAATCAAAGAGGACACAAACAGATGGAGAAACATACCGTGTTCATGGATTCGAAGAATCAGTATTGTCAAAATGGCTATTCTACCCAAAGCAATCTATAGATTCAATGCAATCTCTATCAAGGTACCAACGGTATTTTTCAGAGAACTAGAACAAATAATTTCACAATTTGTATGGAAATACAAAAACCTCGAATAGCCAAAGTAATCTTAAAAAAGAAGAATGGAACTGGAGGAATCAACCTGCCTGACTTCAGACTGTACTACAAAGCCGCAGTCATCAAGACAGAATGGTACTGGCACAAAGACAGAAATATAGATCAATGGAACAGAATAGAAAGCCCAGAGATAAATCCACGAACCTATGGACACCTTATCTTTAACAAAGGAGGCAAGAGTATACAATGGAAAAAAGACAACCTCTTTAGCAAGTGGTGCTGGGAAGACTGGTCAACCACTTGTAAAAGAATGAAACTCGAACACTTTCTAACACCATACACAAAAATAAACTCAAAATGGATTAAAGATCTAAATGTAAGACCAGAAACTATAAATCTCCTAGAGGAGAACATAGGCAAAACACTCTCTGACATAAATCTCAGCAGGATCCTCTATGACCCACCTCCCAGAATATTGGAAGTAAAAGCAAAACTAAACAAATGGAACCTAATGAAACTTAAAAGCTTCTGCACTACAAAGGAAGCTATAAGTAAGGTGAAAAGACAGCCCTCAGATTGGGAGAAAATAATAGCAAATGAAGCAACAGACAAAGGATTAATCTCAAAAATATACAAGCAACTCCTGAGCTCAATTCCAGAAAAATAAATGACCCAATCAAAAAATGGGCCAAAGAACTAAACAGACATTTCTCCAAAGAAGACATACAGATGGCTAACAAACACATGAAAAGATGCTCAACATCACTCATTATCAGAGAAATGCACATCAAAACCACAATGAGGTACCATTACACACCAGCCAGGATGGCTGCTATCCAAAAATCTACAAACAATAAATGCTGGAGAGGGTGTGGAGAAAAGGGAACCCTCTTACACTGTTGGTGGGAATGCAAACTAGTACAGCCACTATGGAAAACAGTGTGGAGATTTCTTAAAAAACTGGAAATAGAACTGCCATATGACCCAGCAATACCACTTCTGGGTATACACACTGAGGAAACCAAATCTGAAAGAGACACGTGCACCCCAATGTTCATTGCAGCACCGTTTATAATAGTCAGGACATGGAAGCAACCTAGATGCCCATCAGCAGATGAATGGATAAGGAAGCTGTGGTACATATACACCATGGAATATTACTCATCTGTTAAAAAGAATTCATTTGAATCAGTTCTAATGAAATGGATGAAACTGGAGCTCATTATACAGAGTGAAGTAAGCCAGAAAGATAACGAACATTACAGCATACTAACACATATATATGGAATTTAGAAAGATGGTAACGATAACCTTATATGCAAAACAGAAAAAGAGTCACAGAAGTACAGAACAGACTTTTGAACTCTGTGGGAGAAGGTGAGGGTGGGATGTTTTGAAAGAACAGCATGTATATTATCTATGGTGAAACAGATCACTAGCCCAGGTGGGATGCATGAGACAAGTGCTTGGGCCTGGTGCACTGGGAGGACCCAGAGGAGTCGGGTGGAAAGGGAGGTGGGAGGGGGGATCGGGATGGGGAATACGTGTAACTCTATGACTGATTCATGTCAATGTATGACAAAACCCACTGAAATGTTGTGAAGTAATTAGCCTCCAACTAATAAAAAAAAATTAAAAAAAAAAGAAAGTAAAGGAAAATACGTCCTCGAGGCATGAGGGTATGACGACACAAAAGATGCAAAGAGAAGAGAGTCCCCAGCCCAATTTTGGCTCCTTTTTCAATGTTTTTTCTCCCCACCCCCGTCCTGCTCTATGTAAATTGGGCTAGCCAGGAGTGCTGTTTGTTTTACCTGAGGTTCTCACTCCAGTCCTCGGACCTTTGTTCTATTTTCCTTTTTTCTATTTTCTTGGGCTTTTCCCTTCCTTGTCTTTTAGCCACCGTCATTCTGGACTCCTTTTTCCTATTCTAATTAACTAACACACCCATGGCTGATTCATGTTGATGTGTGGCAACTATCACCACAATATTGTAAAGTAATTAGCCTCTAATTAAAATCAATCAATTAATTTAAAAATAATATGTAAGGCCTGAGGTTAGCCCCAACTGACAGTTTATTATCTCGGAACATTTTTTAATTTCACTAATAACACTAATAGACACTAATAATACTACAGTCACTAATAGACACTCATTGGAAAAAAAAAAAAGTGGAACAATCTCTTTCAATCTAAGTCTTGGGGTGAGGGTGGACAACTGATTCCAAGACAATAATGAATTTATGAAAATTCAAATTTTTTGTTTTCTCAATTAGAATATTAAAAATTATGACACAAAAATAAACTGTTTCCATTGAATTCACTATCTTCTATAAACAGAGTGTGAGTTTCCTTGTGAACTATACTCTTGGTGACCCCAACTGAAATACTTACTGACTTGGACAATTTTTGTTACTTCATATGAGCCAATTGTGTCCTTTTGGCGAACTGACTCTTGCACCTCAATTCCTGAGTGGTTTGAGCTGTTAGAATCTCTCCTTAACCCTGTAAATTAGTCATTCAGCACTCGGGACAAAGGCAACACTGGTTAAGAAAATGGAAATTAACTGCCAGAAAAATTTGATCACATTGAAAACTTACTTCTGTGAGAAATTATGGACTTTTCCCCTGAATGATTTTTCTGTAATTTAATCTGATTATGTAACTCTCCTGCTTAAACTTTTTAATGTGTTACTATTGCTGTCATGATAAAGATCAATTCCCTTGCATAAGGTACAAGACACTTAGTGATCTGGCCTCTCATTAGTTCTTTACTGTGTTGCTTATGTCTAAGTACATACCTTTTTTTCACCCCACCCCCACCCTCCCATTCCTTTGGTTCTTCCTGCCTCCAAAAACAGCCTTCTCTCTTTGTCTTTCAACCACACTAAACTATTTGTAGTTTCTAAATCATGACATGTTCTCTCTTGCCTCTAGTCCTTACAATTTACTATCCTCTGCCTGCCACACCCTTTAACTACTCCTGGTTTGGCTGGACTGGTTGATTACTACTTGTTCTTTATGAGACTAAATGTCATTTCCTACAAAAAGCCTTACATAAGGAAAGAAAATATCCTTCTTTTCCCAAATAAAAAAGTATACTTTAGCATTTAATATGCTTTTAGAAATGCTTCTCTTCCCCTACCGATTCTAACACTTCTTCCCTGTTTCTCTTAGCGTGACCCATCTGGTTGCAAATCACTGGTATAGGTAATACAATTTTCCTTAAAGAAGAAATCAAGGAGATTGCCAAGAAACCAATTTGTGGTTAAATGGCATCCTTCCCTAGGGATTTAGAAAGAATAAAGGCAGAAGAGAAGAATGCTCCACACTTACAAGCTGCCATGCCTGAGTTGCATTCCTGGCTCCTCAAATAAGTAGCTTTGTTGATTTAGGCATTTCAGAAACTTTTCTGGGTCTTTTCCCCTCATTTTTAAAGTGAGAAGATTCAACTAGGCTAACTTTCTTGGTGTGTATTGCAGTAATATTTTGCTAGTTGTTACAAAAAACTGTTGGTTGAAGCTAGATATATTTGGGATGCTCTGAGCAAAGTTATGGAGAAGGAAATGGCAACCCACTCCAGTGTTCTTGCCTGGAAAATCTCAGGGACGGGGGAGCCTGGTGGGCTGCCGTCTATGGGGTCGCAAAGAGTCAGACACGACTGAAGCGACTTAGCAGCAGCAGCAGCAACAAGCAAAGTTAAATAGGTTTCTATGGATTATCAAATCCTGTAACATGTTAATGTCCTCTAGGGTTCTCTGGAGAGGACTTTAGTTTGAACTGTTTTATTTTACATGTATTATGCAAGAAATCCTTTTGATTGAAAATCTGTTGTAGAATTCATATTTCTGTATAATACAGCTGGACTAAATGATCCCTCAGAGGCCTTTTCTGTTCTTATATATTTTGATTCTTTGAATGAAATTGACATTTTCCCTGTATGTCTTGTTTATACTCTTTTTCAAAGCAGCCTTAAGCATTCATCTCTGATTCATTGATAATCTGACTATTGACACACCCTATGGAGCTGGTGGTGTATGACTGTGATTCAATTTTTTGTGCCTTTTCAAATGACTCTATATTGCTGGAAGGCACGATTTAGAGAATGGTGACTAGCTTCAACTAGTTGCTTTTCTATGTAAAAAAGGCTTTGGGGCATTCTGTGTTTGTCATTAGTTATGCAATCTAAGGGGTCATGTTGAACAACTTTCTGGAGAATATATCTTGGGAAAACACCTACAGAAATATGGAAATTTTGACAATGCTCCTTTTACATCAAGGTTGTATGTTCCTTTTCTGAATTTAGAATGATTAGTTAGGACAGAACAACATGGGACAGATTTTCCTCTCAAACAGTGGGCTTCTTGTGTTCTGTTGAAGGATTACAGCTGAGGTAGCTCTTGAAATGTCAAGAATGTGAAAGAAGACATTCTCATGTTTGAAGGGGAATTAGACCTTGGGAGGGTCTCTTACAGATTTAAGATGGGACCTGCAGTGATGTAGTCTGCTCATTCTGAATTTTAATCGCATCTTTAGAATCTCTTTTCTGGAGATTAACCTCCAGAGATCTAATTTAGAACTGAACAAATAATACTTGGGTTTTTTTCCCTTTAGTCATTAATAGACCTTTATTTTTCACTTTATTGTGCCCTTCAAAAGCCAAGAAATTGAGTCCATGAAGAAATGAGATATTGGACTAAAATTTTACAAATAAGGTAGATGACTGAGAGTAGGTAATGAAAAACATGGCTTGGATGTGGATGGTAATATACATGTGTGACACTTCATATACCTAGCAAAGAGAGAAAAACTTGGCTAATTGCTAGGAAGGGAAAAGCACTTGAAATACCAAATCAGGGAAAAAGTAAAAGCTACTCTTTTCCCCTGAAACTCTCTCTTCTCTTCTATCATAGGGATACAACTAACACCTACCAGGGTTGAGGGGAAAGATAAAATTAATAGAATACAGTCCCTATCCTTAAGTGGCTGTTAGTTCAGTGGAGTAGACAAGTAAGTAAGTAATTACAATTCCCTGTAAAATTAAATATAATAGAATTGTAGAAATAAGGACTAGGTACTATAGAATGTTTTCCTGGTTAGTTCTTTGATTTCTTGTTTCAGAAATCATTTCTTTTTCTAAGGTAATATAAATATTCTTTATATATTTCCTTCAAAAAGTTTTAAAGTTTTCTCTTTCATATTTAAGCCTGAATCCATCTTGAATTAAGTATTCTGTATGATGTAATATAGGACTTCAGCTTCATTTTTTTCTAAATGGGTAACAAGTTTATCTCAGTATATCTTACTGAACCATCAGTCCTTTCCCCACTAATTTACAATGAGCTATGACATATATTGCTTCCATATCTGAATGATTATTTTCGGTCTCCCTATTTTGTCCTGCAGTACATTGTTGAATGGAAGCAGTAATAGTGGATATCATTGTTTTCTTCTTAATTTTAAAGAAATGACAAATTTCAAATTTTTAACTATTAAGAATGATATTTACTTTTTTTTGGTTTTACTCTTTATCAGGTTAATAAAATTTCATATTATCCCTCACTGATTAAGATTTTAAAATTTGAATATATATTGAATTTTGTTAAAAACTTTGTGCCCATTGAGATCATTATGTATATTTTCTCTTTTACTCCGCTAGAAGTTGAATTAGGCCTATGGATTTGATCATGTTAAATCAACCTTATTCTCCTGAGACCAACCTAATTTTAATAATGCATTACTTTTATGCACCACTAGTTTCAGTTTGCTTTCTAAAATATATATATTTTTGCATCTATGATCATGAGTGAGATTTGCCTATAGATTCTCTTACTCATCTCTTACTAATATTGTTATTTTAAAATCTAAAATAAAGCAATACTTTGTTCTCTTTTTTCTAGTCTCTGAAAGATTTTAACTAATCTTCCACTTCTAAGGCTGCTGTTTTTGTAGATATCCACCTCTTTAATTATTTTTAACCAAGTTTTAAACATGTCTGAACATTTAAAATATACTAATATAATCTATAGAAGATTTATGTATGCCCATTAAAGGGTGTAATTCAGTTATTTTTAGTATATTTACACAGAATGTAAGTAACATATAATCTAATTTTAGCACATTCAATCACTCCAAAAATAACCTTGTAACTATTAGTAATCATTCCCCTTTCTCTCTTCAACCTCTTCTTCAGCTCCAAGCAACCAGTGATTTATATTCTGTATCTCTATAGGTTTGCTTATCGTAGGCATTTCATAAGAATGAAATCATCCAATATGTGGCCTTTGGTCTCTGGCTTCTTTTACTTTGCATAACACTTCCAAGGTTCATCAATGTTGTGGCATGAATCTGTACTTCATTACTTTTTATGGATGAATAGTATTCCATTGTGTGAATATATCACATTTTGTTTATCCATTCATTCATTGATGGACGTTTGTTTTTTTTCCCACACTTTATTTTGAATAATGTTTGTTATGTTAATAATATGTTTATTAGCTTATTATGAATAATAATGCTATGAACATTTATGAGCAAGCTTTTGTTTTAAAGCCTGTTTTTGGTTCTCTTGACTATACACTTAGTAGTAAAATTGCTCCCTCATATAGTAATGCTGTGTCTAAATTTTAACAAGTTAGAGGGGTGGGACATGGGAAGAAGGTTCAAGGGGAAGGGGACACATGTACAGCTATGGCTGATTCATGTTGATGTATGCAGAAACCAGAACAATACTGTAAAGCAATTATCCTTCAAATAAATATAATGCATTTATATAAACATGAGACAAAATAACTAAATTTGAGGGGAAAAAAGAAACTGCCAAACTCTATTCCAAAGTAGCTGCACCACTTTATGTTCTCCCAGCAATGGATGAGGATTTTATACTCTTCATATTCTCACCAGCAATTGTTGGTCTTTTTGATTCTAACAATCTGTCTTTCAGATTCTAACTATGTTAGTGGTTGTGGAGTGGTTTGCTTTCAAGTGTTTTACATATTAAAATGTT